>NC_138133.1:33162245-34597245 GCF_964188305.1 Podarcis bocagei
CTGAGAATCATAGGAATCTCTATTTTTCCAAAATGGAGGTCTCATTTGTTTAATTGTTGCTACAATATTTGCATATACAGTGGTACCTCAGTTTTCGAACGTCTCTGTTGATGAACAGTTTTCGAATGCCATAAACCCGGAAGGAAACACTTCGGTTTTCGAACGTGTCTCGGAAGTCGAAAATGCCACGCTGAGTGCAAGATCCTGAGGCCTAGCTGGCGGCTATTGAGTTTTCGGTTTTCAAACGTTTCAGAATTCGAACGGTCTTCCAGAATGGATTACGTTCGAAAACCGAGGTACCACTGTATCTAGCAAGAGACCAAAGTACAAGAAGTTACTGGAGACATTTATCATTATTATTAATATGATGCATTGTGCATGTACATTCTGTTTTACTGAATGATGGAAGCAAGCCTGTATAGCTCAGTTGGCTAGAGCATGGTGCTGATGATGGCAAGCTTACAGGTTTGATCCCCGTATGGGACAGTTGCATATTCCTGCATTAGATGGTCCTCAGGGTCCCTTACAATTCTACAATTGTGATCTATGAACCTCATAGATCTATGATCTATGAACCTCAAATTCCTGGGACTCTACCCAGACTGCCTATGCAGTGCTGCAACCTCCTTCCCCTTCCAAATCTAGCTTCAAACCACATTGGCTTGGGCTTAACACCTCAGTCCTTGTCCCAACTGCAGGATGGAAAAGCTGGTGCAACATTTGTTCACACTGATCCACCGTGGAGTTTTCCTTCTCCAGACAAAATTGAAATTGTAATCTTCTAAGGTGAGCAGGGATGTCAGAGAATCTGGAGAGGGGAAAAACAGAATTGGGAGCAGAAAATGCTACACAGATGGTACTGTATAACCCATAACAATTGCAGCAGAAGCAAAAGAGACGTCCCTGCCCCAAGGAATTTGCACACTACATTCGATAATTGGGGGGGGTTGATAATAAAAGGGGGGGAAGCAATGGGGAGAAAGGAAGATGCAAGGATTTTAAGTGAGGACCCGCCTGTTGCTTTACTTATTGTATTGGATCTAACAGACTTGTCATCAAACAGAAAATATTTTGTTCGGCAAGATTTGTGAGGAAAGGCAGCAGTGGTGAAAGGCTGCTTCTAGCCTATAGCTGCTGCTATGATAGATTGTCTTTGGTTGGGAAAGGACGGAGGGGGATATGTGAAACAGAAGATACACTATCAGACACTGGAGGGTGTTAAGCATACAAGGCATGTCAACCGTATCTTGGAAACTGTCTAGAGTTATATATCAAATTCTATATAATCTTTAAGACTAACAGCAGTAAACTTTACTACACAGTGTTGAAGGAATGCTCAACTCATGAATTTTTAAGGTCCTGATTTAAATGCAAGTCGTTCAATAAAAATGCCACCATAAATAAACCTTTGCATTTTTATACTTCTGTCTGAAAAGCAGGGTGTTCCCCAGGCAGGCCCCGTGGTCTCTGAAGCCCTCAATGGTGCTTTCTCTCCTCATTCCATTTTTGAATCCTGATAAAGAGGGAGAAGAAATTTTGCACCTTTAACAATTAAAAACAGCATAACCCATGACTTCGTTGGGTCAGGTAGGCCATGGTGACTGATGGGAAGCATCAGCCAATGGCTTCTCCAGGGGATGGGGATGCACTGGCCGAGGTGGGAAAGGGCACAGTGGTGGTGACGAGGTTGGGGGGTCTTTGGGGGGACCAGTAGTACTGCAAGTGCACTCACCTTGGGAGGTTTTGCCACAACCCCAGAGCTCTCTTCACCCCATACCTATCCCCACGAACTGTCACAGGGAGGACACCACTCTGCCCCCCCCCACTGACTAATTTAATCCCATTGATTTCCTAGTCTAACTGCAAGCATCTCTAACAGACCCTCCAAGTGTCCCTATTTTCCAGGGACAGTCCTAGATTTACAGAAGCCGTCCTGGTTTCTGATTTGATCCTGGAATGTCCCACTTTTCCTTAAGATGGCCCCATTTTTATTGGAAAATTTTGGAGGGTGTGGAGTTACCGTATTTTTCACTCTATAGGACTCATTTCCCCCCCTCCAAAAATTAAGGGGAAATGTGTGTGCGTCCTATGGAGCGAATGCAGGCTCCTTGGCTTCAGCAATAGCAACACGAAGCTTCCAAAGCGCAGAGGGAACGCTCCTTCCACACTCTGGAGGCTTTGCACTGCTTTCGCTGAAGCCTGGAGAGTGAGAGGAGTCTGTGCGCACCGACCCCTCTTGCTCTCCAGGCTTCAGGGATAGCCACCTGAAGCCTTTGGAGCGCAGCGGGAACTCGCACTGCACTCCGAAGGCTTTGGGTTCCTTTTGCTGAAGCCGGGAGAGCAAGACTCTCCTGGCTTCAGCAGGCAGGGAGAGCTGTGCAGCGCCCCCTCAGCCAAGCGGGAGGAGAAATGGAAGGGGCTCCGTTTCTCCTGCCGCTTCGCTGAAGGGGCGCTGAGCAGAGAGGGGGACAATTTCTTTTTCTTGTTCTCCCCTTCTAAAACAAGGTGTGTCCTATGGTCGGGTGCATCCTATAGAGCGAAAAATACAGTATGCATCCCCCCGAGCCAAGGAGATATACGAAGACATCTGAAGGCATCCCTGTAACGTTTTTTTAAACCTTAATGTTTTATTCTGTTTTTATATGCATTGGAAGCCACAGAGTGACTGGGTAACCCAGTCAGATGGGCAGGGTATAAAATTATTATTATTATTATTATTATTATTATTATTATTATTATTGAATAGGACATCCCTATTTTCATCGGAGAAATATTGCAAGGTATGGTCTAAGGTTGGATCCACCCCAGATTGCTGCTAATCTGCAGCTTAACAGATGCATTGGCCAAAACCTTTCAGGTACCCTTTCGAATCCAGACCCAAACTTCAAATTGGTGTGCATAAGCATCTGTCTTAGAGCAGGGATGGGGAACCTGTGACTGTCCAGTCAACTCTACCCTTGACCTTGCTAACTGGGGTTGACAGAGTTAAATGGCATCGGGAGGGCCACAGATTTTCCCAAACGAGTATCATGCAACTAAGTAACAGCCAGCTGTTAGAGTGGAGTTCAAATTCAGCACTAATGAGATCATTCCATCAGCACAAGCATTTCGGCTTGCCTGATGGAATGATCTCTCCTTTCCTTCCCGCCCTGCTATATACTGTTCTGGGGGATCTCCCAACCCTCCAGAGTGGATTGGGGGCAGCATGGATTGAGGGAGGTGAGAGGGCAAAGTCCTGCTGTGCTAGCAGGAGTCCTTGCACTGGCTTCTGCTACTGAAACAGGGTATTTGAAGCCAGTCCTTAGTATTTCAAACTTCACATAAACCCACATACACTCTAATACACTGTATATAAAACAGACCCTGTCTCAGTAAGCACACTTTAAAAGGGGGTTTCTCCACGCAGATCTTAGAGGTGAAATGAAAGGGATGACAAATGAATAACACACACACAAAAATAATGAACAAATTCTTTTTTCTCAAAGTGACTTAAGTGCAAGCATCTTAAACATTACCAGTAATTACAAACTCAAGAATTATCATTTGTTTTTCACCATCATCTAACATGTTTGATTTTTCTACAATAGTATCGCCAAGGAATTATATTCTGTTCATGCCAAGTTTTATCTAGTCAAGTTCCAAGTGCGATCTGTAAAATTAACCTGTTTTCAATGTAGGTTAATTATTTCTGTCCGTACATGATTAATTACAGAACTCACCCAAATATCTCACCCAAAATCAATTCACTGTGTATTATGTGAGTTCAGGTTAAAAAAAAATAAAAAATTCTATACTGTGAGGATACTAAGTCCAAATACATTTTTCCCGAGGAAGAAAATCAATAAGCTAAAGTCTGCTTTATGTAATTAAGAGGGTACTGCTACCCTCCAATAACTGCTACATGAATGGGGGGTGGGAAGCATGCTTTAGACTGCAATCCTAACATCACTTACCTGGGAGTAAGCTGCACTGAACTTCACAGGACTTACTTCTGACTTGACATGGTTAGAATACACTGTAAATCTTCTTGTACTGGCACAACTGAAACCAGGGGGCACAAAAGTGGGAAGCAATGGAGATGTTTCCTTTCCGCCATCCCAGCATCAGAAATGCTCTTGTATGTACAGTGGTACCTTGGTTCTCAAACTTAATCTATTCTGGAAGTCCGTTCCAAAACCAAAGCGTTCCAAAACCAAGGCACACTTTCCCATAGAAAGTAATGCAAAATGGATTAATCCATTCCAGACTTTTAAAAACAACCCCTAAAACAGCCATTTAGCATGGATTTTACTATCTAACGAGACCATTGATCCATAAAATGAAAGCAATAATCAATGTACTGCAGTCACACAGTCAATCCATCAGTAGCTGAACTGCGTTCCACACAGTCACAAAAACAAAACAAAAAGAGCTGCAAAAACAGAAACGTAAAATAAATAGCAAAAACAGACAGACCTCAGTGTAACACTCAAAATGGAAGTGTGGCACTCAAATTGGAAATGCAACACTCAAAACAGAGCACATTCGGCTTCCGAAAAATATTCGCAAACCGGAACACTCACTTCCCGGTTTGCAGTGTTTGGGTTCCAAGTTGTTTGAGTATCAAGGCATTTGAGAACCAAGGTACCACTGTACACAGTATCATGCATAGAAAACATGAATGTTAAGCCAACAGTTATAATGCCTCCACATTTGGAGGCATCGGGGCTTCTGAATACCAGCAGCTGGAAAGCACAAGAGAGGAGGTTGCTCCTGTTCTCACAGGTTTCCTACAAGCATCTGGTTGGCCACTGTGAGAAAAGAATGCTGGACTAATGAGCCATTTGGCTTTTCTTCTTAATTCAAGGCAAACTGGGTTTTAGAGCATCTCTCTCTCTCTCTCTCTCTCTCTCTCTCTCTCTCTCTCTCTCTCTCTCTCTCTTATGCTCACAAAGCTGTTCAGGTTGGGGAAATGGAATGGTGACTAACTCAGTAGCCAAATAAAACACAGCCACACCGGGCACATACAAACTGTAGCAAGGGAAGACATCTCACACTGGAGTATGGCTGAACTGCCAAGCAGATGGAAACACACAGTAATAATCCCTAAAGGAAAGCTTGGGAAACTTTCCTGACCCATTTAGCCCTGTTTCTTTAATGTATTGCACAGAAAAAGTTACGGTAAGAGTGTTTCATGATAGTTTGTTTGGCAGCTTCTCCGGAGAAACATGTATGGTTGGATGCAACCCAAAATGGCTTTCTAAAAAAGAAGAAGTCACTTGCATTATATTATACTGTTATGAGTTTTCAGGGCCTCCTTCTAATTCCTGGAACAGCCATGCTAGCTTCCTGGTGAGGTGATAGAACATTAAGGGGAACAAAGGAAGTGGATCTGTGCGAGGTGGCAAATAGGTGGGGGTCGCTCCCCGACTCTCTGATACTTGGAAGGACAAAGCCAGAACTGAGAGCAGAGAGTCTGGAGTGGTGTGAGCTAAAAGAAAAGTAGCAAACTGGGAACCGAAATAGGCAGAGCGATGCTTGGTTTCTGTTTTAATCCAAATCTGCAGCTATGGGGGAAGCAAGGCCCTCGTGGGGTGTTAATGCTGTGAACCCCTCCATCATAGGCTCAGGTTGTATATCTGTGTAAATAAACCATAAAAATACCATAGTCTCCGCTGTTCCTTATTCCAAAGGAAACACAAGCCCTTGGAATCTTGCAGTGCTTGGAGATTGGGTTGGTGTGCAACAATACATTTGGAAACTGATATTCCTTGCAGGCGTTCCAATTTGAATAAAATATGGGGGGTCCAGGTAGGCCCCGCCCCACATAATCAATCACACAACTTGATGTGCACCCACCATTTGAATGGCAATACCCTTCAACTTGGAGGGGGGAATCCCCCTCAAGTATTTTATGGGGGATCACAAAGCTCCCTCAGCCCCTAGGAGTTGGCTCCTATGATTCCTTGTTACACTTTCCCATATATTTAGTAGCAGAGAAGGGAAGGTGGACTCTGGGGGGTTGTTTTGTATATTAAAACTGTGTATAATCCATTGTGAAAGGATGTGTATTTATATGCTGATAGGGTTAGGGAGGGGAAGGTTCCTGATTTTTTAAAATAAAGGACAAGAGCATGAAGCTTTGACCAGATAATAATTTCTCCTATGTCCACTCTCATGCCATTAATACTGTTCCACATGGCTATTTTGTGCCAGGGGACTCTAGGAACTGTTATTTTTCCAAGACAACCAAGTCCTTTTTCTGGACATCAGTTGCCCTGGAAACCGCATGTTCCGGGACTCCTGGCACCAGTTCATGTTAGAGTTCCCAAGATCCCTGCTGTTTGGAACACTGCTGTGGCAGTATTTTAGAAGGTGCCAGGGAGAAAGGGAGTCTGGAACGCCTCTGCTCAGACCTCCCTGCTACCACTTTACTCATGCTGCCAGTGGCTCCATTCACCAAGCCAAGTAAGCGAGGAAAGGCTGGCAGGGCAGGATAGAGATTCAGATTTACTTCTAACTAGGACACTATTTTAGGGGACCATTGGCATGTGGGTTTTGTCAGCATCCAAACTTCAGATGCTCCACAGCCACAGTGCTGGTCTCTACACACAGGGATATGGGGAGGAGGGGAGAACTAGACTTGGTGCCTGTTTAAAGGCAAATCTACAGAATTCTCATTTCCTGATACAAAATGCAGTGTAATGCAGTTCTCCAACCAAGCAATGGGTACAAAAATGCATATACTAGGGATGCATATACAGGGATGAGGAAGCCCATCAGTTTTTCCCATTTGGCCCACAACACCGTTTCCCCCAAACCACAGCCTGGCCCATGGGGTGTGAAGTGGGGAGATAGAGATTTGACTCATCAGGCCGAAAAAGGTTCCCTAACCTCTGAGATAAAATGTGCATTTAAAATGCACATATGAGTGAAAATAACATACAAAAATTCATTATATTGGGGGGAATGGAATATAGAAAGTATATTGTTAGGATAAATTTGCCTTGAAATTCTGACAGATTTTCAGGAGAACTTTTTTTTAAAAAAAGGATTCACAAACTGATGTGGAAATGTGAAGAATTAAACTTAAGACTGGGAAAATGAGAAACTGGAGAGGAGCAAAATTAACAGATTTGCCCATCCCTATCTCCAATTCCTACTAGCCCATAACATAGACTGGGCTGTTGCATGTGTGATGCAGAAATGTTGCACAGTTAAGAACTGCAGGAGGAAATTTCCCACAGGGCATTACTCAAGTATCTGTTTCCCCTGTTCCAAGGAAACAAAACAAAACAAAAAACAGGTACAGGTTTTTTTGGGGGGGGAGCCAAACTGCTGCCGACTGCGGTATTCCAGATATGTATGGGAAATCCCGGACATATGGCAACCCTAGGTATGACCACATGCTTAGTTGAAGCCAGCATATAAAAGTTCATGCTTTTAAATCACTGCTCAAGTTCTATTTTGCCCTTAGCAAAGTCAATGGTGGTAATATAATCTTCAGCAACAGGGGGAAGGCTAATTCCTTGAATCAGAAGGCTTGTTCATCCATAACAGGAGTTGTTATTAAATGGACTGTATGCACCCAGCTGAAAAATCTCTGCATATATTGTTTAAACTCTTAATGCCCGAATTCTTTTTAAATCTAACTATGTTGCCCATCTCCTCCTCCCTGGACAGTTGCAGATTTGGTCAGACCCATCACTCGACTAAGTACACGGAAAAGCTTTCTTTGCTTGGCAGTCGGAAAGCTGGAAAGCTGGTTTTGAAGTGCAAAGCTTGTGTACCTCCTTAAGTGTTGACGCCTGAAGGGGTGGGCTGGAGGAAACTGTGCAAGACATGATAATTAGAAAGTACTTAGCATAGTAAGCACAACAACATTGTAATCGTCCAAGGGTTTCAACAATTTGGACTGATTTTCTATAGTATATAATTTACAGCAAAGACTGAATGGGGGGAATGTGCTTTCCTTGCCTTGTGATCTCTTTTATCCTCGTAGCTGCGGATCACCAAGCTAAAAAGACAAGTATTCAGATTCTAATTTGATCTAATGGAAGGGCAGCATCTGCAAAAAAGAAAAAGAAAAAATTTTAGAGACATTTTCACATTGTTGTCTGGATATGGTTTTGCTCTTTGGAATAGTTAATGCAGTATAAACACAACAGGAGCTTCATGGGATCAGTCGGGTGAAGCAAAAGCATACAAGATATTTATGATGGGGAGAGTGGCAGTGGGATCTGCAGTCAGAGTGGCTCGCCACTGTTCAGTCTGCTCTATCTGGCAGGAGGGTGAGAGATGACCGAAAATGGGCATCATCTGCCATTGTCTCTCGCTTGTGGACCACCCACAAGGGAACACAAGAGATGCAGCTGTGAAGGCAGGTCTTGTGCAACATCTGCCCTATATAAAGGGTGGGCCTTGGGAGATGGATACACAGTTAGCTCAGAGTGCTACATATCGCAGGTGAGCCAGAGAAAACTAAGAAAAGGTGAAGAATATTTGGGCACCAGGGAAAGGGGGGGAGGCAACAGATAACCGATTCTGAAATTTCACTGATGCAACCCAGACATTATACTTTCTCTCAACAGCTTCAGGGATTCAAAAAATGCTCTCTTTTTTTAAGTATAAGAGAAGGCGACATTCTCACATTACTGCCTGCCCAATTATGGTGCTCCATATATAGTCCCTGCCTGGAATCCTGGAGAGAGATGCTGCCATTCAGAATAGATGGACCAATGGCCTGTCCTGGTGCAAGGCGTGTCCCTATCATGTGATCAAATTCTTCTTCCCCTGTCCAACACTGTGATTGCCGGAACTAGTCTCTAGGCCAGTTCTGCTCTTTGAGTGCTACAAGAGAGTCCTGTTCAGAAGAAAAAACCCAAAACAAAAGAAGTGGTAAGTGGCCGAATGCAGCGAGAACTCGAGAAATGCTCTGTGCAATTTTAACCAGAAAATAATAATAATTAAAATGAATTCTTTCTACAAACACATATGAGAAATAGCTCCGTGATGAAGGCTAAGTACAAAAGGTCTCGGCAGTTGCTGCTCCTAATAGGTTCTCATTTCCAATGGCCATTAAAAGCAACCATTACAGATACAAGTGCTCCTAGCTTAGTTAGGAAGGCTTTCATTTCAAAGATCTATTGTACATTGTATTATTCACTGGAGTGTTGGGAAAGAGGAAGGCCACAATGCAATGCAGTGTCAGCACAATTGACCTGAAAGCAATAAAAAGCTCAATCTTTCCTTTTAAGCTTTTGTTCCACTGCTACCACCTTGCTGTTGGAAATGATTGATCAAAAATAAATCAAAAGGCCAAGCAGGTTGGGCGCTGAAGCTAACAAACACCGGTTCACAGCTTGGCGCCACACTAAATGGAGATCATGATTTGCATGCATATTTATATTTGTCACCGGGAGTTGTCGTGACTATAGATCAGTGGTGCCACAGCAAGCTCAGATTGCTCTGAATTTCTAGAGTGAATAGCAGAGCAATGCATTTTGCACGCATTTGCCCTGCATTGCTCACAGCGCACTCCGATTCATGTCTAGCAGCCAGCGGTAAGCCGCACTGAGTTCAATCAGACCTGCTCCCAGATAGTCTCAGTAGGAGTGGCAGAGAAAATGTGACTGCTCCACTGAAAACTCAAAAAAAAAAGGGGGGGTTCATGACAACTGCCAAGGCATCATCTCCAGCAAGGTCTAAGGCATGGATTCAAGTCATGCATATTCAAAGCAAATACCCAATTCTAAATCAGGCAGGTAGTTCTCCCACAACAATGACAAAACCACCCAACAACATCACCAACTCCTACCCAAAATGTTTCCTTCTCCCTAAATGAAACACCTTGTGGGTTGTTCTATGATACATCTCATTTTCTAGGGCAAAGTTAGTGACCCACAAGCCTCTATTTCTTTTTTAGCATTTTACTGTTGTAAATTCTAGCTACCTTTTTAAAGGGTTTCTATTATCTTGACAACTAGAGCCTGTATTTTAAAACAACTTGATTGTTACATGTCAGCCTCAAAAGGGTAAAGCGGAGAACAATCCCTGTGCGAGGCAGATTGTGTGGAAAGAAATGTTTTATGGGATACACTTTTTCTGCATAATTTCCACAGACCCAGCTCTCTAGTTTAATACTTAATTTCAAGTCTTCTTGAGGCAGAGACTATTTTAAGCGTACTTTTATAACAAATACATAGCACACATCGGGGATCCTGAAAATAATTTATTTGAATGACACATTTGCAGCTCTTGGAGAGCTGGCAAAAATGCATTTCCGGTGGTAGATCTAGATCTAGTAGTATCACTTGGAGATATAAATAATGCAGCTCTACCAGCTATTTTCAAGTTGAAAGCGGAGGTTCAAATAAATTATTTCTAAGCAGTGTATATTGATACATATCCCAGCCAGAGTTTTGGCTCTCTAATCTTCAGTTGCTGAACTAGGCATGGGAGGAGGAGGAAGGAGCAAGATGCTGGCTGGGGTTGATGAGTGCTTCGGCCCAAAATACTGGGAGTGGGCTACGTTGGAAGAGGCTTTGTTAGATATATAAACTGCTGGAGGAGAAGAACACATACCTAAGGAATTCACCAAGCCTAGTCTGGCTCCTGAAGTGGCCGTGTTGGACCAGTAGTGGTTGAACTGGGGCTCTGTGAGCTGTTAACCAACCAGGATGTTAGTCAGCAAGTGGGTCTGTTGACCAACCATAAACAGCCATCAATATGCATGGGGCACTTAAGAAGTCAGAACCAGCACAAGTTTCTCCTGCATTGCCCTAGCCTTTCCTATTACCTAACACTAGCGCCAAGTGACCAGGGCCATGCAATGGATGGCGGAGAAATGATGGAGCCATGAGTCATGCACTTCACCCCATCTACCATGCACTGTCAGGCATCTCTTGCCCAAGGCACTCTTTTCAACTGAATAGCTGGATCTACACCTCCTTACTGAGACTCAGAACCAGTCCTACCATTAGGCAAAGCAAAGTTGACACCTTAGGTGGCAAATGCTGGGTTGTGGCAATAGCAACATCCAATCCCTTGCACCCAAGTAGAGCTATGCAAGTAATTCCTCATGCAGCAAAATGGTGAGCATGCATAAAATCATAGGTTGTACATTATTTATTTATTGCACTTATAGCCCACCCTTTTCTCCAAGAAGCTCAAGGTTCTTCCTCTCTTCCTTTAATCTGCACAACAACACAGTGTGAGGTAGGTTAGGCAAAGGAGCAGTGGCTGGCCCAAGGTCACCCAGTGAGTTTCATGGCCAAGTGATTATTTGAATGTTGGTCTCCCATGTTATAGTTCAACACTCTAACCACTACACCAGATTGGCTTTATCGCTGGTCCTATGTCAGGTTTTGTTTTTGTTTAGTTTTGGGAGGCCAGGACGCGGGTGGCGCTGTGGTCTAAACCACAGAGCCTAGGGCTTGCCGATCAGAAGGTCGGTGGTTCGAATCCCTGCAACGGGGTGAGTTCCTGTTGCTCGGTCCCAGCTCCTGCAAAACCTAGTAGTTCAAAAGCATGTCACAGTGCAAGTAGATAAATAAGTACCGCTCCAGCAGGAAGATAAATGGCGTTTCCATGCACTGCTCTGGTTCGCCAGAAGCAGCTTAGTCATGCTGGCCACATGACCCGGAAGCTGTATACCGGCTCCTTCGGCCAATACAGCGAGATAAGCGCCGCAACCCCAGAGTCATCCATGACTGGACTAAATGGTCAGGGGTCCCTTTACCTTTACCTATCTTCAGCAATATAGAAAAAGTAGGCAAGCTGGTAACAGAGTAGTGTGGGTTATGGCTGCCCTATCTACTGATCTGAAATTAAATGCCCCTTTAAAATAAATTCCGTGCATGTTCAGAGGTACTATGCACCTTCGCTTCATGGCAGGGCATTTTCTCCTCAGGCAACAAAATAGCTTGTATTGGCCTTGTTGCTGATGGATGGTGGGCTGTTGCTTTTAGGTAAAATCCATCCTTTGAATATGAGGTACATTAGCAACACAGATTTGCCGTTGGTTCAGTGCTAGTGTGCTCCTTTGGAAGTACTCTCGGAAGCAGTAGGGCTTAGACTTTATCAGCAGAGCTGTGGCTTTAAATCCAATTCTGGAAATCTGGAAGTAAGGGTTAGGCCACACTTCAATGGTCAGAACATAAATACTTCTGGGATTCACAGAAACTATTTCTGAACGGCAAAACAGAAACAGTTGGCTAGAAAATCCCTCCTAATTGCAGCTTCTCCTATAATCCCCTTAATTGCTGCTAAGAATATAAGATTACTTCCCAGTGAGGAGAATGGAAAGGGGAGACTCCATGGCATATAGGGGTTAATTTTATGATGAGAGATTCCAAGAGGTGGAGCACACAACAGACAGGCATTACTGCTGGGCAAGAGCCCAGGGACATGACCCAGCAACAGGTACATGGGAACTGTAGAGTTGGAAGGGACTATGGGGGTCATCTATTCTAGTCCAACACCCTGCAATGCAATAATCTTTTGCCCAAAGTGGGGTTTGAACCCACAACCTTGAGATTAAGTGCCATGCTCTACCAACTGAGCCTTCGCTAATGGTCAGAGCATTGATCCCTCTAGCTCAAAGTTGGCACTAGCTCTTCAGGATTTCAGACAGGAGTCTTTTCCAGCCCTTCCTGGATACACCAGGGACTGAACGTGAAAAGCAGGTGCTCTACCTCTGTATACCTTTTTGTAGCCAACTAAAGCACAGCCTCACTTGCATTTAACCTCACAGACATCTGAACCCCATCCCACCCTCAGTGCAGTGACTGTTTCTGGCAAGACTTTAAAGCAAGGTTAGGAGAAGGGAGGTGATCTGGTAGTTTAAGGTATGCTGCCCATGCTCTCTCCATCACAGTCACAGGCCAAAAACACTGCTCCAATCCCTGGAGCAAGAGCACCAATGGTTGCCATTGTCCCCTGCTCTCAACAGTAAACCACAGCTCTCAAAACCTGCCCTAGGGGCTTGCTGCATGCACCTGATTGGCCACTGGGCATGGGCATTTGGCCTGGTCCAGGAAGCTGCTTTATACCGGTTAGCTCATTGGTCCACCTAGCTCAGTATTGTCTAATTAATTAGCGGTGGTAATGTCTGCTTTATAAACTGCCTGATGCCAAAATAAGCTTCTGGGTTGCCTACAGAGCATAAAAACCAGTTACATAAACATATAAACATCCATAATCAAAACATGCAATAAAACAATCCCATCGTAAGGACATAAGAAGAATTTGCTGGATCAGGCCAATGGCCCATCTAGTGCAGAAACCTGTTCTCACAATGGCCACCCAGATGCTTGAGGGAAACCTGCTGTCATAGCTCCATCCAAGTCCCATTGCTGAGCAAGCAGGGGCTAGGAGTCTCTGGGGAACACTTGCCTGAGAGCAGAATCCACATAGAGTCAGACAGTCCAGAGGGAACCCAGATGAACCCAGAGCCAATGGTCCAGATAGAGAGCAGGAAGCAGCAGGGTAGCGCCAGGACCCACAGGTGTTGTTTTCAGCATCTGGCTGCTGCTGAGAGCTCTGCTTAAGAAGGCCAGAGCCAGCTGGTTCTCTTCAGTGCCTTCTCCTCTGATGAGCTGCAGATGGAGTCACTCCCCCTTCAGGCTGCTGTTCATCTGGCAAAGCGGACTCCTGGCCCATGTCACCTGCCACTGGAACCAACTCCAGGGGGGCGTGGGTGCTTTGGCACCCACAATGATATATTTGGCCCCCACAAAGTCAGTGGGCAAAGTTGAAGCCCTCCGTTGAGGGGAACCCACAATCTTCGACATGAGATAGTACCTATGGCACCTGCAAGCAGAAATTGAGTCCCTCCTGCAATTTCTGGCCAATGGTCTTCAGAAGTATGATCATGGAGGCTGAGCCTAATAGCCATCATAGCTAAGATCAAATGGTGAAGTAGAAACATCCATAATTAAAACAATCCCATTAAAGCAGTGCAACAATTAAAACAGGAGGCTCAGGTTGAGAGATCGAGGGAATGCCTGTGTGAACAGGTGCATCTTCAAAAGCCTACAGAACGCCAGTGCAGATGGGCCCTCTTGTATTTCAGCAGTGAGTGCATTTCATAACACCGGTGCTACCAGGGGAAAAGTATGTACAGTGGTACCTCAGGTTACAGACACTTCAGGTTACAGATGCTTCAGGTTACAGACTCCGCTAACCCAGAAATAGTACCGCGAGTTAAGAACTTTGCTTCAGGATGAGAACAGAAATTGCGTTGCGGCGGCACGACGGCAGCGGGAGGCCCCATTAGCTAAAGTGGTACCTCAGGTTAAGAACAGTTTCAGGTTGAGAATGGACCTCCAGAACAAATTAAGTTCTTAACCCGAGGTACCACTGTATCCATGTCACCAGAGTGTCTACACTTACTGGAAGCAATTCTCCAGGGTTTGAAACCATAGTCTATCCGTCCCCCAGGGTTGTTGGAGATGCCAGGAATTCAACCTAGGACCTTTTGCATGCAGACCACCAATGAGCCACAGCTCTGACAGACTTCTTGTTGACATTGGAGGCCCAGTAATTGCTACAATGCTGCTGCTGCTGTAAATCATCAGAACATATAAACGGCTGTTAGTTTAGCAAAGAGCAGACTTTTCCTCAAAGATCAGTCTGGTCACCAGGCTAGTTTCATTTCATTTCATTTATTGAATTTATATACCGCCCTATACCCAGAAGTCTCAGGGAGGTTCACCAAAAAATAAATAAATCACAATATATAAAATAAAAATAAAAACAATAATCTAATAACACGCCCCCCCAAAAAAAAGAGCCACATTTTAACGGCTGGTGAACCAGAAGGATCATTTTCCTGACAAGAAATGGAAAGGGAAACGAACTTCAAATTATGTCATGCTTTCTAGTCAATAATAGAGAGGTGTAGATTTTTCTTTCCTATTTTAAACCTGATTTTTCCTGTTTTGAAACGAGATTCTGGTATAATGAGTTGCATCAAGTGCATATCAGCACTGGGAATATAACAACTCAGTAGATAGTTCACATCTCTATTCAATACCTTTCAGCTCCTTATTTCTCTCTGAAGGTATATAAAGGCACCAGGTAATTTTGCTCATAGCACTTGAAATGAATGAAAAGTATAGTTGGTGGGGAAAATGACTGTCTAGTCCCTATTACATCTACTGTCCTCTGATGCCAACCAATCTGAAGAGTTTTAAATTCTTCATTTATTTTATTTGTTACAGCACAAATCAGTTCCATCTGAATTGTCACAGAATCCCCCTCTCCCTATTGCAACAATATGGGTCCCTGAATCGGGTCCACTGTCTTGATGGTCTCTGTAAACTTTACAGTGTAAAGGGATATTTTGAAATTAAGAGCTTTTTATAGGGAGAAGAAAGAAAGAAAGAAAGAAAGAAAGAAAGAAAGAAAGAAAGAAAGAAAGAAAGAAAGAAAGAACTGTCTACTTCAAGCTGAACTGTTCTGAAATAATCTGGGCATTTGAAAATTTTCCTTACTGAATAAGGAAAGCAATTTCTGCTGCTGCTTCTTTTTTTACTTCCACTTCGTAACTAATTTCCTGAAGGTGAAGGCTACATACCATATAGCTTTCATGATATGCTGAAGCATCAGCCTGACGGTTGCTACCTGAGATATAGATATTTTAGAACCCACCCTATTCTTTGTTTTAAACCATTTTTAACATTGGAACAGGAACGCAACATTCAGATGCACTGAACTGTGCAGGGATTTTTACATGTAGAATCTGATTGCTTCCTGGAGATCAACTTGCTGTGTTAACACACCCCTTTATCAAGAAAGGCTATCGGTGCCCTTGCACTTGATTCAGTTAACATGTTTTTAGCAATTCACCATATGTTAGGGTCCCTTCCAACTCTACAAGTCTATGTTTCTATGTCATGTGATGCAATGCAATGCAATGGATACACTAAGGTTTTAAGAAGAGATAGACCCTCTTGGTGGTTCCACTGCCCTTGGAAGCTTAGGGATGGCAGCTGAAAATGAGCTGTGGAAGCTCCTAGGTTGTGGAATTTCTTCCCCACCAAGGTGGGTCTGATACTTTTATATGACATGGCTTTTATCATATGCTCAAGACACACCTCTTTACTCCGGCCATTGACACCTGAGACACATATATTTTAGAATGCAGCCTATTCCTGTGACTATAATTTTAAAAAACAAAAAAAACTGTTTTTAAAGCTGTCTGTCTACATTTTTATAACCCACTCTGGGACCTTATAGTAAAGGCAAAGAGCTACCTCTCAGGCATCAGATGATGGGCAGACTGATACAGGAAAAGGCAGCTCAACATAAATCATGTTCCTAAGCTATGTAGGGCATTGAAAACCAGCACTCTGAATTGAGCCCTTCCATTCTGTGGGCTTCTGTACTAGTAAATGCAATATGATTTCTAAGCCTGGAAACACCTTCCATGTTGAAAAGGCTCAAAGTAACAGAGGAAAGTCAAGAAAGTGATGGCTGAATATGGCATGAAGGACCAGTGTTATGTTTTAGGCAGGTAGAAGACATTATTATAAATTGCATGAATTCTGGAAGTAAGTGAATAGGATATTTCTTGCTCTCATACACAGACACAAGCTAGTATAAGCCTATACATGTCTACTCGGAAAGTAAGTCTTCCTGAATTCAATGGGTATTACTCCCAAGTCAGCAGGAGGAGGATGTCCTAAGTGTTGGACATAAAAGGGTTTTATAATTCTCTTTGTGTGGCCAAGGGTGTACCAAATGTAGCAAATTAGAATAAAATTTCCCCCACCCCTTCTCCTTATGTGAATCCATGCTGCAGAAGCCAGCTGAAATGGTTGAAAATCTGTTTGTTAGCAATTACAACACAGTGGCAGCCTGCATCAAACTGGGGGAATGGATATATGTTCATTCTTCCGTGTCAATCTGGCTTGACTATATTCTGCTGTGCAATTTGGTTGAAAACCGAGAAGAACATGTAGCACATTGTATTTGCTTGTCATTGTTGCATTTACTTGTATTATATGAGAAAACATGTACCTCTGGTTTTCAGGCTTTGGATTGTGTGTGTGTTCCAAGTGACTTTTCAGGTGGCAGTTACAGTAATTCAGTCTGGCAAAGACATGTGTAATAACTACAGCAGCTACCAGAAGTAGGTCACGGAGCCAAAGAATGCTGCCGTTGGAGACTGTTGGGAATTGTTCTTGAGCATAGAGTCACGCTGTGTTTTGGGGCTTCAGGAGCTTCAAAAGTTCACCCATGCCATACTCCTGCATCACAGCATCTGCCAGAATCTATTTTTAACCACCCCAAGACCTTGCAAAACTAACTGGGATGAAAACTTGATGGATGGTAAGCACAAAAGCACCTGACATTAGTTTTAAAACACTGTAGTTCTGGAGCTGGCAGTCCAGGCAAATATCAACAGTTGGGGCTGCTCTCACACCATGGGAAAATAAAGATTTTTTCCCCCACCCCAAAATATACCCCTTTGATAAATGTTTTGACACTGGAAGTGGAGATAAATGTCCGCAAACATACATGTCCGCAAGCTGAAATTATCCACAGTTTATGGGTACGTGTTTTCCACATATTTGCATGCATGCATCTAAGGTCACGTTTTGGTGCAGGTGGCCACAGGCAATTGCCAAAGCTTGTGGGTTTGAAGGGCACCAGGCTTAGGGGATGCTTGTCATAGATGCTGTACTCAGTTATACACTTCATAGCTGAAACAAAAAGGTATACACTTCTATGCACATATAACAAGGATGGCACACAAGGACTACCAAGTTGTCCATTAAAAACAAATGGAGATGCCACGAATATTCGTTTCTTGAGATGTCATATATTTTATTTTATTCTTTTTATTATTATTAAAATATGTATAAAGCTCCCTTTCTTATATAAAAAACTATCAGACTACAGGATCCTGGACTCAACCCCAAAGTCTGCACCTAATGGAGCCACTAGTTCCCTCCTCTATTGAAATAATTTATAATCTGGAGACCTCCCCTTAGTATTATGAATCTGGTAACTCACGGACCTAAAAATCACATGACCCAGGCAGCTCCAAATAGCTGAAGTATGACTTAGAGGCCCCAGAGAATAAAAGTATTTCAAGTCATTCCTCATTCTTCTAATCCGTGGGTCCAGACAAATGTCACTGCTCTGCCCAATGTATGGTGAGGAATGTCAAATCACCCACATTCTTCCAGAGCTGGCTCACAATAGTCTCAGAGCTATTGTACTCATAATTTCTGAGCCTGGCAGGTATAACTTCATTTGGCACTGATACGAAAACATGCAGTTATTCCAGTGTTTCTCAAATGTCTACTACTATGTTTCAACACTTCTCACTGTTCATTTTTCCCTTGGAAAAAGAAACAGAATTTATTTCATATTTTAAATATCTGCCCATTAAAATCCCGAGGGCGGGATATAAATAAAATTTATTATTATTATTATTATTACACTTCTATCCGAGATACAAACCAATCAGACAAGGAGAACGAGTGAAACACTTGTGTGCTTCCTATTTGCCCATGCCATTTCCATAGAAGTATTGATTTCTTCTGCTCTCCTCCTTGTCCCCATCCACCTTTGCTTGTCATTTCTGATGGACTATGGAACCTAACTGGAAGACGGAAAGGCGGTGGATCCTGTACAAAGAAGTCCATTGTATATTACAGCACATTGCACTACTTGCAAAAGAGAAAGAAAGAAAGCAGTTAATCTGCAAGGCTCAAGAGAAGCAAGTGTGCAGAAGATTCTGTTCCACATGTGTGAGATGTTTTAGCAGAATGATTGATCTCCCTGGTATAATGGGTGACCCTTTGCACCAGCAATTCTATATGTGTTGCTGAAGAAAGATTGCTTTTCTTCCCCCTAGCACACACATTATTCTGCGCTTGTCTCTAGAGTTTAACTGTTTCCTAATGTAGGACAAGCCATGAAGGACACAAAAAAAAAAAAGCTGAACCTCCCCCTCCGCCTTTGCAAACAGCCATCTCCAGAACTAATGACAGCAATGGTACCATCTACTTGGTAACAGTTTGGAGTATGAGATTTCTCACTGAATCAGCACCACAAGGTAACCATTTCTCCTTTTTCTGTCTACACCAACCAGCAGAAAACATGCCATTTCAATATGCATATTGTCACTGCCAGCTGGAGGAAAAGAGAGAAGAGAAATCTGCATTAATTTCAATGTAGCGGGACACAGAAAGGCCTGCACATAGAATTGCACATAAAGGCCTGAACATAGATTAGTGGAACTGAATGCATCTGTTTGCTTTTCATTCCGAAGTAGTGAAAATGCCCGTCATTATGACAGGCAGGGGGTTATGGAGGAAATGACTCTTGACTGCAGAGGCTCTTGAGAGGGCTGTAATGAGTCTTCGTGTGTTGTTTGCAAAGACACTCATCCCACGCCTCCATCTCAGTGAAGTGAAGGTACCCAGTGTCACAGGCTGAGTGGCAGGTTTTGCCTCTAATGCAGTGTTTTCTCTAAATGCAGTGGCTGTCCTTTCCTGTATGAATTGAATAACGGATGCCATCCCCTTGTAAGGGAGAAAGTAAAAGGGCACTATCAATTGGACTAAACTTTGGTATGTGTGTGCTGTGAGCTGTGGGTAAGAGTTTATTTCCTCTTAATGGTGTTCCCAACTGCAACCTGTTAATGTTTTCTCATAGAAAACCGCCCCGCCCCCCCCAGCATTGTCATGGGACGAGTTGGCTGACCTCAGATGTGGGACATGCATGCTGTACACACACCATACTGATAAAGCACGTTGCCCCCAAAGAATCCTGGGAACTGTAGTTTATTCCTTACTAAACTATAATTTCCAGCACCCTTAACAAACTATGGACCCCCAGGATGATTGGGGGTATGCCCTTTAAATGCATGGTGTGTACACAGTCCCACTGTCACTGGTGAACACCTGAAGACATTATGATGCTGAAATGGGGATTCCTTACATTTGCCTTGAGGGCTCTGAGGTTAATGGATGGAGAAATGAACCCCTTGGGGGCTTGAGAGGTTCACACATCCAGAATCCAAAAAGACCTTCTGTCATTCCTTCCACAAGGAACCGCTGACAAAGTGAAGATAAGGACTAGAGTTGCCACCAAATTTTCCCCTAAAGTGAAATTTCAAGGGGAATTTCAGAAAGACTTTTCAGAAAGATGACAAAAAAATTCCCCTTGGGAGTTATGCGTATCTTTAACAGCTCTCCTATGTCAAAGATCTGACTCCACGACACTGCTTCACATACCCTGTAAGTACAAAACAGAAAACCTGTCTTCTCAAATGACAAGCAGAATGAATACAAAGCAAAGTATGCAACCCTGGAGACATGTTACAGCAGTGCAGAAGAACAAGACGTGTGCATGTCTAATTCCACAAAATCAGCATACCTGCCCTTAGGCTCTAGGTCAGTTCTGTTGTGGAAACCAAGAGGAAATCCCTGTTTTTAGCTGTAGTTTGGTAGCCAATGAAGCAACACTATATCTCGTCCTTTTAGGGTATGCCCTTGTGCTTTTCCTCCTTTTCCACAGAGCATATAGTTGGTTAGATCCAGGGCTTTTTTCCCGTCGGAACTTGCTGGAACTCACTTCTGGCACCTCTCAGGAGGGTGCCACTGCCATTATAAGAGAACAAGGGAGGTGTTCATGAGGAGTTCTGGCATCTCTTTTTCTAGAAAAATAACACTGGTTGGATCAATAGATATAGAGATGTATATGGACATAGATATGGTAGGCATCAATAAACTTGTAGATCTGTGCCAAATGATTTTATTACTTAGGTCAAGAGAAGAGGATTCATCAAATGGCAACCCTAATCAATCACATATCAGTCTTTGAGTGGGATGATATCACAGTGCTGGGCACTCAATCTAATTTAGTTATGTTGTGGTGTTCCAGCCAAGAAACCAAGTGTACTGAGTGGGAGAATGATACCTGAATGATGACACTGAGCTAGGGCCACCAGTGAACAGGGTGGCTTAAAATTGTGATCTCTTCATTTCTTTATTTTGAATTATTTTTAATTCTGTATGTCAACCTGACAACCTGAGCTAACTTTGGCTTGATCTGAACTGAGCCCAAATCAGCTCATTTTTAGAAGAGCACATCAAAGCAACGGTCCCTTGCCCAACATTCATCCTCGCTCTCAGGGCCACAGCCTGTGCAATCCTGCAACGAGGGAGAAGGCAACTCACCTGCCCTCTCCAACACAGGTGGGGTGGATTGGGCCAAAGGGAGAGGGAATTAGTGGTGACAAAGACTAAAAGGAACACAAGCAGCATCAGGAATGTTCTGAATGCAAGTGAAACTCTGTCAAGTTCCTGACCAAACCAACCCCTGACCCTGGCCTGCCTGTCCTAATAATATGACAGGCATTATGTTTATAATGTCAGCATTCTGTTCTCTGGTCCAACAGAGAAAATCAAGAAGTATGGAAGGGCACCTCACAGCTTTCTATAAATAGACAACATAGTATAAATTTATTTCATTTCTTTCTAGTGGTAATAAACCCCACTTTTATTCTTCCCTCCACCACAGTAAAATTGCTACCTTTCGTCTCTAGCCTGAGGAGGATGTATTAAAAAGAGACCTGATGAGAATGGCAGCCGGAAGCAAGGGCATATATAAAAGATAATTGCTGCTTAGATTATGACTATCAGCTTTCTATTGACATGAACAACAACAACAACAACAACAACATCTCTTAGAGATATTATATAAGTATTGTCTTTCACAATGAAGCATGACAGGACCAAATTTAACTCTCAGTGGCTTGTGGAATCAAATTATATGGGCTGTTCTTTCAGCAGAGAAAATTGTGAATCTGGAAATTAGAAGATATGCAAATCTTATTCACATAAGGCAAATGAGGGCTGCATTATTTCCCTTTCTAGGGAGGATGGAACACAACCCTAAGGCTAAAAGCAAACAAACACAGCACAGCAGAGAGCAAGGAGAGAGTGCCATCATTTGTCACAGATGCCCTTGTTGATGCAGAGTCACACGGACCACTTGCCTGTGATGATTCTGAGTGTTAACCCTTTCATGAAAAATTGGATGGGCACAATGGACTCACGCATCTTTTTCAGCACCTCTTCGGTGACATCCAAAATGGTGGCATGTGCATCTCCCCATGTTGGTCTCCCACTATGGGGCACCTTCCTAGGGAGAGAGGTTTGTGAGCCCTCGTTCCTAACAGTATCCGCACAGGACATGTGCATCACATTCAAGAACACAATGGTAACCGCACTGCCCTATGGGAAACAAATTAACTCTTTAAAACCTTGGCTCAAACAGTAACTATACCACTCTAAACAGTAAGTGTCCCTAGCATAGACCAGACCAGTCTAATATACCAACACAGGCAAACTTTAAGTGACAGAATTATTAAAGTGAACAAATTTCATATTTGCCCACTTATTAAAAAGCAGATATTCTGTAAAGAGTCAGTTAAATGCAGTATGTACATGCAAAGTTATAATTATTTTGTAACTTCAAAACTTCTGAAATAAGGGCAAACTGTCCCATCTCTCTAGAGTTTTCTGGTTTCACAATTATTGCTGACTGTATTGAATGTCTGAGTTTAAGTCATAATTTTTCAAGAGCTCTCTCCTTCTGTATAGGTCTATTCACTCACCCGTCAGCATCAGCAGATACAATGGAACAAGTATGCCAATCAAATAGCATTCAGCAGCATTATCTGTTACCATGCCACGAGGAATGTAGCCCCAGACAAGGTACTTCAAATTGTTTGCTACATAATGCTTACCTGATTTTGAATTATGATGGAGCGGATGTGGAAGCATTAAGTGACAGATACACAAGTACCCAATTACATTGTGTTTTATCACTACCAGGAGGGAAGATTTTAAAAATAATTTACCGTGCTCAACCATTTCAATAGAGGCTTGATTTCATAGCCCTTATATGGGTATAAACCCCTCTATAACAATACAGTTATTGCTTGAGAACGGAAGAGTAACTGTACCCACATCTAGGTATCCAAAAACACTTGATAATGACCTGTGAAATTACTGAATGGAACGTACATCTTGATTTTACTAACCTAAAAAGATGTTCCATTTGAATTCAAATGGAGCATACAAAGCATGCTTTTAAAAGAATGTATGCATTCTGTTCTTCAGTTAACAAAATGTGTTTGATATACGAGACTGAAGAAATATTAGATTAGGCACATGAGGGAAACAGACTGTAAAATTGACTATAATCACCTGTAATAAAATTAGAAATAAGAAGTCCAAATCATGAACTGATATTATACAGGGAACTTGGGTTTATTAATGAAGTTTAAGATTGATGATGTTTAAAACATTTGAAGGCACAATGTAAAGACTAGTATGGACAGGGAGTCCTACTTGCCAAGAAACCATTGGGAGTCCTGGTTGCTCCTGTTATAAGCCACCTAGAGGTTTTACTACAATCAAGTGGTATAGCTATTATGCTACATAAATAAATGGGTGGCATTTGGAGGGGGAGGTGGTCATCGTTTGGAGCAAGCAGCCTCATGGGCCAAATTGCTGGGCCTTGTCCTTAATGTGTTTGGATGTCCTTTGAGAGGAACGGTGTGATAGAAATGATCTAATGTGGCCTACCAACCAGACCACTGTAAGCTTTACAGAGAGCAACTGAAATTTTCAGGTGTACCCTTTTGTTAACTGATCCAAAATGACCAATATTTTCACTTTTTTATAAATCAACCAGATTTTACAGTGCTAATGTTTTGTCTCCTTGTTATTGATTCTTAAAGTATTCACTGGTGAACAGCTGTGGGGAAATACAATTGTTTGGTCCATATGGATATATCCTGGAAATGCAACTTCTTCTGCTGTAACAAGAGAATCCTACACTTTAAAACACACACCCACACCCACACCTTTCACATATGGGAGGTTAACTTTAGAACATAATTCATCATTCTTAAACACCAAACTGAATTTAGAGGTTATTAAGGGACTGAGCGCTCACTGGAAGGACAGATCCTGAAGCTGAGACTCCAATACTTTGGCCACCTCATGAGAAGAGAAGGCTCCCTGGAAATGAACCTGATGTTGGGAAAGATGGAGGGCACAAGGAGAAGGGGACGACAGAGGATGAGATGGTTGGACAGTGTTCTTGAAGCTACCAGCATGAGTTTGACCAAACTGCGGGAGGCAGTGGAAGACAGGAGTGCCTGGCGTGCTCTGGTCCATGGGGTCACGAAGAGTCGGACATGACTAAATGACTAAATAACAACAACAACAAAGGGACTGAGCATATCAGCCTCAATCACAATGGGACTTACTGTAACAGGGCTATTCATTCACTGTGCACCTCTAGCTTATTAAGAAGAGTCACTCAACCTAAAGAAAACTGCAGACCTGAAAGGGGGAAACATTGACAATAAAAGTATGGAAAATTAACTTGCTTTCAGTAGAAAGAAGCAAGATGCCACACAAAAAAAGTCAAAGCTCCCTTAATGACTTGCCAATAGTGTGACAACAGAGACCTGACCTGAACAAAAATAACCAACAGAGGTGAGAAGATCAGAGGGTCTCCATGGTCATTCTTCCTTTGCCTCCTTTTATCAAGCTTAGGTGCCAATTATTGTCAAGTATGAAAGCATCATCTGCCAATCTGTTCCTGGGGAATGGTCTAGGGCCACTGCTCTCATTCAGTAGCCAGCAGATGATAATGGCCTTGGTTGTTCACTACCAACCTAGGCTAGATTTAGACAACTGACCTAAAGGTGAAGGGTTCCTTATCACATTCAGTCCTCCTCAAATTGTGCCATTGATTAGACAAGTTCATGCTGGTCCTATCAGATAGATAGATAGATAGATAGATAGATAGATAGATAGATAGATGATAGATGGATGATAGATAGATGGATAGATAGATAGATGGATAGATAGATAGATAGATAGATAGATAGATAGATAGATAGAGGCCTTCTGTGCAGGGGTGCTTTAGATTAATAAAGCTTAGTTGAGTCCTGTCAGGAAGAAATCAAAAAGTTGTCCAAGTTTTCACTTTATACTAATTGTACAGAGCAGTGCAGTTAAGGGCTTTCCCTATTCATATGTCTCATATACTCTTTCATATACCCCACAGCAAAATATATAATGTGTGGAAATGAGATAGTATAAGTTCTCTCTTGACAAGTCAAATAAAGAGCCGTTCTCAAGGTCACCAGTCACTCAATTTAATGGGAAACACAGGTGGTGAGTGTCACAGATTACAGCCAAAACAGAGCCACTGGGAAATAAGAATTTGTCAGTTTTGGTTTCTCTCAGTTTCCCATTATTCCCGTCTTAAGTTCTCCACATTTCCACATCAGTTCGTTAATTATTATTTTTTTAAGTCCTTACAAAAAAAATAATTAGCATTTTAGTGTGAATTTCTCCTCATATATACGTTTTGGCAATCAGTTTTTCCTAATAGTATGCATTTTCACCCACCAATATATGCATTTATATGCACCCTTCAGCATAGTATATGCATCCTTGTACTTAGCTGGAGAACTATATCGCAAAATTCAGAGAACTGTGAATTTCCAATGGACAGATGTGTTTTGGTTCACAGATATTTTTTGGAAAGTGCAAAATAGGTATGTTCACTTTTAAATGTGGCTTGAACTTATTTTCTTCCCCATCTCTAGATGTATCCATGTGCTTGGGGGAATTCTGAGGTTTGCAACAATACTTAAAAAAAAACAAAACTATAGGGACAATGAGAACTGAGCATGCTTAGTCACTACTAAAAAGGGGGGCGGAATGAAGCATGAGGTGGAGAAAGGAAGAAAATGGCTGCCTGGACCCATAAACAGGAATACTATTTTTTTTAGGAAGGAGGATACACTGCAACATTTAGATGCAGTTGTCACTTAATTATATTTTTCAGTCATAATAATTCTTCTCGTAAATAATAACTGCCTATTTCTCTCAGCCTTGTAGTGTGAAATGAAAACATACTGTGGTAAGGTATGTCCATTACTTGCCATGTTCTTTCCCCAGACCAAAATTAAACAAATGGAAACAGTGCTGATTTACGTTCATCGTAATGCATTTGTTTATTTTATTTTTTAAAAAAATGTTCTTAAGAGGTGGACATAATGGGTCGAATCCAGACTAAGGCTTCAGTCCTCTACACATTTTACCTTGAGGTAAGCCCCCTGCATTCAACATGATGTTTGGAAAAGTGAGCCCCCAGTTGCACAGGTGGATTTGCTTAGGCATTCCATGCAATCAAGACCCTTGCATGGTCAGGGTGTGAGACATGCAGGTAAATGCAAGCGGGTGTCCTTTTGCAGTCATCATGCTGAATGTGCATTCAACAAGGTGGGGACAGTGGAACACTGGATGTACGGGTGGGTCTATTGTATTATTTTTTATTTTATTTTTTATTATTATTATTATTCATTTTCACTTTTAACAATTATCATCATACATAAATCATAATCATTTTACAAATAGGCTTCTCAGAATCCCAGAATTTCCCTCCATCCCTCCATAGTTTCCCTAGATATTCTTTTCAAACTGCATTGTATCATATTCTCCGTATTTTCTTAAAACTTACCATAGTTCTCGCTTCATTGCAGGTGTTGTTTTTTAAATCCTGCCAATGTTTTTAATTGTTTACAGTGTTCTTTCAAGTAACTTATAACATTTTCCCATTCTTTATTAAATTTATTGACTTCCTAATCTCTGATTTTTCCGGTCATTTTCACCATTTCGAAATAGTTCATCATCTTTATCAACCATTCTTCTTTTGTAGGTAGTTTGTCCTCCTTCCATCTTTGGGCAAGTAGCATCCACACAGCTGTTGTAGGGATGGGACCATTGTAGCTGGGGAGAAGGTTGAAATACAGGTAACTATGTGTAACATTGCACCAATTCCAGTTGGACTTAGGTATGCATAATCTTGCTCAACTGTGAGTCTTATTTTGTTGCCTCTATTTTCCCTTCCATATTACTATGTTTCTTAACCATTCATGAAGGGTCACGTCAGAGAATCCTTTTTCACAAGTTGAAGACAACATGACAAGTTTATTTCCGCTGTCGCCGCCCCGCCCCAGTGCGCTACATTTTGGTGGTTATGAACACAGGTTTGTGAAAGCTCTAATCGAATGCCAGATTGCAACTTGCAACATCTTGGTTCAACCAACTTTGCATGCCTTGCTGTTTCATCTTTGTTTTCACATATAGGTTACACTGACTACTTTTACAAAGCAAAATTGATTTTCCTCATTAAAGTTTGCTTCAACGTGGCTTTTAAAACAGACATAGCCAATTTAAAACACACAGTAGAATCTCACACATGCAGGACTATAAAAATTAATTTAATAGTGATAAGAGAAAAAGCAATCTCCATCCACAGGAATCAAAGGCAGGATTTGAGGCCAAATTAAAGGTATGGTTGCCATATGTCCTCTTTTTCCAGGACACTTCCTCTTTTTCATGGGTATGTAAAATGAGAGTTGTCATAGCGAACCATAGTTAGATCCATAGATCCTATGCCAGGTAGAACTCGGCAAATATGTCCTCTTTTTTTGCTCTTCAAAATATGGCAACCCTAGTTGCACACACACCTGGTAAACTTAAGCTATAAAGAAGTTGATACAATATGATACAGCACAATACAAGGGTTTCTATTTCTATGAAAGCCCTCCACAAACCTTTATTGATTTAGGTTAAACATTTTGGTTTCTAGCTTACTGTCAAATGTAATGCATTTTGACACACATTGATTTTTACAGTACAAAAGAAATGGACCAGGCCATTGTGAAAAGTAGAATTTCACTCAGTAGGGAAGAACAGTCTTTAGCAGTAGCACTACTGCAAAAGGATGGAAACAATCTTTAGGAGCTGAAGTAACTCATCTCTTTATAGGGATTTTAAAAAGAAAATATGAATAACAACAACAATAATAGTAATAACAAGACTGCATGGCCTGCACTGATATACAGCCTACACGTGTGTTATAGAAGCTGCCTCCTGCTCTGGGTCTCTGAGTCAATGAGACCAGGGTGTAGGATCATTTTAAGGGGGAGTAAAGAAGAAATAGCACAGTTCTCTCCCATGACTGTATCACTACCAATGATTTGGTGACAGCCAGTTGTGTCGTGGCAAATTGCAAAGTAGTGAAATTCATCATGGCAGACTCTTACCTGTATCCCCAAGAAAAATTCAAAAGGTCAGGCAGCAATCCTCAATTTACTAGGATTTGCCTGATTGCGCTCCTATGCACACTCAACTGCCAAGCATTCTAAGGGAGCAAACCTATGCACAAGAACCTGGGGTAAACTGAATGGGCTTAAGATCCAGGCTAAGTCTTCCTCCTCTAATCCTGCCTTCACCAAGCCCCCAGAATGCCTCTATCTATCTATCTATCTATCTATCTATCTATCTATCTATCTATCATCTATCTATCTATCTATCTATCATCTATCATCTATCTATCTATCTATCATCTATCTATCTATCTATCTATCTATCTATCTATCTATCTATCTATCTATCTATCTATCTATCCCCTTTAGAACTTGTGTTATGTAGAAAAAGATTAAACAGCCAATTTGGTAGCCATTTCCTTTACTAGTCCCCCCCCCCCCAGCGAGAGTGAGCAAATTGGCTTATATATACAAACGCTGCTGGCATGGGGAGGGAAGTTACGGCAAAACACCACTACTGTGCTGATTTGAGTACCAGTAAAAAATGTCAATGTTGCATGAGAAAATGACGACTGTTTTCCATAAAAATTATCGGTGCTATTCATAGCTTTAAGCCACATACCTCATCTACAGGAGACAATGGATAATACGGTCAATTTAGCAGATGGCATGATTTTAATAAAGCAAATATATATCTAGTCCTCCTAATGCCACCCCAGCTGAGGATTTGCTAACTGTCAATAAAGCAAAAGTTAAAAGGGGGCATTCAATATTTAAATAAAAGCCTAACAACTGTAATATAACTTACTAACTTCTGCTACTTGCACTCTGATTACGTGATTTCTCGCTATTTGTGTCGGTGCAGCTGCTACAGCCTAGTGCACACACACTCACACTTTTATTGTCTGCCAGATGTCTAGGTTTGTAATACTTGGTAGTATATTTTAAGGTCACTCAAAGTTCAGATGTATTTACAAAGAATTGGGGGGGTAGTGCATCAGATAGGAATACTGTACAAGATGTTGGCACTGTACCGAAGTTTTGTTATGCCAAAGGTTTTTAATGATGACTTGGGGGTTTTTTTGGGTGGGTGGGGGTCTAAATCATGAGGATAATTTCTTATTCATTAGGCAGAAGGGGCAAAGAATTCCAAGTTCATATGACTTGAGAGTATTTGCTGTGGTTATTTTCTGTATTTTAATAACTCATAATAACTCCAGTAAGAACCCAGTGAAGAAAGTAGTCAGGACTGGAGAGGAACACTGCAGGAAAAAAGTGGAGTTGCAGAAAAACATTGATCCCATATTCATTACTAAGCAAATTGGCCTCTGAATGGACCATCCGTCAGCCTGAGAAAACAGTTTGGATAGAAGCACACACCTAGCCAGACTTTCCTGTGGTTGTTTGAAGCCTATATGCCCAAAAAGAAGGCAGAAATGAATTAGAACATTCCCATTATTCTCTGAAGGTAACACCAATCGATCTGACAGAACTCTATTCCTTCTAGTTTCCAACCATTTCTTTGTTTCAGTATTTTAAAATGGTAACATGTGCTGTATAGCTTGGAAGAAAGGAGGTGTCAGGGAGATGAGTAACTATATACCCTTTATTTTTATTTTTTTATAATATATTTTTATTAGTTTTCACATATATAACATACACTCCATACATCTTAATAACATCTTATTTCTCTTTTTTGACTTCCCCCAATTTGCCTGAAAATCCTTCATATTTTAACCTTTTACACAATTCTTCCCATTATTTCTATTATTATTGTATTTCTCACTTCATTTTTACATAATTATTTTAACATTTTCCCTCACAGAGCTTCGTTAAAACTTACAAACGTAATTTGGTTATCACTCCAATTTTGCATATAATGAATAAATTTTTCCCAATCTTCTGTAAATCTTTGATCTTGTCGATTCCAGATCCTTCCTGTCATTCTGTCCAATTCTGCATAGTCCAGCATTTTAGTTCTCCATTCTTCTATCATGGGTAGTTCCTCCTGTTTCCATTTCTGGGCCATCAATATTCTTGCTGCTGTCACTGCATATAAAAAGAACTTTTTTTCTTTCTTGTTTATCTCGTTAACTGTAATGCCTGGTAAGAATGCTTCTGGTTTTTTAACAAATGTATATTTCAACATCTTTTTCAGTTCATTGTAAATCATTTCCCAGAAGCACTTTACCTTTTTACATTCCCACCACATGTGAAAAAAGTACCTTCCTTTTCTTTACATTTCCAACATTTGTTACTTATTTTATACATTTTTGCTAATTTTACCGGAGTTACATACCATCGGTACATCATTTTCATAACATTTTCTTTTATAGTTGTGCATGCAGTGAATCTTAAACCCTCTTTCCAAAACTTTTCCCAATCCTCCAATTGTATATTATGTCCTGTATCTTTGGCCCAATAACTATATACCCTTTAGAAGACATCTGAATCATTAATGTGTAATGTTTCATTATGTTTTTATATATGATGGAAGCCACCCAGACTGGCTGGGACAACCCAAAAACAGCAGCAGCAGCAGCAGCAGCAGCATTAGACTCTTAATCTCAGAGTCATGGGTACAAGACCCAAAATAGGCAAAAAGATTCCTGCATTACAGGGGGTTAGTTTAGATGACCCTCGTCCTCCCTTCCAACTTTACAATTCTATGATTCTATGAATTTTGAAGATCAGGAAAATTGTGCTCTGGGAGGGGGCACTTAACCATTTTCTTCCACATCAGTTTGTGGATTTTTTATTTTGTTAGGTCTCAGGTGGGGAAGGGAGTGAAAAGTGCAAATATATGTTGTTCTGGTCCTTTTTTTTCCACCACAGAACTAAATGCAGCTTTGGGGGAGCAGGAGGTATATCCATCAGTGAAATGCTCTCAAGTTATTGAGCAAAAACATGGGACAGCCTTGCCACAGGATCAAATTATTCCCTATCTGTTCCACTTTAGATTGGGTGATTGAACACCCCCATATATTTTTTTTAAAAAAAACCAGACACATGATGCCAGGGGGGATGTACTTTGTTTGAAAACACCAAGCACCACTACAGAGAAATCCAGACTGCCCCTTATTTTTTTAGCTGGCTGGTTAATAAGAAATAAAGTTAAAGGACGCAAACCAGATTGTGATTTACATCTCAGATTGTAAATTTCAGAGGAGTTAAATGGGGTCAGAATATTGGCTAGATCCTGCAGATACTGTGCTTTATACTTTCAGGCACAGATATCTGTATCCTAAACAGGGAGTCAAACTGGACAGTGTACCCACACGGAGAATCAAACACCTGCCTGTAATACATCTACTCTTTCCTGTTTAATTAGTGAAGGCCTGTTGTATCTTTTGTTAGGTTTGTTTGTTTTTTCCATCCACACAGAAAGAGGTCTTTTCATTTCCCTTTATCAGTGTTTCCCAAAAGCCAAGACAGGTGCCTGGGGATTAAATCTCTCTCTCTCTCTCTCTCTCTCTCTCTCTCTCTCTCTCTCTCTCTCTCTCTCTCCCTCCCTCTCCCCCCTCTCCCTCTCCCTCTCTCTCCCTCCCTCCCTCAAAGAAAGAAAGCTGGGGAAATATCAGTCCACAGCAAAGAAGCTAAAATCTGAGAGCTGAGAGCAGGTGCAGCGGCATTCCATGCATCGAGCTCATTGATCCCACCACATCCCAAAGAGGTCCAAATATTAGTCTTTGTACCTCACAGTTACATTGGCAGCACACCCAGCTCCCGTTAAACACAAAGGCGAGCCCAATCTGTTTAATGCCGGGATGGCAGCCTTCAAGATTATGGCTACCGTGGTAACCGGCCTGCACTTCTGGTTGGATGTCAACAACATGAAAGGAAGAGCCACTTTCTTGCCCTTCCAGTGATTCACACAAGAGGAAAATCCTGCCTGAGCTTATCTTAATGAATTAATCGTTGCTCCACTAGAGGGGAGAAAACTGCAGCTGACACAAGGTGCCAGCTTCCCCCTCAGTTTTCACTGTTCACTTCCTCCCTCGACATGCTACCCACTGCCTTAACAAAAAGCACCTCCCAGTTACGGATAGGGTTTCCAGCATTGTCAGAATGGGATTTGCAGATAATGTAGCCCAATAACAACAACAACAACAACAATTTATTTATACCCCGCACATCTGGCTGGGTTTCCCCAGACACTCTGGGCAGCTTCCAACAAAACACTAAAATACAATAACCTATTAAACATTAAAAGCTTCCCTAAACAGGGCTGCCTTCAGATCTCTTCTAAAAGTTTGGTAGCCATTTTTCTCTTTGATATCTGGTGGGAGGGCGTTCCACAGGGTGGGTGCCACTACCGAGAAGGCCCTCTGCCTGGTTCTAAGTGGATACAATCAGGGCTGCATTAATGGGCTGGACTTATTTTTCATTTCTTCATTTGTAATGTTTGCATGCCACATTTTCCCTCCAAAAGCTGAAGGCAATGCACATTTCACACACCCCTCCTGCCCTACCTCCAATAGTGAAAAAATGAACAGTGACTGCCCCGGTGCAACATTCAGACGCTGGGGCCACTAGAATACTTAAACCCTACAAAAATCTGTTTCAGGACACTACTGAAACAACTTGTGGTGCTGAAACCCACACCTACGTAGGTCCCTCTCCAAGGTACTGATCCTGCCTTGCCTTCCCGTCTGTCTGTAACCCTGAGACTACTAGACTCCTCCTTGCTTTGGCCATCACATATCTGTGGGCATCCCTGTGGTTCAGGGAGGTGAGACTTAGCTTAGAGAGTTACTGGGGAGACCTCTTCAGAGACCTCTTCTTCCAACTACTATAGCTCCCAGATTAACTCACAGACCTGTAGCCTCCAGATTAACACAGAGATTAACTCAGGACTCTGTTCTTTGATATTTGGGTATGGCCACCCATAGCTCCCACCTGGCCCTGGCATTCTTTATGTAAGAACAGGCACCGCATTCTGTGATGAATCTTCAAGGGAGTAGGATGAATACGTGCTCTGTATTGAGAAGTTCTCAGAAAATGTCAATAGCGTAGAAGCCCCAGCACGACTAGGTCCCTACAGTATTGTATATAGACCATAATGGCTTTTACCAACTGTGGCTTTTTTAAAAACATCTGAGCCCACAAAATATTGTGTTGGTTGTACTGGAGCACTGTATATGTAATTCAATGCTTGCTCATTATAGTTTCACAGAGCATCCCCCATAAAACATCTTTATTTTCCCTTGTGTGCACTTAGAATACCGCAATTCCAAGGCTTTAATAGACTTTATGATTATTCCCTAATGCACCACTACGCTACCATCCACAATATACTAGAGCTGCTTCCCATCGTTACCCATGTAACAGGAGAGCAATACATTTTTCAAATGTATCCATTGGTGAGATTATGGTCTTGCTAAAACCGGTATAATCAAAACTCAATGCAGACAAACTGATATGTACTCAAAATCAAGCAACCATCAGACCAGTTTTCATCAATAAATCATCTTAGATCCGCTGATTTTCATATATGAGGACCATTTTTCCCACTTAGGAGCTGGCCAGTTATAATTTAGGTGAGATCACCACAAGCCAAGTTCTTAACACTAACACATTAGTAAAGTAATGTATGGGGTGACTATCAGCTGAACCATGATCCATCAGTCTTGGTGATGCATTTTCTTGTAGGCCATCATATATCAGGTGAATAGCAGTATAGTTTCCAGTAACTGCAGGTTTTGTGAAAAATATATGTTGCCATGGAACATATATTCACATTTTTCAACCTAGTTACTCAAGCTGGCTGAAGGTAACATTTTCTCCATTTCAACAAGCAATAAAATAGTTTCATGAAATTAAAATTCCCAGAAGGCAGAAGGTCTGATACAAAGTTGTCTTCCTTGTGAGTGCTTCTTCATGGATTCCAGTCAAGAGAAATAATGTTACATCCGAAATGGCCATTTGGGTGATAGATGGGGAAATCATCTTTGCAAAAGACAACATGATTCTACTATCTTATCCAGGAATTATTCCCTGCTAAATCCATAGGGATGACTATTTCCACTTCTGACACATATGGTTTTCATATTGTGGCTCTGTAGGAAAGGATCCTAAACTCATATCATGATAGCAAATGGCATGCCACAAGGCCTCCTTTGTCCTCACATCTTATTGGCATTTTGCTCACAGGATACATGTTCTACCATGTTCAAGGTAAATATGCTCAAGTTAGCATTCATATAGGTATCAGGAAGGGCACAATTCCTCATACACCTTTTTGCCTTTCAAAAATCAACTCTCAACATTTACTCCCAAACCCTTTTTAAAGCAACGGTGAATCACTCTGCAAAATTCAACTGACAAAATTCTCCTTTTTGGTGCTAATTCAGCAGCAGAGCCTCCAATGGAGAACACAATCAAGGTTTTGCAACCTGCTACACTTTAATCCCTGGACAGGTTCTACTTGTTTCGTGAACTTTGTTACTGCATTTTAATGTTTTGGTCTGACAGTTGTTTTATTGCATACTGCTGTCTTTATTATTATGCATCACCTGTATTTTGTTGTATGCTTTTATCTTGTAAGCTGCCTTCGGGGGGCTTCTGTTATTAAATGCAGCCTTAAAACATTTAAAATAAAAGCATAAGAATAACCTATTTCTGAGGAGGGGGAATCACAGGGTGCTCAATCTCCTTCATTTGCAATACATAAAAACTACGCTGACACAGCAGTATCTCATTTTGCATTTCCCCAGAAGAGTTCATTTTTGTTTTTCCTTAGAGCCCAATTATAGGCCTTGTGGCCATGACCTTAGACCTACCAAGAGGTTTCTGTTCATAGAGCGATGACTGGTTGTGGACTTATCCTTTGCTAATGCCTGCTTTTTCTTAGGGCATGTATTTGATTTGTGGGCTTTATATTTGGGGACTTTTTGCTACGGTCCTAGAGATTATTTCCTTTTGCTGCAGAGTTTGGAATGATGCTTGCATTGTTCAGTATCATTCTCCCTTTACTACATCCCCAAACACTGCAAATAGATGGGGAAATATTCATTCATTCATTCTGGATGGAAAGGATGAGAATGAATGAGAAGTGGCAAAGACCCTCAGAGATTCCCAGATCTTTGAATGGACCAAGCCAAGCCAGCCTGCTTCCCCCACCTCCTCCCACCTCTTGTTTTAAGATAGGAGCAGAAGGCTACTCACAGCTCTAATAATTTTCTTGACGTCTATGGGCAAACCAAAAGTTTACTTTCATCTGTAATACATGCCCTAGCTGGACTAAATGCATTGCTAAAAGTCACCGGCCTTTAGCAACACACTTGTCTTTCAGCAGTACCAGGTGTCTGGGGTGATAATAGTGTGCTTGCTTATTTGATTTTCTAACTAGGAAAGTTTGAAGTCCTCTCCCGCTTTGGTGCATTTTAGCTAGTCATGTGCTTGCTCATATATGCCTCTAAACGCTTTCACTAAAAACATTGTCTCTATTTCAGCCACTGAGCGTGGCATCCACAATGGAGCAACACATTTTTCTGCTGCTGCTGCTGCTACTGCTGCTGCAGTCCAAGCACAGCTGGGCAGTTGAGACCAATCATTTCATAATTTTGATAGATGACTTCATAAAGCAGCTATCAGATATTGATGATTAGCTGAAAACACCTGCTTTACTGGCACCACAATAATCTCCTCAGCCCAGGACATCACTCACCACTCCTCATTAGCAAGTATTTAAACTTAGCTAATGGTTAACTTTTAACTCATCCTTCCATGTGCTTACCGAGTAGGGAAAGATGACAGGTGGTACTTTATTTAAACCACCTGCCTGCAAGCAAAAGCCAATATTTGCTCACAGGAGGTATCACCTCCCCACAAGGCTCCCAAACAAGCCCTAAAAATGCATGGGAGCTATGCAGGAACAAGGTAGGACTCTTTGCTGGTCTCATGCATTTCAATAAGGCTTGTGAGGGACAGCATGCAGATTTCTCTGGGTATTTACTGAACCTACCATGGCCATCTGCTGCTCCCATTCATTTCAATGGGGGTTGTGCAGGGATATACCTTTATACAGAGTCAGGCCATGAATCCATTAGCTCTGTATTCTCTCCAGTGATGGGCAAGTAGATGGTGTTGAGGGTTTCAGACAGGGTTCTCTAGCCTCCGTTGAAGATGCCAGGGATTGAATTTGGAATCTTTTGCATGCAAAGCTTGACTTAAGAACATACAAAGATCACTGCTAAATCAGCTCAAAGGCTCATCTAGTCCAACATCATGTCCTCACCATGCCCAGCCTGGTGCCAATGGGAAGCTCAAAAGCAAGGCATGAGAGCCACAGTGCTTGCTCCTACTTGTGGTTCTCAGCAGTTGGCATGGAGAGGCATACCGCCTCCAACAATCACAGGGGTCACGTCTAACAAAAATGGAAATGAAAGCGGAAATTGTTCATGTTCGCTTATTTGTTCCATGTTTGGAAGGGAAATCAAATCCAGCAAATGGGATCGGTGTTTGCTGCTGCTGCTGCTGCTTTTATTCCACAAACAATATGTAATTGATTGCATTCCCACCCCCGCAATATTTGCATTGAAATGAATGTGGTGAAATAACATAATGACAGTGTGATTTACACAACTTACCTAAGGCATGTAATTAATTATGTAAATTACATGATTACACCACAGTGGACAGGGAGACAATATAGTTTGGGGTAGAATATGAACTGCGGTGGGACAAAAACAGTGCTGCAAGCAACAAACATAGAACAGAATGGAAAATAACGTCTTCTTACATCCCTGTTGACAGTGGAACAAGAGCATAGTTTTATTGTCGATGATGTCTTTGTGTTTTATTTTTTCCAAATGTTTTCAGCAATTTTAAACGCTTTTTTAAAATACATATTTATTTTAATAGTGTTTTTATGACAGAAGGGTTGCTGCCTTTGGCTCTTTTGGAAGGAAGGGTGTGATATAAATTTGATAAATAAATAAATTTGTCTGATGCTTAGCATTTTGTCACTGAGCTATAAGCCATCCTGATCAGATTGTACCAAGGGATACAGAAAGTCCCGTGAGATACAGAAAGTTCAATTGCAGGATTTTCAAGGGATATCTATCATGCCATTTGATTGCTTGCTTGCTGGACTAATTGATTGTTGCTGTTTAGTTGTGTCCGACTCTTCGTGAGCCCAGGGACCGCCAGGCACACCTGTCTTCCACTGCCTCCCGCCTGTCTTCCACTGCCTCAGACTCATGCTGGTCGCTTCGAGAACACTGTCCCACCATCTCATCCTCTGCCTTCTCCTTGTGCCCTCAATCTTTCCCAACATCAGGGTCTTTTCCAGGGAGTTGATTGCTTGATAGGATAGATATTTACTTCTGCCATCTTTTGTTAGTAGACACAATCTCCAAGAAATCTCTATTTATCACCCAAGAGCACAGATGAGTAAAAAGACTTCTCTGTGTGTGAAATGATTGTACTTGAGAGTAACAAAAGATGCCCTTGCCACGATCCCATGTGCTATCCATATGTTGCCTGGCAAAGGTTGAGAGGATAATTAAGGGTTTGGAAGGGGTTACTGGGCAGCAAGTTACAGTCAGCTAGGCACAAGCCATGCTAAAAGAAGAAGAAAAGATGCATTCCATTTGGCAACCATCAGAGTTTCTAATGACTAAATGGCTCAATGGAATACAGTTTGGGTTTTGTTTTTGATTTCTCTGTCGCAAATAACGGAATTACAGCCAGATTATATAAGCCATGACCTGGGTAGCTTCAAACAGAGCAGCAAGATTCAATAAATGTCTCTTCACAGATTGCTCTTTCCTAGAAATGCTAAATGAATTAAAGGGAGGGGGCAGGTGCTGGATGTCAAAAGTCTACCAGCATCAGACCACTTGCTTTTGTCTTTGACCCAGCAACTGGTCTTGCATAGATGACTGCTGTGATCTCTGGTAGTAGTTTTCCGCCCTGCTACTGGCTGTGCCTGCCAACCAGATATCATCATCAACATCTTGCATTGGGTAATTCATCACTGCTCCATGGATGGTTTTTAAAGTTGTGACAAGCAATATATTGATTGTGACTAGCTCCCCCCCCCCATCCTTTTTTTGGAAACTGTCTCAACCTTCTTCTTTTTTTAAAGCTTTCAAATGGGGAAATTTTAGTGAGAGCAGAGGAGCATGGAAAGCTGTCTCACAGCAAGTCAGACCATTGGTCAATCTAGCGCAGTTTCAGGACCGACAACAGCTCTCTGGAGTTTCAGGAAAGAAGCCCTTCCCAGCTCTACCTAGAGATGTTGGGGACTGAACCTGAGCTACTGACTTTTTTGGACACGCGTGGCGCTGTGGGTTAAACCACAGAGCCTAGGACTTGCCGATCAGAAGGTCGGCGGTTTGAATCCCCGCCACGGGGTGAGCTCCCGTTGCTCAATCCCTGCTCCTGCCAACCTAGCAGTTCAAAAGCATGTCAAAGTGCAAGTAGATAAATAGGTACCGCTCCGGCGGGAAGGTAAACGGCATTTCCGTGCACTGCTCAGAAGCGGCTTAGTCATGCTGGCCACATGACCTGGAAGCTGTACACTGGCTCCCTCGGCCAGTAAAGCGAGATGAGCGCCGCAACCCCAGAGTCGGCCCGACTGGACCTAATGGTCAGGGGTCCCCTTACCTTTACCTTTACTGACTTTCTTATAATGTTAGAAGACTGTTGTCTTTGCTGCTGCAGTTGATATTCACATCATGCTCAGAAAATGAGGAAATTGCTGCAAATCTTTTACTCATTAAGAGACCCCTGAGCTTCAGTAGTTCTGCTCTGAACCATTAAACCATCACTGCATTGACTGCAGCAAGGTTCATTTTTCCAATTCGAATCAATAAACAGCTATTTGGAGCATGGGGGGAACTGGAAGAAGGAAATAAGGGGCTTTTATCCCATGGTGCACCGGCTGCCAAAATGCTACTGGGCCATGTTTAAAATTCTGCTGTTAGCATATAAAATCATTTAACAACTTGCAGCCAGGTGCATCTTGTTGGACCACCTTATGTAATCTTGCTCGGTCATTTGAACTTTAGGATAGGGATGTTCTAAAAAGGGTTGCATGCTGCCAAGAGTCATCTCATGTCCACAAAAAAAAAGGCTTTTCCTGCTATTTAGGTAGAGACAGACCATTGCCAAGTGTCATGAAAGAGCAGCAAATTAATGAACCAACATTATTATTTAATAGTATGTATTTACTTCCAGGGAAGGGGCAAGCCACTTGTGGAATCTTCTGCCTCAGATACCAAAATAACTCCAGCAGCTTTGGGTACTATGAGTATCTTACTCAGAGTAGACCCACTGCAGTTAATAGCCATAGCTTAGTCTTCTTAATTGATTTCAGTGTGTCTACTCTGAGCAAAACTTAGTTGAATACCACCTTATATGACCCTTTACTTGCTGGGAGAGTGAACATCACTGGCTGCTCTGCCTCAGGTAGCAAAATGGCTTGGACTGGATTTGTGTATGGAATACACAAATTAAAAACCCGGTCCCACTTTTCAGTTTGAGTTAAAGGCAGGTCACAAATCCAGAAAGATTGAAGACTGAAGCTGCAGTCCAGGAATGGGAAGACTGTACCCTTCTAGGTGTCATTGGACTGCCGACTCCAGTCCATCCCAGGCAGCTTGGCCAATGACAGGAATTATGGGGGGTGCTGTCTAGCAGTGTCTAGAGGCCCACAAGCTCTCCACCCCTTAATCCACATACTCTGACTGACCTAGTTCTCTGCCATGAAGGAGCTGGAGTTTACGGCTCTCATTTTGCCCTACTAGCCTCAAAAGCATTCCCAGTGAGCCTTTCAGGCTGTGTCATCATGGGCCTGATAGACTTGGGTTGCTAGGAGACCATCCATTAGAGCCCAATAGCACACAAGTCTATAGCATCACCCAAGGTTTCATTTTGAAGAATGCATGGCTATAGCATCCAAACATTTATGTTTCAATGCTATATATAAAAACAACCTCTCCACGGGGTTCTCTCCACAGACCTAGTGCAGCCGTCCATTTCCTAATGAATTCTGCTTAGCTCTGTTGGATTGCGCTGAAATGCTTGGGGGACATTTGTTGCTGAGTTGAAAATCCGAAATGCTCCTTCCTTGTGTGTGATGTATCGGCTTGTTTGCACACATGCCAGTGTCTATCTTCCTAGAAAGAGTGTCAAACCTTTTCAATTATTTACACATTAAACCCCTCTAGGTTTTAACTGGCTGGAATTGTGCATCTGCTTCATCATATCATTTAGAAGAGGGTTGTTTTGTTTCGCTTTCTTCTGTTTTGTAGCCAAAGGTTATAAATTCTGTTTTTCCGACTAAGAAAGAGAGCTGGTGGCAATGGTATCTCTCTATATGTTATGTGTAGATTGCAAAAAACAAAACAAAACATAAAAATAATAAAAAATCTTCTCATCTGAGCTTCTGAGGTTTCCAGCTGAGCTTTCATTTTTGCTGATGAGGGAGGGAAACTGCATTAAAATTTATTTTTCCATTGGCAACTTCACTATTGAAGAGCTCATGTTGCCTGTGCTAGTCAGCATAGATCTTAGGAGAGTGGACTAAAAGGTCACCTGGTTGAAAAGGCAGGCTCTTCCTTCCACATGCAAGTCAGGACATAACACAACAAAAAAACTCTGGAGCACAAGCCCCTTGTGTAAATGGAGAGCCCTGCGTCAGGGCAGCCATATTGCCAGGATGCAAGTACCTGAGGCCCTCAGCTCTTCCCATTATGATACACTTCTTAGAGTGGTAACAGAAATCTTGGAATCCAGTGCTACTGAGGTTCTTGGAACAGTTGGCACTCTGCATATGCCCTGGAGCTACTGTACATGGCTCCTATAGCTTTGCTCTGTGGTGTGATACATTGAAATGGTACACAGGATGCAAATATGGATGTGGACCAGGGGTAGGCAACCTAAGGCCCGGGGACCAGATGCGGCCCAATCACCACCTCAATCAGGCCTGTGGATGGTCTGGGAATCAGCATGTTTTTACATGAGTAGAATGTGTGCTTTTATTTAAAATGCATCTCTGGGTTACTTGTGGGCCTGTCAGGTGTTTTTACATGAGTAGAATGTGTGCTTTTATTTAAAATGCATCTCTGGGTTATTTGTGGGGCATAGGAATTTGTTCATTTATTTTATTTTTCAAAATATAGTCCCACCCACCATATGGTCTGATGGACGGTAGACTGGACCACGGCTGAAAAAGGTTGCTGACCCCTGATGTAGACTAGCTGGTCTCATGGACAGCACACGGCTTGTCCTCATTGGAACCGAGAGGGGCAAGAATGCTGGCTGTATGCCAATGGCTATTTATGCCCCTGAGCTATTTGCCAAGACAAGCTTCTGCTTGGTTTCTGTTAGCCCTGGTGGAAACAAAAGCATCCTTTCAACTGGCACTGCCCCACTGGTAGCCGTTTGGATCCCCTAAAACCAATCCCCTATTAACTCTTTTTCCCACGTGGCAACATACCTATCACCCAAGTCCAAATCTGATATAAACTTGAGACACTTCTAATTGGCTCTTGTCCCTCACCTTTGCCTGTTGGACAGCCCAAACAGTCTGTAGCAGGAAATGTGTATTTGGGGCCATATTCAAAACGGTGCAGTTGGAGCAACCGCATGCCCTTCCAACATCCTGCTGATCAAAATCGCAGTGCTCGTTTTTGGGTCCCAAGTTTTCACAAGAGCCGGCTGATTCATGCAAGAGCATGAGACAAAAAGAAAAACGAAAGAAAAAAAGCTTCTTTTGGTCCGGCTCTCTGCCACGAACCAGTTGATTCATGCAAGAGCGCAATACCCCAAAACAGGATATTCTATGATACACTCCAGAGGGCCCAGACTCTGAACTTCATTAAAAAAAAAAAACTCTTTAGCCCTTCTAGAAATAAAGCTATGAATGATAATGTGCAGGCAACCTTCCTACCTTTCAGTGTTTTTAGCCAATGAGTGAAGTCATAGAAGAAGAAGAGGAGGAGGAGGAGTTTGGATTTGATATCTCGCTTTATCACTACCCGAAGGAGTCTCAAAGCGGCTAATAATCTCCTTTCCCTTCCTCCCCCACAACAAACACTCTGTGAGGTGAGTGGGGCTGAGAGACTTCAGAGAAGTGTGACTAGCCCAAGGTCACCCAGCAGCTGCATGTGGAGGAGTGGAGACGCGAACCCGGTTCCCCAGATTACGAGTCTACTGCTCTTAACCACTACACCACACTGGCACCACATAGCTGCGATTGAAGACTGAATTGTTTGGACACCAGGCTATAGGAATCCTTGGAGTCCTCAAGAGCTGTGGTTCTCTCAACCCCTTTTTGGACTTTTGTTTCCTGCTTCTGTATCAGGTCTCAGCTGCACTGTACATTTAAAGAAGTACCATGCTACTATCCCCACAGAATCCAGGGAGCTACAGTTTGTTAAGGGTGCTGAGATTTGCTAGGAGACTCCTATTCCCTTCACAATCATTGGGAAGACAAGTTTAGTTGTCACACCATTCTGAGAATTGTAGCTTGTTGCTAGGCTTTTCACAACATCTTTTCACACAGTGCCATAACCTCAGACATGAGTTAGCATCTTGGGTGACAGATGGGCTGGATTCCTGAAGGCCAAGAGCACCGTGGGAAGATCTAGTGGCCTCCATCAAAGATAGATTGGAGAGTGACACTGGATTGGCTCCCTTGTACCACCTGACTTTCCAGGCCAGGAAGATTACAGGTTATTAGTGCAGGGAACCAGGACTGAAATTCTAGTTCATACCCTTCAGAGTCTGATGCACAGAAACATTAGATATATCAGGTAGCCCAATGAACTGATATAATTAATATATAGAGAGTAGGTTTTTGGGATGGTTTCCTGGCTTCCTGGGTGCATTTTCAAGCACACTATGGCCAGCGGCTGATTCCATTCCTCCTTAAAAAAAATTTAAAAACATATTATGCATTTGTTTGAGTTATTTCTCCACAGCTCTTCAAGCCAAAGCCTCTCAGAGCAGTTTACATAAATTAACATCGACTGCCGAAGGAGAAGAATTAGGTTAATGCCCATTATTACTCAAAATCCCAGCTGGCATCTCTAAAAAGGTTTCTTCCCACCCCTCTGCAATTTTCCCCCTGTATGGAATTAAAGAGAATAAGCAGGCAAATATTCTTCTCCATACCAGCCACTTCAGCTATCTGAATTTCTAAGACAGGGAAGGGGGAAGAGGCAGGGCACAGGTTGCTCGAAGCAATATTTCTCAGTTCCATTGTGTTAAAATGTCAAAATAAGATTTTTGCCGCTGACATAAACATTCTCAGGAAGCTCCAGGGGACATGCATAGGGTGGTATGTGTCTTTGTTGTGCATGAGTGTATGTGTGCGCGCACGCACAGAGATTTTTTCATTGCAACATAGAGAGAGGGGTACTATCATAAATGATTGTGAAGCTGAGTTGGCTGTCAAGCCTTACAAGATTCTCAGCGTTATCTTTTCTCTTTCCCCTCCCCCCCTCGCACCCATCCCCAATAAGAAGCAAAGCTCAAGCTCAGCACTCAGCTTTTATATCTGTGTGACTCACAAAGGGGCTGACGCCCGTCCCTTCCTCTTCCCCTCCTCCTCCTCCTCCTCCTCTTCCCAGCCCCCATCCTCTATAGCATTTGTAATCTCGTGAACAGAGCTCCCGAGTGACAAAAGACAGTTGCACACAAAGAAACGTGATAGATCACAGCAATACTGGGAAGAATTCAAGGTCTGATCCATTTTAATAAAAAGATGTCATTGGGGACTTGTGTGTGCTGTGTGAACTTACATGAGTGAAATGGTGGCAATTATGTTATATAGGATATTAAATCAAGGAGACAACCAAATGCCTGCAAGACTCTGAGGCTGCCCTCCTCTTGATCCTCACTTGTATCTTTACTAGTCTAGAAAATGCCTAGTGTTAAAGGACAATGATATATCCAGAGAGGAAGACTTAGAGGGGTGAAGAACACCAAGGGCATTTTCACTCAAATATCCTGCATTTGTGAGCTGTCTGGTAATGCACCACAGATCAGGCCATAAATTCAGGTTGTTTTAATTAAAAAATCTATTCTCTGTGATGGTTTAAAAGCATACAGAAATTATGCAACCATTTTTACACTGTTTAAAATAAAAACAGACTACTTTTTTGTCTTCATGCTTGGCTCTGTGCTCCAAGCTATACCTACTAAAGTGTCTTTTTACATTTGACTTCTTTGTCGCCAATTGCATATGAGGGTAAGATTTTGTGCATCTGATGAAGTAGGTTGCAGCCCATGAACTTGTTGGCCGATCCGATAAATCTGTTGGTATTTAAGGCTCCACTTCCACAAGGCACTTGGCTGCTGTTGTTTTGCTGAAATGAACTTATGAAGCTAACCCTACGGAATGCGAAAGCAAGTTATTCTTTTTCATTCCTTCACTGAATGTCAGCCTTTTAGCTCAACATCAGATCCCACCAGGATCACGCCTAAACAAAATGCACAGAAGGAGCTATTTGGTAGGCAACTCCAGCTTCTTTACAGCAAGATGACACTTTAAAGATATTGAAATCCAGCTCTCATGGACTAAATGGCTCATGTCATATTGTTTTGATGGAACTGAGCCTTTCCAATGGTCTATTGGCTCAGCATACATAGCAGAGCAATGTAAAAAAAACAAAAAAAAAGCCTCAGGTCATACCATGAGATTCCACAATTTGCCTGTGGCATACTTTTGTGTGAGATGAGCCCTGAGCCACCTCCTGGCTAAAAATGGAGAAGCTCTGGCTAGATATTACAGTACTTCAAGTCAAGATCCTGGTATAAAGCTGGAGCAGCTATATAGGAATATGACAAGAACTATTCTAGAAAAGCATCTACAAGTTCGGGGGGGGGGGGAATCACACAGAGGGCCAGTATTCAACTAACTCATCCCAGCAGCGCAAATAATTTCAGCTTGTGCAAAAGAACTTTCTCCTTCTCTCCTCTCACACACATTGCACCTTCCCCAGAATCTGCTCCAGAGGGAACCTCCAGAACAGATTTAGGTTGGCACATAAGAGTAGGAGAGGGGGATAATTCCAATGTACAAGTGGAAACACACTGAAGGATTGAGTCAGCTGGATGCCAGGCATGGGTTTGTAGGACAGCAGTTTACTACATGTAAATATAGTGATACCTCAGGTTAAGTACTTAATTCGTTCCGGAGATCCGTACTTAACCTGAAACTGTTCTTAACCTGAAGCACCACTTTAGCTAATGGGGCCTCCTGCTGCTGCCGTGCCGCCGGAGCACGATTTCTGTTCTCATCCTGAAGCAAAGTTCTTAAGCTGAAGCACTATTTCTGGGTTAGTGGAGTCTGTAACCTGAAGCGTATGTAACCTGAAGCGTATGTAACCCGAGGTACCACTGTAAAAGTCCACTGTGTCAAAAATCCTCTTTTACTGGCCACTTTTCAGAGTGCTGTGGCATTTTCTGTCCCAAGGTTAGTTTCCTCACTCGGGGCCAAAATAAGCATGAGGTGGGAGGTCCATGATCAGCCATGAGCCATGACTTTCATTGGGGTAGTTTTGGTGGGAGAGGGAAGGTTTAACCCTTTCCCCATGTGCTGTTTTACTAATCAAAACCATGCCCACCATAAGCTTCTATTAGCCCCACAGCAGAGTGGCAGGGAGACAGGCACCTGCAGGGAGTCCTTAGCAAGGTCTCGAGGAGCCATTTCTTTCACAGAAAAGGCACAGATTAAACACCCCTTTCCCCATTGCCTCTAACTCCAATCAAAATCTAAGCCTTCTGTGTTGGCCTCACACCACATACTTCCTTGTAGGGCAGGGTATGAGCGGCCACTGGATGAGGAATGCAGCTTTTTAGACAGGTGGACGACAGTGCTATAAACCAATGAATTGTGGAAATAAGGGAAAGCAATACAGTCATACCTTGGAAGCCAAGCGCCTTGCCAGTTGAACGTTTTGGCTCCCAAACACCACAAACACGGAAGTGAGTGTTCCGGTTTGTGAACATTCTTTGGAACCTGACTGTCCAACATGACTTCCACAGCTTCAGATTGGCTGCAGGAGCTTCCTGCAGCCAATTGGAAGCTGTGCCTTGCTTTCTGAATGTTTTGGAAGTCGAACGGACTTCTGAAACGGATTCTGTTCGACTTCTAAGGAACCACTGTAGTCCTTTCTAGGCAGAATTAAGATCCATAGGCACACATATTCTGGGAATGTGGATACAGAACTGCAGTCTTTAGAAGCCCCAAAGCAAAGCAGTCTCACCTCCAATGGAACTAGAGACATTTTCTTTACCTATAGTATCATAGAATCATAGAGTTGGAAGAGACCACAAGGGCCATCGAGTCCAACCCCCTGCCAAGCAGGAAACACCATCAGAGCACTCCTGACATATGGTTGTCAAGCCTCTGCTTAAAGACCTCCAAAGAAGGAGACTCCACCACACTCCTTAGCAGCAAATTCCACTGTCGAACAGCTCTTACTGTCAGGAAATTCTTCCTAATGTTTAGGTGGAATCTTCTTTCTTGTAGTTTGGATCCATTGCTCCGTGTCCGCTTCTCTGGAGCAGCAGAAAACAACCTTTCTCCCTCCTCTATATGACATCCTTTTATATATTTGAACATGGCTATCATATCACCCCTTAACCTCCTCTTCTCCAGGCTAAACATGTCCAGCTCCCTTAGCCGTTCCTCATAAGGCATCGTTTCCAGGCCTTTGACCATTTTGATTGCCCTCCTCTGGACACGTTCCAGTTTGTCAGTGTCCTTCTTGAACTGTGGTGCCCAGAACTGGACACAGTACTCCAGGTGAGGTCTGACCAGAGCAGAATACAGTGGCACTATTACTTCCCTTGATCTAGATGCTATACTCCTATTGATGCAGCCCAGAATTGCATTGGCTTTTTTAGCTGCCGCGTCACACTGTTGGCTCATGTCAAGTTTGTGGTCAACCAAGACTCCTAGATCCTTTTCACATGTACTGCTCTCAAGCCAGGTGTCACCCATCTTGTATTTGTGCCTCTCATTTTTTTTGCCCAAGTGCAATACTTTACATTTCTCCCTGTTAAAATTCATCTTGTTTGTTTTTGCCCAGTTCTCTAATCTGTCAAGGTTGTTTTGAAGTGTGATCCTGTCCTCTGGGGTGTTAGCCACCCCTCCCAGTTTGGTGTCATCTGCAAATTTGATCAGGATGCCCTTGAGTCCATCATCCAAGTCGTTGATAAAGATGTTGAATAAGACCGGGCCCAAGACAGAACCCTGTGGCACCCCACTAGTCACTCTTCTCCAGGATGAAGAGGAACCATTGATGAGCACCCTTTGGGTTCAGTCAGTCAGCCAGTTACAAATCCACTGAGTGGTAGCATAGTCAAGACCACATTTTACCAGCTTCATTACAAGAATATCATGGGGCACCTTGTCGAATGCCTTGCTGAAATCAAGGTAGGCTACATCCACTGCGTTCCCTTCATCTACCAGGCTTGTAATTCTGTCAAAAAACGAGATCAGGTTAGTCTGACATGACTTATTTTTCAGAAATCCATGCTGACTATTGGTGATCACAGCATTCCTTTCTAGGTGCTCACAGACTGTCTCCAGCTCCCTTCTAAACAAGGGCTTTGTTCCCTCACTTTTACATCAATTCCATGACCACACCCATATTTCTGGGGGAAGCAGCACATCCAAGGGCCTAAGCCCTCAGCTGAGCCACCAGGCTCCGACGGACACCATGGCATGCTCCTTTATATTTACATTGTGTTTTTCTGTAGTTAACATACAGTAATTGATTTTGTTGTCGTTAAAAATGCAGCCCTTATCTAAACAACCTGAATGTTACATTTTTTTCCCATTTTGTTTATTATTGTTGAAAAGAAAAGCATTTTCCCTCTCAGTGCAACAGTTTGGTGAGAGACCGTCGCAAGCTGAAAAGCAAATACAGCTATCTGATTAATTGACTCTGACCTCATAAATATTATACTTCAGGGGCTCTAATGGAAGTTCCTCAGGGTAAATTGCACAGTTCACCTCATTCATTTATATCTCTGGCTGACAGATGTACCTTATGAAATGTCACTGAATATGCTTGGCAATAAATGAGGTATAACATTAGCATCTTGATTCTGTTTTCCTGAAGGAACACTTTTTGCTAAATGACTCCAACACACTAAAAACAGTATTCACCACCATATACTCTTGCTTTCTGTTTCAATCAGTCTCAAAGAAATGCACAGTAGCCTTCCCAAAGGAGGGGGGAACTTGGCAAATTAATAAAATAGGCTGCTCTTTTCTTATATGTGCTTCCATTGTAGAATGACCATATTGTTGCCAAATATTAGTCAATGCCAGGCATTTGATAGTGCGGCCGCTATGCTGCTGCTATGCTTATTATCTCTACGACCAGGCCATTAAATGAAGTTAATTAAATCAGAGTGGAAAAGCATTGCCCTACACCACAAAATAAAGAGGGAGAGAAGCTATAAATTGTTGGCTATAGTCAACACTCAGTATCTCTGTGACTCTTTGCCTTTCTTTAGATAGAAAATATATACATATTGCCTTCTTGAGAAAGATAGTATTTTTCATTCAGGCTCGGATAAGAGTCCCAAATAAATGCACATATTGCGTTTGAATGAACTATTTTGTTGTGTGCTGTACAAAGCCCTTGATTCTAATCGTGAACAGGGAAGACAGAATTGCAAACATGTTTTTCTTTCTTTCTAGTAGGTAACTCAGGTACTTACACGAAGACCTATGAGACTGCTCAGTGATAAGCCCCACCCTTCTTGTTTGTTGACCCTGGCACCATGAAGTTACGCTAAATGTAAAACTGAAAAGCCTCAAGATAAGGAGTGAATTGTCCCTAAATATTGACACAAGGTGTGTGACTGAGCACTTCAAAATTGTAAGGTTTTGGTGTCTAACCTTCCCACTACCCTTCCTCACTCCTGTTCCATCTTCGCATGTTGGTGTCAGAATGGTGTAACTCCTGCTTCAGCCACTGTTGGAAGCAGATGCAATCTTACCTACAAGCTGGGGCTAGCAAACATCTATATCAGCATCCCCAAACTCGGCCCTCCAGGTGTTTTGGGACTACAACTCCCATCATCCCTAGATAATAGGACCAGTAGTCAGGGATGATGGGAGTTGTAGTCCCAAAGCATCTGGAGGTCCAAGTTTGGGGGTGCCTGATCTATATCTTAGGCAAATTCTGAAACGGGTTGTAGAAAAGTTTAGATGAAAACCTTAGCAGAGAATGTATTAATGTATTGAGCAGAAACACATCCACTATTCAGCAAACAGTAAATCCCTTTGCTTTTAATGTGATTTATTCAAATACAGCTTAGGACAGGGCTGCAGCCCAAGCTATTCGGCCTGTTTTAAGTTTAGAGTGATTCAGCTATAGGTTCACATCTCATCAAGATTCTGTACCCTCAGTCCACTTCCCATAAAGCACAAAAAAAGAAATGCAGAACGACTCTCAATCAAATTGATGCCCACCTACCTTATTCCTTCGGCTGTATCAAATTGCTACAACAACTGGTACGTCAAGAAGAGAGGAAGAACTATGACTGCATTGCAGAACTATGACTGCTTGAGGTGTCAGTCTTGCACATATCTGCTTGTACTTGTGTGGTGTAGTTACTAGACTGTTGCACTTGAGTATGGAAGACACGACTACAAGTCCTCATTCAGCCACAAAGCTTGCCGTGTTTCCTTTAACAATGTCTTCTCGGTCTAGCCAACCTCCCAGGGAGGTCGTAAAGGTAATATACCTCCCTGGACATTTTGGAGGAAGAGTAGGATACCAATAGAATTCATATTTTCTTCACACCCTTAAAATACAATTCCATCCAAATAAAATGTATTCAGTGTCCATCAAAGTATTTTCATGCAAAACAAATGAGAGGCAATTTCAAGCCCATCTTGTGTTGTAAAATACAGCAAATGTTTGTCAGGGATGTTAGAATACGCAGGCCAGCATATTATTGATTTTTCTGTGGCACATAATACAAGCCTAGTTTGGAAGGTGATGGATACTAACCAATGCATATTTGCACTTTATGCTTTAGGGTTTGTTTTGTTTTGTTGTTTTTTAAAAAAGTATTCCTAGTTTATTTTTATATACCGTAGCTTTTTTAAAAAAATAAAAGTATCTGTGTGGGTTTTATTTTAAAATATAATGATTTGCTCACCCACTGTAGCATAGCTTGGGATAAGGCTGCCCTCCTGTGGAATTCTGAACTGCAACTGGATATTATTCATGCAATACTGGGATAATTATTCCTTCAGAACTAAACCACAGAGAGGCAGCAGAGAGGAAAATATATATTTCACTGCTATACATCACCTGCTGCCTTCAGAAGACTTTGGCAAGCGAAACTGCCTTCAGTGTCACCGTGCTATGTGTTAACTGATCTCAAAATTTAATATGACGCCCAACATAGTAAAAATAATAATAATGTCCAAGTATACTAGCATTATTTAGGATGCTATCAAATGCATCAGCACGGGTCTTCCTAGGATGCTGTACTGTACCTCGTCAAACAGATATGATTGTGTGGAAATGCAGTTGTATCAATGCAACATCACAGGCCACACCGTCATGCGCAGGATTCATCTTCCTTAGGATTAGTGTCCAGGAACATGTTCTGCATGCTGAAGGTGGCAGGTTCAATCCCTCACTTCTCCGGGTGGTGCTGGAAAGGGCACCTACTTGAAATCCTGCCAGTCAATATCAAACTAGATAGACCAATGGTCTGACTCAATATAAGGCAACTGTGGTCAGTTGGAAATGGAAGCAAATGCTTCTGATCTCTTTGTAGCTACACCCGAGGAGAGGAAGAGGCATAGCAGTTTCATGCATGAAACACCAAACACTGGTTTAATGTTACAGTGGTACCTCGGGTTACATACGCTTCAGGTTACATACGCTTCAGGTTACAGACTCCACTAACCCAGAAATAGTGCTTCAGGTTAAGAACTTTGCTTCAGGATAAGAACAGAAATTGTGCTCCGGCGGCGTGGCAGCAGCAGGAAGCTCCATTAGCTAAAGTGGTGCTTCAGGTTAAGAACAGTTTCAGGTTAAGAACGGACCTCCAGAACGAATTAAGAACTTAACCCGAGGTACCACTGTACATCACAACCAGACTGTTCTCATCACGATAAAGCATGGCCTCTTTTTTTTTTTTACATCTGACTGCAACATCTCTGGATGCTTTAGAAAAATACGCAACCTCTTCACGGAGCCTCTGGAGAACACAAACCCTCCACCTGCACAGTTTAGCCTACAACTGATAAAAAAATCAATCAATCAATCAATAGTAAAGTTTCTAAGTTTCAAAACACAAAGTTTTGTTTGTGGAATTAATGTGATAGATCTTAAGAGGTACATTTCACAGTTGACTAAAAGCCTGGAAAGAGAACATAAAAGGGCAAGATCATTGAAATGCCTCTGACTAAGTATGTTAGCATCTTATGTCAGTGAGGCTTGTTTGTCAATATCTGTGTCTAGACAGTAAAGACTGCAAGTGCAGGTCTCACCCTCAGACATAAGACACTTGGAATCATCAGTCAAAAGCCCCTGATTATATGGCACATCATGTCACGAACTCACAAAATAACTGCCACATACTTCTCAGCCTGCCAAAGATGATGTTTTGAGTACAGTGTGGCGCTAAAGCTCCAAAAACGAGAAGAATGATCAGTCATTCACATTGACCCTGAAAATGCTGTTAAGCTTACATACCTTTTAGTGCAAGTAATTACTACTACAGTTTCAAATACTTGATTGCTGGTTACCAAAGCAGTTATTATTGCTGCCGTTTTTACAGCAACTTTAATACCTGCCAGTGTCGTTGCTATATGCCGTGTGTGTGTGTGTGTGTGTGTGTGTGTGTGTGTGTGTGTTCCTTCCAAAAATGCAATTATATGTCAATCTGACTTGCTCACAGGACACGGGTTTGTGAACAGGATACATTTACCATCATTCGCAAATGCATATACCACAGAATATTCAGCTGCATAGAATTAATAAGGCAACCTGTATTTTCAGGAGTAACACTTTTTAAGGACTAGCAATAAATGGGCAAGATGATTCGGTACTTAAAAATAGATTTTTTAAATAGTTTTTTACTTTTTTTAATGTGTTCTGCTAATGTGGTATGGGAAGGGGCCACAGTTAGAGAACATCCTTTGCACACCAAAGGTTGCAGCCTTAATCTCAGGCATCTCTAGGCAGGCAATTGGAAAGACCTCTTTGTGCCTGAGATCCCAAGGAAGCTACTGGCATGACAGTGCAAACAACAGAGGGCAAGATGGGCAAATACAGTAATCTGACCTCATATAAGGCAGCACCTTATACAGTGGTACCTCAGGTTAAGTACTTACCGTAATTCGTTCCGGAGGTCTGTTCTTAACCTGAAACTGTTCTTAACATGAAGCACCACTTTAGCTAATGGGGCCTCCTGCTGCCACTGTGCCACCGCTGCACAATTTCTGTTCTCATCCTGAAGCAAAGTTCTTAACCCGAGGTAATATTTCTGGGTTAGCGGAGTCTGTAACCTGAAGCGTATGTAACCTGAAGCGTATGTAACCTGAGGTACCACTGTATTCCAGTCCTGCAGACATTCACAAGTCATTCCTGGCACCTCAGATTCAGCTAATTCTTTTGTACTAAGCAATTGATTAACCTTATGATTCTCCAGATTTCCTCTGAGTTCATGTTAGGATACTAAAACTGAGAACAGAAGGCTTGTGTCTCCTGCCATGAAAAGCAGTCAATTTTGTGCTAAATACAATTGTGTGGGATTGTGTGTGCTCTGTGTTCGTCTGTCCGGTATTCCTGATGACTGACTTCATATGCTAGCGTGGATTCTAGCAACTAATGGATATATATATCCATATCCTTCAATGCCTGCTGCTTGGGGAAAATGTATGTGCATGCATGTACTTATAGCTGCTTATTTCCATTTAATAAAATAAAATGTTGCCTGATGAAACACCTCTCTGTTATTTTGAGGACACTTTTAGGAAATGTCTTTCTGCAGTAATGTCCTATCAGCCATGTTTAATTAGTGTGAAAATAAGCACATAGTGTTGCTACAAAAATATGACTGCATCATATCCTATGAAAAGTTGGCCTTTTCTTTAGGCTTTTGCATTACTTGCTTACCCACTTACTGCTCCTTCATAACTGGTGGCTACTGGAAGCATCTCTCTGCTTAAAGAGTAGTAAAGATAATACTCTATGTATCTGACTGAAAAAGAAGGAAGTTTGGGTTTTTGCAGTTTGCTATACCAATGGGTTGCTAGTGGGGAGCAGACATCTTCCAAAGCAATTAAAGCTATTGGCTTGCACTTAACGTCTTTAGGATGTTGGTCCTGACTTTATGGTACCAAAGGAATCTCTGTTCCCTTTGCTTTCCAACCCAGGGTGCAGCTCTATTAATTTCAGTAAGACAAGAACACCTGTTTGAAGATTAGGATGCTCATGGTTATCACTAACGGACCACAATGCCAATTCATTGCCACTTTCTCCCTGCCCAGACTGGCCAATGTTAGTTGTGCCACTTTATTTAATGGGCTGAAGTGTGTGCACAAGTAATTTCCGTTCTCCTCCAGGAGGTTATTTTAATGCACCACAAAAATCTCATCCCATGTAAAAAATAATAATATGGAGGCAGGATAGAATCGAATAGAATTCAGATCCCATTAGTTTTCCCTGGAGAACTAATTTGCAGAAAGTACCAAAGATAAATGTTAAAGGCCACTGCATCTCAGTTGCTGTCTAATTGCTGTCTAATGCAGGGCTCAGTAGCATTAGCAATGCAGTGTCCTTATTTTTCTTCGAGGGACACAAATAAACATGGATGTCTCTCCTAGATACAAAGACGTACGACATTCACCTTTGCTGCTACGATAGAAGGGTGTATTGCAAACACGATGTTGAAACCAGACCTGGCCATTTTAATCCAGCCTAAAGAGTAGACAGTGTTGGTGTGGAGAAACTAAAAGTATGTATGACTAAATTTATTCAAAAAGAAGCCACAACAACCAGCAGTCTGAAGAGAGAGGGCCATGGCGGTGATACTTCATTAGGATTGTAATGGTTTTGTGGGAATAGGAGGACCCCCTAATCTTAATGGAGAAGGGCTGCCATAAGGTAAAGGTAATAGACCACTGGATGGTTAAGTCCAGTCAAATTCAACTATGGGGTATGGCACTCATCTCCGCTTTCAGGCAGAGGGAGCCTACGTTGTCCATTGACAGCTTTTCCAGGTCGTGTGGCCAGCATGACTAAACCACTTCTGGAACAACAGGATACCATGACGAGTGCCAGAGCTCACAGAAACGCCATTTACTTTCCTGCTGCAGCAGTACCTATTTATCTACCCATACTGGCATGCTTTTGGCTGTGCAGTGCATGTTCCATAGCTGGAGGATGGCTAACAGAGCCCAGTGTGAGCCAACAATGTTATTAACTAGCAATGGATGCTGCTCGCTACTCTTACAGAGATTACACCATGCAATACTTGCCTGTCCTTTTCCTCTGCTGCTGGCAAGCAGCTTCCTCCAGTGATATCAGGGGGCCCATCATGATTCACCATACAGCTGATGAACAGTGCTTCTCTCAGCACGCGCACACGTGCACACACACACAGAGACACACACGAGACTGTCTTCAGAGCAGCTCTCAGTTGCATTGGATTCCAATGTAGCTTTGCCCTTCATTGGGGAGGCAGGGAATCCTTGCACGTTTCATGGCACATACACCTTTTTCCTCTCACATTTGTATGTTAGGAGCATTGGAGTGTTGGGCAATGGCCCAGGAAAGCCAAGCTGACATCTCCAATCAGCCGCCATCTTCCAGGGAGTCACTGATTCTCAAGCTAACTTCCTCACGGGGTTGTTGACAAGGATAAAATGGAGGGGAGAGGAAGCGTCTAAGAGCAGTCCTGAGCTTCATGAAGAAAGAATGAGAGAGAAACGTAAGAAATATAAACAAGTACTGAAATGCCTGGGAGAGAGTGAAAAACAAACTGCAAGAGATAGCAGGATGCTGTGCCGTTTTATTTCACAAATAAAAAAATATGAGAGTCACCGGTTTTGGTTTTATTTGAGTTTCCACCATCTGGGAATCTGATTTGTAGTAGCGCAGGCACCCTTTAGTTTTTTTTAACCTTTTATGAAATATTACCTAGTACTTGTTTATTTTGAATAACAAGGATAAGGAAACTGTAAGAAGAATACTGTTACACGCCACCCCAGAGGTTCTAGACACACTTTACCCAGGGTCCCTGTTTCCTTTTGGAAAATGAGGCACAGCGGAAACTGTGGTGTATTTAGGAAATGTGGTTTATTTACACATATACACGACCTGAACCTACCATGGAGGGGTTCACAGCATTCACACCCTAAGAGGTTCTGGCTTCTCCCATAGCCACAGCAGCCTTGGACTTAAGCAGACCCCAATCATTGCTCTCAGACGTTGCTCTCTCCAACCTGCTGCATACTATCTCCATTGAACTCCTAAACCTAAAGCACTTTCCTTGTATTTTAAACTAACTCTCAGTAGAGGAAAGGAGGGAGCTCATTCATTTGCAAATGAGATTTGACCTTCATCCTTAATGGCTCATCCCCTGGCTATCCCCTCAAAAGAAAATTAGCCTGACTTAATTAGCTTTTAGCGCATGTTGATTCCCAGGGATTAAAAAGGTGTTGGACACACAGCTTAATACACACGGGTCTTGATTAGATTCTAACACGTGAGGGTCTGATATACAGTTTTAACACACAAGCCTTAATTAGATTCTAACACTAGCTCGATCCGGAATATCGGGGGTCTTGTACCCACCAACTCAAAACAATACAAATAGTGGCAATCATCATCCAGAAATTTGGGCAGCCGTGGAATTGTTTGGGGGGTGGGGAACTGCTGACACTCTAAATAGAGAGGCTGAAGGCTTGAGCAGTCAGATCAAGTGCAGAGCAGGAATGAGACTCTTTGTGGAGGTAAATCTCTCCATGATCCTATATAGCATTTGCTGGTAACCATGATATGGGGATATGCTCTTCCGCTGGGGGTCTGCTTGCAGGTTTCCTACAAGCATCTGAAAACAGGATGCTGGACTAGATGGGCCATTGGCCTGATCCTGCAAATTCTTCTTTTGTTTATTTGCTTATTTATTTCATAAAATTTATATACCACTTGATTGTAAAAAACAAAACAAAACCCCGGGGTCAGCACGGGAATGGTGACCATGCTGAGTGGATAAATGGACTTTGCACTTTTGGTAGGCTTGAGATTTAAGTACCAAGTCTAATTTATGAGCACACAGCCTTCAGCTTTAAGAGACCTGGCATGCTCCATACTGGGTATAAGATACCAGCCCCAAGAACTAAGCACCTTTCACTTCCCCCTGGTTCACCCCCATAAACCCACCTTTCCCCTATAAATCTATTTCCCCAAGTGTTGCTCTTGATTTCCTCCATTGGCACAGGCTCTCCCTGGCAGTTAATCATACCTAATGCCTTTGTATATCTCTTTCCTTGCTAGTTCCAGGCATATTTATCACAGCCAATAATGTATTCTTGTCAGGCTACAGCCCAGCAGCAGATAGTTTGTCTCCTTGAAATGTTATTTTGCTTCCAAGGAACTGGCATCGTTCCCTGCCTAGTTTTAATCCTGACTCTGTTGAAGCCCTTATGTGAACCTTTCAATGCATCCTTGTTTGTGCCATTCTTCCCCCCCCCCCACCCCCCAAAAAAGAAGCCAAGTATGTACACATCAGCATATGCCCATAAACTAACTATTGTCTGTTCCCAAATTCTAAGAAAAAAAATACTTAAGAGGTTCTGAGTGGCCAATTTGGTATGATAATTTCACAAGGTAAAAGGCACTGGAGGTAAATGGTTTCCTCATTATCAGGGTTTAGCAATCAGAATTGCTGAAAGCAGCTACCTCCAAAAGCTAAGAAACAGCTGACATTTCCATTGTTCGCTTTTCTTAATAAATACTAATCTGTGCCCCCTAGCTAGAGCCGGTCCCACCAGAAGGCAGAATGAAGCGGTCACCTCGGGCAGCTGATTTTCAGTGTCATACAAGGGCAGCAAAGTAAGCTATTAAACTTATTCTGATTGTATTTTACTGATATGGAGATGTGATTTTTCTGCTTCAAGCAGTGCCATGGGGTAGGGGAAGACAAAAGTCTGCATTGCCACCAGCCCAGTCCCTGATTGTGAACTCCAAACTGTAAACTGCACCCTCCAAGCAAATAGAGGAAGGAAGCCACACACCCTGAAAAATTCCTACAGAAAGCCTTTTACAATACTTTCCGCTCAAATGCACCTTACAAGTTTCAAAGTACAATAAAGATCAGGTTGGATTTTTAAAATCAGATCCTTTCACTTTTGAAATTCAACTTCGAGGGATACTTATAAAAGAAAACATTTAAATAATAAAAAGAAATGTTTAAGACATGTTAAGCGTCAAGTCTCTAAATCCAAGAGGGGGAAACTTGCAAATCCAATCATTGTCTGTGATGGATTGCATGCAGGGATGGGGCACTTTCTAACTCAAATAATGTGGTTTTTTAAATCACATTTGTATACCACCTATCAGCCAAAGAGCTCAGGGCAGTTTGAATATTTGTGAACAAGTCGAAGATTTTTGTCTGCAAATTCCAATTTGGATGAGCTCTGCACAGGGTGAGCACGGCACTGGAATATAGCTGACTGCAAGAGTGAAAAGTATTATTCAATTGCCTCCACTAAGTCAGGTACAGCAAGTGGATCTGAGGGACAGGTCCTTCTTAGAAGTGGCCCCCAATGACAGAATGCACTCCTCCCTGGGGGCACCTACTCTAATGCCAGGCAAGTTTTAGCTTTTATCTTTATTATATTGCAGCTGAGTTTGATTCCCAGCTCTCTTTTCTCCAGTTTGTTCCTTACTTTTATCAGGTGCCCTATTTTAGTGCCGTGTTTAATCTTATACAACCAAATGTATTAAAATTGAAAATGACTAGGTTGTGGGTAATGTTGGTTCTATGCAGAGCACGTCTGTTAAGATTAATGGACATGACTTAACTTAAGCCCATAGTCTTTAATGGCTCCACTTTGTGCAGAACTTTGTATGTTGTGAGCTGCCCATGTTTATGTGGCAGCCTGTAAATCATGTAGGCAAAATAAATAAATAAATAAATAAATGGCAATTTGGAACAAAGGGGGGTGGGGAGATATACTTGAGTAACTATTATGTGTTTGCAAAACATTGCAGCAGTGTGTTTCCCAGACTTCTGCCTTCAGGAAACTTTTTTCATGTCAATTTCCGTGTCAATATATACTATAAACACAGACACGTTTATATCTATAAATCAGATATATTGCTAGGCCAAGAAGTATTTTGGGATTAGCTGCCTGTCCATGCAAACAAACTGCTTATTCCATTCCATTCCTTCATCTTTCTCCTGTGGGATTAATACACATGGCAAATTTAAAACCAAATGGGAAATGCAATAGCAGCACTTAACCTCCTTGTTACGAGTTCTCAAGTTTAACACAGGATTCTTTGAAAAACACTGGAATGAGCGACACTTTCCAAATGCTAAACTCAAATGTCTCAACAAGGGTGAGAAAAACAGGCCTAATGCAGCTTTTAAAAACAAAACAAAAGGTGGTGAAACACGCACGTTATAAGCAGAAAAGGAGCAAGCCAGAAACCATTCCAGATCTGGCTTTGTGATCCTTTAACCTCTTTTCCCTCCTCACAGCAGTATGTTTTAGTTTCAGGGGCAAATTCTCCCTGAACAGGAATAACATTTCAACAACATAATGATGTGTGAATGTCATTTATGTATCCGATATAGCGACATACATACACATAATTAGCCCCACAAGACATATGCGCCTATTCAAACCAGCCCAAACACCTCAGAGCCGCTGCTCAACAAAGCCATCTCTTACACATGATTTTTCCAGAAACCAAGTAAGAGCCTGTCAAGTTGTCACGAAGTTACCAGGGTGAATTATCTCTGCCTGAGCTTTATAGAATGGGTGATCTTCACAGTAATCAACTCCTAACACTTTTTCAGCCATGACTGAACAAATTGACTGTATCAATACACTTGAAATGGACTCTATCTTTTTTTTTTTGTGCAACAGGTATTGCATTAATATTAGAGTCCACATAACATATATTATTGAGGATGTTTTTAACCCCAGGACACCTCTGGATCAGTATCCCTAAATTCTTCTTTAGATTCACTGAACTCTTGATTCTGGAAAGTGAGTGAGTTGACCTGTATATCTCTTTCGGTGAGGTGCACAAAGATAAACAGGTACATACATCCCGCTGACTCAGAGAACAATCTGTTCAGCAGGTCGACTGAGCATTTTCCATTTATTTCAAAGAGGTTTGGATGTGTACTAAACACCAGTAGTGCTGATGTGAGCAGAGGTTCTGAAACACAGCAGGTATTGGTAGATTAGACTTTTTGTTGCAAATTTCACCTTATATTTATCTCCCCAATAATCCCACAGGTTTTCTGTTTACAGGTCCCTGAGAATATGGATTTTTGAAAATAGATATGCTAAGAAAATTTAAAAAGGAACAATGGTTTCTATAAGAGGCTGTACACAGAGAGAATGTTTATATATTGTTGCAAACCACTGTGATGCGTTTTTATGAATCAGCAGTATATAAATATTTTAATTAATTGATAAATAAGGGCCATCTAGTCCAGCATCCTGTGGCCAACTAGATGCCTGTAGGAAACCTGAGTGCAGCACATTTGCAAAACATACCCAGGTTATTCCTTGGCATTCCTTGGGGCGTGGCATTTACCATCACCACCTCTTTGGAACAGAGCCTAGAAGTAAAATTGGGATGGGGGAAAGATTCGATTCAATTTGCATTTAAAGGCAAACTTACATCCTTTGCACTTTCTGAAATAACATACAAATGGAAGTGTAGCCATTTTTAAAAATGTGCACGTTTATTAATTTTGCAGTGCCGTTCTCCTGCCAAGCAATGTGCACACACAAAATGCATACAATAAAGTCTGCGTATAAATGCACATACTAGTGTAAACAGCATACAAATATGAGTTGTATCAGGGAAACTGCTTTTCAAAAAAATTCATGTATTAGGCAAAAATGGCATATAGAGACGGGTATATTAGGAGAAATTTGCCCTAAATGCACATGAGCGTCCATGGTGATGTTTTTTTCAATGAAACAAAAACATCAAAAACTGATGTGGAAAGTGGAGGTCTGAACTTAAGGTTTAAGAATGAGAAACCAAGAGAATGTAAAACTGACATATTTATACATCCCTAAGGCAAGGTATGCACAGGTACAGTCATACTCCAGAAGTCAAATGGAATCCGTTCCGGAAGTCCTTTTGACTTCCAAAACATTCGACTTCCAAAGCACGGCTTCTGATTGGCTGCAGGAAGCTCCTGCAACCAATCAGAAGTTGCAGAAGCCCCGTTGGAAGTTCACCTTCCAAAAGAACATTCAAAAACTGGAACACTCACTTCCGGTTTTCGATCGTTTGGGAGCCAAAACGTACGAGTTCCAGGGCATTTGAAAACCAAGGTACGACTGTATATGCTTATGTTTGCATTATGCTAAGGCTTAGCAGTTAATGGTCATTCCACTAATATGTTGGGAGATGGATCTGGGTAAAGACACTTGAGGGAAAGCTGAAGGGAACTGCATCTACTCTTTCACTCCTCCTTTCAAGCTGTCATCATGATTGTCATACTAAGTACTGCACTTAGCACACGCGCTTCTGGGCTTTCCACTGAAGGCCACCAAAAAACAGCTGGCCCAGATGCACAGAGACTCTGGCTCTCCTACTGATGTGGCAGTAAAACACAGGCATATATATATATATATATGAGGCAGATTACAAGAAGCCACCAAGATATTTATCATTCTGTATAATGTAGGCCGTTCTTTAACCTTCCTACAGGAAGTTTCATCCTGGTGCTACTCTGCCTACAGAAGGAATTTCCTGAAGATGACCTTTTTATAGGCAGTAGTCATGGCAACCGGTTTCTCACTGCTAAGGGTGCGAGACAGCTTGTGCACGGGGGGGGGGGATGTTACAGGGATGCTGAGTCTTGATGCTCGTTCACTAAACACAGCAGCAGCGTGAATACTCAGCCATTCCAGAGCAGAGCAATTAAAACAGGGGTGCCCAAACTTTTTTCAAAGAGGGCCAGATTTGATGAAGTGAACATGTGTGAGGGCCGACCAAAGTTGCTCAGCTTTTTTTACGTTTGACGTTGCTGAGCTTTTTAAAGGATTTTACCCCAGGACGTATACTGCCACGAATTGGCCAGAATTGGACATGCCTGAATTAAAATATCCTCCTCCCACATTCCCATCCACAAATCTCCACTTCTCCATACATTGGCCATAACTATGAATATAATAATAATAAATTATTATTTGTACCCCGCCCATCTGGCTGGGTTTCCCCAGCCACTCTGGGCGGCTTCCACAGAGACCAAAAATACACTAAAATGTCACACATTAAAAACTTCCCTGAACAGGGAAAAACCATCCCCTCCCAATAACTAGCCCCAAAGCATGTATGGCCCAGTCACACATGTGAGCATTGCATCTCCCTCCCTAAGCCAGGAAGAAGCTTCCTAGGTATTGGGAAGGAAGCCCCCCCCTTATGTTCTGATTGGGGCTTGAACTCAGCATCAGGCAGGTGAAGGACAACCTGCCTAAGAACGCTGTGAGCCCACAAGGTAGGTCTGGCTGCAAGATTTAATAAAATGCTTTACCCTTTAGGAATAAAACACAAAAAGCCTGCTTTGATGCATAGGCAGCAACCCAACCAAAGCGATAGTGAGCTCCAAAAAGCGAATCCCCAAGGGAACTGTGGGAAAGAGAAAGAGTTCAGAAGAAAGAAAGCTTGAGAACTGGGCCAGCACGACCAAAGCTCTCCTGAGGAGATGGAGGAGGAGAAATGTGACGATGGAAATGATTAGATCACCACCTGTTGGGAGACTGGCTGTCCCTTGTTGCACATTTTCATTTCATTTTCTTCACAAACGGTGAGAGTTAGAAGAGCGGGGTAGGAGAGAGCGAAATAATGAGGAAGCTTTCTCCTATTGTGGTATGATTATGATTATGTCCGGAGGGAAAGCATATGAATGTGCGAGGGAGCCTTGCGAGAAGAGAGAAGAAAACATGTGAAGGATGAGCAAGGGGAAAAATCCCCCTGGTTCCATTGCGGACCTCTCCAAAGCTCCCTTTCCCCTCCTCCCTCCGGCTCATACACAAGCTGCCGTTGCCAACCCAGCAGGAGACCATAAAATGGAAAGCAGAAGCTACAGAATCAGGTTGATTGTATCCCCTGGCAGGAACGGCACACACACCCCAACACACACACACACACGCAGGAATCCTGTCTTCTCTAGCCACAAGTGACAAAAAGCATGGGGAAGGCATCTTGACATCGAAATCCTCTACAATTCCTCACTTCTTATTCTCTCCCTGCCTTTTAAAGTCACTTTCAGTGTTGTAAGGAAACACTGTTAACAGCCACACAAAGATCGCCCCACGGAAAAACTCCTTTTCGTTATTATCGCCTGCACACCGTTTCCATGATTTTGTTAGGCACAACTCAACCAGATACGTAGAATGTTGACAGGTGTTTTAATATGGTTGTTAGCTTATCATTGATTTCAATTTTTTCCTGAATGTTTCAAATAGTTGTTTTTACAGGTAATTTCATGGTTTTATTATTTTGCGAACTAACCCTAGGAATGCTTTCTCAGAAGGAAGCCCCACTGTGACCAGTGGAAAGTGTGCAGAACATGAATTTGCGGCCTGGAAATCAAGCCAATATAGACCCTGGAGGAGTCTTTTCAACCAGGCTATGCTGGGAGTTCTTTCTCAGAAGGGCAAAGGTGGGGGTAATGGGATAATCCAAACCTTTCCATGCCAAATTCCACAGTGCCTGGTTATTCTCTATTACAGGTGTATGAGTCTGTGCCCTGAATCTTTCTGAGTACCTGGGAACATCCCTGACTTTGAAATTACCCAAGGCAAAACATTATTATTATTTTTTTGAAAGGCAGTGGTAATGTCATTTGAAAATGAATAGCCCATTTTAAAATGAACACTCAAGGTGCCACTATGAAAGAGAAATGTTTTGAAACCCTTTCCAACAATGATCCAAGCCCATAAAAGCCTGGACTAATAGCACCATTTCCCACACCGTATGATCTGCTCAATAGGTTTTAAGTTCCATTTCAACGAGTTGCATGGAGTCATATGCAATCTCTGAACTTTCGTCAAGGACACAGAGTCCTCTGCAAAACCCATCAGCTGTACTATTATGCAACTGTTCCTGGAATCAAAAGAGATGTCTTGAGTGCAATGCCAAGTAAACAAGAGACTGCACTTGAATTAACAGCGCGAGTCTCCCTTTTGAGTTACATCTACCAGGCAAGATAGGATTGTTACTAAACTCCCTTCTGCAAGTAGAGCATAATGCTATACGGGGAGGGGGGTGGGAGAGAGAGAGAGAGAGAAGGTCAGCATTGAATATGTTGGCATTACTTGCCGTGTAAGACTTTCACTGGCAGGATTCCACCAGCCCAAGAAAGTAAACTGGGCAGAGCTGCTTGGAGGAGGGAGAGGAGAAAGCAATTGTTTATCCAGTGCTCACACAGTTCAGTCCTGGCCCAATGAGGGCATAATACAATACCTATAAAAGTAGTGCCCTATATTAAACCCCTTCTATTGAAGTCACGGGAGAACCCCAGAGAACCAGCAGTGCGGACTACCAGGCAAAAGTCCAGGATCCAAGAGGACTGCTGGGCAGGTGGTTGTGGATGAGTGTCAGTGCTAAAATAGAATGTGCTGTGTCTAGTACCCAAAGCTGGCCACCCCATAATTTTACTTTACGGGGAAAGCTCCAGAGGGAAAATAAAAAAGGAGCTCTGACAAGGAGCTTTAAAGAGTGGAGCAAAGTGTTGATAAGCCCTCAGGTGCCATATCTGGCACTGGGGAGCCAATGAGGCTGGCCACCCCACTGCTCTTGCTCCCTGATTGATTCTTAAACACCAAAGGTGGCGTCTGATTGGCTGCGCTTCCTGCCACTCTGGGGCCTGGAAATGCAGTGGCAGTGGCAGGAGCGAGCCAGCAGTAAATCGCAGGAAGTAAGTGAAGTTAACTCTTTCTGAGCAAACACAGGACCTGCATTAGAAAGATGTAGCTCTTTACACATGGAGGGTCAGCAGTGTGGGCAAAGGTGAAGAAATTAGAGGAGACAAGAGAGAAGAAAAAGTCAGGAGAGGAAACAAAGGAGAAGGTAGGGGGAAAGCACAGACTACAATGGAAAGCAGGGTTGGAAGGGGGGGAAAGGGCAGAGAAGGAGAAAATGGGTTCTCAGGCCCCCTGAGGTTATGGATACAAGCAGACACTGGGGAGGAAGTAGCATGTGAAGCTAAACTGGCAAGAGATACTAAGTACAGTGGTACCTCGGATTACAGACGCTTCAGGTTATAGGCTCCGCTAACCCAGAAATAGTACCTCGGATTAAGAACTTTGCTTCAGGATGAGAATAGAAATCGTGCTCCGGCAGTGGGAGGCCCCATTAGCTAAAGTGGTACCTCAAGTTAAGAGCAGTTTCAGGTTAAGAACGGACCTCCGGAACGAATTAAGTTCTTAACCCGAGGTACCACTGTAAAAACAAACAATTAAACCATGAGCCTTCATTCTTTTGCATACAGCAGAGTTGAGGAACTTGCATTCCTCTGGATATTGTTGGAATCCGAGTCCTATCAACCCCAGCCAGCATGGCCAATGGTCAGAGCTGATGGGAGTTTTTAATCCTGACAACATCTGTACACCTGGCACAGAAACGGACCTCTCTGTCCTGCGTAGATGACAGAAAGCCAGTAGTGGCTGGTAATGCCATATCTCACCCTGGAGGGCGAGCAAATGAATGAGAGACTGCTGGTAGGAATTTTTACAGGATGTACCTCTTGCTTTTTGTGGATGTTTGGCCCTGGTGTTTGCAACCCCCCCCCCCTTTTAATAGCCATACAGATATTTCAAAAAGCTGCCAGCTGAGATTAAACACTTCATGCATTTGAGGAAGCTTATGCTCTGATAAATCCATTAAGCTTTATGACCACATGACTCTTGTTGGTTTTGTCGCAGTAGAGTAAACACAACTACCTTCCCAGACGGTATTCTGTGGTTTATAATGTCAACTGCTTCTTGGTCGTGCTCCAGCATGACTCAGAGATGCACATGCACAGAAAGTAAGACAGGATACTTGATATATTATGCATGATACATGACTTATTATACCATAAGATAGGCAAACAATGGGTTTCTCCAGATTAGCTGTTTGGAAGCTAATTGAAAATGGGTCCTTTCCCAGGATAATTTCAACGGAAGTCTATAAGATCCTCTCAAAAGGGAAGACAAAGTGTCGATGTGCTCAGCTTTCCATCTGGCAAAAAAACTAATTACATACAGGCGTGCATGCGCGCGCGCACACACACATACACACACATCCGAACAATGAATGATGAACTCATTCCTCCTGCTGTTACAAAGACAGAAACTGACATAAGGTGTTTACACCCTTGTATGCAGTGAATGCCAAGATCTAATCACCAGCTTTTGTGCTTGGCTGTGATTAAACTAGCCAGCTGCTACCAACTAGGGATGGACAGCTCTGTCTCTTTCCAGTCCGCATCAAGTTTGCATGTGCTTTTTCCAAAATCTGTACTGTCCCATTTGCACATAAATTTGTCATTTCTTATATGAAAGATCTGAATGAAAATTCATATTTAAATGCACAATATTCAATATATCAATGGACGATATCAATATTTTATATTATTTATTCTTAACATTTGTATTTATTAATAATAATACTCTTGCCGTATTTACACAAATCTAATGCTCCATTGAATCTAATGAGCACCCTAATTTTCATGGTGTAATTTGGCCCAAAAAAGTGCACATTACCCTTGAGTAAATATGTAATATATAAATATAATTATTGAAATCTGTCTTTTATCTTAACATACATATTTCTAATTTTATTCTACCCCTTTTATCCTGCTTTCATGCATCTGGGTACTTCTTTTTAATCTGAGAACTGTACTGCAAAATACAGAAATGTGTAAAATCTGAAGAACAAAAATATATTCCAAATTATGTAGAAATACACAGGTCAGCAAGCCGATGCCCTCCGCCTCATGAGACACCCTGATGCAATTTACAATGTAACAAAAACACATAATTAACACCCCAGAACTGACCCTACTAAACATCTTCCAAGACAACAATGCCTACTTACACCACAAAGAACTCATAACCCACCTACTTTCAGCAGCCAGAAACACCATAACCAGACACTGGGGAGACCTGTCAGGAGTAAGCATGGACCAATGGTACCAAATAGTATGGGAAACAGCCCTGCTAGAAAAATTAACTAATAAACTGAAACGGACACGGGGACAAACAGAAGAAGACGCCTTTACCCCGGTATGGCTCCCCTTTATCACGTACACAGCCCAACAAGACAATGACAAGAATCCACCAACAGCATACAAATCAATATGGCTAACCTGATCCAAAACACCCACCCACCCCACTCACACACAAAAACAAAATTCACCACAGCCAATCACAAACAAACAACCACACCCTGGGCAAACCCCAGCCTCTCTCACTCAAAATAACAGCAGCACATACATGAAATCAGTTCAAATCCAATACAAGGACCAACTGGGATAAAGATCTCCATTCAGAAGTTTTGTTGAAAAAGGAGCGTCTTCTGCTGGTATCGAAAAGAGAAAAGGCACCTGTCTGATATATAATGAATGGCATTCCAAAGGGCAGGTGCCGCCACACTAAAGGCCCAATTCCCACATGGATGGTATCTGCAGAATGTTCTCTCTTGCAAAACACAGTGATTGGTTGGGTATGTAGGCAATGAGATGGCCTTCTGAGATTAAAACCGATACAAAATAAATATATTCCTACTTTCCTGAGCCCAGTAAGCCAAGCTCTTATCTTAAGCACAGCAGGTCACACTGTTATCTTAATTTAAAGTTGATTCGCCCTTCTCAGCGTTCCCAACTCGCTACTCTATTACCCTGAGCCACTGAAATCCAAAATAAGTAATACTGTAATGGAGTTTGACAGATCCAGCTTTAAAAAAAGAAGAAGACTGCATCTCAACTCAGTGTGTCATAAACTACTTCTAACAAGCTCCTGTGTGCAATACTATTTCCATATAAATGTGGAATTTTACCTTCTGCTGCAGTGGGTGGCAAATCCTTTCCATTAAAACTTCAAGAAAGGAGTAATCTTCTGCTGAATATCTGTCTACCTATCTATCTCTAAGTGAAGAGAGATTCTTCTGGATGCAATTAAACCGTAAATGTTTAGGGTTCTCTAGATACAGGTAACCATAAACATTTAGCATTCCCTGTCTTCATTTATTTAAAATTGCTGTGGGGGGAGAAGCAATTACTTCATCTAACTTACAGTGGTGCCCCGCAAGACGAATGCCTCGCAAGACAGAAAACCCGCTAGACAAAAGGGTTTTCCGTTTTGGAGGTGCTTCGCAAAACGAATTTCCTATGGGCTTGCTTCGCAAGACGAAAATGTCTTGCGAGTTCCTGCGGGGGGTTTTTCCTCCCCCCCCCTTTTCCCAAGCCGCTAAGCCGCTTATCAGCTGATCCTAAGCCGCTAAGCCGCTTATCAGCTGATCCGCTATGCCACTTAACAGCTGATCCACTAAGCCGCTAAGCCGCTTATCAGCTGATCCGCTAAGCCGCTTATCAGCTGATCCGCTAAGCCCGCTAAGCCGCTAATAGCGCTAATCCGCTAATGGGCTTGCTTCGCAAGACGAAAAAACCACAAGGCGAACAGACTCGCGGAACGGATTCTTTTTGTCTTGCGAGGCACCACTGTACTCAGGATTCCACCCTCCCCGTTTTGATACCTACACAAGGCCTTTGAGTCTTTGTGCAAACTCAGAGAACCCAAAAATGGATTAGGGTTCTTCCCCAATCTTATTTTCATGCATGTATGAAAATACCCTTCGCTTTGAAATTGGGGGGGGGGGGTCAGTGATGCCCTCTAATTAATGAAAGGCCCAGTAAGGCCTCTTCTGTCTCCCTATCCCTTTCATCAAGGATGGAGTTTTGTTTGTTAAGGTATTAAATGTTCGCTAACAGGAGAAATGAACCTTGTGTCAAGCCCAGGTCTGATTTTTTAAAAAAGATGCCTTGAACTTTTCTGAAATCCAAACTCTCTTGATTTGAACTTTGCCCCCATCACTAGCTGCAGATTTTGATAGCCCAAAATGCTAGTGTTATGTATAATCATGTTGGCATACTCTAGCATGGTTTCTTATGCCTTGGCATTACATGGACACAGGCAGTTCATAAGGTCACATGGGGTCTTGGCTTGCAATACAGAACACAGCTTTTGTACTCTGGCCCAAGAGAATTTCAGCAGATCAGTTCTGCATCCAGGGCAGGACTTTGGGGCAGATGTCCAGAGCTCAAACTACAGAATGTGTTATGCACTGAAGTTCTCCCCCTGGGCCAGCAGGGGGATACTGTAGATAGTTATGCAAATAAGAGATCAAAAGTGACATTCAGTGATTGGATAGTTTTAGAAAATTGTTACAGTTACATTGTACTGGAGCTCTATATAAGCAGGCTGACTGAACCCTTTAGTTCAGTTCAGTTCTGTTCTGGCCTGTGAATAAACAAGAGCTGTTTGAAGAATCACTGTGTCGTCTGATATGTTCACCCACAACTTAACAGAATGCGCAGGGTACTCCCTAAACACTGCTGGATTTTGATGTTATGCATGTTTGAAGAGGCCCCACCCCCACCCCGGTAAGGCCATTTAAGGTAAGTGAAGGAATATTGCAATCTTTATAAGTAGGGGATTGTAAGAACATGAAGTCCAGAGTCTAAGAGTACCTAAAGGCACTCACCGGGACAGAAAGTTAAATTTGAGGATCACTGTGACCTTTACCAATCCTGTTATTTTACAAGAATTTAATTTCTTTGTGCCAGACGATTGCTCCCATTTAGATGTCATCTATTATGTGCATCCAGAAACAAACAACTTGTCATTTTTTATAATTAAAAAACCACATTTGATTATATAATAATCTTTGCAATTTTATTTGAATTGAGTTATGGAAAAATGTGGCTTGCAATGTTATTCCTGGTTACTAGATGGCGCTAATACAGTGGCTAGAAAGTAAGGCCGCCTGCTGCTGCCTTTGCTGGCGAGATGAGAAAACTTCCATGAGAAAAGTGCACATTATAGTGCTATATATAGCAGCTGACCCTAATGCAGTTATAGAGACCTTGATTTGGTTTGACTGGCAGTATAGATGACTCTCCTTACAACAGTGTTATTGCATAGCAATATATATCATTAGTTCTGGGGTAGATGAGGGCAAACAAAGTAAATCTTATTCCAGACACCACAGAGGTGCTGTTAGTAGGTTCGCACTTCAACAGAAGAACTAGATATGCAGCCTGCAAGGCCTCCTGGATACTGTGCTATCTATTGATGTCTTGGAATGCCTTTTACCAGTTTAGACAGGGTGCCAATTGCAACCTTATCTGGAGAAAACAAAACACCTTCAGTTATGCATCTGGTTGCATCCAGATTAGACTACTGCAATGCTCTCTGCAAATGGCTTCCTTTAAAGTCACCATCAAGATGCTTGTGAGGACTGTGGAGAAATAAATCACCTTTAAAAAATGTGTTTACTGAGACAAGGTTTGTTGATACAAGTTTGCTCTATATGTGGGGTTATATGAAGGGTTAAGTTTAAAACACTAAGTAGTCATTCAGCTAAATCTTTTGTGCTGGTGTTAACCATTAAAAGCCTAAAGATCTGGGGCCAGATTATTTGAACAGCAATTTACAAACCTACCTCAGTCCTGAGCTTGGCCTCAGAGGGCCTGTTCTTGTCATTGAGATCCATCAAATTGGCAGGTATCAGGGACAGGGTCTTTTTCAGTGGCATCCCCACATTTTTGGAATTCCCTCCACAGAGAAGTATGTATGACCTCTTCAGCAATAACTTTCAGCAATTAACAGCAGAGTTTAGACATTTTTGTCGTGACCCTGGAGTCAGGCTCCCATTTTACAGGAGGTCAACCCAAGATGTACAATACCAACCAGAAACATTTGTGTAAGAAGACTCCATTGTGGCAGTATCTCTTCAGCCCAAGGCTGTGGCATTACTCTCCTCTGACTCAGACAACTCCAGCTCAGATGTCCTAATACTGGAGCTGACCTGTGCTAAAGCAGGTCACCCTCCCCGCTTTTAATGAAGGGGCTCCACTCTGGAAATAACTGCTGCTGAGTCAACACCTGAGCTCTGCTCTTACAGATTCCAGCCTGAGCCCTGTGTGGAGCTGTCCAGGGTACCACTGGAGTTTCATCTCTGTCCTGATGAGGCAGCTGTTTAAAACTGAGCACATTTCTTTTTCAACATCTTATTGGCTTTGCAAGTTGCTATGCTGATGCAGAAGCTGAGCAAAATGAGGAGTTGGAAAATGAGAAACAAATAAATCCAAATTTACTGATTCATCCATCCCTAGCGTAGGCTATTTGACCTTCAGGCTAATATCCATAATCCACTCTTGAAATACTGTGAAACATGTATTTCACAAACCTCCAGAGAATCGACTTTGCATGTTTAAACCTGCGATCCTTCATAAGAGCTTCACTGGGTGGTCTGAAACAAAACTTTTGATATACATTTTATCAGCAGGTTAGAGAAACCTCTTGTGACTGGCAAAGTGAAAACAGAATCTACTGTCAATGTAACTTCAGCATAAGCACACAATATGCAGGGAGATACATGGCCAAAATTCAGAGATAACCACAAAGTGTTTTGATATGCCTCAGAAGTGTACAATGTGACAGCAATGCCCTTCTGTTTGCAGAGCCAGGCCTTACCTTATTAACACTGGAGCCATGTGTTAAAAGCAGAGATAGGAAACATAATTGCGGCATAGCTTTCCATGAATACTTGTTGCTGAAGGACTGTGTTGTTTTTGGAAAGGCTTGTTTTTCACAGACATTCAGGGGAGCAGAGGAGTAAATGAACATTAAACAGTTCCAGGAATAAGAACAACATGTATACAGACATTGCTCCCCAAATGCAGATAGTGCCAGATGAGTTGGGAAATGCTGAGAATTTGATTGAAACAGAAGTATGGTGTAAGTGGCACAATAAAAATGGGGGATGGGAGTCTAAAGAGGAGAAAGGAAAGGAAAGGGTGCAAAATAGTCACCCCAGGCCAAGGTGTTACTTTATCTTCCACTTACACTGATAAAACTTTTTTTTCTTATAATAAATTGAAAAAAATGTTGAAATATAAATTTATTAAGAAACCAGAAGCCTTTCTACTTGGAATAATAGGTTTGGAATTGCCCAAGAAAGATGTCAGATTGTTTTTGTATGCCACAACTGCAGCTAGAATTTTGTTGGTCAAGAATTGGAAACTGCAAGAAGTACCAACATTGGAAGAATGGCAGATGAAGATGATGGACTTTTCGGAGCTACCCGATATGACGGGAAGAGTCCGCGACCAGAAGGAGGAGAAGTATCAAGAGGAATGGAAGAAATTTAAAGATTTTAGGGACCCTGACCATTAGGTCCAGTCATGACCGACTCTGGGGTTGCAGTGCTCATCTCACTTTATTGGCCAAGGGAGCCAGCGTACAGCTTCCGGGTCATGTGGCCAGCATGACTAAGCCACTTCTGGAGAACCAAAGCAGTGCACAGAAATGCCGTTTACCTTCCCGCCGGAGCGGTACCTATTTATCTACTTGCACTTTGACGTGCTTTCGAACTGCTACATTGACAGGAGCAGGGACTGAGCAACAGTTGCTCACCCCGTTGCAGGGATTCAAACTGCTGACCTTCTGACCAGCAAGTCCTAGGCTCTGTGGTTTAACCCACAGTGCCACCCGCATCCCTTAATTTAAAGATTATTTAGTTAAATATGTTAAGATAACCTAAATAGAAATACTTGTGAGTAACAGATTGGCCTAGGATTTAAATATGTGAAAGTGTATATTAAGGATAGAAGTCAATATGAAAAGAAAGATGTTAATTGACTAAGTAAATTTTATGTGAAAATAGTTTTGGAAAACTGCTGCAATGATTGATATGGAAACTCAGTCGGGGGGATTCGAGGAAGTAATTTAACAATGTTAACAAAAGTGGAATTATTATAGTTAAGATAAATGTATGTTTGTTTGTATTTGATGTTTTTGTTTTATTTGTCATAAATTTGGAAAACCAATAAAAAACATTGGGGGGGAGCTTTTTTTTATTTTGCAGGGAGATGTGTATAAACCAGAGAATGAGAATGCACAGAGAACCAGGGTATACATAAAAACTAGAGGGGGGCAGAGGCATAGGAAGGGGGAGGTGGGGTGGTTTGCCCCGGGTGTCATCCCAGAGGGGGTGATAAAATCCCCCCCTGGGTGGAACACCCCACCCCCAGGTGCATGGCATGTGCGCCACTCCAGGTGCCCATGCAGCTAGCTCTGCTGCTGGAGGGGGGCAAGTATCCAAAGCATTAATGTAAGGTTAAGGTAGCTCAGTGGTTTCAGCTAGGCATTGCCCATGTTGGCTGAGGCTGATGGGAGCTGGAGTCCAACAACATCTGGACCACAGGTTCCCCATCCCTGAGCTGGAGGTCAAACAGCCTCAGGTGGTTCGTGAGCAGGGCATGATAGAGGTAGCAATCCTTGAGTGTGAGTATTGCCATAGACAACTTAATAATGATGATGATTCATCTTTTCCCCCTTTGGTTTGATCCACCTTTTTGCTAAGTTTAACTTTACCCAAGCAAATTCCTCTTCTCTTCACCTTTAGTTACTTGATCCCCTTTTGCTGTTGCTGATGCAGCGGATTAAGGAACCTCCTTAACAGGATTAAGCTAAGCCAGTGCTTTGATAAAGATGGAGACAGATGGAAATGATCTTTTGAAAAGAAAGGAAGGAAAGGAAGGCTGTGAATGATTCGTTCCAAGGTGGATGCTCTCTACTCCAGATGGCTTTCTGCCAAAGGTTAGGGCTGCACAACCTTTTTGATATTAATTGCCAGCAGCATAGTTCATTTTGGTTCAAATGGAGCCCATTCCTTTTGTAAAGGTTTGGTTTGTCCCCATGATGTTCTTCAGCGACTAACAAATCTCATCACATTTTATTGGACCCAATGCTGAGATGTGTGTTGAGAGAACAATAACATGGTCTGAAAGAACTTTCTTATGGCCAATTTAAAAAGATATAAGGGAATGAGATCAAGGATGTATGAAGAACTGGTAGAGACATTGGCAGGCTCATTGACGGGGCTTAAATGTATATGGGGAAATGATTTGTGTGGTGTTGGACAAAAAAATGGGGAAATGGTAAATCTGTTAAATTAACTTGTATGAATGGGAGGATGATTGAATCTTTGGGAAGGTGGCTCTGTAAGTCTGCCAAAGACAAAAACAGGTTGCTGTTGGCTATGAGCAGGAAACCAACATTTCTTGGGAGATGAAACCAATATCAGCTGTAGCTTATTAAGGGCAAAGATTGTGACCTTTGCATCTCATAGTCAGAAAAGGTGCTACTTACATTCAGATTTGGATTCATAAGATGAGAGGATCTTGCAATCCCCCCAAACTTTCCAACTTGATCTTGCAGTCCACAGAATATCTTCAGTCAAAACTGTGCCTCATAATCAAAAGAATGAGTCTGAGCAATCTTTGGGCAAAGATCTCTGCAGCGCCCCAAGGAGCTTCACCATCATCCCACTCCACCATCTCTGCCTCTGCTACTAGGCTGGCCACCTATTAGTCAGAGCAAAAATATCTGCTAAGTGCATCTCTACAGACCATGTGTGACTGTGTCGTTTGACTGAGAGCTCTTGAATAAATGAAAGGAATAAATCATTCTTGAAAGCCTTGGTCTCTGTGATACCTTAGTTTTTCTCCAGTCCCAAGTTGCAGGTTACGTTCATGAAAATGCAAGGTCAACAAAATTTACAAGAATGGTAACAATATATTGTTGGGAATGTTGTGGGCAGGAGGCAGAATTTTTATATAGCTGGTGATCCTAGTCTATGTATTGGAAAAGAATAAAATACACCTTGGATGTTAAACATGGAGTCTGTGCCCAGCATGACAGCCTCAGACACTCATTTGGTACCCACTGAGGCCCTCTGCCCTCTTCAAAAAAATTAATTAGGGAGGGGACTTTTGCATGGGGAGTAGAGCTGCTTGATTTTCCCACGTGCTTTATTTGCTTTCAGGCGTAGGTCCCCCCCCCCCCCATTGAAGGTGGTGGTTCCAAACGCTACCGGTTTTTCTTCTATGAAAACAATATTTTTGTGGGGTCCACGACATTTTCTTAGACTCTTAAATCTGCCCATGGGCCCAAAAAGATTGGGGATCCCTGGTATATACAGTCAAAAGAATAACACTAGCATTCCTTTCAATGCAATTAATATTCTGTCTGGATATATAGCTAGTAGTATATGACAATTGCATCGTACAATTGTTTGGAGTGTGATACCGGCAGCAAAAGATCTTAATTGCCTCTAAACAGTACAAGCGGCTGAACCATCTGGTAAGCTGTGGTTGCCTAAAAAAAGGGGGGGGATTACTGAAATGGCAAAATGTACTGAGATTGTCCAATTAAGGGAAGGAATCAAAACACACACACACGTGTCTGAAGCAGCTTCGTTACCATTTATTAACTTTTGGGAACATCTATGTAAGCAAAGCAAAGCAGAATTCAATCTTTTAGCTTATAATCGTCAACATTGCTTTCCTTGTAGACTGGAAACTAGAAGTTCTTTTTCTCGTCTTATTGTACTTGGTTGTAGTTGTTTATATGTTAAGGAGACAGTTGCATTTTGTGCTAAGAATGATTATATATGAATAAGGAAGAGCTGAATAAATAAACAAACAAACAAAAATGCTTCCAGTTAGAAGCCAGTCTTATTGAAATCCTGACTGTACAGTGGTACCTCGGGATGTGAACGGGATCCGTTCCGGAGCCCCGTTCGCATCCTGAATAGAACGTAAGACGCGTCTGCGCGTGCGTGGGTCACGTTTTGCCACTTCCGCGCATGCGCGTGATGTCATTTTAACCATCTGCACATGCGCAAGCAGCGAAACCCAGAAGTAACACGCTCCATTATTTCTGGGTCGCCGAGGAGCGCAACCCGAATTTTTTTTTTAATATTTTTTATTAGTTTTACAAAAAAATTTATAGACAATACAAACAATAAAAAATACAAACAAACATGTATAATTTCATATCCTTTTTTTCATAACCCTCACTTCTCTGACTCCCCCAAACCTCCCCTTTCTACATCCCAATTTCCAAAATTATTTCAGCAAATCCTAAACTTAGTTTTATCAAATATGTTCCTTCTTTTTTTTTTATAATAATTTTTATTGCGTTTTTTTTTTCCAAATTACAGATAGAAAAGAAAGAACACAGACAGTGAAAAGAAAGAAAAAACAGAAAATCTCAACCATTTCAGCAACTTATTTCAGCATTCTATCGGACTTCCCCACATCTCCCACATAATGCATTCTTAACAATAAAGTTATCAGCAAATTATAACCTTGTTTCATGTGTTTCTTTTTACTTTCAATTGCAGTTTAAGTTTAAATCTCTTGTTTTCCATTTACTCTTAAAATATAACATATTGTCATTTTTACCCATTTAAACCTTGATTCTTTCATAAAAATTATCCAATTTCTTATATAAACCACTTTTGTTGCTGGGGCTAACATTCCAGATCATACGGCGTCTTAAGATTCATATAACTTATAATACTTTTGCAAATAGTCCTTAAATTTTTTCCAATCCTCCTCCATTGCTTCTTCTCCCAGATCTCGGATCCTTGCAGTCATCTCGGCTAGTTCCATGTAGTTCATCAGTTGCGTCTGCCAGTCCTCCAGTGTGGGCAAATCTTGAGTCTTCCAATGCTTAGCGATAAGAATCCTTGCTGCAGTAGTAGCGTACATGAAAAGAGTTCTATCCTTCTTTGACACCTTCTGGCCGACAATGCCCAGGAGGAATGCCTCCGGTTTCTTGGGGAAAGTGTATTTAAACACCTTTTTTAACTCGTTATATATCATTTCCCAGAAGGCCTTCACTCTTGGGCAGGTCCACCAGAGGTGAAAGAATGTCCCTTCAGCCTCCTTACATTTCCAGCATTTATTATCGGACAAATGGTAAATCTTAGCAAGCTTGACTGGGGTCATGTACCACCTGTATACCATTTTCATAATGTTTTCTTTCAAGGCATTACATGCCGTAAACTTCATACCGGTGGTCCATAACCTTTCCCAGTCCTCAGACATGATGTTATAACCAATGTCCTGAGCCCATTTTATCATGGCTGATTTAACTGTCTCATCCTGAGTGTTCCATTTAAGCAGCAAGTTATACATTCTCGATAATAGCTTGGTCTTTGGTTCTAACAATTCTGTCTCAAGTTTCGATTTTTCCACCTGGAATCCTGTTTTTTTATCTAGCTTAAAAACCTCATTAATTTGGGCATAATGAAACCAATCTTGCACTTTACCCTTTAACCTTTCAAAGCTCTGCAACCTCCAGTTGTCTCCAATGTTCTCTATTATTTCCCAATATTTCGGCCAACCGGCCTCCATATTGGGTTTTTTCCGAGCCTTGGCCTCTATTGGTGATACCCACCTCGGAGTTTTGCTTTCTAATAAGTCTTTGTATTTTTTCCAGACCATAAATATTGCTTTCCTGACAATATGGTTTTTAAACATTCCATATGTTTTTGCCTTGTCATACCACAAATACGCATGCCAACCTAACGAGTTATTAAAGCCTTCCAGATCCAGGACATCAGTGTTTTCCAACAAAATCCAATCTCTCATCCAGCAGATCCAGCAGAAGGCTGCAGCTTCGTAATATATCCTTAAGTCCGGCAGGGCAAATCCCCCTCTCTCCTTTGCATCAGTTAGTATTTTAAACTTTATTCGGGGCTTTTTGCCCTGCCAGACAAATTTAGAGATATCCTTCTGCCACTTTCCAAAACATTCCACTCTGTCCACAATCTGTAAGGCCTGAAACAAAAACAACATCTTTGGCAAAACGTTCATTTTTATAGCTGCAATTCGGCCTAACAAGGATAACTTCAGTCTTGACCAAATTTCTAAATCTTTTTTAACTTCTGACCAACATTTCTCGTAATTATCTTTAAATAAATTCAGGTTCTTGGAAGAGAGATTGACCCCCAGGTATTTCACTTTTTTAACAATATTTAGTTCTGTTTCCTTCTGAAACTCTTCTGTTTCAGTAGCTGTCAAATTTTTCCCTAACACCTTAGTTTTTTGTTTGTTCAACTTGAAACCCGCCACCCGACCAAATTTCTGTATCAGTTCCAGAACTCTTTTTGTACTAGATTCTGGCTCCTGTAATGTTAAAACCAAGTCATCTGCAAATGCTTTCAGTTTATATTGTTTCACTCCGACCCGTATTCCTTGTACCTGCCGATCCTTCCTTATCATGTTCAGCAAAACCTCCAGGACTGAAATAAACAATAAAGGGGACAGGGGGCACCCCTGACGTGTTCCTTTTTCAATCTGAAGTTCTTCTGTCACCACATTGTTCACTATCAACTTAGCTTTTTGTTCGGAATAGATTGCTTCTATTCCGTTCTCAAACCCCCTTCCCACTCCCATCCCTTCCAAGTTTCTCTTCATAAATTTCCAAGAAATATTGTCAAAGGCTTTCTCCGCATCAATAAAAATTAACACTGCTTTAGTGTTAATATTTGTTTGTAAAAGTTCCAGAATATCAATAATATTCCTAGTGTTATCAAACAAATGTCTACCTGGGAGAAAGCCTGCTTGGTCCTTATGAATTACTTCATTTAAAACCTTTTTAAATCTATTTGCCAAAATGTCAGCAAATATTTTGTAATCCACCTTTAGGAGTGAGATGGGACGGTAATTCTTGAGTTGAGTCTTTTCAGTTTCCACTTTAGGTATCAGTGTGATGAATGCTTCTTTCCACGTTTCTGGTGCCCTCCCTCCCCCCATAATCTGGTTACAAACCTCCATTAGTGGTTGTGTCAAGTAGTCCTTTAACATCCTGTAGTACTTGGAGGTAAGTCCATCAGGGCCTGGAGATTTGCCTAGCTGCATGTTCTGTATGGCAACCTCGATTTCCTGTTGTGTTATTTTACAATTCAAGATTGATCTCTTCTCTTGAGATAATTCTGGTAAGCCATTATCTTTCAAGAATTGTTCTATCTCAGTCACTTCCTCAGGCCCTTGAGTGTACAGTTTTTTAAAGTATTTCTGGAAACACTTTCTAATTTCTCCTGGTTTCTGAATATTTTTTCCTTCAACTTATAGATTGGTAACATAATTTAATTTTTGTCTCTTTTTCAACTGCCAAGCTAGCAGCTTCCCACATTTATTCGCAGATTCAAAAGATCTTTGGTTCATTTGTTTAATTTTCCATTCCACTTCTTGGTTAATCAATTTCGTATATTGTGACTGGTGAAATTTAATTTCTCTTAAAGTCTCTTTTGATTTTGGATTCAGTCTTAATTTTTTCTCTCCAACTCTTATCTTGTCTAATATCTTATCCTTTTTCCCATTCCAAAGTTTTTTCTTGATCGTATTTTGTTGTATCAGAAACCCTCTCATAACAGCTTTACTTGCGTCCCAGATTATTCTTTTTTCCACCGAGGTGTTGAGGTTAATTTCAAAATAGTCCTTTAAAGTTTTTTGGGCCTTCTTTACAATCTCTTGATCTCTTAGCAGGTTGTCATTCATTTTCCATCTGAAGGAGTCGGCAGTAGTAAATCTCATTTCCATTTTCAGAGCGTTATGGTCGGAGCATGTCTTTGGGCAGATTTCTACTCTTGTGGTCTTAGGTGCCAGCCCTCTAGTTGTCCAAATTTGGTCGATTCTTGTCCATGACAGGTGAGCCTCAGAAAAGAAAGTTCCTTCTTTACCTAGGGGGTTTCTCGTCCTCCATAGATCAATCAAATCCATATTGTCAGTTAGTTCGAAAAAAGTCTTTGGTAGTCTTCCATCTTTGGTCAGGTTCTGGTTCTGTGACTTGTCCATATAGGTAGAGACCACCCCATTCATGTCTCCCATCATAATGATGTTTGAAAAGTCCAGATAGTCCAGTAGTGTCTCATGAAGCTTCTTGTAGAATTCTGATTTCCCCTCATTTGGTGCGTAGATTCCTAATATCAAAACTTTTTCTCCTTGGATTTGTATTTCAATTGCCAGGATTCTTCCTTGTTCATCTTTAAACAAAAATTTTGGTGATAGATTCTCTTTTGCATAGATCACCACTCCTCTCTTTTTAACTCTGTCTGATGAGATAAATTCTTGGCCTAATCTTTTGTTTATTAACACTTTCCTGTGAAGCCTGGTCACGTGAGTTTCTTGCAGACAGATTATATCCAAATGTTCCTTCTTCAAGATATGAAAAATCCTTTTGCGTTTTTCCGGGGAATTTGCGCCATTAATATTCCAACTATACAGCTGTAGAGACATCCTGTATCAATCTGTTGTTGCTCTTTATGGGGTGTCTTCTTTCTTGTCTAAATCCGAGGGTGCTGGCTCTTTCCCAGACTCAGGTGGAGGCCAAGGAACTGCTGTTCCCTTCTGCAGGTCTTCTCCGTGATCGTGTAGAAACTTCTGGCTATCCTCTTTCGTTTTGATTTTAATCTTCTTTCCTTTGTAGTTAAATGATAGGCCTTGTGGAAACTCCCACCTGTAGGGTATTCCGTTGCTTCTCAAAAGTCCAGCTAGGTCAGTGTAGTTAGATCTGAGATCCAGTAGTTGTTTAGGAATGTCCTTGTAGATTTGAGCTCTTCTGTCCTGGATCTCAAGTGCTTTATTGAAATGTAGGTCAAGTAGTTTGTCTCTCTCTTGCTTGGTCCTTAAGATGATCAAACAGTCTCTAGGCCTGTCTTTCTTGGCAACTCTTCCCAGTCTAAATGCAGTTGTTATTTTAAAATCTGTGTCTTCTTCTATACCCCAGAATTTAGAAAATTCTGCTGTCAAAAAGCCGGTCAAGTCCTCTTTCTCAATCTCTGGGATAGAGCGTAATCTCAAATTATTTTCCCTGTTTCTCAGTTCCACCATAGACAGGTAGGCCTGCTGGTCGCTAATATGCTTGTGAAGCGGCCTTACTTCTCCTTTCAATTCATCCACTTTCTGAATTGCTTGACCTGCTTTTTCATTCGCAGCCTCGGCCAATTTCCGATTTTCAGATGTAACGTCCTTTAAATTCCCAATATCTTGTGAATGCTTAGCCACCTGTTCAGAAAGTTTAGTAATTGAAGATGTAGCTAAGTCAATTTTTGCAGTTTGATCATCAACCTTTTTGTTCAAAATTGCAAATTGTTGTAACATTTCCTCTAAGAGAGTTCCAGATCCCCCTGCTGCCATATCCTCAGTTGTTGGCTGTTCAGCTTCCTTAGATGGAGCTGTTGTTGAGGGTACAGCTCCCTGTAAAACAGCAGGGACTGAAGATCTGCGAGCCTGGGAAATCAGAGTTGTTTGTACTAATTGGCCTTTTCCTGCTTTCGACGCAGCTCTTGTTTTTGGTGGGCCACTCATTCCACACCTGTCTTTGGATTCAAGGTCAAACTGTCAAATGTTCCATGAGAAAGACAGGCCTCAAAGTAGATAACCAAACCACAGAGAGTCAAAACAAAGTTGGTTCTCAGGAATTTGTAAATCCCAAACTCCACTAGAGGGAGTGTTGTTACAGTTCAGGAAAGAAGGAAGAAAGTTTCAGTCGCCATTAAAGTTCCTACAGTTAAGTAAATTAACAATAGTCCTTAAAGAAAACTTTTTTCCACTGGCAAAGCCCTTTCAATATTGCCACAATAGTTTATCTGAAGATGCAAGATACAGTTATTTAATTGTATCCACCAATGATGCCTCTATGTATCCATTTCAACTTTGTATATGTATCCGCAAGGCAGCCTTTTTCCCCCTGCAAGACCGGGACTGGGGTTTTTAAAGTTTTTAAGTTTTTAAAAGTCCAGTAAAGGAGAGGATCCTCCAGTAAAATCAACACGATAGCAGATAGAAAAATAAAAGCTTGCCTTTCCCTTCAATTGCTAGCTCCACCAGACGCATGATACTTCCCGTTTTAAAATCCCTTTCTATTGCTTCCAGCTTGTCAGTTCCTTTGCCTTTGATCTCTAAGCACTACCGGGAGACGGACTTCCTTTTTCTCGTCTCCCGCTTTCAGCCAAATTTCCACTTTACAGTCCCGAAATTAATACTCTTCTTACTCACGAGTAGATGATTTAGAGTCCAATTCTTAAGGAAGAAAGGTCGGCGCTCATCAGCAACAGCCGCGCGGCTTCCCTCCCACAGAAAGAGCGATGAATCCACAGCACCGCTTCCCCTCCGCGCTTCCGGACCCCCTTACGGGGACCCTTCTTCGTTTTGGGGGTCGCTCTAGGTGCCCGCCGGATCCCACGGCCACGAGCTCGCTCTGCTCGTGGTTTATCTTAATGGGTCGTCGCTTTGCCGCAGCGAACGACCCTTTTCTGCGGAGCCCCTCTTTGCAGCGCAAAGAGGACCGCCATTACTTATTTCGCGCCGCCTCCGGAAGTGCAAATATGTTCCTTCTTTATTCTTTTCTTTTACTTAATCTTTGTCGCTGTAATCTCCTTTACTTTCTAAAAACCTCAACATTTTAGCATTCATCAATTTTGTAATATTTCTTAAGATAGCTTTTAAATTTCTTCCAATCTTCTTCCGCCGTCTCTTTCCCCTGATCACGGATTCTGCCAGTCATTTCAGCCAATGTCATATAGTCCATCACCTTTATCTGCCATTCTTCCAGAGTGGGTAGATCTTGAGTCTTCCAATGCTTTGCGATGAGTATTCTTGCTGCTGTGGTAGCATACATAAAAAAAGTTCTGTCCTTCTTTAGCACCATTTGGCCGACCATGCCCAGGAGAAAGGCCTCTGGTTTCTTAGGAAAAGTACATTTAAGTACTTTTTTCATTTCATTATATATCATTTCCCAGAAAGCCTTAATCTTCGGGCACGTCCACCAAAGGTGATAGAAAGTACCTTCAGTTTCTTTACACTTCCAACATTTATTGTCAGGCAAATGACAGATTTTTGCTAGCTTGACTGGTGTCATGTACCACCTATAAATCATTTTCATAATATTTTCCTTTAAGGCATTACATGCCGTAAATTTTATACCGGTGGTCCATAACCGTTCCCAGTCCGCAAACATAATATTATGACCAATGTCCTGTGCCCATTTAATCATAGCTGATTTAACTGTTTCATCTTGTGTATTCCATTTCAGCAACAAGTTATACATTCTTGACAAATTCTTAGTATTGGGTTCTAACAGTTCAGTTTCTAATTTTGATTTCTCCACCTGGAAGCCAATTTTCCTGTCTTGTTTATAAACCTCCATTATCTGATAATAATGGAGCCAATCTCGTACTTTGGTTTTCAATTTCTCATGACTCTGTAACTTCAATTTGTCACCCTCTTGTTCCAAAATTTCACAATACTTTGGCCATTTGGCTTCCATATTAAGTTTTTTCAGGGCTTTCGCCTGCGCAACCCGAAAATTCTTATCCTGAAGCATATTTATCCCGAGGTAATACTGTATTCTATTTTAAAACCATAGGACTCAGGCTATTGGTCATCTAGCTCAATATTGTCCACCCTGGCTAGAAACAGCTTTCCAGGGTTTCAGACAGGATACATTTCCAGCTCTCCCTGAAGATGGTTAGGATGGAAACTTTAACTTTCTACATGCAAAGCAGAAGTCCTACTTCTGAGCTACAGCTCTTCCCTTCACCCTTTCACGTAACAATAGATTTTCACTTCTGTGTGTACATACAAGTCTCATTCTGAAATTATAATGTACACAAGTTTTTCTTACACAGGAATGTTATCCGTTGTTCCATGAAATTGGGCTGAAAAGTGAAGATCACATCCTGGGCTCCCTGGACTGCTGCATTTATGTAACTGAGCAAATTAACTTCTCACCAACTTCTCACCAACATACACAGTAGGTGTTTTGTGGGTCAACTGCCTTCTCCATAAAGAAAAAGAACACACATCTACCTCGGTATCTATACCAGGTTTCCCAAACTTGGGTCTCCAGCTGTTTTGTGACTACAACTCCTATCATCCCCAGTTAGCAGGACCAGTGGCCAGGGATGATGGGGGTTGTAGTCCAAAAACAGCTGAAGACCCCCGTTTTGGGAAACCCTGATCTACACTAACTGTAAGCAACTCTCTGGGATTTCAGGCATACATGTCTCCCATCCCTACCTAGAGATCCCGGGCATTGACCCTGGGACCTTCTGCATGCAAAGCAGATGTTCTATCACGGAGTTGTGGCTTCTGCACTTGAGGAATGCCTGGTTAAAACTGTGCTAGGGTCAGTTGCTATAGTGTGGTCTTCAACCAAGATCTAACTCCCTCTCCAGGGTCTCTAGGTGCCAAGCTATATTTGACATTAATCAAGGGGTGGGCCCTTGTCTGATCAATCTCTCTCATCAGTTGCTGGAAACCACAGTGGAGCAGGGAGGACTATGACCTACATCAAATAGGGGTACCCACCCCAAGGGGTCCCTGTTGGAGGAGTGCTATGGCCCTAGCCCCCACCTGGGTGTCTGACAGAAGCCACTCTTCCCAGATCCCTTTAATAGGATACCCTTAACCAAGGAGGGGCAGGCAGAGGCTACAACCTCGCAAATGTGAGAATAGGACACAGGGCTAGATCCATCAGGCTCTTGTATTCTTAAGAACCGAGAGAAGTAGTTCAATTACTCCACTGCAGAACAAGGAAACTGTAGAGTTAAATTATTGGGGAAAGTTCCAGGGTAGCAAATCATTAATTGAGAACTAGTCAGCAGCATAAATGCTGCAATGATAGGGTCAATTCTTTCTTTCTTTCTTTCTTTCTTTCTTTCTTTCTTTCTTTCTTTCATTTATATACCACCCTATACCCAGACGTCTCAGGGCAGTTCACAAAATAAAATCAAAATATAAAACCACAAAATGCATAATCAAAATAAAAACAGCAACCTAATAACCCCCCCAAAAAAAACCCCACATTTTTAAAGGGCATAGGATTTAGGTCACAGTCCTAATTGCCTGGGAGTAAACCCCCTTAAATTCAATGCGGCTTCTGGGTAGATATGCATAAACCAGGCTGTTGAATAGTGATAAAAGTTTGGTGCAGGCACCATTCTGACCAAGGCTACCTGATGAGAAATAAGAGAGGATGATCAAAGGGCCTCATTTCATGTTTTTTCTGATGCTGAACGATGTCCAACAGCGCACGTCGGTGCGCGAAATGCTTCCTGTGACTGTCCTGTGCTGCCTGTGAGCAATCACTTCTTCTGTGACATTTCATGGCATTTGATGATTCATTTGAAGTACTTGATTATGCACATTTTTATGAGCTTAGTCATCCAGCATACTTTGCGACGAGGGGAAAGAAAAACTACCTGGTACAATAAATAACTCCACTCATTCTTCAATGTCAATATCATACCGATTCTTCAAAGAGGGTTTTATTCATTTGGGGAATATTAGTTTAGGTGAGTTATTCCTGACGCTTCCAGAGATTGAGTAGTCTTTACTTGAATATATATATATATATCTCCTGAGATGTTGAACAAGACAAAAGAATTTGCGGAGGCTGTTCCATGAGCATGTGGGCATGGAAAAAAACAACCAGAACTTCCAGGAGGGTAAGATAGAGCTATTTTTGGATTGTTTATTACATTTCTATCGTACCATTCTTCCATCATGGAACCCTATTATTTATTGTTGTTGCAGTTGTTTAGATTTCTTACTTGCCCTTCACCATGGCAATGTTAAAAACTTATAAAACACAGCTGGCTTGTCACCCATCCAGGCACCGATTTGACCCAAGCCTGCTTAGCTTCAGCGAAGTGGTGACTTAAGGTGCCTTCAGACCAGACCCTATTCTTGGTGGAGGGCCATAATTCAGTGGTGGAGCTCATGCTTTGCAAGCAAAAGGTCCAAGATTCAGTTCCTGGGAGAGAACTTGGAGAGTTTCTGCTGGTGAATGTTGGCAGTACTGAGCTAGATGGACCAGCCCGGGTAGGGGCAGTGCCATAGTTCTCTGGTTGCATGCAGAAAGTCCCAGATTCAATCTCCAGGTAAGATTGGGAAGGGCCCCTGCCAGTTAGGATAGACTATACTGACCTAGAAGGACCAATGCTATACAGCACCTTTCCATGTCTGATGGTATAAATAAGGCCATTTCCTATGTTCCTATGAGCCACAAACACCAGTCAAGGAGGAAATCTTAGTTTAAGCTAGAGTCCAGGGATAGTTCCCTGGCAGCTTATTGGTGGGATCCAGACCTTGAACGAACTTCCTATTGGTTGGTTCGTTTTATTATATATTTTGTGTTCTCATTGTGTTTTAATGTTGTGAACTGCCCTGTGATCTTTGAATGAAGGGCAGTATACAAATTTAATAACTAATAATTAATACTAATAATTTGCCGTCCAGTGGCCCTACCCAACGTGGAAATTCACATTTTCTGCTCTTGAGAGCCAGTGTGGTGTAGTGATTAAGAGCGGTGGACTCGTAATCTGGTGAACCAGGTTCGCTTCCCTGCTCCTCCACATGCAGCTGCTGGGTGACCTTGGGCTAGTCACACTTCTCTGAAGTCTCTCAGCCTCACTCACCTCACAGGGTGTTTGTTGAGGGGGAGGAAGGGAAAGGAGATTGTTAGCCGCTTTGAGACTCCTTAGGGTAGTTATAAAGTGGGGTATCAAATCCAAACTCCTCCTCCTCCTCCTTGTCTGCACTCTGAGCTATTAAAAGCAGGGTTTAGGATGTTGGCTGAAAAGGGGGCATCCTTGCAGTCCGATGCCCTTTCTTCCATACCACCTCACGCTGCTGGTGCATGAGACAAAGAGAAGAAAAATCTTGAGCATCTGAAGGCAAGTGTGCCTAATCAGAGTGTGCCAAACAGAGAAATAAATCATCATTCAATTGTTACATTTTCAGGCAGTGTGTAGGTGCCTTTTTAATTTACATGCTTTTTCCTTCTTTATAATGCACAACGGCAGTCATCCTCTCTCCAAAATGCTTTCCAACCACCTACCATTAATCATTTCTTTTGACAGACAACCCAGTCCCTGGAAATATGTATATCTTATTGATACCTTTGCCATCCGTGCTTGTGAGTCATGATAGCATTTTTTGCATAGACTATTAAACACACAACAGCTGAAAGTACTTAGATTGCACATAGCTGGAAGGGAGACGAATGGAATTACTCTGTTCATTGATGATGAAGGTCAGGGAACAACTTCCCTGGCAATATATAACATTTCAAAGCCATTGCTTTCTTTTTTCATATGTGCTTACTGCATCTCTCTGAATAAGCGCTTGCACATTTGTTTTCCAATACTTTGGCCACCTCATGAGAAGAGAAGACTCCCTGGAAAAGACCCTGATGTTGGGAAAGATGGAGGGCACAAGGAGAAGGGGACGACAGAGGATGAGATGGTTGGACAGTGTTCTCGAAGCTACCAGCATGAGTTTGACCAAACAGTGGGAGGCAGTGGAAGACAGGAGTGCCGGGCGTGCTCTGGTCCATGGGGTCACAAAGAGTCGGACACGACTAAACGACTAAACAACAACAACCCATTTGTTTTAGGCAACTTTAAAAGCATAAGCTTCACAAACCAGTTTAAAGTTTATCACACTGAGTAAATCACAGAAGACTGTCAAAACTCAATAAAACAATATAATATAAATGCAAACACACAAAAAATTACGAAAACCAGTACAAGAGAGGCCAAACATCCATGATTCTAGTTAAATCAGAGCAGAGGCTTGGAAGGAATATGTCGAAGAAGGTGCACAGGGCCTAGGCTGTTTAAAAACAGAAGATGAGCCTTCTGGATCAGGCCAATGGCCCTTTTAGCCCTGCATCCTGTTCTCACAGTGGCCACTCAGATGCCTGTGGGAAACCCAGAAGCAGGATTTGAGCACTGGAGCACTCTCCCTTCCTTTGGTTTCCAACAGGGCTTTTTTTCAGCCAGAACTTTTTCAGCCAGAAGATGGGTGACACCTGGCTTGAGAGCAGTACATGTGAAAAGGATCTAGGATTCTTGGTTGACCACAAACTTGACATGAGCCAACAGTGTGACGCGGCAGCTAAAAAAGCCAATGCAATTCTGGGCTGCATCAATAGGAGTATAGCATCTAGATCAAGGGAAGTAATAGTGCCACTGTATTCTGCTCTGGTCAGACCACACCTGGAGTACTGTGTCCAGTTCTGGGCACCACAGTTCAAGAAGGACACTGACAAACTGGAACGTGTCCAGAGGAGGGCAACCAAAATGGTCAAAGGCCTGGAAACGATGCCTTATGAGGAACGGCTAAGGGAGCTGGGCATGTTTAGCCTGGAGAAGAGGAGGTTAAGGGGTGATATGATAGCCATGTTCAAATATATAAAAGGATGTCATATAGAGGAGGGAGAAAGGTTGTTTTCTGCTGCTCCAGAGAAGCGGACACGGAGCAATGGATCCAAACTACAAGAAAGAAGATTCCACCTAAACATTAGGAAGAACTTCCTGACAGTAAGAGCTGTTCGACAGTGGAATTTGCTGCCAAGGAGTGTGGTGGAGTCTCCTACTTTGGAGGTCTTTAAGCAGAGGCTTGACAACCATATGTCAGGAGTGCTCTGATGGTGTTTCCTGCTTGGCAGGGGGTTGGACTCGATGGCCCTTGTGGTCTCTTCCAACTCTATGATTCTATGATTCTATGAACTCTGTTCTGGCACCTCTCAGGTGGGTGCCATTGTCATTAAAAGAGGACAAGGGACATTTTCATGAGTTCCTGCACTGTTCCCCCCAAGAAAAATAGCACTTGTTTCCACCAAGTGGTATTCAGAAGCATTGTTGCTCCAACTGTAGAAGCAGTGATAGCCGTCTCCTGTGCCTCAGACTTAATTCCCTTTCAAAACCAAGTTCTTCGCAGTATTTGCCAAGACGTTAAACAACTGAAGATAGATTTCCAAGTATTAACTGACGTATTTTGGGAACCTGTAATTTCCTGGGGTGCCCATTTCTGAAAACACTAATTAAATGCAGCACACGTATCCAGTCGGCAGCAGCATTGCATGGCAAAGATGTATTCATTATAAATAACCACAGCAGGTAATTTGCAAAGTCATTGCACAGATGTGAAATTATATTAGCCATGATTCTTATGATTATTGCTATTGCTGCAGCCTCACTGTTCAGCAACCCCTTTCTAAATCGAAAAGCTGGCTAACATGAATGTTACTCATTTAATTGATCGTTTTCATTGGAACTTTTAAACCTATTGCTGCATAACTCCAGTATTTTGGGAATGGTTTGCGCTAGATATCTAAACAGATAAATAAAGCAATGACTGCCTCCTTAGAATGGCAGCAGAAATGCAGTGGGTTTAAAATAGAAATAAACAGTGTTTTTTTGGGCGACATGCAACAGTACGCAGTACCACCACCTTTTTGAGGGGAAGGAGATGGGAAGTCTCTCAGACCCCATCAGAGCATCGTGCCTCCTTCCCAAAGCCAAGCAGATGAGGCCTCTGTCACGCACTTTGGGGGTGCGGGGGAAGGGATTTAAGCACGTACAGTGGTACCTCTGGTTACGAACTTAATTCGTTCCGGAAGTCTGTTCTTAAGCTGAAACCGTTCTTATCCTGAGGCGCGCTTTCACTAATGGGGTCTCCCTCTGGCACGCGATTCCCATCCGCATCCTGGGGCAAAGTTCGCAACCAGGAGTAACTACTTCCGGGTTAGCAGAGCTCGAACCTGAAGCATTCATAACCAGAGGTACCACTGTACAACAGAGTTTCCAAAAAAATAGACCAGAGGCAATTGTACTTCATCCAGCAGAGTTTTTACTGATATTGAAGGCAAATGAGCATAATGGTCACTAATCCAGGACATTCAGGATTAGCACAGTCCATAAAAATCCAGTTGCAGCACTTAAAATAAAACTTGCAGTAACTTATAATAAGACTTCACCTTAACACTAAGCATACAGAACAGAACACCAGAACAAAGAGATAGAAAGAGAAAGTGGGTGAGTGAGACCCAGGCTCCTCTTGGCCTTACTATTATAGTCAGCATGACCTTGACAGAAACATAACAGAAACAGTTTAAACCAGCTGTACACAGCTTCCCAGCAGAAATATAACCCAAACAAAAAACCTTCTTCCTGTTTCTCTCACATAGAAATGAACCTTTCTAGAACACTCCTGAACTAATCAGAATAGGAAAGATCTCGGCACATCAGATCAATACTTTCTGTGCTAAGAAATGAAAACTGGCATCTTCACCTGGACGTCAGGGCCCTGGTGGGTGGGTTGGTGGGCAGGGGAGCATCAAACAACTATCCCGCCCTCACTGCCCAGCCTTGGCATCAGGCCATGCCCCTCCCCCTGCACTGGCCCCTCCCCCTGCTGATGGTGAATACCAGCACTTCTTTTCATAGGAAAAAAGTGCTGGAAATAAATAACTGCAATGCTACAGTCACTGTTTCATCAGCTGAGGCACCTTAAGGTAAAGCAGAAGGCTCCCAGCACCACCAGAAATGTCTTCTGTCAAAAAAGCAAGATGGCTTCAAGTAATTTCCATCGACAGAACCGCCCACAAAAGGGAATGGAATCATGAGTCAATCCAGGAAGGAATGCACCTCTTCTTACCTCAAAGCCCACTCAGTATAAAAACATGCTGATGTGGATAGCAGGGATCTACGCGGAACAGGACCTCATGTAAATAATTTCCCTCGTATCAACAGGTTAAAATTTCCTCCAAACTTCCCCTCTATCTGCATCCTCCCCTTCCCCAAACTAGGGCCGGTTTGGTTTCTATGGACATTCCACAGTCATAAAGAAAGCTGATCCTAAGACACACTCAGAAATGTGCCTTTAGGATTGCTTGGCCCATTTGGGGAGCAACAGAAGACCTGGAAAATATCAACCACAGCCCCCTCCTCTAGTACCTAGCAACAAAGCCATTTGTGGTGCAATTCTATGCACGTCTACATTCAGCAAGTCTTCTTTCTCCTGGGTCAATGTTTTAGGATTGCAGCCAAAGTCTTGTACCCTAATACTTTTGTTTAAATAATGTTTGTAACAAGTAACCACAGTCAGAACACACAAGACAATCAGCATGCTTTGATACATCAGTGAAAACAACCCTGAGTTCCCCACCTGGCCATGAAGCTCACTTGGTGACCTGAGGCCTGTCACTGTCTCTCAGCCTAACCGACCTCACAGGGTTGTGAGGTGAAGGGGGTGAACCATGTACAGTGCACGCTCGGGTTGCAAACGTGATCTGTGTGGGAGGCACGCTCGCAACCTGCAGCGCCGCATCTGCGCACGCGCGGGTTGCAATTTGGCGCTTCTGCACATGCACAAAGTGTGATTTAGCGCTTCTGCTCATGTGCGAGCGCGAAACCCGGAAGTAACCCATTCCGGTACTTCTGGGTTCAGTGCGGTGCACAACCAAAAAACGCGCAACCTGAACCATCTGTAACCCGAAGTATGACTGTACACAAACACCCGAACTCCTTGGAGGAGAAGGTGCTACATAAATGTTATAATTAAATCAATAAATATTTGTTATTTGATGTAGAATTGGTTGGTGGACTTACTCTATACTTAAATGTAATGGAGGGGAATGGGTTGGGTATCCCCCCCCCCGAAATATACACAAGGCAATATTGTCATAAAACAAGAACAGGCTTCCACCAAGCAAAGCCCTGCAAAATACAGTACACAAGAATTGTCATGTTATGTCTATGCTGCATCAGGGCAGTATAATCTTGGCAGGTGTGCAGATTTAAAGCCATTTGCAGAATAAAATCCACTAACTCCATTCTACAAGGTACTGACTTTGAAAAAGGATAAAAGCTTCCCACTGCTACTCTTACCTTTCCTTCAAATTTTAGAGAGCAGCATGAGGAATTGCTTACAGGAAAGCTCTCTGCAAGATCATTGCTTTACTAATGGCTGCCTTTTCCCAGCAGGAAACATTTTTACACACACACACACACGATGCTGGGAGGAATTGGAGAGAATTCTAAAGTTTTGAAATACATATAGAACTCAAGCTGCGTCTGGATTTGATTGCAAGAAACTAAATTGCCTCCCAATCTCAGCTGCTCAATTCCAACAATCTCATTTGACAGTCCCGTTAATGGACTCTTCTCTACAAAATTTTATCACTCAAAACCACTTCAGGCAATATTGTCTTAACACAGCCACTATGGCATCCTCTGTTCAAACAGCATTTTACCACCCTGTTTGAAACTGAACACATTTCCTCAGAAGATAATGTTTTGCAAAGGTCAGGAAGGAAAAACAACAAGGCAAAGTGTTGTAGCCAAATCACAGGTTAGGCTAAATGTCTTTCTTTGAATTATGTGATTTTTTTTAATATAAAAAAGCATTACATAGCACCTGGGAGTGGGGAAAATTGAAATTGTAATTGTGGCATGGGGAGTTAACCCTTTCCTTGCAAAAACGACACATACACATGCATATTTTTTATAAGCTTTGGGCATTGTTGGTGTTTGAATTGCTGTATGAGGCTGTGTTTAACATTGTTCAATTGTCATAAGGACCACACCATGAAAAGAAAGACTTAAACATGTGCCGTGATCTGGGTTCTGACCCTTCCCACAGCTATTTAACGTCTGTGTCTTATTTAAATCATGCAGTGACAAACAACACATTGGAAATGACACGTCATTTGGCTCCTAGAAGTGCAGCATAGCAGAACTGCTCTTGTAACTGCTAAGAAACCTGTTTATGCCTAAGTTGCTGTTCATATCGGAGGTGGTACGGAAGGTTCCAAAACTGGCCCACCTTTCCAGGCCTCTTTGGCAGCTTGGTGGAGCTACTAGCCATGTCAGGAGCAGGAGTCAGGAGCATGTCGGCAACAAATCACATGTCAGGAAGCCAGGCCTTGTGAGCACAGCAATTCACCCCAGTAAATCTATGAGGCAGCTGTGGGGAATGAAAGCCTTCCCACTGTTGCCTAAGTCTCCTCCTCCTCCTCCGGGTCCTTTCCAAGCAATCCGAGACTACACCGATGCACCTATCTCTACTCCTCCTCTTCCCTCATCCCTCTTCTGGTCCTGGGAGACCAGTGAGGAGAGGAGCTGGCCATAGCAGGAGGGGGAGAGGCCCCAACTTCAGCAGCCTGACTCATCTCTGCCTCTTGGCCTCCCTCTTCCCACTCGCCTGCTTCAGCTTCTGCCTCTGGTTCTGGACTTCTCTCTGTCACAGCCTCTTCCTGCTCACTAAGCCCTGTTACCTCTTCAGCTTCTAACACCTCCTCCTCCCTCTTCTCCCTCTGATCACGCATCATCCCACCACCAATCCCTTGGCTCTGAGCCTTCTTCCCTTGGGGAAGGCAGATGTCTTTGGAGGAAATATTGGAAGGAACTAGGAGGAGAAAAGAATCCAACTACAGTGGTACCTCAGGTTAAGTACTTAATTCGTTCCAGAGGTCCGTACTTAACCTGAAACTGTTCTTAACCTAAAGCACCACTTTAGCTAATGGGGCCTCTTGCTGCTGCCGCACTGCCAGAGCCCGATTTCTGTTCTTATCCTGAAGCAAAGTTCTTAACCTGAAGCACTATTTCTAGGTTAGTGGAGTGTGTAACCTGAAGCGAATGTAACCTGAGGTACCACTGTAGTAACAACACAAATACAGTAGTGCCCCGCAAGACGAACGCCTCGCAAGACGGAAAACCCGCTAGACGAAAGGGTTTGGAGGCGCTTCGCAAAACGAATTTCCCTATGGGCTTCCTTCGCAAGACGAAAGCCCATAGGGAAATCTCCGGGACAGCGGGGAAGCGCAGCGCTTCTTCCCCACTGTCCTCGGACCTCCTCCGAAGGCTGGCGGTGGGGCGGAAAGCCCTTCTCCCCGCGCCAGCCTTTGGAAGGCTGCTCCGAAGGCTGGCAGTGGGGCGGAAAGCCCTTCTCCCCGCGCCAGCCTTCGGAAGGCTCCTCCGAAGGCTGGGGGTGGGGAGAAAAGCCCTTCTCCCCGCGCCAGCCTTCGGATGGCTGTCCTGAAGACTTGCGGTGGGAGGAGGGTTTTCCTTCCCACCGCCAACATTCAGAATGCTGTTGGCGGTGGGGAGGAAAAACCCTCCTCCCACCGCAAGCCCCGGGAACAGAGGAGAAGCGCTGCGCCCCTTCCCCTCTGTTCCCGTACCTGTCCTGAAGGCTTGCGGTGGGGAGAAAAGCCCTTCTCCGCACCGCCAGCCTGGCAAGCGGTTTCCATAGGAACGCATTAATTGATTTTCAATGCATTCCTATGGGAAACCGTGCTTCGCAAGACGAAAAACTCGCAAGAAGAAAAAACTTGCGGAACGAATTAATTTCGTCTTGCGAGGCACCACTGTAATTATAAATCAGCAACCTCAGAGTCGGACGGAGAAGTGAATAGTAACCCGGACAACAAAGACAATTAACTAGATTTGACTAAATAACCTCAAGGGGAAAGAAAGGAAGAACTAGATAATACAGAGCACTCCCACTTGGAACTGTATAATTAAAGTGTTTTAATCAATAAAAATGAAACTGAAAACCATAACCTGGAATGTAAATGACTTAAACAAAAAAGACACACAAAAAGAGAAACAATGTAGAACAGATACTTGTAAAACAAAAATGGGACTTGATATGTTTACAAGAAACTCATATAAATAAAAAGCCACAGAAGGGTATTAGTAGACACCAGACTAGGATCAGAATTTATATCCATACACCAATGGTGATTCCATACACCATTACTTTAGAGTAAGTACCAATAAATTCCATGAAAATCTAAGCCAAGAATCTCTACAGTACCTTTTCCCGGGTGCTCTCAGCTTGCATAATGTTTTATTGCTTCAAAAGACCAGGTCACTGATTTGGTAGATTTGTTAACTAGAGCTCCACTTGCAAAGATGCCCTTTACATTTGCTGAGCTTCCTGCCCTCCCGCCCCCCAGCCATCCTGCTATGGTACTGCAACAGCCAGACTGGAGTAGGGTGTTGAAACGAGCAAATAAAATTGAGCCAAGCCTGGCCAGAGAAAAGTTGAGGCAACTTAAAGAGAATTATCATATAGGAGTTTGCAGACAACACGGTCCTTCATGATTTGCATAAGATGAAGAGCGATGCTTTGTGTAAGAAACCATGCAGCTGGGCAGAGAATCAGAGCAGACACAACTTAAGCCCAGAGCAATGGGCTCTGGCTGCGAGTGCGTTTCAGCATCTTCAAACCTGTGACTGAACCAGCCGGCATGGGTTGCTATGGAAACCACAAGAAAGATTCTAATGGATGCTACTTAGGACACATGATGAAAAGCTGCATAAAACCGGTTGACATGAAATCCATTGTGTCAGATGCAATGAAAACTGGTTAACAGCTACATTGAATCTTGATCCTGAAGTAGAAAATGGAAGTGTTTTTCCCCCTCTCTTCCTTCTCTGTCTCCCCTCCCCACCAATTCTTATGTAAGGTGTTTATTACAGCCACTAACAACTTTGTATGCCAGGCACATATTTCAGTGGTTTTTTCTGGCCTCTGTGAGTTGATGTTTTGACCCACAGCACTGGATCTTCCAACCTCTAAGAATAATTTTACATCTTTAATATGCTGTCCAGAATTTCTGTGCAACACGTGACATCTTTAGAGACCTATGAGCATTTTCCAGAGTCTTGGTATAATTGTGATGAAGGCACAATTGATCTTGGCTGCTTTGATCTTTCTCTGCTCCAATGTGACACAGAGATTGATAAGATTCAAATGACAACTTGACACAAAGTCCCTCCACTTACTGCTTCACAAGCGCTGGAAAGAGCAGAAGTGATCAAAGGAGGGAAATAATACGACCAAACTAAGTCTTGGCTTTTATGGGTGATGATGATGGTATATTTGGTAATATTGTGATGTAAGTGGGACCGGCAACAAATCTTTCAATCTAGAGTGCTCCTATCCCAGCCAGTCATGTCCAGGATACTCCATTTAATTCTCCTCCTTGGTTTCCCCATCCAATAACTTGGTCCCCTTACAGTTTTCCTTAAATATTTTTCATAATATGAAGCAATATGTTCCAAGAGAGGCAATTTATACAATAATCTGCAAATTAATAAATGTTGAATGACTGAGTGGTGAGATATGGATATTTTAGATCGATGGTTGTGCTCATTTATAAATCTTTGTTTTCTCCATAATTCCTCCCAGGGCTTGATTGGAGCCACAGCATGGACCTGCTACCTGGCTGCATATCAGGCACACAACCCAGAGCACATAAACATGATAAAGCAATGATTATAGCAAGCATGCCACCAATGCACTAGGGCTTGTACATCCCAGGGAAGTAGCAATAAAGCAGTTTATTAAGCCTTTGGCTTGACAGGCCAGACATCAGGTACAGGACTAAGTTGGAGGCATGAATGACAGTATTTCTGCATATGTAGGTGGGTTATAAAATTGCTCCAAGCCCTGGTGTCCAGGCAGATTTTGTGTGGATAAACCACACCTTGGAGTGCCGAAGGACAGGTCCATGCAATCGTTGCTGGGTTTTTTGTTCACAAAATAGTAAACCTTTTTCAAATATGGCTCATACAATGGGGGACACACATATTGTTCCTTGTCCAACTGTGATTGTTCATACTAATTCAGGAATGGATGCACCAGAATATAGCTGAGGCCCTTTCTCCCAGCTATAAAGGGACTCCTGCTGCAGGGAAGCCTCGGACCATCGGCTGGGTGAGGACTGCAGGGCCTGCTCCCTTCCAGAGCCTTCTCCAACTGGCCCAGGGGGTGTGGCCCAGGCCCTTTCTCCCAGCTATAAAGGGACTCCTGCTGCAGGGAAGCCTCGGACCATCGGCTGGGTGAGGACTGCAGGGCCTGCTCCCTTCCAGGGCCTTCTCCAACTGGCCCAGGGGGCGTGGCCCAGGCCCTTTCTCCCAGCTATAAAGGGACTCCTGCTGCAGGGAAGCCTCGGACCATCGGCTGGGTGAGGACTGCAGGGCCTGCTCCCTTCCAGGGCCTTCTCCAACTGGCCCAGGGGGTGTGGCCCAGGCCCTTATTTGGAACAAACTTTTGGGGAATCTGGGAAGTGTTCTGCAATTGCTTCCCTGTTCCAATGTGTTTTAAAATGTCCTCAAGCAGTCGGTGGCAATTTAAATTTGTATTTCTTTTTTTCCCTTTTTTCTCTTGTTGGGGGTGGGTGGGTGTAATGGATATTTGGTTGGGGATTAATTTTAGTTTAATTGTTCTGTTTTTGTTTTCTGTTGTTTTATTGGTTCTGTATAGTTTGTGTTTTGTTTTTAAGGGGCGGGATCAGGGCTGCCTGGGAGTGAGGCCCCAGCCAACACGATGGCTGGGACAAGTTCCACAGGGGGGAAAGCACTGGGACATCCGATCTCGGTGATCATGGGCAGGAGGCGGAGTTACGCTAAGACCAGACCATGTCATTACCGAGGAGGCAGGTTTAGTCGTTGTTTGAAGACTATACCTGACTCCGGGTCTGGCCTTGACCAGATGGATACTGGAATCAACAGGGGAAACCCACATAACCTGAAGGTGTTGCTGTGTAATGCCAGGTCAATGATGAATAAAACCACTGCCATCCACGACTTGATTGTGGATGGAGGATTTGACCTGGCTTGTGTGACAGAGACCTGGTTGAATGAGGCAGATGGGCCCGTCCTTGCTGCCGCTTGCCCACCAGGTTTCTCTTACGCACAGCAACCCAGGTCATGTGGGCGGGGAGGGGGGGTTGCAGTGATTTTTAGGAAGTCATTAGTTTGCATCAGGTGTCCTACTGGGAAGACCCAGTTTTCTGAGTGCATGTTCTGGAAGTTGGGCAATAGGGGCAGTACAGGATTCCTTTTGGTGTACCGACCTCCCCGCTGCACCAAGGATTCCCTGTCCGAGCTGCTTCAGGTCGTGGCGGATGTTCTCCTGGAGACACCTAGTTTGGTTGTCCTAGGGGATTTTAACATCCACGCCGACACGACCTTACAAGGGGCCGCTCGGGACTTCGTGGAAAGCATGGCCTCCATGGGGCTGTCCCTGAATAAGTTGGGCCCAACTCATAGTCATGGACATGCCTTAGACCTGGTATTCACCTCTAGCGACGTGGGTGATCTGACACTAAGTAAAAATGAAACCAAAGAAGTGCCATGGTCAGATCACTTCCTGGTGCAACTGGACTTCTCCGCGATCCTTCCCCTCTGCAGGGAGGTGGGACCAATTCGGATGGTCCGCCCCCGCCACTTAATGGATCCAAATGGTTTCCAGAGAGTGGTAGGGGATGCTTTATCCCATGTTGATGGCCTTTCAGCTGATTCCCTGGTGGCCCGCTGGAATGCGGAGTTAACCAGGGCTATCGACTGTCTGGCTCCGAAGCGCCCTCTCCGATTTCATGGAGCCCGGACAGCCCCGTGGTTTTCTTCGGAGCTGAGGGCGATGAAACAATCGCTGAGACGGCTAGAGCGTCGGTGGCAGAAAACTCACTCCGAATCTGACCGGACACAGGTTAGAGCTCAACGTCGAGCCTACCAAGTGGTGATAGCGACGGCGAAGAAGACTTTCTTCACCGCCTCTATTGCATCTGCAGAAAATAGTAGCAGGAGACTCTTTCAGGTGGTCCGCAATTTAACGGAACCACCTTTACCATCGGGGCCTTGTAAAGACCCCAAGATCTCCTGCAACGATTTTGCAAAGTTTTTTGCAGATAAAATCACTCATATTCGGAAGGAGCTAGACACCACCGTGGGAGCAGGGCTGGGGCGGGAGAGTGCTAGAGCCCTGTCTGGTCAAGTTGCATGGAATCAATTTCAATCCGTTACCCCTGAGGATGTGGACAGGCTGCTTGGACGAGTGAAACCAACCACCTGTCTCCTTGATCCTTGCCCATCCTGGCTTATAAAAGCTAGCCGGGAAGGGCTGGGCGATGGGCTCTGCGGGGTGGTGAATGCTTCCCTCTGTGAGGGAACATTCCCAGATCCGCTGAAAGAGGCGGTCATTAAACCGCTTCTTAAAAAACCATCTTTAGACCCGGCCAGTATGGCCAACTATCGCCCAGTCTCAAATCTTCCATTCTTGGGCAAGGTGATTGAGCGTGTGGTTGCTGAACAACTCCAGGCACGCCTGGAGGATGCGGACCATTTGGATCCCTTCCAATCAGGGTTCAGGCCTCATCATGGGACTGAAACTGCCTTGGTCGCACTGGTTGATGATCTCCGGCGAGCTAGGGACAAAGGTGAGAGTTGTTTCCTAGTTCTGCTGGATCTCTCAGCGGCCTTTGATACAATTGACCATAACATCCTTCTGGACCGTCTAGAGGGGTTGGGAGCTGGGGGCACTGTCATACAGTGGTTTCGCTCCTTTCTCCTGGGCCGTGTTCAGAAAGTGGTGGTGGGGGATGAGTGTTCAGACCCTGGGCCCTAACTTGTGGGGTGCCTCAGGGTTCCGTCCTCTCCCCCATGCTTTTTAACATCTATATGAAGCCGCTGGGAGAGATCATCAGGGGGTTTGGACTGGGTGTCCATCAATATGCAGATGATACCCAGCTCTACCTTTCTTTCAAATCAGAACCAGTGAAGGCGGTGAAGGTCCTGTGTGAGTGCCTGGAGGCGGTTGGAGGATGGATGGCGGCTAATGGATTGAAGTTGAATCCTGACAAGACAGAAGTACTGTTTTTGGGGGACAGGGGGCGGGCTGGTGTGGAGGACTCCCTGGTCCTGAATAGGGTAACTGTGCCCCTGAAGGACCAGGTGCGTAGCCTGGGAGTCATTTTGGACTCACAGCTGTCCATGGAGGCACAGGTCAATTCTGTATCCAGGGCAGCTGTCTACCAACTCCACCTGGTACGCAGGCTGAGACCCTACCTGCCCGCTGACTGTCTGGCCAGAGTGGTGCATGCTCTAGTTATCTCCCGCTTGGACTACTGCAATGCGCTCTACGTGGGGCTACCTTTGAAGGTGACTCGGAAACTACAGCTAATCCAGAATGCGGCAGCTAGACTGGTGACTGGGGGCGGCCGCCGAGACCACATAACACCGGTCTTGAAAGACCTACATTGGCTCCCAGTACGTTTCCGAGCACAATTCAAAGTGCTGGTGTTGACCTTTAAAGCCCTAAACGGCTTCGGCCCAGTATACCTGAAGGAGCGTCTCCACCCCCATCGTTCTGCCCGGACACTGAGGTCCAGCGCCGAGGGCCTTCTGGCGGTTCCCTCATTGCGAGAAGCGAAGCTACAGGGAACCAGGCAGAGGGCCTTTTCGGTGGTGGCGCCCGCCCTGTGGAATGCCCTCCCATCGGATGTCAAGGTGATGGACAACTACCTGACATTCAGAAGACATCTTAAGGCGGCCCTATTCAGGGAAGCTTTTAATGTATGATATTTTAGTGTTTTTTGGTTTCTGTGGAAGCCGCCCAGAGTGGCTGGGGAAGCCCAGCCAGATGGGCGGGGTACAAATAATAAATTATTATTTATTTATTATTATTATTATTATTATTATTATTATTATTATCTGAATTCAGATAAACTGGAAGTAATGGGATGTACAATAGATAGCTACATTTAGGTGCTCATCTCATTTATGTCCACTGTTCAGAGAATGAATTCTGTGCACAGAATATGCTTCCATATGCAGCTCTCATTCAGTGGATTGGGGCAAAAGTGGGAGAGCTGTGCTAGCCAAATCACAAGTCATTCCACTGAGTAAGCAGGGCAGCTACCATGGTACCCTCCAGATGGTATTGTTTAACTACAACTCCCATCATCGCTGGCCCTTGGCCATGCTGACCACAGCTGATGGGAGCTGGAGTCCAAAAAGATCCAGATGACACTAAGTTGGCTACTCCTGGATTTTAGCATGCTTTGCTTGTTGACAGACACTGCTTTCAAATAATTAGCAATGCAAGATCAACAATATCATTTTAAAGGTACATTTTGATCCCCACCAACCCAAGCATAAAAAGAAAAATAGGCTTTTCAAATAAAAGACAATCCATAAAGGCACCACTCTAAACGATATCTATTTGTCCCGGTTACTTTTTGCAATTGCCAGAATTGGATATGGAGGGGGCTTGGGCAATACAGTATCGGTAGGGGGCCCCTCCCCAAGTCAATCTACCCTGTCCCTGTCATGGTTGTCACCTTCTGCTGCTCCTGGACTTCATAACTGAGCCAGTGAAAAAGCAGGCAGTGGCAGCTGCTACTCCTCACCATAGCTGCTCACCCACTCTGGGCCAGAGCAAGAAGCAGGTGAACAAGTCAATTGTGATGGTGAAGAGAAGGAGCAGATCCAATCTCATCTTTCCATTTCTAGGCTGTAGAGGGAATCCATCAGAATGTAGGAAGAGCCTCATTGATTCAGGCTGAAAGGCCCATCTAGTACAACATTCTGTCCTCACAGTGGCCAAGCAGATGCCTATGGGAAGCCTTGAGGGTCTCAGGGTTCTCCCCATTTGCAGTCCTCAGCAACTGATATTCAGAGGCATCTAATGCACATATTATGAAACTGACTTTTTTATAGCCTGTGACTCTCCTCGCATCCTTCCTCTCACCAAAAGTGCCCTTGGTCCAATTATGACTTCAGCTGAAATCATGTTTTCCCTTTGGGGAATACACTGACATTTAAAATTAAAAAACATTCCCACTAAAGCCTATAAATCTTCCCAATTAACTGGGGAGGATTCTCACTGGGTTAAGAGTTTATATTTAATTTGGCAGTCCTTATCTTGGGAGGTGGGGGAAGAGGCAAGACTGATGTATTTGGAGTCTCACGCCTTATAGCAAGAATGCAAGTTTTGGGCATTAAGCAACACCTGCTCATTTTAGGCAAGTCTGGATGTCAGAGCTGCAACTGGGCAATTAAGCAAGAAGTGTAGTGATCCCTGCCTGTCATCCATGCCCCAGGAACAAAAGAAACCTATCCATTTTTTCAATATGAAGATAGAGGTTTGAAATAGTCCAAAAGAGAGGCTGCAATTGATTCCAGTCCAAGGCCAGTCAAATGACTTTTGTAAAGTATTTTGCACGAACTTCCAGAATGAGCACTAAAGAATATGTCCATGCTACCTTTGAATGAAACATTGGGATTGGGAGATAGGCACTTGGATTTCTCCATGTGCCTGGTTTTTAGGCAGAAGGTCCAAGTCAAAAACACTTAATTGCTTAGTCTGAACCATTCATCCTTGGATAAAACTATCCCTGTACTCATTTAGAACAGCAGTGAAGTGTGATGTTTATAAAAGATAAGTTGTGCAACCCCAGGAGCAGGATTGACTAATGTTAGACCAGCTCGGGGAAGGGCTTTTGGTTGAATGCAAACAGAAAGAAACTGGAAGGACTGATCCCTACCCTGTAAACTTTAGTTTACCTCTAAGAGAGCAGATATGCCGAATGCCAGGATTTTCAAACATGCATAAAAATATAGGGAATATGGGGGGGGGGGAGTTCAAGCACTGAGTTGTATCCAATACACATCCTGCTCAGAGAAGACCCACTGAAATGGGTGGACATGACTAACTTAATTCCAATGGGTCTCCTCTGAATGGGATTTAGCTTACCATTGACTATGTGCAAGTCATTCAACTGTACCTACTGTGTCCTCAGGAATTATTTCTGTACTGGGATCCCAAAGGAGGCAAGTCAAAACATTCAGTCTGTGAAGATAACCCAAGATGCCCACACACTTATGTTCCAGTAGCATCTCTGCTCAAAGAGATTTCAAAGCATAATGGACAGAGATTTTCCAGCAGCTGCCACGTTTTAAGAAAGTTTTCAGGTGACACCAACCACTCAACCGGTCTGAGCCCATGCAAATGGATCACCTTTCCTACGTGTCCTAAATGAGCATATGTTAGCCCCAAGGCATAACCTGAATGCACATAGTCAGGCTAAAGCTAAGCAGGTTCTGGCCAGCACCCGAATGAGACTGTCTGAGAACTTCTGTGTATGTTACATTGAGTTCCATCATGGAAGAAAGTCAGGGTATAAAATCACTACGTATACTAGTGTGTGTTTATCAGGGGGACCTAACAGGAACTCAGTTCTGGCACCTCTCAGGTGGCCGCCATAGCCATTCTTAGAGGTGTTCATGGCAAGTTCTGGCACCTCTTTATAGAAAAATAGCACTGATATATACAATACCTAACTAATATCCAGGTGCTTATCTCTGACTGTTTCAAACCACCAAAAGAAAAGACTGTGATCTCCACAGAGTAATTTATCTGTTAGTGGACAGTTCCTAAAGTTCAAAATCACTTTCTAACGATTTGCCTGGTGTAAGGGCAGATGCACACCATACAATTAAAGCACATGACTTCCTCCAAAGAAACCTGGGAACTGTAGTTTTTATACCTCACAGGGTTACCATTCCCAGCACCCTTAAACTGCGGTTCTCATGATTCTTTGAGGAAAGCTGTGCGCTTTAAATGTACAGCTCTGCCCTGGGTCTGCTTCCCTGTCATTGAAATCAGTTGGTTTTGATAATGAGTACACTGGGAGCAGAAGATGACTCCCAAGACATTTCATCACGAGAAGCACAGCATATCTAATGTTGATTTAATGCAGCCTTCCCTTCAGAAGCGCAGATTTGCTTATTGAGCTGTAGGAAGAAAAATTACTTGGCATACAAAGGTGCTGTTTTTAGTGTTTAACGGATTCAGTAGGGTTGATTTCAACATCGCTACCCTAAATAAGCCTCCTGAGATATAAACAAATGAACTAGATAGATATAATGAAGGGTGGGTAAGAGATCTTATAAGGCCCCAGGGCAGGTTACAACAATATAATCATACAATTATCAATCGATCATACAATAATAAAAGCAAGTAAAGCAAACATTTATAGGCTGCCTTTCAGGCCAGCTCCCAACAGGTTAAAAAACAAAATAGAACATTTCAAATAATGAAATAGTAATAGCATTATCGAACGCACAGCACCATATTCAAGAATTATCACAGCATTCAACAAAAAAAGTATCGATGGAGAAAAATACCATAAGGTTAAAAGACAACAGAAAAAGTACATTAGGAGACTATCAGAAGACAAAGGACCAGCATTAATATCAATTAAGAGCAATTTGGAATCTTAACAAAATAAAAAAAATCCTTCCAGTAGCACCTTAGAGACCAACTAAGTTAGTTATCGGTATGAGTTTTTGTGTGCACACAAAAGCTCATACCAATAACTAACTTAAGTTGGTCTCTAAGGTGCTACTGGAAGGAATTTTTAAATTTTGTTAATTTTAATTTTGTTTCAACTACAGCAGACCAACATGGCTACCTACCTGTAACTGGAATCTTAACATTCATCAAGGCCTATGTTAAAGTCATCAGTGTTGGGGCCAAGCATGCCAGTCTTGGGGCCATCACTGAGAAGGCCCTGTGTTTCCAGCCTAATGATGGTGGGCTCACAAGGAGAGCCTCAAAGATACTCATACAGATTCACATGGTGCTTCAGACCGCCTGGTCCCAAATGGTCTAAAACAGGGGGGGGAGAGCTTTTCCAGCCTGAAGGCCATACTCCCTTCCAGACAACATTCTGAGGTGCGCATGCTAGCGGTGGACATGGCTACAGGAAAAATGGACAAAGTACTAGATTTACGTAGAGTAGGTTACTTTCTGCACACATTCACAATCCCCTCTGTATCCTTCATCCAGACAAGCAAGAGGCATTGTGAGAGTTTAAGTTGGGCAAATTCCAGTCAGGATGTAAAGCAAAACCAGTGAGGTGTTGCCTTCATACCAGATGAAACTCATGGAGCTCAGTAGTATCCACACAGATTGGCAGTGGTTGTCAAGGGTCTAGGCTTTCTCCCAAAAGATGCCACTTGGAGATGCCACATTTGAACCTCGTGGCCTTTCCATGTGCTCTACCACTAAGCTATGGCCTTTGCACAAAGCCAAAGCAATTTCGATTGTGCTGAGAAATCGGGCCCTCAGTAACACAAAACAAGCCCATATTTTAAGCACCATAGTGTATGCTTCATCTTCTCTCCCCCCCCCCCCACCACCATCACAAAAGACAAATGCAGCGCCTCCCTTTAAATGGGCCACAGGAAGCATTATCAAGAGTATTTGTCTCCTATTTTCAGTGCTTTGATGTTCAGTGTTTCTTTCTCTCCATCAGTGCCCATGGCAACACCCAGACAGAAAGCAACAGGCGCTAGACGGTGACTCCGCAACCCTCTCCTGATGTGAAATCTTGCCAGCAGAGCTGTTGTCCTTTTGAAAATTAGAGTTAATGGCATAGCCCACACAAACAAGGCACAGTGATTTTCCGGTTTTCAATGAACCCCCAGCTGGATGCGCACATGTTCACTAACCACACCGCAGTTCTCCTCAAGAATGCTATCTCCCACCCGCAGGTGTGTGAGGAGGTCTTTGTTTTGAAGAACAAAAGAGGAACAGAGGGTGCAACTGAGATACCAGCCCACCCGTGAGCTAATTGGTGGGATTGCTTCCTTTTGCCAGAAATGATTCTGCTGTATATCTAGAGGAAAACGGCACATGAGAAATAACAAAAATGCAATCTCATTCAGCATTTCTATAGTGGCTGTTAGCATCCAAGGTGCCTTATAAGGTAAAGGTAAAGGGACCCCTGACCATTAGGTCCAGTCGTGGCCGACTCTGGGGTTGCGGCGCTCATCTCGCTTTACTGGCCGAGGGAGCCGGCGTACAGCTTCCGAGTCATGTGGCTAGCATGACTAAGCCGCTTCTGGTGAACCAGAGCAGTGCACAGAAACACCATTTACCTTCCCGCTGGAGTGGTACCCATTTATCTACTTGCACTTTGACGTGCTTTAGAACTGCTAGGTAGGCAGGAGCAGGGACCGAGCAACGGGAGCTCACCCCGTTGCAGGGATTCGAACTGCCGACCTTCTGATCGGCAAGTCCTAGGCTCTGTGGTTTAACCCACAGCGCCACCTGCATCCCAAGGTGCCTTATAGTAGGTCTCAAATGTATCCTCCCAACTATCTTTTGCTGGAAGTCATTGATATTTGCCATTATAAAAGATAAGGAAAAAGTAACATCCACATTGTACATTTAAAGCACATTAAATGCACATTTTCTCCCAAAGAATCTTGGGAATGGTTGATTACCCACCACCACTTCCTATGATTCTTTGGGGGGAAGCCATGTGCTTTAAAGGTGCATTAAATGTGCTTTTAAATGTATGGGTGTGGATGCGATCCCAGATGGACAGCCTGGCCCCAATCATGTGCAATTGTAAACAAATCCCACAGAGTCCCAAATGAATATAGCCACAAGGCAGAGCAGGTTTCAGATCAGAATTTTCCTTCTCCTAGATGGGCTACCTTCCCAGACTGACAACCCCCGTCTACCCCACAAAAATAAATAAATTAAGATACAGTTAAAGCACATGGCTCCCCCCCCCAAGAATATGGGGAATTGTAGTTTAAGGGCACCTGGAAATGTGGCCCTGTGTGAAGAAAACTACAGTTCCCATGGTTCTTTGAAGGAAGCTGTGTTATCAGTGTATTTTGCAGGTATACTGTGGTTGTGATTGGGTGGCATGAAGACAAAATAATGCTGATTCGCAGTATACAAAACCAAGCAAACCTGCAGCTACCATAAGAGGACCTAAAATACAGACTCAGCCCTGCCACTGAAAGATCGCATGAGCAATAGAATGCATTTATGTCAATGGAATTTCAGGGGAGAGAACACCAGAGCTGCGGCTGAGCAGCTGCATGATTATTTTTTAATTCATTATCACTGCAGAATAAATAAGAGATGGTTAGTTGCACATTGCAAGTGCTTCCTTCCAGAAGTGGCAAAAAACTGGAGGACCACAAACTGAGCTGCAGTCCAACTAAATTAGATTAGGAGCAGGAGCAGGTTCACATTAGATGAGTGCAGCCAGCCAAACATTAGAGCCATTTTCTAGTAGAAAATGTAAGAGCAGGTAGATAATCGAACAGCTAACAAATGTAGAGAGTTGTAGCTAGCTATGGGAGGAGTGTTGAGAAAAGCTAAGCTGCAAATGAGCACCACTATGGGACCAAAGAAAGCAAATTTCAGTTTGTTCCCATGGTTGTCTGAGTAAGTGCATAGGCCAAGAAACAAAACAGAAAGGTTAGGTTTGATACATGAGCAGAAACGCCCTGACATTAGGCTAAGAACAAGACAGAAAATCAAAGGAACCACTGAAGAGGTATGATCTGAACTGAAAGTGATTTCTTCCTTCTTAATGGAAGATGATTGTATTAGATACTAGTAGGGCTGATTCCCATACCTTCGTGTACCAGTAAACAGGGCCGGCCCACCCATGAGGCCTCAGGTGGCGGGATTCACAGGGACAGCATAACCCAGTGTAGATGTTCACTCACCCCTTCTTCCCGGGCAGGGAGGGAAGCACCATTTTGTGGCTCACCTTAAGTGTCAACATGTCTTGGACCAGCCCTACCCTCTGGCTAGATCCGTCCAAAATTCTGATATTGTGCTAAGCCCCCAAAGGGATCCCTGCATCTACCTGCTTTAAGTGCTCTCAGCTTCTCGTGTACCCAATCTTAAATTCAGCTTTCCACATAAGTTTGTGATTTCCCCCCTTAAGTCCTCATTCGATTTCAACAGCATTTCAGTGCAAATTTCTCCTCTCATATACACATTCTCATGCACGTTTGCCTAACGTTTTTACAAAGCAATTTCTCTTAATCAAATACATTGCTGTGAGTTATTTTCTCCAACATATGCATTTTAATGCATGAGTTACCTTGGATATATGCTTTTTGGTACACATTGCTTGGCTGAAGAACTGCCTTGCAACATTCAGAGAAGTGCAAATTTCAAAGGATAGCTGCATTTTGGTTCATGTAGTGGTTTGGAAGGTGTGAATTGAGTAGATTCGCCATGAGAAGCGAAATTCCTCTCTCATCCCTTAGGCAAGTGAACACAGTGGGATTTACATCCAGGTAGACATGCAAAGGATCGGACTATGGGAAAAGACTCTGAAACAATAACCAGAGTTTCCCGTGTCAAGCGCTGCATACAGTGAATCTACATCTCAGCTTAGAGTTACTTTAAGCATCCACAACACCTAGAACTTGTATCTTCTCTTCTTCCCCAAAGTCTCACAGGTTAAGACAAAAAGTGTTAAAATGAATTAAATTGAGGGACACAACTTAGGTAAATCAGCCCAGTTCTCTTTCCTGGTGGGAGCAATAATTTATTAGTAGACTGGCACCTTACAAAACTAATCTTTCTGTTGCTGACAAGCAGGAAATTATTCTCACCTTGTGCAGAGAGAAAGAAGTTGAAGGATTAGGTTGCTGAGGCAACCTTAGAGTTGGCCTTCAGCTAAAGCCCAAGGTCACCAAGGGGAAATTTGTACTTCTCGGAATGTTAAGGATGTGCTGAACCTGCTAAACTGGTGTTTAAAATACTGTTAAACCCTATAATTCTGACCTAAGACAAGGCCCATTAAACTCAGTGACTCTTACTTCTAAATAAGTTGAGATTGCTGCATTGCATGGAGTTGGGCTAGATGATCTGCGGGGTCCCTTCTAATTCTACAATTCTATGATTCTATGAATAGACAAGTATAGTGGTACCTTGGTTCTCAAGCTTAATAGTTCTGGAAGTCTGTTCCAAAACCACAGCGTTCCAAAACCAAGGCATACTTTCCCATAGAAAGTAATGCAAAATGGATCACTCCATTCCAGACTTTTGAAAATAACCCCTAAAACAGCAATTTAACATGAGTTTTACTATCTAACGATACCATTGATCCATAAAATGAAAGCAATAATCAATGTTCTGTACTATAAAATAAGACAGTATTGTAGATGATAAAAATGAAAATGTTTTCTTACCTGCACTGATGATAGTCATTGTTTGGAGGGGGGACTTTTATCCATTTCTGCAGTCACACAATCATAAAACGAAAAACAAGCCACAAAAATGAAAAAGCCACAAAAACACAAAAAATAGCAAAAATACAAGCACCAAATATCACCTCAGAACACTGCAATCAGAAATGGAAGGCTTTAATTACGATAGGGGGAGGGAACTTAAATTAGCTGCTCAAGGGTACAAACGGGATGAAAAAAACCATAATTACAGTGGGGGGGACTTAAGGGTAAAATGAGAGGGGGAAAGCCTTAATTACTATGTGGGGGACTCAAATGAGCTGCACAACAGTGAAAACGGAAGCTCAGGAGCACGTTCGGCTTCTGGGGCAAAGTTAAAAAACCGGAACACCTACTTCTGGGTTTGCAGCATTCGTGTTCCGAGTTGTTCAGGAACTAAGCTGTTCAAAAACTGAGGTACCACTCTATATGACTGAGCAATAAGTGTTTCATTGGGGTCATTGCATTAGTCATGGGCCCCTCCACACACATCCTTTCTGTTATGCATTCACGACTATTTGTGCTTGTGATGCTATTGGGGAGGTCGCATGCAATCGCACTTTCAACACCATTTGCACCTGCAAACCTTTCATCTCTTGTAACTTCCTGCTGAAATCCCACCACTTTTTATATCGCAAGCATTCTGGTTTGGTATTTGACCTGCTTTCATTATACTATATCCCCAACGGGCTTAGATAATGTGGTAACATTGGGGAAGGATTAGCAATTAATAAAGCAGAATAAATCTACCACTAGTGCGTGCTCCTTGTGTCAATAACACGTTGTGGAATACACCCTCAATAAAACACCAGCCTGGCGGATTTTCTCCAGGGACTTTGAAAAAGACCACACAGTGTAAAGAAAGTAAGATCAAATAATTGGAACTTGGGGGGGGGGGGGTCAGGGATCAAACAATGGTGGAAAGCAGCACAAGTTGCATCTTCATCACAAATATGGACAAGGCATGGTAGATGAATATATATTTCAAAGTGATTAAGTGGTCCTTGGGGGGAGGCAGGGATCTTGCTGCCTAACCACTGCATAAATTGACTGAGGCCATGGGCTACTTTCAGTGGGAACAACCTACATCCAAGTACCAATTAGGCAGTACAGATTGTTATTGACATTATGCTGAAATTAAATTATGTAATGCTTTCCTTTCAGTGACTACAGACAGGATAACTGCACGTGACTTCAAGATGGAAGCTGAAAAGCCCGCCAGTACCACCAACTTGCCTGTTTATCCACTTAAAGGTAAAGGGACCCCTGACCATTAGGTCCAGTCGTGACCGACTCTGGGGTTGCAGCGCTCATCTCGCTTTATTGGCCGAGGGAGCCAGCGTACAGCTTCTGGGTCATGTGGCCAGCATGACTAAACCACTTCTGGCGAACCAGAGCAGTGCACGGAAACACTGTTTACCTTCCCGCTGGAGTGGTACCTATTATCTACTTGCACTTTGATGTGCTTTCGAACTGCTAGGTTGGCAGGAGCTGGGACCGAGCAATGGGAGCTCACCCCATCACGGGGATTCGAACCGCCGACTTCTGATCGGCAAGTCCTAGGCTCTGTGGTTTGACCCACAGCACCACCCGCATCCCTTGTTTATCCACTTACTGCACTGATATTATACATACTGCCAAAGCCCTTCAGGTCATTTTGCAATGTCAAAAAAACAGGCAATAACCCCACTATGAAAAGGAAAGGACTGGGAAAAATAAGCAACTGCAAGGAAGGCTTGTTTTTAAAAAGCAAATTTGTATTTCTTTGAGAAAAATTATTTAAAATTGAGCTTCATTCTCAACATTTGTGGTTTAAGGCAGGGGTCAGCAACCTTATTCAGCCATGGGCCACTCCACCGTCCCTCAGATCATGTGGTGGGCCGGACTATATTTTTTTGGGCGGGGGAAATGGGGGGAGAACGAATTCCTATGCCCCACAAATAACCCAGAGAGGCATTTTAAATAAAAGCACACATTCTACTCATATAAAAACATGCTGATTCCTGGACCGTCCATGGACCAGATTGAGAAGGCAATTGGGCCGCATCCGGCCCCTGGGCCTTAGGTTGCCTACCCCTGGTTTAAGGTGTGCTTTTGCAAATCTTCAGATTCCCTCAGGAAAACCCATCAGTTTCTGAGTTTTGCTCCCAGAGCAGCCTTTGGACACCTGATGAGGTTTTAAAAGCCTGCCAGATAATTACCTCCTGTAATCCAATTACCTTGAAGGACTTAATTATCAGATCACAGTAGAAGACTGAGTTCTATCATTAAAGAAATTCAAGGCTTCAAGGCTTCTTAGACAGTTCTGGAGCTAGACAGCTGCCTTCCTCAAGCAGCACTGAAACCTAAATAGGAGGTGCATCAAATAAATACGAAAGGGTTCAACCAGAGGTCCTGGATCTGCACCACCCCATAGCCCATTTTGACAGGAGGTGGGACCACCCATCTGTCAATCACCCATCTCAAAGCACTAATCTCCTGGTTCTTCCCTTGTAGACTTTACCTGTCCACATCTGAGATCACATATGTTGTCAGATGTGGAGTAAATGACTGGTCTGCAGAAAATAGACTTGCAGGAAAATGAAGAACCCTGCTAAGCCCAGTTAGAATGGGCCAGATGTTCCCCACCATTCACAATCTGCAAACAAGTCAAGGCTGCCCTAAAATCTAAAATGTGAGGTGCTTTTTCTGTAAGCTTACATTTTTGGTGTATGAAGGAGGGATAGGACTGCATTATTAGTTTCTAATCATAAGAACATAGGAAGCATACTGAGTCAGACGAATGATTCATCTGTGTCCTGATCCCGTGGCCTACCTGGCAGACAGACAGACAGACAGGCTGACGGTGCCAACACCAAGTCCAAAAGCCGAGGATTTGATCAGCATCCACAAAGTCCACAGTCCAAGATCCAAAGCTGAAGGCCAAAAGTCAGGAAACGAGGTTCAGGGTCAAGTTAGTCCAAAGTCAGGATGCAATCCAGTGTCACACCCAGAGTAGAAACCAGCGAAGGCCCAAGGAATATCCAAGGCCAGTTGAGCAGACACGGCACCTCAGCTCTGCTGCCTTCTTATACTTTGTCTTCTGATTGCAGCATCTGGGCTTGATGAGGCATGTGACCCTCACCTGCTCTCAGCTTGCCCAGCTGAGGAATCACATGCCTCCTTCCCCACCTGGCCAGCTAGTGAACTAGGCTGCCTCTGCTTCTTGGTGTGCCCCTCCCGCTGTTCCCTACATCTCAGGACCTGCCATGTTCATGGGGATGGGGGCCTCTCTGGCAAGGGGTCACGCTGCTCATCTTCCTGTGCACTGGCCCCTGGCCCCTCATCTTCCCTGTCACCCCATGAGTACTACCTATACCAAGAGCAACTTCCTCATCCCCAGCTTGCTCCTGTGTGACCCACTCCCAGCTGCACCCCTCGCCAGGATCCTCTTGCTCCTCTACCTCCTCCCCAAAGTCCTGCCAGTTCATGGCAATCTAGTTCAGTATTGCTGGTGCTGGCTTTGAGTTCCAGTTAGCTTATTGTGGTATTGTCTGTCCATCACTTCTGTGCACCTTATATGAAATGCTTCAAGCAGTTGTTGTTTTTAAATCAAGATCTGGAACAATCCTATGCAATCCTCCTTACACATAACCACCACAAAATTCAATGAAGTTTGTTCTGTTTAGAATTGCACCTTACCTGGAAGCAAGCCGCATTGAACTCAGTGCAACTTTTTCCCCAAATAAGCATGTGCAGTATTGCACTATAATTCTAGAGCAAGGGTGCTGAATTGCTAGCCCACAGGCTGGGTCCCCCACCACCCTCAAGCATTGTTTTCTTCTGGCTCCCAAGACACCCCCCATCTTTGTGTGGTAGCAGCCAGAAAAACCTTTAGGAAAATCACAACCTGCATCTCCTGGTTGCTGCCCTTTTGATGTGCTTGAAGTAGCACTCTTGCAGGAAGGGGGCAATTTTCTTCCCCATTACTGTGCTGGGCTTTTCTTTTCTATTTTAGCACTCTTTCAAGCAACTGCTCTCAAGCACATTAATGTCTGTAAGTGTCATTATGGGGAGAGAGCATTAATGCTTGATGGGGCTTCACAGCAGGATGTTATTGCTCGGCCTCAGCCGGCTGGTTTGGTGCAACAAGGAAGGAAACACTGGCTGGATCCAGAGAAGGGCTTGAGGACTCTAGAGACCATCCATAAAACAATCCATAGAACCTCTGGACGTCCAGATGCTGAGGAACTACAACTCCCATCAGCCCTGGCAAGATTGGCCAATGGCAAGGGCTGGTGGGAGTTGTAGTTCAGCAATAGCTGGAAAGCCTCACACCTGCCATAGAGTCTAAGATGGATATCTAAAAAAATAGCTCTCAGAGATCCAATATGGCTAGGAAGTCTTGTTCTCATTTATTTCATCCATTGTATGCTTTTTATGTACACCAGTTAGAGACTTCAGCAATTAAGTCATATATAAATACAGTACCTTAAATAAAAATCTCAGTGTATGGATCTAGAAACTCAGTGTGATTTTAAAAAGAAGAGTGTTCCTCTACATATTGCTCAGATGAATTTATCTATTATTACTTAATATATTTCTGTTGCCAGACCAGTCACTGGGAGCAGGCCCTGGCTCAAATTCAATCCTATATGTAATTTATCATAAGGCTGGAGCCTTACCTTGGAGTAAGCCTTATTCAACTAAATAAGACTTACTTCTGAGGAAATGTGCCTAGGATCAGGTTGTAAAACATTAAAACCTAATTGCCAACCGATTCAGAGGATTATGGCTTCAAATGTTTGCTGTATGGATTAGTGTGTCATATTCATGGGTGACAAGACTAATTTAAGGGGTTGAAGGACTGCAGATTATGTGATGCTGTGGTTTGTGAAAACGTATTAATCCTGGTTCTATTTTAGGGGGGGGAATCAATTTTTTCAAGGGAGAAAAGTGAGGGCTGATTTTCCATGGCCTAGAAAAAAATGCAACCTTCTTTTATTTTGGACACAGATGAGTCAGCAAGTAGAAAATGGTCCCCAACGGTTCCCAATTATAGCCTCTGGGACGCAGGCAAAAGACTCCGTCACAAAGGAGTCGGTTGTGTGCATTCCTCAGCACTTTTGAAGGATTAGGAAGAGTGGGAGGAGAGCCAGTTCCTATTAAGGTTCGACTGGCTAACAGGAAACTTTGCAGTTCCATTTATTCATCTGTTTGTTGTTGTTTTTTAAATGTTATTTATTAAAGTTTCAAAGAAAAGATTACATAAATAAAAAGAGGGAAAAAAGAAAAAGAAATAAAAAGGAAAAAAATACAAAATACAGAAAAAAGATAAAAAACACTTTAAAAAAACACATCAATCTTTCCATGCCTTACATTTCATTTCCTTACTTCCCTGACCTCCTCACACATCCCTTTTTTGTATTCCAGTTCTGTTAGTTAATTCAGCAATTCCTTTCCCTCTTTGTTTTTGTCTTAATCCTTTAACTTAATATATTATAACTTTGAATTTTCACCTATTAACAATCCATTTTTACATACACCTTTATAACATTACTGCTAAAACCACTTAACTTCATTCTGACATCATTCTAACATTCATTAATTCTGCAATATTTCTGTAAATAGTCTTTAAATTTCTTCCAGTCTTCTTCCACTGACTCTTCTCCCTGGTCTCTGATACTGCCAGTCATTTCTGCCAGTTCCATATAGTCCATCACCTTCATCTGCCATTCTTCCAGAGTGGGTAGATCTTGTGTCCCATTTATTCATCTGTTTGAATCCCATGGTGCTACAGGCATCACAACCACTTAAACAATGGGGGAAATGGGCTTGGGCTTTTCTTGTCATGCTGGAATTTGAACTGGTTGGTTCAAAGCATCTAATCCGTAAGGGTAAAATGGCAAGTACCTCAGGGGGTAGTACCCCTCACACGCCCGGTGCCATGCATTTTGAGACGCTCTGCCCCCCTGGTGTCTGCCCATTCAACGCATATGACTTCAAGGAGGGAACCTTCATACATAACCAAAGGTTCCCCCTCCGCAGACATTCACACTGAACATCTGGGTGCTGGGGGCAAGGCTAGGATGTGTGAGCTATTTTTCAGAATGGGGCCTTAAAGAGAGATCTCCCTGTTTCTTCATACTGCACTGAAATGGAAATCCAGTATCACTTGCGATTCGAGGACCCTCCCCCCACGCTTGTGGATAAGAAAAACACAGTGACCCAGATTTAAAGGTTAATGGGCTAGAAAAGGCCACAACTTTATTGATTACAGCATGTGAGAGGTATTGGCTTAGGCACTGGAAGAACGCCAATGATTGACTCCGCCCTCAGGGAGGGGCGAGTCTAACAGGGGTTAATCACCAGTAGGGGGAGCCTGTTGATGCAAATACAACTGTAAGCTCTCCCCTGATGTCACAGGGGGTCGTGCCATGGCCTCCAGCCACAGCAGGGCATCGAAAAGGATCCACGACCGTCGGATTCCTTTAACGGAATACCCATAAGGAAGGGGTAGGCGATGGCCACACCCTGCCCTTCCATCCACCAAACACAGATTCCAATGCCTAACCGCCAAATACCGGAAAGTTGTTGTTTGGCAAGTAACACTAATTAAAGATGCAGGAGTTATTTATTTTCGGTAAATGACACCGTTAAAACAATACTATTTTTAAGAAGTTGTCTCCTCCCTTGAAGTTTTCGCCTCTCTGAATGATTGCATAATGCCCCTTTAAACAGTGTAAACGGCTGCATTTTTAGAGAGCCCTTTGCTTGGCAACGAACTTCCTTTCATAATATTTGCCCTACGTAGAATTGGCATTCCCTGAGCCATAAAACCCCACAAAGCCTCGGCCTGCTACCAAGGACTTCCTTAATCAATCAAAAATGAGAGGCTGGTATTTCAGAGTTTTCCTGTCTACAAGAACAAACAGTTCTGAAGTATGTCCACAGCCTTCCCATGCCAACTGTCGCAGGACAGCTTTAATTTGGGCTTGATTCCTCCACTGTATTCTCCCCTGGATCATTCGGTACGCCCTTCCTTACGAAGTTTCCTTGAGAAGTCACTGGCCAGCTAACACTGCTATTTATGCACACTCTTGCCATATTGCTTGTCATCCTCCATTGGAACATTTTCCTGAAATCCAGCCAGCTACCTCAAACACAAAGGGGAAAGAGGAGGCGAGGCCGATGAATCTTGGGATATTTAATGTTAAGGTATTTGATGTAAGGTGAATGTTAGGAAAAGGGGTTTAGTTAATTTCCTGGTTGGTGAGGCCATCAGTGGCCACTAGTCACCAAGACTCCTAGACTAGTTTCAGAAGCTGAGTCAACATGACTCTGGATGCCAGTTGTTGGGGCACAACAAGCAGGAAAGACCTTTTGGCGTCTTGTTCTCCTTACAAGCTTCCCATGGACATCTGGTTGGCCACTGGTGGAAAATTGGATGCTGGACTAGATAGGCCTTTGTTCTGATCCAGAAGGTTGAATGAGATCCCTTCTTTAAAATAAAATTAAAATTCCAAAAAAAATCTCATTTAGATTCCTAGATGTTGTCAGAGAGGTGGTAGTACTGCAGTGAAATGTCAAAAGGACTAACAGGGCTATCCTATAATGTTTATTCAGAAGTAAGTCCCCTTGAGGGTTCAGCTACACTCAGTCAGTTATATTGTTGTAACTGTTGGAAAGATCCAACACTAGATGGCGCTGCAGAGCACAAAATTTGTCTATGCGATTTTACATAGGTTTTTTTCCCCTTTTTGTTATAATGATTTAATTTATGACTTGTTTTTAGCATTCCCCCCCCCCGCCCTGTGTGTAGATGCAGCCTGAGTTCAAAGAGGCTTACATCCAGGTAAATGTGTCTAGTGGACTGCAGCCTATGAGTCAAGGGGCTGAGAGCATACTGTCTGATCGTCTACTACAGCAAGAATGAGACAGCACAGCTCAGGCCTCCAGGGTTTCCAAAATTGCTTCTGAGAAGGTGTAACAAGGAAGAACCAAAAGAACAGGAACGGAACAGGATGTGCAAAATGTGCAGAAGATAATTCCTTAGGCTTCTGCTCTCTGTGGCTAAGAAAACAAAATGAATGTAGGCTGAGGGTGCCACTTTTTCTGGAGTTGCTTCTTAAAACAAAACACTTAGCAGAGTACTTAAAACAAAAAACAGGTCTACAGCGCAGTCATTATCTGTAGTGAAATGCACCACAATGGTTTCTTTTTGCAAAATTTTCAAATGCTACTGTGAATGAAATTGGAAATGCAAATAACACACACACACACACACACGAGGCATTGCAATGCTAAGCATATTTATTAAGAAGTCCAATCTATTTCAATAGGACTTAACACCCGGGTAGCCAACACGGTGTCTTCCAAAAGTTGTTGGACTCCAACTTCTATCATCCCTGACCTTAGGCCATGCTCCCTTGGGCTAGTGATAGTTGGAACATAGCAACATCTATAGCTGGTAACGTTGGTTACCGCTGCCCAAGTAAGACTGCAGCCTTCATTTCACATACTTTATGAAACCCAGTGTGTCCTTTAAACATACTACCACCTGTGTATGGTGTGCATGTGACCCAAGTGGAGAGAGGGTAATCTAGAATGTGGGGTTTGTCAGGTGATGCAATATTCAGTTAGACAACAACAACAATAATATTATTATAGTTTTATCATTTATACCTTGCCCATCTGGCTGGCTTTCCCCAGCCACTCTGGGCAGCTTCCAGCAAAATATTAAAAATAATAAAATGCCAAACATTAAAAAACTTCCTGATAGATGCCTTCAGATGTCTTCTAAAAGTTGTGTAATTCTTTATCTCCTTGACATCTGATGGAAGGGCATGCCACAGGGTGGGCACCATTAATGAGAAGGCCTGCTGCCTGGTTCCCTGTAGCTTTATTTCTCGCAGTGTGGGAACCACCAGAAGGCCCTCGGAACTGGATCTCAGTGTCTGGGCTGAACGATGGGGGTGGAGACACTCCTTCAGGTATATTTAGGCCATTTAGGGCTTTAAAGGTCAGCACCAACACTTTGAGTTATGCTCGAAAATGTACTGGGAGCCTGAAAGTGGCCTGAATTCCTTTTCAACCTATGAACACTCTGCTACCATCTTACTTGTCACACCTGAGGCTGAAAAGAGGACTCTGCTTAACCACAAGGTTCCTCTGCAACTCAACAGATTAAGGTAGCAAATGCCCATTAACCAAGTCAAAGCCTACCATCATGTTAATCATCCAACATGAAAAGGGCCTTCAAGCAGCGGGATTTAATTGCATTCTCCGCAGAGCCTACTTCTTTGTGTTCAACATACAGAAATGAGGCAATTAAGGCTTGTTTTTGAAATGCTAATTAATTATTTTGCAAAGGCTTAATTCCTTTGAAGTGGTACCATGCATTAGAAAACAGCAACAACAAAATGAAAGTCTCTGGGAAAACCAACAAAACAAAAGCAGCATTTACCTGTTAGATTTAAGACTGCCTCGGACCTTTGGTCTTCCAGCTGTTTTTGAACTCCAACTCCCATCATTCCAAGCAAGCATAACCATTGGCCAGGAATGATGGGAGCTGAAGTTCAGCAACATCTGGCGGGCCAAAGGTTCCCTACACCTGCTCTATAAAAAAAGATCTAAAGATTCAGAAAGCTTGGTATGATCAATGGAGACTTTTCTCTAGATATGTGCTAAGGATATGATTACGGTGGTACCTCGGGTTATGAACTTAATTCGTTCCGGAGGTCCGTTCTTAACCTGAAATTGTTCTTAACCTGAGATGCGCTTTCCCTAATGGGGCCTCCCACTGGCGCCACACCACCACCACGCGATTTCCGTTCTCATCCTGGGGCAAAGATCGTAACCCGAGGTACTACTACTGGGTTAGCGGAGTTTGTAACTCGAAGCGTTTGTAACCCGAGGTGTTTGTAACCCGAGGTATGACTGTACCAGGAAACCTCAGAGCAACTCCTTGCTCTCCAAATATTTTGGACTATAACTCCCATCAGCACCAGCCATCACAGACCACAGCTGATGGGACTTGTAGTCCAAAGCATCTGCAAGGCACAAGGCTGGGGAAGGTTGCCTTGGAGAATAACTGAAATGCCCTCTGTGCTATTCCACTCTTCTTGGCATCTCATTGGCACTGCCTGTTTAGGGCCATTCAGTTTGTTATTCTCAGTGAGCTGCTTCCATACTAAAATGAATGATTCTCAAGCAGCAGGATCCAGATGTGTTCTATACTACAAGGATAAGGAACCTGTGACCCTCCAGATGTTGTCATCCTAACCATTAACCGTGCTGACTGGTGTTGATGGGGAGTCCAACAACATTGGTGGGGGTGGCACAGGCTCCTCCCCTGCTCTACAAAGTCCATTTGTTCTGTGTGATGTCCTCTTTTATGATGTTTGTCTTTATCATTTTAATCTTTGATGTGATTTCTATTTCTAAAGTGTCCTGAGTTTATTATTAGCTTAAAGGCAGGATATCATGGCACAAACAAACAAACAAACAAACAATGAGCCAGCCATTAAGAAACCTATTTCTGTATCACCATTGAAAGTAACACTGAGAGATACTATCTCTATATTCTCTGATGCTGCAGATCTGGGGCAAAGAAATAACCTTATGTGCTCATACATAACTTGACATTCTCTGCTTATAATGTATTGTATTATATATTTCTCAGATGACTATATTACTTCCCAGCAGTGTGGGATTTATGTACAGTGGTACCTTCAGGTTACAGACTCCGCTAACCCAGAAATATTACCTCGGGTTAAGAACTTTGCTTCAGGATGAGAACAGAAATCGTGCTCCAGCGGCACAGCAACAGCGGGAGGCCCTATTAGCTAAAGTGGTGCTTCAGGTTAAGAACAGTTTCAGGTTAAGAACGAATTAAGGACTTAACCCGAGGTACCACTGTATAGGCTAAGTAGGCTGAAGCCTAGGGCCTCTAAATCTAGGGGGCCTCGCCAGCCTGTCTGCTCCCCAGCAGGCAACCTCCCCTCTCCCAAAATTGCAAACCCAAGACTTCATGCAAGGGCAGGGCAACTCAGACCCAGCAACTATGAGACTCAGAGCTAGCCAGTGGGGCCCAATTTGAAGTGGGGCCCAATTTTAGGTTGTTGTTTTTTTGTAGGGCCCCATTTCACAGCCAAAGTCCGCAAAATCTTACAGATATAAAGAAAATCCATCTAGATTGCCCTGGTGTGGGGGCCCCTTAGGAGCAGCCCGTGGGGCCCAATTGGCCCAATTTGGCCAAATTGCTCCAATTGCCTTCAGGTCAGCCCTGATGAGACTGTGCAGGGGTTGGACTGACAAGCGTTGTACCTCCTAGGTCCCTGGTGTCACTATTCAGAGTATAGACACAAGGACTTGTTATGGAAATAAAGTGGGGCACTTATTGGAAATCAGTTTCATCACCTCTCCCCCCCCCCCAAACCCCAGGTAAAAACACTTTTTATTCACCCAGACCTTTGGAGTTTAATTCTCTGAATATTTTTAGTGCGGTGGGTGGGTAGGGTTGGATTTGCTCTTTTATGCATATGATTGTGAGTATTACAGGTTGCTTTTATTCCTGTTATATATCCATTTTTAATCCTTGTTTTCGTATATCACTTTGAGTTCTTAAAAAAAAAAAAACACAAGCAATTAATTAAGAACACCAACATTTCCTCCAGCTACTGCTGATGAGGATGTTGCCAGTGATAGCTTCTGTCTGCCTTTAGGAGGGTGGTTTGTGGTGTTCCTCACTAGCAGGGCTTCACCAACAGTGGCAGAGCTCTCCCACTGGTGGAGTCTAGAAGAACTGGGTAATGCTGGGTGGAAAGACACCTCCATTCCATGTAGATCCCCTTTAGGACAAAGATCAAGGGTTTGGATTTCTCAGTTGCTCTACGTACATCTACTAGGAAAAGCCAACAGTTGCCTTGAGCTAGCCATCTGCTGCTCTTGAGGGCCATTGATGGTTGCCAGTTGCCAGGAAGCAGAGCAACCTGCCAGTTTGTTAGATGCAGTATGCTGCCAGTAGGGTCATATTTTCCTCTTTTCCTTTGCCTCTTCAGTCTGAGCAACTGATCTCTGTAAGAACATCTAAGGGGGCTTGTCCTAGAACCTGCTTTATAGAGTACACCTTGACGGCTGCTTCACCTTAAGATAAAGGTACGGGTACCCCTGACCATTAGGTCCAGTCGTGACCGACTCTGGGGTTGCGGCGCTCATCTCGCTCTATGGGCCGAGGGAGCCAGCGTTTGTCCGCAGACAGCTTCCGGGTCATGTGGCCAGTATGACTAAGCCGCTTCTGGTGAACCAGAGCAGCGCACAGAAACGCCGTTTACCTTCCTGCCACAGCGGTACCTATTTATCTACTTGCACTTTGACATGCTTTCGAACTGCTAGGTTGGCAGGAGCTGGGACCAAGCAACGGGAGCTCACCCCATCGCGGGGATTCGAACTGCTGACCTTTAACCCACAGCGCCACCCGGGTCCCTCTGCTTCAGCTTACTTACCCCCAAAATTAGTAATACATGCTATGTACATATCTTCCTCTTCTTTCCAATCATGGTGATAGTAAGGATCACCTTTCCTTTGGCAATGCATTGCCTATTATCCAAGTCCTGAATGGCTGTGGAGAGTGAAAGCAGGAACTCCTTGGCATAGACTCTTTAAGACTCCAGATGTTGCATCTCACCAGAGACAAAAGAGAGGCCCTTGCCTGGTGTAGCAATTGCAACATGCTGTGCTCAGTGGTGCATGATTTTAAATCGTATTTTAAAGGGATGTTGTGGGGATTAAACAAGAAGAAGTATACCTGAAGAAGCATCTCCTCCCCCATCGTTCAGCCCAGACACTGAGGTCCAGCTCTGAGGGCCTTCTGGCAGTTCCCTCACTGTGAGAAGTGAGGTTACAGGGAACCAGGCAGAGGGCCTTCTCGGTAGTGGCGCCTGCTCTGTGTTGAGGACCAGATGTCAAGGAAATAAACAACTATCTGACTTTTAGAAGACATCTGAAGGCAGCCCTGTGTAGGGAAGTTTTTAATGTTTGATGTTTTATTGTGTTTTTAATATTATGTTGGGAGCTGCCCAGAGTGGCTGGGGAAACCTAGTCAGATGGGTGGAGTAGAAATAAATTATTATTATTATTATTATTATTATTATTATTATTATTATTATTATTATTAAGCATGCATGCCACCTTGGAGAAAAGGTGGGCTACTAACACAATTATTGATTAATAACAACAACAACAACAACAACAACAACAACAACAACAACAACAACAACAACAACAACAACAACAATAATAATAATGTCGAAGGGCTCCTATAACTCATGACGTCTGTGACTAATGGCTGGACGCCACAGCTGAACCTGTCCATCTGTCATGGCCATTTGTCATAGATGCTTTAGCTGAGATTCCTGCACTGCCGGGGGTTAGGCTAGATGATCCTTGGGGTCCCTCCAAACTACGATTCTATTATTCTTATGCACGCGAAACAGAAGAGCGAACAGCAGGCGGGTCTCCTCCCAGCGCCTTCCTAACCGTGTCTACTCAGAAGTAAGTCCTTTCGAATTCAACGGGGCTTCCTCCCTGCTAAATGGGGTTAGGACTGTCTAGCCGCAGCCCCGTCTTTCAAGTGAGGCCTGCAGACCGAAGGCAGCCGAGAGTCCTACTGAGCCGCTCGAGGAAGTGGCGGCGGCGGCGGCGGCGGCTCCGCCTCCTGCGCAGCACCCGGAGGCTCTCAGTGCGCAGGCACGGGTCGCGCCGAGCTCGCCGGGTGTCCATAATACGTGGCGTCTGAGGCTGGAGCGACGCACAGGCGAGAGATGGGAGCCGCGCGAGAGATCTGCGGCTAACCCAGCTGCATTTGCTCGCCCGGCAAGGAAGGTGGAGGAGAAGGCGGATCAGGTAACCCGGAGCTTTCTTAGTTGCAGACTGCTCGTTTGCTCCCGCCGCTTTCTCTGGTTTGTTTGTTTTTTAACCCTGCGCGTTACTTTCAAATCAAAACACAGAAAAACCGAGCTTCTGGAGCAGATCTGGGTCCGCAAGGAAGGCAGGGAGCGAATAATCGTTTTTACAAAGTATGCGTGTGCGTTTGAGCGGGTGCTCGCTGCATGTTGCATACTCTGTCCTAGCAGTTTTACAGAAGGAGAGAGAAGGGCAGGAGCTCATCGCTGCGTTTAGGAGGAGCTATGTAGACAGTGTTTGCAACTTGCGCGGCGAGTTTCCGTCCGGGAGAGAAAAGAACCCTCACCCTTCGCTAGAAGGCGTTTTTGTTGCTTTTTAAACTTGCAGACTGCCCTTCCCCTCCCAAGGATTTGCTGATCTGGAGGAAGGCGTTGCGTTATGGTTGGGGCGCGAGGGATAAAAGAGTCCCGAAATGGTTAGAAATGAAGGGTGCGCAGGGGGCATTGGAGGAAAGTGGGGTAAAGTGTCCTCTCCCGTTGTTGTTTACTTGGCAGGTAGAAAGGGGAAGGTTCTTAAAAACGTTTAATAAAAAAAAACCATAAGAAACGAATGCACGAGTTTGCAGGCTGGAGAGTGCCTGGGACGCTGAAACTGTTGCTTGGCTCGTTTATTGACGTTCAGCACCTTGGAGAGCTCCCGCGCGGAAGCAGCGGGACGGCAGTGAAGGACACGAGCCGGCAAATGCCCCTGCTGGCCGGGCCTAGAGGCAGCTTTTGATTTATCTTGTGCCTTGTCTAAGAAATGTTCTTCAGCGACCTGACTGCACATTTTTAAACATTGTTTTAACTGATTTTCATATTTACTTTTTACATCGTGTGACCCTCCTTGAAACCTTAAGGTGCTATATACATAAAAAATATTAGTATTGGTATTAATTTGATTTCTAATTATTATTAAACCTAATACCCCATACTCCATTTCCTTCCTTCCTTCCTTCCTTCCTTCCTTCCTTCCTTCCTCTCTTCTTCATAGGCAATAGTTCATTGGCTCTCATGTTCCATGTATTTTAAGCCTGTAACATTGCATCCCCAGCTTCCCCCCCCCATTTTTCAGTCCTGGTTCTGTGGGTCAGACCCCAAAGGAAACTGTTGCCTTCTATTATTAAAGTCTGCCAATCAAAGGTAAATCATTTTATTGACAATGAAGCTTACTGACTTTTTCTTTATTGCATGTGTCTCTCAAAAACATGGCTTGTGTTTATAATTTATTGGTAATCATCTTAGTAACTTGTCAAAGAATATTCAACAATGACCTGCCTACCCATGGGGGGGACTTTTAAAGAGGATTGATGGGGCAGAGGCAGAGAAGAGGATATGAAATCCTATAGAGGATTTCCCACCTCCCACAATGGTTTGTTGGGGTGCTACTGTAAACAACAGATTGTTGCATAAGCTGATGGCAAAATGTTTGTGGCAGGTGTTAAGATGCCTTCACACAAAGAGTTAAGCATATGGCTTCTAAAGACCTATGGCCCTCAGGCTAATTTCAGGTGGGCTTCCAGATGCTGCAGGCCCACAGTTGCTCTCTGCACCACCCCTCTGGGAATTGCTTGAGGAAATGGACAGAGCCAAAAAGATGGGGGGAGAATCCCTTTGCAAGTGATCTGCTCCAACATGTGTTAATGGCAAGTGGGGAATGGATAGATAAATGGAGGAAAGGTTAAGAACACAAACACATAGCTATGCAATGCTACAAATGGCATCTCTCAGGTCATGCCCACCACTGGCATGCAACTCCCTACAAATTACCTTTGACCTTAAAGAGAAAAGGGGAGCTTCCTCACCCTTGCCCTAAATGTCTCATTCAAGTGGGTGGGTGACTACTTGACATTCATCAGGTCTTATCCAGATCACTGTTTGGAGAGATGCATGTGGTTCCTCAAGTGTTTCAGGGGATCCAGGTGTTCTTCCTTGAAGAAGTGTGGGACAACTTGTAGGGCACTGCATTTTCCCAGTGTAAAACACAGCATGCTGAGGGAAATGTGATCAGCACTGTTAGCACTTCCTCTGTGATAGTGACTGCTGTAGAGGACGTGGCAGCACAAATAAACATGGGCATCAGAAGCAGTAGTCAGCCTTCAAGGCCTTTCCAAATTCACCTTACTTTGTTAGATGTTGTTCTCTCCCTGTAACAGCAGAGTGCATAAGCACTCAAACTTGTGGAGACCTGCAAGGTTAATGTCGCCGCTGAATCAGCAACAATAATTCCCTGCCATTTTTGAAACCATTTCTTGTGCTCTTAAGGCTGCATCCTCCCCCTCTCCAGTGCAAAAAAGGACAGCCTGCCAATGCTTTCTTTAAAAAAGAAAATCTCAGAAAAATATTCCCTCTCACTTGCTCTACTTGTATATTATCTTTGAAGGTAGCATTCTATGGATTATCTGTTTCATGTCAGTGAAGGTCATCTGAACACCTAGCCATTTGATAAGGGTGAAGGGTGAATATGTCCTGGATTGTGGCATTAGGGTGACTGCTGTCCTCACAGAAGGCATGTGGGTTAACATAATTAAAGTCAATCTTACTTTTTAGCTTAAAAAACGAGAAAGTAACAAGTTATTGCAATTTTCACATTATCTGTAAGTATAACAACAAACAAGAACTAGTATTTTTCTCAAGGACTGCTTGTATAAAATAGATTTTTCTAGTTTTATTATAGCAACAACGTATAGATGAATTGTAATCACTCTGTGTGAGATATATGCTGCATGCAAACTTCTGAACAGTAAAGAGTTCTCACAAAAAGACTCATATTAAGTTCAAAAACTAGAAACTTTTAAACAGCTGACTGGTCCACAGTTATCAATTCCCTCTTCTATTTTGTGGGAGTAAAAATTACTATAACAGAATCTTCTGTTTAGAAAGTTGGTCATTGTACACAGATGTGCTCATCCAAAATCTGCTAAATTTTATGTAATGGTGGGCACAGCAATACTATACTTAGGAAGAAGGAGACTCTATGGGAGAGCAAGTGCCTCATCCACTTGGTGCAATTTCCGTCTAATTTTGTGGGTGTGTTGTGGTTAATGAGTGGGCTTTGGATCCTGCAGATTCAAGGTCACTCCTGACATGCCCCCTTGGGAAACCGCATTTGTGGCCCCTTACTGACCCCAGAACACCATTGGCAGGCAGCTGCACCAGCAGAACTTCTCATGGGCATATTGGGGAAGGTTCCATCAGCATAGACCCTCCACACTTACACAGTTTCCTAAAGCCTGCCAACTAGACCACATTTAGCTGTAGGATTGCAGTCAATATTTTATTTTGAATTGCAGCTGAAGCCACAGTTCCTTTGCATCTGTGTCTGTTCTGCTTGTGGGGCGGGGAGGTGGAAATCATTTTATGAAATACTGATGGGGACCAATAAATGATCTAAAAAGAGCTCTAATGTGTTCATGTTTCCCTGGACTGATTGAGACAAGCATCACTATTTTTCTTCTGTTATGTTACTGGTTCACATTATACTGGTACATACTCTCAAGTTACTCATGAAAATATAATGGAATAGATTAAAGATTCATTCAGTACTTTTTGCAGCCATGTTCTCAACATTTAATCTATCTATTCACAAATCTGATCACACCTGCAATGTGCTGCTGGAGTGTAATAACGCTCAAAATCCACGCAAGGCAGCCTTTGCCATGGCAACAGAAGTTGCTAAGGGATTACCTACCAGGCAGCTGCATGTTCCAAAGATCTGATTGTACATTTTCTTTGTTTCTCGATGATCTCACTCATTAGCTATTCTGCTGTGAAAAGTTTCAGTGTCAGCTACAACTTGCTGGATAAGTTAAATCTTATAACTAAAGGGCCAATGTAACTTACCATCTTTAGACAACCTTAGAGATTTGCATTTTATCCAACAATCAATTAGATGCAAGCAACTAATACATCATATATCAACATTTATTTTGTAAAAATAGAAGTCTTCCAATGCCTTCTTTCTCCATTGTAAGTGTGGGTTATTTTTGCTCTGCTTCATCCTTTCAGCTAACATACTTTTGTGGTGACAGTCTCTGCTGTTTTGTGCCCAGAGCATAAGAGAAACAAGTTTCATAAGTGATGCCATCCATGGGACTAGATGGTCGCTAAGATCCCACATAACTCGATTCTATGGGAAAGCTTGTATAGTTGACATTAAAACTTTGTGGAGGGGGGGCTTGCTGAAAACAGCCCTCCCCCACTTGGTGCCCTCCTGGTGTTGAACTACAACTCTCATAATCCCTGAACATTGGCCATGCTGGCTGGGGCAGATGAGAATTAGAGTCTAACAACATCTGGAGGGCATCATGTTGGGGAAGGCTGACTTAAGGAATGAGAGAAACCATTCACAGGGATTTTGCTGGTAATTCTGTTTTCCCAGTCCCAGCCAAAGTGTTTTTGGAGAAAATCCTCTTGCAGTTCAAACTTCAGCCAGTCCCTTGGTCCATTGCTTGGTCCATTGCTTTGTCCATTCTACATTGGCCTGGCCACAAACTGGAGCAGGCAGGTAGCATGTGCTGGAGTTGCAGTACCTCGGATAGCTCCAATTGGAGTTCACCACATCTGGAGTTCAACTGAAGCCTTCTGTCCTCCTTGGGACAGACTACACCTGCAAGGTTCAGTCCCTCCTTGGGACAGACTACACCTGCAAGGTTCAGTCCCTCCTTGGGACAGACTACACCTGCAAGGTTCAGACTACACCTGCAAGGTTCACCTGCTCACATTCCTGAAGAGCACCGAGTACTAGGGCAAAACTATATATCACAATAAATGCTTCACTGGCAATCAGGCATGTGGTTACAGTGGTTTTTAACAGTAAAGCCAGAGTGTGTGCACAATTCTTCTCAAGATCACAACACACAGGGAAGGAAGGTTTTACCGTTTTCTCCCCACCCATGAATCTGATTAAAAATGCTGTGGTTATTGACAGGTAAGGAAGGTTACCATTGGTGCCAGTGGGAGCCTTTTCCTTGTCATTAATTGTAGCGTGGGAGGTGATTTTCACTGGGATCACAGCTGGGGACAGAAGGCTTGCCTCTAACTTCCCTGTGTGCTGCAGTCCCGATTAATATTGAGATCCCACACACCTGCTATTAAATAAACAAAAACTGCTAATGTGATTGCCAGTGATGAATGTAGTATCACTTAAAGTGGTAGCTTTCTGGCTGGGAGCTCAGTTCTTTCTTGCCTGTCATTCAGCACCTGCCTTGTGTGCTGCCTACCTTGGCAAGCAGTCACTTGTCAGCTGCAGTGCCTGATGTAAATGGTGCTAGTCTTTCAGTGGGTTCTGTCTCTAGAAATCCCGGTTTGGGAGTCTGGGGCTCAAGGGACTCAGTGTAAGGGCCTGGGCCTTTGTTCAACACCTGTGGGGCTTGCGTTCTTGATCAAGCTGTGTCCTCCTCAGTCTGGACTGCTGTATAAAGTCAGGATGGTGGCACTTTCTGTTTAATGATGCTGTGCATGTGCTTTTTCTTGAGGCTGCACTGCATCATGGAATTGCAGTGTTAAAGCCATAAACCCTTACAGCCTCCAGTGTAGTAAGGGCGATATGTGCAAGCTTTTGGGCGCATGACCTGCTGAACTAGGAAATGCACATGCAAAAAGATGTTGACACACATGGATTCCAGCAGTGGGTGCAGATCCCACAACTGGGGCAGCATGCAGTTTCTGACATGCAGTTGAGGCTGGTTAGGCGGAGGCCAGTAATGGACACTACTGCTGACCTAAAAACCAAGAGACTTTCCCACAATTTTTAGTGAGCAGCTATTGGAGGCAGTGAAGGCAAGGTATGGATCGCACAGCTGGCACACTACTGCATGAGCCCTACTGCTCATTCATCCACAGCTGGTGAATGTGTAGGAGTGCCCCACATAGATATGGGCTGATGATGTCATCTGCCTGTGGTTGGTTCTGCTTGTCATTCACAAGCAGAGGGTGTGAGTCACCCCAAGGCTTGGCTGCCTCTAACAAATGCCCACCAGTGAGGATGTGGGCAACTGTTCAGCGGTGATTTTCATCAACTGCTTTCTGACTCATGGCTGCCACTTCAAGCATTAGACTGGGAATACATGCAATGCCAAACAGATGTGTGTTGCTGCTTTCTTTGACAGCATCAGCATCTGTTTGGGAAGAGGGGGAACAGGAAATAGAATAAACTAGTCAAAACAAAACAGAAAGGCAACAAGTAAAGGAAGGACAAGAGAATGGATGGAAGAAAAAAGGAGGGCAATGTGACCTTCTGAATCAATTAACTGATTGCAAGGATGTTCCAGTTGGCCTTCAGATTGATGAGACACTGGTGGATATCTTTACAATCAGAAGACTTATACAGTGGTACCTCGGGTTACATACGCTTCAGGTTACATACGCTTCAGGTTACAGACTCCACTAACCCAGAAATATTACCTTGGGTTAAAAACTTTGCTTCAGGATGAGAACAGAAATCGTGCTCCAGTGGTGCGGCAGCAGGAGGCCTCATTAGCTAAAGTGGTGCTTCAGGTTAAGAACATTCAGGTTAAGTATGGACCTCTGGAACAAATTAAGTACTTAACCCGAGATACCACTGTAACTGGTGCAGCTGTGGTTGCATTCTGACTGGGTTGGTTTTTGTTACATTTCCTGTTAGTTGTCATTTACAATTACTATTGTAAATTAGAGCTGTGAGCCAAAGAAGTGATGCACACTTGGGTGAGGAGCATATTGAGCCATTAAGAGCTCCACCAACTGTTTCTGCTGCAGTAGGCCCCATGGTTGAAGAGACAAACGTTGGTTTGGATAACAAGTGGCTTATCTCTTCAGCAGGGAAGACTGCTGTGGCAGAAACCACCAGCATAGCTGGCAAATTCTACTCACTACAACTCAACACTTCTTCGGATTGTAGCTAGAGTCAGTTGACACTGACAAAAGTGGCTTCATGTTGCCTAAATAATTATAGTTGCTCATTGTTGTTGCTGTTTTCATCATCAGTTCTTATAGACTGAAACAAATTAAAAAGCCCAAGGAAACAAAGACTTCACCTGGCTACTAGCCATGATGGGGGGCTATGTTCTGCCTACATGAAGCATGGAATCAGTGCCCTGTCTCCACGGCCAGAGGCAGTAATACTTCTGAATAGCAGTTGCTGGAAACTGATGAGAGTTGGACCCCTACAACATCTGGAAGCCACAGCTTCCCCACTCCTCTCTTAGATGATGCCTATTTCCCATGTTTGCACCTTCTAATGGGAACATCCACAGTGCATCTCCTCACAGTATTGGGCCACAAATGGTGTAACATTGCTACTCATGTCATCCTTTAAGTCAGGCATGGAGAAACTTTGGATCCTCCCAAGTGATGCTGAACTGCTATCATACCTATCCATTGTGCACATGAAATTATCATGCTTAAAATAAAAAAATAGCTGTTTGTCTCCCTGGTATACCAACTGCTACATTCTTTTGGGGTTCCAAGGTATTGGAATCCCTTGAGTGCCCATGACAAAGAAATAGCAATGTGTGTTTTACAGCAGGAAAACAAACTTTCATAAAGAATTGACATTCCTCAACCAGTAGGAGAAATACCACATAGCAGGCAGCCAACATAGTACGTAATGTACTTTAACCTGAAACCTTGAAAGAATTTAATCCGAGGGATTTGAGGATTGTTGTCATAGTGATGGAAATAGCAGCAGCAGTCAGTCTGTGCCCACTTCTGTGACTTCTGTCTGATTTCTATATCATTTAAATAGGAAGGTTGACACTCTTCTCCATCATAGGTAATATATGCAGAGCTGCTGTTCTGCAGCTGGCTGCTAGAATGAATGACTTGACAGGAAAAGGACATGAAACCTTATCCACTATAAGAAATTAAATTTAGAAACAGGAGTTGTGGAGAAGAAATCTTGCTTTAGATCGAAGTGTCTCAATGAGTTTCATAAAAGGAAATCACACGCTATTTTTAGGATGCCAGGTAAATTTATTCAGTGCTGATCTTACTCACACTTTCCGATTCATATAATCCTACTAAATGCATCACAGGGAGAAAAGTCATGCTCTGCAGCAGAAGCTTCTGGCTGGCACTCAGCCATTGCGAATGGTGTAGTATATTATAACAGCTGTATTGCGCTGCAACTACAATAATTTCCGCAGTGTTGCTTCTGAGTTCCGCATGGATTAACGTAAGTAGCTTTTTTAAAAAACAGAATATTTTATTTTAGTTACTGGTAGGCAAGTTAGTTCAACCTTTTAATGACTATTCGGTGCTACTGATTATTGGCAACAGGTATGAGAAATTGTCTGTTAAACAAATGCCTATTTCATAGGGCTGGTCATTCTCTTGGGGCACTGCTGCTGTAGCATGTGTCCACGATCAAAGGCAGTAAGCTAGCCAACTCAAAATCTTTCTGGGCAGGGGCTGTGAGCACAGCCAGCGAGGGATGTCAAGCTCTTTACAAAGGTGAGAAATTATGAACATTGGTCTGACTCAGACCAAAGCTTAGTAATGTCTCCTCTGCTCACTTCCCAAGACATTAGGCAGAGATCCTTCCCAGTCTTACTATCTGATTAGCCAGAGACCTCCACAAATCATACACACTGCTTCTGAGCTACAGTCTTACCCTTTAAGAGTACATTCAAGAAACAGGGTGCTCTTGGTGTTATGTGTAGAAACAAAGAGGGGAATCAACTAGGGTGGGGACTTGCAGACTGAGGGTCTAACAGACATGATGTGGACCTTGGCAAAAGGCACTTAGCCATAAAAAAATACTCTGTGCTCACTGTGTAACATTTAACTACACTTAAACCATGCATTGGCTCATCCATGTATGGCAATAGTGTCATTGGTGTGTCTGTTCGGATTACTGATCACTAGTAGGCTAACTTCACCTGAAAGCTAGCCAATGCACTTGCATGCTTTGAATGCTTATACAGGCAAGTGTTTACTCATGTTTTACATCACATCCATGTTGAAAGAAAGGCAGGCTACAAATCCTGTCTTCAGATTACAGCTACTGTGGGAAGGGCAGTGTTACTACATGTCTGTTTTCGCATCCTGATTCACTATGGACTCACTTAGATTTCTCCATACCACTACAAACCTTTTTTTAAAAAAAAAATGTTTTGATAGGTGCCATGCTAAGTATCATGGCAACCTATCCCTGTTAAATAAAACCCTTTGTGGCTAGCCAAACTTCTTGGAGATTTACTTTTTTTCTGAGTTGTTGGAGGCAGCAGAATGGGTGGAAATATTAGGATGGTGTATAAACAGATTGCCACTGGTCCTGCTTCCTGTCTAGTCCTCCCAGCATTGCACACTGGCTTTGCAAAGGACTCTGCTGTGCCAGCCCATCATCCAGGTTGTGTCTGGCCCCCAACACAATGCCACCTCTTGCTGAAGTGGGAAGATCCAGTACTGAACATAGGGCCCACCTAATATTGAGTCAGATCATTGTTCTATCTAGCCCAGAATTGTTGCTTGACCCAAGAGTCTCCAGCAATAGCACCCAAGAGTCTCCAGCTTTCCCACCTGAAATCCTTTCAACTGTAGCTCACAGCAACTAAACCTGATATTTTCTATTGGAGATCTATCATTGATCTGTGAATCTTCTTTGCAGAAGCAATTGTATATATGGCGGACCCATTACCAAACTTTCCGGGGGGGTTAACAGCACCCTTTCAGCCACCTGGCCATTCCTGCTTTCTCTTAATGCATTTCCATGGCATATGAGAGGACACCCTCTTATCATTTGAGTCTCTGTGCAGCAATTGGTCAACCTAAACTAATCCCAGCCTTTTCTATGGTTGTGCTCTCCACTGTCAATGCATTCTGAGCATCTCTAAGGGGAGATGGATAGTTTTAACCCGAGGTGCTTGTTTTTGTACTGACGCTTTCATTGTGAAATGTTAAGGGGAAAACTACTATGATCAGGACCCCTGAAGGGTCTGATCGTACAATTGCCTGGAGGGTTTTCTTCGTGGGATATCTTCCCTATCAAAATGTCACCTCTATTTTTACTTTGCTTTCCTGTGAGCTGTGCCATGCCTCTGTGGTACTCTATCGTCTGACCTTTTTCATTGCAGGGGAGAAGGATGAGTGCTTATGCTGACATATGTGCATCCAAGCAGGCGCAGCAGGGTACCCCGGAAGGAGGTTACCAGCGCTATGGAGTTCGCTCTTACCTGCATCAGTTTTATGAGGACTGCACAGCATCCATTTGGGAGTATGATGAAGATTTTCAGATCCAGAGATCACCAAGCAGGTGGAGCTCTGCATTCTGGAAGGTAACAGCTATCCAGTATTTCTCCTGCAGCAGGTCTGCATCAACTATGACCTGAAAAGCCAGGCGGAGCCTCGTCAAACATGCATTGTGGCCTTCCAGGTGCCAGATGTTTTTGCAGTTCCAGGCAGGCAGCAAACAAGAACGTTTTCTGAGTCCCTGATTGGCTGCATTTGCCCTAGTGGCAGAGCTGCATTGTAGTGTCAGTATATTGTAAGGAGGGAGAGTCCTCTGGAGTGTTAAAATTGTGGAAACAAACAGACCATATTTTCACGGACCAAAAGCAGGTCCAGGTTTTCAGAATTAATTGATCCAAATTCAGCTTTTTATCTCTTCAGACTATTAAAATAATAATAATAATGAGTGTCATTTTTATTTAAAAAAAGGAAGGATGTGCATAGTTAACATATTACTATTAAAGGCAATCAAACCATTCCATCAGGTTCCATTCCCTCCCATATTACATAGCTACATTCAGAATGAGTTCAATTCAGAATCACAGAGCTGGGAGGAACCATGGGGGTCATCTAATCCAGCCCCCTGCAATGCAAGAACTGTTTTGCCCAAGAATGAGCTCGAACCCAAGACCTTCAGCTTAAGAGTCTCATGCTCTACTAAGACACCTTTTTCCAAGTTCATACACACATATGGCCCGCACCCCAAGAAACTTAATTTGAATTTATTGGCACTCTTCTATTTTAATTTTTAAAAGGTAAGATTATTCTGAGTATGCCTTGTGCTCAGATACTGTTGATGTTGCCAGAGCTTAGGTATCTGTCACTATGCACTGGGTTGCGGCCTTCATGCATGAATAAATCTTGTATTATTCATCCATGTAACAAGTTATGGCATAGATTATTCCCCATTTTACAGAACTGAGTACTCAACAGATCCACATTTGGAGGAATTTGACTACTGGTGCTCCAAATTCAAAAATTCACTTAGGCTTGCTTCACACTTAAGATGATGAAAATATTAGAAAGATTTATGGGCCTCAGCAAGTCTCCCCTATAATATCTGGGTAGGGGAAAATTAATGCCACAAGAACAAAGATGAGTGGGTCAAATGTCTGCCATTTTGAAGCTTCCCTATTTGGTAAATTCTGGGGTCGCAGGAGACTGGTGACTGCCTTTTCCCTTGAAATGTCCATTTCCTCTCCCAAAATTGTGTTTCAGATCCCATTTCTCAGGAACCCACATATTTATAAGCCTACAGATTTATTTATGGACATGAACACTTCCTATTTCTGCCCACATCCCTGCTGAATTACCATTGTCTGTGTATCCATTGACTGCTTGCGGATGCAGTTAAGGTTGTGAAAATCATCTGTCGACTCAAATTCTACATGACAGAAGCCTCCAGGGGCTCACAATGGCACTGCACGTTTCATTGGTGTGATGGCAGATGTCAGTGACATGTCACGTTGATTTAATAGCTAAGACTGAAAACAATAAAGCAAAAAACTGCCGTCGCGGCTTTGCTGATTTCTGAATCTTCTTTGTCTTCTAGGTCGGACTCATCTCAGGGACGGTGTTTATGCTGACAGGGATCATCGTTCTCGTCGTAGGTTTTCTTGTGCCGCCCAAAATTGAAGCCCTGGGAGTAGAAGATTTTGTGGTGGTGGATACACGTGCAGTGCAGTTCAACAGAGCCCTTGACATATGCAAGTTGGCTGGAGCAATATTGTTCTGCATCGGAGGAACCACAATGGCGGCCTGCTTGCTGATGTCTGCGTTCGCTAAAAGCTACTCCAAAGAAGAAAGGTACCTGCAGCAGAAATTTAAAGAGAGAATTGCAGACATCAGAGCCCATGCACACCCCATCACCAAAGCCCCGGCACATGGAGAATCCAAGATACCCGTCACGTTGTCCAAAGTTCAAAATGTCCAGCCGTTATCTGAAACCTGATGTTTGTTTTCTCTTTCCAAACAAACCCATCTTGTGAATTTGAAAAGGTCAACTTTGACCTGTGTATGAATCTGTGTTTCCCATGCAGTGTAACTGCACTGCAGCCAGTGGGGAAAGGAGCAGATTGGGAAGGAGGTGGAAATGGCTTGAAGGGGATGGTTCAGCCATCAGTGGCTTGAACAAAGCATTAATGTATCAGTTGTTCTCTTATTTTTAATAGTTGCATTGAACCCTTGCAAAGCACCATTTGATTGCCCTTCCCTTTAAATTTGTCACCCATTTCATGCTGCTTCCAGTTAACTGACATGTTCATACCTGTTTTATGTGGACGGCTTCAAGTTATGTTCTCTTGGCTCTATAGCCAAAGTCCAACAAAACGATATCCGTGCACGTTGGAGAGAACCATCATGCAGACCATGGGAGCAGCTTTCTCATTTCCACCACGTGTGCTTGTACTACTGGGGAAGAAAGTTGTCTTGCAAACCAAAAGACAGCTTTTCTCTTCAGCAGCATGAGTTGCTGTGGTGGGAACATAATGGGAACCTGTCAATGCCCTCACCTGATCATTCGTTTGTTTTTAAATAGAAATGACAGATCATTAACGAGATATTCCATATTTTCCCAGTCCTGTTATAGAAGAGTTATAATAAGCCCTTCTTTGTAAAGAAATCCATCCATTACTGTCATCTGAAGAGCAGCCTTTAGAGTCTACCAGTGAAATCCTATGCACGTTTACTAAGATGGAGGTTCCACTGAGTAGGACTTTTTTCCATGTAAGTGTCTACCAAATTGCAGTCACTAGAATTCCATGCATTCTTGTAGCAACCTGCATGGCGGAAGGTATGGTCCCCTAACCATCAGAAGAGGCACTTCTCAGTATTATGATTGAAAAATATCCTGTTGTGAGCTGAGCCCCAAATTTAACGCCTTCTGTTTCTGGGAAGTGCAATTTTGAAAGCTGTCATTTATAAAAAGAAGAAGAAAACTTTTGTGTGGAAGTGTATACCAAGTTAACCCACCTGCAGGTCTGGTCTCAAGTTTTCAGTAGGAAAAGAAATGTAACTGAGGCTGTTTTTCCGTACAGCGTGTGCATTTCACATTGGTACGAGATAAGAACAGTAAAAGCCCAGTTCTGTGCTTCATGCACTGTGCACTGTGTTGTGTACACAGAGCTCTTGAAGTGTACACAGAGCTCCTGGGCACATAAAGAAGGACCTTTTACATCAATGGTAGGAGCAAATGTACACACACAAAGGAATACATGTGTAGATCTGCTCCCTTTGTTGAAAAGGGCATCAAAGCCCCTATGCCTGCAGCAAATTTCTGGACTGGGAAAGCCACGGGCCAAGTTCCTCCATGTTGTTGCCTAACTTCCATGGATTCCAATAGGATTTGTGCAGGAACATTTCCTGGTGAATCATGCATATTTTTTAAAGCTAAGAGATTCTTCATTCCTTAAATCTGATTGCCTGAAAGAAACTATTAAATGTGATGCTTCTATTTTTCTAGATAATAGAAAGAGCTTATCCTTAATCATAGTACAGTTGTGTTGACGCTTACCTACACATTTGTCCTTTCCACTAAAGATATAAATCATCTTTGTCTCTCTCTGTCTGTCTCTCTTGCTATAAAATTCTCTTCCTTTTATTCTATGGATCTAAAACAAGACTATGTAAAGAGATGTGACCTTTATATTCTTTGACAATATGTGCCCACCTTATAGTTCTGTCTATTTTTTTCAATGGATTAAATAAAATTATGAAGAACTGGTGCTGTTGATGGAAAATGTTTCCTTTCAAAATATCAAGTGGGCATAAGGAGCTGGATAGCCCAGCACAGAGATGACCTCCCATCAGCCTTGGTCAGCATAGGCAATGGTCAGGGAGAGAGAACTCACAACATAGCACTGGCAGTGTAATCACATTCCTGGAACAAGGGTTCATGACCCTTTTGCCAACCAGCCAAACAGAGGGGCCAGGAAATGCAACAAAGGCTGGCAGACACAGACACTTTCCTTTAACCCTGCCATAGACCTTACATTTAAAAAATGTTTTCATTTACAAGTTGCATCTATGGCAAAGTTATGTGAAGTAGTTGTTTAGGCAGCAGATGATGTCAAGGGCATCATGTTCCTACCTTCAGTGTAGGTATATATATATCTAAAATCAGCTCCTGTCGGGAGTGGTGTGTGCAATTTCACCCTCTTTCTTTTGCAACAGATGCATGAAGACATCTGGGATTAGAAAGGTTTCTACATCAAATGGAAGCACATCTCTTCCCTCTCTAGTTAGATGCAGCCCCTGAGATCATGGGCAACACCATCCCACGATATCTCCAAGGACTTACTTCTCTCTTCTCTCAGCCTCTTAAGTCATTTAGCAGTTATACTCACCCTGCTATCATGTAATGCGTGAGGTCCAGAGGGTGGTTACATGAGAACAGGCCTTCTCTGTAGTGGGTCCCCATTAGTGAAATACTCTCACCAAGGAGGTTTGCCTGGTGCCTTCATTATGTATTTTTTAAGTATCAGGCAAAAGCGTTCCTCTTCAACCAGGCCTTTGGCTCTTATGATGAAGGGAGATATATAAATCAAATCAAATCAAATCAAACAAAATAATGCAAGGATGAGGAACCTGTGGTCTGCCAAATGTTGACAAACTGCATCATTTATCATCTCTAATCTTGGCCATGGTTTCTGTGGCTGATGAGAAGTGAAGCAAGTCCAACAACACGTGGAGGCGCAAAGGTCCCCATACCTGGTTTAAAACATGAACTAGAAGTTCCCTGCTAAAATTTCATTTGTACCATGAATTCCAAGGGAGGCCTTGCATTTGTCTCACCATATTAATTCCCCATCCGCATTAGCAGGCTAATTATGCTTGTCAATCCTTATAGGGCCGTTGCAAGAGTTACTGAAATAATATGAGTGAAGCACTTAGAGAAAGCATTCTATAAACTCTTGTCATTCTTCTACAGTTACAGGTGAAACTCAGAAAATTAGAAAGCAAACTGCAGTAAACAAGGTTTCTACTGACATGAAAAGAGCAAGACCAAAGTCCTTTCATTAAGATTTGACACTGTGGCTATAAATGCATGTACAGGTGAAAGCACAGTACACCAACACCAGCTGATGACATGGCTCCCCAAATCTCTTTTCTGATGAGAGCAGCTTTTCATCTCACTTGGAAACGAAAGACCCAGAGTCTGGAGGAAGAATGGGGAGGCACACAATGCCAGGTGCTTGAAGTCCAGTGTGAAGTTTCCAGTCTGTGTTGATTTGGGAAGCCATGTCATCAGCTGGTGTTGGCCCACTGTGCTTCATTAAGTCCAGGGTCAATACAGCCATCTACAAAGAGATTCTGGAGCACTTCATGCTTCCTTCCGCAGACGAGCTTTATGGGGATGCTGATTTCATTTTCCAGCAGGACTTTGTCACCCGCCCACAGTGCCAAAAGTACCAAATGCCCATGGGATTACTGTGCTTGATTGGCCAGCAAACTTGCCTGACCTGAACCCCATAGAGAATCTATGGGGCATTGCCAAGAGAAAGATGAGAGACATGAGACTGGGCAATGTAGAAGAGCTGAAGGCTGCTATTGAAGCTTCCTGGTCTTCCATAACACCTCAGCAGTGCCACAAGCTGATAGCATCCATGCCACGCCACATTGAAGCAGTAATTGATGCAAAAGGGTCCAAACCAAGTACTGAGTACATGTGCATGCTTCTACTTCTCAGAGGTCCAATATTGCTCTATTTGCAGTCCTTGTTTTGCTGATTTCATTTAATATTCTAATTTTCTGAGATTGTTAATTTGGGGTTTTCATCAGCTGTACACCATAAACATCACAATTGTAACAAATAAAGGCTTGACATATCTCGCTTTGCATGTCATGAGTCTATCTCATATATTAGTTTCACCTTTTAAGTTGAATTACTGAAATAAATGAACTTTTCCACAATATTCTAATTTTTCGAGTTTCACCTGTACATGCATTTATAGCCACAGTGTCAAATCTTAATGAAAGGACTTTGGTCTTGCTCTTTTCATGTCAGTAGAAACCTTGTTTACTGCCGTTTGCTTTCACTGCCATCAAGCTAGCAGTGTGTGGGCAGCAGCAAGGCAGAGCACAATGACCTTTTCCAATGTGATGTTTAATTAAAGATTGTGAGGAGCAGACTTGTGACATTTTGAGTATTACAGTGTGGCTTGCTGAAGGACATTTAAAATGATGGCTGCAATATCCACTAGTCTCCTTCCATCTTCCCCACTTCCCTTTTGATAACATCATTTCTGAAATCAGATTGAAAATCTAATTTACACCCCTTTCTAGAAAAATAAGGCAACATGATATATCTCAAAAATTATTGCTCAGAAAAAAGAGAGGCCCAGACGTTATCTTGCAGTGACCTTGTTCAGGATGAGAAACTCTCAAGAATTGGAAACTTGGAGTCACTGGTTAATAGAAATACTAATGCTGAGGCAATATCTCTCTGAAGAGCAGTTGCTGAAAATCACAGGTGAGGAGAGGGTCGTTGCACTTGTGTCCTTTTCATGGGCTTCCCATGGGCATCTGGTTTGCCCCTGTGAGAAAAGGATGCAGGATTAAATGGGTCGTTGGCTTGATCCAGCAGCCTCTTGTTATGTTCTCATGAGGCATGATCAGCTTTTGACATTCAGTGGTATGCACACTTGTGTGAAGGCCTGTAGCTCAGTTGTAGAGCAACTGGTTTGCATGCAGAATATCCCCATTTCAATCCCTGGCACCTCCTGGAAAGGATACCTGCCTCTAACCCTGGAGAGCTACTCCTGTAGGTAAGGTAAAGGCTAAAGGACCCCTGGACGGTTAAGTCCAGTCAAAGGCAACTATGGGGTTGCAGCATTCATCTTGTTTCAGGCTGAGGGAGCCGGTGTTTGTTCACAGACAGCTTTCCGGGTCAGGTGGCCAGCATGACTGAACCGCTACTGGCGCAACAGAACACCATGACTGAAGCCAGAGCGCACGGAAATGCCGTTTACCTTCCCGCCACAGCAGTACCTGTTTATCTACTTGCACTTTTTGGTGTGCTTTCGAACTGTGAGGTTGGCAGAAGTTGGGACAGAGCAACAGGAGCTCACCCTGTCACGCGGATTCGAACCGCCAACCTTCCAATCAGCAAGCCCAAGAGGCTCAGTGGTTTAGACCACAGCACTACCTTTTTGTTACTCCCATACAGTGTATTGAGTCCCCACAGCAGATGATACCGAGCTGGCTGGACCAATGGTCAGTAAAAGGTCGATTCCTGTGTTCCCCTGAAAGAACCCTGACTCTCTTTGGGAACAGATGGGAAACAGAGGCAACTTTTGATCACTGGGGTTAACTGATTATGAAGAGTGTCTTCAGTTTTTAATCTAAACTTAGTTTGTTTCAGAGGGATATTTTATATAAGTTTTAATCATATTGTTGCCTATCACATCAAAGCAGGGGAAGCATCTGGTCCTCATCTGACCCTTTGTCAAACATAACACATTAAAATAGGGTTCATACTATTTTACTTTAAGAGTGTCACTTAACACTCTAGAATTATTCCCACCTTTCTAATGTCCTGAGCATGCAGACTGCAAGTGATCTCATCACCAGTCTCTAAAGCTGAAAGGTGGATAGAGGGCAAGAAGAAGATGAAGCTTGGGGGGAAGTAAATATGTTGAACCACAGAAGAGAAGGAAAATGGCCTTGAGAATGGATTGGGAAGTAAGGGGAGGCTGTTACCAAACACTGGTGTGGGAAATCTGATTTCTGTAATATATGTGCAGCATAAGCCATGATTTTCCAGTAATGGTCTTCACGACCTCTTCTCTGCTTCTGTGTAGATATTAAACAAGTGACACATTTTTTAAAAAGAAGAAGAAGCTACAATTCTCTCTGCTCTTCACTAAACATCAGCCTCTTATGCAAATTCAGAATGCTATCCTTCTTTGCTTCTGGATTAAAAACCCCAAAAGCCATTTTAACAGAAGAGTAATCACTCGTGCAATTTGTGCTGAGATCAAATTTGGCATAGCTTGATTGGCAATCATTGCCTTTTATCTCGTTTGTGTTGATGAACATGCTCTCAGGATGTTTGCGTCTGCCGCTTCCATTCGGATTTGCACAGCCATTTCGCTCCAGCCATCTGGTTGTTCTCTATGGGCTGCCTTGACCCTTCTTTTTTGCTTTTTATTCCCACAGTGCAGTGAGTCACACATGAAAGGCTGGGGAGTACATATGCCCTCTCTTCCTCAGCTGTGTGCGACAGCAGATTCTCCCTTCTGGGTTTTGAGGTAAACCCAATATGACTCTTTTGCAGTACTGAATCCCTTTGCACAGTAAAAGAAGAAAAGGTCTGCATCATTCCTGAAAACAGACGATCAGTAGCTTAGAAGCATCATTAGTGCTGGTAGAGTTATGTTATGATGAACAACTTATTTATACAGTGCTACCAATGCACATGGAACGCCACAGCATTTCATAAGCAAGGACATATCTCTGCATCAAGAATATAGGTAAGCCTACAGGATCAGGCCAATGGCCCATCTGGTCCAACATGCTCTTCTCACAGTGGTCAACCAGAAGCATGCAAGCAGGACTTGGGTGCAACATCACAAGACACACCTGCGATTCCCAACAACTGGTATGAAAACTGGTATTTGCCTTGGTAGGGCCAAACGAGGCACATTAGCTTGTTCACTTGTCTGCTCCTTTCACACACTTCTTATCTGTTGAACAGAATTTTCATCTTGCCTTTCCAAGCTTATTTGAAGCCAAGATGAACAGTTAATTTCTGTCAGGAGTGTGTGCAGGAGCCAGGCCCTGTGACCAGTAGGGCTTCGCAGGACTGCGGCCTTCCTAAGTTTGTTCTGGAGAGGCAAGGTGCGGCCACACAGGTGAGGCCACTTGGTAACTCACTGCACCTGGTGGTAAGAGCCGGGAAGGGATATAAGGTCAGCATTTCCCTTCGGCTCTTTGCCACAGCAACTCGTTTCCTGCCTTGCTGCGTTGGGCTTCTTGCTTCCTGATCCTCGGACCTCAGCTTCTTGACTCCTTGCTTCTCAACCCTTGGACCCTTGACTTCGTGACTCCCTGCTTCCTGACCCTTGGACCCCTGGTTTCTGGACTCTTGTTCCTGCTCCCATCCCGCCATCTTGCCCCCGGTCCCGACGTCCTCAGCCGGGACTTTGATCGCCCGTAGACCAGACCACGACAATTTCCCCCAGTAAAACCCAACACTTGCAGATTTTGGGAGCCCGATAAGGGAAAACAACCAGCACCTATTGCACCAATTAAGCATTGTTAAACCAGTACTGTTCCATCATGAAGTGGCATCTGGTGAAAACTCCATGCTGAAAGATTCAGCGGCGGTCTTGCTTCCAAAACACTCCTCCAAACTCACAAAAACCTTTTTGAACATTAAGTTACGACGTTAGGCGATTGTTCTATTCCAAAGCAGCAAAAAAATAATATTGTCATCAATCTTTTTCAATTATATTTGAAATTTCTTTGAAAAGCAGAGCCTGCCACAGGACAACAAATAAACACTGATACGTTTAATGGAGTTAAATAATTTTTCAGCTAACAAATAGATTTGACAGCTTTGACAATAAGTTTTGAACATAGCCTTTTGTTTCCAAAGTTCCTTGAAGAACAACACAGTGAGATATGTTTCATATTGGGCCAGACACAAGTCGCAGCTCCCCCTCACCCATCTTTAGGTACAAAGGCAGTACAGAAAGACAGCCGAAGCCTGAAAGAGGACGAGAAAGATTTTCAAAGGGCAGCCTGTCTTTGAAATGTCAGCATACAATGAATAAAAGTAGCAGAATATCTGGTGACCAGGAAAGTGGGCATCTGCTGCCTGACATCCTTTTTGTGCTTCTCACTGCTCATCCCCAGTCATGAAAGATGGTGGGTTGATGATGACAGTCATCTGCTTAATGTCACGGTAGTTTATCTCAAATTGTGTTTCTGGGAATTTGGACTGAACTAAACGGGCACATATTGGAGTCAGCTAGATTCCTCCTCCTAAGATAGCATCACCAAGCTACTCTATTTTCCAGAGGTAGAACAGCCTAATTGTGGATGCTATCACATAAGGAGAAGGCTGAATGCCGGGGCTGAAATTTAAAATGCAGGCCAGCCTAGGTATTCGGAGAATTAACACCTGCAAACAAATGCAGGAAAACTTCAAGAGATGGGTTACTCTCTGAACTTGAGGGTCAGATTCGATGGTGGCTGGTTGGTTGTTGTTGGCATTCTCACACAGCATATTCAGATGCACCCTCATGTGTTAACCCTTCCCTCCCGCTGTCCTCTCTGCTGCCATCCTGCTCCCTCTAAGCCTGTTAGGCAACTGTTTGTTGAGCTGGATGGGAGGAGGGGCATAATTTCAAATTATTTAGATGGCCTGAACGATGTGCCATTGCCATGTGCCATTGCCCCATCCCCAGCCTTTCAAAAAACCTGCTTGAATTTACCTGCAAAATCCAGTAGCAAGAGGAATTTGACTTGAGGCAGTTTGACCTGTGGGGGCTGCCCAGATTGTTCTAGAAGGAGGAGGAGGCAGCCCAGGCACCCATTGCCCACCAATCATTTCTTGGGGAAGGAAAGGGATCGCTAACACATTCACAGATTTTGATAGCTGTGTATGTATTATGTTTCACCCTTTCTTTTCTTTTCTTTTGATAATTTTTTTAAATTAGTTTTCAATTACAACAATCTAATAGCCTCATTATAACAATGCCAATTTATAATACAATTAGTAATACCAATCATTGAGATGCCAAATTATATAATTTAGGTGCCCCCCCGCATGCTATAATTGACAGTTTGATGATTTATTTTCTGTGTTCCAAAATCTTATAAATTTCAGTTACGCTCTAGTCAAAATAACAATCCCTTATATCACAAATGCAGTTTTGATGACGTTTCACCCTTTAATTAACATGCACTGTTTTAAAAGTTTCTATAGGAATTTGCATAGAGGACTATGGTTTATATATGTCATCTGGTTTCATTCAAATGGCAGAAACTTACGGGTTCATCATCTCCCTTTGGACACAAGCAGGATACAGCACTGAGTAAAAATAAAATTATTCGCATAGCTGGTTTCTTGTAACAATTCAGTCATGATCTGCAGGTGTACGTGGCTCTTTGTGTTAATGGCGACAGTAGGTCTTCATCCTAATCTCTGCACTATGCTTGCACTGAGGGGTCATCCTTCTTAAACACAGGTCAGTTTAGTGCAAGCGCATTGCAAGCCAAGTTCAAAGAGGAAAAAGAATGTGGAAGTCCCAAGTAGAGAAGTTGTGTGAACCACCATCTGTCACCGTATATATTTTTAGAATGAGACGGGTAGGTTAGTCTTAAAAACCCATAGAATTAGAGGTTACATCCTAGTGATGAAAACCAGAGAAAAGCACACTCCACACACATCATTGTGCTGTTGGTGAGAAGGTTGCCATAGCGTTAGAAATTTTCATCTTAGGAAACAAAAAACTGTTCTATAGGGTCACCCATTCCCTACATCTAAAAGGTTAGAGGGAAACAAAATGCAGAAAGGAGCAAACAGTGATAATTACATATTTAACAGTGGTGATTCACAAAACGGTTTTTGATCTTTTGTGAATTATTAAGCGTGTAATTATCACTGTTGTCATTTTCTGTATTTCATTTCTCTCTGATCTCACGCTTTCCTTTCAGTTCCCAATGACTGTCTCCCACGCAACTACGCATAAATGTACCCCACCTGCATCTCAGGAAACTGCACCATGCATCTGACGAAGTAGGCTATAGCAATGGAAGGCTGACAATGGAGTCTGACTAAATTCCATCTGATAGACTAAGTAAGATGGATGAAGAAAGATGGGGATCTATAGCTCAAGAATTGCAAGGGAACACTTGAGAATTTAAATCTCAACAGGAAATATCAATTTAGCAATTTGTAGATTGCAGGACAGGGGACGCAGGTGGTGCTGTGGTTTAAACCACTGTGCCACTTGGACTTGCCAATCGGAAGGTCAGCGGTTTGAATCCCTGCAATGGGGTGCGCTCCCGTTGCTCGGTCCCAGCTCCTGCCAACCTAGCAGTTCGCAAGCAGGCCAAAAAGTGCAAGTAGATAAATAGGTACCACTCCAGTGGGAAGGTAAAAAACGTTTCTGTGTGCTGCTCTGGCTTCGCCAGAAGCAGCTTAGTCATGCTGGCCACATGACCCAGAAAAACTGGGTTCCTTTACCTTTACCTTTAGATTGCAGGACAAATGTTTTTAATAAGCCAATTTGTGCCTCGCTATCATACCAGATTTTACAATAGGGCAGACCAAAGCTATGATACTATTATAGCGTTGATATAGCAGTCAAATAGTCTTGCAGTTTTGAATGTTATCAGCAAATAAATAAATAAATAAATAAATAAATAAATAAATAAATAAATACTTTTAAAGAAGGATTGTCCCTTTAAGATATAAATATTCCTGGTGGGTCGAACTGCCTCAACAACAATTCATATTTACATTTAAATCTTACTGAAGTCAAGTTGGCTTTTAGAATATAATTAAGAACACAGCTTGACCATAGCAAACTAGGGCTCCACTCAAACCTACAAAATCATTATGCATCTTATTACTCAGTGTCTCATTATTACACAGGTAAATTCATGGATCAACCTCTGTTGAAAATGTAGTGCATGAACTGGTTAGGTTATATTAGAGATCCATCTCTGAAGTCTAGTGTATCATCGCTGTTTTCCCATATGCAAGTCACTAAGTTGTAGCCATCAGATGATGAACATGCATGCATGAAGATACCCCTATTGCTAAAAGAGCCCCACACCCTGACTTGTCCAAAGGCCATAAAAGCTCATTTAATGCAAAGAATCAATGAGAATTTAATCAGATTATTTCTTTACAAAAGCTCAAAAATCTGTGGTTGTAGTCAGAGTTATTTTACCACTGATGAAGGGAGGAATGATGTCACAAGTGATCTGTTTATTCTGCTGATACTGTGATATATAGATAAAAATATTCTTGGGATGTTGTCACTTCCCTGTATGCTACTTACAAACTGCAACGGGAGGAATCTTCATGTAATGAAACTAGGTAATTTTAATAGCAATTTACGAGCTTTAATATATTCAAAGAAGAAACCCTATAATACACTAACATTTGTTTTATGTGTTAAAATATATTCAGGATAAAATATATAATTACAAAGAAATTGGTATCGCCAAGCCAAACAATGTTGAAGATTTTTTAAATTAATTGTACTATTTATCAACAGCTACAAACCAAACTAAAGATTCAGCCTATTACAAAAAGGATCAAGAGAGCTACATCAAGGGATGTGGCAAAACTTACCGGTAAATGAACTGCACATGGATTTATAGGCCAAATGTTTTGCAAGAAACCACCAACCTAACTTATGAAACATCAGTTGAGCTATGTCTATTTACCATTAAGATATCTGACCCAATACCGGAACATGCCTGTTTTCTCATGACCTGCAAACTTAAGCCAATGAGATGAGAACACAATTTTCAAGTTGACGATTAATTTTAAGTAATTTTATTTTCTCCTATAAGTATTATTAAACCATAACATTGTGATTGGTTAAATGTTTAAAGCAATGCACTTTTAGAATCAAAGATAAATTCTTTATAGAAATTTTGCCTGATTGATCCATCTATCCCTCATAGCTAGCCTACTGGAGAGATCTTTGACCGAAGTGAATCTGGCCCGCACATAGCAACAGAATTATGCTGGACACATTTTGAGTGGGATAATTAAGTACATTTACTTAGAAATAAGTGAAGTCAATGGGGTTTTCGGCCATATCAATGCACATTGGGTAGGGCTGTTAACGCATGCTAACACAGTACAAGGTAACTATTTGTTATTACTGAAACTATTAAAAGAAGTCCGTCATCTTGTGGTCACATTCTGTCACCCCATCCAGCTATCAGTTCCTGACATGGAAACTCTTGATCAGCACATGGTATTCACCCACCTGCAGTTGTGTTCAATGAAAGAGAGGACATCTGCACATACATACCTTTGAAATGAGTGTAACTGCTCATACACACAAGAGCCCATCTGCATAGCAGAAATAAATTTCCATCCCGTTGTGATTCCTGCCGCCCCGCTCCCCCACTCTCCATATCACAAAGTGGGACTCCATCTTATACCCCTAAATTAGATCCTGGAAATACACCACAGCTCATGTGGATAAGAGATTTATTCAGCTATAAAAAAATATTACAGGCTCTCCATTTTAAAGTCACAAAAAATATTTTTCAACTCTTCTAAACAAACATGGGTACATTAGGCCTAGTTCAATATTCAACATTCTGCAATGGCAGTATTTATTCCATTAACACCTATGTTTCCCCTTAGAATTCGCATTGGAGAAAGACCAAATCTGGGGACTATAATTCAATCTTCCTCTTAATTATTCATTTAATTATCTAAGTTCTGGTATACCACATTATCATGCCAGTGTTCAGTGGGTGGAACTCCACCATATTGTCGCATTATAAATTAATAAAGCACACAGAGACACACAAAATTGCTTTGCACTCCAAATAGTAAATCCTTCATTTTCTGGTAACCTATGTCCTTCAAAATATGTCTATGCTACTGCCGCATAGTCATTGGTTTGTTCGTTTTTTTCACTCTCCTGTGGGCTGGTGATGGTGACTCTTGGAGCTGAGGTTTTCTCATAATTGGAATCATCCTAGACAGAGAGAAAGGGGGGGGGGCGTATTTTAACTTGTCATATGGCAGAGATTTTTTTTATTTTATTTTTGTACGTGTTGATGTGATCAAGCAGAGCTTGCATGACCAGGACCCATCAAGCCAAGTGCAGGTCCATAGCCATGTGAGATGGTTGGAAACTCTCCTTCTTTTGCTGTTCCAGAAGGCAGAAAAGCTCTGAATGTTTATCAAACCCCTTGGAGGCCACCACAAAAGGGCTGGCTGGTGAACTATGTTTGGCTTGATGGGCCACAAGGTATTCAGTTGAGCGATAAGGCAACTAGCCTATAATGTGCTTGAATAAAAACAACAACAACAACTGAATTCTTCATGCCATGTATGAAACAAGTAGTTTTAGAAACCATTAAATGATGGCAAATGAATAAGCCAGCATCCTAGAAAAAAAGTGAAGAGGACAACTGGGTAACAAAAAAATAGCAGTGTGATTGTACAAGCTAATTCATCCCAACCTAACTTTTTATTTAACCAATGGAAGTGGCTTGAGTTTTGTCAGGGAACTGCCATCAGTGCTGGAGGGAGAGAGCAAGCTCCAGAGGGATCCCAGAGAGCGTCCCGGGATTGGGAGAGGCAGCCCATCTTCTGGGGAAGGGAATCAGCTTAGCTCCAGTGGAGACGGGGGGCAGATGGGGGAATCTGAGAGGGGGTCACATGACTCCTTGCCGGGGACCAGCGGGGGGAGGAAGGGTCCTCCGCTGCCTACGCCCTCCTTGCGCAGAAGGCTTCCGCGCAGGGAAGGTAGGAGGAGACTGGGCGTGAAAGAACTTCTTTGTTGGAAGAAGTTTAAGAAACGCCCACTGACGGATTCTGCCAGCGATTGAGACAGCCACGGGTGAGTGGCTGTCCGGACAGAAAGGGTTCACTTAGGCAACCCAGCCAGGTGTGGGCACCGGCTTATGCACGAGCAACCCCTAGAACCATTACTGGTTTTTTCTTGCTTTAGGTACAATTTTTAAAGAGCACAAGTTACTCTCCAATTCTAGGAAATTTCATGGTGGCAGCTTGTGGCGCCTGAAACCAGGTTTTCGAGTGTAGACAAAGCATGTGGTTTCCAGATGCGCAATTCACTGGCTCACATCATTCAAGTGATCGTGAACTTGGCTTGGCACATCAGCTATGATACTGCAAAAACACTGCAGTCAGTTTTCTAAGTAACCTCTGAAAACGAGGTCAGAGTGCACAGAAGACTGGTGACCGGCAAACGTAAGGGTTGCAACATGATCACAATATTAGTGTCGATGCAACATGTGAACGCTTTACCACTGGGATCACCCAGTATGAGATTATATACCGTCCTCATATAAAAGGTTGCAAAAAGGCAAGAAGAGCTGCCCCAAAGCTGAAAATCCAGCTGTGGAGTATGCTGGCTGCAAACAAACCTATTGTTAGAGCAGAAAAAATGGAAGCAGTAGCACATCGAAAGAGCAAAGACATGTTACCTGTTTTTGATCATCAGTACCTTCTTTTGTTTCTTCTTCATGACGATTGTGATCCATCTGTTCACCATTTTCCTCATTTGTCCCCCCATGCGCATGACTGCTAGGCTCATCTTGGTCAAGGTTCTGCCCTTGCTGCTCATCATCATAATGGCCATTCAGATTCTCTCCTGTTCCATTGATGGCCTCCCCTGTGTCTCCACCCTGATCCGCCTCTCCATTCATAGCTGAATAGTCTTCCTGGTGCCGAGCTTGATGTTCCGGTGCCATGGTCTCTTCCTCATCCACAGTTTCCGCTGGCCGCTAGTAAACCCAAAAACCCAAATTGCGTTATGCTCAGCTCTTTTGATTCATATATAAAGAACACATATGAGGTTCACAGACAAGCCAGGGTAAAGCTACTTTAAAGAGAAGAACTGTGCTCTGAACTGTGATACAGCACAAACATCTCTACAATTACAGCACAATGCTGTTTCAACAATGTCGTTCTGGTATAAGGGAGGTAGGCCTCTGAAAACCAGATACTGGTGACAAACTACAGGGGAGTCTTGTGAGCTTCCCAGCTGCAACTAACTGTTGGGTCCAAAATGCTGGATTAGGTTGATCTTTGGTCCAATCCAGAAAGTATCTATATTCTTATACCCTGAAACAACAAATCTGTTCCACAAACCACATGGGAAGCTCCTCTGAAATTAAAGAGAGGCTAAAAAGCATCATATGATAACAGCATGGATAATGCCATAAAAAGCAAGAAGGCCAAATATCCAGCTGAGCAAGCAATCCCTTGGATATTAAGTAGTTCCTTATATCCTGACCAAGATTATTCCAATTTAATAATTTCAGACAGCACAATCATGCCTTGACAAAACACACGGGACCTAGATGAACCTCTTTTATAACCACCCAGTAATTCAACCAAGCAGCCAGCCTGTTTTTGTATTTGTGCTGTTTTCTGGATTTTTGCCTCTATTCTCAATCAACCCAATTTTTCAGATTCCGAAAATCAGCTCAGATGAGCCCATCTATAACAGAATGCAGGTAAAATCACAGTATGAAAGTAACTCCACTGCAAAACTTGGGAAGCACTGTTTGAATAAAAAGCACTTATTAAAAGCATCTTTTCAAAAGTAGCTAGGCATTGACTACGGATATTACCTATTTCCATTCAGACAAAAGAGAAAAAACAAGATCCTAACAGGCACGCAGAGCAAGGCGTAAACACAACTTCGGAGAGCACTTAGGCTTGAAGAAATGAGCAATGCTTAAATACCGCTGCCATTTCCCAGTGAACAGTGATTTGTTATATATCCCAAATGCTTTACAAAGCAAAGCAAAACTCAAAACATTTTGTTCCCTAACCAGCTAGGGTTGCTAAGTGACAATGGAGCACCTGTTTACAAAATTTAAACATTTGAAAAAGGGAAAGAAATCGTTGCTTCTGGGCTGGATTCAGTCTGATTGGTTTTCACTGCAAAGAGACATGTGCATTTCTAATTGTGTACATTTTAACTCTGCCCAACTGTAAATTTGAAATTTTGATTTCAGGAGCTAAATACTATGGTTGTAAGTCACTTTGGGTTACCCTGGACAACATAAGGCGGCTGGCAATTTTAATAAATAAATTATTTTGAAATGTGGTAATATCTGAGTGCAGGACACGGGTGGCACTGTGGGTTAAACCACAGAGCCTAGGACTTGCCGATCAGAAGGTCAGTGGTTCGAATCCCAACGATGGGGTGAGCTCCCATTGCTCGGTCCCTGCTCTTGCCAACCTAGCAGTTCGAAAGCACATCAAAGTGCAAGTAGATTAATAGGTACCGCTCCGGCGGGAAGCTAAACGGCGTTTCTGTGTGCTGCTCTGGTTCGCCAGAAGCGGCTTAGTCATGCTGGCCACATGACCCGGAAGCTGTATGCTGGCTCCCTCGGCTAATAAAGGGAGATGAGCGCCGCAACCCCAGTCGGCCATGACTGGGCCTAATGGTCAGGGGTCCCTTTACCTTTTTAATATCTGAGTGCCAACATAAGCATGAATCTTTAAGATACAAGTCAGATTTCAAAGGTCTCAATGGGCTGAGTCCAAAGACATTGCGGCAAAGCAGAACAAATTCCACTAATGCAAGAGAACTTCCCCTCGCTCTTCTACCTTCCCATGTGCCCCCTGCATCCCTTCAATCCTCTGCAAGGAACTACCAGTTAGCAGTAGGGCCAGCTCTTTTGTTCTGCAATTTTGTACCTCTCCTTAAGTGGGCCCACTCTGAATCAGACCAGCCAAGACCAGCATTATTGGGGTACCATCAGTCCCACTCAACCCTGGGCAGCATCCAGCCCACCTTTCATCTAGACAGTGTTATAAATGAACAGAAAACAAGTCTACTGGTTACTTTACTTTATACCATTTACAGTGGTGCCTTGGTTTTTGAACATCTCCGTTGACAATGCTTCGGTTTTCGAACATGCCTCGGAAATTGAACATGCCACGCGGCTTCCATATTGAATTTTCCATATTGAGTTTTCGGTTTTCGAACGTTTCAGAACTCAAACGGTCTTACAGAATGGATTACATTCGAATACCAGGGTACCACTGTAGTTACTATGGAGGACTTTCTAGCATCAGAAAGTACTTTATATGCTTGAGTACTTTCCATCAGAAAGTACTTTATATGCTTGAACAACAAGTGCCTTTCTTATCTGGTGTCACTTGAGAACAAACATTTCTTTCCTGATTGCGAAACTCAATTAGGATTTTGAACCAGAGACCTGCCAAACATGGGTAAGAAAGCCATTAAAAGGCATTAAACATGAATGCTTTACATCTGCACAAGGATCCAGAAGATAGGGTTCACTCGTGATACTGTGACTAAAAACAAAAGCATTTCCATCAAGGGGTATTTCTCAGATGCCAGTTTCAAAACTTGAATCAATGTGGACATCTGTTTTACATCTAGAAGGAAGACTAGCCTGGTGTCCTTGGAGGCTTTAAGTAGAGGTTGAATGGCCAACTGTCATGTATGATCTAGTTGAGATTCCTGTACTGCAGGAGGATGGACTAGATGCCCCTTCCAGTTCTACAAGTCTATGATTCCTCTGGCCCTGTTGCTGCCACCACACCAATTTCCCTCTGATTTACTGCTACCATTGACACCACCACCACTTTTTCTAGCCTAACAAAGATTATACAGATTCACAGCAGCTGCATGTATACACACACAAACAAACCAACACACAAACCAGGTTTGAAACACGTTGATAAACCATAATGAAAAGCTGCCATGAAATTCAAAAGCTCCAAACCTATTAACATCTCCAAGATTCCCATGCTGTCCTCACTGGTCCAATGCAACATCAGTAAAGCAATCATAAAGAGACCAACAATAATAGCTCTTCTTTTATTACATTCCACGCACTCTAGAGACCTATTCCACAAATGGTGTTGCTGCCCTAATCAAATGACCATGGGATTTAACTAATCATAGTTTCAGGCTCCTATGATTTTCATCATTATATTGCTTCATGCTTGTAATCTGGCCGAGGATTACATCATTCTCCATTACGAAGATTGAAAGATACCCATCCTGAACGTGACAGCATTTATCCTGTTATTCATTCTATTGACTTCACGCACATAGTTCAATTCCTTACAAAATTTGATATTTTGATAGAGGGTGGTTTATTTGAAACTTGAGTGCCATAATACTATTTGTATTCAGAACAGTTCAAATGCAAAACAGGAACATTTTGCATAAATCTAATGCTGGTTTGCACTTTGTGCAGTTTAATTTATACCCATCCATGTAGCCTGTATGAAAGTTCTAGTACTCAATAGCTAAGCTTTTGCTTTAACAGTACATTGCTGCAATATTCAATGACCATTATTGAATAAGGTTCTAAAAAGGTTACAGAAACCAGAAAACGGAACTTAGGTATTCCAATGCCAGCCATATTCAAAGGTCTGTGTTCCTTCACTGATGGCAGTCTTAGTACATTGGCCAATGAAACAGTTTACCAATAACAGAAAAAGGATGGTTATGACAGCAGTGGAAAACCACAAGAGAAATGAGCCACAACTTTACTGCAAACTTATTTTCATTATGAGTCCCTTGTTCAAAGCTTGCAGCTTACCTGGTCAAGTGGGACCTCAGTTTGAGTGTCTTCATCTTCCTGGACTTCCACAGCCCCCTTCATTTCGGATCGCTTTTTGCCAGCCTTGTAAACTCCTTCCTCCTCTGAAATTGGAAAGAAGCAGAGTCCAACTGTGACACTGTGTGGCAAAATTAGTGAACTGCACTCAAGGACAGCCTGGAAAAGGTTTCCCATTCTTCACAGGTGTTTACTCTTACAGATTTAAGACATGCACCCATCGGTTTTGCTTTGGCTTTATAAGAGCACCAGCATTCTTACATGGAAAGAGAACGAAAATAACCACTGGAAGGAATTCAGTGTTGTGCTCTTCTAATTGTTCCATCAGCACAAGCATTATTGCTTGCTGGATGGAACAATTCTCCACTATCTCCCCCCCCCCCCCGTGCACTGTTCTGAGAGTTCTCCTGACCCTGCGGAGAAGATTTGGGGGTGCCACAGGGGCACACAGAAGAGGAGGAGAGAAAGCCCTGTTGTGCTAGTGGGGGCCTTTACATGAGTTTTCCACAAGCTTTCCACTAGCACGCTGGGTTAGTTGAATCTGGGCTTTAGGCTAATGCTTTGTCAAAAGTTGCACTAGCTCAATTCTGAGCTTTAATAATAATAATAATAATAATAATAATAATAATAATTTATTATTTATACCACACCCATCTGGCTGAGTTTCCCCAGCCACTCTGGGCGGCTCCCAATCAAGTGTTAAAAACAGTACAGCGTTAAATATTAAAAACTTCCCTGAACAGGGCTGCCTTCAAAGCAACTAAATATCAAACACGCTTATAAAGGAAAACATAGAACACACGTTTCACAAAATAGATGTTAACAAAACCCTCAAGTTGTTTTTTGTCAACAAAGCTTTACTCATTAGATTTCTTTCAGCGCGGATAACAACTGGTACTTTGCTACGTCCACCGTGGTTTAAGACAGTTATAAGGAAAATCTGCCAAGAACTACTCAAAAATCAATTTCATTTATTTCAAGTGAAAAGAAATTGTATGTTATTATTACATATTTTTATAGATTCAAATAATTATTAAATCACAGAAATGGGATAACTATAATATATATGAAGGGAGTCTTCAGGCTAAGAAGACAAATATTACATAGCATGGTGGAGAAGAAGCAAGTAATAACTGTGTCACCAATCCAAACTTGGCTAACCCAAGTATAGAAAGGAGATGTATTCACAAATAGGAACACTGATACATTTTGTTTCTGGCTTTTGAACACAGTGGAAAAACATGAGAGGGCCTTCTCAGTGGCTGCACACAATCTGCAACTCCTTTCTCAGAGAGTCATACAGTTCTAGCGGTTCATGCAACTTTCTGCATTTTTTCAACTGGTATTTTAAATTGGCTTGCCATGCATTTCTGCCTTTTGAATTAAATATTTCTGAATGTAATGTTTTAAACATGCAGGGGAAGACAACATGCAAATAGAAGAATAACTTTATATACTGCCCCACTCTATCCTGTGGGGAGAAATCAGATGGCTGTATTAATCACCTGCTACAAAACACAAGGCAGTAGCCTAGACAAGGGATAGTCAATGCATAGAAGAGGAGAAAGGTTGGAACTTGGCTGCAGATGTGGAAGCAGCAGCTGGAATTCAGCAAATGGGACTGTCCAGCACCTTTCTGCTAGAGTCGTGTGAGTGTAGAAAGCATGGGAACATGGAAAGAACCATCTGGAAGCTGGAGTGTAGCACTATGCTAATGTCTAGGAGGGGAAATCTGGACTCCCGTGTCTCTGAAACTACTGAAAGACATTTCTCTGCTTTATCCAGCTCAGTATCTGCATTCCAGTTGACAGAACCTCGCTGATACACATTGATAAACAAGAAAATTACATGACTAAAATAAATAGCAAATGAGTTATAAATTCCAACAACTAATAAGAAATCAATATACTTTAAATAATAAAACACAGAAAATTAATGTTTCCTGCATACGTTCCCCTCCTAGGCAGCCCTAACAATAAAAAAAATTATTGCAGCACAAATGGTAGTATTATGCATAGCCATTTAATACATTTCCAATTTGAAACTGATTGAAGTTCAGCATTAGGGAAAAAATAATCATGGTAATAACAGTCTGCCCTGAATATTTTATGGAAATCAGGGGCATTTACAGAGCTGTAAGCTCTGTATCTAAGTTAATGTAACTACAAAAAAATATTTAATGTCATTTACCAGATGCTGCCTCATAAAGCAAAAAAACAAAACAAACCCATAATAAACGCATTGTTCATTACATCCAACAAATACCCAAAAGGGATGAAGAGAATACAGGATTGTTTTCTAATCTTCACTCAAACAAAACACCAAAAAACTGGCATTGTTGCAGGAATCCATTTTAAAATGTCTCAAGAGAATTATAAATCTCTCAAGAGAAGGGAACATTTTTGTGTACAAAACAGAGGCCTCTGCTATGTTCCCTCATAGAAAACAGGAGGAGGAGACATATTTTAAGGGGCAACATAACAGAAATGAAATAAAAACTGATGACAAGGAAGCAGAACTATTTTCAATATCTGTTTCCTGATAACAATGAGCTCATTCCGTTCTACCATAGGCATGGCACTCACACACCGAATCAGTAACAATCAAGCCCTATGTACATTTACTCAGAAATAAGTTCCATGGAGTTTAATGAGTCTTAACAGCCAAGAGCAGAGACAGGAAGTTATGTTGCCGTTGTTATATAAAAGTGTGAATTATTGGCGAACTGGTAATCTGGAACTTGAGCTGGTATAAAGAGACATGGCATAGCTTAGTTGGCATAGGCAAGCCTGGCGTAAATGAGACATGGCCTCATTTATGTTATGAAGGATTAGAGAAATTGAGTAATCCTAAAGGGACAGGCTGCCCTGAGTGCTCACTGGAAGGACAGATTGTGAAGATGAGGCTCCGATACTTTGGCTACCTCGTGAGAAGAGAAGACTCCCTGGAAAAGAACCTGATGCTGGGAAAGATGGAGGGCACAAGGAGAAGGGGACAACAGAGGATGAGATGGTTGGATAGTGTTCTCGAAGCTACCAGCATGAGTTTGACCAAACTGCGGGAGGCAGTGGAAGACAGGAGTGCCTGGAGTGCTCTGGTCCATGGGGTCACGAAGAGTCGGACACGACTAAACAACTAAACAACAACAAAGGGACAGGCTAGAGCAGTGTTTCCCAACCTTTTTTGGGCAAAGGCACACTTGTTTCATGAAAAAAATCTTGAGGCACACCACCATTACAGCCCCGTGACGTCAGCGCGCAGCGTCACACCGGGAGGGACATGAATTGCTAGCAAATTACATAATCACCTCCTTGAGGGCTGGCTCATCTTCTCCTAAGGCAGAACCCCATTAATTAACAGCACAGACTCACACCATAGCCAAGACGAGGGGGGAAAACCTCAGTCATGCACAGTCATGCACATGTGGGGGATAATGAGGACGAAGACCGGGCAGAGAACAGGGTTCAAATCACCCCACCTGGCCAGGACAATCCCTGGGTGCTCCCTTGGGCCACTCGCCTGACCCACCTCGCAGGGCTGTTGTTGCGAGGATAACACGGGGAGAACCACGCGCGCCCCCGGGAGCTCCTTGGAGGAGAAAGCGGGCGATGAATGCAATGCACGAAATATATGAGAGGCGGCCAGGTTTTGCAGGTGAGGGGCCCCCGCCAGCCTCCGCTTCCAACACCCGGCGCAACGACGCCAAAGTTTCCCCCCGGGCTCGGCTCGGGGAGCAGCGCTGCTCCCCCGGCTCCCCTTCGCCCTCCCGGCTCTCTCTGCCGCCCACTGGGGACCCCCCTCACCTGCCAAGTCCGGAGCGCTGGTGGAAGTTGCATGCATGCATGCAGGGCGCCGCGTTGCCATTGCATTGCACTGCACTCCATGCAACGCCTGCACGCATGCATTGCCTTGCACGCACGCCAAGGGGCCTCCCTGCGGTCCGATGCGTCCCCTCCGGCGCGGATGCAGCATTGCAAAAATAAAACCCCCCCGACGCAGCCCTACCTGGGGGGCAGCCTCCGCCTCCACCGCTCCGCCTCCGCGGGGATCCCCGGGCTCCATCCTGCCGCCTGATCTCCGCGGGGGCGCAGGCAGGCTGCGCGGGGTCTGCGCGGAAGAGCCCCTGCCTGCCCGCCCGGCCGCCGCCGCTGCGCTCATTCCATGGCCGGGAGAAGAGCGCTTCAAACAAAACGCCCGGCCTGCCAGGCCACGCTGGGAAACGTAGTTCGCGCACCCCGCGTGGGCGCGGAGCCCAAGGGCGAGGGGACTACGGATCCCGGCAGCCCCCACACCGGGGACGGAGGGGGAGAGGCCGGGTGCAGGGATGGAGGGACGGGTGGGCGAGCGAGCGAGCGAGTGAGTGGCAGCCGCCAAGCCTTAGCCGAGAGCCAGGAAGGGCCTCCCCGGAGGAGGAGGAGGGAGGCGCAGAGCGGGAGGGAGGGAGGGAACCCCAGGGGTCATCTAGTGACGGCGCCCCAATCGAAAATTTGACTTTACAAAAAAAATCTTTCGAATTTTTTACTTTTTCCCGCGGCACACCAGGCAACATCTCGCGGCACACTAGTGTGCCGCAGAACAGTGGTTGGGAAACACTGGGCTAGAGGCAAGCCAGAACCGTACCACAGGTATTATTAATTCTTTAATATGCACACCAACAACCATGGCAGAGTGTTAATTTTCAGTGATTCAATATGTCATGTTTATATGTTGAGTTCACTTTTATAAGAATAGCTGGGGAACACTGCCTTGTGATAATGTTTTCCTGGAAAATAAATTACTATGCAAAGGTATGGCTGTTTGACTGTGCTGTTACCCTATCGTCATTCTGCTTGTAGCAATGGTAATGATCCCAAACTATTAGGTTGCAAAGAATACATCTTATGAAGCAGAACTCCATTCTCTGTTTCAGAGAGATGGAACAGCACAGCAAAAATTGTTGACGACAACAGTAAGATAATGGAAACCAGAGACCGGTGAGATAATGGAAAAGGTCTTCATAACATGAGAAAATAGTTCCAGTAAGGGTCAAAGACTCTAAAACTGTAACATACAGAGGTGGTACCAGAATGTGGTTTTCATAATATACCATCTATGTTCCATAACATTATGGAACTTTATGTATTTCACATAATGACTTGAATCAGCCTGTCCATTCTTTTGCTGCCGCCTTCTAGAAAAAGCAGGTCGTTCTGTTTAAAGGCTTCTCAAACCTCCATTCAGAGGCTGTAATATATATTGCAAGCCTGGACCAAATAGGTGGAGGCAATTTTTGTTCTTTCTTGTCACACCTAATGAGAATATCCATTTGCAAGTATTTCTCATTAATGCATGCATGCTCCACATAGATAGATGTCAACTCTCAAAAATTACTGCCAAAATTCCTCTAAATACTAATGCATTACCATTCGTCTTTCTGAAGAATACCTATCAACTTCTCAGCATGAAGAATACATAGAGACATTAAAACCTCAATTTGTATAGCAAACCAAGCCAAACTGATATTCCAGGTAACTATTACCTTGCAGGTAGTAAAACCCTCATTTCAAAGAACTTGTGGGGGAGGGGAATAGTTTCAGTCCCAAGCTAGTCACAAATTGTTACACATCCTTCTCAGAAAAATAAAAGGGACATCTTATCACCTGCTGAATAACCTCTCCAATTAAAGTTATTTAATTTTTCCTTTAAAAAAAACAAAAGAGACTGCTAGCACACAATATTTAAAAACTGGATGCAGGGATTAACCTGCCCTGCCTAAAACAGTAAGACTCTTTGAAATACAAGAAAGGACTCTATCATATGAGAAATACAACAGTGGGGTTTTTTTTCTCTATAGAAAGTCACAATAACGTTTTAGAACTGATTATTACAGAACCACAGATGGGCCATTTGGCAGAAAAGTCACAATAAGGCATAGGATGATAGATAACATTTGATATATTGTCTCCACATTTGCAGAGATATATGAAAGAACTGTTTTTCAGTGGCTCTCAATCTTTCCAGAGGATACCTCCCAGAAGATGGTGCTGGGAAACTGCTGTTCCACTAGTGGCTACTGGGGAACAGGGTTCCACAAAGACCAATCTTAGGTTATCTACCCATATGCATCTGCCTAAGCCTTAAGGTGAATACCGATCTTGATTGGTAGGCATATAGATAGGCAGATCTATATGTAAACACTATGAGAAATTATCTAGAGGCTTGGGATGCTGATGTGTCATTAGTTTGCTTATGATACTGAGATCTACCTTTTGTTTCTAGCTTCTGATCTTAGGGAAGTACAGGCCCTCATGTCCTGAATCAATGTTTAGAATCAGTCATGGCTTGGTGAACAAACTGAAACTTAAATCCAGGCATGACTACAGTGCTCTGGTCCTCAGTGGGGTTGCACTGCTGGTGAAAAACAAAATACAGGTAGTGCTCCTGGAGCAGGCATTGTCCCTGGATGATCTGACCATGGCAATGGCCAGGAGTACATTTTACCAGGTATGTGTCACTCTACAACTGCACTGGTACCTAGAGAAATCAGACACACATCCAAACAGTGTTAGGGAAAGAATTAACTAACAGTCTAGTTGACTTCTGCATGTGAAATGTGGGAGGACATCTTGCCCTTGGCCTCAGCAGTAAAACATATGAGGGTTGTTATTTGGTTAATTTTGGCATTCTGGTTCAGTTTAAGCTGCTTAATCATTTGGTTGGGGTAGCCATTTGTTCTGCAATGCTTGAGTAGCAGTCATAGCTCAATGGCAGGGCAAATTCCTTACATGAAGAAAACCCCAGGTATCAAACTCCTGGAACAGGGGTATAATGTTTTCCTTGGAAGTCTACAAAGGAAATTTGGAGGGTCATTCTACCTGCTGATAGGGTTGAACAACAATGGGCCCACAATCCTGGACTGTTCTTGAGAACAAATCAGTACGGGCCTGGATTAGAGGACAAAGTTTGATTTAGTGATCACATTGAGGCATCTCCTGTAGAGGTGAGGGAATACCTTTGGCACAGCCAAGGAAAACTGGAACTGTACCGCTGGCTGGCTCCACATTTTATTCTGGGTCAGGGTTAAGGCAGATGACTTTAAGGAGTAGGGCAGCGATTGACACCTTTCCTTCCTGGAAATTGTGGTCTCACAGGAAGGTTAGGAATAGCTAAGGTTAGTGGATAGCTAAGGTTGACTGTTAATCACTTTTGCATATCTTCAAAAGTCATGGTGAAGCCCACTCCAGTATTTTGTCCTTTGTCTCCATTCTGGATAGCAGGACAAGGGACAAGTTACATATTAAAAAGAAGTTTTATTTAAAAAGGCTCAGTGGTAAACCAGCGCACATATTTCAACTTCAGAAAAATGGTTCAAAGGAATGCAGGATTCAGTTAATTTAAAACTTCTCCACAACATTATACTTAACACTTCCCAGCTAAATTCATCAGGTGCCTACATGATTAATTTTGAAGCACCAATTAATTTATGTTCACTCAAGTTGTTGCTGGCATTTAATTAGAGTTTAGCTTTCATGTTCTTTATCTCTGTTGTTGTTGGCTGATGAATTAGCTTTTGCTTTTTAGCTCAGGGGGTTGGGGGTCATTATTGTAGTAGATTATTTTATTGTTTCATGTGAGCTGCCTTGGAGGCTTAGGTGCGGTATAAAGCCAGGGGATTAACATCTTAAAATATTTTTTTATTCCTACCATGAATTTGACAATCTCCCACATTGCTCCTCCCTAGTAACGTGTGGCAAAAACAAACCATGACCTCTGTTTTAGTATTACATCTAAACTAGGGGTTGAGATTTGTTTCACACAAAAGAAAACACCATCTGTAAGACAAGAACAATCCTTACCTTACTGACCGCAGTTTGCTTGAACCAAAACAAAACAATATCCCTGGTTCAGAAGTGACTGTGGTTTGTTTCTTAGTAAACAATTAATTGTGGTTTATTGTGATGTGTGAACTAGGCCATAGGAATTCTTTATGTGCACAGTAGGGATGGGGAATCTATGGCCCTCCAGGTGTTGCTGGACTACAATTCCCATAATCCCTGAGGCATTGGCCATGCTGGCTGGGGCTGATGGGAGATGGAGTCCAACAACATCTAGACAACCACATGTTCCTCATCCCTGGTATTCAGGACTGCAGGGCCTGTGCTAACTTGTGGAATGTTCAGAAGTAGCAGAAACACTCATGGCTCAAGAATATATACAAATGCCTATTAATTCAGCTTCAGGACAATGCTTGTAACATTTTGGCAAAAAACAGTTCCTCAACACTTCTGAACTGCTGCTCTGATGGAGGCCCAATGCACACCATAGTCTCTGCAGCAATTGACTGATTAGGATTCTTCATTGTTCTCTTTCCTCTGTTAAGTGTATAGTAACAGAACTAGGTGACTAGGAAAGTGGTATGTGGCCTTCACAGAAGACAGGATCTTGTCAGCACTAATTAATGTTGCATGCTATGATCTGCATAGAGTATGGATTCATTTTACTCAAGATATAATCCATCTTTCTTTCTTTTTCTGTTTTGGATAAAGTGAACCAAGGCTGGGGATATCCCCTACAGATTCTTAGGCTGTGATAGATGATAGATAGATGATAGATAGATAGATAGATAGATAGATAGATAGATAGATAGATGATAGATAGATAGATAATAGATAGATAGATAGATAGATAGATAGATAGATAGATAGAAAGATAGATAGATAGATAGATGATAGATAGATAGATAGATAGATAATAGATAGATAGATAGATAGATATAGATAGATGATAGATAGATAGATGATAGATAGATAGATGATAGTCTAACTCTATTGTGTATTTTTTGCCCCTTAAAAGAGCTTATTGAGAAACTGGTTTCATTCCGAAGATAAAAGCTCACTAAGGATTGATTCTTTCTGCATTACCCTGCTGTATGTCCATTTGAAAACGGATGTAGGCAGCCCCAGGAATGGAGGTGGTACCCACACCTGCGCAATGACATTGTGGTGTGTATATACCAGGACTGCAATCACCGCTTCCTCCTTCATTTACCTGGGGCATGTGCAAGAAGCAAAAGACGTGAACAGCCTAATCAATGGAAGGGATTTAAAATGCAAAGCAACCCTGTCCTTGCCCAAAAGGGTTTATTTCATGGACAGGCTTTCCTAATAGTCTTGGGGGGGGGAAACATTTAAATATATACATATCTTTAAGTTAAGAGGGCCATGTCTGGAAACAGCAATCTTTAGCAAAATTCATACCCGCTCAGGATAAAAGCACAAGAGTCACAAATAGTAAAGGCAGCCAAACTTTAAGATTTGGCCACTGTTCTTGTTACTTCTTAAAATAGTGTCTTCAGGTACTTACCATTATCTGGGGGAACATGAGATCTAGTCACTGCTTTTACGTTTTCTTTTGATTTAGCAGGTTTTTTAATATCTTGATTCTGTACGTGCTTTTCCTTTCTCTTTGGAGGTTGAGGAGAGGACACTGTCTCTGCTGTGTCAGTAGATTTGGACTGGTGGTTCCATCACAAAAAGGAGAAGGAGACCATTTAATTTGTGAAAACTTAAAACAGAACTTTACATAGGCTGCAATCATATATACCAGGAATGTCCAACAGGTTGATCACAATCTACTGGCCCGTGGTCCCCACCCCACCCCCCAAAAAAAGCTCAACAACCTTAACAACTTTGGTAGATCACTGTCAGTTTTTTATAGAGGGAATAGAACAGAGTCTCTTGAAAGTTGGACATGCCTGATATATACACACCTATGGACCTGGCGTTGTGGGTTAAACCACTGAGCCTATGACTTGCTGATCAGAAGGTCGGCAGTTCGAATCCCCGCGATGGGGTGAGCTCCCGTGGCTCGGTCCCTGCTCCTGCCAACCTAACAGTTCGAAAGCACGTCAAAGTGCAAGTAGATAAATAGGTACTGCTCTGGTGGGAAGGTAAACGGCATTCCTGTGCACTGCTCTGGTTTGCCAGAAGCAGCTTAGTCATGCTGGCCACATGACCTGGAAGCTGTACGCCGGCTCCCTCGGCCAATAAAGTGAGATGAGCGCCGCAACCGCAGAGTCGGTCACGACTGGACTTAATAGTCAGGGGTCCCTTTACCTATGGACCTGAAAGTAAACCCCCATCAATTTCAATGGGGCTTTCTTTTAACAAGACATTAACAGGATTGCACTGCAAGCATCCTTTTCAAGTGCCCACATACAAAATCAGTTTTATTATCAATATTCCCAAACTGGAATCTTGCCAAGAGCATGCTTTGGATTTAAGGTTGGAAAGTAATATATTTGATGACAGAGGCATTATTTCATACAATTTTGCGGGTGACAAACATGCAAAGGAAATAAGAAGCTCAAGTCTCTTAAACTTCTTCTTTGTATCCCAAGAATGCTTGTGTAGACCCGCAACAGAAAATAACATCTTATCTGATAGAGTTAAACAAGCTGTTTAACCATGAAACATATATTACTTCTGAATACTTACACTCCCCTTAGACTTTCCAGATCCACCAATAGGAGGTAGTGAAGATGATTTTGAGCTGCAGGAAACAATAATGGTATTTCAGGTTTAAAACACTTGGAATGTTCTCAACATCATGAATTATTATGCTGAAACAGCCTATCTATTGCCAACAAACATAATGGCTTTATAAGGGTGCTTCTAGACGGTCACTATTTCCAAGTGCAATTCAATCATGTGCTGGCAAATCCAGGTTGCACAATCAAAGTCAGTTTGGTGTTCTTGCTTAACAAACCCACTTCTTCCAAAATGGACTTTCTGCAGTAAGGAAAGTGAGAGGCAAATGCACTGCAAAGTGTGGGTAACAAATTGACTGAAGTAATGCTGGATAACGTCCACCCAAACAAATCAGAATAGATGCTAAATAAACAGAGGACACCATCTCACCGCCGCACAAACTTTCTGCAAATGAATCATGATGAATGCTCAAAAACAGGTCATCTGGAACAACCCAAGGTATTTAGAATCAAATGATTTTGTGGTATATTTTGCAATTGTCACACATAGGAAGGACCCTATATAATATAAGAAATTACTGAAAAGCTAGAAACCATTTCAGATATTCACAAGCCATGGTCGTCAACTCAAAGACCAACTGCCGAGGAAGCAGTTACATGCAGTTGCATACAATGCCCTTTTATTTGTGGTCTAATAAAACACTTGTGAAGGACAGTAACTTTTGCAACTAGGCCAAAATAAATTTGCTCAAAAGGCTATGAAAAACTAGGAATGGAAAACTCCTCAAGTGAGAACCGTTGACTTTGCCAGTTTATTCAAACAGGAGCTCTGATCTATCACTTTGTGAAGAAGGTTAGAGTGAATTAAGCTACCTTTAGGGTATCTTCACTCTGTCAAACGAAGCAAACCCTTCTTTATCCTTCTAACCTGTTGCTTTGGGTCTAATTCACACTATATGTTTTTGTCTGTGCAAGTAATCATAACTTAGATGCTCATATAAACAAGCAAAACATGTGAACTAGGCAATAAAAGAGACAGATATCAGCAGCAATTGCAGCTGCACTGTGTAACTTCTTCTCACCTATAGAACCCAAAAGTTACAAAAATCCCATCCACGTCAAAAAATGGGCTTAGCTGAAGTACACACCTGGATTCGTGGCACTGTCTTATCATAATTCATGTTCATAAATATGGCTAGTACAAAAACCCATTAAACTTACCCATACGATCTCCTCATGGTGGACTTGGTGAACAGCAATTCACTATAGGGCAACTTCTTAAATTTGTCTCTGCCAACCGCTACGTAAAACTGCCCATTTTCCAAATCCATCCCACTCTCGACAGGTTTTCCATCTAAAGTGTAGAGCCTGTAAGATATATGAGCACTTTCCTTTAGCAACTGAAATAAATAATCCACACCCTTCAAAGAGTGAACTAATCACTGAGAAGTTTAGTGGTACAGTGTGAGCCCTCTTCCAGAAGAGAGAAGACTTTGCCCTTGGAGCCCACTTTGCCCCATCATTGGAACAATGTCAACTAAACTGGAAGGAATTGTCTGAAGAACCACTGGCAGGGCTCCCACAAGTTGTGTGTTATGATCACTGCATCAGACCAATGAGTCTGTCGTGCCAACTGGAAGTGGTTTCTCCAGGGTTTCGGACAGGGCTCTTTCTGAGCCCTACCTGAGTTTGGTCCCACGTTGTAGAGGAAACAAGCCTAATACAATATGTCTTTTCCAATGCCTTTCCATGTAAGCTTTATCAGTACTCGCTTTGTCCTTTTTCTTAGAAACAGTGACAACGCTTCTTGTTTTTAACAACAGTTTTTGAAATTGGGGTGAGCTGTTTCTTTAAAAGCATTTCTCAGTTGCTTAATATTTAAATCTCTAAGCTCAGTTGGACTGTTGGCTTGGAGGGGTGCAGGATTGCTAAATGCATATATTGCTGATCTAACAATAACAATAACAATAACAATAACAAATAATTTTATTTATATCCCGCCCTCACCCTCTATAACTCTGAAATTTCAGGTTTCCTAGAATACTTTTTTTGGGGAGGGGCATGTTCTATCATTTGCAGAAACCAAACTTAGCATTTTGTAACCACTTACGTTATACCAAACAAAAAGGCAAATCTACCAGCATCTCTTAAATATCCTGGGAAGCTCTGTTCCACACCTGCACCACTAATAAGAGCCACTAGATGGGATGGAAGGCCAGTTCATCTATAGTGTGCTTTAAAATGCTGATGGGAAATCAGTGTAGTTAATTATTCAGCAGTCTACTGGTCAAAACCTCAAAGAATTCAGCAAGTGTAAGGCCCCCTTAAAGGAAACGTCACACTTTTAAGTACTTGAGCTCAGAGTGCAGTAATTCTTCCACATAGCTCCATACTGACCATTGACTGTGTCGTCCACTTAAACTTTGCAATGTGCTCCTCAGATCAGAAAAGCTCTGAGTTTATTAAGAAAAAATACTGACACCAACACAAATTGCCAACAAAACCCATTTAGAACTAGCCAGATTTTGAGACATTCTAACTGATTTGTTAAAATGTGCACGTCTACTTGAATTTCCCATAGCCTAACTGGGTTATTGTGCATGTAGCTAAACTACTGTTTGACATGCAGTTGCGGAGCATTCACTATGCTAGTAACCGATATTGAAATGTTAGCTGATGGAAATGAACCCGAATGTCACTTATAAGATTAAAAAAAAACTGTGACATGAAGAAATTTATTTCACAAAATTTCTAGATGACCCTTCAACACAGACAAGTGATTGCAAGGCACTTTCCAATTAGTATAAAACAACATTAAATAATTCAACAGTAAAATGCAATCATTAAACCCAATCATTGGCAAGACACAACAGTACATGATAAACTTCTGAAGTTATTAGAAAACCTCACTAATTTCCTCCCTGAATTCGGTAGTGGACATTCCTTCTTTCTTTTTAAGCAGAGAAAAAGGGAATTGACCTTCACCAATTTTGCTGCAAGTTTAAAGTGAAGTTTTACACAAGGTAGGTTGTGATGGCAGCCAAATTTTCAGCGAGTCTGCATAGTATAGGAGCGAGTGTTGGACCAAATCGCCAGTTGGCCATGAAGCTTAATGGACAGCCTTAGAGACAGTCCCTAACTCTCAGCCTGATGTACACAGCCATGAGCTCCTTGAAGGAAGGCAGGAAATATACATGTGAATCATTGTGAATGAATGAATGAATGAAGTCTATAGCAAGTGAGACAGAAGACCTGTTTGTCCCAATGAGGTTAGACAAGTAGGTAAGATTTTAGACAAGTATATTGGTGCAGAGGTAATACACCATACACTGGTTATACTGCAAGCAGACGTTTCCATTTTTATTCAGCTTATGCAAAACAAAACAAAACTCTCTCACATGAGCAACCAGTTACCACTAATTCCCAATGTTGCCACAGTCAGGGACCACCCATCACTGGAGCAGTCACCATAAACAGGGTGATGCAGCGCACCAGCCATGACTCAAGCAAACATAAACACGCATTTCCCATGCTGTGATTTTTATCACAGATGTGATTGATAGGCATTCTTCCATTAACTAGAATTATAACTGAGGGAACATCCCTTAGACACTGGAGTTCACATGGTCAAATGGAGCTTGTGTGCATAGAAGGAAGGTTCCTTGAGAATTACAACTTCTGCAGCCCAATCTAAACAGGTCCTCTGCTTCAGGCGGAAGTGGCTGTAGGCATGTGCAAACTACAGGGTTGTGCTCAGAGCTGTCAGGCTGGAATGTCACATCCACTTGTCAAATTTGGCCTGCCAGGGAGCAGGGAAATAAGGATCTGGCCCGCCAGCCAGATGCAGTTCTCCACCCCTGCTCAGTGCTATTGTGATAAGAATTTTGAGGTCTTAGGTATATGTTAAATGTTCATAAGTGTACCAACCAAGCAAGCACGTACGTAGTTTAGCACAGGAAGACCGACCTGAAACCATTTTGATTCCCAAACTGAGCAAATGTTTTCTCTGCAAGGTCAAATCCTGTCTTAAGGGTACATTTAAGATATGAATAGGGTGTGAGCCTGTGACCTGGCCCAGGAACTAAGAATTTATCATTACAAAAGACTGGCCAGGCTCCCCATGCAATCCAATCAAGTAACCTGCCAGACAGGAGATAAACAAGGACAGGAGAAAAACAACATTCAAATTTCTGTTTTAGACCGCCTTTTCTGTGGTGTAGGTATGATGTATCTGGGGGGTGGTCTTAGGTTACACCCCTTCTGTGATGTATTTATGATGTATGGACAGGTGGTCTTGAGCTCCAGGGCAGGGAATTTAAAATGTCTACATAAGGCCTTGCACGCCATTGTTCGGGGTTCCTCCTCCCTCCTGTGTGTGGTGAGTGAGGACCCTGTTGCAACAGATCAATAAAGATCAAGCTTACTAGCTGCTTTGCTTCTCCATATTCTCTGGTTGGCCTCTGTTATTTTCTCCTACCAATAGGGAACCTACGTAGGACTCTATATGGGCTCTTGGATACCCCATATGGGTAGAAGGGCAGATTTTGTTTACAACACTATACAGTACAGGGTTTGCCTGCCCATTAACCTCTCTGAGGCACCAGAAATGTTGCATCAGCGGACAGTGTGGTGGGGCAGTGGCTAACCTGGCCACCTGGCAGGGGAGTCATTGCTGCTTCCTGGAAGGGAAGTGAGAGGAGCAAGGCAAGGGGGAGGGTAGCAACGTGGGAACACACTAGCAGGGCCAATCCAGCACTCCTACTGGTACATTTGCAATGCCAACTTCCTACCACCTTACCCCTCTCAGTAAACAACAGCAACACAGCTGCCGGGAGGTCAAGTAAGTGCCCGCATTGTCCGCAACTGAAATGTAATGCACAAGCCATGCCATTTGTATGGCTACTGATGTGTGTAATTGAGGAAAAAGCCCACACTAATGTTCAGATCGGTCTTGGCTGTACTGAACCCTCTAAACATTGCATCCATTTCTTTAATGAAGAGTTTTTATGTTTTTCAGAATCAATGGCCTTTACTGGAAGCAAAGCTAATGATAGTTCAGCTACCACAAGTCACAATAGCTAATTTGTTAATTATTAAACAAGCAATGATAAATCATACTAGCTAGCTCAATGTGTCCTCTAACGTTTTAAGAAATCAAATGCAAAAACTGGATTTACAGGAAACATGGAAAAAACAAAAGGGAAGAAACACAGTGTGCTGTACAAATGCCTCTCAAGGTAACATGCTTTACCTTTTGGGTTTTCCCAAACAAAAGCTCTCTTCTGGACCTGGACCAGTTTGCTTTCAAACCAGAACTGGAAACCCCCAATCCAGACGTTAACAGCAAACTATTGGGACATTCCAACAACATGCAGGGTCATGCAAACCATCCCTGTCTTTCAAGTGCTGCCCCAAGTTTTCCATATTGAGTGGGAAGATCTCTAAAAGGGGTTTCTAAGCATGTTCGTATGAACACAGGGTTCCTGGTCACTTGGAGACTTCTGTGTTCCCTTCAGACCTTCACACTGAATGTAGGAAGTCAAGGTGACCCACATGGGACAGAAATGTTGAGGACGGGGCAGTGTGCCTCTGCTGCCCTCTTCACTCTGAATGTCTGAAGGTGGCTTTTGACTTACTGTGAACAACGGAATGAAGAAAGGTATTCAAGCAAAGATGAGAAGGCAGAAGCACAGAAGTCCTAGAATGGTTTGGCCACAGGGAAGATCTAAGCCAATGCAGTTTCCCCCCAAGCACTGTCCTATAGTTACCTGAGCCATTATCATAGTCGTGTACATGGGGTGACCCAGGTGTGCTCAGGCACACAGTAACGTTTATTTTAAAATAGTCTGGAGATTGTGGTGAGGAGAAATTACGGAGCGGAAACCTAAGGATTTCCCAGGCTGCCTATATGGCAAGACACTACCTGCCAGCTGCAGCCGATGCAAGGCAGCCAATACCACTTTCAGGTGCCACTGCAGAGCATCAACTGAGCAAATAGTTCATGCATTTGCTGGCAGCTTCTAACAAGTAGCAAAAGGGCTGAAAACCCAGTTTATGATGCATATGTACAACATTAGAGCACTTTCGCCCCTAGAACTTGGTCCTGCTCAGCTGCACCTTGCTAGCAAAAACCTGAAACTGTGATCACATTGACAACGTGCCATTTCATCTTACCTGTGCACAGCGCCACTTCTGAGTGTAACCTTTTCAGTAACCATTTCAAGAACATGATCCCATTGATTCAGTGCTCTTCTGGGGATGAAAAGACGCACAGCTGGGCTTATGAGGTCACCATTAGCAATCAGGCTAAGAAGAGGACAGGAAAAGTTGCAATCAGTTGGATGTTCTTCAAAATAATGATGCTCAAACTGCCTATCAGAAAACCCAACTTACAAAACAGTGCAAGGCTCCTGAAGAGGCTTTCTAAACCGGGCAGACACATTGATTCTGCTGTGGGAAACTGGCTTCACCTGAAAGATTTAAAAAATAAATAAATCAGCAACTGATTCTGTCTCAACTTGTCATTATGTCAACTTTTAAAATCTTAACCTTATTCTTCCCAGGACCAATTTTCTAACAGAACCTTAAGCATAGTACATACCACTCTGGTTTGTAGTCATGTTTTATTTGTGCTTTTGTTGACATTGTGCTTTCCAATTTCTCATCAAAATCCTTCGTTTTTCTTCTTCGTCGTAGCTGTGTTATTTCTAGCCACGACTTCCCTGAACTTCAAAAGTTAATTAGTGCCTACCGATTTGCAAGTGGTGTTGCTGAGTCACAGGAAATTTGGCCTCCCAGTGTCAGATCTGCTAATTTCTTGGCTGTTTCTCATAGTCCATGTTCAGCGGCTTGGAAAGAAACCTATCTCCCATTTGATACCAGCCAGGAGGCTATCAAGCTATATCCACCTTAACAGCTCCTCATGTCTAAATGAGGCAAAGTATTGGTTTAGACATAATATTCTGTAAAAGCAGTCCAAACCCAGTTCAGCAGAACATATCTGAGCCTATTAATCCTATACATACATGAGGCTTGTGCCTGTGGGCATTGTCCTCATGCACCCCTTCCCTCCTTTCTGTGCCATGTTTAAAGATTTCCTGTGTTAGGGGACAATCCAACCCCAAAATCCACAGGGACAAGAGAGTTGGGAAATGGTGGATCTCTGGCATAAGCATCAGATCCCGTCTGAGCTGTAGATACACTACCATAATCCATCTTCCCGGCAGAGCCAGGCCTCAGCTGGCTGAACCAAAACCGTTACGCCAGCACAAGCCCCCCAAAAATGGCCATCTCAGGGGAGTGGCAGGCAGTGTTGGTAGCAGGCCAGAAGTGCCAACTTGGCCCTACGACCATGGATGCCTGGGGCCATGGGTGCCATGGAGTGTGTATGGCACTGACACTGAAATTTGTGGGTGCCCAGCCTCCTCATGGGGAATTTTGTGGGTGCTGGGTCACCCAGATCCCCAGGGAGTTGCCACCTATGTAACAGGCTATTTTTGCACCCACCACAAAAAATAAGCAACTTTAATTCTTGAATTAGAGAGGAACCATGAACTGGAAGCATGATGTTCCAGGGAGAGGGAGAGATTTCCTTAGAAAGTATTCTAAAAACTAGCAATATTTTTCAGCTCCCTAGCTTTTCAGGAACTGCTAGAGCTTTTGCTCTACGTAGTGGGTCACAAGGACTAAGTGTAGAAGTATTTATCTAGACAGTAATGGATTCCAATGATGATTTATTAACTATTATTTCCATTTATATCCCACCCTTCAGAAAAGAAAATCACACAGCCCAGTGCTTCTACACATATATTCAAATGCACTTCTGAGCCCTTTCAAAACTTCCAGGATGACACATCCTTGCACTCAATTCTCATACTGACATCCAGTAAGCTACACCTGCAGTTAAAATATACTCAGAACTACCCACTTACGGTACCCCAGTAAAAGTTTCAGGCAAACTATTACAGAATTTGGACTGCTAATGGGGCAGCCTGGCACATCTAACCAGCGGGAAATCAAATCTTTTTCTAGATGGTGTTTTGTATGTGACTTCAGAGGATGTTTGCCTTCTAACATTGCACAGCTAAAGAAAGACTCACTAATCATAAAGAACAAGCCATTGAAAAGATTCCCAGAAGTGTGCAATTAATTAGTTTCCTGAAGCTGATGAAACCTATCAAAGCTTCTCGACAGGATACTAAGCTATAGAGTATGTTTCCTTCTTTGAGTCCTTGTGGAAATAATCCACCCTCGCAATGATGTGGGGAGGTAAAAAAATATATCTGAAGGGGTGTATATCTTCCAAATATAGATGTTGCAGCAATCTGATTTTTAAATGAGCCTCTAATCAAAGAGTCATTAGTATTTTTGCACTCCTTTGGTGCGTCTGGAAAACAAAACAGTTCCATTCTAAAATAAGCCAATCATTTGGGAGTGCATGGTGTGACCAAGGCATGTTATTTTTTCTTTTGAGAATAATTACAAAGTTATGCTGATTTGTTAAGTGTGTTTCAATGGAATGCACATCATTATACAGACACAAAAAAATACCCCTGAAACACACAACTATCAAACAACAGGAAAAACGAGCACATTACCATTTCAGGACCTACTGAAATCAAGAGACACAAATAAGTCCACTGATTTCAGTTGGTCTACTCAGAGTAGAGCAGAGACATCACCTTGCCAACAAAGGTCTGTATAGTTAAAGCTATGGTTTTCCCAGTAGTGATGTATGGAAGTGAAAGCTGGACCATAAAGAGGGGTGATTGCTGAAGAATTGATGCTTTTGAATTATGGTGCTGGAGGAGACTCTTGAGAGTCCCATGGACTGCAAGAAGATCAAACCTCTCCGTTCTTAAGGAAATCAGCCCTGAGTGCGCACTGGAAGGACAGATCCTGAAGCTGAGACTCCAATACTTTGGCCACCTCATGAGAAGAGAAGACTCCCTGGAAAAGACCCTGATGTTGGGAAAGATGGAGGGCACAAGGAGAAAGGGACGACAGAGGACGAGATGGTTGAACAGTGTTCTCGAAGCTACCAGCATGAGTTTGACCAAACTGCGGGAGGCAGTGGAAGACAGGAATGCCTGGCGTGCTCTGGTCCATGGGGTCACGAAGAGTTGGACACAACTAAATGACTAAACAACAACAACAACTCAGAGTAGGCATTAGTTGGATATGAGATCATTCCATGATTCTGGAGTTTACACTGCAATTAGGTAAAAAAATCCATTTTCTGAGAATTATAGAGATTAAGGGTGAAATATGCCCATACAGTGGTGCCTCACAAGATGAAATTAATCCGTTCCGCGAGTCTCTTCGTCTAGCGGTTTTTTCGTCTTGCGAAGCAACCCTATTAGCGGATTAGCGGATTAGCGCTATTAGCGGTTTAGCGGCTATTAAAGGCTTAGCGGATTAGCGGCTAAAAGGCTATTAGCGGCTTAGCGGCTTAGAAAAAGGGGGGAAAGCGGGAAAAAATCGGAACACTTGCAAGACGTTTTCGTCTTGCGAAGCAAGCCCATAGGGAAAATCGTCTTGCGAAGCAGCTCAAAAATGGAAAACCCTTTCGTCTAGCGGGTTTTCCATCTTGCGAGGCATTCGTCTTGCGGGGCACCACTGTACATATTTTCAAGTGTAAGAGTAAAGCAACGAACTTCTCAGAAAAATCTATTTTCTTAAAAACAAAACTTTAAACAAAAGTTCATATACACTATGATTATTCCTTTTCATACAACCAGTGAACACGTTAGAGGGAAGGAAGAGCTCACAGCAACTGACCCCATTCCCAGTCTCAGTTCATTCATTGGATCTTTTTTATCAAAGCCATACAAGTTATACTCTCATGGGCTTTGTTTAGAAAATCAGATGGATAAATCGGTTCAGGAGCAAGGACAGCATTCATCGGTTCATCTGAAAAGAGCCACTGGTTAGCCCTAATAAAAACAATATTCAGCTAACTCTGCAGCTTTCCTGATTAACATTTGCTTAGACATTTGTCATTTTGGTTACAAAAAGAGCTTTGTTTTCACAGATTTGATTACACCAAATACCAAATATATGTTTGCTTATAGCAGATACTGCAGTGAGTTCCCTAAGCCTGCATCTTGTATGCATTTTCTCGTAGAGACAGACAGATTCACATATTTAGGCCTCCTGCACTGTCCATAGTTACATACTGTTTGCATTTTATTGAGGCTGGGAGATCTGATGCCAACTCTGATAAGCTGAAATATACTCAGAGTCGCCAAGTGATTTCATGCTCTTTATTCAGCTCATAGTGGTGAGAAGGAATGAATGAATGTCCCCTCAAAGTATCTGCTTTATATACATTATTTACACAATGGGCTGTACATGATTGGTTAATTCTGGAATTCTACTGTAAGCCAATCAGGTTGTGGATTCACTTATATCTGGAGCATGATTGGGTGGTTCCTGCCAACCAATCATACTGCTGCATTGTTCTTGGACCAATCAGACTGCTGTATTCTGAATCCTATTGTTCTAGGACCAATCAGACTGCTGCAATTTGGATCCTATTGTTCTAGGACCAATCAGGCTGCTGCAGTTTGGATCCTATTCAACTCAGTACATAACATAAGCACAAGGGGATTTCTCCTGTGCCATTTCAGAGGAGGAAAGGGAGTGCTTTGAGTTCAGTGTGGAGATGCAGAATGTGCTCTTCTGCCCCACTAATGGTGAAATTATGCACAGGTAAAACAATCAACTGAGGGACAGCCTGTAAAATACTTGTGGTTGGATTACTCTTTTCCTGAACATTTTTGTTTTGGGGAAAAGCACAAGCAAAAGACTGCAGACTTGAAGAAGAAGAATAATTTTATTATTTATACCCCTCCCATCTGGCTGGGTTTCCCCAGCAACTCTGGGCGGCTTACAGCACATAAAAAAATGGAAAAACATTAGCCCTTAAAATATCCCGGTACAGTGATGCCTTCAGATGTCTTCTAAAAGTCAGATAGTTGTTTATTTTCTTGACATCTGATGGGATGGTGTTCCACAGGGCAGGCACCACTACCAAGAAGGCCCTCTGCCTGGTTCACTGTAACCTCACTTCATGCAGTGAGGAAACTACCAGAAGGCCATTGGAGCTCGACCTCAGTGTCCAGCCTGAACAATGGGGGTGGAGGCTTGGAGGATCAGTAGGGCAGAAGAATAAAGAGGCTTGACCCTGCTAGGATCTTTCCTGTTCCAAATTGCTCACTCTCTGCTCCTTTTTCCCACAGGGTTGGAAAACACCGGAACCAGTTTCAAACAGCCTGTCTTCAAGATCCAGCTTCTTTTGATTGTTTTTCCTTTAAAAAAATGGTATGGGGGGAATGATATAACTGTGTAATGTGATATTTTGGCCATGAGCTATGATAGTTGATCAGTGAATGGTGTTTCTCAGATGAACTATGGCAGCACACTCGTCATATGACCTCCATGCTGATGCCCAATGATCTGCAAACTGCCATCGGTTCAGGTTGCACAGTAAATATAGTTTTTTAAAAGGTTTAACACTTGAAGACCATGGTCCAGTGGCATTGCCTCCCACAATTCTACCTGTGTGGTAATATACTGAACTGGAGGCTCCATTGCACACACGCCCTAAGTTCCAGTTTCAGGTTTAGAGTTCAGCTGCTCATATATTTATTTACAAATCACCACAATACAGCATTGTCTGGAATACGATCCCCTCGGGAACCACAAAGTAATATATTAACCAACGTGGAATCTGTAATTATGTTAAGGATCTCATATCACCACAGCCTTTAATCGCCTGCTTAGTAGACAGATCCTTAGCATGCTTCAAATGATATCAATAATCCAAAGTTACTCAGCTGGATAGACTCAGTTGGACAGGCTCTATTTACCTCAGCTTCACAGGCTCAAACTTCAACACAACAGCTTGCAAATCAATGGGATTTAAATGTATTAATTTAATTTAAGAAACAGGACTCTTGGTTCCTAGATTGCTTTAAGCGGACTGGCTGTGATCAGGAGATCCTCACAGCAGGTGAGACACATGTTAAGGATCTGTCAGGAGATCTAAACCAGAAATTATGTGAGAAACGTTGAGTGCCCAACTCAGTATTTCCTTCATAATGCTAATATGGGCAGCATTTGCAGGGAGAAATCAGCAGAATGTTTGACCCCTACACCCTTTAGTCCTATCCATCAATTTTCTATTGCTAATTCCAGGGTCTGAATTTGAAAGCTAGGCCAAGAAGGAATTGTCTCCGGGAGGAAGGATTTTGCTATGGATAGTTGGTTAGAAGGGGGGAGGGTGTTAAGTATGCTTCCTTCTCATCATTGATCCTCCCCTCCAAGTTCCCAGGTACCTTGATAAGAAAAAAGGCCTGGAGCCATGTAACTAATGTCAATTCTAATAGTCCAAATAATCTTCCATTGGGAGGAGAGCAGGGAAGTGATTGACTGGGAATCACATACTTATCCGCAAAAGATTATTAGTTGTAAACTGCTATGAGTGCATATATGCAGGAAAGGGGAAAACATTTGACTTGTATCCATTCTACTACAAAAGTATAAGTTAGGTCTAATAGCAAGGAAATTAATTTTAGAAAATAAAACTGTTTTGCTTTCCCTACAGCACAACAAGACTGCACCAGTTTATGTGAACAGAAACAGTAGTGACAATAAAGAGATGGGAAGCCTACGCTTTGAGTTGACCTTGGTTTGCTGCATTAAGTGCAGTGCAGGCCAAAAGTGATGAGTTACCACTGTCTCCTGAACTTGGTATGTTAGTGGAACAGGAGACATCAGCAAAAATGGTAAGGGAGCCACTGAGCAAAAGACATAACTTTGCTTGACACGCCACTTTTAGAGCTGCCAACTACTTAAATAACTTTTAGAATCACCTGCCTTTTTACTGATCAGTAAATTAAACAATTAAAAATAAAACACATTTTCAAATTACCAAAGCTTCAGTAAAGGCAACCTTTCGAAATACTGAAGGGCATGCAAAATAATTTACAACTTAGGCGGCAATCGGGAGCAGGGAACCTTTATGCTCCCCCACCCCTTGAGCCAACAGACAGGTGGGCAGAGTGACCACCTGTCAATCACCTGACCACATGATGACTCAAGGGGAATGCTAGGTGGGGGGGGTCCTGCCCACCCCCTCCTCCCACCCACCTGTCCTGCGCCATGGGGTGGGAGGAGGGGTTCTGTTCTGCCCATGCATTTCCTATAGGTAATGTGCTGGCAAAGCAGCATGCCACAACTGATCTCTCTGCTCATCAGCTGATGAGAAAAGACTTCAGTCCTGCTCTCTTCAGGGAGCCATTTCACCAGCATGTGAAGCAGATCCCAGCAGGATTGAGGAGAGGAAAAACACTGCCCATCAGCTGACATCACTCAGTGAGGTTAGCTGACAAGTGGGCATGGTTTTGGAAAAATGGGCTTGCGGACCATACTGGACTCCCCAACAGGCCAAGATTAACCTGTGAGCTGAAGCTTCTCTGTCTGTCATATCCCTTTACCTGGACAAGTCACACTGAATCAATAGGACTTACCATATTTTTCGCTCTATAACACGCACCCGATCATAACACGCACATAGTTTTTAGAGGAGGAAAATCCGTAGGCATGCCACCCGTAGGCATTCCCTCCATAACACGCACAGACATTTCCCCTTACTTTTTAGGAGGAAAAAAGTGAGTGTTATGGTGCAAAAAATACGGTATTTCTAAGTAGTCAGGATTGTGTTGTTAATGCAGACATTGTCAATACCAGTCAGTGTCTGTAGAGTCATCCTTACTTCTTTTTCATTCCATTTTACAATTGACATGGAGGGTCAATATATATTTGTGTGCTTTATTTTCAGTATCACAAATTAGAATTTGCCCTTGCCAGTTAAAACAAGTCTCTTCCTATCGGTCACTGAAACACTTGATTAGTATCATTAATATCATGATTAATATCATGATCCTATGCATGTTTTACAAAAGTATGTTCCAACCTAAACTTACTGAAGCTTGCAACTCTAACCATACTTACTAAGGATCACACTCCCACAGAATATTAGTACTGTAAAGTAAATTCCAAGTTCCTAGAGAATGGAGGAATATTTTCTTCAATGTTTTCTAACTAGTAAAAGTAGATTTTTCCTACATCACTCTGGACACTTGGGTATGTAGGAGGGTGGTTCATCACTCCTCCAAACAGCAAGTTCAGTTGGTGAGAATTGCAGCCAAAATGGACCCACTGAGGAACAAGAAGGAGTTATCACCATGCTCATGCTGAACCCTGACGTTTACAGTAGAAAAAGAACACCCTTTTTAAATAGAAAAGAAAACCTAAGAGAGCAAACAAAACCCCAATGAGATCTAAGCATGCTCACTACCTATGAGAGGGGGAGAATAGGGGTGAAGGGTTTCATCTAGACATCATGTTCCACCTCAAAGTTTTGTTTTTATTTTAGCCTCTGAAGTGTAGGTGGGTTCCCGCATGGCAAGACACAGTGATAACAGCAAGAACCTTTATTGAACTATGGAACTGGACAACAGGCGCAAAGCAACTGCTTATATACATTTCTGGAGGCCTGGGCCACTCTCACTCTCAACATGATTAGCTGCCTAAACTTCCAAGCTGCGAATCATAAGTCATAGTTTAAGGGCCAATGGCAGAGGCCCAAATCCTGAAATGTTCTGTGATTGGATATCATGTATCAAATCAGAACACAGGGACTCAGAATCCTTAGTCCAGACTCGAACTCAGGCAAACACAGACCACTGAATATATAACAGCCTCCTTCTCAGGCTCATCGGGGAAAGAAGTTAGATCTTGAGTTGAGAACTCGGGGCCCCCTGGGCAATCTAGTCTCCAGCCTTCCCCTCCAGTCTGATTTTAAACCACCCCTTTCCAATAATATTCTTCTTGCTCTAGTATTTCTCCCTCTATTTCTGTGGAATGGAGCAACTTAGAAACAAACACCATTGCATGTGTATTAAGTATGTTTTGAAAATATGTTGGGAAGATGACAATAAAAATCCACTAGAGATCACACAAAGAATAAGGCTTGAGATACACCTAAAAGATGCATATAGGCTTCTGTTTTATGCGCCAAGAGGTACTACTATTGAGTACACAGGCTCCACTCTCTCTGTCTAAGGGTCTGAGCCTCAGAGGCCCTGGAAATCCTAAATAGGTAATCAGATCTACTGCTAAATTCACAACAAAGTGATAACCTACAACAAAATTGCTTCAATTACCATCTGCAGCTGATTAGCCACAATACCACCAGAGATCAATTTTTTCAGAGGATGGGAGGGGGGAAAGCGGGCTGAATTCAGTCCCTCCACCCTTGTCAAACCAGTAATCACTACTTTTACCAACAGCTTTACTGGGGTTGTACATGCAAGGTCTCTGTTCCTGCACAGGAGTAGGAAGTAGACTATAAATGTATACGTGGATCAAAGCTATGATATATTATGACAAGTGTCCTACTATGTAATATTCAGAGTATATGCGCTGAAATCAATGTGTCTGAAGTGAGATACCACCCAATGACATTGTATGTAACATTCATTCTTATACCATGATAAACCTTATTCAAAAACGTTTAGACAATTTAGCAATTTGTCAATAAAAATCCAACAGGGGTACTTACATCTTCCAATGCTAACTGTTGGCAAAAAACAAAATAACACATTTAGCATGTTACACTCATTATCATTTGTTTATTTTCAACATATTTTTAAAGCAGGCTGTTTTAATATGAATGGATGCAGTGACCTATCTGATATAGTTAAAATAATATCTGTTTATCAGATATAAAACTGGCCACACTGTTCTTTTATATGCGTGGAAACTGATCAGTTATCACTATTCATTAACCCAGTAAATATCTTTATTCTCCATCTCTCCTTACTTCCCTGTTCTATTTTGCCATACTTTTTCACAGAATTTATCTATGTTCCAGTCTAAACTAAAATTACAGTATGACTGTTGGGTTGAAAAAGACATTCTAGCCCTACTAAAGCTTTTATGTTGACATGATGGAACAAATTGATTTTCATTTTCCAGAATTCCACTCTCCACCTCATGCCTAAAGCAGCATAAATTCCCACAAGAATCAGCAGCTTGGTCTGCTGATCAGATGCAAACTATTTCTAACCTTTTTTTTGTATTTTCTCTTTTGCTCATTATGCATATAAATACACACACACACACACCCCACTTCATTTCTCCCCCCACTCCACCCTAACAGGTAGCTTTGGCTTTCATTTCTGGTTCCAGAGGCATCAACAAGCTATTAATGCTACACCAAGGCCAATGGGGTAATCTCTTCACCTCAGAGGGCAAGATAATATGAAGCACAACGAGGTGATTTGGCTTATACTTACGTATATGGTTTTAAAAATAAACATGAGAAGGCTGCAAATACTGTGCACCACTACCATACCAATTAGCTTTTGCCACCCTGGGTTCCTTTGGGTGGAAAGATAAGATATGAAATTAACAAATAAACATGCAATCAATAAAATAGACTGAGGCAAATAATTGTCAGGCTTTGAAAAGGTAACAGCCTACTTCATCTGACGTGCTTAATGGTAAGGGGTACTTACTTAAGATTCAAGCAAATTCTATTTTGGATTATCTACCATTACTGCATTTGAGCTCTGCACCCCTAAAATTGTTAGCTCACACTGTTTGTCGTATCATATTTCAGTTCAATCTCTTTACAAAAAGCAAGCTTGGATGTATAGTACATCTAGAGGCAAATTTGTTCAACATCCTCTTTTTGTTGCAGGATTAAGGATGTATATATCTAAACGGAACCTCAATTTCCAAATCTGATTCTTCATAAACACATTCTACCTGGACCTCCTTATATTTTGAAGATTTCGTTGCACAGCACATAGTAAGTTGATCAGCTCATGTAATGAACCATGGTTAGCTAGGGCAGTTCAGTACAATAGTCTATTATATTCAGTCCTCCCTGGTAAACCTAGTATAAATATTTGCATTCCCTTAGGACAGACTGAGGTCAAGGGAACCCAAAAGTCTGATTACATGCTCTTGCTATCAGGTTGAAAGGCTATCAGGCAAATGAAAAGAAACCAGAGAGTGTAAAAAAAATGTTTTAAAAAATATTTAGAACAAAGGAGAAGCTTATTCAGATTTATGAAATCACTGTTGTTTGCATATGATTAGATTGTCCCCCCCCCCAAAGCAATAACAGGTTACTCCAAGTATGTGGATGCTTTGCATCACTAACAGAAGAAATCTAGTCTCTCTTATCAAGATTTCACAGACTGATCTGTGAGTTAACCCCTCTTCTCACCCATTTGCATCTTGTTTTTACATATATGCATAAAGAGATGGAGAGAGCGAGCAAGATGTTGGCCTACTCATTTGTTACAATGACAAGGACAAATTACAGAAAATGAGGAGGTCTAAGCAAGCATATTGCCAAACATAGGAATTAATGTCAGATGTCTGCAAAACATGCATATAAACATTCAGTAGACTACACAGAAACACTAGTTCCTTTCCCCAAGCCGCTCACTGGCAGAGCTTCTTCTCCACACCTCCCCTGTCACAACCATAGCCTGTTTCCTTCTGAACATGCTTAGGGAGCTGTATTAGCACAAAGTGCAGGATCATTCTGTCTGCACATGTGTACCTCTGCAACCACTTTGCAGAAATCCTAGGGGTATGCCGGGTAAAAGGGGTTATCTGTGTACACAGACATCCTTGTACCAGCGTTGCCTCTTGCTGGGACTGGGCTGGACTGTATTCATTGGTATAACCACAGATTGGCATGAAGAAACATTTTCAACCCAAAGGCTTTGTTTCCTCATGCATAGCCCACAGGTCAGTGTTGAGAGGAACGATGGGCAAAAAGTGGGTGGAGCTACATATTTACCTTTGTACAGTAGCCTACATTCCAACAACATAAGCCACATGTTTCTATACTTTCACCATCCGGGAAAGCTAGGGGCATTATTGCAGTTGACGGACATATTCTCACCAGGCAAAAACACCTGAGGCAGGTGTAGAGCAGTGCTATTGTGGGACATGGCCTGGGGAGAGTTCTAAGGGTGAGACAGAGATGCCTGGAGGGCCACATTTAGCCTCCAGGTCCAAGGCTCCCCACTCCTGCTATACACAGAATTAGAATGTTTGGCCATTATCTTTCTGAAGGACATAGTTGCAATTAGCAAAACATGCGTAAAGCAGAAGCATCATCTTTGTTTTCACAGGCTTTCTGGTCAACGTTGCACTGAATCCTCAAGGTATTCATTTCAGAAGAATAACAGTGTTTGTGTGGCGTGTTGTGCTAATTAGGTTACCAAGATACTAACTATCAAACAACTTGGAGAGCTATGCTCTTCCAGAGTTTTAAGATGCTAAATCCAGTGCTTCAGGAGCTGGGTCACTCAACCAGCAAGAAATAAAGCTATTGGTTCTCCTTTTTAAGTATGAGTCATTTTTATTCTACAATACTACAATCCCATAAAACATAATGGATTGCCCTTTTAATACAACGCAAATGCTTCATTCATGCTGTTTTAAACAAATCTTATTTCTGAAATGTTTACTTATCCTAGATAGTAAAGTTGTCAGCACATAATTTACTTCACTATAAATATAGGAGATCCCTGTTCTGGATCTTTCCACCAACCTCTTAAAGAAAATATGTTCCCAGGACAATCCTCTACACGCCTACTCTGAAGTCCCACTGAGTTCAACGTGGCTTAAAAGTGGGTTTTGAAATGCTGCCTAAATTAAGATGACTTAAGACACTACTGAAAATGTATTTCATGGAATGTGAACGTACAGTGTGCTTTGCAATGAAAGACGCTGTAAAACAAATAGAATTTTTTACATTTCGTTATCTAACGGCAATGACTGAAATTACTGCATGGGGAAATCTTGATTCAGTGAAGATTCATTTGATATGCTGCCCAGTCCTGTTTCCTCCTCTAGCTACCACTTAATGCAAGAAAAAGAGTTCCAGCTAAACAATTCTACTCCTCTTGCTTCCTCAAAAGGAACAAAACGGTATGGGGGTGAATAGAATTGTGAGTTCTGAGTTGCACAGGATTGCACTTCCATCTAACCACTTTAGTAAATATATGTGAGGCTTAGATAATGCTAGGGTTGTACATATTCAATACAGTTGTTTTGGTGAGTGAACACCTTGCGAGTCGAACGTTTTGGCTCCCGAACACCGCAAGCTCGGAAGTGAGTGTTCCGGTTTGCGAACGTTCTTTGGAACCCGAATGTCCGACGCAGCTTCCACGGCTTCCGGTTGGCCGCAGGAACTTCCTGCAGCCAATCTGAAGCCACGCCTTGGTTTTTGAATGTTTTGGAAGTCGAACAGACTTCTGGAACAGATTCTGAGGTGCAATTGTCCATTCGCCACACAAGTACAAAAACTATTGTACCATTTGGCACATCACATTCTTTTTCTTAAATCACTCCCTTTATACTTTCAGAGAAGACTTGGAAATTTATACCTGAATCCTACATATTTATCCTTGGGGGAGGGGGGTATCATTGATTTCAGTGGAACCTACTTGCAGGAAGGAATGTTGAAGACTGTAATGTAACATAAAGGAGAATAGATTGAGGAAAACGTTCAATGAATCAGACAGCTGAAAGTGATCAAAAAGACATTTGAAACAACCTGCTGCAGACAGACTAAGATAAAACAATCCTACCACAGATCAACCCACATTATTTGGATTTCATAAACTCACAAGGTGCCTGCAGGGCTGATACTTCCAGATTACAGTACTAAAAGAAGTCAGCCAAGTCACTCACTACAAAATATGGTTAGTTTTTAAAAACACCCTAGGATCACAAGCCAAAGAGACGTCAATGAAAATTCCTCCCTACCTTTAAATGTCACAGCCAATAGGATTCCCAAATATAAGCAAAATGTAAGAGCTGAACTGCAAAGGCAATCAACTCTACAGATCAAAGGCAATGTGCATGTTATTCACAAAAATAAAAATGGTAAGGAAAGAGCACTTAAATTATGCTCACTTTTAACTCGAGCCTCAAATTAGGCACTTTTCTAAACAAATCTAAGTTAAGGTGTGTTAACTTGGGCGCTGTGGTCTAAAGCATTGAGCCTCTTGGGCTTGCTGATCAGAAGGTTGGCAGTTTGAATCCACACAACAAGGTGAGCTCCTGTTGCTCTGTCCCAGCTTCTGCCAACCTAGCAGTTCAAAAGCACACCAGTGCAAGTAGATAAACAGGTACCGCTGCGGCGGGAAGGTAAATGGCATTTCCTTACGCTCTGCCTTCCATCATGGTGTTCCATTGCACCAGAATTGGTTTAGTCATGCTGGCCACATGACCCGGAAAGCTGTCTGTGGACAAATGTTGGCTCCCTCGGCCTAAAGTGAGATGAGCACCGCAGCCCATAGTCGCTTTTGACTGTACTTAACCTTCCAGGGTCCTATACCTTTTAACCTATTATGGCATGTACAATTGAGTAGTTTAGGTGTTATTATTTCCGTTTCTTCATTCTACATTACACACTCCATCAGAAATTGTACTTTCTCTAGCAATGAAATCCATTCAAAGATTTTACTGACGTAAGTTTGGCAGAACATGCTGGTGGAATTAGAATTACTGATACTATATAATTAGTCTGTCTCACTTGCAGGAAATAATCACTGTAAAATATTAATTTCCTATTTTATATCTGTGTTAAATGACCATGAACTATAGTAACAATTCTGTTTGAATAGTGCAGCCTGCCTTTCACTCCTCTTTACAGTCTTTTCTCCAGGGAAACTGGTTCCGCGAATAAGACAAGGGATCCACAGCAACAAAGAAAAAACAAACACAAACAAATAATCCAGAAGACACTGGATTTTAACTTTAAAATAGATGCTGAGTTAGCATAAACTAACTAGAAAGTTCATACATCACACCAAAAAATGGTTGCCACAAATAACAGTTTTGAACTAAAATTATGGTCTGAGCTCCCAAATATTACAGGATTACAAGTTGCAGGGGTTTCCAGAGGCAAAATTCATTTGTTCTGTTTCCTGTAGTTGTGAAACATGATTAGGGTCTGTTAACAATGCTGAATGAAGACAGGTGGTGGGAGGCACCAGCTGGGAACCCCGAAGGGAAACCCCCGAGGAGGAAGGCTCAGAGCCAGGGGATTGGTGGTGGGACACTGAGGAGAGGTCAGAGGGAGAAGATTGAGAAGAGGGGCTGGATGCTGGTGGGGCAACAGGGTTTAGCGAGCAGGAAGAGCTCATGGCAGAGAGCAGTTCAGATTCCGTGACTAAAGCAGGGGGCAGGGAAAGAGGCTGCTGAAGAATCCAAGGAGTCTCCAACTCCTGCTGCAACAAGCTCTGCTCTCCCCAGTCTCCAATATCATGCAGGATAATGAGAGCGGAGGAGACACAGTTTGAGACTGCTTGGGAAACATCTAGGAGATGAGGAGCCTTAGATAGGGTGGAAGGCAGGGACCTTCAGTCCTGGCAATACTCCTGGAAAGGGTTGCTGAGTTGTATGCCGTTTCCTTGAATAGTTAACTTCCCTGACAACAGAGCCCTGAGCCTTTCATGCTGACCATAGGCGCCGACTCCAACCCTGACAATCAGCTATCAATACATGCGAATGCAAAGAGTCTTGTGGCACACGACAAATTCATTGCCTGCAATCCACTTCATCAGATCATTAATAAGTTACTGCCTCTTTAAGAGAAACCACGTGGATGTCTGGGGCAAAGCAGATCTAGAGCAGTTGTGTTAAAAGTTTTAAGTGAGTGGAGCTGTCTGTCTAGATCTCTCTCAAGCTGTTAGGGTGGCTCTTACAGTGTCTACTCAAAAGCAAGCGCCACTGCGTTCAATGATATACACACCCACCCACCCGGTAAGTGATTTCAGGATTGTAGCCGATTCAATAAAACTTTGCTTTGTTTTCATTTCCCTAGACTCAAGTATAATACAGATTGATCCTAGTTTGTTTTAATGTATAAATTACTTTACCTCATTACTTATTTCCATAGGCCTTTTCTTCAGTTCTCCAATGTCCAAGTAGCTGCAAATCAACAAAAGGAATATAGGTTATGTAGAAGAGCAGCCTACAGTGGTGTAGAGCATGCCTTCATGTTCAGGGTTCCAGCCAGAGAGTCATACCCTTTTACAGGAAACTCGGTTCCGTCTCACCTCCCTCCACCCTACGCAGTTAGCATTTCACGTCCACCAAGCATGCACAGTCTCCACCAAATATACAAATACATACAGAGAGAGACAGTGCATTTACATCTGCCAATCTTGGGAATGCCCCAGGCCTGCTGAATATCTCCCTTTTGTGCATGGGTGATGCTACTTTGGCTTCAAAAAGACCCACAATCTGATAGTGGTTAGATGAGTGCAATTTGGGGGGGGGGATGATTCATATGTGAGGCATATTTATTAAACAAAAACATTCAAAGTGCAACCATATACACATCTACTCCAAGTAAGTCCAACTGAGTTTAATGGTGTTATTTCTGAGATAGTAAGCAAGCTATAAGTTTGCAGCCCAGATAGTAAACGCTGCCTTTAAATCCCAATAGTGTCCATCAGCAGACAGGGAGAAAACCCTTTACTTAGAATGCTTTGCTAATAGTAAAGAGAATGATAAATCAAGAAGCAGAAGAGCCAAGAGACCCTAGCAGGCACTGCTCACAATAACTGAACCATGGTGCAAGTTATACATTATTTTAGCAAAGAGGAACAAGACACAGTAACACAGAGAGATGGGATTACCCATACCCTAAATCAGGCTTCCTCAACCTCGGCCCTCCAGATGTTTTGAAACTACAATTCCCATTATCCCTGACCACTGGTCCTGCTAGCTAGGGATCATGGGAGTTGTAGGCCAAAAACATCTGGAGGGCTGAGGTTGAGGAAGCCTGCCCAAAATTAAGGAACTCTATAGTCTAAGGCTGTAATGATGGCACAGAATTGATTGGTTGGGATTCTTACGTTTTGATAGGCATGGTTTCATGATAAAAAGGCAAAGGACCCCTGAAGGTTAAGTCCAGTTGCGAATGACTCTGGGGTTGCGGCACTCACCTCGCTTTACTGGCCGAGGGAGCTGGCCATTTACCTTCCCGCCGGAGCGGTAACTATTTAGCTACATGCACTTTGATGTGCTTTCGAACTGCTAGGTTGGCAGGAGCAGGGACCGAGCAATGGGAGCTCACCCCGTCGTGGGGATTCAAACCGCCAACCTACTGATCGGCAAGCCCAAGAGGCTCTGTGGTTTAGACCACAGCGCCACCCACATCCCTTTTTGGTTTCATGATAGGACTCTGTATTTAAAAATGGCATCGCCTAGTAACTAATTGATATGTCCTGCCAGCAGCTAAATACAAATGGAAAATGGATACAATTTTATGCAAAGCTTTTTTTAAACTGTCTCACTGAATTCCTGGAATTTCAAAAGTTGCTAAGGGCTCAGCTACATTAGTAAAGAAACAACCATTTGAATGTGCTATAATCATGCAACACCAGATGGTGCCAGAGAGCAGGAAATTTTTAGACGCGTTTTTCCATAGGGGTTTTTTATTTTGCTATAACGATCTAATTTCTGACTTATTTATAATGTTTTTTCCCTGTGTGTAAATCCACCCAGTGTCTCCTATGACTTCTACTGTGCCTAAGAAAAGGAACAGCTCTGTACATCTGAGGGTGCAGCTCTTTGTTCATCTACAAAGCACTGACACACACTCTGCGTCCTACATATATTTATCTTCACATAAAAATGACCTTTAAAACAATTATATACAATGTCCTTAATTACAACTTTTAAGAAAGTCTAGTTGACAGATCCCACTTCAGTTTACACTGGCCAGCAAACTCATTCTTCTTTATTGCTGTGCCCCTTCCAACTCTACAATTCTATGATTCTATGGCTAAAATGCTTCATTCTGCCACATAAATTAGTTGTATATTTAGCCATTTGTTCTTAGCTTATGCAGCTGCAAGTGTGGGGCTGGAGGCTAAAAGGCAGAGCATTGTAAAATAATAATAAATAAATAAATAAAGGCAGAGCACTGAGTGACAAAAATATCTTCAGTGATTCCTATACCATCATTTACCCAAGAATATCCCCAAGTTTTATTATTTTAATAGAGATTACCTGTGCTTCATTAACATAACCATTAAGGCTGCAATCCTATACACGCTTACCTGGGAGAAGGCCCTATAAAACAAAGCAGGACTTACATCTGAGCATGCCCAGGACTAGGTTATATTTCTCTGCATTCCACATTTACTGGAACAAAGCCAAAGCACACATAGAACCCGAGACACAGAAATGTCAGACACGATTACCAAATACCACAAAATAGCCTCATGTGTCCATTGATGAAGTTAATAATGTTTGAACAATTGAAGCTTTTTCTGTCAATTGTTGTTGTTTTTTTCTCCTCAGGGACAAACATTTCATGTTGAAATGATAGAAGCACCTTGCAGGAAATGTGCACAGGGGATAAGGGGACTGGGCAGATGAAACAGAAACACCTTTCAAGCTGCAAAAAGTCTCAGTGCTTATGCTGATTCTAATTTTTGAGGCATCTGGATAGTGCCTTTAAAAAGAGCACATAAAGTTAAAGTTTCCAGGCCATTTTGGTTTGCTTTTACAATGGTACCTCGGGTTAAGAACTTAATTCGTTCCGGAGGTCCATTCTTAACCTGAAACTGTTCTTAACCTGAGGAACCACTTTAGCTAATGGGGCCTCCCACTGCCGCCACGCTGCCACCGCATGATTTCTGTTCTCAACCTGAAGCAAAGTTCTTAACCCGAGTTACTATTTCTGGGTTAGTGGCGTCTGTAACCTGAAGCATCTGTAACCTGAAGTGTCTGTAACCTGAGGTACCACTGTACTCACTTGAGTTTCTTGAAGGCCTCCCTGCCACCAGCGACATAGTGCTCTCCGCTCTGAATCTCATCTAGCTGTCGGACGCGGTGGCCACCGCGGGGGGTGTAGATATTCCGCACGGCCCCAAAGGGAGCATTCACCCCACCGGTCACTTCTTTCAGGAAGACATCGAAGCTGGACACCTTCTTCTCGTGGATGATCACTCGGCGCCCTGGGAAGAACGGATCTCCGTTGCGATACACCATCACGCTCTTCACCACCGGCTGCGACAGGCATGTTGGCTTGGCACTGGGACTGCTCATGGCCCTGCTTCGACCCACGTCTTCCGATTCCTCCTTTGAACGGAGCCTCTGGCCCGCACACCTGTTGGTTCAGCAAGGAACAGGCTTTATTCTCCCTACCGCCTCTCTCTCCTGCAGACCTGTTAAAATCCCTGTTTGCAGTACGCGTACTGCATGTGTACACACACAGTCAGCCAAGACGGGCACACTGGGAGCACCACCAATGGTATCTCTCTGCCTAAAAGTACCAGAGATGCTCTTAGTGCCTCCCTAAGGTGTCAATTTCAATGCAGTTTAAAGAGCAACTTGTGCTAGGCAACCAGTTCTCGCCACTCTCCGGAGAATGGTAATGCCATCAGGAGTTTCTTATCCTATATACTCAGTCTACAAGCGTAAAGCAGAAACAGTGACTGAGCAGAATAAAGAAAACACACACACACACACACCACTTTTCCCAACTTTGTAGTCCCAACATCCAGCTTCGTAGTCACTGGAACAAGGCAACATGTTGTTGTTTTTCTCCAGGAGTCTTCACTCCCCTCGCTTTTCTCCATTCTTCTATGCCATCTTCTTCCTCCTCAAAATCAGCCATGAGGTGGACCACAAGTGTCCAAAACACAGCAACAGGTGGCATGCAAAAATGGAGAGGAGGAGGATATTGTCATCAGGTATTGGGGGGGGGGGATAAAAGCTTTCAGCTGTCAGTATTTTATTGGGCCCAGAGATAGCGGGCAGGAACTTGGAATAGCATGACTTTTCCTGGCTGAATTCCGATAACATCCTAACAGAAATATGTTCAGTAGAGCAAGAGATGGGGTGGCAGGGGGAGAGAGAACACAGAGCTGTGAGACACAAAAGAACTTTATTGCTGAATTGATCTTTTTGTAGTTGCCTGATTTCAGATCTCCCTTCTACCACAGATGCAGCAGAACAGAATGACAGAGCAGCAAGATGTTAGAGTGGACTGTACCATTTCAGACAGCAGGTAAAGCAACCCATGTTGAAAATCCTTGCAAGCAGAAAATAAGCACATCAGGGAAGAAAGGTTTTTGCTTAACTAGTTTTCTACTTGCAGGGTGGCATTTTCCTCTTCCTTTCTTTCTTTCTTTCTTTCTTTCTCTCTCTCTTTTACATAGTGAAGCATTAAAAATTGACATTCCTCCACATGCAGTCTGAAGAGAAAACAGTTCATTCTTCACTCCCCTCAGGATGCTGTCTTTCACTGCCACACCCTACTGCAGCCCCACCAGTATCACATTTAATTGATCCACATGCTTACCCCCTAATTTACCAGACACACTCTTACTGCAACCTTGATAGGATATATCCCAGCGATTAATTTCAACAACAAGAGGTCTCAGGGCTCAACCTTGTCAAGAAGCCACATTAGAGGCATTGGGGCGGTCTGACTGTGGTTACTCTGTGATGAAATGAAAGCACTCTGCATAGCCTGAGGAGCATGTTGATCATATGACCACTTCATATGATCCTGGAACTTGGATGCTGGCAGGTGAGTTCTGGTTTAAATTCACTTTAAACCATGGGATCAAAGGGCAAGAGAGCCCATCCTCTGAATATTTCCTGATGTCTGTCTCGGCTGCTTTTAGAAGGCATGGTTTGGCACAAGGCAGGGAGAGAGATCAGTGTATTAAACCCCTTTGAGGGCCCTTCGTATCAAACACCCCCATTTTCAGCTTCTGCTGAGGAAATAGCAAGCCTTCAAGATGCCTGGACCAGCACAGCACTCTTGCCAGGGTGGAAGTGGACAAGAAATGCCTGGGCTGCTTTTGCAAATGGCTTCGGGCAGATCCAAACCCCCCCTCCCCTCCCCTCCCCGACTTTTCCTTTTTTTTCTTGGCATTTCCCTTCAGGAAACCCGGGTGCCCACTTCCAGCTTTTCTCCACAGAGCAAGAGAAAGTGTCCCCTGCCGCGCGACACTAAAATCGCTAAAAAACAAAACAAACCTGTGGCTGCTCTTTGGCGTGCACGAGCGTCAGGCTTAACCCACGAAGGGAAAAGAGGCCGATTTAAACAAAAACACTTTAAAAACAAACAAAACAAAGTAATTCACACGACCGTGTCGGGCGGGGGAGCCGCTGTTAGTATCACGTGTGAACACGCAAATCAGGGGGAAGCGGGGGGAAGGGGACAAACGACGCAGCACAAACTAGGGAGCATTTTTGGCTTTGGTCCCCTGTAGAGAAGAACAGAGCAGGAGAAAGGGGAAGAGCACCTGTGCACACAGCAAAGTCCAAATTCTTCTTTTCACTCTGGATATAGGGCAGCCCGTCTCTTTCTTTCTCTCTCTCTCTCTCTCTCCAACCACCAGCGGTCCTGCTGCCAGCACCCTGAGCTTTACCAAAGAACTGTAGGCTGGCGGTGGCGGCGGCTGTGGCTACCGCAGAATACCTGCCTCATTCTCTCTCCGGGCTGGGTCTCCCAAAGGTAAGAGAGAGGAGCAGGGAGGCTATTCTGGCGGTTTGCTGCTGCTGCTGCTGCGGGAACTTCGGCTCCCAGGGGGGGAGGAGGAGGAGGAGGAGTTGGAGGAGAATGCTATTATTATTATTATTTCCCCAACCCTGCAGTTTCCGTAGCAACGCACATAGCTGCACTCAATGCAAGGAAAGGAAACTGCAGAGACTCCGCAGCCTTGAAGCTTTCAGGAGCGCCCGCAAGGGAGAAGGGCGCCTCAGGGACACCCCCCCCCCACGTGGGTGGTAGGGAGAGAAACTATAATTCTTCCCCTTTTCAGTGCCGGATTTAAGTATAAGCTAAACAGGCTATAGCTTAGGGCCCCACTCTCTTGAGCCCCCCCCAAAAAAAAATTTCACTATTAATATACTTCTTAATTGTATTTCAGTTCAACAATTACTTTGATAAAATACATATTTTGTTATGTGCAAATAGCTTTATATACCTATTAGATCCATAATCATCATCATCATCATCATCATCATCATAAATAAATAAATAATTTATTTATTATTTGTACCCCACCCATCTGGGTTTCTCCAGCCACTCTAGGTGGCTTCCAACAAAGATTAAAAATACATTAAAATGTCACACATTAAAAACTTCCCTGAACAGGGCTGCCTTCAGATGTCTTCTGAATGTCAGGTAGTTGTTTATCTCTTTGACATCTGACGGGAGGGCGTTCCACAGGGCGGGCGCCACTACCGAGAAGGCCCTCTGCCTGGTTCCCTGTAGCTTTGCTTCTCGCTATATACCATATAGGATATATTCAACACACACAAAAAACAGTGACAATTTGTTGTTGACAAAGGACAGCTGGACATATAAAGGGCCCCGTTACCTTCAGTAGCTTAGGGCCTCATCAAACCTAAATCCAGCCCTGCCCCTTTTCCTTTTACTACGCAAACCGTGGCAGGTGGGAAATGGCTTGAGCGGGACAGAGAGGGGCAAGAGGGCAGCCTGCCTGCCATCGGTGCAGAAATGGCAAGAGAGGGCACATGATGGATTGGCAGGCAAAGTTCCTCTTGGGTACCTGGTGGGCCTGCAGGGGAGATTCCTGAGGGCGCAAGATGGCAGTTGGAGGATCCCTCGCTGCTCTTGGGGTTCCAGAGGCGGCTTGGGTTCCTAACTGTTCACAACTGCCATCCGTGGAAGAACGGGCCTGTGGATTATGACTACTCTTACTCTTGTTACTAAACAGATAGAAACCTCTGAAGATTTCTAAGCACTGGCATGGCGCAGGTATTGAAAAATGTCCGTAGTGCCACCCGACAGCAGGTGTTCCATTAAGCGTTCATGTCTTGATGAGTCTTCATCACCACCCCACATAAAGGTGCCATGTACCATTTGCTGCAGACTGAACACCAAAGAAGATGGCGAGATCATTGCTTTTTCACTGATCAGTTTGATGGATGATAGCCAATGCACAGGGCCAAGCTAGCATTGCATGGGAGATACACACAATAGTTTTTTGATGGGTGTATTGTTAATTTCTATTTTGTTCAGCGGCCCACTCCTGATTACAGCTTTCCACAATTCCTCTTGAAAGAAAGAGAGAGAGAGAGAGAGAGAGAGAGAGAACAGAGACAGTTACATGTGTCTCCTGAGTATCTTTGGTTTAGTAAAAAAATGAACAGGCCACAAGGATAATAGTCTATCATATTCACACTTACGCAGGAATTCCATTCAGGGCTTATTTCCTAGAAGACATGTGTAGGATTGAACTGTAATTCTCATACAAACCTTGGAACAAGATGAATGACCTGCTAATGCTACTAAAAGAAGCAAGCATATTAAGGGGTCTCCCTCACTTCTCGCCTCTCCTTCCCTCTCCTCCTTTTTTCAGTTTATCACTTCTTTAGTTATATGATACTTCTAATCAGTGCTTTTTTTTTCTAAAATAATGTTTAGGGGTACTCTCATTTTGACTCACGAAAATCAGCAGGAAAGGAAAGGAAGCCGCCATTGGAGGTGGTAACAACTATCACCGTGCTTGATTCCAGCTCCTACTTCACACATTAAACGCTCACTTCCATCTGAGACTCAGGAAACACTGTGACGGGAAATGAGGCTGCCATCGTGGGTAGCAACGGAACTAACAGTTCACCGTGCTGTTCAACAGAACTGACGATTCACTCTGCTAGAAAATAAAATATTTTTTAAAAAAGTTTCTTCTCCTGCTAGATTAACAAAATGTTTAGGGGTATGCGTACCCCCCTGCTTCTCCCCAGAAAAAAGCACTGCTTCTTCTAATCATCAATTTGTCCTTCAGGGATCTACAGCAATGATGGCCGGCCTTATTGTCAAGTATGCCACATATCAAATCCAAAAGACCATGGCTGTGCACATGCCATACATTTACAGCATGTGACTTCCCCCAAAAAATCATGGGAACTACAATTTGATAAGGGTGCTGGGAATTATAGTTCTGTGAGGACAGCTCCCAGGATTCTTTGAGTGAAGCAGCGTGCTCTAAATGTACACAGCCAAAAGTACTTCAGTGAGCACTATATACATATGTATGCACACTACATATGTATGCCCAGAATATCATCTGAAGGCACATGAGGCCCCCAGCTCACTGAAGCTAAGCAGCTCTAGTTCTGATCAGTGCCTGGATGAGTAACCTCCTAGGAATCCTGTGTAAGCCGCTTCAGGTACCATGACAGAAGAAAGGCCGTGATATAAACTTGAGAAAAGAAATATTATGTACTTCACCAGGTAGCAAGCAGGAGCAAGGGAGGAATGAGTGCAAGGCATAATGCTTTGCTCCTGTGCCATGGTTTGCTTGTCCCTGTACAATTTGTGCCATCAATACCCCAGGTCTGGAATCTTCTAGAGTCTGGAGCAATCAATAATCCAGATGTGAGTTTCACATCATTTGTAAAATTTGATTATTGTGAAAAAGTGCAAGCTTTTTATCCTATTCAGATTGTAATCTCCTGGTGGTTCTGCCGTCTTAAAAAACTCAGGGGATGTATGTATGCACAAGAGAGGGCATTCTCTGTGGCAGCTCTTAAGTTGTGGAACTCTCTCGCCACAGAGGTGCATTCAGAGACTTCATTATATGGTTTTCAACAAATGCTGAAGATACACCTCTTTACCCTGGCCTTTTGACACCTGAGATGTATATTTTCAGGGCCACCCTACTTTTTGTGGTTGCATTTAGTAGTAGTAGTAATGGATTTTAAATTGTTGTAACCCACCCTTATTTGCCAAGGAGGGCAAATAAGAATAAGAATAATATTAAACCATCATTCATTCATCAATGAAAGCCACAATACCACTCTATTCTGCCTTGATCAAACCACACTTGAAGAACAATGGTGCCTCTGGTTACGAACTTAACTCCTTCCGGAGGTCCATTCTTAACCTGAAATCGTTCTTAACCTGAGGTACCACTTTAGCTAATAGGGCCTCCCGCTGCTGCTGCGCTGCCGCTGCACGATTTCTGTTCTCATCCTGAGGTAAAGTTCTTAACTCGAGGTACTACTTCCAGGTTGGCGGAGTCTGTAACCCCAAGTGTTTGTATCCCAAGGTGTTTGTAACCCGAGGTATCACTGTACTGTATCCACTTCTGGGTGCCATGGCTTAAGAAGGATGTTGACAGGCTAGAACATGTGCAGACGAGGGCAACCAAGATGATCAAGGCTCTGGAAACCAAGCCTTGTGAGGAACGGTTGAGGGAAGTGTGTATGCTAAGCCTGGAGAAAATGAGACTGAGAGGGGACATGATAGTCAGTGCTTTCTTTAGCTGCCCAAATGATTTTTGGTGTATCTCAAAATGCTGTGTACATCAAGTCTTAAATATTAGGCTCCTAATATGGCCAGATTACATTTGCTTCAGTTTAGAGTCCCAAATATCCCTACTACCCTTACCTTAATTAAATTTACTTGAAAATTAAATCTCATTTACTTATATTGTACAAGTGAAGCCCTGGACAGGAGCCTTAGAAAAACTTTATAATTGGGGAAGATTTTACAAGAGAAAGCTCAACACCACTCTCTTTATTTGCACTTGGCAACTTTACTAGTCCTCCTTTTACAGAAGATTAGGTCCGACATTTTTTTTTAACCAGACTTTTACAAGACAGCGGCCATAAGGGCAAACCACAAGAAACCAATGAAAGGAGACCACAAATTGGATTAGATCAGGCTCCCACCCCCTCTTTTTTTTTTTTTTTTTTTGCAGGGGTGTCTTAACTGAGCCTTGTGTTATTCACAGTATAAACTATACTTGTCTATTCCAAACTTGCCCCAGCACCGGGCCGGGCCAACCATTAGGCAGGCTGAAGCAACCAGTTCAGGCTGCGTATGCTACAAGACAGGCAACGGTAGCTCCCACCTGTTCCTTCTGAGCCTGCCAGCTATTTTCCTCTATTGCCAAAGAGCCACTTCATATCCTCAAAACTGGGTTGTTATGTTTGGTGAAGTGGAAGATGCTATCCTGTTGCTAGTGCTAGAAGTGAGCTTGTGTGTGTGGAATGGGGAGTGGAAGCCATCTTGTCCTTTACTTCAGGCAGCAAAAGGGCTTGCTAAGCCCCACTGAACTCAGTTGGTCTTGCTTCAGAGAGAGAGAGATCTTTCTATCTGTCTGATTCCACTATGAAACACTCGGATTAATTCTTGTTTTTCATTGAGAACTGATTAGTTCTCTTTACGTGAACTGTACCATGCATCTAACGGGAGTTTTATTTCATAGAATCGTAGAGTCATAAGAGATTCCTAGTCCAACCCACTACAACGCAGGAATCTTTTTGCACAACTTGGGGCTTGAACCCAGAACTGTGAGATTAAGAGTTTCATGCTCTACCGACTGAGCTATCTCAAACTGACAGTTTGTTTAACAAAATTTATATACCTGTTTGATTGTGGACAAAAAAAACTTTCAATGGTTTACAATAATATAAAAAAAAGTTACAATTCTTGATGAAAAAACAGTTTAAAGGGTTTTAAAATATTCAGGATTATTAAAATCAACAGAGGCTTTAAAAAGATTAAAACACAGCACCACCTGTGTGTCTCGATTGGCTTGCCTAAAGAAAAATATTTTAAGTGTGTGCCCAAAAAAGTACAGGTTTGCCGTTTTCACTGCAATATATGGAACTACATCTCACGCAAAAAGATGCATGCATGTTATCAGAGTACATTCAGTTCCTTGATTCACCCAGGCAGGTAATCTTGCGAGCCTCTGTCACCAAGAAAGGTCTCCTGCAACCCCCAAAAAAGAACCCAATATTCAGAAGGCTACAAATCCATATAACACTTGACAGGAGAGGTAGCAGGTATACAAAATTGACTAAAGGAAGATGAAAATGTTTTTCCATCAAAGCAGAGAGGTTTGGCTGTGTGAAGCTGGCTCACAAACAAGAAGAGGGTGGTATGATAGTGAGAAGACATTATAGCTTCCAGAATCTCTCACTGGCAGTGCTATAACCTGTGTACAAACAAGAGCTTCTCCCAGCTGAGTGTGAGAGAGTTTGTGGAATGTTATCTGCGGAGGGTCAGTAGTAGCCCCAATGAGATCTGATGGTTAAATTTTTACTCAGAGAAGGTCAGGTATGGTTACTTTAGGTGGTTTGTCAGTGAATGGGGCTTCATAAAATGGAATTCCATTCAGAAATAGCAAAAATGTGTTTCTTCATCTCTTGGCAGTCTTTTTGTACAAGTATAATTTGTACTTCACAAGTCCATACACATCATACATTTAGTCATTTTGATGCATGGCGCTGACACACTGTGTAAGGAATAAGGGTGAAATTCCCATGAAAGCTCTAGAATGCACCCAATAGCTTTAATTCAAAGTATGAACATAGTAAATAAACTTTAACCAGAAATATCTTTGTTTAAAGATCTGCACTATAAAACACTGCTCATAATCAACTTAAGACTTTTGCCTCCTTTCTCACACTCGTTTGTAGAAGGGGTAACACTGACCTGGCAGAACATTATTAGCATGTATCAAAATTAAAATCATTTCATTTATTGACTTGCAATGCTCAGTGCCGTTTTGCCAAGCCAAGCAACTATGTTGCTTACCTACCTTTAAAAACAACAACCCGTATTTCAACATACAGGATGATAAAAGCAGACAGGAATTTTCTCCTTTCTTTTTATCTCAGTTTTCAGGAAGGGGGAAAAAATCCCCCCCTGCTGTGAGCCACAAAGAAGGTGGTTAACCATTACAAAAAAAAAGTAATTTAGAGGAGAGCAGTGTTTGATGTTCTACTGTTACTGGTTAACAGTTGGGTTTTTCAATTTTGCCTTAATTAATAAATGTGAAAGGGCAGTACTACCACTTTAGCATACACTCCTTTTTATATATTGCAGTCTTCAAATGCCAGTGTTTCTTAATTTTAAATGATTTATTACCGTTAAAGACAGGCAGCCCAGTCACAGCTGCTTGTGTTGCCATACCTAACGACACATTCTAACCCAGACAGGTGGACAGAGATGTCTTTGTCTACTCCTTTGTCCTTTCAGACCACATTGCGCAGCAGGGGCCATACCCCAACTCCATTCATGCTTTGCTGCTTCCCCATCTGAAGAAGTATATTGGGTATCGGAGCTCTCCCACGTAAAGACAAGGGAAGACTATGAGTTGCTTCGAGCCAAAGGCTGCTACTGTGCTTGACCTTGGATTGGCCTTTACAATGGCACAAGGACCCTAAATGTCCAGGGCTGGAACCTAGGAGGAGCCCAGTCCATGAGCAGCTACTTCAACATAGCAGTTTATGGGATCGGGACAGTCCTCCAAGTTCCAGCAGTTCATATGGGCCTTAGACTGTTGCCCTTGTTGGTGTTTTGGTAGCCAGTCAGCACCTCACTCATATCTGTACAGAAAAATAAACAGTTCAGTTACTGTTTCTTCCCTTCTGTATGGTCAGGTGCTATCTGAGCTACCAGATACACTTAGAAATAATGTGTGGAGGTTGTTGGCTACCAGCCATGATGGGCACATTCTACTTCCACTCTCCAAGGCAGTACACGTCTGAGTGCCAGTTGCCAGAAACTGCAGGAGGAGAGAATGCTGTTGGGCTCAGGTCTTGCTTGCAGGTTTCTCATAGGCATCTAGCTGGCCTCTATGAGAACAGGATCCTAGACTAGGTGGGGCACAGTCCTGAAAGGCTCAAACACCAGCCCAGTTTACCAAATGTTCTGTGGTAATAGTCAAGAGGTAAAGGACCCCTGGATGGTTAAGTCCAGTCAAAGGTGTCTATGGGGTTGTGGCACTCATTTCGCTTCCAGGGCGAGGGAGCCGGCATTTGTCCACAGACAGCTTTCCGGGTCATGTGGCCAGCATGACTAAACCACAGAAACCAGAGCACACGGAAATGCCATTTACCTTGCCGCCACAGCGGTACCTATTTATCTACTTTTATCAACTTTTTTGGTTTCTATGGAAGCCGCCCAGAGTGGCTGGGGAAACCCAGCTAGATGGGCGGGGTACAAATAAATTATTATTATTATTATTATTATTATTATTATTATTATTATTATTATTATTACTACTTGCACTGGTGTGCTTTTGAACTGCTAATGAGGCATCAGGCATAAGCCTACATTTTATTAATGTTTGATCAGGACTTGTATATTAAAGAGGGCTTAGATTTTCAAAAGTAGATTTTCAAATGTTTCATGCCAGGCAAGAAGGCTAGCTGCTTAAGAAAACAGTGTTTTCTTCCTCTTAGACAAGGGGCCCCTTTTGATTGATAGCAGAAAGCAATTCTCAAAGTCGTAAAAGCTGAAATTACAGACTGAGTAATGACACTGACCCTACATGTTACAGAAGATAACAAAGGCAGAGATAAATATAATTAGGAATGGGCAAATAGTAAAATGATACCATGGGCCTCTCTTAAACCTTGAGCTGTATTTTCTAAGGCCAGAGGCAAATGGGGAGAAGCATCTAGCTGACAGAGAAAGAGAGGTTTTTTTGGGAAGTCTTTTTAAAACTGTTTCTTTCTTAAACTGAGAGAGTTTCAATAAATGTTGGGAAGAGCTAATGGAAACAAAGCAGCTGGCTGAAGCAGCTTGCTGAAGGGGGGGGAATGTAAACTGAAGAGCCTTTTTTAAAAACTGTTTTTTTTACTGAGTTCCTTCCTTTCTACTTTGAGAAGCTTTATTCTTTTAAAAGGTTACCTATGATAATGTATGAAATATATTAGCTTAAATATATTGGCTTAAATGTAATTATGCAAAGGATTTAACAAATGCTAGAAGAGTTGTATTTATCCTGGAATTAAGTCAGCCAGCAGTTTAGCCCCCCTGCCAGACAGGAAGACGCCATCAAATGCTGTCCTGATATATTAGCTGTCAGACATTTGTTTAGAAACCTTCAAATGAAGGATATCTTTCAATGTTGATGTGAAACTCAAGATCCTTGACATATGTTTAAGATAAAAATTTAAGATTAACCATTTGTTTTAGAAGGCAATAGGGCAGGGAGGGCAAGAGGTGAGCTGGTAATTAAGATTCCTTGTTGAGACACATGTAAGATATATTACTACTTATTTGTCATTTATAGATGTAACAATATATAGCTGTTTGTGTTCCATATAAGGACAGGAGGATGTGGGTGTATCTTTTAGGATTGGATATAGCAATCAGCCAATAGGAAATCCAACTAGGCTGATTGGACAGAGGCAGCCACAGGAGGAGCAAAGGGGGCTGGATTAAGGGAATATAAGGGCTGGCCATAATGGCAGGAGCCAGGCCAGAGCTTGGTAACCATATACCACTGTGCCTCTCATTTATTTGTCTGACAAATAAATAATTATTTTAATTTCTCTATTGCTGCGTTGAATATTTCATTCCAGCTAAGCGTTAACCACAAGCAGGGTGCTACATTTTATGGTGCCCCTGTGACTCGGATAAGTGGTCTGCTGGAACGCAGCCCCTTCGCTCTACTGAGCAGGGTACAAGAGAGAGGATCTCTAAACTGCTTACCCAAGCGCGCACTGGTAAATTTTTCCAGGGGGAACGCAGAAGTCTCGTCTGTCTGATACCCTGCTCACTGGCGGCGACGGACCGGGGGGGAAACGGAACCAACCAGGGGTAAGTGCACAAAGGGATTTTTGGCCCTCCAATTAATTGGGAGGAAGAGAAGTCTTGATCAAACTTCTGCGTCTCAGTAAGTGGGAACTGAGTACGCTAGGTGGTTGGATACATCAGATGGTGATCTGGTGGGGGAAAAGGGAAGAATGGGAGGTAGTGTGTGGTGAAGTATCTAACGCATTGTATGTGTGAGAAAGTACAGAGCAATCTGTAGCTGACCTGAGTGTGGAGTGGGTAGTACTTCGGTTCCCAGTGAGGCGACTCCATCTGGGCAAGGAAACCCACGAAGCGTGTGTGTGAGTGACTGAGTGGATACTTCACAGGGCCATACAATGGGAGTTGGGGGTTCAAAAGGGGAAAATACACCTCTTGAATGTATGTTAAATAATTTTAAGAAAGCCTTCTCAGGGGCGTATGGAGTCAAAATGACGCCAGAGCGCCTGAGAACGTTATGTGAATTAGAGTGGCCGAAGCAAAATACTGAATGGCCATCTCAAGGAACCTTTGATATAAATTTAGTAAGCAAACTTTGGTCTAACATCGCCAAAGAAATTGGAGGGTGCCCAGAACAATTTTCATATATAGATTCCTGGCTGAGCACATTAAATAAAAATCCTCCATGGATAAGGGAATGCAAAGTCCAACGATGCAAATTATTGGCTGTAAAAGCCGAAGCTAGGAAAGGAATCTTGCCAAATAAACTCAAACCCATTTTTGAGGGACCAGAGGAAGAGCTGCTTCCACCTCCACCTTATGCTCCACATCGAAGGGAGCCTAATCCAAACACTCCACCAGTTGTAACCCCAAGGCAAGAAAGTGGAATGAATAATGGGGCTGGAGTCACAGAACTTGATTCCTTGATAGATTATGATAAATATCTTCAGGAGGCATTGGAGGCCTATAATAAAGCCCAAGCAGAAGTGGTTATTCCATCTGTGAGTCCCAGTAGAACTCCATCTACAGTCTCTTTTAGTGAAACAACTGATTGCCTACCCCAAACCCCTGTACATCCAAGTCCTAGAGAATTATTACAGAAGTTACAGGGAGACCTTAATCGGTCAGCAAGCAATACAGCCAGGCGTATAAAGCTGCTAAAAGAACGCCTTGGGACAAATACCATCCCCTATGATTTGAGGCCCCTAGAGCAAGGCGAAGAGAAAGATCACGTAGTAGCCCCTCTCAGAAGAGTATTTGATGCACTTGAGGAGCCTGTGCTGGTTAACGGGCAACTCGGACCACGGCCACCTCGAACTTCGACCCTGCAATATATTCCATTCACGACTACAGATCTGATGAATTGGAAAACACACACCCCATCTTTTGCAGAAAAACCTCAGGCTATGATGGACTTGGTGACTTCAATAATAAATACTCATAGTCCTACTTGGACAGATTGCCGCCAGCTCCTGAATACTCTGTTCACCACTGAGGAAAGGAGAGACATAATTGAAAAGGCACAGATATATTTGCGTGAGCAGGCCAGAGTGGGAAATATTTATAATATTGACCGTCATCTCCAAGACAACTTTCCCTTGGAAGATCCTAATTGGGATCCAAACAATGTAATTCACCTGGCCAGACTTACCACCTACCGCCAGACGCTTGTGCAAGGTATCCGCAGGGCATGCCAGAAGCCCACTAATATGTCTAAAGTCTCAGAAGTAGAACAGAAACCAAATGAGAGTCCAGGAGACTTTTTAGAGAGGCTGCAAGAAGCCTATCGTATATGGACTCCTTTTGACCCTGAAGCCCCTGAAAACAGCAGAATGATTACTGCTACATTTGTGGCCCAGTGCGCTTCTGACATTCGTAAGAAAATTCAGAAATCCGAAGGATGGGAAGGGATGCTGATGAGCCAAATTATGGCCATTGCACGCCGAGTTTATCGGAATAGGGATGAGGCTGAGAAACAAGAGAAGAAGAAGTGGCAGAAGGAAAAGATGGTAATGCTAGCCACAGCAGTGAAGCAAGACTACCGCCCCTTAAATGGAGGAAGAGGGCGGGGAAGGAATCCACCACTGGGAAGGAATCAATGTGCAAATTGCAAGAAGGAGGGTCATTGGAAGCGGGAGTGTCCTGAACCCCTGAGGTTGGAAGAAGTACGCCCAGGCCCAGGCCCAGGCCCAGGCTCCGGCCCAAGAAACCAGGGACGGGGACGGGGAATGATCCGAGATGGAAGATATCAGAGACCTGGACAAGGACGGAGTAGGGACAATGTCATTGGACTGGCAGAGGAGGATTTTACCCAAGACTAGGAAAGACCGGACTCCATAAAGTTAGGCTTCCAGGAGCCCACGGTCACGATTCAATTAGGAAGCCATTTAATAGACTTTATGATTGATACTGGGGCTGAATACTCAGTACTCCCAGAACTATTGCAGAAAAAGGCATCCAAAAGTGTAGTCATTAAAAGTGCCACTGGTCAGTCAGCTAAGAGGTCTTTCCTCCAACCTTTGGAATGCCAGATTGGGGGACATCGTTTAACCCATCAGTTTTTGTATATACCTGAGTGTCCAATACCTCTCTTAGGTAGAGATATGCTGTCCAAATTGCAGGCCCAAATCACCTTCACTCCTCGAGGTCCAGAAATGAAATTGCCATCAAAGGCAGCAGGAATAATTTCCCTCTCAGTACCTAAGGAACAATCATGGCGCCTAATGTCAGCCCTGCAAGTCCAACCCACATTGGATACAGAGTTAAACAAGCTCCTCCGAACTCTACAGGTGCCACCAGGAGTATGGGCCGAAAATAGCCCACCAGGAATGGCCAAGAATATAGCTCCAATTGTAGTAACCTTAAAACCTATGGCTACCCCTGTATCTGTAAAGCAATATCCTTTACCCCGGCGAGCAGCAGAGGGCATCCAGAAACATTTGGACCGCCTATTAAAATATGGTCTGCTTAAGCCCTGCCAATCAGAATGGAACACACCCCTTTTGCCTGTTCGAAAACCTGGGACAGATGAATACAGGCCAGTGCAGGACTTGAGGCTCGTAAACCAGGCTATCGAGACCTTGCACCCAAATGTACCAAACCCATACACCCTGCTGAGTTTGATCCCACCAGAAGCAACATTTTTTACTGTATTGGACTTGAAAGATGCATTCTTCTGTTGCCGGCTGGCACCACAGAGCCAACCTATATTTGCCTTCCAGTGGGAAGACCCTTTGACAGGAACAAAAGGCCAGCTAACCTGGACGAGATTGCCCCAGGGATTCAAAAATTCCCCAACTTTATTTGGCACTGCCTTGGCGAAGGATCTAACAAGTTACCCCTCAATACCTGGAGAAAAGGTGGTTCTGCAATATGTAGATGACCTTATACTAGCAGCAAAGGATTTTGATACCTGTAAAGAAGGTACAGAGGAACTGCTCCACTTGCTCTGGGAAGCTGGCTACCGAGTTTCCCAGAAAAAGGCACAGTTATGTTTAGAAAAGGTCAAATATTTGGGCTTTGACATCTCACACCAACAACGAGCATTGAGGCCAGAGAGGAAAGAAGCTATTTGCCTTATCAAGGAACCTACCACAAGGAAACAACTCAGAGGATTCCTGGGAACAGCAGGGTTTTGTAGACTATGGATACCTGATTTCAGCAGTCTGGCCAAACCCTTACATGAAAGCACTCGAGGTGCAGAAAAGGACCCATTCGTATGGGGACCTGAGCAGCAACAAGCCTTTTTAGTTATCAAACAACGACTTATGGAGGCCCCAGCCCTTGGACTGCCTAATTCGGAAAAACCCTTTCAGCTGTATGTACATGAACAGAATGGGATTGCAGCGGCAGTCCTGACCCAGAGATTAGGAAGTTGGAACCGTCCAGTAGCTTATTTGTCAAAACAATTGGACTCAGTAGCAAAAGGATGGCCTCCATGCCTAAGGGCAGTAGCGGCCACTGCCAGCCTTGTCAAAGAAGCTGATAAATTTACCTTCGGCCAGACGATGTATGTGAATGTACCTCATGCTGTTCTGACACTCATGGAATATAAGGGTAGTTATTGGCTAACGAACCCAAGGATGGCTAGGTACCAAGGCCTATTGTGTGAAAATCCCAGGATTCATCTACGAGTAGTGAATATGCTCAATCCAGCGACTTTGCTGCCCCTACCAGAGGTAGATGATGAAGAATCACATGATTGTCTCCAAATAATGGATGAAGTTTATTCCAGTAGACCCGATCTGAAAGATGAACCATTGAAAAATCCAGATGTTGTATATTATACTGATGGTAGCAGTTACCTGCATGAAGGTGCCAGACGAGCAGGATATGCTGTGGTCACCAATGAGGAAGTTGTGGAAGCTGAAGCTTTGCCTGCTGGCACCTCGGCACAAAAAGCTGAACTTATAGGTTTAACTAGAGCTCTGCAATTGGCAGCCGGATGTAAGGCAAACATCTATACTGATTCTAAATATGCCTTCTTAACCCTGCATGCACATGGTGCTCTATGGAAAGAAAGAGGTCTAATAGGAGCCCACGGGAAAGCCTTGAAATATGGACCTGAAGTAGAAATCCTGTTAGAAGCAGTATGGGCTCCAGAACAGATTGCTGTAATGCACTGCAAAGGTCATGGACGAGGAAGGGATCCAATAACCAGAGGAAATCATGCTGCTGACAAAGCAGCTCGAGAGGCAGCCCAAAAGCCTGTGGGAGGATTTATAGCAGCCCTCATACCAGAGGTAGTTCCAGAAGAAGTTAAACCTCACTATACCCCAGAAGAGAGGAAGTGGGCTGAACAGGAAGGAGCAGTTGTGAAGGACGGTTGGATGATCCTGCCAGACAATAGGATTTATGTACCTCATCATCTAGCAGGCACAATTGTAAGAAATTATCATGAATCTACTCACCTTGGCGGTACTGCAACCAGAGAGAGTCTCAGTCGGAAGTTGTATATTATTAACCTATCACAATTAGCAACTTGCATTTCACAGAAATGTGTTCTTTGTGCTAAAAACAATCCCAGGCAGGGACCGGTACAACCTCCTGGAATCCAACATGTGGGATATGTCCCCATGGAAAGCCTAATTGTGGACTTCACAGAGCTGGTCCCTTCTAAGGGATTCAAGTATCTCCTTGTGTTTGTAGATACTCTTACCGGATGGGTTGAAGCTTTTCCCACCCGAACTGAAAAGGCACGAGAGGTAACTAAGAGACTCCTCACTGAATTGATCCCGAGGTTTGGATTACCTAGATGCGTTGGAAGTGACAATGGGCCAGCGTTCATTGATCAAGTAGTACAAGAAGTATGTCGAGTCCTACAAGTGAAATGGAGACTGCATGCAGCCTATAGGCCTCAGAGTTCAGGGAAAACTGAAAGAATGAATCGGACTCTGAAAACCCAATTGGCAAAATTAACCCAGGAAACGGGATTGGGATGGGTAGATGTGTTACCCATAACACTGTTTCGTGTTCGGTGTGCACCCACAAAAAGACTTAAGTTGTCACCTTTTGAGCTCCTGTATGGGAGACCGCCCTCCTTTGTTCAGGATATTTCAGCTGATCTTAAACAAATAGGAGACCATGTGACACAGGGACAAGTGCAATCTCTCTCCCGTGTTTTTGTTTCTCTTAACAGGTGGGCCCTCGAGCGCACGCCGTGCAGCATTGCCGAGCCGATTCATCAGTTCCAGGCTGGCGATAACGTATGGGTGAAAGAGTGGAAACGTGATCCACTTGCACCTAAGTGGCGTGGACCTTACACCGTCTTGCTCTCTACTCCAACAGCGGTGAAGGTAGCTGAGGTGACCCCCTGGATTCATCACTCCCGTTTGAAGAAGTCCGAAGGCAGTTGGACGTGCAAAGGTGACCCCTCTAATCCTCTTAAACTGACTCTCTCCAAAAACCCCTGTATCTAGCCCTACCGGGAACGGGCTAGGTCACGGGCAACATTAGACGACCGGCCTGCTGCAGCCACAACCTGGAAGCTGGCTGACCTGCGCACGCCTGAAGCTTGAGGAGCATCTGAACCAGCGATTGTGAAAGGAAAGATTCTCTTATACAATTGATTGACTGCCCCACAATTGATTGACTGCCCCCCCTTGTGGAACAATTATCAGAGATATTACTCATTGGGGATCCTCGGGATATATGTTTTGGTCTTGGTGGTTCCCCATTCCTGTCACTGGGGGAATTATATTGGGACTAATATTTATTTGCTATCACAATAAGGTAATCTTTTGTGGAAGGAATGCATATGCTAGACATCAACATGATTCTATTATTAATCCTGATCCCTTGGGAAGGGGAAGGGTCCTTGAATCTGGCCAAATTGACTAAATATGGATTCCACCATGACCACAATATGTGGGTAGGTTTAGCTGAAATGGTAGCCAATGTTGCAAATAGGACCAATTGCCTTGTTTGCTCTCTCGGGCCAGATGATTCAGAGGGAGGTATGCCCTTATTACCGATACCATTAGATGCCATTGGTATGGTAAGCGAAATACCACACCAAACAGAAGTACAGAATTTCCCCGGATGGAACTCAACTAAACCATTACGAGTTATACCTGTACAAGGGGAATTCTGTGTACATAGATCATCAGATGCAGCTGATTCTACCATGATAGGCTCTTCTCATTGTCACTATACATGGGATAATATTAAGAATACCTGGGCACACGATACTACCTATCGAACTCGGGATGCCTTGCCCTGTGCACCTCCTTTTATTCATGCATGGAAAGTGGTATGGAACATAACTGTGACAGAAAAAGGCAATCTAACATACTGCACTGTGAACTCTCTACCTCTTTTGCTATTTCGCCTTCTGTACTCCACGTACCAAAGACCTCAGACACGATGGTTGTGGTGGATATGTGGAGAATGGGCATACAAGAAACTCCCCTCCAAATGGAGTGGGACTTGTTTCCTGGGATGGGTATTACCACCAATGTGGATTATGCCCACTAATTTGGCCAAGCGTACACGAAGAAACGCTGATATTTCTCATATAGCAGGAGGAAGTACCCAAAGTTGGAGCGGTACTGATGATTGGCCACCAGAGCGCATTATAGCCTATTATGATCCTGCCTCCTGGAATCCTGGTGAGCTCATACAAGGGGCACGGGATCCTATTTATAATCTAAACAGAATAATTCGATTGCAAGCAGTAGTGGAACTTGTAACCAATGCAACGGCCAAGAGTTTGAGACTTATTGCACAACAGTTGGATGAAAGTAGAGCCGCCATTTTGCAGCTGAAAATGGGAATGGATTATGTACTTGCCAAGCAGGGAGGCCTATGTGGAGTCTTGAACTTGACAGGGAATGCCTGTTGCTTTAACATTTCAGATAATGGTGAGGCAATCCGTGTGTTGGCCACAAAGATGGAGAATATAGCACATGTCCCAGTACAAACATGGGAAGGATGGGATATGGGATGGCTCACCAATTGGTTACCTAATGTCACAGGACTCAAAGGGATACTATTGTCTTGCTTGTTTTTCTTGACAGTAGTGGTAATGGTTTTATGTATGATGCCATGTATCATTTCATGTTTTAGAAGTACAATTAGCAAGATGGTTTCAAATGAAACTCTACCTCATATCATGGCCCTATACAGAGCTTTACCTCAGGAATATGATGAAGGTCAAGCTATCAAGGACACTTGGGATGAAGGTCCTTGAGCTTGAAAGGGGGGAATGAGGCATCAGGCATAAGCCTGCATTTTATTAATGTTTGATCAGGACTTGTATATTAAAGAGGGCTTAGATTTTCAAAAGTAGATTTTCAAATGTTTCATGCCAGGCAAGAAGGCTAGCTGCTTAAGAAAACAGTGTTTTCTTCCTCTTAGACAAGGGGCCCCTTTTGATTGATAGCAGAAAGCAATTCTCAAAGTCGTAAAAGCTGAAATTACAGACTGAGTAATGACACTGACCCTACATGTTACAGAAGATAACAAAGGCAGAGATAAATATAATTAGGAATGGGCAAATAGTAAAATGATACCATGGGCCTCTCTTAAACCTTGAGCTGTATTTTCTAAGGCCAGAGGCAAATGGGGAGAAGCATCTAGCTGACAGAGAAAGAGAGGTTTTTTTGGGAAGTCTTTTTAAAACTGTTTCTTTCTTAAACTGAGAGAGTTTCAATAAATGTTGGGAAGAGCTAATGGAAACAAAGCAGCTGGCTGAAGCAGCTTGCTGAAGGGGGGGGAATGTAAACTGAAGAGCCTTTTTTAAAAACTGTTTTTTTTACTGAGTTCCTTCCTTTCTACTTTGAGAAGCTTTATTCTTTTAAAAGGTTACCTATGATAATGTATGAAATATATTAGCTTAAATATATTGGCTTAAATGTAATTATGCAAAGGATTTAACAAATGCTAGAAGAGTTGTATTTATCCTGGAATTAAGTCAGCCAGCAGTTTAGCCCCCCTGCCAGACAGGAAGACGCCATCAAATGCTGTCCTGATATATTAGCTGTCAGACATTTGTTTAGAAACCTTCAAATGAAGGATATCTTTCAATGTTGATGTGAAACTCAAGATCCTTGACATATGTTTAAGATAAAAATTTAAGATTAACCATTTGTTTTAGAAGGCAATAGGGCAGGGAGGGCAAGAGGTGAGCTGGTAATTAAGATTCCTTGTTGAGACACATGTAAGATATATTACTACTTATTTGTCATTTATAGATGTAACAATATATAGCTGTTTGTGTTCCATATAAGGACAGGAGGATGTGGGTGTATCTTTTAGGATTGGATATAGCAATCAGCCAATAGGAAATCCAACTAGGCTGATTGGACAGAGGCAGCCACAGGAGGAGCAAAGGGGGCTGGATTAAGGGAATATAAGGGCTGGCCATAATGGCAGGAGCCAGGCCAGAGCTTGGTAACCATATACCACTGTGCCTCTCATTTATTTGTCTGACAAATAAATAATTATTTTAATTTCTCTATTGCTGCGTTGAATATTTCATTCCAGCTAAGCGTTAACCACAAGCAGGGTGCTACACTAGGTTGGCAGGAGCTGGGACAGAGCAACAGGAGCTCACCCCGTCGCGGGGAATCGAACTGCGACCTTCTGATCAGCAAGCCCAAGAGGCTCAGTGGTTTAGACCACAGCCCCACCCGCATCCTAGGTAATAGTCAACACACCTTTAAAGCCCTAAATGGCCCCGCAGGTACCCATTAGAACCTTAAGAATTTTTTTTCAAAGGCCCTGCTTTGGAAGAAAGAATGAAAAACAATCCTAACCAGGCAGCAGTCTCCGTGCATTAAGTTACCACGGCACTTCAGTCCTGGCTGCAGCAGCACCTACTAGTCAATAATAATAATAATAATAATAATAATAATAATTTATTATTTATACCATCTGGCTAGGTTTCCCCAGCCACCCTGGGCGGCTTCCAACAAAAATATTGTACATTAAATCATCAGTCATTAAAAACTTCCCTAAACGTGGACTCCTACAGAGTGAATTCAGTTGCACCCTCATTTGGGTTGTTGTGTTACACAAAATTCTCTACACGGGACCAGTATATTAAGGGAGTCAGGGTTCTGCATAATTTTGTTTATCCTTCTCCCTGAGCTGCCTTGTCCATTCCCCACCCCTTTTTGCCCTCTTCACTGGCTTAACTTCCGCCAGCAGGGCTGTGATAGATGCTCCTGGCTTAAAGACACCTCATCTGGGAGGGAGATAACACCTAACTCGTCCCAGCTGACATATTTTGACATTAGGATTGCACTGTTACTTAGCTAGGCAGACATTCCAATAATGTTATTACAATATCTCACGGTTCCTGCCAGTGGAATCTAGCAAAGGAAAACAACTCTTCTCTGGCCTCATAGATGCACCGATGTGGGGCTTCATTTTGGTATGCATATGAGCATCACTGCCAAGGCTACACTAGCAGGCATAATATTCTCATGATAAGGTGAATTTAAATATCACCGCTCCTGCATGCAATGCCATCAGGAAGAGCTTCCAAACACTGGACCACGGTGACTGTTCTTCACAGGATTATGGAGGTCTAAACAGAAAATTGTCCCGATGCCACATGGACGGCAGCTGGAATTTCAATGAACCTGTTTCAGTTTTTAAGTAAACTTTAGCAAAATAAAAAATTACATTACACTGCACAGGAACAACCTCAATATATCATTCTCTATTTCTGCCATATCTGGTGTTACACATAATAATGTAATTAAGGAAACGTCCCTGATAGTGTTAATTAAAAGATTCTAGCAGAAGGGTATTTAAATGCTGTCTGTGAAATAGCTTGTCCAGTCATGATTTAGAATTACAACAATCAACGCTCTGCATCTAAGAACAAACAAAACAATAGCATTTGGTTTATACACAGCAATAATTCTAGAATAATTGGACTGCCTTAATCAGCAGTTTGAATTACTCGTTACTGGGCGCTCCGACTCACTAGTGCTAATTGGAGCAAATGAAATACTGATGGCATTTGCACATTATTTTTAAAACCTGGGCCACCGTTATTTCAGGGGCTCATAAAATTCCCTGTCCAAACATTAAATTACAAGGCAACGAAAGCCATTAAAGCATGCCAGCTTCCTTTTCGTTGTAAATGCTGCACCCCTGTGCGAACTCTGTTAATTAGCCGCAGGCTGTTGTTTTATTTTTAAGTGAAGTTTGGTCTCCTGAGGTGTATTGGAGAAGAAGTCAGAAGATAGGTGAGAAGCTCCTTATGAAATGCAAGTCTGCCACAGAAAGAAAGTGGCCCTTAAATAGAAAGAAGAAAAACTGAACACACAGAGACTGCTTCTCTCTGCTCAGTAATGTTGAAATAAGAATTCTTTGTTAGCATGCAAGCTACTCCAAGAAGATTTTTCATACAGTACTACCAAAGGGTGGGTCGAAGTGGGGCGGAGGTTAATGTCATCCATAACTAGCAAAGTTTATTCTTAACATTCCCCCTCTGCCCTCTTAGCACTCTGTCACCCTCTAGTGTGACTTTACTACTACAACAAAAAATGAACATAGGCGGTTGCCTGGGCTCTTAATGACTCCTACTGTATTCTGTAGAATGAAGTCTAGAGAGCAGCACATTCTACTTGACACCGTCTTCTAACATTTGGAAATGCAGGGGCCGGGCCAGGTTTCGAAGCAATGGCTTCAGGAAAAGATGGAACGGTGGGAAATGAGAGACACAAAGAGAATGTGTTTGAGGAAAGGGCTGCAACACACCTCTATCAACTCACGCCCATCAAAATTGACATGCCTTTATCTAGAATAAATTAAAGGGCATCTCCAAGATTCTCATTTCCACTATGGTTTAGAATTCCTTTCTTCGTCCCGTGCACTAACAAGTCAGTTTAGTTCCCAAACTAGAACATGAAAAGAATAGTTGTGACCAACCTCATTTTGACAATTAAATATGCTTTACTATGTAAGGTTATGTAACTGTGCCATAGCACCATTATACCACATATCTGGATTCATTTTTATTACCATTCTGTAATGCCAAAATAATCACTAAAGATATTAGGACAGTTGGCATTTCATTCTAACAGTGTAGCTTAATTTATAGGCCTTAATAGGCAATGATAAATACCGTATTTTTTGCTCTATAAGACTCACTTTTTCCCTCCTAAAAAGTAAGGGGAAATGTGTGTGCGTCTTATGGAGCGAATGCAGGCTGTGCAGCTATCCCAGAAGCCAGAACAGCAAGAGGGATCGCTGCTTTCACTGTTCAGCAATCCCTCTTGCTGTTCTGGCTTCTGAGATTCAGAATATTTTTTTTCTTGTTTTCCTCCTCCAAAAACTAGGTGCGTCTTGTCGTCTGGTGCGTCTTATAGAGCGAAAAATACGGTATTACCTCTACATTGTGAAAAGTGTCACCCTATCATTTTGGCACTTCAAGATGCTGTCCAAGGCACAAGTGGGTAACCCTATAACATTCACTGGCTCAGTTTCTACTATAATACAGCCGTACCTTGGTTCTCAAACTTAATCCGCTCCAGAAGTCCATTCGACTCCCGAAACCGTTCAAAAACCAAGGGGCGGCTTCCAATTGGCTGCAGGAGCTTCCTGCACTCAAGCAGAAGCTGCATTGAATGTTAGTCAATAAAGGGATGTGACTACAATACTCTTGGGAAATCTTCACAGTAACAGGCTCTTGATTCTTTCATATTCTGAAATATACATGAGCTTGGTTAAATAAAATAAAATAAGCTCTGCCCACCCCGCAAAAAATCTGCACTTGCATTAACTATCATTCCAATACTTCCTAAGTAAGGCTGCAGTCCAAAGAACTCTTTTGTCCCAAGTACTGATGAAATGCCAGTTTAAAAATATGCTTAAAACATAATATGCTTAAAACATAACTACAAAGGCAGCTTTATGTGCTTCCTCTTTCAATAGGTTGTTTTATACAATTGTAAGTGTTGGAAGAGGGACGCGGGTGGCGCTGTGGGTAAAACCTCAGTGCCTAGGACTTGCCGATCGTATGGTTCGGCGGTTCGAATCCCCACAGCAGGGTGAGCTCCCGTCTTTCAGTCCCAGCTCCTGCCCACCTAGCAGTTCAAAAGCACCCCTTAGTGCAAGTAGATAAATAGGTACCGCTTTATAGCGGGAAGGTAAACGGCGTTTCCGTGTGCGGCGCTGGTGCTGGCTCGCCAGAGCAGCTTCGTCACGCTTTCCGCGTGACCCGGAAGTGTCTCCGGACAGCGCTGGCCCCCGGACTCTTAAGTGAGATGGGCGCACAACCCTAGAGTCGGACACGACTGGCCCGTACGGGCAGGGGTACCTTTACCTTTACCTTTTAAGTGTTGGAAGGGACCCTGAGGATCATCTGGTCTAACTCCTTGCAATGCAGGAATATGCAGCTGTCCTATTCAGGGATCAAACTTGCAACCTTGCCATTAACAGCACCATGCTCTAACCAACTGAGCTAGGCTGTGTTTGTCTGTTTCAGCAAAAGCAGCTGAGGATTCTTATGGGCTGTGGTCCACAAATATTTTGCCAAGATAAATTTATTCGTCTATATGGTACCACCAAAAATGCTGTTTTTATAGGCTGAAAAATAACTATCAGGGTATTTACAGGATCAGGTCTTGAGGGGAAACAGCAACTAGTGCTCTCCTGATCTTGTTTTCCACACGGTATTTTATTAATGTCTTTTGTTTGGGTTGTATCCTTGACATCCAGCCATCTCAAACACGGTTTCACTATTTCATATACTGCCACCTGCTGCAGGCACACAAAACTCAAACTAATTCCCTAGATCTGAAAGTAATTTTTAATCGCCCACTAAAATAGAGGGAGAAATCTGTGATTAAAGCTGCAATCCTAAACACACTCACTAGGGAGTAAGCACCGTTAAACATAGGACTTTCTTCTGAGTAAATCTGAAATTTCAGCAGGGTTTACTGGTTTTGCTACCATCATCATTCCTTCTAACAGCAAATGTGGGTGCTTGAGAGCTGACAGGATTGGAACCAAAGGGGGCACTGAGGAAACGAGAAGAAGATATTACTATGCTCAGATGAATTTAAAGCTATGCAAGAGTACCCAAAAAAAATTAAGGTGGGAGGAATCTCCCCAGCTCAAAGTAGCCTAATGACTTGAGGGGGTCACAGAATGTTGTGTCATTTGAGGGGGGAGGGGGAGGAGAGAATAGTAAATTGACTTGCTTGAGCATCCTGCAATCTACATTATCCTGTAAGAAAGCACAGCTGGCTGGCATCCTGAACAGGGACACTCCTGTTAGTGAGCAAAGACAGTGCAACAGCCAGCCATTTGAATTTACACAAGAAGTTCACAGCTAGCCTGTGAGACTGACCAAGTATACTGTGCTGTCTATGATCTTCCAGTCCTAACCCCAGTAAGATTTGGGCAACTGTGTTCTATACCAGCCGTATCTTCCAATGGATGAGTGTCGGAAGCCTCTTTGGACACAGCTCACTGTGGAAAGGTGATATGTAAATAAACTCAGTCCATCAAATCAAACTGTTTTCAAAGGCTAGAAATGCTGTCCCCACCCACCAGAGTCTTCCAGCCCCCTTCCCCCTCCCAGCTAGAAAGCTGCTGTGACAGGATGACTTTGATTGCAAAGAAATGAAAGGGGGGAAATAACATGAGCATTCCAGTCAATCCAGAAAGCTGGGCAGGGTGTCAGGCGTCACAAGACAAAAATGTTGCCACATTGATTAAGATGTGCAAAACTCCTTGACCCCTGGATTTAAAACAAGTTAAAATTTAAATTTAAAAGAGCCCTGGCTTGAACCAGGATCACGAGCAGTGGCGTAGCGTGGGTTTTCAGCACCCGGGGCAAGGCAAGTAATTTGCGCCCCCTAACCCGTGGATTTTGCGCCCCCTAACCCGTGGAGCGCGCCCCCAGATATTGCGCCAGGTGCGGCCGCCCCCCCTGCACCCCCACGCTACGCCACTGAGTGCCACGCTTAGCCTTTGTGGCCAGGAGCCATCGCGAGCATATTTTAAAGAGGTCTAGAAAGGGAGAACCCCCCTCTCTTTTCCCAGCCCCCACCCTCGAAGATGATGGTGGCGGTGAATTAAATTTGTATACCGCCCTTCATCCATATATCTCAGGGCGCTTCACAGCATAAACATGGCCGTTCACATCCTGCACCGGGTCTTTCCGCGCTCCCCACGATGCCCGCCGGCTACCGAGGAGAGACCCCAGACCTGGGCTTTGCGCAGGGGGGTGTCTATTCCCTCTGTGCGCCAGGTGCCTCCAGTGAGGCTGAAGGGCAGAGGGATGGGTGCTCCTGACAGATTTGGATTTTTATGACTTTTTTGTATTAGGCTTCTGCATTCTGGCCATCTTTTAGCGCAGTGTTTCTCAACTGGGGGCCATATGGCTCCCTGGGCCCTCCCCCCAGGATATTCCAAGGCGGCCACAGATGAAAATCGTGTAAATGGGGTGGGTACGGCACGAGACGGGGGGGGGCAGAGAGAGAAGTGAGAAGTGAAGAAAACAGAAGTGACCTAGAGAAATAAACAAGAAAAAGACGTTGCTGTTTCTTTGCAAGAAGTGCTGCTAGAGCTGCAGAACGAAGTAGCAGCCAGAGTAACTTTCAGTCAAGAAAAACACCGTTTTTGGATAAAGTGTACAATATCTTTAAAGTTTCCACAGCTTTGGGATAAAGCAAAATTGTTTTAGTGGCATTTCCTACGTCTTACTTAGTAGAAGGAGGTTTCTACCTGGCCTGAGCAGTCTGAAGGGTGGGGGGGGGGGCAGCAGAGCATAGAGGAGAGGGTCCCTGCCTAACCCCTTTCCCACCAGCCATTATCCAACTCAATATTATTCCAGGCTGAGCCTGCTTCTCTCAGCCATGAGTCAAGAGAGAGCCGGAGAGCCAGCGCTGAGAACCGGAGCCAGCAGCGCCCCCTTCTGCCGGGAGACCCTCGCCCGCCCGCCGGCTTCCTCTCGGAGGGTTTAGGCGCAGCGAGGCCCCTTGGAGCTCTCCTCCCTCCCAGTCGGCAGAAGCAGCTGCCGCCTGTGGCTGGGCCGAGGGGATGGCGTCGGCGTCGGGGTGCGGAGGCTGCCCGTGCCCGGCCAGGCGTCGGTGGCAGCGGCGGCGCTGCTGCAGCGGCGGCGGGGGGCGCGCGCGCGCTAGGGGCACAAGGCTGGCGGTGGCGGCGGGGAGCCCGGCGGAGGAAGGAACTTGTCCCTTCCCTCTGGACTCGCGCCCCCCCAGATGTTGCGCCCGGTGCGGCCGGCACCCCTGGCACCCCCCACGCTACGCCACTGATCACGAGAACATGGACCAAAGTTGATTAGCCTGTTCAATGACATTTTTTCTTGTCTTCATATTGCTGTCTTGTGGATGGAAGTGCAGAAAATATTGTAAACAGTTTAATCTTCTCTTTATGCTTTCATGTTGTAAATCTTTCAGAATTCTCCATCTAGAGACCATAGACATTCACATGGAAATCCTTTCCTGTTTGAATAGCAGCCACTTAGCCTACAAACGACCCTGAAATAAATACATTAACCCATGTCTCAGCTTCATGTACAAATCCTACAAATGATTGTTTTCTCCGTTGTTTATGTGTTCAGGCAAAGTACAGTCCCGCTCCTCTGTTAAACACCCTCTTTCTCCTTGAAGACAGAAGGCCTATTTAAAAAACAGCTAGTGAGTGCTCGGAGAAGGGACTTAAGCTCTGCAGGAAAGCAGACTTTGTATGCAAAAGGTCCCAAGGTCAGTCCTCAGCATCTCCAGGTACGGCAGCAAAAGACTCCCGCAGTCAGCGCAAGGACAAAATTTGAAGCCGGAGCGGCAATGATCTGACTCTGTGAAATGTAGAGCAGGCAGGGCTCAAGGTACGCAGACCATAATGAATGCAGCCAGGGCTGGATTTAGGTTTGATGAGGCCCTGAGCTACTGAAGGTAATGGAGCCCTTTATATATCCAGCTGTCCTTTGTCAACGACAAATTGTTGCTGTTTTTTGTGTTGAATATATGCTATATGGTAATTTATGGACCTAATCGGTAAAGCCATTTGCAGCTGCATGCTACATGTTGCCATGCAACCAGTCCATGCAGAATGTAGGCACCCTATATATAGAAATGAGCAAACCAGTGATATTTTAGGGAGCAGGCTAGCAGATGGGGTCCATTACTTACATCATAGGAGCCTACACAACACAAAGCACTGTTGCTGTATATAGGTTTTATTTTGTTTTTTATCTTATATTTTGGAAATGTACATCATTTCCCCCCCTTTAAATTTATTGGGGGGGGGGCGAGAGTGGGGCCCTAAGCTATAGCTTGTTTAGCTTATACGTAAATCCAGCACTGAATGTGGCCTGCTTTTCATGCACGTTTTTTCACCTGCATTGTACATTAAATGGAAAACGCCCCCAAGTGTTCAAGTGCGCTTACCGTAAACCCACTTGGAATAAAAGAAAAACACTGGTAGTTGATCAAAATGAGATATCTGCCTATTTCCCTCCCTGTGGAACGCCCTCCCTTCAGATAGCAAGGAAATAAAAAATGACACAACTTGTAGATGACATCTGAAGGCAGCCCCGCATCGGGAAGTTTTTAATGCTTGGATGTTTTTATTATGTTTTTTAGATGTGCTGTAAGCCGTCCAGTGTCTGGGGAAACACAGCCAGATGGGCGGAATATAAATATGATGATGCTGCAGCATTTTTGGGGCCTGATCCGGAGGCTAGGGGCTTCCCCGCTCCCCCGATTCTGGTGCTCACGATCTCCACATCACACACCACCCAAAGCCTTCTCCTCTTTGCGACGCAATGGCTCCCTCCCTTCGCCGTCAGTGCAGAAGCTCCGCCTCGGGAGCCCAAACGCGAAGGCCGCGCCTCCCTTCCCACGTGTGCCGCCGGCGGAAGGGAAGCAGCGCCTGCGCGCCCGAGGAACGTGGAAGCGCGGCCGGGGGCCCTTGTCCGAGCGGCGCCGCTTATGGAGTGCGCCCGTTTGTGGAGCCGTCGGCTGCGGCCCGTCGCGCTGCGCGTGTTCGCCTCGGGGATCTGCTGCTGCAGCAGCCGCCGCTTCTTGCAGAGAGGGCGCTCCGCCTGCTGCCTGCCGGATGTCGTGGCGTGGGCTGCCGGCAGGCCCGGGAAATGCCGGCTCGAGCCGGAGGGCAGGCGGACCTTGCTGCGCGCAAGTAAGTCACGCGCTGTCCCAGGCAGGTTCTCCGTCCTGCCCGGGGATGCTGGGGCTTTGCAGCCCGAGTTCGTTCGTGGTCCCGCAGGAGGAAGTTCCGGGGCTACTTGCTCACCGAATGAAGAAGCCCAGCCAGGGCTTTTCCTGTCCGAATGGCTCACGCAGCCTTACCAAGCTCAGCAAAAACCTTTTTACGCACGACTGTAGTAGATAGTGGAGCTGGCATTCAGCTAAGTTTTGCTCAAGAGTAGGCCCACTGAAACAAATGGAGCTACCTTAGTGAACGGTTATTCATTTCAGTGCAGCTACTCTGAATGAAACGGAGACCACTCTGCGTGAGGAAGCTCGCTTGGAGGAATTTGACCTAGAATTCCCTTTGCCCAGTGAAAACGGTCAGCATGGATGAACATGGGTGTTAACTGGTCTTCGTTTACACCTTTGCACCGTGACACTAGAGCCAGATACAAGTGACAGGAGTTGCAAGTATCCATACTTGAGAGCAAGGCCCATTGTGTTTGTGGCGCTGAGCCCCAAGTGTGCTGCAATCCTGTACATGCTTGCCTGGCCTTGTGCCCCATTGGAGTTGGTAAGGCATAATTTCTAAGTAGGCATACAGAGGATTGCACTATAAAAGCACATTTTGCCCCTCCTTTAAAACACACAGTACAAGTAAGTGTGCGCAAAGTGCAGTGCAATACGTTAAATGGGCCAGCACCCATGGGAAGTGCATTGAAATGTGTATGAAACCCTTGTCCGTGCACCACACCCGCTTATATTTGCCTCCATGTTGCATTAGTAAAAAAGTTTTTAGAAGTTGGGAACTTTGTTCTGGTTGACACTCCTAGCCCCAACTTCTTTTTTTTTTTAATTAGTTACCCAGTACAAAAATAAAATAACTTTCCTCGAACCTTGAAGTAATAGCCAACCTGGTTTGTTTATGGAGAACTAGTTTGGCATCAAGAACTGCAAACATGTTAATCGGTGGTGGTCTTGCAGTCTAAAGATGCAAATAATATGCAAATCGTTGACCTTGGCAAGAATGATGAGCTGTGACTTATGATCAATGTGGCGCTTGTTGCTGAACATATATGAGATCAGCAAATATTTACAACTTTGAACTTCTTTTCACCCCCCTTCAGATGATCTGTCTCGACACTTTACTACAGATGTATCTCAAGCCACTTTAGCAAGTGTGGCTCCAGTGTTTTCAGTGGTAAGTACTTCCTCCAGTTGTTACTATGGGATGCAGGGCAGGTCTGAAGAAGGACGTGAAACATGCCCCCGAAGCGCCAGCTTTGGGGGTGCAGAGTTGGTTATTGGCATCCAGAAACTAAGGGGAAGTTAAAGGAAGAAGACCCTGAGAAGAGACCTGAGAGAGGAGCAAGAAAGAAAGCATAATGGCGCTGTGGGTTAAACCACAGAGCCTAGGACTTGGTGATCAGAAGGTTGGCGGTTTGAATCCCCGCGACAGGGTGAGCTCCCATTGCTCGGTCCCTGCTCCTGCCAACCTAGCAGTTCAAAACCACATCAAAGTGCAAGTAGATAAATAGGTACCACTCCAGTGGGAAGGTAAACGGCGTTTCCATGCGCTGCTCTGGTTCACCAGATGCGGCTTAGTCATGCTGACCACATGACCCGGAAGCTGTACACCGGCTTCCTCGGCCAACAAAGTGAGATGAGCGCTGCAACCCCAGAGTTGGTCACAACTGGACCTAATGGTCAGGGGTCCCTTTACTTTTACCTTTTAAAGACATTGGAGAGAAAAGAAGTAGATGTATGGGTGGACTGGGGCTGTTGCCCCACACCCCAAACACTTACTGGGGACTAAACATCAATGAACATAGCGCAGTTGGTTAGAGCATGGTGCTGATAATGCCAAGGTTGCAAGTTTGATCCCTGTATGGAATAGGCATCTGTCATGTATGATCCAGTTGAGATTCCCTCATCGCGGGGATTGGAGTAGATGATCCTCAGGGTCCCTTCCAACTCTGCAATTCTATTATTCTGTTATAAGCATGTGTGGGATTGCCATATGGAAAAAAACATCACAGAAATGGCTGTTCTACCAACAAAGTTAATTGATGCCATTGCCCAGGAGTGATTTGGGCCTGGCTCATTTGTGCATTTTGTTGCTGTTTCCAATTCACTCTTATACATTAATTTGTGAAGCATTTTTAACTTGTAAATATCGCCCATCTTCATTAGACTCCACAGTGGTCGCCAGTCTCCCCTCTTTGTTCAAAGTTGAGAAAAGTGTGCTGTCTTCTAGAAGCGTGTGCCATGGGGTGGAAACACCACACCCAGGTCTGGTGAGCCTGTGGCCCTGCAGCTGATGAAAGGCTGCAACTCCCATCCTTCCTGATAGTTGGCAATGCTGGCTGCTGAGGCTGATGGGAGCTGGAGCTCAGCAGCAGCTGCAAAGTCACAGTTCTGCATACCTAGACTTCATACATCTTGAGATATATGTAACCAAGGTATGAATTAAGCTGGATATTTAATTCTTTAGAGCAGAAATGTTGCCTCTAGAAATAGCATGGCCATCTAAATCATATGAATTCTGTACATTTTACCTAGTGTTTTTTTAAGAATGTGGCAATACTGATTTCTCTCTCTCTCTTTTCTTTCCAGATGAAATTCGATAAAGAAGGTGGTATAAGCTTTTACGGTAGGTGGAATTCTAGTCTTTACTTCTGAACTCAACAAAGCCTAGACGTTTTGAAGACATGCCGATGCAGCAATGTTGATTGTTTTCTATTTGGTTGCTGGATGCTAATCCACAAATACAGTCATACCTTGGGTTGAAGTTGCTTCAGGTTGAGCATTTTTGGGTTTCGATCCGTGGCGACCCGGAAGTAACAGAGCACGTTACTTCCAGGTTTTGCCACTCGTGCATGTGCAGACGGTCAAAATGACGCCACACGTATGCGCAGAAGCAGCGGATTGCAACACATGCAGATGCGGGTTGCGTTCGCTTCAGGATGTGAATAGGGCTCCAGAACGGATCCCGTTCGTATCCAGAGGTACCACTGTAATTTCATCTATTTAGAGGGCAGTGCTGTGGCAGGATCTGCCAGGCTGAGCAGCTTAAGATGCAACGGATCTCTGGCTCAGCCAAAGATTCACTGTGGTAACTTGCTCATTCTGGCTCAGCCAGCCGAGGCCAGTGTAAGTTCCCCAAAAGAGGTTGGGGCTGGGCCGGGGTGGTGGTGGAGCTGGTCTGGATCCCGATCCCATTCAGCTTACTCAAATGACCGGGCAACCAGGCATAGAACACTATTTTAAAGAGTTGATTTCCCTCTTTCAGGCTTAAGCAGAGCAACAGCAGCCCCACGGCTGAACATGGTTTGGATCTTACTGGAGTAACTTAACTTACCCCGGCTTGCTTTATGCCAGCTTCTTGTGCATAAGATTGTTCCCTTAACCTTTTTCAATATACTCAACATGGCTGACCTGGGGTTTGCAAGCAGGATCCCATCCTGCTTTATTTCAACAAGGTGTCTGTGTCATGTGGACTCAGCCCATACTCTGAATACGTTAATTCCTCTGGGTCTTGTGCTTGCTGGAGTGATGCCTTCGAGAAGCTGCTGTGGTCTTTGTTCTCATTTCACATCGTTGTGTTGTTGTTTTTTTAATAAACTCCTCCTTGGCAGAAAGAAAGAAAACAGAGCTATACCAGGAACTAAGTCTCCAAGCGCGAGATCTACGGTTTCAACATCAAGTCAGTGTATCCCCCAGGAACAACAGGATTATCATGAGAATGGAAGTAAGTGCACCTGAACAATTCAATTTTTTTAAAGAAGAATTTTTATTAAAGGTTTTCATGAAATACAAAAGAACGTGCAATGTTTCTTTTTTGTTGTTGTTCAGATCACAGTGTTACCTCGGGTTACATACGCTTCAGGTTACATACGCTTCAGGTTACACACTCCGCTGATCCAGAAATAGTAGCTCGGGTTAAGAACTTTCCTTCAGGATGAGAACAGAAATTGTGCTCCGGCAGCAGTGCGGTGGCAGCAGGAGGCCCCATTAGCTAAAGTGGTGCTTCAGGTTAAGAACAGTTTCAGGTTAAGAATGGACCTCCGGAACGAACTAAGTACTTAACCCGAGGTACCACTGTAGAAAGTCTTTTGGTTATGTTCAGTGTAAGACAATATGGTAAACTTGCACACTATTTTTCCATTTTTCCTACCTGCTCTATGTGTGACGTTTTTATGTCGGCGTCATTTGGGCAGATTCTCTTTCTATACATTTGTCAGTTTACATGGGCAGTGAGAAAAGGTTGAGGGGGTGTGAGCAGTTCTGCTTTCAAAAATAGTTTTCATAATTTAACTTCCCAGCTGCAAAAAGTGGTACTATATGTACAGCAGACTACAATAGGAAATTCAGGGCTCATCTTTTTTTTTTTAACAGCATCTAAAATAGAACCAGAAATTATTTAAAAACAAACAAACAGGTAAAAGCAACAAGGGATAGAAAACCTATAAAATTTAAGCCTGCAGAACAGTAGCAATAGGAGGAAACCAGACACTAACCAGATATTTAGCTCTGCATTTATCTGCTACTGTCAGGAAATCAGCAAAAAAAAAAACAATCCAACACTATGTAAAGCCTGCACAAAAAACCAGGTTTTAATCCCCGCCCCTCCGGTTTTAACTTAATGATGGAACAAGCTTGCATATGGGTTTAGATTGGTTCCCTGGAGTTCCACAGACTTTGCACCAGTCTTGTGGGGGGCAGAGTGTAGAAAATGTCCTCCCGATGGTGGTGCTGCACTTGGGATGGGGCAGTGCAACAGCAGGGTTTGGGGAGCTCCAGGTTAACAGCAACAACACCTGTGGGACTGTCACTTCCAACCTGGAGCACCTCAGTCCTCACTCTGCCCCCTTCTGATGAACTTGCCAGTGGTGGGAGGGTGCCACTGCCCTCCACACCAGCCCCTCTCACTTGAGCCACTGCTGGTTGTCACCATGTATCCGAAAAGCCTGCAAATATACAAAAGCCCAACTGATTTTATCCTCTGCTTCTTTCAGTTTTTGAAGGCGGTGATTACACCGGAGTATCTCCTAATCCTAGACTATCGCAATTTGAACTTGGAAAAATGGCTCTTCCAGGAACTGGCACCTCAGCTAGCTGGCGACGGTCAACTTGTTACATATTCTTTGCCCTTTGAATTCAGAGCTATCGAAGCAATACTACAGTACTGGGTAAGCACCCGTGCGTTTACTGTACTGAGAGTAATAGCTTGCTGTGATATTGTGCTTGTCAGGAGTTCAGCCTACACTCTGGTAGAACCCTGGTAGAGACACATTCCCAGCTGGCATGTTCTCTTCCTCCTGGTCAGTCGTTCGGGAGCTTCAAAAGCTTTCTTCAGCCCGAACATCACAGCAACCGAAGCCAACTGACACCAACACACTTAGGGATCTGCAGAGTTTGCGCATCATGCATAACAGACCTCAGCAACTCAGCATTTTGGCTAATCTACTTTATTTACATATAAACACACACTGCAACATGTCTCCTTCTCTAGCATCAGACAGCAAAGAGAAAAAGAACAAAGGACAACAGTCCCACTTCACGGAACACAGTAACACAAACATCCTGTCTCCGTCACTTCCCACTCAGTGGAGTCAAAACATATACCGTCATGTGAAAGACACCAATCCCATGACTGCAATCATGGAGCAGGAATTCTAACAGTGCTAAGGAAGGCTGACTAGGAACATAGTCTGCCTCTAAGCTGGCCAGGTGCAGCCCTGATTGGCAGCTTTAAACTGGCAGAGGTGAAGGAAAGAAGTCTCCACTCTATACCATTACCCTTACGAGGAGGAGTTTTCACTTCCCTCCTGTTAGCTACTAGGGCTACTAGGGCTCCCAGGGCACCTATGAAATGGTAGACACAGCACCTTAGCCAGTGAGTGGCTGACACATTACCTGACCACATGCCTCATCTGCAGCCAAGGGATCGAACTGGCTTATTTTATTAAATAATGAAAACGGGTGCATGTGTTCAAGCTGACTTCCATCATACACCATTTAAATATGTTGATACTTTGCGCCAGTATGGTTGGTTTAAAAAATAAAATAAAATAAATTATTCAATTTTGAAAGCTTAAACACGTTAACTTCAAATTCAATATATGTTTCTCTTACAAAATAAACAAGATGACTTCCCACGCTTACCTCCATGGTGTTTTTGTTCCCACCCATATTCTGCGTTGTATGTCAAGACTATATCTAATACGTATTTCCTCTAGTTATATTTATTGTCATTCTGAATCGGCTGCTTTTAATTCAAGTCCTGCCCACAATTTCATTTGACTATAGTTCTTTCTCAAGTATTTCAAAAAGGTTTTCCATTCTTCAATAAAAGGTTCGTCATTTTGGTCTTGCACGCTTGCTGCCAGCTTTGCCAGTTCTGCATAGTCCATTGGCTTTGCAATCCATTCCTCTTTGTTTGGGACTTTTTATTCCTTTCAGCGTTGCTCATATAGGATTCTGGCAGCTGTTGTTACATACATAAATAGTTTAATCATATTCTTTGGGGCACTAGTCCCCAATATCCCTAGAAATACTTCGCTACAGTATTTGTGTTTCTGGATTGCTGATTCTGCTGGGAAGTGCCTGTCAGCTTCAGGGATTTCAGGAGTGTCTGACTGTGTTGCCTGCTTTGCTGAGCAAGAGGCTTCAGTGACCCAAGACATTCTAAAAGGATTGTTTTGATTCTTATGAAGGATCCTGTTGTTATCTAGATCAGCTACCTGCACGGGAGACTTAACAACCTGCAGCCTCAGATTCTCGAGACCCTGGATGCTTTAGTGGACCCTAAGCTTTTATCTGTTGATAGGAGCAAAGTCCATGTCCTATTGCAAAATGGAAAGAGGTAAGAGAGACTTCCTTCCCACTTTTGAATGACCTACTTGGACATTTCTGTATAAAACCTGAGTTTTGAGCTATGCAATAGTTGAATCTTGCACAGGCACACTACTGGTCTGGGGTGGAAGCGCTTTAGGGTCAAGTCCCAAATCTGAAATCCTCAGCAGTTGTAAAAGGGGAATCCTAAACTTGTTCTTGCTGCAACATACTAACTTGGCAACCTGTCTGGAAATTACTCCTTCACATGATGGTTGTGAAGATAAAAAAGACTGTATAATATGGATGGAGAAGAGAGCGTGTACTATGCCTAGCTGTGGAAGCAAAACTTAATCTGCATGTAAATCCTTTGTAGAATTGAGGTACCATTTTGTTTGTTTTTGTTTATAATTTGTTTTTATAAATGAAAATGCTTACAAAACCTCTTCCCCCTAAGCAGGTCCGCAAAGTTACCCATGAAAATGCAAAAGAAATACAAAAAAAACAAACACCCAAATTAACCCAATCCTAAAATATAGAAAATAAAAAAGCAGCAAGCTGGTGTGGTTTTTTTAAAAAAACCCCACTAACAGTTACATTATGAAATGGTCCTTTATTAAAAGACCTGAGGAAGAAAAAAGTTTGAACCTGGTGCATCACTGATGCTAATGTAGGTCTGCACCTCGGGGGCCACCACTGAAAAGACTATTCCTGGTCACCAACTGCTCCACCTCTGAAAGTAGGGTCTCTTAGAGAAGGGCTTCTACAGATTTTAATGAACTTGCAGGGTTCATATGGGGAAAGGTGTTCTAGGTGTTCTTCAAAATACCCAGTTCCCAAGCCATATAGGGCTTTAAAGCAGATATAAGGAACCTATAGCCTTCTGGACATAGTTGGACACCTATCAGCCCCAGACATCATAGTCAAAGATTGGGGGTGATGGAAGTTGTATCCCAGCAAGAGCTAAAGGTCCACAGGTGCATGCAGATCTCCTACAAAACGACACTTGACTCTAGTGTCATCTTGGCGGTAGCGGTTGGTTTTTAATTCTTCCTCCTTTGCTTCTAGCTTGTCAGAGTTAGAAACAGATCTTAAAGTTTTCAAAGAGACACTCCTGGAAATCTTAGACGAGGAAGAAGTGCTGGAAGAACTGTGCCTGTCTAAATGGACAGACCCCCAAGTATTGTAAGTATACATTGGGATGCTTACGCTGGGCAAGGCTTTTGGATTCGAGGACTATGTATGGGATTAGCCAAATAAACATTGTGAAAGTTTGGGTATAGGAAGCGGCATTTCCTGCATCTCTCTAAACCATTTAGATGTCTTTTTTCCTAGCATTTCGTTTCGGGAGAGGACTAGCCACACAGAATGCTGCTGCTTTTGTAAGAACAGACACGCCAACAAGTGCAATGGTGGCACCAAGTTGCAAAAAAAAAGTTTTGTCAGCAGCCTAGGTGGTATGGCAACTATTGCAATTGTGGACTAAATATTTTATTTCTTAAAAGTAACTTTACAGCCAGTTATAGGCTATCAGCTGCTTCAGATTGTTGAACAGATCCTCTATATATTATGAGCTTTGGTTTAAATTGCTTTGTATGGTGCGCCGACACCAAAGGCTAGGAATTAGGGTGGGAGATGAATTTTGGTCTAGGCTTCCACTTGGGAGGGTATTAGCTTGCAGATTTTTGGTATGCTGGCATTTTAATTAGATCTATTATTGTTATTGTTATTATTCACAGTGAGGAGAGTCTGTCTGGAATTGACCATGCAGAGGAGATGGAGCTGCTATTGGAGAATTATTACAGGCAGGCAGAAGATCTTCTCAATGATGCTCGTGAGCTTCGGGTATTGATTGATGATTCTGAAAGCATCATCTTTATCAACTTAGACAGGTTAGCTGCACGTAACATTCTGCTCACTACCATTTTAGATGCACCTTCTGGAGGGCATTTGAAACTTGAGCTCGGTGGTGTTTATGTTTATGAAGCTTCCCTTCTTATCAAGCAGAACTGATGAGTTGAATTCTATGCCGATAAAATGTGTTTTGTTATTTCATTAAATCTGAAGTAACTCCATGTATTCTAATCTGAATTCCCAGACCTGTCTGGGTTCTGGATGAAAAAGAGGTAGACTCTTCCGAGATCCTCGGATCTGCGAAATACTAACTAGCCTTTCGCTCCTCTTTAGCCACCGCAATGTGATGATGAGGCTGAACTTGCAGCTGACTATGGGTACTTTCTCCCTCTCCCTCTTCGGATTGATAGGAGTAGCTTTCGGCATGAACTTGGAATCCTCATTCGAAGAGGTAAGGCACTGTTGAAATAAAAGTTTCATTTTTCTCTTATGAAACCACACACAGTTCCCAATTCTGATTGTATACGAATCGCATGAGATATACCATTCATTCTGGATGTGCAACTTCTCATCTACATCCATATCAAATAGGAAGGTGAAGCCTTGTGCCTAGTAATCAGTGTTTATCTGTAGACTACTCACATCTTTAGGAAACAGTTGGAGATAGTTCTCTTTAATTGGGCTTAAAAATTGCATTGTTTTATGAGTGCGCAGTATCCTTATGCATTTCATAACGTGTTTCAGCTTTACAAGTGAGTGAACTAGATCAAATGCATAGCAGACTGAAAGGTTTGCCTGGGGTCTGAAAACACAGGAGTTCAGTACAATCTACTGTGACTTATTTTGGGGGTGCTTGTCTAAAGAAAGGAACTTCCCAGCTCCTTTTCGGCACTTGACCATCTCCCCCCCCCCTTTGTGGTTCAGCAAAATCTCTGGCTAGTTTGGGAGCTTCAGCCTAGGGGAGGGGAGAGGAACCCGCCATTGTGGGGGGGGGACCCCACTGTGAATCAGGGGACCATACCCATAGCCCGGCACGCGGGTGGCGCTGTGGGTTAAACCACAGAGCCTAGGACTTGCCGATCAGAACGTCGGTGGTTCGAATCCCCGCGACGGGGTGAGCTCCCGTTGCTCGGTCCCAGCTCCTGCCAACCTAACAGTTCGAAAGCACGTCAAAGTGCAAGTAGATAAATAGGTACCGCTCCGGTGGGAAGGTAAACGGCGTTTCCGTGCGCTGCTCTGGTTCACCAGAAGCGGCTTAGTCATGCTGGCCACATGACCCGGAAGCTGTACGCCAGCTCCCTCGGCCAAGAAAGTAAGATGAGTGCCGCAACCCCAGTGTCGGTCACAACTGGACCTAATGGTCAGGGATCCCTTTACCTTTACTTTTACCCATACCCCACATTAAGCCTTGAATGCAAATTTGCTTGTAAATCCAGTTGCCAGGCTGTGCATTAAGGTCTCTTCCCAATTGCCCTCAGCTGGAACAAGTGTAATCTTGGGGGATAGCTTGCTTTTTCAAAGTGGTGAAAATAAGATAAAGTGATATTTGAAGAGTTGCAATTTCTCTGAAAGAATGATTTGCATCGTTAACTATACATTTCAACTTTACCTAGGACCGCAGAATGTTTTGGCTGGTGACAGGAATTATGTTTCTGGGCAGCGGCCTAATTTGGCGGCGTCTGCTTTCCTTTCTTGGGCGACATCTGGAACCTCCAATGCCTCCACCTGTGAGTAGGACCTTTCTGAAAGTTACACTGTGCCTTCGTCTCTCCCCAATTTGCCAGTTTCTCAGACTCTTCCCTGTGCATGTCTGCAAAGAAGCAGCCAGAGGCCGAAGTGTGAAACAGTGTTCACCTTGAAGTGACTAGAATAGAGTCTGCAGTAAATAAGGGGTAAAATTCCAAGTCTTGATGCCTGCTCTGCCTGGAGAGCCTTGGGAATTCCCTGTCACTTCACTTCTCGCAGTGAGGGAACTGCCAGAAGACCAGTGTCCAGACTGAATGACAGGGGTGGAGGCACTCCTTCAGGTATACAGGACCAAAGTCATTTAGGGCTTTAAAGGTCACTTTGAACTGTGCTCAGAAACATACTAGAAGCCAATGTAGGTGGTATTTTGGAACCAGTGTTGTATGGTCCCAGCAGCCGCTCCCAGTCACCAGTCCAGCAGCCTCATTCTGAATTAGTTATAGTTTCCGAGTCACCTTTCAAGGTAACACCACTGAAGATTTCCTTTAGTGGATTTCAGAGTTCTTTTGTGCTGACTACTGGATTGTTTTCCCATCCTACCTCTTCTTCTTCTTCTCCCACAGATCCCAGCTCTGCTGAAAAGAACTCAGCCAGCAAATGGGAAGGTGGAATTTAAAAGCGATATTAAAACAGAACCCCTTGGGTCAAGTAGAAGCACACTGACTAACCACTGACCAGACCTCAGTACTGGTAGACCTGCAATAACTGAACTTTAGACTGTGTTCTCTTGTAATAATGTAGCAGGGATTTATCCTTTGACTCTTAATGACATGCCAAAGACGTGCAGCTGAGACCACCAAAACCTGAAGCTTTTCCGAGAGAAGAGTCCGGTTGACTTTTGTGCACCGCGGTAGCAAATCAGAATTCCACAAGTCAGCTGCATGAGCTTTTCATCTGATGTCTCCTGCGGGAAATTCCGTTTGGTTTAATCTTTACGGAACACAAGAAAATGGGTAATAATAATTTCCTCCCTCCAAAGAATGCAAAATCCAATCCAGGAATCTTACTGTAAGTGGTGGTTTTCACACTTTTATCACTTCATAGGTAAAGTTTATAGATTAGGGAAAATGTGGCCATCCATACCGTCCTTAAACAGCGTGCTTCCTGTATGTAGAAAGTTATGTTCTCATAAGAAGATTAGACGAACTCATGCGAGAGAGGGCTACCAGTGGCTGCTAGCCATGATGGCTATGTGAGAGCCAGTGTGGTGTAGTGGTTAAGAGCGGTAGTCTCGTAATCTGGTGAACCGGGTTCGCGTCTCCGCTCCTCCACATGCAGCTGCTGGGTGACCTTGGGCCAGTCACACTTCTGTGAAGTCTCTCAGCCCCACTCACCTCACAGAGTGTTTGTTGTGGGGGAGGAAGGGAAAGGAGAATGTTAGCCGCTTTGAGACTCCTGAAGGGGAGTGAAAGGCGGGATATCAAATCCAAACTCCTCCTCCTCCTCTTCTTCTTCTTCTTCTTCTTCTTCTTCTTCTTCTTCTTCTTCTTCTTCTATGCTCTGCCTCCATGCTTCTGAACGCCAGTTGCTGGAAACTACAGGGAGAGTTGTTCCTGGGCTCACGTTCCGCTTGCTGGTTTCCCACAGGCACCTATTGGCCACTGTGAGAATAGGATGCTGACTAGATGGACCATTGGCCTGATCCAGCAGGCTTTTCTTATACAGTGGTACCTCAGGTTACAGGTGCTTCAGGTTACAGACTCCGCTAACCCAGAAATAGTACCTCGGGTTAAGAACTTTGCTTCAGGATGAGAACAGAAATCGCGCAGCGGCAGCAGGAGGCCCCATTAGCTAAAGTGGTGCTTCAGGTTAAGAACAGTTTCAGGTTAAGAACAGACCTCCAGAACGAATCAAGTTCTTAACCTGAGGTACCACTGTATTCTTTTAAGAGATTGTGAGGACAGCGTTAAGAAAACGCCTCTTGAAAAATCAAGCTTATCCTCTTGACTACAATGAAATACAGTGGACGCTTGGGTTGCGAATGTGATCCATGTGGGATGCACGTTTGCAACCCACAGTGTTCGCAACCCGTGTCTGCGCACGTGCGGGTTGCGATTCAGCGCTTCTGCGCATGCACAAAGCGCAATTTTGCAATTCAGCGCATGCACAACCGCCGAAACCTAGAAGTAACCTGTTCCGGCAGTCCACAACCCGAAAAAACGCAACCTGAAGCGTCTGTAACCCGAGGTATGTCTGTACCTTATTTTGGCAAGGGCAATGAGACTTTAAAAACACTGGGTTTTTGTCTGCTTAGTTGTAACTTAAGTAGATGAAATTCTATTCCCTGGGTATCATAAACTATCACTACTTGTAGGCTTTTAAATTGGTGCTTTAACTCAAAATGGTCCCATTGAAGATGATACAACTTGCTGTATTTTAATTTGTTCAGTTGGCCACCTGTAGAGGGGAAACACACATGGAAGCCAACAGGATTTATTGGGCTCGGTATACTGTATTCAGATTGGGCTTCCTGCATCTGCACAACCTGCAATCTATTGGCAAGAACTGCTGTGTTTTGTACTAATGTAGCCTAGCCTACCGCACAGGGCTGTTACTAATTATTTGATAATAAATTGTGTCTTACCTACCTTTTACCATAAGGTCCCAGGGTAGGTTACAACTATGTAAAATTCATTTTTAGAACAGTTTAGAAAACAAATCATAGTGGAATAGGGTGGGTCCTATTGCAGAGATTAAAGGTGGGAAGGGGAGGATAATGCACACAACCTTGAACTCTTGCGTGGGAAAGCAAGGTCCAAATATATAATGTTGTTCATAGCAGCCCTCTTTAATGCCAGCATTTCATAGTTCTGCTATTTAAATAATAATAATAATAATAATAATAATAATAATAATAATAATAATAATAAATATATTTGTACTCCACCCTCCCTGGCCGGAGCAGGGCTCAGAGCGGCTAACATCATATAAATAATACAATATGCAAAACCAAAATAAAGCATTTGGCAACCCTGCTAAAAATGCAAATAATAATAATAATACTTCTTAAGTTATGCACAGTTTCACAACTTTGGTATCTGAACTAGCAACTCTCAGCCTAGCCTGTCTCACAACAGGGCTGTTGTGGAGATGAAAGGGGGAAGACAACAGGCAACAAATGTGTGTAATTTCACACCTCTCAGAAAAACATACACATAACCTTAATAAACAAAAAAGTGTTCCTATTAAAAGTACAGTCTATAGGAATTTTTACTTGCTGCATGCTGTAAGGTATTTGCTGATTCATTTTGGTACTTTATATTTTTGGTTATGGTTGCTGTATATTAATAAATAACACTCCAGTGATGAAAAGCAAATCAATGGATGGGGGAACATGGAAAACCAGGGTGGGGAGAGATTGGAATAGCACCATTTTTTTCTCAAAAAGAAGGAACCCTCGTTTATTTAAAGGGGATTACTTTTCAGCAAGCCGGGACGCGGGTGGCGCTGTGGGTAAAACCTCAGTGCCTAGGACTTGCCTATCGTATGGTTGGCGGTTCGAATCCCCGTGGCAGGGTGAGCTCCCGTCGTTCGGTCCCAGCTCCTGCCCACCTAGCAGTTCGAAAGCACCCCTAAGTGCAAGTAGATAAATAGGTACCGCTTTATAGCGGGAGGGTAAACGGCGTTTCCGTGTGCTGCGCTGGTGCTGACTCGCCAGAGCAGCTTCGTCACGCTGGCCACGTGACCCGGAAGTGTCTTTGGACAGCGCTGGCTCCCGGCCTCTTAAGCGAGATGAGCGCGCAACCCTAGAGTCTGTCACGACTGGCCCGTAAGGGCAGGGGTACCTTTACCTTTACTTTTCAGCAAAATACACCCAAGCCAGCAGCTTGTGTTTTCCTCTGTAAAGGCAGCACACTTGGGAAGTGAATGAAATCATGTGGATGGGGAGGGTACTTGAACAAACATACACCTGAGTCCTAGGTGAGAGTGATCAGCATTTCTTCTTCAGATTGCTTACTAACGGTGAATAAGTATTCTTGGCAGTGGTGCAGCCTGCGAAGTACAGAAGCCTTAGAACTGCCTCTGCACTTTGCCTTCTAACTTTCTTCAGACATGGCCAATTGCCCTATGTTTCTTTTTCTTTTTTTAATTAAAAAAAAATGTAAGCGACAGAGGCCTTGTTGGCTCAGGGCCTGTTATGTGTGTACCCGCTGAACCAGAAGCCCTGATCCTACAAAACCAGGGAGAAGAGCCATCAATCCCAAGACTTCTGTTGAAAGCAATGTAGCAAAACTGGAAGAAACTTCAATCTGTAGCACAGTTAGTAGTTTACCTTCTAACTTTCTGCTAACATGATGGCAAAGTTCAGAATGAATGTGAAATACCACTCAAAGGGGAATATCTGTTTTTATTACGTTGCACATGGGATAAGGTGGGGGGGGGGATAATCAAGACAGCACATTCATTAATCAGTAGCCTAAATAGCACAGAGAGAATCTGGAGAAATAGTTTGTCATTAGATTACATTTGATTAAATAGGAAGCAGCCTTTGCACCAACCAGCTTGCACTATTCGTTCATCTAGCCCAGTACTGTCTATGTTCTAACAGGGTCCTACTACAAAATCCTTTTAATTGGAGTTACCAAGAATCACACTTGAGACCTTTTGAGCTACAGAAGCTATTTAAATAGGTGTAGAAGCTGAGTGAATCTCAAGTAGCTAATATTTCTTGTGGGTCAGCTTCTAAATCCTGAATTAATCATGTGCAATTCCATGCATTAAGGTTTTCTTAATACTATCGGGGGGGGGGGGAGTTTTACATGCTTGTTATTGGCTTTACTTAGGACTTGGAAGTACCATGGCCTGTAGTTTCAGTTTGCAGTCTTGTGCACCTAAGAATTAAGTCCAATTGGACTTGACTAGAAGGAAGAGGCATCTTACTGGTTGGTGGACAGAATCCCAACAGGAGAGCACTTTAAATCACCCATTAGCCCATTAGACATCAGTGATATTCAAGGTTGAACAACTGCTCTTGCTGCCATGTAGATGTTAGTAACTCAGCATGGGCGATTTATGTTTTGGCAGAAGAGGGATAAAAATGCAATTCCACTTCTTTTCAGACAGATGTATCTGAGTCCGGCCTAATTTGAGGCGAAGAGGTCCCACTTCCAAGTACATGTTAAAGAAGTGATTCATTTCAAATCAAGGTTGGAATCAATAGCGAGGCTTGGGGAAATGTGCTCTTGCCAAACTCTCTTCTGTGCAACTCCACATTTTCATTGGGGCTTTCTTCTTAAATCTACTCCATTGCAGTGTACAGTGGTGCCTCGCAAGACGAAAAGAATCCGTTCTGTGATTCTCTTCGTCTAGCGTTTTTTTTGTCTTGCGAAGCAAGCCCATTCGTCTTGCGGGGCACCACTGTATATTGCAATAAATACTTTAAAAATAGGCCTCTGTGCATGCACAACACATGTAAACAGTTGAAAGCAGCTAATGGTCTGAAGCAATGACATTTTGTTTTTAGAAGAATTTCCATTCATTATTACGCTTAGCAAGGAAATTTAAACACAGTAATAAGTAATTTTAGATCTCTGCTTCCATTCCTTAAAATGTTAATGCTGTTCAATTGCCAGTTAAATAGTATGCGAGTTATGCTTCTCCATTTTCAAAAGGGGCAGAATTTTACAAAAGTGAAGAGTGATTTGCTGAAAAGAGGCTTGGTGGGGAAGCATGGCAATTAAAAGGTGTAGAGAAAAAGTCTGCCGCTTAGCCGAGCTTCTAGGGAGCTTCTCTCAGCTGCTACTACAACTTCAGTCTGCAAAGACAGAAAGTATCCATTAATACAGCAGAATTCACTTCCTTGCTTTTTTCTTCCTTTTTTTAGCGGGTCATTTTGCCAGGGCAAAACAGATTACCCCTGTGTACAACTGGGCACCATGCATAAGGAAGTCAAGTGATGATGCTTCCCACCTTCACCATAGTGGGGTGGTCTCAAAGAAGTTGTGGAACCATCTTGGTTCTAAGCTACTTCCCTATGGTTGTGTTGCAGGAAAAAAGCAGGCAAGGCATGGCCTCTTACCCAGCTGGCATAGGAGAAACACTCAAGTTATCACAAGTAGCCCATGATTCACCCTGCAGATGGGCTTGTGAAAACCAGCAGTGCTCGTTTGCCTACCTTTCCTCCAGATTTCACTGTGATCACAGCACTCCCAAATCTTGATTTTTCCTGCAACAATAAAACTACGGTTATGCACTGTTTGACAGTGTTAATGCTTGCTTTCTTCACTATAGTTATTTTCATTAACGGATCATCTTTAACACAACTCAATTCCCATAAGCAGGGTCACCACCACCCGCTTCTCTGGCAACAGATCACCAGTGCAATAATCCCAGCTAGTATTTGCTACAACCAGAGAACAAGTGCAATGCTGTGAGCATACGTGTTCAGGACGCAAAGATACCTACTGAACAAACGGCTCCATGTCATTTGTGTGAATGATGAAAACCATATGCTATATACAGCAAGAGGAAAAATAGCTTAGGTCTGCAGTCAATTGGAAACTTTACAGCTAACCTTATCATGCTCAACCTGATCCTAACCATGTTTGCTTAGCCGCAGATCCTTTGAAATTCAGTGAAATATAAATCTGCTTGGGAATGGACCCTAAGTTTTCTCAAGTGAAATTTGGGGTGATGGTTCAGTTTCCAAACCATTTAGCATCCTGTCCCTAATTGTGACATTGCAATCTTCAGATGAAGATCCTTCCTGACCCCATTGAGTCAGAAATAGAAATTACAAGATATCCTTCATGAATCACTTCAACTGTGTTTTGAACCCAGCACGGAAGTTTTTTGTTCACATGGTTTCAGTTTTAATGGTTAAAACTGGTTAAAATGCATTAAGGACCCAATTGTTAGCCATTAATTCTACCCACAATTTATTTAGCCCAAGCAGCAATTTATCCTTTCAGAGTTTGGTTGCTCACCTCAAGAGAAATGATGACATACTGCGCCTGGAACAGAAAAAAGAGAGAGACTCACTTTTACATTGGTTTTTAAAGGTGGATAAATCAATTAAATGTATGGTATCTAGCATTTGCTCCACTGAGAAATATTTCAATACAGAAACACAGAAGTCAACTACTATGATGCAGATGTTCATAAACTGCTGAGCAGGAGCAACATGAGAGTTTTCAAATGCAAACAGTTATTACAGTGGTACCTCTGGTTACAAATGCTTCAGGTTATGAGTTCCATTAACCCCGAAGTAGCTGCTCCTGGTTGCAAACTTTGCACCAGGATGTGAACGGAAATCGTGTGCCTCCAGCGCGCACGCAGCGGGAGGCCCATTAGCGAAAGCGTGCCTCAGGATAAGAACGGTTTTAGCTTAAGAACCGACCTCCAGAACAAATTAAGTTCATAACCAGAGGTACCTCTGTACTTTTGTTTATCTACCAAAGCAGACACCACCACAAAGACCTATACCATTTGCTGTAGCATTACCCAGTCTTCAGGACAAGGTGAAGTCCATGATTTGCAGTTGTCTGTCACATGTCCAGAGGTGGTTTGGTTTCCACTAAATATGTAAACACGCGCAGCCTCTCCTCCAAACAGCCCAGATAAGATGTCTTTTGCTCGAAGAGGTGAGGTCACAATGATCTCATCTGCAAAAATTCGCAGCGGGGAAATATGTCACATTGTAAAATGATACAAAAACTAACTTGCACTGGATATCCCTGTGCAAAAGCTTTGGCCTTTAAAAACTTCGTTGGACGCAGGCATACACAAACTTGGGAACACAATTACCAGACATATACAAGCCTGCTTTGTGTCTTCTGCTTCCACTATGGCTCCACCGGATCCAAACCCATGTTGCTCCATGACAAACACCATGGTGACACAAATAATATGCCTGGTTTAAAATAGGCATACCTAGCGCCAATGTGTTTTTGGATTTTCTCTATGTCCAGGCATTTGTAAGTGGTATGGTGTCTGCCTCAGACAAATGCAATGAGCAATGGAAACTATCGCTCCATATTGCATGTGAAGCAGGCCTTAGCCTACAGACAATAATACAGCCAACAAGCCACAAGTAGGTGAATATGTGTTTATTTTCCTCTCTCTTAATCCCGCCCTCCTTTACTGTAGGAGTGACTAATGTTTTTTGGTCCATGAGTCATCTTAGTTTTTGGCCACTCCACATACATTTTTGTACACACATAGAGATCACGGACACAGAACACAGCACCCACTCCCTGTCCCATTTGATCCAAACAGATCAACTGAGGATTGAGGTTGCCACTTTGTTCACACTCATCCGATAGGATGAATACAGAGGAGGCAATCTGCATCCCCATCAGGATGCTGGTCCTGGTAGAGAAATTCAAACCTCTCGGTCCACCCCAGCATCATTCTAACTCCCCACCCCACCCCAGCCATTTTGCTGCCACCACCAAAATTTGTGGATTTGGGGGTAAAAAAAAAATGCTTGAGGGACCTGGTCAGGCTCAAGGGCTGTGAGTTCACTACCCTTGCTAGACTTCTAATCTTCTTTAGAATTTCTGTCTGAGATCACCCATTTAATGTTCCCCACTAGAGTGCATGGAGCATCTTTTGACCCTAAAATTCTTGGTGCTGGCCCAGGCTTGCAAGTACACTTGTATTTTGGCCTCTTTATTTGGATTTCTCTGCTTCTTTCCCTTTTTCTTTACTTTGTTCTAAATCAAGCTCATTTGTTCGATCTGGCCTTTCCTTCTATATATGCATAAGGCTGTTAAAATTCTTGGTTCAGAATTTATTGTTTCACGCTTCCTCTTTGTCCCCTTATTTCACCCTTCCTGTTCTTTTATATATTTGTACATATATATATCACATCTCACAACATCTAGTAATTTTAGGTGCTTCACAAATGAAATATGATACTGATTATGAGGATTCCGTTTTTACCAAGTCCATCATTGTTTAGGTCACGCAGGTGCACATCTCCTCCGAAGCGTGAAAATCTCCTGTCCCCGCTGAAAGTGCTCAGCAGAAATGGCTTGGCAGGGTCCGTCAAATCATACATCAAAGCAGTTCCTGCTTGGTGCAGCACTGAGCTTATAAATGCAATCCTAGATGTGCTGTCTGAAAGAAGCCAAGGAAGATGATGGGGGTCACATTGCTGTTCCTGGGAGATGGCAACAATAATTGCCATTAACAGATGGGCACTGTCTACGGCAGGTTATAACCAGAATTAACAGCAAGGAAACTTTGGCTCCGCCATCTCCATTTTGTGAAATTACACATTAACTTCGCAATGACAACAAAGGGTCCGCTCTCAAAATCATAATGTCAGCAACATTCTCAATCCAACGTAGATGATATTTCTTCATCTGGAAGCAGCAGTGGAGCTATAGCTCAGTGAGAAAGTGAATGTTCTGTATGCCTGAGGTCACCCACATTAAAGGAGTTCAGGAAGCAGGGCTGAACAAGACTCAGGAGAGTTTTAAAACTAAGTCATGGACAAGGTGAACCAATGGTCTGACTTGCTGCAGAGCAGTTTGATGCATACTAAACCCACCCCAATATAGTCTTCACTTTCACATGACATTGGGCATATGTGGCCCTCCCATAGCAATAGGGGATTCCTGTACACCAGGCATAGGCAAACTCTGGCCCGCCAGATATTTGGGACTACAATTCCCATCATCCCTGGCTAATAGAACCAGTGGTCAGGGGTGATGGGAATTGTAGTCCCAAACATCTGGAGGGCCAGAGTTTGCCTATGCCTGCCATACACATTCTGAGGACAGTTGACTGGATCACCCTTCATGTTACGTATGCGACACCACAGAATCCTATTTATCACCTGCTCTAGTGTAATTATCTGAAAACAAATGTGTATAGAAAATTGACTTTCCCTCATATAGGATTTTGTTGATCTAAAAAGAGAGACAGACAGACAGAATAACAGGTGTGGGAAACCTCAGGTTGCAGCTGCTGCAAGAACCCTTGGTTATAATAATAATAATTTATTATTTATACCCCGCCCATCTGGCTGGGTTTCCCCAGCCACTCTGGGCGGCTTCCAACAAAGTATTAAAATACAGTAGTCTGTTAAACATTAGAAGCTTCCCTAAAGAGCTTTTTCCTTTACAGGTTTTTCCTTTACAGGTAGAATTCTGGGTGCTTTTTGAATTTGACACTTTTTTCTGTCACCCTGAACGACAACCAAATGTTGCCTTTGAAGCCCTGTCAAGTCTAGGCTGCAAGGGAAGATTCTTCCTCTGCAGCCCCAGCTTGAATTCAACACAAGTTCTATGCAACACTGTTGTCCCTCTACATTCTGAAACAGCTGGTGTGAGCAGCAGAACTGCAGACTCAGCTGTGACCTGCTGCTCTGTTAAACCATGATGTTCCTCAGTTTGGGGATGGATGGTACATACATGCTGTGTTTCAGAACTGCCAACATCCAGTCCTTAAAGCCTTGAAAACAGGAGAGCAACCAGGATTTTTTTTTCCGCTGTCAAGAGCAGGATTCTCTTAGAGTAATCTTTCAGCAGCAGACTGGCCCAGAAATGGCAGTGGGTAGAATCAGAGGTCTCTTTCTCTCCTAGTCCTCTTTTCCCTGCTGGTTAAAACTTCCCTCCTCTGCAATTCCCATGATGATTGGCTCCAAGCACCTATTTAACTTTTAAACAATTGATCAGTCTTGTTGGTGTATTGCAGAAGTAAAACCACTGCAAAGAAAATACTGACCCAAGGACACTACTGCATACCTTGTGATGGTGCACCAACTACCAACACTTGCCTAGGGATTCCTTCTACAGAAAGGAAGCCGGTGGCCAAGGATGAACCAAGTCTCCCCATTTCCTGTGTGTCAAAGAAGAAGAGGAAGAGGAAGAGGAAGAAGAAGAAGAAGAAGAAGAAGAAGAAGAAGAAGAAGAAGAAGTTGGCACCATGGCTGGAGTCTTCCTTGTATGTTTTTATATTGGTCATTTCAAGGGATACCAAAAAGACCTACCTTGTCTCCGGTTAAGGTAAACCAGCTCTGCGTGCTTGGTGGGATATAGCCGTATACCTTTCCAACAGTCATCTTGGTATCTCGTAAGACATAGCAGCTTAGACTACTGCACACGATGGTCAAAATATGCGGAACATTAAAAAAGAAGAAGAAGTAATTGCAAGTGATAGCACCACCACAGCAAAATATTCTTGGTTCAGAATCTAAAGTATCTGGAACGTGACGTCTTAATTTAAATAACAAGTTTTAATTGCAAGAGTTTATGCAGGATGGCATTCCCCTTAAATAGCAAATTAATAGTTTGGGGATTCTCCTGGACTCCATATTATCTATAGAGATTTAAGTGGCGTTGGTTTAGGCTGGTTTATGGTCTACCACTGTAGCTAAAGAAGGGGTGTTGCTTGAGTTACATATGCCTTAGTTCTATCCAGACTAGATCGCTGTAATTTTTTCTGCTTGGGGCTGCCTTTAAAAACCACTTTGGAAACACCAACTAGCAGACATTGCAGCTGCTAGAAGGCTTGTGGAGGCCAGGCATTCATAGCATAGCTGTACCAGATGCATTGGCTGTCTATTTGTTTTGGGACCCAGTTTAGAATGCTGATATTGACCTTTAATGCATAAATTGGAAGGAATGCCTGCACCTATATGACCCTGATCAGGCCGTAAGACTGTCCTCTTCCCAAGATTTATCAGACAGGTGAACATAAGATCAGGGCCTCTCCAGTAGTGGCCCCACATTTTTGGAACTCTCTCCCCAAAGTAGTTGTACATATGACCCAACTTTGTTAGTCTTTAAATGGACCATAAACAAATATCTATTTCTGTGTTTTATTAGATGACACACTTTTCCAAAGAGATACTGGAGAGTTTCTTTATAGGAGGATTGTCCCAAACCAGCAGAATACACTGTATCCAGTCCCCAATTCTCTTTCTTCCCCCACCCCCCGAAAATCCAGCTTGCAAACAAATCATAACAAGCCAACAAATGGAGGGCCGTGCAGACTGGGGGAAAGCTATGGCAAACCAGACATAGCATGCAGGCTTTATGTTGATTATTACTGCTTTACATAGGTTGCATCCAACTAAGTTATACTCAGAGTAGACTCACTGAAATCAATGGACCAAACGTAGTCATTTCTATTAACTGAAATGGGTTTACTCTGAGTACAATTCTAACATTGGACACATAACCAATCATCTTTAATGGTTAGGATATATTGTTGTAAACTGCTGTGAAACCTGTGTTTGAAAAGTGGTTTATAACTCAGTGTCAGGGAGCATTAGGAAAAGAGAGGTATTTGGCTTGTTTGAAACGACCTCTAATAAGCAGAACAAGTATTAAAACAGTACACATTTAGAAATAATACTAACCTACTTAGTTTACACTTAAAAGTTAAATAAGTAATTAAAAAAGTAAATAAAGAATTAAAAGAAATAATACGAACCTACTACTTATTTCTACTCAGAAATAATACTAACCTTTTACACTTAAAAGTGCACAATTTTAGGCTGGGTATGATCACATACAAACTTTACAAACTGGGTATGATCACATACAAATCTAAAATTAAGTGCAATATACCTTTTACAGCTTTTCCAAGAAGGACTGCCAATAAGCAGCAAGGTTGTATTTTGAAGTTGGACACTGCTGAGTGATGATCCAAACCACGCATAATCCTTTTCTCCTTTTACTATCCAGTCAGCATCTGTTAGGAACAGCTGGTCTGATAGACCAAAGAAGAAATGGAGGATAACAGAGGATATGTTTCTGGTATGTATCACATACTTTATGAAAGGATCAAGGTCTTCTGGTTTGTTCAGTCTTACTGCACTACCTGGATCATAATTCTTGCTACTTTTTAAATACATGAAAACTCATGTTGAAACTTCACTCAGATCAAATTGCCTCTGCAATGATGCCAACAGGGCAGGGTCAGTTCAGTTCATCAAGTGATGCAGCTGTCCTATACATGCTTACCAGGGGGTAAATATTCAGTAAGACATACTTCTGAGTTGGAATACATAGGGTTGCACTGTAAAACTCCTTCTAGTCTGTTTTGACTCAGAAGATTATGGAATGGTATACAAAGCCTTCTGCATGAATTCATACTGGATCTTAGGTTGAGGGCCCTTTAGCATTAAAAGCATTGTCCGGTGTTTATTACCAGCAATATAACTTGGAGAAGGATTTAGACTATTACTGTGGTTTTGTCTTACGATGGACTTGAAAGGGAGCTAATAGAAGACGCAAGAAAAAGTAGCATATGAAATAGCAGAAATAAATTCCAGCAAAAAAAAAAAAATGTCACCTTGGCTGCTTCTATTGAGAAACGAATAAAACGAAGCCACAAATCCTCTTTGTTTCCCACCACCAGCTGCATAAGGAGAACCAACTACGAGATCCTTGTTTCCATCGCCATCAAGGTCAGCTGCCAGCAGTGACCAGCCAAGGTTACAGTATATTTCCTGCAAAAGGAAACTGAGATTTCAGTAGGTCTGGCAATACTGGAGTAGCTGCAGGGCATTAAGTTGCATCTCACTATCCTTCAGTCTGTCTGGAAGCCTTGTACGCCTGAGCCCACCTACTACAGTCTGTCGAGCCTAGTAGTTGCTTGTCCAACTCAAATCAGTTTTCAGAGTCTCCCTGAGCTTGTGCTGCAGCAGCTATAAACTGAGAGGAGGAAGACTGGAGACAGAAGTACAAGGAACCTGCAGGCTCCAGATGAATAGTTTCTCTAAACTTGAGACAAAACTAACAGTTAAACTATCACTTAGCAGAACCATGGCTGAGCATGAAGACAACTCAAGGGCAGAGCTGATCTGTAGGAGATGGAGATAGTTTTGGGAGTTCCTTTCTGCCTAGGACAAGCACAAGTCAAGGCCTGTGTCTGACACTGTACAGGAAGGGTTTTTTTTGTCAGGAACCAGGGATAGAGAGTGGTTCTCTCTCTCTCTCTCTCTCTCTCTCTCTCTCTCTCTCTCTCTCTCTCTCTCTCTCTTCTTTCTTTCTTGTGTGAACTAACAGCCGTCAATATTGAAAGTCGGTACTATAGACCCTATTGCCTGGAGTATAAAATGGGCCAATTGAGTTGTGTTTCACCAAGGCAATCTTGGTGAAAATTGGAGAAGAAAGGAAGACATCTTGTTTAGCTCCTGAATCAATAACGAAATTTCAGTAAAGCAGCCCTATTACAAATCCTCTCACACCACCCAGTCCATGATGTAAGTAACACAAGATGACTCAAGGAAATGAGACGAGCCACACAGGACAGTGTTTTTGCAACATTCTTTTGGATGTCTGAAAGAAAAAAGCTACACATAAGCCATGTTCGGATGGCAATATCTTAGCTTAAGACAAGATAGGAACAAGTGTTATCATTGCATCAACAACCCCTTTGAGTCTCCTTCCACATAAGCAAATGAGGAAGTCTTCTGTTAACTACAGTTTCCTGTTTCATCTAAAGCAGGTAAATATGATTAACAGCTTCAGAAAAAGCCAGGATATTGAGCCATAGTTTGAAGTTGGCAATATATGGTGGCTTGTTCTGAAGCCATTAAGCATAATTTCAATTTGGATGGATCAGTAAACTATAATTAACCAAGGAATTCCTTGTTTGTTTACTCATACACCTGCACAAATTTCATTCATGCAAGATTCATTTGTATCATGGTTTATTAAGTTCAAATGTGGCCTTAGTACACACAGAGGAAATATAGAATCCTTTTTATTCAATTTTACAACATTGTACTTAACAGTGCTTCCTAAAAATACAGTAACAGTTATTGGCACACATTGGTACACACAATGACATTGATTTAACCTATTGTGTGCCAATGAAGCAATAATAAATCTATTATGATAATAGAATCCACGTGTATGTTTATTCTGGATAGATCTAGAGAAACCCTAGATTTAATTTCTTATATGTTTGTATTGCATTTCATCAGCAAACTTACTTGACAAGCTATGGTGACATTTGGTAGGCTGTGGAAACCTTGTCCTCTATTGCCAAAAAATACATATACAGAGCCCTGGATCAACAGAAAATAAAATTTTAATAGGGTATGAATCAAATCCAGAATTTTTATTTATTTATTTTTTTAAATCAATTTCACCTCATCCTTTCATCTTCACATGAACCTGTCTGTCCAGGTGTACTGTACAACTGCAATCTAGCCAAGTCTAATAATTCAATTTGTGATTCACAGATATTGGCATTCACAAAACAGGTTGGTCCTAAGATTGTCAGTCAGATGATGCATCTGATATTCTGTCTGCCTTATTTCACTTGGGCCATGCTAACGTCCCCTCTTATGAATCGCCCGTAATTACTAACCTGCACTAACATTTTACACTGTAAAAATGCCACACACACATATTCTTACCCTGTAACTGAGTTCCTGTGATCCTACAGACGGGGCTCCCACTGCTAGATCCAACACACCATCTTCGTTGAAATCTAGAACTGCTACTGCAGAACCAAACCTTGCTGAAGGCTTAAAAAGAAAGAAGCCGACATCATTATGGCAATCCAACACCCATTTTAAAAGCTTATCTTTCTTTTTAAGGAATACCTGCTCATATAACGTTCAGCACAATTGCTTAACATTTTTGGATTTTTTCTTTGTTATTTAGCTTTTTATTTCAATTGTGACAAAAGACTGTATTTTAAATATGTACTTTAAACCCAGCTCCTAGTTCAACACTCCATTCCACCATGCAAATATAATACTCAGGAGAATGGCCAAACCCTACTACTTCCATTTAGCTCATATAGATCCCCAGTAAAGAGTCCTTAATAGTTTTAAGCAGCAACGCTCTTTATTCACAATGAACTTTTATCTTTAAGTTATTTTAGAAATGAAGTTAATGGCATTGCTAGTAGAAAAGAAGATGCCGCCAGTCTTTCAGATGACCGGAAACACAAGCAAAATGTTTTCAATGACCAATGTGTGACTTGTTTTCCTACCTTATTCCCCTCCAGAATGCAGTCTGCTTCCTGGTCTAGGTCCAAGTTTGCATGAGGCAAACCTGATTCGTTACCATAAACAATATATACACGGCCTATCTGAATGTGTCCCAGCCGGCTGTATCCTGGCGCTCCTGCTACCAGGTCATCGTAGCCATCCTGGTTTAGGTCAGAGGAAATCAACGCCCTGCATATCAAGTGAAATAATTCCAATTACTCTTTTGGTTTACATTTGTTTAAAGCTTCCACATTTTCATTTGCAGATTTTCAATTGTCTATATAAAAGAGTAATTGCCGTGGTGGCCCTGAAGAAAGGTGAGATCCAAAACGAAATCTGATTTAATTTTTTTATTATCCCAATCCTGTATCGACAGGATTGTTGTTGTTGTTGTTGTTTAGTCATTTAGTCGTGTCCGACTCTTCGTGACCCCATGGACCAGAGCACACCAGGCACTTCTGTCTTCCACTGCCTCCCGCAGTTTGGTCAAACTCATGCTGGTAGCTTCAAAGACACTATCCAACCATCTCATCCCCTGTCATCCCCTTCTCCTTGTGCCCTCCATCTTTCCCAACATCAGGGTCTTTTCCAGGGAGTCTTCTCTTCTCATGAGGTGGCCAGAGTATTGGAGCCTCAGCTTCACGATCTGTCCTTCCAGTGAGCACTCAGGGCTGATTTCCTTAAGAATGGATAGGTTTGATCTTCTTGCAGTCCATGGGACTCTCAAGAGTCTCCTCCAGCACCATAATTCAAAAGCATCGATTCTTCAGCGATCAGCCTTCTTTATGGTCCAGCTCTCACTTCCATACATCACTACTGGGAAAACCATAGCTTTTACTATACGGACCTTTGTTGGCAAGGTGATGTCTCTACTTTTTAAGATGCTGTCTAGGTTTGTCATTGCTTTCCTCCCAAGAAGCAGGCGTCTCTTAATTTCGTGGCTGCTGTCACCATCTGCAGTGATCATGGAGCCCAAGAAAGTAAAATCTCTCACTGCCTCCATTTCTTCCCCTTCTATTTGCCAGGAGGTGATGGGACCAATGGCCATGATCTTCGTTTTTTTGATGTTGAGCTTCAGACCATATTTTGCGCTCTCCTCTTTCACCCTCAGTAAAAGGTTCTTTAATGTGTCAGTGTTATGTAGTGTTTTTGTATTGTATTGTTCTTTTTTTTGTAGTGTTGTGTTTAAATTGTAGGAAAAGTAATAAATATTATTTTCAAAAAAAAAAAGGGTTCTTTAATTCCTCCTCACTTTCTGCCATCAAGGTTGTGTCATCTGCATATCTGAGGTTGTTGATATTCCTTCCAGCAATCTTAATTCCGGCTTGGGATTCATCCAGCCCAGCCTTTCTGGCTTGGGTTCCCCCCCCCAAACAAGATAATTTCCCTGCATAGTTATTACATGCAGGTAGGATAAGCATCCAGGCAATAGTATTGAGTCCATACAAGCTGATCTGTCAGACAAAAACAGAATGGAGAAATCAGAACTCAGAACTCACCACCCAAGTCTAGCATATGGAGTTTTCAGAAAATATGAAGCACTGGGTTTGGTGACATGCTTTGGTGACCCTTGTGTCGTCACTGACAACACTCTCCTCAAACCTTTTGCAGTGGCACTATTGCTCAGCTGAAGATAATTCTGGGGGGGAAATGCATAAAGGAATATTCGAGCACATTCATAATTATATTTTGGTTGTTGACCCAGCAAGGGCCCAATTTATATTTAGTGCAATACACCAGACTCACTGCAATGAACGGGTGCCTCTACACTTGCAAACAGTTAGTGCTGTGCTGAGAATTTATCCTACTTTTTGTTTTGTTTTTGCTTCATCATTGTCTGTGTCAATGAACGAAAAAGAAATTGCATTCAAAAATTATCAAAAAGGAGAGAACATTTTGGTGAAATTGTCACAGGGGGGTGCAGGGTTTTATTGTCATGCTTACCTCACCTTTGAAGTGGCCGAGGACATTTGTAATCATCCTGAGGATGAGGCAGATAAATGGAAGCCTCTTTCTCAGAGGAAGAAAACTTTTTTAAACAATGGAGGCTAGATTTTGGCACATCACTACACAGCTTCTTTCAATTTCATTAAAGCTTTTTTATTATATGTACTACTACTACTACATACACACAGTGCTTTTTTCTAAAAGAAAATGTTTAGGGGTACTCTCATTTTCCTACTCATATTGAAATACTGCCCCTCAATGAGACCATACTTAGATTCACAAAATGTTCAGGGGTATGCGTCCCCCCAGGAAAAAAAGCACTGTATATATGTACTATGTTATCAGACCCTCCTCTAGCTGTATCTCACAACCTCTTGAAAGAAAGGAGATCGTCTGTTGTCCAGTAGGTTAATTAAACTCCAGTGCAGTGCTGCTAAAATATTGAGCCATTGTTACAATCTCTTGGCTGAGGCCAGTTTACATATTCTACTATACATTTTGACTTGAAGGTTTACTTGGAATCACATGACAGGCACCTACAGAGTTTCCCATAAGCTCCAGTGAACAGAAATATCTCACATATAGTAGCTTCACACTTTCCATGAAATGCACGTAACAAAAAACTACTTCGTATTACCTGAACGTAATATATAGCTTTTGGGGTGGGGGAGGGGTGGCAAAGAATATGTAGAAGGCAACTTGCCAACAAACAAGACACTGGGTGTCCAGTGTATCTCCATATATATTTCTATCCCTTACCATTAATATCTAAATGCCAGAAAGACTTACTGCTGTCCAAGGTGGCACTTCAAAATAAACTCCTCGCTCTGTGTAGCTGATATTTTTTTCAACTGATTTGGCCATTGAAGAAGTCGTTTGTCTGTAGTGTTCAGTTCTGGACTGTTTGATTCTGCTGAAATAAGGCAATAACGATTAGACATTTGCTTATGGGAACATAAAAATGGAATAAATGTCACGGATAGTCCTTTACAAGAGATTACAATGTAATAAGTGTTTTAGTTAAGTACAAAACTGGAAAAGTCCAATATTTAAAACACAAAATGGACACAAAGGTTTTTTATGGACATTTTCTGGCAATACTCAATAGTTCTGTGCTTTAAGTATTTTAAAATTTTTATTAAACATTTGAATGATCCAGTTTAGTATTTCACTCAAAACTTAGCCCACTGTGGTCTCTGGTGTATTTATGGTTGTAATTTTGGCAACACAAGCTCTCTGTTTTGTGCTGACAAGTATATGCCAGCTTTTTAGTAAAAAACTAACAAACCATTTCCATTTGTTCCATAAGAACAATCTTCTACAAGGCCAGAGGTAAACTTCTGTTTTAAATTTAGTTATTCTAACAATATTTTCAGGACAGCCAGCCAAATGGGTGGAGCCCAACCAGGGATGCTATAACAGTGGATTTCCTGCATCAGTAGTGTGTTGAACCAGCTACTTTTGGAGGTTTCTTCCAACTATATAGTATTCATCAAAGGAAAATCATAAATGAAAAGCTTCAAGGATTTGAAAGTTTGGTGATACTGGCTGAGAATGTATCAGCGGGCAAGGTCCAAAGTTCTACAGTATGGCTTCCACTAATGCAGCGAGGCTGTTACATCTTGCTTTTCCCACTTCCTCTCCTGCACCCCCCAAATCTGCTCTGGAGATTTCACTGGAGATCTCCTATAGGAAATGCAAGAATATGGGGTTTTTTTCTAGATGGTGGGCCAATTGCAACAGAAAGAGACATAGGATGTAGACGGCCTGAATTTTGTTTAATGGAATGAACATGAAAAAGACAAATATTGTTCAGACAACCAATCAAACTAGGCAGACATATGTTACGTCTTTACTTACATGACAGCATTTGTTTGTTCATCTTTACAGCGTATATACAAAGGATTCTCAGGAATAAAGCAGCCACTAAAGAAGAAATTTTCAAATAATTATACTAAATGCATAATTTTAAATGCTGACTACTACTTCATAAGTACCCAGGGCACACAGGGCAATTCTATACCTCCCTGCTGCTCTCAGATACCAATCCTGCTACAACGTAGAATGTTTCTAGATTCTGTACAGCAGCACTCAAAATTTGTTGGTGGATGACCTGTGCCACAAACTATATTTAATGAGTGTATCAGAGCACTCTGTAAATTAATAGTTAAAGTCTTTTATATACAGTGGTGCCTCGCAAGACGAAATTAATTCGTTCCGCAAGTCTCTTCGTCTTGCGGTTTTTTCGTCTTGCGATGCACGGTTTCCCATAGGAATGCATTGAAAATCAATTAATGCGTTCCTAGGGAAACCGCCTTCAGACCAGGTCCGGGGACAGTCTGTCCCCGGACCTCTTCTGAAGGCTGGGGGGGGGGCAAGGGCTTTTCTTCTCACCCCCAGCATTTTAAAAAACCCTGGGACAGCGGAGGACTTCTCCGCTGTCCGGGCGATCTTAAAATGCTGGCGGGCGGCATTTTAAAATCGCCCCGGACAGGACTTCTCCGCTGTCCGGGGCGATTTAAAAGCCCCTGGGAAGGCAGGCAGGGGGGGACAAAGACTTTCGCCCCCCGCCCGCCTTCGGAAGGTGTTCCCACCCCCCCGCCCGGCTTCGCAGCAGCGCTACGAAGCCCGGCGGCTGGGGCAGGTGCTCCCGCCCCCCCACCCCGCTTCGGAGCAGCGTTCCGAAGCGGGGTGGCTGGGGCAGGTGTTCCCACCCCCCGCCCGGCTTCGCAGCAGCGCTACAAAGCCCGGCGGCTGGGGCAGGTGCTCCCGCCCCCCCACCCCGCTTCAGAGCAGCGTTCCGAAGCGGGGTGGCTGGGGCAGGTGTTCCCACCCCCCGCCCGGCTTCGCAGCAGCGCTACGAAGCCGGGCGGCTGGGGCAGGTGCTCCCGCCCCCCCCACCCCGCTTCGGAGCAGCGTTCCGAAGCGGGGTGGCTGGGGCAGGTGTTCCCACCCCCCGCCCGGCTTCGCAGCAGCGCTACGAAGCCGGGCGGCTGGGGCAGGTGCTCTCGCCCCCCCCACCCCGCTTCGGAGCAGCGTTCCGAAGCGGGGTGGCTGGGGCAGGTGTTCCCACCCCCCGCCCGGCTTCGCAGCAGCGCTACGAAGCCGGGCGGCTGGGGCAGGTGCTCCCGCCCCCCACCCCGCTTCGGAGCAGCGTTCCGAAGCGGGGAGGCTGGGGCAGATGTTCCCACCCCCCGCCCGGCTTCGCAGCAGCGCTACGAAGCCGGGCGGCTGGGGCAGGTGTTCCCGCCCCCCCACCCCGCTTCGGAGCAGCGTTCCGAAGCGGGGTGGCTGGGGCAGGTGTTCCCACCCCCCGCCCGGCTTCGCAGCAGTGCTACGAAGCCGGGCGGCTGGGGCAGGTGCTCCCGCCCCCCCACCCCGCTTCGGAGCAGCCGCTTGCTTCAAAAGAGGTCCGGGGGCAGCGGGAGCGCTTCCTGCTGCCCCCGGACCTCTTTTGAAGCAAGGGGCGGTGGGGAGAAGCGATCTCCCCGCAGCCGCTTGCTTCAAAAGAGGTCCGGGACCTCTTTTGAAGCAAGCGGCTGCGGGGAGAAGCGCAGCCGCTTGCTTCAAAAGAGGTCCGGGGGCAGCGGGAGCGCTTCCCGCTGCCTCCGGACCTCTTTTGAAGCAAGGGGCGGTGGGGAGAAGCGATCTCCCGGCCACCCCTTGCTTCAAAAGAGAAGACCCGCTGTCCCCGGGGCAAGCTTCGTTTTGCGAAGCAAGCCCATAGGGAAATTCGTCTTGCGAGGCAACTTGAAAACGAAAAAACCTTTCGTTTTGCGAGTTTTTCGTCTCGCGAGGCGTTCGTCTTGCGGGGTACCACTGTATCAACCTTTTATGCTCTTACACACCCGCCCAATGCTCCTATCCCTTCTTTTAGCTTCTTTTAAATTCTTATAGACTTATATATTCACCTTCTGTTTTAATACCTTTTAGCTTTCCAAAACACTTTTCAGATTTTAAATGACTGGATCCTATGCTTTTATGCTGGTTTATGACCATAATAAAGATTTGTATTGTATTGTATTGGCCAAACAACACAACTATTCCTCTCTCAGAATTAACCAGATGTCCTTAAACTCGTTTTCTATAATTGCAAACATAATCAGCACTTCAAATGAAATGTTAGAAGGCTAATGGGTGGCTATTACATGTGAGTTATTATAGCGTCCACAGCTCAATTCACAACTTATCTGAACCACATTTCTTACATGAAAATATTTGCATAATTTTATTATTGGTTTAGAGTAGTATACCTTGGTCTAGAGAGGTTAAACCAGCACCTCACCTTGTTCCATTCTCTAACATTTGACTTGTTTGCTCAAAAATGTTATTTGATGAGAATGCCATATCATCCACACCACCGAGAAAATATTCATGGAATTTGTTCACCAAAAATGAGGACTTCCTGGCATAAATGGGGTAAAGCTATGAAAATGGAAATGCAAATTAATTAGATAGATGAGAATTTCAAGAGTAGCATTCAACAAAGCTCTTTTCAACAAAAATACATTACCTTGGCGACAGTGATCATTTCGCCAAACCTGAAGGAGAAAGTACAGTATTCTCTATTTACCATCCGTGTAGAACTTTTCAGTGAACAAAACACTTTTTATATACACCTACGTGCTTCCTTTGCTGTTGAGTCTCAGGCTTGCATACTTCCCTCTAACTTCCAAGGTGATCAAAAGTTAATTTCCTTTTTTGATTAATTTCAGTTTAGCATTACGTCCAAAGCCTAAACTGTGGTTAAGTTTAACTACCTAACATTTGAAGGTGGCTTGTTTCAGTAAACCATGTTTAAGATTAACCTGTTTGCCAGAGTTCTGACATAACAAAACACTTCAGTTAATCAGAATTGAAAATGGAAACTTCTGATTTTTCTCTTCAGGGGCACACTGAGGAAGGAAAGGTTCCCTGCAGCTCATTCCCATGATGCTAAATCATAGTTTATTATTACACCAAACACAGACTTTGTGGGCCACTACAATGTGGAAGCAGTATTCACCATGTAGAAAGATAACAAGGGCATCTGTCAGCTAAACGCATTTATTTCAGTAAAATTCATTAACAAATTGGTTATTCCAGATTTGTTATTCAGCTGAAATAATGAACTGACCAAAACTATATTTATTAAACACACAGCTTGATATGAGTCTGCAGTGCAAAGAAATGTTTAGAATAGGGGCAACAATTGCTGGCCCATCAGCAAATGTTAAAATACACCCACATCCCTCTGGCATCTCCTTCAACTCCACATCATGATTTACTTTAAAGTGTATATATTGAGACATCTCCTCCTTAATATTTATTTGTTTCCCATTTCAATATGTCAGTCCCTTCCAATCTTTCCTTTAGCACCAAAGCACAGTTTTTTAAAAAAACAACAACAACCAATGGTCCTTCTATCTACTTCGGCCCATCCACTTATGGGAGATCCCTTCCACAAAAAATAAAACACACACCACAACTTTAAACTTTCTTCTCCAATTCTCATCATTTAACAGCACTTGCTCTAGCCTTATTTGCATGTCCAACCCATCAACAACAAATTTCCTCTGTTTGGGCCCAATGTCCTCCACACTGAGTTGTGCTTTCCCAAAATTATTTATTTTCTCATTCAATTACTATACTGAGAGGATTTTTTAGTATGTACTTCATTTAAAAAAAAGGATCAAACATATAATCAAATTATAAAACGTGCACTGCTGTAGGAATAAAAATGGAAACATTTAGCTTGACTTACACTTCAAGAAACTGCAGATACGTGCAGTCAACAATTGTGTCTTCAGTTATTACTTTCAGCCCATAAAGTTCCTGGTAGATTGACAGTAAATCTTTGACTGGCACATACCTAAATATATTGAAGAGCAGAGTTTCTTATTTAAACCAACAAAGTTCATTGGCATAAATCAAGTCCTCAACTAAAATTGTGGACCCATCCGCAGCGCCCCCCTCCCCAGCAGGTGAAGCCACAGGCAACAACAGGTGTGAACAAACTAGACAATATAATTTCAACCCCAGAGTCCCTGATGCAAGTAAAGGTAAAGGACCTCTGAACAGTTAAGTCCAGTAAAAGACGACTATGGGGTGTGGCGCTCATCTCGCTTTCAGGCTGAGGGAGCAGTGTTTGTCCACAGACAGCTTTCCAGGTCATGTGGCCAGCATGACTAAACTGCTTCTGGCACAATGAGACACCGGGACGGAAGCCAGAGCGCATGGAAATGCTGTTTACCTTCCCACTGCAGCAATACCTATTTATCTACTTGCACTAGTGTGCTTTCGAACTGTTAGGTTGGCAGAAGCTGGGACAGAGCAACGGGACCTCCCCCCCTCACATGGATTCGAATTGCCGACCTTCCAATTGCTGAGCCCAAGAGGCTTGCTCAGTGGTTTAGACCACAGCGCCACCTGCTCCCTGATGCAAGGGTAATGTTATAACATTGGTTGTAGTGGTTATAATGTTATAACATTGGTTCCTCAACACCACATTGGTGATGGTGGTTAAACCATGGATCTTTCGCCACTGTCTCTGCTTCTGAACCCTCTGCTCCCTGCTCTCTCTCTCTCTCTCTCTCTCTCTCTGTTTTGAAAACAGCACACTTACCAGCTTGGTTCCAAATAACTAAAATCCAGCTCAAACTGGCTCAGCACATCTCCTCCTAAAATTAGAGGGCGAAAAGAGAGCAAGACATCAACTTACTGAAGCAAAAACCATACAAAGAATTTTGCCTTCCTTTTAGATTATTGGAGCATTTGCATTTGAACAAAATCTGGAACACCTCCTACTACCGTATTTTTCGCTCCATAGGGCGCACCTGACCATAGGGCGCACCTAGTTTTTAGAGGAGGAAAATACGGAGAAAAATATTCTGAATCAAATGTTGCACTAAACTATTTAAAGGAGCAAAGCGGGCGGCTCCTGTCCGCTTTGCTGCTTTAAACTGAGCCTCAGAGGAGGGTAGGAAGGGGAACCATGGCTTATCTAAGTCCAGTTAATAATGCTGAGCCTGACTTATGGCCATCGAGATTAGCCTGGCCATCTCAGTGGAAATCTGGGGAGGCTGGGGTGGACTTTCAGTGGTCAAAGTGTGGTTGTGTCTTCCTGCCCGGCATCTATTTCCTGCCCTCTTTCCCTCCTCCACCTCCGCACCCTGCTTCAAGGGAAGGAAGCGGAGCCATGGATCCTCTGCTCGCAACTGCAATGGATTCCCTCCACTTTGAAGCAGGAAAGTGGGAGAGGAGCTGCTTACACGAGTGTAAGCTGCTCCCCTCCCACATTGCCGCTTCAAAGGGAGCCCAGGAGGAGGGAATCTGCTGCATTTGCCAGCACAGGATCCATGGTCCCCTTCCTTCCCTCCTCCGTAGTTGCTTTGAAGCAGGAAAGTGGGAGAGGAGCTGCTTACACGAGTGTAAGCTGCTCCCCTCCCACATTGTCGCTTCAAAGCAATCACGGAGGAGGGAATCCGCTGCAGCCTCTAGCAGCGGAGGATCCATGGTCCCCTTCCTTCCCTCCTCCGTAGTTGCTTTGAAGCAGGAAAGTGGGAGAGGAGCTGCTTACACGAGTGTAAGCTGCTCCCTTCCCACATTGCCGCTTCAAAGGGAGCCCAGGAGGAGGGAATCCGCTGCAGCTTCCCCCACCTCCCGAAGAAGCCGCGCGCTCTTTAAAGGGGCTGCGCGGCTTCTCCTGGCTTTTCTGGGAGGTGGGGGGATTCCCCCACCTCGTAGAAAAGCCTGCAGGAGCCGCACAGCCTTTAAAGAGGGCGCCGCTCTTGGGGGCTTTTCCCCCAGGAGGGAGAAGGGACTGATGCGGCCAGTCAGTCCCTTCTCCCTCCTGGAGAAAAGCCCGCAAGAGCGCACGAAGCTTGTGTGCGGCTCTTGAGGGCTTTTCCCGCCTGCCTCCCCCCTGCATTCGCTCCATAGGACGCACACACATTTTCCCTTGCTTTTTAGGAGGGAAAAAGTGCGTCCTATGGTGCGAAAAATACGGTAGTTTCTTTCTGCATAGCTTGCTCAGTTCCGTTAAGGGCATTCCTTCCTGTCTGCCACATACTTTTGGATTTGTCCTGTCCCTTATGCTCAGAACCTAAGCAAGTTTCTCACTGTCTGCTTCAGGGCCTTGTCAAGCATCTCAGCCAGCTGAAATGCCCCATGTGAAACTGAGCAAGCTATGCAGAAAGAAACTAGTGCCATGGCTAAACAAATCACTTATTTCAGGGGTGAAGTCATTGAAACCTTAGTGATATCAGTCTTTTCTGTAAGAACCTTCAGGAATTTAATGGAAATCTAGGGAGAACATTCCAGGATCCATAAGGAAATAAATTACCAAAATCACCAGCAGCGTGAGCATCTGAATATGAGCCATAAAAATCAATCTAGGAAAAATAGAAACAAGTTATTTACATCAAAGAAGTAGGAACATGAACAGAATCAAAATTTCTCATTTCTCCTCTTTGATACAAGCCACCTAGGAGATGATCCAGACCCCTGAAGCTTCTTTTTCACCCTCACCGTTGCATAAAGTTCCACATATAGGATTCCTCCAGCAGGAATTCCTAGCCAATCAGTTGCAAAAACTCAAGACTTTTGTCTCCTTCTCTGGCTACCTCCATGTGGGGAAATGATTGCTTGTACATAAGAGCATGAGCCACCTCCAAAACTGCCAAGGTGTTTCTTTCATATCTACCAAGCCATAATGGCTACTAGTCAACAACCATCCTTACTTATCAGAATCTTAAGGGTTTGTGCTCTCCCTGTTCTCTTGTACTACAGAGAACATCCAACCAATTAATTTTTTTAAAGGTGAACAGCAGTAAGGATCTTTCCTTCCTTCCTTCTCCCTCCCACCCCAGATATTATGTGATTGTCACTTAAGGGGGACAACAAAACCAAATGATAAAATATGCTTCGGTCACAAGGAAAAAATGACCCGAGGCTAATAATAAAATAAGGCACCACTTACAGCTGCCATGGCATGTAAAAATCCTTGTTCAATCCCCAAGCTATGCCAACTCACGTCTGCCACCATATGAGAAGCGATTCCAAAAAGGAAAGCCACCAGTTTCTCTGTGGCCTAAACAACAGAAACAAAAACAAGCATTTCTGCATTAAGTGCATTGAAACCAAACTCTCAAAAGGTATTTGGGGACATTTAGTTGACATGTTTGCTGATGAAACCTTGCCTCTGCTTTCACCAACACAAGGGAGAAATCTATGTGGTATGTTATTTATTTGTATAGCATCTTCAGTGGGCATGCATGCTGCCATTTTTACAGCTAGTCATTACGAAACGTCAAAATTAATTTGACCTTTTCTCTTTCAAATGCTTTTGGTACAAATGAGAAAGGGAAAGAACAATAAGATTTATGAAAAGAATGATACCAGGGCCTTCGGCCTCAGCAATTTATGGGGGATTTATTACCTCTCCCCAGGGCTGAGGATAGTTCTTTCTGATGTAATGGACACTGGTACTGAGAAAAGGTGCCCAGTGAGTGTCTTCAGATACTTGACGGAACAGCCCTGAAACACCAGACAAGAGCAACATTATTTCATGATAAATTTTTTAATTGATTTTTAATTTTAAGTAACAAAACATACCTATACAAGTAAAACAGAGCTTAGTAGATGTACAGAAAAGAAAGAAAAATAGCATTGGAGGATTGCAGTTTTAGACACTCCAAGAAAGCCAATCAAATGAACATGTCTCTCCATAAGGTTCCATGAGTCGATGGAGGGTGAAAACCAATTTCAATTGTCTTAACAAAGTCAATAAAAGCATACCATGTCATTTAGAAGGTGTGAGCTCCCTCAACTGATATTCCTTTCGAGAAACGGTTAATTTGTCCAAAAGCATAATGTCCCATACTTGCGAAATCCAGGCTTCAAAAAGATTTGCAATTAGTTTTCCGATTTTCCACAATCACTAATCTAACTGAAAGTTGAGGTCTTTATTGGTTATGATCTTAATGTGAGGAGTAAAACACGACAGTAGGGCTAATTTGGGTCTGGTTTTCTGGTTGCAGCAATTGTCCCATCATTTAATTGTTTGAAAAAACCTTTTCCCAAAAAGGAATAAATTTTAGGTAAAACCACCCCATGTGGATTGGAGAGCCAGTACTTCATTGCATTTCCACTAGCAAAGGTTGAGTGTGTTGTGCTTAATTCTATACAGTCTGGCTGGGTACATATACCAGTGATGTGCTACATTTAAAGAATTTTCTAGGACTTCTAATTGAGATGGATCCAAATAGTAGTTTATTCCAAATTGGTTGCCAGAATTGCTCCTCTAATTCTTCTCCAAAATATTTTCCCCATTCACGAAAAGTTGGACCAGTAACCCTTAGTATAAATTATAAAGCGTATCAACCCAAGATGCACTCATACCAAAGGAACGTGGAATTGTAAAGAGAGATTGTCGGTTTAAATGATCAAATGCCTTGACTGATCTCCTCTGCCTGCACCTTTTAAAGTAGACTTCTTTAACCTTGGGTCCCCAGAAGCTGTTGGCCTGCAACTATAATTATTCTCCTCATTCCTCCTGCAGTGTTCCTTGGCATTCGTTGTTTGAACAGTGGTTTCTTCTCTTCGGACTCTCCACTGGCATAGTTACAATTTATATACAGTAGTACCTCGGGTTACATACGCTTCAGGTTACAGACTCAGCTAACCCAGAAATAGTGCTTCAGGTTAAGAACTTTGCTTCAGGATGAGAACAGAAATCGTGCTCTGGCGGCGCAGCAGCAGCAGGAGGCCCCATTAGCTAAAGTAGTGCTTCAGGTTAAGAACAGTTTCAGGTTAAGTACGGACCTCCGGAACGAATTAAGTACTTAACCCAAGGTACCACTGTATATGGACCCCTAGCCAGCCAACTAGTAAATTAATCAGGCTGCTTGTCAGTAGTATGGTTTTGGGGGGCAAGGGGAAAAAACCTAATTTCTCCAACCATTTATTACCATTCCTGCAGATACCAGAATAAAAGGCATCAGGATACAGGCTTCCAGCCTGATAGGCATCTTGGTGTGTTAGTATCAACTGGACAAGAGGATAGTGAAGAAACAGAAATAAAAGTAAGAGAGAAAAGGGGAGGGGGAAGAGAGAGAGAATATTATTAGTTGCATATTACCAATATTTCAAGTACTAAAACAATATAGCACTTAATACTCACATCTAGGTATTGTTAAAGTCACTCAAATACTGTCTCTTAAATACTCATAAAAAATATTAAAGGTAACTATAACAAGGTTTTACATAGTTTAGTAAGGATGAACAAATGTCAATTCTTTTACAATGGGGTGGCCAACCCCTAGCCTATGGTCCGGACAATTTTTGTAATAGTTACAAAAAGAATGTAATGCATGGAAGGAGGCTCAGTGCTGGGGTGGGTGGAGAAGGTAGCAGAAAGAGGAAATATTTATTAAAATGCTTTTTAATGTTAGACTCATAAGCTTCCTACCTTGCGATAGTTAACATTTCCTCCTGGGCTGCTGAAAAATTCCAGAGCTCTGTGAGCTAGAAAAATAACATCACATTAGCTTCCTGGTGGGGGTCTGCAGTACTTAACTGGGAAATATGCAAAAAAAATTTCCTCTGGGAAATATGCAATTCCCTACAGTGTCCAGATTTTGCTGCATGATCGCATCCCTTAATATCGGGAAATGTCAAACAACCTTCACCTACTGGTTTTCAAAGAATATCAAGAGATATCCTTAACTTACTTACCCACACACAATCTATTATTTTGCCATGACAAAATGTATGGAGAAACAGGTAATGGCAAATTTGTAAATAAACGTAATCCTGTGTGTATATTTTTATCATGGTTATCCTACCCATTCAAGCAGTCTTTCAATTTGACCATATTGCTTAACCCTAATGTATTGTTTTAAGATGCCTTATGCAAAAGACTAGAACAAAAGCATGAATAAAAGAAGTTAAATGCCTGAATTGCCTCCTAGCCATAAACTTTATAGCTGAAAATTCATTACAAAATGAATTGCGACTGAAGCCTCCGCAGTTAAGACACAAATTCCACAATGAAATATATTTCTAATTCTTAAGCTACCCTCTCCCCTTGATTTCTTAAAAATCTGGGAGATAATTTATAAGGTAAGCATATAATTTTTTTAAGGCTTCAAAGCTCAGAAAACATTTAGCATCTAATTTCTGCATATAAAAATTAGTCCTGAAGGCTAAGATACTCAGATTTTTAATGTTTGATTGAAGATAGCACACATATATGCTGTTTTCTGTTAATAAAATATGCCAAGCTTGCATTATGCTGGTATCATTTCACCTTCTCTAGATACATGCAGCCCTAGCCTTTCTAGCAGTTTAAAACAACATGGTAATTGCAGTATTTTATTCAACAATTGCTGCATATTCCCCACCCCCCTTAAATAACACTTACCTGGTAACTAAAATGGTCAGATTACAGAAATTATCTGTTATGATGCTTCACAACACTCATACCTTTATTATCAAATCTTACCTATTTCAATATGTGTTGACAAGCCGCATGGTGTACCTTTACGGCAAAAACTGCAAAGTACAGCTAGAACAGACCAGATCTTGAAAGCTTCCATGCTGTGGATATTCTGGACTATAAACCATGGTTTTCAAGATGCTTTCAATAGGAGGATTGTGACCTTTGAAATATGGGCTACAGTGCATTTCGTAATCAAATATGTGACTGGCAAATAAACTAAAGCCCTCACATGATTTGGAAATGTGTTGCCAGTTTCCCCTGTATCAGCCAACGGATCTGAGACAAGAATCGGTCCCAACGAAACTTAATACGATGTCTCTTTTCCATTGATAGCTGTGAAATGATGCCTAGAACAGAGAAAGGATATTATTGTATGATGTTTGGCAACTGCATCCGTCCTTCCTTCCTTCTCTCTCAACGCACCATTGTTCATTAAACCGTTCTCTGCTAATGCAGGTGATATCAGTAAAAATAACGTATTTCACTTAAAAACAACAACCTAAAATACTGATGGTTGTGTCTCGTTCCATTAATATCCATAATGCATTAATAGTTCATGAGAAGTTTGCAATACTTATGAATTCTAAAGGAATAAAAACTTTTAGTAGCAGTTAATCCACTGGGGGGAGTTTTACTACATTCACAAGTGTTGCTGCTGATTCACACATTATATGGGAACAAGTACCAAAGTACCAGGACCAAAGACTGTACTCATACAGTCATTATTTTTTTAATCACCCATCAGGTCCTGTACAGTGGTACCTCAGGTTACATACGCTTCAGGTTACAGACTCCGCTAATCCAGAAATATTATCTCGGGTTAAGAACTTTGCTTCAGGATGAGAACAGAAATTGTGCAGTGGCGGCACAGCGGCAGCAGGAGTCCCCATTAGCCAAAGTGGTGCTTCAGGTTAAGAACAGTTTCAGGTTAAGAACAGACCTCCAGAACGAATTAAGTTCTTAACCTGAGGTACCACTGTACTAGGGGAAAATTCTCCCACTGCTGGAACAGCTGCCCCTGATGACAGCTGAGGGGAGAGGAGGCCTGATGGAGCTAGCCCATGGGTAGGCAAACTAAGGCCGGGGGGGCCAAATCCGGCCCAATCGCCTTCTAAATCTGGCCCACGGACGGTCCGGGAACCAGCGTGTTTTTACATGAGTAGAATGTGTGCTTTTATTTAAAAGGCATCTCTGGGTTATTTGTGGGGCATAGGAATTTGTTCTTTCCCCCAAAAAAATATAGTCCGGCCCCCGACAAGGTCTGAGGGACAGGGGACCAGCCCCCTGCTGAAAAAGTTTGCTGACCCCTGAGCTAGCCCGTCCCATATGACGCTGGGGCTGGTGGGAGATGTAGTCTGAAACATCTGGAGGGCACCTGGTTGGCAAAGGCCGCTGTATGCACCGCCGTATCTGTGTTTGACTGCACCCATTCCATCAACTGGGAAACCCAGCATGATTACTCTGGCAACCACATTATTATCTGTGAGGAGGCAGGGCAAAATGTTTTTTAATGGTCAGGTCACAAATTTGGGGGAAGAGAAGAGCCTCTTATGATACAGCTGTTGGCCACCCCAGGTTAAGAGACCCAAACCGAGGGTTGCCCCAAAGCAAAGGACAAGGCAGTGCCTTCCCATGACTGGGCAGAAACCAGTTGGAAGGGCAGCGGAATCTGGCTTCCACACAGGTGAAGGGGCAACATCCTCCACTCTCCCTAAGGGGAGCAGGGCTGCAAGACACACACAGCTCTGCTCTCAAGCACTCTCAACTCTGGTTCAACACTGCTTACACTGACTGGCAGTGACTCTCCAGTTTCAGCCAGGGCATCTCCTAGCTATTGCCTACACTGGCTGGTGGCAGTGGCTCTGCAGTGCAAGGTTCCAGGCAGAGGGCATTATTTCCCAGCCCTACCTGGAGTCGCCAGGGGTTGATCCTAGGACTTGGTGCGTGCAAAGAGGATGCTCTGCCACCGAGCATCCTCCAAAGCAGCAGCAGCACTCGAACGGAGACATGATCATGAAACAGACGACGCAAGCTAAAGGCGTCGTCAATGGCGTGCACGCGCGTGGTACCTCTCCAGCAAGCAAACACGGGAGAGTGACTTAAAGACAGGGGTGCGAACCTGAACAATATATGCGCGGCACATACTCACTATTTGAATGCCAATGCCGGGGGTAGCCCCCTCAAATATTTTAATGGAGGGGGGAGGCAAAGGCACCTTGGTCGCTTGGAGTTGGCGCCTATGCTTAAAGACCACTAAATCCTTGGATGAGAACGGCCCCAAGTGCATTTGCACGGAGTTGCAGCGCTGTGCAGTTCTCTGCTTGGAAGCAAGTCCCTCCGAGGCTTTGCTCCCGATTAAGCGCGAGTGGCGCTGCAGCCTTCAGGGACTTCGCTCCCGGGAAACCCGCCTGCCGAGGAGCTCCACGCTCGGCGGGGCCTTCGCCCTCGCCCGCCCCCAGCTCCACCCTCTCCGCTCCCTTCCCCGGCGCCGAGGCCATGGCGACTCGCTGGGCTTCGCTGGGCCTCCGAGCCCCGCTCGCTCGCCCTCCTCCTCCTCCCCGCCGCTCTCGCTTCTGGCTAGCGGCGCCCGGCGGCGTCCGCCTGGGCAGCAACAGCAGCGCCACCCCGGGCGCAGGGGCGCTGGCCAGTTCCCTGGTGCGCACCGGAGGCTTCGTGGGAGGCCGCTGGGTGCAAGCGGCGGCCGCCTTCCCCGTCCGGGACCCGGCCAGCGGCGCGGAGCTGAGCCGGGTGGCGGACTGCGGGGCGGCGGAGGCGCAGGCCGCGGTGAGGGCCGCCTACGAGGCCGGCGCTGCTTGGAGCGGGGCGTCTGCCAAGGTGAGGAAGGGGGACGGCTTGCGGGACGCGGGGAGAGTTTCCAAGGCAGGGGGAGCCGAGCATGCAAGAGTCCCACTCCAGGCTCCCTCCTGCGCCTGTGCGCAAGAGGGATGGACGCCCGCCGGCGCCTGGTGCTCAGCTGTTAAAAGAGAGGAGCCCGGCCTTCCTTGGCATGTGGCCACCCACCGGCATCAGCTGTAGGTCATGGGCAGCCCCACATTGGCGAGGAACGCGCGTGCACGCCCTTCGAGACGCGCCGTGGGGACATCGAGACAGGGTTACTCAGAAGGCGCCTGCCGGTTCTGGAGAAAGGGAATGCTCCTCCTTCAAAGAGACTCCCCCCCCCCTCGGGTTTAAACGCAACCAGAGAAGAACTGGAGAAGCAGCAGATAAAGGAATGGGTCAATGCTGCTTGTTGTTATTTATATGAAGCAGTGCCAGATTTACGTACAGTATAAGCCAAGCAAGCTATAGTTTAGGGCCCCCCCAAAAAAATTTAAAGGAAAAAAACCTGGATGTACATTTCCAAAATATAAGATGAAAAACAAATATGATGTAAGTACGGTAATGGGCCCCGCCTGCTAGCCTGCTCCCTAAAATATAACTGGTATGCTCATTTCTATACAGTGGTACCTCGGGTTACATACGCTTCAGGTTACAGACTCCTCTAACCCTGAAATAGTACCTCGGGTTAAGAACTTTGCTTCAGGATGAGAACAGAAATCGTGCTCTGGCGGCGCGGCAGCAGCAGGAGGCCCCATTAGCTAAAGTGGTCTTCAGGTTAAGAACAGTTTCAGGTTAAGAACAGGCCTCCAGAACGAATTAAGTTCTTAACCCGAGGTACCACTGTATAGGGTACCTACATTATGCATGTGCAAGTGGCTTTAGATACCTATTAGGTTCATAAATTACCATATAGCATATATTCAACACAAAAAAACCAGCAACAATTTGTTGTTTACAAAGGACAGCTGGACATATAAAGGGCCCCATTACCTTCAGTAGCTTAGGGCCTCATCAAACCTAAATCCGGCCCTGATAGGCAGGGTGGGGGTTGTGGTTTTTTCCCCGTGTTATGTTAAGTGATCAATAAATTTCTTCCCTTTTGGTATTATGTATTTGCTGCAAGTTGCTTGTAGACCTTCTGGTGACAAGCAACTAATCAGTTTAATTTTTCTTTTTTAAAAAAAGGAGTGCCAGAGCATAGGCACCTAATGAAATATTTGGGGTACAAAGTTGATGGGCATTGCCATTCAAAAGGTGTGTGGGTGCCAGGTCTTGTGATTGATTAGGTGGGGTGGGGCTTACCTGTCCCAATCCAGATATTTTATTCAAGTTGGCACCCCTGGTACAGAGTGTTTCCCCCTAACCTCCAGGGCATCAATGACAGCTAATGATAGCTTTCCATAAAGTATCAATCATATTGGCACAGTACACGTGTATGTTTTTCTTGCAATATAAGTGGTCCAGAGACATACTGTATTGCTTGAAGTCGTATAAGGCTATGCATATAGTAAATTCCACTGCATTCAGAAGAGCTTTTTCTCTACTAAATGTGGTTTGCAGGGTGGCCTTAAATATATAGGCTTTATTTTGCCTTTCTAAGCTCCAAATACCTGTTTTTAGGGCAAATTTGAAAAAAAAAATCTACTGGGGTAGATAACCAACTGTTGTATATACATTATTATGCCTTGGGGATGTCTCATGGAAAGCAGCTCATAAATGAAGTAAACAATAAAAAAAAACTTGCACCTTCAGAGTAAAGGAAATCCTTTATTTGTTCATTTGTTTCCCCATTAACTACATTCCCTGGGGTACTTTACGTACAATATCACTGCCAAGCGCAAAAATTATTGTTACTCCAATATTACTTGCATGCTTTACAGTATTTAAATTTGCTTGTCTCCCAATAATCCTGCAAGTAGATTCAGGTTCAATTCTAACAGGACTACTAACAAAAGTCGATAAAATTAAATTTTATTTAAAGAAGTGCCAAGGGCTTGATTTTGCATTCCGTGGCCCAAATATTAGAAGGCACCGTACTTCCTACTTTTCTTAGCAACTGAGCAAGAATCTGTTTGCACTTTTCTATACATTTCTCTATACAGTATAAATGGTTCAAAGCACAATCCTATGCATCTCCACTCAAAGATGGAACTTAAGTATTATAATTAATACATGTATGATTTCCCCATGTTTCTTACATACTGCTAAAACACTATTTCTTCTTCAGGAAAGAGCTGCTTTACTTCGTAAATGGTTTGATTTGATGATAGAGAATAAAGATGACCTTGCAAGGATCATAACAGCAGAGAACGTAAGTATAAAAAGAAGTGGGGGGCATATTCCTCAGGGATTTGGGGCTGAATTTCAGGAAGCTAGTTACAAGAATCTCGCCTAGAAGGTGAAGCAGTTAATGGGTGCAGTTCAGACATCATTCCATGTTGCAATATGTCACGACAAATGCAGAAACTTTCATGTGTGACTTTTTGAAGCTCCCCCCCCCCAAAGTAACACAGAAGACCTGATTCCGAAGAATTTGCTTCTAATAAAGTTTGTGTAGAGTTATTCCATAGCCTCGGAGCACTCAGTTGTGAAGACCATGTTTATTGCTGCTATTCTAACACTGTGAAGGCTCTTGGAAGAAGGCCCGAGTAACTGAACATAAATAGCATGGAAGGCTGAAATACAAAGTAGATGCTACAAGAGAAATATGGAGGTGCAACCTCATAAAAATAGTTCAGGGGTCAACAGGGAAACTTCTAAGGAGACCGTGTGAGGGGACTTTACCCTTTCACGCCAGGTAGTTTCTCCCCGGAGGACTCCATCCATCCTCCCATCTTCTGCTTAGCAGTGCTTAACTTTTTTCTCCAGACAGGTAATAAAAGTAGGCAAGCCAGCTGAAAAGGAAATTGCCTAGTGGACAGGATTTTTTTGCAGAGGAGAACTAGCAGACGTAGGATGGGTTAAGTACTCTGCCCACTAATTCTTGGTGGCGTGCATCCTACGATGTACATTATCTTAGCAAATATGAGTCTAAATCCACCTTTCTAAGACATCTCCTTTATATATGCAAAGACTATCTAAGCCTTTGACTCTTAAGGTTTGTATCAGATGGAGGAGGACTTTAAAGGCAAGTGCCAGCACCTGGAAGGCAGTTTAGACATTTTAAAATCGCACTTTAGAATGAAAAACAAACATGATCACACAAACCCTTCATTGTAATCATTTTGTTGGGGGAGAGACGTTTTGTAGTTCTCTGAATGTCTGCATTTTGAATCATTCACAGGGGAAACCCCTAAAGGAAGCACAGGGTGAAATTCTTTATTCTGCTTCTTTCTTGGAATGGTTTGCTGAAGAAGCTCGGCGCATTTATGGTGACATCATCCCATCTTCTGCAAAGGCCAGAAGAGTTCTAGTTCTTAAGCAGCCTGTGGGAGTTGCTGCCATCATTACTCCTGTGAGTTCAGCTGACTGTTTAAGTCAGACTTTTAATATTCAAAAGAGGCAGGATTAGTGATGCCCTGAGGCCAATGAATTAAAATTCTTACAATGAAATCTCAAATTTTGCACAGAATATACACGTTGTAAATGCGTTGAAATATTTGTGCTATGCTAGGTAAAGGTCAAGGACCCCTGACAGTTAAGTCCAGTTGCAAACGACTCTGGGGTTGGGGCGCTCATCTCGCTTTACTGGCCGAGGGAGCCGGCGTACAGCTTCTAGGTCATGTGGCCAGCATGACTAAGCTGCTTCTGGTGAAATTAAAGCAGTGCACGGAAACACTGTTTACCTTCCCGCTGGAGCGGTACCTATTTATCTACTTGCACTTTGACGTGCTTTTGAACTGCTAGGTAAGCAGGAGCTGGGACCGAGCAAAGGGAGCTCACCCCGTCGCGGGGATTCGAACCACTGACCTTCTGATCAGCAAACCCAAGAGGCTCAGTGGTTTAGACCACAGTGCCACCCGCGTCCCATACCTATGCTAGAACTTGGGGATAAACAACAAAGAAAACCACACTAGCTACAGAAGCATCATTCGCTGGAAAACTCACCCAGTCCTCTTTTTGCTTTCTGAGCTTTCAGCAAGTACTGTAGCACTCTCAGGCTTACCCTGTCCCTTAGCATAAGTCTCTCAGGATAAGTATACATATATGTTAATTAAAACAGCCCACAACTGGAAACAATTGTGCAGGAACAACTAAAATTAATAACAGCATAAAATTAACAAAATTTAAAAGCTAGCTGAACAAAATAGAAGGCATTTTAAGGTCACTTTAAAAGTCACCAGCAAAGGGGCTACATCTGCAATTCTATGATTCTATGCACTTCCCAGGGAAGTGAATTTGAGATGTGGGGCTATTGGTAGGCTTGCGGAGTCTTCTTTCTGGTATCTGCTAATCTGATGGTTCTTAGTGGCAAGTCAGAGAGCAGGACCTTGGTGTCCCTACACGGTAACTACATGGTTTCCTGCAGAAACAATGGGATTCCAAACCATTCAATGGAAGTTAAGGTCCCATTTTGTTGGTGGAAAGGAGAGTGGCTTTTATACATGGTTTGATGGTATCTAGAAGTTGCCAGGGTCTCAGGAGCAGATGGATCAAGCCAAGGATCTTAAAAGCTTTCTATCTTGCTAATTTCCCTCTCAAATTTCAGAACTTGCCAGTTGTTTCATTGTACCAATGTGCACACAGTATTTAAATGCACCTGTTTCTTCAATTTAGTGGAATTTTCCAAGTGCTATGATTACAAGGAAAGTCGGTGCTGCTTTGGCAGCTGGCTGCACAGTGGTGGTGAAACCAGCAGAAGATACACCCTTATCTGCTTTAGCACTTGCTGAGGTGAGATTTTTATATTGATGAACAGTGGATTAATTATTACTATTTATTGCACTTACTAGTCATTTTTTTCTAAGTCACTCTGAGTTATTTGTAGAATAGTACAAAGACTGAAACCAGTATCAAGCTAAAAATGGAATAAAAATCTAAAAGCATTCATATACACTATATAAAAGGCAGATTAACTTTTTGGTTATTTTTAAAAATAAGATTATTGAAATTGTGTGTGGTTGTGACACACTTGCAAGAAGACAAAGCTCAGCACCATCTTCAGCCTGTTATTTATCATTATTCTCTAATTCTAACCTTTTGTGCAAATGAACAGTTTCATGCCACTATTTTTTCGCTGCAGCTTGCAAATCGGGCTGGAATACCTGCAGGAGTGTATAATGTTGTTCCCTGTTCTAGACAACAGGCAGTAGCAGTTGGGGAAGTGATGTGCACTGATCCTTTGGTAGCCAAGATCTCTTTTACAGGCTCAACGGCTACAGGAAAGGTAAGCTTCTCAATGTTGGCTCGTAAACTGCTGCAAATTTGTGGCTAAAATACATTGCTAAAATGCAGTTGCTAATTGGTTAGGTGTTATCTTGTTTATTTTGTTTTTTATAATTTTTTATTGATTTTCATTATAACAAAAATCACATTAAATAAAATATTTAAAATAAAATAAAAAAGAAATAAAAATTAAAAACTTCACAGTGCTGTTTATACATTCAATAAAACATCCAAATGTGGGATTTCTCAAATGCCTTGACTTCCCTCTACCCCCTCCCATGGTTCCATTGTTTTATGATTAATTCATGCATGTCTATGTAATATTATTCATCTAATTGTATCCAGTTCTATCTTTTATCATAATAATGCAAATGTTTCTTAAAATCCTGCTAATGTATCAACTTGTATACAATGCTTTGATATATATGCAATAAAGACTTCCCAATCCCATTTTTAAATTTGTTATTGTTTTGATTTCTAAGTTTCTCTGTTAATTTAGCCATTTCTGCATATTCCATTAACTTAATTTGCTAATTTTTTTTGTTGGGATCTTTTCCTCTTTCCAACATTGGGCTACAGTGGTGCCCCACAAGACGAATGCCTCGCAAGACAAAAAACTCACTAGACGAAAGGGTTTTGCGGTTTTTGAGCTGCTTCACAAGACGAATTTCCCTATGGGCTTGCTTTGCAAGACGAAAACGTCTTGCGTTTTTTGCAAGTTTGTTTCCTTTTTCTTAACACCGTTAATACAGTTGCGACTTGACTTCGAGGAGCAACTCATAGAACGCGGTGTGGTAGCCTTTTTTGAGGTTTTTGGTGATTTTTGAAGCTTTTCCAAAACTTTTCCGACACCGTGCTTCGCAAGACGAAAAATTCGCTAGACGACAAAACTCGCGGAACGAATTAATTTCGTCTTGCGAGGCACCACTGTACCAATATTCATGATAGCCCAATCTATCATGAATATTGATAGCCCGCATGATAGCCCACTGTAGTCACATACATTAAAAAGATATCTATATCTATATCTAGTCTTGTCTACTTTGACCCTTACTGCCATCCCTTGAAACTCAGTCTGAAACCAGTAGTCGTTTTCCATTCACTTACAAAATTGGATCTACTCATCTCAGACCAGTGTCTTAATGCATGCATAGTGGTATTAAAAAGAATGGGACTGTTTCAAAGATACACATCTATTGCTTTAGAGAACATCCCATGTCCAAGGCTGGGCACTGTGTATAATTAGGTAAATTATACTGTGGTTTTAACATTTGTTGGAAGCTGCTCAGAGTGGCTGGGGCATACTACTACTACTGCTACTACTACTACTATTTATTATCATCATCATCATCTAAAATAAGCACTAAAGACTTTGAGATCTACATTTACTCCTTAGATTAGAAAAATGAGTGGGTAGTTTAGTAGGGAACTTGTGATTTCAACTACAGAGTATTCTCTCGGCATTCAAAAAAAGCTAAGTTTGTATAATTCATCTTTGTAGGTGTACAGCTTTCTGTGTTTCCTGTGTACTTGCAGATATTGCTGCGCCATGCTGCCGGCACTGTGAAGAGGGTCTCCATGGAGCTCGGAGGACACGCTCCATTCATAGTGTTTGATAGTGCTGATGTAGACAAAGCAGTAGCAGGAGCTTTAGCTTCCAAATACAGAAATTCAGGCCAGGTGAGATTAATCTCCGCTCTTTGTTGAATCTGTTTTTCCCCCTACCGCACTTGCAGATAATTTGAGCACTGCTCTTTACAAATTTGGTTATGCCTTGTACTGGGGGGGGGGGGAAACAAGCAAAGACGTTTCACCCCTCATTCTTGATCTATAAAAAGCAGATGTCATAATAATAAGTCTGAATAATAAGTTCAGAATACAACCCAGCTATAATTAAGCAGAGTTCAGTTACAGTGGGACCATTACATTCTGATTTACTTAGAAGTGTTTAGAAGTGTTATTGATTTCAAGGGGAGTTTATTCATGCTTGGGTGGAAGTCCAATTCTGGGACACTATGAGTCTACACTAGCTGTACAGACTAAACCCTTGGCTTTAATTTGGAGGGCAATACTTAAAACTTTTGCCTTTTCCTTTACTTTTAACCTCACTTGTGGTTAGCTAGTGTTGCCCTCTGAAGACGTCTGCCCTCAGCATTCTTCACACTGGAACCTAGTTTGAAACCTGACATTGTTGCTCATGAAACTCAGTTGTGTTGCTGATGAAGGTAGAAACCATAGCATTTGCGTGTAAAACGGAATGTTTCCATGCCTCCCATGATACACAGCCAAGTACAAACAGAGCTCAGTAGGATATGTCCACAAATATTAATTGCACATTTCGTAGTTTTATGTCAATCCTACTCATGATTTTAATAGTTTACAATAAATTTTTAAAATACATTATGAATTTTCACCATTCCTTATTAAAATTTGATTCTTCCTGATTCCTAATTCTTCCAGTCAGTTTTGCCATTTCAGCAAAGTCCGTCAATTTTATCTGCCAATCTTCCTTGGTAGGGACTGTATTTTCTTTCCATCTCTGAGCTAGCAGAGTCCAGACAGCTGTAGTCACATACATGAATAATGTCTTCTGGTCATTTGGAATCTCTGCACCTAAAATTCCTAAAAGAAAAGCTTCTGGTTTCTTAAGAGAAAGCTTTCTATAACATTTTTTTCAACTCATTATATATATCATCTCCCAGAATGCTTTTACCACTTTACACATCCGCCACATATGATAAAAGGTTCCCTCTTTCTCTTTACATTTCCAGCATACATTTGGTCTTGATTTATACATTTTGGCTTATTCTACCCCACCCTTCCTCCCAAAGGAGCCCATGACATTAAACAACAAAGCACTAGTCTATGCCTAACTGAAAACAAACACGATTTCTTTTGACTTTAGACCTGTGTGTGTACAAACCGCTTCTTGGTGCAAAAAGGGATCCACGATGCATTCGTAGAAAAGTTTGCACGAGCCATTAAGTCAGAGCTACGGATTGGCAATGGGTTTGATGAAGGGACAACTCAGGGACCGCTAATTAATGAAAAAGCTGTGGAAAAGGTAAGTGTTTTGTTTTTAATTTTTTTGTGGTACGAAGAGGTATTGCCAAGTTACGTTTGTTGGCTATGCCAGTGGAATAATAACGAACTACAAAATTCTACTTGGGATATGAAAACCGCCCTTTTGTGGGAGAGCCTAACACTGCACTTGCTTTCTTTCTCTTAGGTTGAAAAACATATTCACGATGCTGTTTCCCAAGGAGCGTCCATAGTTACAGGAGGAAAAAGGCACAGTTACGGGAAGAATTTCTTTGAACCGACTCTTCTCAGCAATGTCACAACACGCATGTTGTGCACACAAGAGGAGACTTTTGGTCCTTTGGCCCCAGTTATGAAGTAAGAGTTTATTCTGCAGATCACACATTAACAAACTTTGATTATTACATCAAAAATGGCAATTTCTGCCAGGGATACTCTTCTGCATAATGACTCCTGTTAACCTTACCATATTACACACTTGGAGGCAAGATGGATTGTGATAAGCATAGAAGTAGTTCACAACAGGAAACAGCTGACATTTCTCCTACTTATTACATGCGACCCTGCCAGACAATTCCTGGATTAAGGATCATGCTCCCAAGTATAATGTTTGAATTGGCAAGGAACTGTCCCTACACAAATATACTCTGCGATAGCCACAATTGCAGCTGTGTTTTTTGGAACCATCGCAGTCATGGAAGTGCAATACAGTTTACTCATATAGTGATGGCTTCACTGCTAATTCACATTTCTCAAAGTCAGCGACAGTCAGGAGGGATTATGTGGAGTGAAAGTATCTGGCTGGCAGCGGGGAACTTTCGCTTATTTTATATTGCCATGTATAAAGACAACAGCACCCCTTTCCCAACTTCGGGTAGAAAATTTGCACAGACTGTGTCAGTCATTGTGTGTGTGTGTGTGTGTGTGTGTGTGTGTGTGTGTGTGTGTATATATATATATATATATATATATATATATATATATATAGATATATAATGTAAGCAGGTATCACCATAGATTTCTTTTGAAAACTTTAGTAGTATGCATCCCAGGCATAATCTTGTTACAATTATTTATGGAGAAAGGTAGGTATTTCAAAACCATGTCAAAATACAATAAAATGCCTATGCCTTTAATTTCTGATCTGTTAGCGCTTTTTGCACTTTTCATGATCATTTTTCATGTGTCCTGAAGTTTGCACAAGTGTGTAAGAATGAAGCCACTTGCCTCTTTCACAGTGATGCCCACATTCTAGCTTCTCTGGTGCCTCAATTTTATTTTTATTTCTTATATAGCTTGGGTAGGTAGTGCTTGAATAGACTTTTCCCAAGGGATTTCCTGAGGGAAACTGTTCTGGATGTGCTAAAATGTTGCAAATGTTGATTTACTGGGAAGGCTTGTCTCATGGTGTGGGAATATTGTTTGCATTATGTGTGGTGAGGCACACCACCAACCGTCTTCTAATATGTTTCAGACACTATGGAGTGACCTGGATGTCAAAATATATTTACATTAGGTCTCGCATTTGCTTAGCTATATTCCAGCAAATGCTCACTGAAGAAATTACGTGGTGGTTTTGGTAGCCGTTCCCAACCTTTTTCTTAGGGCAAAATTTAATGTCACCAATGGACTTCACTTCCCCAGATTCTGGACTGCATGGGCAGAGAGGTGTAAAAGTCTCTATTGTGCAAGCAAATAGCCATTGTTGGATGTCACCTTTAGAAAATTATTCCCCATTTCCCCACCATTTTATTTTAACCTGATGAAACTGCATAGGATTTACTTATCTTCCCAAAATCGGTGTCATTTTTAAACAAGCAAATGTATTGCTGATGTTGGAAAACATCGTGTAACTTTTATACTAGCCTAATTCATGGGAAGTTATGGAAATCTGTGTCAGTCAAGAGAGTGGGGATGCCATCATGAATTTCCCATGGAAGAGACCTCTAATTGCACACCACTTGCAATAAAGCAGTTCTTCCATTATTATTTACATCTCCTATTAATACTTTTGCAGGTTTGATACAGAGGAAGAAGCTCTTGCCATAGCAAATTCAGCCAATGTGGGCTTAGCAGGTATGTGAGTTCTTAATACTGCAAATCTACAATGCTTAAGGAGGCAAGATGGGGTATGGTTCAAGCTACCAGGCCACATCTTGACTTTACTATTTCAAGCTTAGAAAAATGACCTTTCTCCCGCAAAACAACAATTAAAAAACTCCAAACTGTTTTTTATTCAATGCTACAAATTGCAGGTTATTTCTACTCCCGAGACCCAGCCCAGATCTGGAGAGTTGCAGAGAAGCTTGAGGTTGGGATGGTGGGCGTTAATGAAGGCATCGTGTCTGCCGTGGAGTGCCCTTTTGGTGGCGTAAAACAATCTGGGTTGGGAAGAGAAGGTTCAAAATACGGTATTGATGAATATTTGGAAATAAAGTATGTCTGTTTTGGAGGTTTATAGTAGCCATTTGTTAGGAGTCTAACCTATTCAGAATGCCTAGAAAACAACCTTTTGGGGCATTCATAAGCTTTAGCAAGATCATTTGTGATTTTTCATTCCCTCTTAAAATGGAAGTAATAATGTTTTTGTAGAAACGTCATTACTTGTAAACATGACGATACATATAGAACAACTCTGGTATTCTGTGTACACAGGTTGTAGGAATATAGGTTTATTTATATTACCTGTCTTAACCATAACACAGGGACAAATAATGTTTCAATTCCCGATTGTGTTTCAGAGGAATTTGGAAAACTTTACTAATTAAGATGTATGATTTACCTTGAGTGTCTGTTAGGAGGGAAAGGAAGAATAGAAATAAATGTTTTCGGAGAGTAGCAAAGTAGGAAAAAGATACTCATTTACCCTTTCTCATGCGCTGAGCCAGGTGTGAAATAACTGAATAATTGTGCCAAATGTTGACTGTTTCTTTTTCTAATGTTTATATTATTTTCTGGTTGCCTGTCTTAGGCTTCTAGGAAATCTTTTCTAGGGAAAGATGTATTGCACTTTTTCATATCGTTCTTCAGCTCTTGGCTGGAGCTGAAAAATGGCCTTGAAGGTATATGCACAGTTCTGACAGAATCCTCCCTATTACTTACAATAGGACTAGAGCATCTCTAAGGAGATACTTGTGATTTGCTCCTAGCAGCTGAGCCTTGTGACCAAATTATCATGCATTAGTACAACAGCACAGAGATACGAACATAAACTGTGTCGTATGGGCGGGGTAACATTGTGTCTTGCAAAAGCTGTAATGCACTGAGACCAACTTGGACCAATAGCTCCACAAGGAAGTAATATTTATTTGAAGCGCCACAGCACACAAGCTTATACCTCCATAGCCCATTACACTGCTCTAGAGTTCTGTTTCCTATTTCTATTCTTGCCAAATAATATTTTTTCTCTGAAAGACTTGTCTGATCCTCCATGGCCCTCCTGCTCATTCTAGAGATTACAGAAAGCAGTAAACTTGGTACAAGAGAAAAAGCTTAAGACCTGGGAAAAGAGGGGGGACTATGTGGGAGGACTTTAAAGCTTCCTCCATGAACCTATTTGAATAACAGTGGCATACAGCTAGAATCCCAAAAGTTGTTTATTTTACCACCACAAGTTAAGACTTTTGATGGCACAAGATAAAAGCACTTTTGTGCTCTTTCCGGTGAGCTTTAATGTTACCTGCACGCACTCCATCAGGCCTTTTCTGTATGAACTGCTGTTACGTTCGAAAGATAAAAAGATTTAATAGTTCTGCTTTGCTACTGCTGCATTCAATTGAACATGCACTTTATTTACATTGCAAAACTTCATTTGACATTTTGCAATATGTTTTTAAGTGGACTTAGCTGTGCAATCCCCTTCCCTGTCAAATCTGTTTGCGATCCAAAGGGCTGCTTCAGATGAACCAAAAGGGCTTGGAACAAACATTTGAGGTCTTCCTTAAGTGGGAAGCTTCTGCCATTTCACAGACAGTTCTAAGAGACACCACTTGGCTTGAGAAGTAGTTTTCAGTGTAGCCACAAGCATCTAGCATTCAGGAGAAACATAAATCCAGATCTCATTCGGACACACAGAACTAGTTGCTTGTTTCTCCCTATTTTCATATATGTTCATTAACCTCCAAAATTGATACAGGTCAGCTAAGCTTATTTTGGGTGACTTTGTAGTACAAAACATTGGTTCTGCTGTATTATATTAGGGATAGGTTAAACAGTGGCACTATAGCGACTCCTAAAAAGCACATTATGTAGCACTAATTGCTATTCCTAAAAAAAAAAAAAATTCAAACAAGATGAACCTTGGTTGTAATGCCAACAAACTGAGTAGTTCCTGAAGAAATCACTGTCAAATAATTAATCTATATAATCTTACATACTTTTTTAAAAAAACCCAGCAACAATAATTTTTACATTTGTGGGCATATAGGCTAGTACCACAGACTGATCTACAGTCTTACAGACAAGTCTAGAAATGCTTCCTGTTATATTATTTAAGGCAGTTGCTCTACATGTAATTCAAAATCTGAAACACACACAAATACAAAACTAAAACAATCTAGGGATTCAATACAGCCCAAGCTTGTCAACGCTCCTCTTTTGAGGAAAAAGAAGCAAAACATTTGAGAAGCACAAATTGTTCAAGTGTAACAAGATACTACTAGCCTTATTGGAGAAATTTTCTCTTGGGGCTGGATCAGCTAAATGTTAATATGCATTTGTATGGTATGTTTACATAAAAAATAACAAGAGTTATTATTTGTTTGTATACAGTAATTAACTAACAGAAGGTGATACTTGAATTCTTACATTTCACTTTTGTGTGTAGATTTGCTTTGGGTGTTGGGAAAACAGCTGTGTGTAATAAATGTTTAACTTTAAAATTGGTGGACATTCACATCTACTGTCAGATCTGTGACATTTTGTAAGCGTATTAAAAAAATAAAAAAATCCTACATTGGTATGAGTTTTCTTCAACACAGGGATGGAGAAGTTGTGACCCTTCAGATATTGTTAAGCTCCAGCTCCCAGTGAACACAGGCAAGTGTCAGGTATGATGTGAGTTTGTAGTACCATCACCTGGAGGACCAGGCAGGTGCACTAGTTCTGCCTTGGAGACAAAATGGGAAAGCCACTTATTTCATTGGACCAACTTCTGCTGGTGAAAGGATATGCCAGCCCTCAAGTTGCACAGACAACTTCTAGAAGATACAAAACCAAGGTTCCTAAAGCTGAACTGTATATTGAGAAAAATTGGTTACACGGGTGTAATATATGTTTGCTTTGTGTGACTTCAGGTAAAGAACAGTTGAATCGCTAATTTTTCAATACGTGAGACACATGACACTTTACTCTCCAGGGGTAAAAATCATCACAGTGCCTTAAAACATCTGTTTAGCCCATTCTTCTTTGTTTACAGCAACATTTGGGTTAAGCCCCTAGCATGAAATTTAAACCTTTTTTTACAAATTTGTGCTTATCTTCGTGTTTATCATGAAGGGAGAGTGCTGGTGCACACACAGAAACCCGATGACAATTAGTTCTTGTTCAGTAAACATGTTTTATGAGCATTGTTAGATATTAAGACTAGGTGATTTCTGGCCCACACTTTCACTACACAGAATGCCACAGTCAATGGAGTTGAGCACATCTGATTTACTCTCAGCACTTCACAAGGCAAATGAAGGAAAGGAGTTAAAACTTCCAGGACCGGTTATTAAATCAATGTACCCACAAAAGCTGGAGTTTTCAAAGAACGTGGAATGATTTTGCAAGCCTTTCTTCAGCAAAATAGACAGAAGAGGGTCAAATTGGTGGCATATGGCATGTGCCACCAATTTCTCCCAAGTATAGAACCTTCTCCCAAGTGTGGCATCCACTCACAAGAAGGAGGTAGCACCAGGCTTGAAATTTTACTCGGATCTTTCCTTTCTTCCAGCAATTTGGGCTTGCCAGACAGGAAGTCTGCTATCCAAATACTAACGTCCTTTACTACAGTTAGGTTGCTTCAGATAATGCCTTGAGTCCTTTGAAAAAATGATTTCAACTCCACTGCTTTACCAAAGCAGATGTCACAAAACCCCCTTTTCATCAACCCTCTTATTTGTCAAACTAAAAGTGACCGGAAGGAGATGGAGGCTATAGCCGCACACTGCTTTTCTTTTTAATAACTCAAGGTACTGGCATACTGGTGTGTCTTTGTACAGATGCATAGCCACTGTTTTCTAAAGGAAACAACAATATAAGGTAGCTTTCCTATGTGCTCCTTGTAATGTAACAGTCTTGAGCAATAGCCTTTTATATGGAAACCATCTCCAACTATTTTTAGACTTGAAAACCCTTTCACCTAACCCATGTGGCGAGTTAAAATACGTTATTGGTTAAAGAAATGAAGGGGAAAGTCCACCGCGTCCATTTCCTTTTCTACTATGCTGGAAGTTTATCATGCCCGTCTCCTACCAGTATAGTTTGGGAGGGGGTTGGTGAAGGAGCAGCAGCATAGCTTTAGCACGCGTCCTTCCACTACAGCCTCTTCATTTATCTGTTCTTTGAGCTGTAGCTGAAGGAGACACCATTCTTCATGGAACCATTCATGGCATTCCTTGGGTTCTCTCTTTCAACCTTCTCTCTGCTGAAGATGGTGTCCTGGTCACTGTCAAACTCTGACTCTGAAACCATCAGGCTGGAATTGTGTTCTGTGCTTCTGTGCTTTATACCTGAGATAGGGAGGAGATGGGAAGCAGAAGATTCTTTGCAACGTCTGCTTACTATTTGATCTCCGTTATCTCATCCGCAATGTCAAATTGAGGAAGTAATGTTACGTCTTACTACCATAAACCATCACCCAGAGCCACACCACCACAAGCAATCCAACATGAACATGGAGTGCTAACTCTTTCTAAAGAAGAAGAAGAGGAGTTTGGATTAGATATCCCGCTTTATCACTACCCGAAGGAGTCTCAAAGCGGCTAACATTCTCCTTTCCCTTCCTCCCCCACAACAAACACTCTGTGAGGTGAGTGAGAGAAGTGTGTCTGGCCCAAGGTCACCCAGCAGCTGCATGTGGAGGAGCGGAGACGCAAACCCAGTTCACCAGATTACGAGTCTACCGCTCTTAACCACTACACCACACTGGCTCTCCTTTCCATGCAATGTTCCAGGTGACATGTAAATAAGCCTATTGACATCTCTGCTAGAGTCTGCTGCTCCTTCTGTTATGATCCAATAGAGGAGTGGCGATGCTACTCAACTAAATAATTGGATGAGAACAAGGGACTTCCCCCCACACGTGCCCTGTACTGTTCCCAAATCTACTCCAGAGGGTTGAGGAAACTCTCAGAGCAGTTTTAAAGAGGGGAGTGTTCTGTTGCACAGATAAATCCTTGCACTGATTGAATCAGTGACTTTGTACTACCACACACAGGCCCTGCGAGTCTGTCATCAAGGAACACAACTGCCTGTCTTTGGGACACAAGCAGTAGCTGCCATTCACCTCTGATGAGCATGTTGACGGTAATATTTATTGGCCTGAACCACAACCAGTTCAGGTTAACTTCAGTTGCAGCAGAATCCAAACAAAAGGAAACAGCATGCTTTTGTTGCAGAAAGGTGTGTCAGAAATAATTGAAAATAAATACATGGTGTTTTTTTTGGTTCCTTGGCAGGGAAATGCAAGTGCTATTGCAACTTGGGAGATTTAACATGGCCGGGACTTTTATTGGAGACAGCCCGCTCCATCAGATGTTATCCTGCCTTAAAATGTGAAAGCGCCAGATGCATGCGAAAGAAAAGTCTGTATTAATAGCACAAGAAACAGAAAGTCACATACGAATTGTAGCAAAGGTTGGAAGACATGGAGGGGGAAAGGGGGAAAGAAACATACCGTATTTAGGCCTGAGCTCCATTCTCTCCTGATCATCTATATTATCCAAAATTGTGTATTTTGTTTTCTTTCTTATTTTAGTCCTCTTTCTGCTAAAAGATGAAATATTCCACTTAAAGCTGGGAAACCAAGTACCCATTCCCCCCCCCTCGCAGGTGATATTTTCTTAGGAACCACCCCAAGCACAAAGGATATTATGTAAACCAAGGATGAAATACTAGGCCTCATGATTCTTCCTAGGCCATACCCACTCCCCAGCCATACCCCACTCTAGGACACACCCCTCACTATTTTATTTTATTTTTTGGTACCCTGCTTGAGTGTTTATGCCTGACTAGAATATTTCCTTGAACTCTGATCCTGCTTCTTGTTCACCTGGATGGAGAATAGAGAGGGATGAGTGAGTGTGTGGGAATAGAAAACATGGACTTTCGTTGCTCAACCCATTTCTGCCTCTTGCCTACCCGCCTCTGCCATGTTCCCACCTTCCCTCAGAAGGTTGACTGGAAGGGAACGTGACTCTTAGTCTGAAAGGGTTCCCCACCCCGATGCTGCCTCCTCATTTCAGCATCATTAGTGCTGTCATACTGGGGGCCCCTTCAACAGTGTAGCCACCCACAGACATGACCCCTTGGTGGAGCTCCACGTGGAGAAGCCAGCTTACAAGCAACCAAAACCAAAGGCGTTATACAGGCATGGTTGAAAAACTGTTTTCGACCTGTACAGGTGGTTATTCACACAGATAGTTTATTACATGGGAACTGCGTCTACACCATTGTGCTATGGGCAGCCACATATCTCTTATGGTTGCATCACCTTAGATTAATTGGACACCCCTTAATTCCCATTAGCCACTTGCCAAACTCACAGGGTGGTTAAAGGGCAAATATTCTCCCAAACCTATCAGTAGATGCTTCTGAGTACAAACGAGGCTTCTAATCTATTTCAGTGACTATAGAACTAAGGGATGTTCATATTGAGCTTCATTAGAAATCATTTACCTTTTGCAACAGCAGATGCAGAGCCAAACGAACCCCGCCATCAGCACAATCAAAATGAAAGCTGATGCCGTTACATAAAGTATACTCCACTCTAGAAGGTGGAAGTAGAATGTTCAAAGTTATTAGAGGAACCATTAATGCACTTATGCATTCAATATGGCAACATCACAGATCTACTCTATTCAGCGTCCCTGCCTGAAACACTTCACCCGTTTCCTCTCAACTCACCGCAATTACTCTCTCCACTGTTAAGATACCTCTGTATCAAATTTTCCATCCACAGCTGATAGCAAATGCAGCGCTTCGTGATAGGGTCGCAATGTCCATGTCCGGAGCACTTTAAGAGGCAACCTATAGCAGCAAAAACCATCAAAATTATTATTATTATTATTATTATTATTATTATTATTATTATTATTATTATTATCGCATTGGACTTTGGTATTGTTCTGCAGCATAACGCGAATACTACATACCAGCCGTGTCAACGCGAAGCACTTTAAAAAGCAAGAAGTCCGGCTTCTCCTTCAAGAGCTGCAAGCGTAGCATCTGTGCAACATCTGCTGCCTTCATCACTTTAAAAGGATGGCCATTCTGAACATAGAACACAACAGCTGTGCTGAAGAGAGGATGTATATATTGTAAATAACCAGACTATAGCATTCAAATGGGCTGGCTTTTCAATTTAAGAAATATTGCCACAATCAGACTGTTTGATTTGGCCTTTGCACAACCCCTATTCCGGGATTTGGTTCATTCATGCAATGGCAGTCACAAGGACAAATGGTGCTGCCAAGCCCTGCCCAGTTCAACCCAGTGCCTTCCCCATTTTTACAGCCCTCTATGTGCTCAAGGGCAAACTTCTGAAGCAAAGAGTCTCCTGAGCGCACACGCACACGCACACACACACACACACACACACAGGCTCCCCATGCAAGTCAGACCCTGATTGTGCGACAGGGAGAGATGGTGATTTTAATTTTATTTCTCAATTGGAAACGCAGACATCGGCTGCTGTTTGAAATTACACGTGATTGAACAGGCCGTAACACAGCATGCATCTGCTACAAAATGGGCAACCTTCTCAAGTTTTAGCCACAGAACAATGGTGTTTACATATCCCAAAGCATTCACGCATGTTAATTTTTTTTAAAAAAATAATAACATAAAAACATCCCTGCTGGATGAGGGCCAAAGACCATATAGTCCAGCATTCTGTTCTCACTGTGACCTATCAACTTATTATCTTGACTTGGTAAACTTTAAGGGCAAATATGGTTTGCTCAGTGTTAGACTAAGGTCACTAGATGCGAGAGATGTCAGAGAATTGAAATGAAAAGAAGAACAAGAGTGGGAATTGCCAATGTTTGCTTAGTCCCATTTCTGGAATAGAAATCAATACAGCAAATCCAGTCAGTATTCACTGTTGTTGCTCTCAGTGTGCAAACAATACATAATTGAGACATCCCTCCACCCTTTGCATTGTGTTTCCTGTGCACGGAAATGAATGGGGTGGAATAATTTTATTTTGTAAAATTTATACACCACTTGACTGGGGGCAGGGAGCCCTCAAAGCAGTTTATGAAAAGATAAAACAATAAAATCGAGAACAACTCGCAACCATACTTAAAAGCAAACAGAAGCTAAAATACTGAAACAGATTAAAATTACCTTGACTTTCTGGACATCCGAGGAGCCTTGCCTAAACAAGAATGTTTTTAGCAAGTGCCGAAAACAGTTCAGTGAAGGTGCCTGCTTGGTCTCAGTAGGCAGGGAGATCCAAAGTGCAGGTGCTGCCACACTAAAACAATCAAGTTCTTGCAACTTGCTTGTTGCAAGTATTATGTACATCTGCAGTAGTGCATATTCCACCGATCGAAGTGGTCAAGTGGGCACATGTGGGGAAAGGCAGTCTTGTGGGCAAACTGGTCCTAAGTTGTTAAGGGCTTTATATGCTAATAGTGGCACCTTGAACTTGGCCCATTAGCAAACCAGGAGCCAGTGCAGGTCTCTGAGCACGCCTGTTGTCAATTGTTCTGCAGCATTCCTATGAAGTTATTTTCATAACGTAACAACAATGTAACTTATGTAATTACAGTGAGTTGGATAGCGTTGTTTTTGGCAGAAGATGAACTGCAATGGGACAGTGCTGCATGTGAAAAATACACAGCGGAATGGAAAATTATACCTTCTCGCATCCCTGCTCATGTCAGCAAGTCAGCCCAAATTTTTTATACCTGCTCTACATATTGCTCTACATATTGAAGCTACCAGCATGAGTTTGATCAAACTGTGGGAGGCAGTGGAGGACAGAAGTGCCTGGCGTGCTCTGGTCCATGGGGTCACGAAGAGTCGGACACGACTAAACGAATAAACAAACACATATTGCTTGCCATTGAAAAGAAGCTTATTGGTCTGTAGTATTTTGGGTTATACTGTATCTATTTTTGGTATCTCTGTACCTGATATCAGAATAAGCGTGTATCTTCTGAACTTTAATATCAGAATCCAAGACGTTCAGGAGCATTGCTAGCTGCCGCACAAGCGTGTCTTTCTGTTGTTCAGTCAGCTGGCCAACTCCAACTTGCAAGATCAGTTCCACAAGTCCATTTTTCTTAGGATCTGTGAATGCAAAAATAATGTTTTTCATTTGGAGCATGGCAAATGTTGCCTTGACATGTGGATGTGAGGTTTCAAAATTAGTATTTACTACAAATTCCAGTCGGCAATAACAAACAGGGGACATGCAGGTTCCAAGCAGATATTTATCATGTGCTGAATGCAAAGTTATATTCTCAAATGCAGCACATGAATTTCAGAGGGAACTATGTTATTCCCCATTTCCCTCCGATTTGTCATCCATGCCATCAGAAAATGCAGGTGGATTAATTTATAAAGGTTAGCAAAATTTAGCAGCTAAGCAGAAGAGCAGAAAGGAAATGGAGTACCAAAAACCCAGAAAACAAGGGACCAGCAAGATAATAAAATGAAAGGCATCATGACTATCCAAATCAGTATTTGCAGGTATGTGAGAACACAACATGAGAAGTAATCCATGTAATTGCTTATGGAATCTGAGGCCACTTTTTCAAAGGTTTGCTGAGCAGGCAAAACAAGGAGGGTCTCCATGAGGCCAGGCTTACATTGACATTGTACTTCTCTTTTCTACTTGCACACTATTAGCATGTCAGGATGCAACTTCATTAAAAGCAGCTAACCAACAAATAGAAGCTTTCATCTAGCCACAACATAGGGTAGAATTTGGTTCAAAATGATGGCCACCTCATCAGGGTCCTTTATTGCATGTATGCTCTCATGAGGAAAACATGGTGGTAAGGATCAGAGAGACACCATGGAAGCACTGAGAAGTGTGCTAGCTATGGCAATGAGAGGAGGAAACAAAGTTTTGGCTGCAGAGTGGGACAGGTTTGAAGGCCTTGATTTGATCTATAAGCTGCCTATAGAGCTACCTCTTGCAAAGTGGGTTTCAAGCAGTATTGTCACTCCACCCATGACTGGAGAATCCAGGAAATGAATCAAAACTTCTGAAAGGACTGCACATCATATCTGCTTTAGGCCCCTACCTTGAACTGCAATGGAATCAAACCACAACAACTTTTTAGCATCAATGGGAAATCTGCCACTGAGCTACCGAGCCAAGGTTTCGCATGTGAATGGGTCACCTGGCCTGTCAAGATCTTTGCTGTGCGCTGCTTATAGGAGAAGAGGACAGATCTGGGAGGGACAAGATGCTATAAACGTCCTCCTACCAGGCCGCACTTCTACAGTAGCCATGTCGATGTCTGACTCCCCTTTGCCATCGGTGACTTTCAAGTGAAAAGAATAACTCCCTTCTACGAGATTGGTCAGCTGCAGGATGGCCTCATGATCTGAGCCGTGTATCACATCCTGCAAAAGGAGAAGTCAACACTGCTTCAGATTAATATTCACTCAAAGGCAAGATAAAATTTGCCCGAGATTTTACAACTACCCACCACAAATTGGCCTAGAACAGCCATGTTAATAAAGTACAGTGGTACCTTGGGTTACAGATGCTTCAGGTTACAGACACTTCAGGAAGAGAACTTTGCTTCAGGAAGAGAACAGAAATCGCGTGGCGGCAGCAGGAGGCCCAATTAGCTAAAGTGGTACCTCAGGTTAAGAACAGTTTCAGGTTAAGAATGGACCTCCAGAACAAATTAAGTTCCTAACCCGAGGTACAACTGTAAGGTCAGGGGTTGGGAGCCTGTGGCTTTTCACGTGTTGTTAGACTGTAGCTCCTACCATCTATGAGCATTGACTGCAATGGCTGGGGATGATGGGCGGTGGAGGCTGCCAACATCTCTCCCACCCTTCCTACAGCCAAAGAGTGCATCTTCAAACCCATGGGTTTGGTTTCTTCTACTCCTATTTTAAGACTGCAAAGCTGAGACTCGGATCAACTTGCCCAAGGCTGCTCCATGCAAGTCCAATTTGGATCCAGTGGACCATACTGTTACATGGCAGCAATGCAAGCAAAGAGTACGGTGTTTGGATTTGGATTATTTTTTTTAAATAATACATTCAATTTGGCTTCATTAAATTATTAAAATACTTACCCCAGCTGCTGGGCTCTGGCCATCCCGAATCCAGAGGTAAGACACAATCCCTTGGTCATCAGTAGATTGCGAACCATCCAAAGCAATGGAGTTATTGGGCAGAACGAGGATGTGCTTGCCCCCTGCGTGAGCCTGGGGTGGGCGGTTGATTTCTAAACAATAAAATTGTAAGAGAGGAAGAGCTTTGTTTTGAAGAGTTGAGCAGGAAATAAAAGAATAGGAATGGAAATAATAGTAGTAGTAGTAGTAACAACAACAACAACAACAACAACAACAACAACAACAACAACAACAACAACAACAACAACAACAACATATTTATACCCCGCCCATCCGACTGGGTTTCCTCAGGCACTCTGGGCAGCTCCCAACAGATTAAAAACAGGGGGGGGGGGATCAAACATTAAAAACTTCCCTAAGCAGGGCTGCCTTCAGATGTCTTCTAAGTCAGATACAGTGGTACCTCAGGTTACAGACGCTACAGACGATTCAGGTTACAGACTCCGCTAACCCAGAAATAGTACCTCAGGTTAAGAACTTTGCTTCAGGATGAGAACAGAAATCATGCTCCGGTGGCGCAGCGGCAGCCCCCATTAGCTAAAGTGGTACCTCAGGTTAGGAACAGTTTCAGGTTAAGAACGGACCTCTAGAACAAATTAAGTTCCTAACCCGAGGTACCACTGTAGTTGTTTATTTCCTTGACATCTGATGGGAGGGCGTTCCACAGGGCGGGCGCCACCACCAAGAAGGCCCTCTGCCTGGTATAGTATCCTAAATGCCTTGCTCAGATGAAGAAGACTCTCAGAACTTAGCAGGGCTCCACACTGAAATATTTTTCATAGGACTAAATTGTGATATTCACGGAACTGCTCTATGTTGTTTTCAAATGCTCTGTTTCTTGTTGTGAGCTCAACTTCCTTGTTGGGAGAGGAGCCTATAAACCTCCAATCAAATGTGAATGGGGCAGTGAGCCTTACCCTCCTTGACAGTCACAGAGATTGTGGCTGTGCTGCTTAGTCCTTGGCTGTCTTTGACGGTCAGTCTGAAATGGTAGGTTCCAACGTGCAGGCCTGTGACGGTTGCAACTGCGCTATCAGTGTCTTCCATTTGCACAGAGGTTGGCCCACTGCAACAGAGCAAAAAGAAAAAGGAAGAGGAAGAGGAAGGCATAACCTAGGAACCAGAGTCAACTCAGTTTAAACAAAAAGTGCTATTTTAGTAAATGGAGCAAGTTCTAGGGGTGTTGGCATGAACATTTTTGAAGCTTCAAGAGAATACTTTTTCATGCTGAATAAGAGTAATAAGAGCCAATAGCAACTTTCCACACTAGCTACTGAAACTGGTGAGAAATGCAAATCATTTGGCTTCTTCAAGTTAGCTCGTCAGAGGGGTTTAAACAGTGTCAACATTCCATCTGTAGCAGGTAGAAGTTGGCATTTTACTTATTTAAACTGATATTCACTTGAGGGCCTGAAATTCACTTGCAAGCCTCCTTGCAAACTTACATAATGGATGGCGGTTTTAAAAAGGCCAAGGCTTGCAGGTTTTTCAGATTCAGCCAGAAACTTTACCTAAGAGGCCTCAAAACTCAGTTCAGAAATCTGAGTGACTTTGTGATATTTGTGATATGTACAGGGATGCCTCTGAGATCAAATGGCAATCCCTGAGAAAAGTACATTCATCTTCAACTAAATTATGAAAGTTCTCATTAATCTACCACATTCTTCCTCTGGCTATGTGAATGCAGCAAAAATAGTGGACAATTATTAGCATTTTACAAAATAAACAAAACAGTATTTGGCATGAACAATACTGATGTATATAAACTTGGGATTTTGTTTGGTTTATGCAGAAACTAGCAGTAAGCCTAAATGGCTCCAATCCACCCCAAGCTTTTAAGTTCCTTCTGTGTAACGTGGTAGGAGACACTAGTTTGGCCCCACCAGATACGTTCCTCCACTCTTACAAAATACCTGATATTCTCCCAGTGATAGTAAACAATGCCTAAGTCATCAGTGCTCATGCTTCCATCAAGAACGGTGCTCTGGACAGGGAACGTCAACTCCTTATCTGGCCCAGCCACGGCTGTTGGGGGGCTATTCTTTTCTGTAGTGAAACAAAGCAAAAAATGCTCAAAATACAGCCTGTGTTTTCTAGTCTGTAACTGACAAGGGTTATCCTCTCCTCCAAGCATTAAAGGGCTATTGTATGAAAGCGGTACCAGGAGTGACTTGGAATATCATTTAATCCACCTCTCGCCCTGTGTCTTGGATGAGAAAGCAATGCAAAGAGCATGCCTAAGTATCAAGTGTGCCCTCTCCTAGTAAACAGAGGAGTAAACACACACGGAGCACTGCAACATGGCTCCCTCTCTCTCTAGCATCAGACAGCAAAGAGAAAGAACAAAGGACAATAGTCCCACTTCACGGACCACAGTAACACAAACATCCTGTCTCCGTCACTTCCCACTCTGTGGAGTCAAAACATATACCGTCATGTGATAGACAAAAATCCCATGACTGCAATCATGGAGCAGGAATTCTAACATCCTCACAGTAATCTGCTGTGAACAGTACTAGAGGGTTCAAGTTCTATTTCACACCAAGGACAGAAATTGGCCTGGCGGCCATGTGTTCCAGAAGGGACAAGCAACCTTCTCCTGGTGGCCCAGAAAAAGCAGTCGCAAGGCTCAATCCTTTCATCTGCCATGCCACTACTTGGAAGCAACCTTTGATGGCAAAGCTGCAGTCTTATGGGTTTTCCATGGGTTACTCAACGATATATGAATCAGCAACAGCAATACTCGGGCAACGTATTGCAGATGTTGAATGCCAGTATGAACTAGGTTTAGCCTAAAAAAAAATATCATGCTAACTGACAAAGCACTTCAGCCCTATGGAGTGGGTGGGGCATTTGTGCGTTCAGCTCCTATTATTGCCTGGCCTCTGTGCTCAGCACATTCCTAAATAATGGAGGCTGCCTGGCCGGCAAGCAGTCTTTCCTCCTCCTCCTCCCACTTACTATGAAAGGTCAGGTTTAGATTTGTTAGCTCATGTACATAGAGGTTCAACAGCCAACCAGCTGAAGGATGTTCTGTTAAGTCAAATATACTATAAATCTGCCTACCGGGCCGGACAATCACCGTGACTTCAGCTGTAGACTGCTGTTCAGCAGAATCAGTAACAGTCAGCTGAAACGTGTATTCGCCTTCTTGCATTGACGATAACTGGAGGTAGGGACTCCTCACCCCCTGGGTAATGAGGTGTGGGAGGAAAATCGGGAAATAATGAGGCAAATATTAATAGTACAAAGCTTTCTATTATCGAAACAAATCATTATACCAGTGGTTTTCAACCAGTGTGCCGTGGCACACTGGGGTGCCTTGAATGATGGTCAGGGGTGCCGCAAGAACACTAGCCTCCGTCCCTCTTTCCAAGGAGAGGGGAGAGGAGAGGAGGCTGAGGGAAAACTCAAGGGAGGGTTCAAAAAGGGGTGAGGGGCTGCCAGCTCTGCAGGCAAGGGGTGACATAACTGGGCTCCTGAGCTCCACAGGGATGACACAGAAAGAATGTAGTTGGTCAAGTGGACCCAAAAAGGGTGCAAACCTCTGCATTATACAGAAATATTTTACAAATATTTCACAACCACCTGAATAGGCTTACAATATTCTGCAGAACTTCGAACGCACCAGTTCAACATCTGTGACATTAAGTGTGGTCACCATGTCCAAAACTTACTATTGCTCCTTTGCAATGGTTTGCCTAAACACAGATGGTCGGATCCAGACTTGGTCGCAGCAGACCCACTGAAATGACTAATTTTTAAAGCCCCATGCAATATTTTACAGGGTCCACTCTAAGTATAGTGTCCAAGTGTCTTCCTAGCCAGGGCAAAAATAGAAGAGACTAAGTGATTCAAGGTAATGTTCACCATTTCCTGCACAATACAAAGTGCAACCAGGCTTCTTTTGCCTGTTTTCACTAAGCACCACAAAACTCCTGATCTGAAAGCTACTGGATTCGGGGGCGGGGTGTGTGTGTGTGGATATTATTAAATGAGACAAGACGATCTCCATTTACCTGCATTGCTACCACTTTGCCTCGACTTTTCGGGCTCAGGGACCACTCATAGCTGACTATCTCATAATCATCACTGCTCTGATTTCCATTCACTGTGACGGAGTTGCAAGGCAAACTGATTTCCTGATTTGGCCCTGCATTGGCAACAGGAGGGAAATCCACTTTTTTATGGACCCTCAGTGAGGCTTCTGTAGAGTTAGCTGCTCCACTGGAGTCAATCACTGTTAACCTAAAAAGGAAGAGAAACGATATGTGAATAATTAATGATATTGAATGTGTGCTTTCTCCCATTCTCAAAATTCAGATGCACTGATTCCTTCTACCTCAGGAGTGCAGAATCCAGAGACCATGGACCTAATTCGGTCCATCTAGGGTGGCCATAAGTCTGGAATTTCCCGGACATAGCTGGAATACATCAGTCAAAACCAGTGTCCGGGAGGAAATTGGTGAAATTGAGATTTCACCCCTCCCATATCCAAGAATCTGCTGATGTTCTCTGCTGATCCTCCAGAGACTGAAATATCCGGGAAAATACAGACGTATGACAACCCATGTAGGAAGTCTAGATTTTGGTGAATTTCCTTAAAAATAGCTCAAGAACTTCTTCGTTGGGGGGGGGGGGGCTCAACAACTTTGCCAAAAAAAGCCTAACAAGTATTGTGTTCAGAGTTTCACTTTTTGAAATATGGCAACCCTAGGTCCATTAGGCCTTCAAGATCGGCCTGCCAGGCTGGAGGCAAACCACACCCACCTTTTCCATGTCTGAGGTAATATACGATGTCAGGCATAGGAAAGGTCCATTGGATCAGGCCAATAGCCCATCTAGTACAGCATCCTGTTCTCACAGTGGCTGAACAGTTGCCTGTAGGAAACCAACAAGCAGGATTCGAGCCCAACAAGAACAAGACTCTCCCTTCCTGTGGTTTCCAGCAACTGGTATTCAGAACCAGTCATCATGGCTAGTAGCCATCAATAGCCCTCTCCTCCATGAATTTATCCAATCCTCTCGCTGCCTTCTGTGGAAGCAGGTTCCATAGTTTAAACACGGACTGTGCGATGAAGTACTTTCCTTCCATCCGTCCTGAAATCTTCCAATATTCAGCTTTGTTGGGTGTCCACAAGTTTTAGGGTCATGAGAGGAGAAGTAACTTCTCTCTTTCTGTTAAGTTGTGGGTGAACATATCAGACGACACAGCGATTCTTCAAACAGCTCTTGTTTATTCACAGGCCAGGACAGAACTGAACTGAAGGGTTCAGTCAGCCTGCTTATATAGAGCTCCAGTATAATGTAACTGTAACAATTTACTAAAACTATCCAATCACTGAACATCACTTTCGACCCCTTATTTGCATAACTATCTACAGTATCCCCCTGCTGGCCCAGGGTGAGAACTTCAGTACATAATACTTTCCACTTTCTCCGTATCATGTATAACCTTACCGACTTCGATCTTATTACCTTTTATGTTTTCTCTAAACTAAAAAGTCTCAAATGCTGCAACCTTTCCTCATAGGGGGAGGTCACACCACCCCCTTGATCATTATGGCTCAGGACTGCAATACCTCAAGGACCGCCTCTCCCCATAGGAACCAACCCAGACCCTGTGATCATCCTCTGAGGCCCTTCCTCATGTGCCTCCTCCATGAGAGGTCCGGAGGGTGGAAACCCGAGAACAGGCCTTTTCTGCGGTGGCTCCCCATTTGCGGAATGCTCTCCCCAGGGAGACCCGCCTGGCACCTTCATTACATATATTTATGGGCCAGACCAAAACTTTTCTCTGTAACCACGCCTTTGGCTGATTAACATTCTATGGCCTTTTAAATGTGTTTGTGGGAGGGGGATTATTGGTTTGTTCTTTATTATTATGCATTTTGTGTTCTTGTTTTCTATTTTTATGTTGGGAACCACCTTGTGATCTTCGGGTGAAGGCATTATACTAACTAACTAACTTAAACAAATAACTTTGGTTGCCTTTTCCTCTGACTTGTCCATCCCCGAGTTGTGGTCTGAGGAGCCAAACGCAAAAATGTAGGCCTCTCACCTGAAAGTGTAATTGCCAGGCACGAGGTCAGACAGATGTAAAACTGGTGTATCAGCCGATGCCTTCTTTTCTCTAGGGGGACCTTCAATTTCTTCCCAGTGGTAACTGGCTATTTCAGTATCATCAGTACTTTCTGTGTTGGAAGGGAAATGCCGCGGAATCATAAATTAATAAGCTGGTATCCCTGTGAGCAATTCTAATTACACTGCAAACCCACAGTTGCTGCCTGGTACTTACGATTCCCATCAATGGAAGCAGAAGTTGTAGGGAAAGAAATTTCCTGGGCTTTTGGAGATACGATAGCAACAGGCGGCTGATTTATTCTGACAGCTGCGGGAAGGGGAGAAACAGAAACCCCGTGCTTAATTAAATAAGGCCATCCTGCACAACTCGATCAGCCTGAGATAGCTTTGTGCTTATTCCACAGCCAAAAAGCATTCACTAGTTGCTGAACAGGATTAAACAGTTAATATAAAAGCAGTAGGTTAAAAAAAAAAAGATTTAAAGTGATAACCAATAGAAAAAACGATCCTTGTAAATTATGATTTAGAAAAGCCACCTTCTGGTACAATCCCAAACTGGATAAATTGTGCCTGGCTTGCGGTTACAGGGGACAACAACAACAAAAAACCCAAATCCCAGGCTTCTTAAGTTCTTAAGGTGGAAAAGACCAAAGTCCAATTCCCCCAATTCAGTCAGGAAGATGACAGGGTGGGCCTTGGACCAGTCACAGTCCCCTAGCCTAACTCTAACTCGCAAGGTTGTTGTGACTAAAGATCAAATGAGGACATGGATAACCAGGTATGCCACCACAAACACCTTAGAGGAAATGTCAGATAAACATGGAATAAGAAATATTTCAATATCCCATTCTGTTGGATATCTGAAGTACACCACAACAGAGGTTTACATACATCTGTACCTCATCATATTTTATAATAAATGGGTCCAAAATGAAGGGAGGGAGATGGGTGCAGAAACCTAAAGGCCCATGCAAGCGGGCAAGTCATACCCAGCACTCAATACAAAACTATTTACATGGGCAACTTGAGTCCCATTTCCACCTTCTTGCCCCAAAATGCTGTACTGTAGATCCTGAACATGCGGCAAGAAGAGGGGAGGGGGAGACACTAACATGGAATGTGCAAATCAAGTGCTCATCTAGGGTAGCTGCCCCACAAATAAAATCAGAAGAGCAAGAAATTACAAGGCTGGATGCACTTGAATATTTACTATCCTGTGGTTCCCTCTAAAGGCAAAGCAGGAATGTTACACAAATGTGATATAAAAATGTAAAACTTTTACAGCTGTTCACTCTCTGATGAAATTCAGAACTGATTAAAAGTACCATTCATCAAACTGGCATGCAGGTATGGCGAGAGGAGGATATTAGTTTTAACTGTCTGAAAAACTGATTTACCTGGTTGGACAGTGACATTGACAAATCCTTCTCCAAATGCATTTTCAGCAGAAACAGTCACTTTGAAGACATAGGCACCTACTGGCAGCTGTAACAGAGGGTTTTTTAATGTCTCTCCCGTAACACATAGGAGTTCACATGGCACAATATAACAAAAAATGCAAGAAGTCTGAGTGTGCATCAAACCCAGAGCTTAATTATCATCATGAAGAAGCATCTCTGCTGCCACCCAGAACGACTTAGGGGTGGTGGGGAGGAACTCAGAACATTGCAGCTGTGCCTCCCAGAAAATGTAATATATATACAGGTAGCACCAGGTATGAGCTGAGTAGAAACAAGAAAATCTTGCAGAGACTGGAAGTGCATTCAGTAAGATAGTCTACCATATTCCTGAACTGCCTACGTATAAGAGTTGCTCAGGCGACAGGGTTTAGTGAGCAGGAAGAGGCTGGGGCAGAGAGCAATCTAGAATCAGAAGCAGGAGAGGAGGCAGGCCAGGAGACAGAGACGAGGCAGGCTGCTGAAGAAGCCAGGGAATCTCCCCCTTCTGCTGTGACCAGCTCCTCTCCCAGAACACGCAAAGAAATGAAGAGGGCAGAGAAAAGAGAGACAAGGGGAAGGAACCAGGGAAGGAGTCTTAGCAGTGTGAAGACCTTTGGTGCTTGCAACTGCCACATTGGTGCAAGACCTACTGGGCAGCGTTGACAGGATCACTAGGCCTGCACTGTTTTGGTTTCTTTGAATAAAGAGCTAACTTCACAGTCACCAGGTGTTTTATTACAGACCTACTCCTAACTCTGGCTCCTGACACCAGGGCTAGAACAGCACCAAGTTATTTAGGTGCCAACAGGTATATTTTCAGGAATCTCACTTGGTGCCAGCCACCAGGAACACCACCCTAATCTGGAGAGAAATAGGCCCATTGACAACGGCAACTTGTAACTGACGTGACTGCCTTACAGCAAAGCATCTCTAAAGCCATTACCCACCGTAGCTGAGTGTGCATTTTGCCACACCCTGCGGTAAACACGAGTCAAGTCTCCCTAAGGAGCAGCCCACTTACTTGAGAAAGTTTCAGCGTTGGCGTGTGCTTGCCCTCCATTTCACCACTGTAACCATCGGGGTGACTCATCGAGCTCCACTCATAACTATAGGCCGATTCTGAAAAGGAGGAAGCAGCACAGCAACTGGCTATGGTTCTTCTTTGGAAGAGAGACCTGATCCTGGCTCTGATGTTTGCCGAGCTTTCATGGGGTGGAGAAACGTAAGCCCCCACTGCCTTCCACCGCTTAAGGTATAAGCGGAACATTTTACAGTGGTTGTCTGCTCACATGATTTATTTTCCCTTCTACTAGGAAGGGTAGAAATTGCATGAGCAAGTCCTCCGCACAAATGAACATCAGCATGGGGTGCAGGGAAATGAAGAAAACAAATGGCAATCCTACATCATGTGAAGATTGCATTAGTATCTGAACTGGGGCCCAGTTATGGGAGAATTGTGGTGCATGCAGGATCACTGTCTACTGTCCCTATTTCCTAAAAATTGAACTAGCCAAACTGATTAACAAGCGAAGTTTTTATACATAATCAGTATGAATGGCCACACCACATAAGCCATCTAATATGTGTGAATTACTCGTAGAATTTCTGACTTTTATACTGTGCAATAATCTAACTGTTCCCATCAGTTTAAAATGACTTTGTCTCTGAAAAATCTTCTATCCTTACTTCCCTCATTTGTTCTCCCTGAGCTTACATGAAGCTATTAAACCTTATTCACCTTTTTTGCATTTAAAAGTTGGTGCCAAACACAAAGTTGATACTCAGCATTAGCTGCGCCAGCCAACAACGTTCATGCAGATTTCCCTATTTTGCATACATTTACTGACTTTGCATATTTAATATCTGAATAATTTAGAATCTTACGAGAGAATAATTGGCCCAGCTTAAACAAAGCAAGTGAACCATGCTCGAATTCACACGCATGTACCAGCCCTTCATTTGCAAGAGGAAGAAATAAGGGGTTTCACTTTGCAAGAAACTATAGTTTTCCATTTCAAATGAATGTGGAAGGAAACTGGTTTGGGCAAACAATAGTTTATTCAGATTTTTGTCGATAGTCTCTACATGGTTTCTAGCATAAGACAAGCAACTTAGTGCCTTTCTCCTCCATCCCACTTGCATCAAGAACTCACCTGAAAGGAATGGCGTGACTACAAACGCATGCAATTCAACATCATTTTCTGGTAAAGTTACTTGTAGATTATCTCCAGCCGACACCAGGAGTTCCTTTACTGCGTATAATTTTTTTAAAAAGTTATTTTAAAACAATGTATTTGGGAAAACATGGCAAGAATTTTCTATTGCTGAAACAGCTGGGATAGCTCAGTCGGTAAAGCATGCAACTGTAACTCTACAGTTCTATGATTCTAAGAATATTAATAATAATGGTTTGGGACAGTTGTTTTCTCAACAAGACTTGATGAATATTCCCTCTGAAGCTGAAACTTAATAATAAAAGAATAATAATAATAATGCATTTCATTTGATGAAGCATTAAGCAGATAGTTTATTCAGCATGAGGATTTCTCCCTGCTTTAAAAGATTCTTCTCTTCCTCACCACATGCAAGCAGCTAAGTAGCTTATTACAAGCCTGATTCAAGCAGCAGTTTGAGAAGTTAGCACTTCTAATTTCAGTGCAGTCCTAAATACATCCACTCAGAAGTACCGTATTTTTCCATGTATAAGACTATGTTGTTTTCTTGAAAAATTAAGCATAAAAAGTGGGGTCGTCTTATACATGGATAGTGATGAGGTTGGATGGGCGATTGGTGGCTGCCATGAGCCGGAGATTGTCAGCGGTGTTTTGGTGGGTGATTGATTGTTGTGTCAAGTTCTACAGGATATTGGCTGCTGTGGCAATTGGGTGGGTGATTGGCGTTTGCTGTCGGTGAGTGATCAGACGATTGGTCGCTTCGTTGATGTGCGTGTGATCGGCTGTGTTGGTTCTGTGTTCTGTGGGTGAGTGATTTTCAGCACCCCCCCCCAAAAAAAAGCTCAACAAGTCTGGGCAATTTCCCCCCATTTTCTCAATTTGGAGTCCTAAAAAGAGGGCGTGTATACATTGGGGCGTGTTGCAACACAGAAAAGTACGGTAACTCCTATTGAATTCAGTGGGGTTTACTCCCAGATAAGCGCAGTTAGGATTGCAGCCTTATTCTCAGAAGAATTTACATTACCATCTTTGGAGGCAGAAGTGGGCAACAATACTTGATCTGTGGCAGTAGCTTGGGTGAAAACAGCGCCGGTGGGAAGGGGTGTGGCATCATCCTGCAAAAGATTTCGCAGGTCTGATGTCTGAGTTCGTGTTGCGGTGGTGGAGAGAAACCCCAGGGTGTCTGATGAAGAAGGATTATGGGAAGTTGTTAGAACCTACAAGATGAATTGCAGGGATATATAATTATTGTGTATATTTCCCCTCTCACATTATGACACACATCGTAAACACTGTATTAGAAGTAAAAGTGCAAAATTATGTTACAGCTAAAATCAATCGCATTTACCAGTGACATATGGGATGAGAAACATTGTACATTCCCAAGTCCCAGCATCAAATATTTAAGTACCTGGGAAAGTAGATGACTGGGATTTTTCCAGCTCTGCTATGAAAACTGAACAAAAAAACAGGATGGGACCGCTGGAGATAAACACACACCCATGCAAATTCTGCAAAATAATTCCCTCTACAAGCAGTGAAAGCAGTACATCACCTGGCACCCTCATAGCTATATAGGAGACCAACAGTAATGTGAGATATGACAGCACACAAAGCAAAATGCTTATTAAATCCAGGCAACAGAAATTTCCTGTCCTTCTGTACAACTAGCACAATGAAATCTTATTTGTCTGAGTTGCCCATAAGATATGCAACGCAAGTGGGGGGGGGGAGGAAGTGTATTTAAATTAATCTAGGCTTTCCTAAATTAATCTTGGATTAATCAGCACTAATCTAGGCTTTTCAGCTTTCACAAACAACAAAAACTACTGCTAATTTTCCACATTAACTAAGGGCTGTTTCTTAAAATCAACTCCCGGTTACATGAGCAAGAATTTAACTGCCCCAAACAAAGATTAGGCCAAAATTCCACCAGCAGTGCAAGCCTTTTATCAATTTTGTTCCATCTTAACAGGCACGGGCTCTCACCAAAGAATCCAGAAAAAAATCTAGTTTGGTGGCAAACCAAACTGTATTTTATTTGCAGATTTCTATGTTGGGAAAGATTGAGGGCACAAGGAGAAGGGGACAACAGAGGACGAGATGGTTGGACAGTGTTCTCGAAGCTACCAGCATGAGTTTGACCAAACTGTGGGAGGCAGTGGAAGACAGGAGTGCCTGGCATGCTCTGGTCCATGGGGTCACGAAGAGTCGGACACGACTAAATGACTAAACAACAACATGTTACTCCAATGCTATTTCAAAAAATGAAATACTGGTAACATACCTCTTCCTGCCAGGTGCTGTTGGTTTCATCAGGCGGTTGAAAACCTAATTCATTTGCAGATTTCTCCATCATGCCCAACATGATCTCTGGCAACTCTCCAGGACGTTCGGTGACATGATTTCCCTTGGATTCATTTGCACCTGTAGGAGTCTCCAAAGGACCTCTCTCCTCTTCACTTCTGACCAGGTCAACATGTTTGTCTCCATCACCCAGCCCTGAAGAATTGAAGCCATTCTCAGTTGCCACCAACAAACTCCAGTCAGCATAGTTCACATCCTCCTTCTCTTCAGGCTTGAGGCTCAGCCGAAAGGGGTTCTGCTCCGTATCTCCATATTCATCTGGGTAGTCTGGGCTCTCCTCCCGACTGAGGAAGGACAGCTCCTTCAGGCTGCTGACTTCGTCTGAGGGGTCGCCCTGCAGCGCCATTGGGTGGAGGACCTTTGATGGCCCCTGCCCGTACCCCAGCGGTGCAGAGGGCCTCTGGGGAGGCCTTAGCACAAAAGTCAAAGAGGACTTCACCTTCTCCATCTTCTTGGGCTTGCAATTCCCTTTACGTTGGCAACTGACGATGTAGCAGTGCCGTTCAAACATCCAGGACAAGTCACAGTCGGAAATATCACAACAGGCTGCCGTGCAGTCTGACACCGACACAGCATGGGGGACCCGCATAATCTTCATGGTTTCTAAATTAGGAGATATTATTGCGTCCGAATACTTGGCGCCTTCTCTGCACTGTTCGCAGAAACACCCTGAAAGGATAGGTACTCATATCACAGGAGAGCAGGAGCGCTGAAAAGTCCTTCCCCTTACAATGCATTCTCATAAAAATAAAAAAAAGCTTCATTAATTTATATTGATTTAATGTAGCCTAGAGAGTGGCACTGTGGGTTAAACCACAGAGCCTAGGACTTGCCAATCAGAAGGTCAGCGGTTCGAAACCCCGTGGCGGGGTGAGCTCCCGTTGCTCGGTCCCAGCTCCTGCCAACCTAGCAGTTCAAAAGCACATCAAAGTGCAAGTAGATCAATAGGTACCGCTCTGGCGGGAAGGTAAACAGCGTTTCTGTGCACTGCTCTGGTTCGCCAGAAGCCGCTTAGTCATGCTGGCCACATGACCCAGAAGCTGTACGTCGGCTCCCTTGGCCAATAAAGTGAGATGAGCACCGCAACCCCAGAGTCGGCCATGACTGGACCTAATGGTCAGGGGTCCCTTTACCCTTTACCTAGAGAATAGTCACTTTATCAACAAGGGATCACTTGAATTGTCACTCGAATTAAAAACTCAATTAAAAGTAACAAGAATCAGATCCCTTCTTTGACTGCACCTTCCTTCCAAACTAGCCTAAGAAGGGGGGGGGGGGGATAAATCACAGCTCTTGTCCAGCAGAGAGCAAAAGATGGTTTTCCAACTAGAGCCTGAAGACGGGGAATTCTGCTCCTCATATTTTTGACATATCACTGCATCCATCTCACTTATTTTGGAGAGAGGTAAAATGAAAGGTCTTTGGGTTTTTTTAAGCTGCCACTGAAATAGGGGTAGCACACTTACTTTGGCATCGCTTACTAGGCAACGCAGCCTGCTGAGTCACTAAAAAAGAGAGCATCTGGTTTGCAGGGAATCAGAGTTAGGCACTTCTACAAGGCAAAGATCCATCCTCTGCTTTAAGCAAACTACTGCATTTCTGGGATCCAGATGAAGAACCAATTCAGACAGTACACAAATGATTAATTAATAGTAAATGATGCAACGGTTTTAAGACCTTGATTCCCCCCCCAGTCCGTCCGTCCCCCAATTATTATTTGTCAGTTATTATTTTTGCTGCTGAGCTCTTCCTCAGAATCAAATCGCATAAGGCATCTCAAGCCCTGCCAATATGCACCTACAGCATTTTATGTTGCAATCCCACGCCACATGGGCATGAAGGAACTCAATGAAAGAACCACACAGATGGGGCCCATTGGAAGGTCCTTTCCAGCCAATCACTGCTAACGTTCCCAGCCAGGTGAGGATTATGAGGGGACAGACTCTCACAGTTGGCCTTGCAGGTATGGCTTGAGATGTGGTTGTTTTCATTCACACACACACACAAAAACCCACTGCTGTCACCAGCAAGGAGGTGGATTTCACTCTGTTCATCATGGGCATAGCCAAGGGGGTCAGCGAGGGGCAGCTGCCCCCCTTAGATCAAGTAAAACAACAGAAATACTTAACTAACTGACCAATCACATCGGTTCTGGCCCCCCTAACAAAAGTCCTGCCCCCTCCAATAAAAATCCTGGCTACGCCCATGCTGCTCATGCATGCATGTAGATGGGACAGTAGTTCAAACCGAAAACAGTGGAAGTCTGAAGTGAGTGGATGGATAATGCAAAGGCTAAAGATGCAAAACTGTATGAATAAGGACTATAAGGAAGCCGGGAGCTGAGCACTGCACAAGCCACTTCAGCCTATCATCTCTGACTCCGCTATATTCTTGGGAGGGACAGCATAAGTTTAACTGTATGAACAACATGGTGTAAACTGGCTTGCAGAAGTGGTGGTGTAATCCATATACGACTTATATGTTTGCTGGTCATTTAGGAGCCAAAACTCATGCTGTCAAATTCACTTATCCTATCTATCTATCTATCTATCTATCTATCTATCTATCTATCTATCTATATTATTGTTATTATTTTTATTTTTATTTTTAAAAAAAAACATTCTCCACCTCCTAGCTAAGTTCATCCCATTAGTTTCTTAACGGTGAATGTACAAGAGACCTGTCACATCAGACTAAAGATCCATCAAACCCTTCATCCTGCCTCCAACAGCAGGTAGCCAAGCAAGGGGGGCATCTCTAATATCCCGGTCTTAAAATAAAAACGTAACGGCAAAAGCCATGATTTTTACACAGTCACTTTAATTTCATTGTCAGTGAGTCAGCAGAACATCTGACACAGCCCCACAGCCTTCGCCCATTTCAATACATGTGCAGCAAGTGAACAGATATCTATTAAAAAGTGTCTTCCGCCGAATCTTTTTGAGCCACATACAAGTGGCCTCTCTATCCAAAATACGCATTGGGCTTGGTTCTGTTACTATGAACTTAAATGCATCTATCTAGGTCTCAGCTGTAATTACCTTTAAATGGCAGTTTTCTAGGCCTTGTGGGTGGAGACAACTGGATGAAAGCAAGATGTCGGAAACAGGACACATGCACCAGTCTATTCCCTTAACAACCATGTGAGTCAAATCGGCTTCAGCTTTACAGATGGTATGGAAAGCATGGACAATCTGTTCGGTATTATTTATCTAAGGTATTTATATCTTGCCCTATCACCAAATGGCCTCAAGGTGTCCTACACTAGAAAAAATAAAAGCCATTTTTTAAAAACAGGGGGGGAAACAGTATAGAAGGCACATGACAAACAAAAGTAACAGGGCAAGCCAAACTATGTCTACTCAAAAAGTGAACCCTGAATTCAGTGAGGCTTACTCAGAGGTAAGCATGTAATAGGATTGAAGCTAAAGCGAAGGCGTCAGAAAAATTCTCACAGTGTAATGACAGCGTTCTGTAACTTTGCTGAAATTTTAAATCTATACCTTCCTGTGCCTTTACTTCAGTGGTCAAGGCTGAAATTCTATGCACACTTTATGGGGCAAGCCCCAATAAACTCAGCAGGGTTTACTTCTGACTAGGGGCATATAGAATTGCATTGCCAAGCTACATTATTTGGTCCGTGAAGCTGCAGCAACTATATAAATGCAAAATGACAGCCTTGCTAACACAAGTGTAAGAAACAATTTTCATGGAGCCCAGGGAATGGTCTAGGACTAACTGATGGTGGAAAATTGCTGATGATCACTGACGTAGATGACAGAGTATTAGGAATAAGACACATAAATTTAAAATAAAATAAATGGATTACTGAATGGAAGCAGAAAACTAAGGAACACTTTAACTGAGCATTCACGACATCAACATTGCAAGTCTAATTAACAGCTCCCAGAATATGAGAGGTGCTGGGATGGTTCACAGGCCCACAATCACAAAGGAAAACGTCAGCAACATACTGAAGATTTCAGTGCACCTCCGGGGTGAAGTTAACAGCACCAAAGTGATCTCCTGGGGAGGGGGGCAAGCCTAGGCAGTGTGTGGGGAGGCCCTGAGCTGCCCAGATGACAAGCCCTGCTAAAGTGGTACCTCATAAGAGGTGCTAAAAGGTAAAGGTAAAGGTATCCCTGACCGTTAGGTCTAGTCGCGGACGACTCTGGGGTTGCACGCTCATCTCACTCTATAGGCCAAGGGAGCCGGCATTTGTCCACAGATAGCTTCTGGCAAACCAGAGCAGCGCACGGAAACACCGTTTACCTTCCCGCTGGAGTGGTACCTATTTATCTATTTGCACTTTGATGTACTTTTGAACTGCTAGGTGGGCAGGAGCCGGGACCGAACAATGAGAGCTCACCCCATTGCAGGGATTCGAACCGCCGACCTTCTGATCAGCAAGGCCTAGGCTCTGTGGTTTAGACCATTTATACTTCTGGTGTGGGCGAGGGAAGAATTTTTTTAACCACATACTGAAAAAGGCTTAACTAACTCTGGCAACATTTGGCAGGGCTTATGAAAATCTTTCACCAAGCAAAAGTCAGAAATTCATCCAAGGCTCCAGTGTTAAGCTATATGTGATTTTAAGCTCCTGTACATAATAAATAGGATTTAATTCTATCTCTGGGTTACTTTCATGTTACTGATGTGCCCAGCAGCCTCCTCTTCTCTGACACACGGCAAGCCTTTGGAGGGGAGGGGGAAATCATTTGCTTCAGGAAGAGTAGAGCACTGTTTCTAGATGCAGATTTAGCAGTTGGGGGGGGGGCAAAACGAGAGCAAGGAAAATAAAGAGTCAAATAAAAATAAAACTCTGAAAAAAGGAAAACCTCAACAGCAATCTGCACAAATGGTCTGTAAAGGGTTTAAAAGAAATAGAAATTAGGCAGCTTAGTGTTTACAATGATAGCATGCCCACATCATGGTAAACCAAAGTTAATGGTTTCCTGTGAATGCTTCACTCCTCTGCACAAGTGAGAGAGAGCAGAAAACCACAACATTTGACTTAATGCTGTGTCTGAACCAAGAAGCCATGGGTTGTTTGGCCACAAACGAGCAATGCTGTGAAGCAAATATTTGTTCATATTAATTTATTCATTTCATAAAATTTAAATAATGCTTGATTGTACAAAAAACCTCTTGGCTTACCAAATGTTTGTTGGGAGCAAAACAAGCAATGACCCTTGGTTCAGACCATGGTTTACTGTGCGGTATGGACTGAACTGCTCAAGCAACTGTGACCTGTCTATGCTGTACGGTGAACATCCATTTAGACTCTCCAGCTGGTGCTAAGACACTAAGATACTTTTATTACTGCTATCACAATCTTCATAAGCCATTTGGGAGTCTTTGGCAACCAGAAATTATTTTGAGGTTCCGTGCACAGTGGAGAACCTGGGTTGTGTGCAGACCTTTATTCTCTCTCCAGGCCTCAAAAGCAAAATAATGGTTTATTATATTTATACAGCATGAGTACGAAGAGTCTTGCCCTACCTGTTAGAATTCCCAAGAGTAAGCACAGGGTTCCTAGTTCTAGTGCAAGAGCCATTCTTCCTTAAGCAGGCAATATCAACCTCAGTTTCAGGGAGCAATTTGAAGACTTTGCATTTAAAAAAAACCTTCGTTTCTGCCAATTCTGTCCAATATCCAGCTGGGAGCCTGCAGGGGAGCAAAGGGGGGGGATGTTGTGATGAACATTAATTAGCAAGCAAATAATTGTGTGCAAACATTACCTCATCGCAGTGACAAAAAACAGAAAAGGCGAGGAAAAAATGCTGCCTGACCATGGTTTACTGTGAAACTGACAACTCCCACTCTCTTCTTCCCCTGTTGGGAATGAGAGAAAGAAACCAGGGAGCCACAATTAACTTGGCTTGATGCAGCATGCAAATCTGGGATCTTACTTAGTTGCTCCCTACCCAGGGGAAGGTGGACAATTTGGGCAAATGGAGCACTGCCCCACCAACCTCATTCTGTTCTCAGCCAAACCCCACCCTCCCCCTCACTTCCCTAGCTTCTTAACATTAGTTCAGGAGTAGAACTGTCTGCCATCTTCCTCCTCCTCCTTAGTGACACCGTTGCCCTTGCAGAACCCAGCAGGGAGGAGGTTGTGTAGAAGCTGAGTATTAGCTGGCTGCAACTGTCATTTGCTCTGGCGCCACCTACTGCTGGGCTCCCTTCCTTCCGTCCTACCAGCCACCATGTTCCTATCAAGCCAAGATTTGTAAGACTAACAGCAACAGCAACAACAACAACTCACTACCATGATTAAGGCTGGCTGACAATGCTGGTTGGTTAAAGAGAAACCCCATGATTTGAGTCAGTGGAAGAAGATTGGAAGAAATTTAAAGACTATTTACAGAAATACTGCAAAATTAATGAATGTTAGAATGATGTCAGAATGAAGTTAAGTGGTTTTAGCAGCAATGTTACAAAGGAGTATGTAAAAATGGTTTAACAGGTGAGAATCCAAAGTTACAATATATTAAGTTAAAGGGTTAGGATAAAAACAAAGAGGGAAAGGATTTGCTGAATTAACTAATTGAACTGGAATACAAAAAAGGGAGCTGTGAGGAGGTCAGGGAAACAAGTAAATGAAAGACAAGACATGGAAAGATTGATTTGTTTTTAAGTGTTTTTATTTTTCTGTATTTTGTATTTTTTCTTTTTTTCCCTTTTCTTTCTCTTATTTTTGTAACCTTTTTTGAAACTTTAATAAATATCATTTTTTTAAAAAAAGAGAAACCTCATGATTTCAGGTTCAGAACCATGGGAAGCCAACTTGGTTTGTTTCTTTTGAAGAAGCGTGCCGCTCTTTCAGAATAAATCATGATAAAGCCAGCAACTCTGTCTTATCGTGATGTGCAAGCATGACGACGGAAAGCACAGCTAGCAAATAACCCTGATAGCTTTTATTTTGGGTAGAGGGTAATAACAGCCATCAAGCCACTCAGCTAAATGTTGATAAGATATGCACCAAATTCTCAGTTGCTAAATAACTGGGGGTGGGGAGATGCTTCATTTAAAAGGTCATTTTGCGACTGAATAATTAAGCAGATATGACAGCTGCCTAGTCAAATGCCTGTGTTAACAATTACAGTACTGAAGTTGCCTTGAATAGCGAGGGAGCTCTAAAGACGAGAGGTTTTGAAAGGTTATACAGTTTCAAGAACCAATCATGCTAGCAGCCAATGAGCAGTGTAATTGCTGCAGCAAGATATTAAAATGCCATTATTAAAAGGAAATTTATGCTATATTGTGACACACGAGGCCAATAGAAATAGACCTGGTTTGAAATAACCTACGCTTCTGAAGCCATCCAGTTTTAAATGCCTTTCCAAGGGTATCTTAATCTGTGTAGTAACAGACAGCTGATCAAAGGTCAGACACCATTAATAGGAACCCCAAGACACAAAAATTGCCAAAATCCATTGGTAGCACTTTTATTTATTTGAATGTTTTTGTTATACCCGTTTTGGAGGAGTTGACTCCAAATTTGATACACACTTAGCAAGAAGTTCCAAGTGAGGAGAAACAGTAAAATCCCATCTTAACTCATTGTTTCTGAGGACAACAGGAACCAGTCTTTTCCATATTTACAAAAACTACATTACAGTGAAAACGTACGCTGGTTGCTTATTTCCTGATAAAAGTCCATGTATTTTTCTTAAGGGTGTGTGTGTGTGTGTGTGTGTGTGTGTGTGTGTGTGTGTGAAAGCAACTTGAAATTGCCAAGCCATGAAGATCATTCTCTCTTAATGACCGCGCTACGCATGTCTCTTCTTGAGAAAAGCACTTAACAGTTGTCGATATAAAATAGCCAGAGCTTATAAAGCTACTCCTGGGGTTTAAAGATCTCTGTATTCAGGGAAAGCTTAATTAACCCTTAACTCCATTGATCTAAAGGAGATTTATGCTTATTTCACCCTAAGCAATGCTGGACCACAACAAAATCTAGACCAAGGGTGTGGTTTGAAGGCACATTGATGCAACAATCTTTGCTGAAGCTAAGCAGGTTTGGGCCTAGTCAGTGCCTGGATGAGAAGGAGCCTGCAAACCACGTCAGGAAGAACATTTGCTGTTCAACAGTAAAACAGACTGCCAAGGAAGGCAACGAAGAACAATGAGGTGAAGAATGAAGGTCAGGTCAGCAGGACATCTTCCTTTTGCGTTCTGGCACACCTAGAAATAGTTCACCTCCAGCCTGGCCTGACATGGCTGCAGGGCCTGCACAGGTACCAGCAATTATTATCATGATCATTGTTAATATAGCCTTCATTAATACAAGTAAAACATTAATGTGTACATAAGAATAAACTGCCCCCCTACTTTTTTGGTATGCTCCTGCCAAATTTGTAGGCTGGCTATTGGGCCTAGATGGACCTAGTGATGTTGGAAGGATGGCACATTCCCCCTCTGTTACCAGATGTCTGGTAGACTGAAAAACATGCAATTTTACCTTTTTAATTTTTAAGTGAAGAAGGAACTGCGAGGCATTCCGTGGTTCCTGCCGGTGCTTAGGGGGCATTGGGAGGCTAACAGGAAGATGTTCCCTGCTTTATAAACATGACCACCTATATGTACAGACGGCAGGGATAGGAACTCCTGCTTCAGGCAAAATAATGCTTTGTAGTCTCTGGGGGCAACACTTGCGAGAGCTGTTGGGTGTGTTATGGACACTGGAAAAGATCCATTTTAAAATTTAAAACACATTTTCGCCAGGCACGTCTATTTTGTCATTTCAATTTCAAACATGAGCAATGCAAAACAAAATAAAAAATTAAGTATTGCTCGTGGGAACCATTTAGTCCTAGCAATCCATTAAGTGTCACCGGCGCATGCAGCTGTCCCAAGTAAACATGCACGTTATGTTTCGCTATATTTGTCTCCCAATCCTATTCTGTTTCATCTTTAAATGGGATATTACCAGTACTTAATTCTTATCGCCCTGATCTGTGCTTCTCACAAACATTTTGAAGCATTCAGTTTAACCAGTGCAAAATTGGATGAGTACATCCCATACAAGCATACAAAAATCATTTGCCTCTGGTTTCTCTTAGCCAAAAGGTTGTAAGTAACTTGGAACATGCAAGTGATTGTTTTATAGAAGCCACTTTTATACCTTGCAGAAGATATTTTTATGAGATGTCCTCCATCACTTGATGCAACCAGCCATTGCTGCTCTTTCCATCAACTTCGTCTAGTTGCTCAGCAGCAGGCGGGGGAGAGGTTCCCACACACAGCGATGTGAAAACATAGCCCAGCAGACATGCATCTGACTCCTTGTTGCAAGATGAATGCAAAAGGCAGACAATATCTACCTTCAGGGGTTTTTCTCGTGACGGATGCACAAGCGCTCTGTCACGGCGAGGAAGCTGCAGAGAAAGCCTCTTTGCAAAAACTGCTAGGCACTAAAAGGAATAAATGCATTTCCCCTGGAGACGACCACCGTTTTTGTTTTTGTTGCAGCGGGGGAAAGCGGGGGGGGGAGGAAAGAGAGAGAGAGATGAAACATATTTGACTTTCCCCTTTGCGTTTGCAAAATCCTTACGGGGATCTCACCTTGCTGGGAGCAGAGGCTGGCTGTGTGCAAGACAAAAACCCAGGGCCAGAGCAAAACCGAAAAATCGAAGCAAATGCATCTTCTAGCGATTGCTGGACCTACCCCGCACCCCTTTTCCACCACACCCCACTTACTGGAAGCAGAAACGGCTTGCGAGGGCTTCCCTTTGCATGCGACACAAAGTCGCCAGCACCGACCTACGATGGAAGCGGGCGGGGAGCTCAGATTTTCTTACCTGGCGGTTAGAGACGAGGCGAGGAGGGGGTGGGGGCTAGGAAAGAGAGAGAGATCGGGCGGCGCCAGGGACAGCCCCTGATGCTTCGGCAGGGTACGGCTGCATCCTTCAGTGCCCCATCTGCTCCTCCTCGTTGTCTTCCCGAAGATTTACAGGACGGAGCAGGAGCTGTTGGAGGATTTTTTATTATTATTATTTTGTAACCAAGGGCAATAAAAATTGGAAGTGGGTGTGCGTACTATTAGGCCAAGCTAGCAAAGCCTAGGCGATCGATGCCTGCAAGTCTTTTTCATGCTCTTGTCCAAAGCAAAACAAAAAAACAGACACAGCAGCGAACGCTCGGTCTCCCGTCCTCCTTCCCAGCCACTAAAGCGCATCCGCCATCCATGGTCTGGAGCTGGATCGCAACCCCGCCACCAGGGGGCGATGCTTGAGCTCCACCCAACTCGCCTCTCATGTATCCTTAAAAGGGGCTAAAATAATAATAATTTATGATTTACACCCCGCTTATCTGGCTGGGTTTTCCCAGTCACTCTGGGCGGCTCCCCATAGAATATTAAAAACACGATAAAACATCAAACATTAAAAACTTCCCTAAACAGGGCTGTGGCTGCCTTCAGATGTTTTCTAAAAGTCAGGTAGTTGTTCAATTCCTTGACATCGGGCCAGCTGCAGAAGAGCAAGGTGTTGTTGTTTTTAAAAAGCATACTTTAGAGAAAACACTGAAAAGTCTGACACAGCTTTGAAAGTCCGTTTTAAGTCAGGAAAATCACCACAAACCATGCAAGGCCAAGCAGGAAGCACTGGAGCAGAGCACTCCCACTGCTGGTGTTTGATGTCCTAGCCACAAGTCCGATCTATCCTGTAGTTTATTGAGAAATGTTCCTGTTTTGTGCATTTTCCCTCAAGCAAGCTTATGTCCAATTTGATATAAGCAGTGATTAAGCTGAAGTGTGTAAGACAGCGCCTGAACTATGGAAGCCCCTCCCATGGGGGAGGGGGGCAGCAATGGCTACCATCTTGGGTGGCTTTGAAAGAGGACAGAAGAAATTCAGGGAGCAAATTCCATGACTACTTGCCACCATGGCTGTGCTCTGCCTTCATAGTTGGAGGCAGCAATTCTCTGAATACTAAAGGAGAGAGTGCTACTGTGTTTGGGTCCTGCCTATTGGTTTAACACAATCCACTGGGTGGCCACTGTGAGAACAGGATGGTGGACTAGATGGGCCATTGGCCTGATCCAGCAGGTTATATTATTATTATTATTATTATTATTATTATTATTATTATTATTATTATTATTATTATTATTACCATTTGAGACAGCCTTCACACTTGCACAGATGACAGCTTCAGGAATAGTTTGGGAAGGACTGCAGGCGTGGGGAAACCAAACAGGTAGCGCACATCAGGTAAAGACATCCCTGGCAGGTACATCAGTGCTCAAATGCCACTTGAAGCACAGTGGAGAGTGGGAACAACCTCACTGCGTTTTAAGCTGCAAATGTGTACATGAAATGCAACATCTTGGCAGCAACACTGCCTGAATGTAATAACCAAGTGAATGAATTATGTCAGGCATAGGCAAACTCGGCCCTCCAGATGTTTTGGGACTACAATTCCCATCATCCCTGACCACTGGTCCTCTTAGCTAGGGATGATTGGAGTTGTAGTCCCCAAACATCTGGAGTTTGCTTATGCCTGAATTATGCCATCTGTAAAGAACAGAGATATTGTGGAAGCAACTTTGGCTGCAGAGAACTCACAGCTAAAAGTAAAAATAAACACTGTATTTATTTAGCACATTAGTTGATGCCCAAAGTCCTCTGGGCAGTTCACACCACTGGCTTAGTTGTCAGATAAATAGAATCCTAGAATGATGTGTTGGAACTTTGGAGGTTCAGTTCTTTGCTCAGTGCAGGAATCTGCAACTACATCATCCTCAATGGAGGGCTGGCCAGCCTCTGTTTAAATACACCCATCAAAGGAGGCTCCACCACAACCTCCTGAGATGGCCAGCTCCACTATCAAACAGCTCCCATAATTAGGAAGTTTCTCCTAGCTCAGTAGCAGAGCATTTGCTTTGCATGCAAATCCTAAACACCTTGGAGAAAGTAGTAGATAGGTAGCCGTGTTGGTCTGCCATAGTCAAAGTAAAAAAATTTTTTTCTTCCAGTAGCACCTTAAAGACCAACTAAGTTAGTTCTTGGTATGAGCTTTCGTGTGCATGCACACTTCTTCAGATACACTGAAACAGAAGTTGCCAGATCCTTCTATATAGGGAGAAGGTGGGGAGGGGTGATACTCAGAAGGGTGGTGGGAATGGGAGATAGGCAGATAGCTGGGAGAGCCTGTTGATGACTCTTAACGACTGTAATAGGTCTTACAGGAGAAGGCAAGGGGTGAGGAGGTGAGAAATGGTTTAGTCATGTATAGTGAGATAAGAATCCAATGTCTTTGTTCAGCCCAGGTTTTTTTACCTTGGAGAAACACTGCCAGTCTGAACTTACAGTTCCCATCAGCTCCAGCAAGCAAGGCTAATGGCCCAGGTTTTTTTACCTTGGAGAAACACTGCCAGTCTGAACTTACAGTTCCCATCAGCTCCAGCAAGCAAGGCTAATGGCCAGGAATTATGGGAGTTGTAGTTCAGCAATATCCAAAGGCCCAAAGGTTCTGGTGTAGATTATATCGAGCTAGACTGAACAGTGGTCTGATTTAGTATAAGGTAGCTTCCGATGTAGTGTATAAGGTAGCTTCTCAGTAGTGATGTATGGAAGTGAGAGCTGGACCATAAAGAAGGCTCATCGCCGAAGAATTGATGCTTTTGAATTATGGTGCTGGAGGAGACTCCGGAGAGTCCCATGGACTGCAAGAAAATCAAACCTCTCCATTCTTAAGGAAATCAGCCCTGAGTGCTCACTGGAAGGACAGATTCTGAAGCTGAGGCTCCAATACCTTGGCCACCTCATGAGAAGAGAAGACTCCCTGGAAAAGACCCTGATGTTGGGAAAGATGGAGGGCACAAGGAGAAGGGGACAGCAGAGGGCGAGATGGTTGGACAGTGTTCTCGAAGCTACGAACATGACTTTGACCAAACTGCGGGAAGCAATGGAAGACAGGAGTGCTTGGCGTGCTCTGGTCCATGGGGTCACAAAGAGTCGGACACGACTAAACAACAAGCTTCCGATGTTCCTATGAAATCTGCCTCCTTACCAGGTCCTGCTTCTGCCTCCTGGACAAAGAGACAACAGTCTTCTGCATGACAGCCCTGCGGAGAGACTCATCTCTCTTTCATGCTGAGTTAAGCAACTCTGCAGTCATCACATCCTGCCTACAGATCCAGTAGCAGGACTATTTTCGACATGCAGAAGTGGGGGGAATTCAGAATTCCCTGCAGGCACACAGTGACGTAGGGAAACTGCAAGCGCTTAGAGAGAATACTGCAAATTACCTACCCATGGGCAATCATACCTTGCCGTTGGGGCTTCAAAACAACCGATGATCACTACCTTGTGATTTGTGGGCTCCAGGAGAAAATACGTTGGTAAGGAGGCAATTCCTTTGTTACCTGATTTGATTACATGATCGGATCTATTTTAGGACTGCTGACTTTTAAGAGTCATTACCATCAGTGCCGGTCCTAGCTTTTTTGCCAGTATGTTTCCATTGGACTCCACCTTGTCCTCTTCACTACTGCTGATTCAGTGGTCTCTCTCTTTGGGCCTAAACCATACTGTCTCCCAAAGGGAGAGGATGAGATATGTAGGGGAGATACCTCCTCTCATTGCCTGCTAATTTGGAAAGGTTGACGGGAATCAGCATCAGAAGGCTCTAAGGTTTGGGCACCCCAACTGGTGCATGGGAATTATCGAGTACCCATAATGCCGATCTCTAACTCAAGCCTTGCTCATCCTGAAAAAACATCCCCCTTCTTCACAGACAGGAAATGATATGACACTTCAGCAATGTAACAATTGTTTTAGGATTACCAGCCCATAAATAAAGTTGGTTGCTCCCCGCTCCCCCCCTTAAAACAATTGGCTATTTTTCCAACTTAGCTACCTGAAAAGAGTGGCTTAAATTTAAAAAAACCCTTCAAACCTACCTTTATTGAGTTCAATATAAGATTATGGAAAGGTGTGTTGAATTATTCTTTATTCAACTGAAGACTGAAACAGTATTATATGGCTAGCATTTTCATTTATCTAATTTGCACAGGAAATGAAACTTGGGAGGGAAATATATCTATATACCTATAAACTGGAATGAATTTAAGAGTATACATTTAAAAGTCTTCTCCCCCCGCCCTTTCACTGGGCAAGGATTCCAGTAATGCATGGATTAGTGTATTACCACTGAAGCGTATAAATTTGAACCAATCCCAGAATTGGTTTAAAATACAGCAGGATGAGGGGGGGACGGGACAGGAAAGGTTATAACAGTGTCTTTCATACACAGCGTGGAAGTCATTCCCCCCCCCCCCCTTTATAGTACCACATCAAAATTGCAAAGCAGACCCCAGTGATCGCTAGGAAATCTGCCGCAGTCCAGTTTTTCCAGCCCAATTAAATCCAAACTCTTAGGAACAATTTGTCCGCCAGCAGAAGCAGCTCGGAGGAAGAGGCGATCAAACCGCAATCTGCACTTGTAACGTGCATCCAAGTTAGTGTTTTGGCTTGTATCCCACGTGTAGCGGCAATGTTCTGGCTTGCCCAAGAATTCCCAAACATCCAGAATGTTGTCAGGCAAACCACCAAGCTTAGCAACCTGATGGGGAGAAAAGTAGAAAGCGTTAATAGTGCACTATAAATATACTGCCAATAATCAGCTTTCAAAAATGAGCTATTGATTGATTTTGTCACTTCTTATACGGTTCACTGGGAGAGCCACCAATTTTGTTGTGAAGCACCATCACTGCTCCTTAGCAACACTGTTCTAATTCAGAAATAGCTACCCTGGCTTTGTTTAATCACTTGGTACAAGGGAACTGTGATATCTTGCGTAGTTTTATGCTCCTTACTGCTAGTCAGGTCTACTTTGTTGTCAATATTTTGCAAGACAACTGCTGATTATTGCTGAATGATTTGTTTTCTTCTTTTCTTTTCTGTATGCATGTTCTTGAAAATCCTTAATAAAACCTGTGTTAAAAAATATATATAGGCAAAGGGGAATTGTGTCACCAGTGGTGGGGAAAGCCCACGTAAGTGATATGTGGGGAAAGCAACAGTTATTTTTAGGAGATGAGGAAAGGAGTTACAAATAAACACAACACAACTAAGGAGTTTTGCTCGAGTTCACCTCTTTGTCTCTGAGATTTGTATCTCCTCCAAAAATCACAGTAGTGGACTCTGGAACCTCTGTCATTTTGGCAAGCACCCGTTTCAACTGATTCAAGCGTTCTTCGCTATGCCCCTTAGTGCTCTCCAGATGCGAAGTCATAAGGCAGAGGTCATTGCCAGATATGGTTGCCTATGAAGAAGAGCGAGAGATAAAGCATAAAGCGACATTTTCTGCATGCGATGGTCTGCTACAGCAGTAGGATTTCACCACACTTTACAGCAGTTTCTCGTGAAAGAACAAGATGCATAAAACTACATTTTCTGCACGGGGCTAAGTTAACAATCAACTAACGTTTTAGTTAATAGCTTTGTCAGGGCCAAATTTTAATCCACAATAGAGGCATTTTAAGATGATGGGCTGAGGGAAGAGTGCACTTCTTTGTTGACTTTAGGCTACTTTGCTTCTGGTGCATTTATGCAGTTGTTGGCATCCGTCTGTCTCAAGAGACAATGGACTGCACTTCCAGGAGTGAAGTCAAACCACTGGAGAATCACAGTGCCTGCTGTGGCTGCAGAGAACGGTAACTCGTAACTGCTGCCTCCCATGTTGTTTTTGCTGCATTAGCAGCACCAAAGTGACCTCTCCTGGGCAGTATGTATGGAGGTCCTTTAGAACAACAACAAAATGCCCATGAACTAGGTGTGCAAGAACTCACTTACATGTACTGCCAATAAATTTCTCATCATGGAGGTGGTAGGGAAAGGTGTTATTTCTTCTTTTAAAACTCTGACTCTTGATTTTTTTAACATTATGGCCGTAAAATAACCATCAGTATTACCTGAAGAGAGAAACACAGAAAAAGGAATGGTCAACAACAATGATGTCTCCTTCAGAAATTCCATATAATAAAAGACAGTGACCTTGTTTAGACTACTAAAGTATGGGTTGTATCCATCACGTCATCCTTAGTGCACAGATTATCACCTGTGCAACTGGACACCCTCTCCCTGCCCACCTTATCTATTCTCAGGGTTCCCCCAACCCTTCAGAGTAGATTTGATGGGGCATTAAGGGAGGGGGGCGGACGAAATCCTGTTGCATAGGCAGACATCCTGGAAATGATGGAACAACTTTCAGATATACAACTCTGTGGTTTATGTTATGTTTATGTTATGTAAATCTAAGGTTGCCATATATCTGGAATTTCCAGGACATATCCAGAATAGTGCAGTCAGAAGCAGTGTCCAGGGGGAAATAGTGGAAAATGTCTGGGAAATTCTGGATGTATAACAATCCATGTCAGCAATGTTGTTTAGGTGATTCCCTTAAAAATAGCTCAAAAACTACTTTCTTTTTTTTCAAATTGCCAAAAAAGCTCAACATCTTTGGGCAAAACTAAAAAAAGCTGTCTGGATTTTCACTGTTTGAAATATGACAAAAAAACCATCCAGGTTTTTGCAATCAAGTGGTCCATGAAGGCTTATACCATAATAAATAGATCTTTAAGGTTCCACAAGACTCCTGATTGTTCTTGCTGCAGCAGACTAACACAGCTACCCCACTAAAAATGTATAGCAATTACTGTAACTTCATTTTACCTGGAATAATTGTGTAACTGACGGCTCTCTTCTGTAGATAGGATAAAACTGGAGGAATAACCTCCTGTAGAAATACAACATCTGGACTGTACCTAAATGAGAAAGCGGAATGTGTAATGGAACATAAAGCAACATACTTTAACAGATAAGCTGTTTACTATACAATGATCCTACAGTGGTCTTCTTAACTTATTTAATTACTGTAAAAAGCAACAACTGGCCTTACTTCATAACATTATGGCTGCAATGCAATGCAAACACGCATAGGGTTGTGCAAAAATATAGTTATGGAATCAAATGCACAAGCAACACAAGGAAGTGTAATGAACCTGAGATTTGTCTCTTGAGAGTTAACTGTTTGTATGCAAAAGGAGTAGCCATGAAGATTCAGATCCTACTGGGGTTAAAATCAATTATGTATTTCTAGGCTGGCGTACTTAAATCAGCCTTCTCCAACCTGGTGCCCCTAGATGCTTTGGCCTACATATCCCACCAAGCTGGCTGCATCTGATGGGATATGTAGTCCAAAAAATCTAGAGGCACAAGACTGGGTAAGGCTGGCTTACATATTCTTAGCAGCTCTACAATTCAGATAAGTGTAAAAGAAAGAAAAAATGGCATAGTAGAAATATTCTGATTTTTTTTTAAGTGTATCCCAATCTTGTTTACTTTGAAATAAATCCCAATGATTTTAATTAGGCTGACACTCTAATAAGGAACCATAGGACCGCTGTGATAGATACTTACAAAGCGAGATAGGAGCAAACTCCTCGTGCCCTATCTTGCAGGTTTTTTAAATCCAGGCCATCTATATTCCAGGTAATTAAAGAAAATGTGCTGTCATCCTCTTTGGGGCTAAGACCCGCCTCTTTAACAGCAGCAGAAACTTTACCGGCGGTCAAATCTTCTGTTAGGTCAATGCTAGAAAACACAGACACAAGTTACTTATTATATTGATAAGCCACCTTTAAAAGTAAAACTCTGAAGCTGGCTTCCATCATAAAATAATAAACACTGTATAATACAACTGTGTTATCCAAGCCCTAATGAAACCAGTAATAATAAGACAAACACCCAGCTCAAAACTAAGATATCATGCATAACTCTTAACCACTGCACTGCAGCAAGAGAATGCATGCAATAGAAATAACAGCAATGAGTTATTGGACAAAAGGTGAAGAATGACAAAGGGTGTAATCCTAACCCTAGGTCCACCAGAATGAGAGAGTTAGGATATGGCAGGTCCCCACTTCAGCCAGTAGATTCCCAGCTCAGCTGGACTAAACTGGCATGTCATTAACCCAGGTCAGTTGGAGATATGCTAGTGTAACTGTCTCATCCCAGCTCAGCTGACAACAAGCCAAAACCAGCAGAACTTACAGCAGCCCTGAAAAATAGGCGTTCTGGGGTGGGGTGGGGTGGGGGGCAGGGCCTGGCAGGGGGCACATATGCTGGATCCTAACTTGGTTCAGCTCAGTCAAGCAACTTGGCAACCCAAAGGAATGACAAAGTGGCATAAATCAGACCTTATATTAAAGACTTATTTCCCTTCTTCCAGTCTTAAAGGTAAAGGTAAAGGGACCCCTGACCATTAGGTCCAGTCGTGACCGACTCTGGGGTTGCGGCGCTCATCTCGCTTTATTGGCCGAGGGAGCCGGTTTACAGCTTCCGGGTCATGTGGCCAGCATGACTAAGCCACTTCAGGCGAACCAGAGCAGCACACGAAAACGCCATTTACCTTTCCGCCAGAGCGGTACCTATTTATCTACTTGCACTGGCATGCTGTCGAACTGCTAGGTTAGCAGGAGCAGGGACCGAGCAATGGGAGCTCACCCCGTCGCGGGGATTTGAACCGCCAATGTTCTGATCGGCAAGTCCTAAGCTCTGTGGTTTAAACCACAGCACTACCCGCGTCTCTTTGCCAGTCTTAGGCTTGCTTAAAGTCCTGAGCAGACTTTGGATCTGGCATACTCTACGCCAGCTTCACTTAATTATGTAAATTACTCTGGCTTCCCATACTTGGGATTGCTTCCTCATTCATATTTTCAAGAAAGGTATTCTGAGATGCTGGCCATCTGTGAAAATGGCTTTAGTTTCAGCCTAACATAGTGGAGCCGGTTTATGAAGGTACAAATCGATACCAGGTAGGTCAGATACAGGTTACTGCCATCTGGATTAGGATTTTAGCAGCAGAGGCCACTCCTGCAGCCTGCCTCTTTCTCCCACTCAGTTTCATTTTTTCCAAGTGCTCAGCAGACATGTAAACACAGCACTAATGTGCCCCAGGGCACCCTTGATATGGCAGAACTCTGGGGCATGGGAGGGAATTTAAATGGCAGGTCTCAGTGGGAACCAACATGTAAGTTTTCCACAATGACCTGAAACAATGCTACTTTATGAGCATTGTGGAAGCCTTAAAAACTGGAGAATTGCTGGAGCCAGCCCTTTATTTAGAGACTTGACTACACTACCGACCAATCCCCTGGGCAGGGCCAGGCAAGCCAAGTGCAAGAGATATTAATGATTATACCACTAGGATGTCTTACAGAGGCATATACAGGGTGAGTCTTTTAAAAGAGTCCCGGTGGAACATGTGTACAGTGGTACCTTGGGTTAAGTACTTAATTCATTCCGGAGGTCCGTTCTTAACCTGAAGCACCACTTTAGCTAATGGGGCCTCCTGCTGCTGCTGTGCCGCCGGAGCACGATTTCCGTTCTCATCCTGAAGCAAAGTTCTTAACCTGAAGCACTATTCCTGGGTTAGCGGAGTCTGTAACCTGAAGCATATGTAACCTGAAGCGTATATAACCTGAGGTACCACTGTACTCTGTATCCACTGGGCCTCTTTTAAAGGACACCCTGTACTATTGTAGAGGAAAGGCAGCAGGCAGGTGATGCTCTTCCAAAGAGAATGAGGTGGGCTAGGCTAGGAGAATAGAGATTAGCCCATGGTGAACTGGTGGCTGGGAAGGGATCTTAACCCCTCTGACTCCACTGCCCTAACAGCACCACCGTCCAATTGCACCAATATGGCCGAAAGGCATCTGTACACAAGCGGGAATCGATTTTTTAACCCCGAGGTCTTCTTGAGAGGGATGATTTACAGGCGCAGGAGACTTACAGGGTCCTCTCCACCGGGAGAGGCTCTGGCATCGCGTCCATAGGTTGCTCCTCAAGAGGCGGCTCAAAATAAGAATTCAGCGCTCTCTGCAAAAACAAACAAAAGGCCCAAGAGTGTGATTGTGTGCTAGGATCATGCGCCGGGATCTATAAAGCACGTGCTTAAAACGAGAAGCGAGGGCATACCTGCATATCCCAGTCATTCTCTGCCAGGTAGCACTGAGCAACGGCTAGATCGCTGCCGCTGATGGAGGCAAATTCCAAACATAGGAGCTTCCTGTGCTCCTCTTCTTCCTTCTCTTCCTCCTCCTTGGAAGGCTGCAGCTGCAGCTCCGGCGTCCTCTGCTCCGGGGTCGCCTGCTCCACCCCCTGAGCAACGCTGCCCACATCCATCTGCCTGTTTGTGAGTTCTTGTTGTTGGGTTTGTTTGTTTTTTCAAAGCTCGCGCTCCCTGTTTTCTTTCAGGACCACCACCGGTTTTTCAGCTTCTGCAAATCCACGCCCCTCAAAGCTCAAATGTCGCGCAGGCGCACCACGGGCAAGACGCTTGAAGCTACTGCGCTCGCCCGCTTAGCAGCCCGACCCGATTGCTGGGAGGTGAAAGGGTAGGCGCCGTGGGCGGGGATTCGGCGAAGGCGGCGAACGTTCGGCGAATGGAACGCGGAGTAGCAAGTTTTAGAACGCTGGGAGCGGGCGAGGGAGGCGGGGCTTGTCAAGAGAGGTTCCTCCAGTTCTCCAGAGCCAGCGCTGAGCTCCGAAGGGCCAATTTGCTGCTCACGGATCCTGCAGCTTTGCAATTGCCTCGTGTTGTCCGCAACTCTGAGATCTCCCAACTACTTGACTGCATTAGTGAGAAGTCTGGCTATAGCGCCTTGCTCGAGAGAAGGTCGGAACTTTGAATCATGAGTCACCTTAAGATCCAGTCTCTCCGCGAGGTGGTGAAAACGCTTCTGGAGTCTCCCAGATTTGATCGGGTGCTGAATAAGGTAATAGCAGGAGGAGATTTGCTGAGGTTCCTTACCCTGTATGTGTAATGTGTTACTGACTTTCCAGGGTCACCTTGAGTAGGGCAGCAAAGCTGTGCAGGGAGTGAACACTCTGGGCCTATTGGCGCTTGAAAAAACGTAGGTTTACAATTTTTGAATGTAAGAGTATTTATTTTATTTGTTGTTGTTACAAAAAAGCAATAAAAAGTATTTGGAAAAAAAGAAAAAACGTAGGTTTACAGTGTTCCTGAGAGAGGTCCTTCTTTAGATTGCAAACTACCCTCTCTACCATTCACTTATATATGGGGGGGGGGTGGCGGGGGGGTTATGTGGTGGCTTCCCAATGATCTTACTTCACTCTGTTCAGAGAAGCTCTGTGACTATTGGGTGTGTCCTAACTAGATTGTTTACATAGATTGTTTACATAGATTGTTTGCACTGGTTTAAAGGTCACCTGGTCCTAAACAGGGGCGTCTCAAGGGGGGTGCAGAGGGTGTGGTCCGCCCCAGGTGTCATGCCTAGGGGGGCTGACAAAATCCCCCTGGGCGGATCGGCGTGATGGCACTTGCACGCCCGGTGGGCAGGCAGATTTCAGCGATTGACGCGACCGTCGTCATGAAAATCCGCCCACTGATTGCGCAAATACACCCGACAATCAGCCTGGCGCACACACACACCCCCCGGCGGGTGGCACTTGCATCCCCGGCAGTTTAATGCAATTGGCGGTTGGATTTTCACGGGGGTGCCAGTGCCGCCCACTGATCACGGAAATCTGACCACTGATCGCGCAAATACGCCCCGCGGCACTGACACGGTTTTATGTGATCATTGGTTGGGTTTGCGCAACTCTGGGCAACCTTCCTAAGATTGCAATGTGGGGGGGGGGGTGACAAAAAAAAATTCACACCAGGTACCACCTGACCTTCCTACGCCTCTGGTCCTAAATGCCCCAGCCGGTTTCAGCATATCAAACTGCTTATTGCGGAAATTAAAAATAAACACTATTTGTAACATATGCTTACTGAAACCTGAAACTTCCTTTTTGAAAAAGGAAAGAAATAATTGGAAGAGGTTTGAAAACACATTTAATGCATATGACCTCCCCACAGAATCCTGGGCAAAGTAATTTAAGGGAGTTGGGAAGCGTAGTGGTAAACTGCAGCTCCCATGATTCTTTGGGGCAGGTCATGTGATTTAGGTTTCTGGTGTGTAGGAAGATTGAGCAAGTTCAGTGGGTCCAGAATGTTGGCTGACCTTTGGATTGGGTGAAAAACAGCAGAAAAACATTGAGGAGGGAAATAGAATGGAGTATGCTTGAAAAGGGCACCACTGATTGGTTGGAACCCTGAGGGGAAAAACAGCACACTTCAACCTTATTTTGTTGCTGGTTTCACTTGTTTTCTCCTACTGTTCGCTGTTTTGGAGACCAAAAGGCAACATATGTGCATTTTAGATTTTAAAAAGCAAGCATTTAATTTCAGTTTAGTATCCTGTAGAAAACCTACTGAAGCTTAATGGAATGGGACTTTTCTTCTCTCACCCCCTCTGCTCCCAGATGACGGTTCTTTCTGCCAGTCCTGGAAAAGTTGTCTGTGAAATGAAAGTGGAAGAGGAGCACACAAACCGAGGCGGGACTCTTCATGGAGGATTGACAGCAACTCTGGTAGATTTTGTGTCAACCGTTGCTTTGCTGCACACTGAAAGAGCAGCACCTGGAGTCAGTGTGGATATGAATATTACGTACGTATGACAAAATCCGAGATTTATTTCAGTGCCCGCTTTCGTTTAATTGGGCCTTGACTCTGCAACTTACGTGGCTTGTATTACCGTATTTTTCACTCCATAGGGCGCACCGGACCATAGGGCGCACCTAGTTTTTAGTGGGGAAATGAAGGAGAAAAAAAATCCCCCCCCCAGCCTCAAAGAGCAAAGAAGCCAAGGCAGCGAGCGGGATCCATCCCACTGGCTGTCTTGGCTTCCTCTTTAGCCGCACGCAACCTCTCCTGCCGGGAGAGGCTGCACACGGCTTTGGCAGAAGCCAAGACAGTGAGCGGGATGGATCCCGCTCGCTGTCTTGGCTTCGTTTTTAGCCGCGGGGCTAGGGCGGGGGAACCCGAGCTTCCCCCAACCCCAGCCCCCAAAACAGGTCCGGGAGCGGCGGCAAGGTTGCGTGCAGAAGTTTTGAACCTCACAGGGTGGTTGTGAGGATAAAATGAGGGAAGCAAACCCTATATGCTGTCTTGAGCTCCTTGAAGGAGAGATGAACTATAAATGTAAGGATTCTTTTTCTCTCTCTCCCCCACCCTTTTCCAAATTCAAGCTACATGACAGCAGCTAAGATCGGAGACGAAATCCAGATCACTGCGGAGATTCTGAAGCAAGGAAGAAGACTGGCCTTTGCCAATGTGGACTTAAGAAGCAAGGCGACAGGGAAACTGATAGCCCAAGGAAGGCATACCAAATACCTGGGATAATCACAGAAGAAAGTAGTCACTTTATTTTAAAAGCTATGAGCCTAGAAGAAAAAGAACGGGGTAGCATTACTTTATTGAAGTAAGTCAAACAAAGCAATATAGTAAAAACAATAGATGAGAATGGATTACCGTAACTTAACAAAACGCTTTCTTAGGTGCAGCCACTAGGGGTGAAATATCACTACCTGAATCCTCCTTAATGTTCATGTAAACTAAGGTGATGGTTCAAGTTCATGTTTATTATTCCATGTGTATTTTCTTGTAAGCCATCTCTTGGGGATTGGAAGGGATGCTGTGTGTGCATGCGCCAGGAAGCAGGATACAAATGTAAATAGCAACAATTTGTCGTTGACAGAAAAAAAATGTGTTGCTGTGATTAATACTGGTTTGATTTCTGAAGCCCTGAAGAGAAAGATACAAAGAAAAGATGGATAAAACTGTCTGAACTCAAGAGTTCCAGCATCTGAAACCTGGGAACCATTTGTGGAAGAGGTTCTGATGCTGGTACCTTTGGGTTGGGATGGGTTCAGAGTCCCCAGGGGTAGGCCTCTGCCTCCAGGATGTTTTCATTGAAAGAAGGAGTGGTGATGGGGTGGATTCTGCTTTCAATGGCAGAGGAAGCCTCCAGAACAGCATGAGAGGTGGTGCCAAGGGCTGCAGGAGGAAAGGAGGAATTGGTGAAAATTGCCTCTTGTGTTCACATGTACACACATGGTTACTCCAGCAAGAAGTCTCTGTGAAATCTCAATCCCTTCTGCAGATTGAAGGAGTCTTTCTCTTTGCAGATGGGTGGCTATATGTCCAGATGAGAATGTTTGCAGATGACTTCTGTGTTGCTTTTTTCAGCCAAAGCGTTTGGACTGACCAGTTCGTACTTTGAATCCAGTGGTGAATGAGTGCCAAACTAAGCATAAACTACTACTTTCTCCTCTGTTAATTTGTAGATGTTATTGAACAATGTATAAAGTGAATTGATCTTAAAAGGGTACTTTTCCTCCCAAAATAATGAATTTAAAGCATGAACCCTGTGCTAAAAGGAAATTCAGTATGGTGACAACTCAACAGTTTTTAGTAAACTTGGTTTTGCAAACTTTGCTTGTGTGTATCCCCCCCCCCCCCAGTTGATTTAGGATACAGGGACGCGGGTGGTGCTGTGGTCTAAACCACTGAGCCTCTTGGGCTTGCTGATCGGAAGGTTGGCGGTTCGAATCCCCACAATGGGGTGAGCTCCCGTTGCTCTGTCCCAGCTCCTGCCAACCTAGCAGTTCGAAAGCATGCCAGTGCAAGTAGATAAATAGGTACCACTGCAGCAGGAAGGTAAATGGCCTTTCCATGCGCTCTGGCACTCGTCATGGTCCTCTGTGTGCCAGTAGCAGTTTAGTCATGCTGGCCACGTGACCTGGAAAACTGGACAAACACCGGCTCCCTCGGCCTGAAAGCGAGATGAGCGCCGCACCCCATAGTTGCCTTTGACTAGACTTAACCGTCCAGGGGTCCTTTACCTTTTTACCTTTCCTTTACAGTCCTATACTCATTTACCTAGGATTTGGCCCCACTGAACTTAGTGGAACTTACTTTTAAGTAGATATATGTAGGATTGCACTATTGGCCTACAAAGGGGCTCTCACAACTAAAAAAGTTGTGGGTGTTTTCTAGTTCGGAAAACTTACTTTGGAGGCATATCACTGAATGCCTTTATATTCTTATTTTGATGTATGTCAAAGCTATAATTTATGGGCCCTTATGTCTATTAGGATTGCTCTGGAGACCATCTGAGGTGGAAGTGGAAGTATGCAGACATTGATCAAGCATGTTACCTTCATTATGGAACTAGTCAAAGGGAGGCCAGACTGATTGTATCATTACAGATGTTTATAATGAGTGCCAATGTTCACCTTGTCCAAATTTGGATTTTGTGGTCTTTTATTAATGTTTAATCTTTTTTATGGAGTAGTTCTTCCTCTTGTGTTTTTGGGACAATTATGTAAATGGAGAGTGTTTTCTGCTAATTACAATCAGGATAGAGCATAGGAGAAAAATTTGGTTTGAGGGCATAATGCCACCCACTTCTGTGCTGTCCAAAAATTATATTGGATCTACTATGTGACATTTCTCTGCAAAGTTCAAATTTATTCACGACGGGCCAGCATGGAAAAAACCACTAAACAATGATTTAGTATTCTTGCATGAGCCTCTGTGAGCCAAGCCTCAGGCTTCTGTTTGCCCCCTCCACCCATCCTTCTATGGGTCTGGAATAAGAAATAACCTGTGGTTCCATTTTGCTTATATTTAAGTATGAACTATGAATTCTTAACGATGAACTCTGGTTTAAACAAACTAGCTTTATTGCTGGAGGTTTGGCATTGCCTTGTTTTGCAGTTGACTAGTTTTTTTTAAAAAAAAAAACACAACTCCTGGTTCACACTGATTGACAAGCCAGGAAGTTGGGAAGTTCTCCGACTATAGTTGCTGAACTAGCACAGCAGAACCAGATCATGTTATCACCAAATACCGCTATTGTAAATGATCATTCACTGCACATTTATTGGCCTGCTAACATTAAATTGTGATTTAGTACTACATACACAAATTTCTGTGAATTTAAGTGCCCCCCCAACAAGTAATGATTCAGGTTAACTTCCTCCATCTTGACTATGCCCATATTATACCTGCCAACTGTGTATACAGTAGTACATGCATCTGCTTGAAGTGGGCTGGAATCCTTAAAAAAGCTTGTGTAATAACTAATCTGGTAGTCTTTAAGGTGCTACAAGACACCGTTGCTTTTGGTGTTAAAACTGGGTCAGGAGCAGATTGTTAGCTTGGTGGGAAAACAGTAATTTGAAATCCCCAAGGGTCTAACAGTCGCCTTTCCTGGTGGCGCAAAGATTCATAAGGCAGTCCGTCTGGTTCTCGATCATTAGGCAACTTTACTATTATCCCTCATCACAGCTCCTGCTGGTTAGGGATGATGGGATTTGTAGTCCAACAATATTTGGGGGGCCCAAGGTGGGGAAAGGCCTCATGCCCTCAAGGAGCTGTATTCCCAGGCTGCCTTCATTGCTGTGGGTTTTGTAGATTTGCACCACAGACTTGCAACCAAGTAAAGGTAAAGGGACCCCTGACCATTAGGTCCAGTCGTGACTGTCTCTGGGGTTGCGGTGCTCATCTCACTTTATTGGCCAAGGGAGCCGGCGTACAGCTTCCAGGTCATGTGGCCAGCATGACTAAGCCGCTTCTGGCAAACCAGAGCAGCGCACAGAAACGCCGTTTACCTTCCCGCTGGAGCGGTACCTATTTATCTACTTGCACTTTGATGTGCTTTTGAACTGCTAGGTGGGCAGGAGCCGGGACCGAACAACAGGAGCTCACCCCGTTGCGGGGATTCGAACCGCTGACCTCCTGATTGGCAAGTTCTAGGCTCTCTGGTTTAACCCACAGCGCCACCCCAAGTAGCTGCAGTCTATTACAACCATCAGAACTGTGCGCCTATAGGGTACTGATTCCTTGCTGGTCCTATTTGCTTCCTAACACCAGTAACGACATTAAAACTTAAGAGAACTGATGCAAAACTGGGAGGTTGGGGTGAAGATGACAGCAGCAGTGTTTGAATTATTCTAGCAGCATCCCTGCTAGTCTTGCTTTGGAACAATCTGGCCCAGATTCTGTAAAGTGCTTCTAATGTCCTGTGATAGGAGTGGCAGGGGGTGAAATAGCTCCTTCTCACTGGAGAGTTCTCATTTCTCTTAAAAGCTTTCTAGAATCTGGACTGCCTGAGTGAAATTGTATTTCAGTTGCTTGCAGCTTTGAGCTTAGCACTTATCTCATCCTTACCCGCTTTCAAAGATCCCCGATCTGAGCAAGGGAATAAAAGTGGGGAGGGGCAGGGAGAGCAAAACTGTAGGGAAGCCAATCAAATAGTTAGCAACGGGGAATGGCTGTGGGTGTAATGAATGGGTGGTGGTAGTACAGATAGAAAATGCCTGCTACTTTCGGAAGTGTGGTTACGTGGCTGACATTTGTATTAATAGACAGGAGCAGCTCTCATTGCCGGCTCACAAAATGTAGCTGTTTTGATCACTGTGGTTTGATGGCAGAACCTATATTGCTGCATATTGATCTTGGTGTTGCGATTCCTCTTGCAGGATTCATTAGGGCAGTGTTTTTCAACCACTGTTCCGCGGCACACTAGTGTGCCGTGAGATGTTGCCTGGTGTGCCGTGGGAAAAATTGAAAAATTCGAAAGATTTTTTTTTTTTTAAAAAAAGTCGAATTTTCGCCCACTAGGCGGGCGCAGGACTGTGTCCACCCTATTTTCCATCCGTCCTGGGTGGGGATCAGATCGGATGGGATTGGATGAGAGCGGACAGGCGGTCCACTCCAGTCCGATTCCCCATAGAGAGCAGCGGGGCTCTGACATCTCCCTCTCCGCACACAGTGCGGAGACGGAGCTGTCATCTGCCGGCTCAGCGGGGATCAGTGGATCGATCCCCGCTGAGCACAGAACGGTCCGCAACGTTTGATTCCAGCCAGAATATCAGCTTTGTGTTCAGCCAAACAGGCCCAGGTTGTGCACTGAATAAGGTATTTTATAATTTTTCATATTTCTGTTAACTTACTATTTCATAATAAAGTAATTATAAAATACTTTCTTTGTGTTTATTTGATTCCTATTCAAGAGAATTACTTTATATATAGTCAATATAGGCACAGAGTTAAATTTTTAAACATTTTCTAATGGTGGTGTGCCTCGTGATTTTTTTTCATGAAACAAGTGTGCCTTTGCGCAAAAAAGGTTGAAAAACACTGGATTAGGGAGATATATACCAAGTCAGACCATCTGGCTCAGCGTTAACACTGACTAGCTGTGACTTTTCAGCTTTCCAAACTGGAGTCCTACCTAGCCTTTCCTGGAGATTTTGTGGACTGATCCTGGGATCCTTTGGATGCCACGCATGTGCTGTGCTGCTTACTGTGGCCCTTCCCTATGGACTGTTTAGAGGGGCACTGGGGAACTTTCGGCCCTCCATATTGCTGAACTATCTCTCCCATCAGTCCCAGCCAGCATGATCAATAGTCAAGGCTTATGAGAGTTGTAGTTCAACAACATTTGGAGAGGCAAAGGTTCCCCGCCCATGTTAATTTCTGAGGGTGCAGTGTTAGAACTCAAGCTTCTGCTGTGGGTAAAGAAATATACTCTGCTAATTCTCAGAACATTTTCCCCTTTAAAATGGGTTGGGAATGGAAAAAAATTCCTTTGGTACTTCGTAACATCAGCCTGGCTCCCAATAGCTATTTTAGGTGCACACCTCTGGCCTGGTGAAATGTGACATTCTCCATCCAAATTGTAATCCTTCATGCATTATTATAACCTTATTATGAAGACTTCTCCCTTTAACTGGGTTTCAAAAGTGAATTGCCATGTTTTATATAGAAGTTTAATGTACTGGTTATAGAAACCTTATGAAAATCTACATTTATACAACGCCTGTGTTATAAGCCAGGCTTTCTGTGAGCATAGTGATAGACCTTGTTCAATATTCCACTTGTGCTATTGCTAGAGGAAACAAACCAGGAAGCTTTGCTTCCTGTTCTGTCTAAACCAGAGTGCAGAGCTTGCTTGTCCCTAACAAGCAACTACCCCTAGCCAACCTTATGCCATGGTTTGTTTTTTTCTTCCTGATAATCACTTGTTAAAGAGCAGATAATCCTTGGTTCTAATGTAACAGAAAGGCAGTTTCCTGGTGTATCCCACTCATGGGAGGAATATGAATGTGGACTGCCACTCATCCATAATAAACCAGGAAATTTAATTTATTGTTACATGTGAACACTGCCAACAGATTTTGAATTGGTATCTCCAGCTTATTTTGCATATGATACTTTTTGATGTATCTAACTGTTGTCATATGCAAAGACTGTCTACCTAAAGTTAGCTATGACATGTCATAAGCTAGTGTCTACATGTTTTTAAAATAAATGAATGTAGAAGTCTTTGGTCACCTAATTTGTTTATTTTTAATTTTTTTCCAATTCCAAACAAAAGCTAAATACAGATTTTTTTAAACAGATAAGCACTAGTTTTACCCAAAGGGAGTAGGCTTATACAGATTTACTTCAGTCAAATTACTCAACCCTTTAAGCAAAGCTTTCTTTGCCAAAGCTATACAGTAGTCTTCCTTATGTTCATTGCACAATCTTAAACAAAATATGTTCTGTCAAAACCAACTTTGACACTCCAAACAATATTTTACAATTAAATCCACAACTGCTTTATTCCTCCCCTCCCCCCAAAAAAGAACCTCGGAGGGTTTTCCATAAGAAATGTTTTGGAAACCAGTATTTCCTACAGTTCACAAGTCAACTGTCATGAAAAAAATAATAATCCTCTGCCAACGTGGTTTCTGCAGCTGCTATCTTAAATTTAGCTGCTTTAGGCTACTTCAGACTCCAGGTCTGTAAAAATGTATTCAACTCAACAGAACACTCTACATTTAGTTACACAGCAAACTGGGGAAAGAGATCCAAAAGTGAGAATGCCAGGAAACTCAAACAAGGCCAAGCAAAATAAAAGAGGCAATTAATGCCTACACCAAATGAGATGCTCTTTTTTCCTTAAAAGATTTCTTTCCCACATTTAGCCATCTACTGTAACAAGCCATAGACCTATTCATGAACCTGATACAATCGTGTTAACAGCAAAGCTTATGGCTTTCACACCATTACATTCATTCCTCACCCTATGAATACTGATATTAGGGGACATGACCAGCACAAATGGGAACACCACCATATATGATCACTTTGTGCTCTCAGATACATTTCTTTCAGTGTATAACAGTCCCTTCGTTTCACATTTTGGTAGGATGCTCATACAATGCAGAAATATGCAGAGCATTCTCTTTCAAAGGTCCATGCAGAAAACATCTAAAAAAAATTTAAAAGTTCTGAGATACAAATGATAAAAGAAAATAATCCAGGATGATCAAGTTCCACGATGGATAGTGTTCTGAACATGTGTCCATTTTCTTCTATTCCGAAAGAATAAATGGTGAGAAAAGTGAAAACTGCACTCCTGCATTCTGTGATCTTCCCCATTTTGCTGGCCAGTACCCTATTCTGGCATGTAAGGACGGAGGTGATCCTCTACGGTACCAACCGCCCAGTGGGTGAGCTGCTCTTGTGGCAGATATAGGCAGATGCTGCATAACTTGAAGATTGTAGCTTTGTTTTTTGGAGTCTGGAAAGAGATACACAAATTATTTCAGGACAGAGTATATTTTATAAACAGCACTGTGTGAAAAAACAAACTTCACATATTGCCTCAACTCATCCTTGCAGAAGCAACAGAAAATGAAACTAATGGTGGCGCAAGATAAAAGCATAACAAAGAATTTATGGTGCTTGCTGAATATGTAAATTGATCACCAGATTTCTAAAATCTGCCTTCTCCAGCAGGGGACATGTACCATCTTTTCTCGCTTAAGTACATATACAAATCCTTATTGTGTTTCAAAAGCGGACGAGCAGAAACAATCTCAATTAATGACAAATGATACTGATGCACACTTGCAAATCCCCACCACCTCAGTTCCTAAATCTAATAGAAATACACCCAATCAGATGGCTTCACTGCACTCAAGGCAGAGCAACTCAATACTTATAAAGTATATCCCACAAACTTACTGTTTGGAACATATTGCACATTATGCCATAGAAAAGGAATGCTGATCATTTAGCATTCTGTCATGACAACTGGTTGTATCTGTACCTCTTGACTGTAGTGAAGCCAAGCAGACAGCTGCTAAATAATAGAAAAGAGGCAAACAAGAGCATAATGAAAAACAAGTATGCACTGGGAGATGGTGGCTACCTGCAAGTGCTGTCGGTCAATGAAGAGAAACACTGACTGGTTAGGGTTGTTGATAACAATTCCAGTCTTGTCCTTTCGGCTCAGTACATGCAGAAACTGTTTTTCATAGTCACCATGATGAAATTCAAACCTGGCCTGTGGGGTGGGGTGGGGAATATGTAACAAAAAAGTTTAAATAAAATATGTTCAAGGAGCACCACTCTAAAGTCAAGGTTCACGTATGCAATGCATCCAAGTGCAGAATAGAAAAATCTCAGGAACAACTTGAAATTATAGCTAATGGAGATATAGTTTAAATTAGACTGATTATTACATCAGTATCTCCCTCTTTTCTAATGGCAGTACATTTGAAGAACCCCATATTTAACTTTATGTAAACAAAAATGACGACTATCGCAGATGCAGTACTCCATACTTACTGGTAAAAGCTTCTGGCAAGTTATCAATCAGGAGACAAAATAAATTAAGTAACTCAAAACATCTGCTTAGGTACATTCAGTGACAATATTCTGCCTTTGTAATCATGCAAACACCTTAATGATTACAAAAATATACCACAATTCACTATAACCACCATAAAGAAAAAGTGGTATTCATTAAAAGTGCTAATGACTTATTTGGGTTTTAGTAGCACTCTGCCTGGGACCTGTATCATACCTGAACAGGCCTAAAGGGCTCATCATCCGATCCCTTCCACCTAGAAAACAGAAGACAGACTATCTTCTCAATATCATTCCGAGGCCAAAGTATGAAGTCCATCTCTTGCGTACAGCCAATCACATCCTGTTAAGGACATGAATAAAATTAATAGTGTCCAAACAATCTAGTGGGAGAACACACACACACACACACACACACACACGTTTGAGAAGCAAATATAATTGTAATTCAAATGGTTTGTATACCTTTCATACATCTATAACAATAGGATTTTATTCTTAAGCACTACAACACAGCCTGCCTATCTGCTAACTTTACATTAACATTTATAATGTGGAAATCGGAACCCAGTCCCAGTAATTTAATTCTTATGGGAACAAACTTTATGGATTTGAAAAACTGCCCAAACTAAAATGATGTCCTCAGGATAGTTTTTTAGATGCCCATCGGCAAATACACCCACTTTTATCACATTTACATTTTTATGTTGTCTTGCTGTCTTCATCAAGAATATTTAAATTCAAAAACACAGCTTATAATAATTGTATTTTTAGCTTAAGAGTTTATTCCCTATTTTGTTGCAGTTCAACAGGTATGAATTGAATCCGGAGTTCCCTTCCCACTCATGGGACACTTCTGCCAGAAATGGGAGGAAGCTTTCTACAATTCTCACTTCCTTGTGCAATTCTTGTTCCCACCCTGCAAAAAAGGTTTGAGGGAAGGGAAACCCTATAGAACAGTGGGGGAAGGGGCTTTGCAAAAGTTGCTTCCCCTTCCACCAGGATAAGCCTCTGCTGTATTGTGAACAGAAGCAACCCCTACTCTCTCAGAATAGAATTTAAGACACTATGTTGAATTTCTGCAAGAGATATAAAGCAATCATTCATGTCAGATGTCTCTGCCAATATTCCATTTCCACAATTCTAAATTTCTCACCATGCCTCTTTCTCACATCTACTTTTACCAAGAGACAAACTTGTTAAAATATTGAGGGCCAGGATAATGAAAACTCTTAGAGAAATAATTTATATTCCACTTAATAACAAAGTTTCTAAGTGATGTATACAACACAAGAGGGATAGAACAAAACAGCAACAAAACTATTATTATTTAGCAGTAGTATTAATATTACACACCTGTCCTAGGGTGGGTTACAATTAAAAATACAACATTAAAATAACTTAAATGACAGTCAAGAGAATAGGGTGGATGGTGTCAAAGGCCCAAGTAAATCAGTGTGTCTTCTAGACAAAGCATACTAAATATTCAAATACAGTGGACCCTCCGGATACGAATTAAATTCGTTCCGGGGGTCTGTACTTAACCTGAAAAGTCCTTAACTGGAGGCGCCACTTCTGCGCACACGCACGGTCCGTTCCGCAAAGCACTTCTGTACATGTGCACGTGGCAAAACCCAGAAGTATACACTTCTGGGTTTGCCGCGTTCGCAACCTGAAAGTTACGTATCCAGAGCGGTACGTAACTCGAGGGTCCACTGTACAGATTTACCACCTGATAGGCAGCATCCAAAAAACCCTTATGCAGCGACACACTGAACTTCAAACCACATACCCACACTTCAACCCCCCCCCCATGCTGCAAAAGTTCCATCAGCAGTTTGGTGCGGAGTCTGTTCAAAGGGGGGGGGTCTCACTAAGACATGTAAGTCATTGGGTACATCTAAAGTAGTCCTTTTAACCCTGCTGATTATATCTAGATCTTTGATATAGAAATACTACTAGCAGCATTAACAGCCTTTTAAAATGTTGATCTCTGAAACAAAATGACAGAACATTAAATATTTTACCCTGCGCATAGACTGATAGCGGGGTGCATGCAGCTGAACCACATCCTTTTGTAGAAGCTCTATGGAACTTTCCAAGGAATAGCTGGAATCCCGCACGCCTTTCAGGATATTTTCTTCATAATTATTGGTCATGACTGGTATCACTTCAGACACTTCAAAGAGCGCTGACTTTTTCCTCTAATGAGGGAAAACAAAGAACATGTTGCATTTCATTCATTTCGAAGCAGTCTGTCATTACAATGCTTTTAAAACTTAAGAAAAATAAACTTACTGCAAACCTAAGAACTGGGTAACACCCTAAACTTATTGCAAACCTAAATTTAGAGATAAATGGATGCTGAAGCACATGCTTAAGCAAAAATGCATTTCACATTAAAATCCAAAGTGCTGAGTCTCTAAAATTCAGTTTTACGTATTCCCCAGATTTGTGTGCAACCATAGCCCATAATGCAGTATTAACTCTCACATGGCACATTTTGAAAGCTGTGCAAGGTTTTGTTAAGATACCCAGCGCATAAGGAATGAACATCATGACTCAAAATTAAACATCAAAGCTACAGCGTAGCCATGATGAAAACACAGTGTAACAGATTTTTACAATGCTCTCCACATTCATTCTCAGATTGCAATTTTGAGAGTGCTAACAGAGGTACGGAGTCACTCAATACAAAAGTCGAACAACCAAAAAGGAAATTACCTTGTCTTTGAATACAAAGGCAATATACATCTTGAAATCAAACTGGTCAGCTAGAGATTCTTTTTTCTTTTTAAGCTGAGCACGAAGTCTGTTCAGAGCTTGTTTCTTCCGGGAGTTTGGGTCCCCCATTTTGTAATACAGATGGTACTAAAGCCTTTTGAAACCTTCACTAAACTATGGGCCCTTTTTCATAAGACTTGAGTACAACAGAAACAAGTCATTTTATTCCTGCTAATACCACTGAATCAATAGAACACAGGCGTAACCCAAAAATGCACCTTAGGCAAATGTTTTACAAGACTGTCTTATTAGAGGGGTCATAAAACAAAGTAACTATTAGTCCAACCATCATTGGACAAAAAGTTTGCGCAGTATTGTCAAAAGCCCAAAGAAATTTGAAGAAAATACACTGATATACACAGTTTAAACCACAGGAATAAGTGGGCAAGAATGGGGAAAAAATCTTATCACAATTTGTGTGTAGAATAAAAAGCAATAACGGGCATGGACCCAATCCATTTGGGCGGGTTTCTTGCCCCACGCTGCCACCCCCCAAAAAAACAAAAAACTGAAATTAAAGACAGTGTTCTATCCCGCCCAGATTCATGACTGCTGATTATTTTCAAGATCTCTGCTATTGCTATGCTGCCTGGCTTTTTCTTTTTTCAAGAATTATTCGACTTGGTAGAAAGCAAAGGAGGGAGTGCAGAACAGGAGTGGATGTCCTGGGAGGTAAGACGTTTCCCTACCAACAACAAAATAATCAACCACAGACAACAGTGTGCTGGTTTGCAGAGGAGCAAGGAGTTTGGAAAACAGCAGAGTCATTTCTAACTTCATCCTGCTCATCATCAGGCACATGGTTGCCCTGAAGCTGCGGCTGTGGGAGAGAAGAGGGATCATGGTGGCCATTGATAAAAAGGTGGAGGAAAGATTTGGGAGATTATCTGGCCTTTTGAATCCCAAGTCGATCTCTCGATCTAGCACTCCCCTAGGAGGGAGAGGCCTCCAACCCACCCCACTAGCCTTCCTTCCCTCAGTCTAAGCCCCGGGCAGGACAAAAAAATCCTCCTCCCCTCTGCCGCTTTAATTGGGGCTGGGCATGGCTGATGCGATTGGCCTCCTTGCGGGGGTTGTTCTCTTCCTTGCTCAAGAGGAAGAGGCGGGCCTGTGCTCAGCGCAGCGGGGGCCACTCAAGTCTACGGCCCGGAATTCACTCTTGCATTCATGGTCAACAACCAACAACTCGGGTTCTTGGGAGGGGGGAAGAAAAAAGGGGGGCGGGGGGAAAAGGGAGAGGAAGGGAATTATCACGCCAAAAACAATTCAATTGGGGAAAAAAATTAGTTTGCAAAGAGGCTTTTGTCGCAGCGAACTTGAATAAATTTGGAAAGGGAAAAAACGCGTTTTCCCGGAAACAAAAAAAATTAAAGGAAAAAAAAGGATTATTAACCCGTCCTTCCCCCTTTTTTATTAGCTGTTTAGTTGTTGTGCTTTTTAAAAACAAAAAAAGCACACACAAGCACACCCTCTTCGTAAAAAATAATTAAGCGGTTTCCCTCCCCCTCTCCTTGGAAGCCCCCGCGGCGGGAGGCTCAGGCGGCAAGAGACACCCAACCGGACCGGAGACTGTGGCGTGGCCTGGCTCGCTACCCGCAGCCGGCGGGCGCGGGTGGAGCAGTGGAGGCGGCGGCGGCGGCGCTGCTAGCAGCACGGGCAGGAGCCATGTCAAGAGAAGGCCACCAAGAAGCCGCCCAGCTCCGCCATCCCCGCTGCGCTGTTCACGGTGACCGGGCCGCCCGCTCTGCCGCTGCTCAGTCCCAGCAGCCTGGTCCCCATAGCCTAAGCTCGGCGCCCCGGAGCCGCCGGGGGGTGGCAAATGGTGGCGGCGGAGGCGGCGGGAGGGAGGAAGGAAGGACGAGAGGAGGAGGAGGAAGAGGCGGCGGCGGAGCGAGGCCGGGCCGGGAAAAGTCCCTGCGCTACAGGCTCCTACGGCGGGAAAGAGGCAAAAGAGCGAGAGAAGCCGCCGCTCCTGTCCCCTCTGAGGCGAAGGATGGCGCAGGCGAGTCTCTCGGTCCGGGCGGCGCGGAAGGCGGCGAAGCAGCAGCGGCAGCAGCCCGAGCGGAGAAGCCCTCAAAATGGCAACCGCCGCGTCTCCTCCTCGCCTGACTCACACACACGGGAAGGCTCCGCCCCGCGACCCGCTGCGCAGGCGCCCTGCGCTGGACTGTACCATCTCCGTCTCGGGAGAGGGGTGGGGAGGAGAGGGGTAAAACGAACGGGGCAAGTGAGGTAGGGTGGGCAGCTGGTACTCAATGCAACCTGCGTGTTGAGTGTTACCCGCTGTCTCCAGTGGGGGCGAAGTGTGTCTATGCCCCGGTCCTTAGCAGACTTCCGACGTGTCCCAGCCATTTGACATAAGTTAAAGTCGCAGTGGGCACGATGGGACTCGTCCCCGAGTAAACAAACGTGCACAGGACTGCGTGGTGTAAAAATCAAGGGGCTTAGGTCCGTCTGGCTCGGCAGAGGGTCGGGCTGATGGCCGCGTGGGGCTGTTAGTCTGTGTCAGTGTCACCCGCAAGCGGGTACTCGAAAATGGAAGTCCGATTCATTCTACTGGAGTAACAAAGAGCGCACACTAGTAATGGGCTCTTAGGAGCAAACTCGCCGCACACGCAAGATCAAAATTAAAAGGCGTTTAGAGTAACTTTTACGTTCTTCCGATTGCTGACTACTTGTTTATTTTAATATGGAGTCGGAAATATTCGTGTACCCTCCCTTACAGTTTTGCTTTGGGAGGCTTTGAAATCATGTGTCTGTTGCAGTATGTCTATGCCGCACAGCTTGCTCACCAGGAGTGCGTTTCTTCCCATTGTATGCCTCTTAAATTGTGATGATGAAATGCAGAGCAAGATCCCGCTCTTCAGCCCTGTCAGACTCCGGTCCTACACCCATTAGCATGGTGGCTGGGCTTCCGAATTAACAAAAAGCCCCATCGGAGATTACAAAACGGGCGCCTGCCCTAACGGAAGGCTACGTTCCAAAGAAGTCCCACTGAATTCGCTGGGTCTTACTCTTACGTAAGTGGATTTGGGACTGCATCTTAAACGATGCTATGCAACTGAAAAGGTTTCCGACCGTTCGTTGCCCCCAACCTGTACTGTAGCACGAATGCTACCCCTTGTTTTTCGCCTCCCCTTTTCCTGACAATAATAACAAAGAGTCCTGCGGCACTTTAAAGCCTGAACAATTTATTTCTGCCGTTATGATGGGACCGCAGCCCATTCCCTTGTTCTTCCTCTAGAAGCTGCACGGCGACACACAGCAGCACCTGTTGGATGCCTGCAGCGCAGCTGTTTAGATACACAAAGGGTGTCTGATCAGTGGACTTAGACGGCAGCGCGCTTTCTCCCTCGACGGTCATCATGCAGGCGGCGGCATGTCAAGTTGAGCCACTTCTTCAGCAAATGAAAAGCAGCTGCTAATAGTCCAGAGGCCACCAAAAGCTAGAGTACTTGACCCCCCCCCACCTGCGCCCCATCCCCTCCCTCTCCCCATCCAAGAGAACTGCTACGTTTTCCATGACGCACAACGCGCATCTAGTCTCCAGGGGCTGCTCCGCCGTCACCAGCTCCGCGGTCTCGGTCTGTCCCCACATAAAGAACCCACCATCGCAGAACCTGTTTTAAAGCGCGCTCGCGCTCCGCTATTGATTCGAGTGAGGTGGGGCGCGCATCCGCACCTTTTAAAAAAACTTAATGCGAGAACTAGTTTCTGCCCAGAGACAGGCTCCAAGTTCCTTCGCCCCGCCTTCTCCCTCTAGTGAAGGGAACGGCTCCCCCCGCCCGTCTCAGACGTCACCGCGCCACCTCCCGGGGGCGAAGCACGCGGGTAAAGCGTGTCATGTTTGTATGATGATCACAACAACAGAGGACACGGGGCTTGCGCTTGGTTGTGTAACAGCGCTAGGGGGCTTCCAGACGGGGCCCGCTGTGTCGCCAGCGGGGTGTTTTTAACTCACCCGATTTTCCACGGAAAGGGTAAATCCCGGTTGGAGGCACCTGGCGTTTTAATGCTGACGACAGTGTGTGGACGCAGCAAAATAAGTACTTGCACGCGTGGCGGCACCGATCCCGCATCGAAAGCCCACGCACGCAGAGGCACCTTCCGGGACATGGGCGTAGGCGGGGGGGGGGGGAGCAACTCCCATCCCCAAATCAAAATAAATAATAATAATTAACTAACTGACCAGTCGCCTGACATATAGCTCAGTTCTGCCCCCCGCCGCCGCAATAAATCCTGGCTACGCCCGTGATCCAGGAAACCTGTTTATTGAGCACTTTTCCACTACTAACACGTTTGCACGAAGTTTGATGGGAGGTTGCATATGAAATTCACTTTTGTTTTTAATATTCTCTCATAATTTTGCACGCATTTCCCCATCACTTTCTGATTTTCCTCCCAAAGTGGGTTTGTTGCACAATTTTAATTTGCCAATATGCAACTGAACCCGGTAGCAACAGTTTTGAAGTGGCCTTAGGCAGTGTAGCATAGGAAACTGCTTTCTACTGAGTTGGGCCATTGGGCCATATTGTTCAATATTGTCTGCGCTGACTGGGAGCTGCTTTCCAGGGTTTCAGGCAGGAATCTCTCCCAGCCGTACCTGAAGATGCCAGAGATTGAATTTCGGTTCTTTTGCCACTAGCGACAGCACTTTCCCCAACACATCCCCTTTGATCCCAAATAATTATGTGATTCAAGCATCCCCAAACTTGGCCCTCTAGCTGTTTTGGGACTACAACTCCCATCATCCCTAGCTAACAGGACCAGTGGTCAGGGATGATGGGAATTGTAGTCCCAAAACAGGGCCGAGTTTGGGGATGGCTGCTTTAGCATCTTCATCCTTGACATCCATGAAGGCTTATGCCATAAAATCTGTTAACAATCTACAGTATTCTAAATGTTCTTTAAAGAGTGTGAATAATAAAACTACTGTATTTTTCGCTCTATAAAACGAACCAGGAGGAAAACAAGAAAAAAAAATTCTGAATCTCAGAAGCCAGAACAGCAAGAGGGATCGCTGCACACACATTTCCCCTTACTTTTTAGAAGGGAAAAAGTGAGTCTTATAGAGCAAAAAATACGGGTAAATAAATAAATAAATAGATGGGTAAATAAAGCCCATCTATAATAGACAATACGTTGAAACAAAACTCCAACATAATTATCATTGCAACATAAATGAAATCAGAAAAATATTTAAAACAAATATAGGGAACTAATATTATCTAATGCATACTCAGCCCAGGAGGGGATAAAAGCAGCTAGAAAATGTAAAATGACAGGAATACAACATACATACAACCTCAGTGTCTCTGGACATACTGCCACAACCCACCAATCAGGGTCTATGCTGGTGACAATGCCCACATGACACAAAGACACAGAGGGAGCCAATGAATTCATGATAAGGAGCTCTTCCAGAGTATTTGGACAGTTGCACCATAATATCCCTCATGACAGAGGTATGTGGCATTCTGCCAGCATAGTGGGGCTTTAACCAATTCCTGTACAGTGGTACCTCAGGTTAAGAACTTAACTTGTTCTGGAGGTCCGTTCGTAACCCGAAACTGTTCTTAATCTGAGGTACCACTTTAGCTAATGGGGTCTCCCACTGCTGCCGCGCCACCGCTGTGCAATTTCTGTTCTCACCCTGAAGCAAAGTTCTTAACCCGAGGTACTATTTCAAGTCTGTAACTTGAAGCATCTGTAACCTGAAGTGTCTGTAACCCGAGGTACCACTGTAGCGCCTTAGCCGATGGTTCTGTGCCTTTAATGTTCATGTTATACTGTATTGCCATCTAGTGGAAATTTAAAGGTTGCCAGTAGCTTGTGTGTCTGTTAAATACTGTACAACCTATTCAAGTTTGGGGACAAACTAAACATTTCCCCTTTACATTGCCTCTTGATTTGAGAGCCATGAACCAGAGTGCATAAACAGAGACGGAACATTTGTATTTCTGTTTTAAGCCTATAAACTGCCGCATCCCAAAAGTTCAGGCTAGACATCGACTAATAAAAACAAACAATTGAAATATATTTGAAATCAAATTCCTCATAATGGACCGTGTGTTTTCTAGTAAGTCAAATATTGTTGGTGTCTTTTCTTATCATTTCTTCACCCTGTTCTTGGAGTTAATCTCCTGGTGGTATTCCATGGACAGACCGACATGCTATGTCATATATGCTTTTTAAAATGTGACTTTTGTTCTGATCATGCTCTGAATCTCAACTTGGACCCTCTACCAGTTTCCTGCTGAAATCCCTTTATTGCAAACAGCACCTTTGGAAACAAATAGCTATGGAAGGGGCAATTTTCAGGAGGTCCACCCAATTTCAAGCGGTTCCACCAGCCCTCTCACTCAGCATTGTTCAAAAGTATCCCCAGGCCCTCTAGATTGAGCAACTGTTGCACAGGGCAGGGTAGGGGAGACAAGAAACATTATTTCATTGAACTTCCTTCTGCTCCAAACCATTATACGACTGCAGTCACAGAAGCACATTTATTTGTAAGCGTTCCTTATTTGTTTTAATGGGACATCTCTTCCAAGTAAAGTGATTAAGGTGCTCACATGAAGAAGAAGAAGAAGAAGAAGAAGAAGAAGAAGAAGAAGAAGAAGAAGAGGAGGAGGAGGAGTTTGGATTTGATATGCCGCCTTTCACTCCCCTTCGGGAGTCTCAAAGCGGCTAACATTCTCCTTTCCCTTCCTCCCTCACAACAAACACTCTGTGAGGTGAGTGGGGCTGAGAGACTTCAGAGAAGTGTGACTGGCCCAAGGTCACCCAGCAGCTGCATGTGGAGGAGCGGAGACGCAAACCCGGTTCACCAGATTACGAGTCTATCGCTCTTAAACACTACACCACACTGGCTTTTAAACTAGCGTTTAAAACTAATTGATTTAGGCCACAAATATCAGAAACCTCCATACCTAAAAATATCAGAAACCTCCATACCTAAAAACCTTATTGCATTGTAAGATCTGCAGAGGGGCTGTATGATGGTAGTTCTGTCACCCTCAGAAATGTGGAGAACAGCAGCATAAGATGTTGGAAGTGCAACAGCAGAGATCATTCAGTGTGTAACTTAAGGGTTAATTCTATTCATCGTGTTCGTCAACTACCCAAGAGGGTAAGGTGGCATTATCTTTACAGAAGTAAAGATGCTCAGTAAAGTATCACTTGCTTTGATAGGCTGTCTAGCCGTGAGGGAGTTTTCTTCTGGATATCTAGACAAATGTCTCCCTGCTCTCAAGAAGGCCTGTCAAAAAGAAAGCTTAAATTGTATACCATTTTGCTCAGTGTGTTCAATAAACATTTACCAGGATTTTCTTCTTGGTCTCTGCATGTTTCAAGTGCCACAGGAGAGGGCTTTCTCTGTGGCAGCCTCTAAACTGGAATTTCCCACAGAGGTGTGTCTAGTATCTTCATTGTACAACTTTTGTTGCATGCTGAAGACACACCAATTCATCCTGGCCTTTGACAATTAAGGTATATTTTGTGGGACTTGCCTCTTTTGCTGAATGTGTGCTGTTTTGTTCCCTTTGGAACAGCTTCGCTACTGTAGTTTTTTTTATCATTACAATGGTTTTGTTTTTATAACTGTATATTATTATATACTTGTAACCTGTCCTGGGACATAGTGAAGGCTGGGTAAGAAATCTTACAAAGGGTTGGAGTACTAAGATGCTGAGGGCTAAATGCGCACCATGCTCTGCTTGTGATGGCATGCTGTCCTGTGGCAAGTGGGCACTTTGCCCTGCAACCTAAAGCTGACAACTTTCCATATTATCACACTCAGCTACAGGTTTTGGAGTCGGGGCAAGTTGCCCCCCTCAGCACTCAGTGGACCTGGTTTCCCTGATTTGGTTTCAGAGGGGCTACATGCCTGCCCACCCATGGTGGTAGCAATGGCAATGCTGAACAGAACTCCGGGCTGTATTTTTATTTACAGCTACATCAGAGTTGGCATTATGTTGACAGTTACCACCAAGTTCAGGCATGCAACCTGGAGAGCCACTCAGTGAGGCTGCTGTGTCCCTCCAATTTTTGCTGCAGACAGTTTGCCTGGCAGCAGCACTGATCTGGGCTATATGCCCAGATTCACCAGCAGCACTGCCTTATTAATGCTAGATCTGCCCCTGACATACCCACATTGGGGGCAGGACCACCACAATTAGGAAGACAGCAACAGCGCTAGGGTGTTCAGGTGTGCTGCCCAAAGCGCCATTCAGGCTTGCTGCCATACCACTCCTAGTCTTCGCTGGCTGCTCCTGCAGCAACAGCAGTTACACTTGAGCCTCAGCAGTTGGCTGCGTGCTGGTGCCAGGCCTGCATATCACCAAAAAACAACACTTATTGCCAGAAACCCCACGGTCAATGGCATATAGTCCATTGCAGTCATGGTACTACTTGAACCAGGGCTTTTTTCAGCCGGAACTTGCTGGAACTCAGTACTAGCACCTCTCAGGTGAGCACCATTGCCATTCTAAAAGAATGATGGAGATGTTCGTTGTGAGTTCCGGCACCTCTTTTTCTAGAAAAATAGCACTGACTTGTCTCCTAGGATCAAGCAATACTCTGCCCACTGGATAACATCAATTTTCAAACGATAAAGCCTGGTTGGAAATAGTTTATTTCAACAGAACATCCTATATTCAATTCTGAAACTTTGTCCTAGATATTGGCTATAATCCCAGGATGGGGGAACACTGTATGGTTATGGAAGTGTCACTACTATCTATTACTCTAATCAAGTGATTCTGTTCTTATGTTCTGGTAAAAAAAGAGAGAGAAGAGGGCATTTTGTTTTCCATAACTCTGCATTTTTTTTAATGTTGCCTTCTCATGCAAAACAAATTGGCTGACCTCAGTGGGAAACCTCACTGTTTGTTCAAGAGCCTATTGAAGTGCAAACGGTCATAACATCAGAAGTATTAATTTGTTTTGAAACAGATAAACTGAACCCATTCTGATATGCAGCAGTAGAGAAAAGAAATATTGAGATTGGCAAAATGTTTAAATGAATGCAATGTCACAACATGTTTTTATATGTGCCAGACCTTTGTGCTCAGCAGGCTGAAATAAAGTGATGTAACCTGAAACCTTTCTTTTGGATATCTAGGATTAATTATATATGGCAGTTCCCACAAATGAGCCTCTCGTCTAAAATGATTGAAGGGAAATTCTTTCAGTTCTGTAATGAGGGATTCTTTACAAATCCCTCCAAGCTGAGGAAATTAAGAACACTGATTGAATCATAATGGTGCACAATAGGAAACCTTTTCATCAGGTAAAGAAGGAGTGGTTCCATTATTAGGAACACCTGGCCAGCACACATCCACAGCCAGAGGCAAAGTAAAGGGAAAATAAACAGAAATTCCAGGCTTCTAACATTAAAGTTATCATATTGCTTATTTCCAATCTACAAATTTTAACTAAGTGATTGTGGAACTCACACAAGCAATACATCTGTGGTTTCCAAATATTTGTGAAAAGATCTCAGCTGACCTATTTATTGTTTGTCCTGTCCTGATTTGTTTGCAGGGAGGTTTCAGTCACATCGAAACAAGTGTAACCCCACACTTTCCAGTGCATTTCCCAGACACTTTCCTTACTGCTCTTTTTAACCCAAATTATCTACAATTTTTGTTTAACCCACAAGAAAGAAGGGCTTTTTCACTGGCTAGGTTCAATTCTAATCCTTCTAACCTCCTTTGGGGTAGGTTTGCGGGTGTGGCAAAAGGAGATAGGATCTGCCCATGTGATGCCCACCTGGTGTAAACTCTAGCTCACATGGCCCTTATATGTAAAATGTATGATGATCTCCGCCAACAATTTTTAGACCAATATGGAAACCAGGGAGAGAGGTCATATGCTTCCTATTACAGGGGAGAGATCAGGAGCTCACGAAGACAATAGCTAAGTTCCTCTATTTGATTTTTTGCCGCCAAAATACGCTACAGGACCCTGCCCTTGCTGGAGACCCATAGAGGTGAAATAGAGTGCTTGCCACCTTTTCTTCCCTTTGGCAAATGACTTGTCTATCTGGCCATCAGGTCTTTCTCTAGGCTATGCCCTCTCTCCCCCTAAACTATTCTGCAATATTTAGTACATAACTGACTTCCCGTGGTAAGTGTGAGGTTGTCAGTTAGTACATAACTGACTTCCCGTGGTAAGTGTGAGGTTGTCAGGGTGGTGGTGATGATTGTGCACTGATTTTGTGTTATGCCAGGCACCCCACAGCAGCCATGTGATGTTATGCCAAGATTCCCTATAACGGCCATTTTGTGAATGACGCCCACATGACTTTCTCAAATTCAAAATGGGCCCACTGGTCCAAAAAGGTTGAGCTTTTAGTTTGGTTTTCGTTTTTATTTTTTTACTCATCTTCCCTGATGAAATGCCTGCTCCCATAGAAAACAATTCAGGGATCCGGGATTTGTGTAGCTGTGATGGGGAAGCAGTGTGTCAACAAGAAAAGAAACGCAGCATAGATATAGGAGCTCATGCTCTTCCTCACTCGGTTCATACAAAAACGTGATTTTCTTCTGAGTTTGTAAACATTTAAAACAAAAGCTCTATTATTCTGATGCAGGTACGGAACCCATTTACTTGGGAGTAAGCCCTGCTGAAATGACTGAGGACTAACTGCAATCCACTGCCACTTACTTCTGAGCAATTATGCACAGGATTGCAGTCAGCTCAATGGGGCTTTCAGGTAAGCATGAAAACTTCTTTTACTCAGGAGTAAGCCCCACTAAACTCAGCACTCAGTTTAGGTTTGTGGCTATAAGCGACGCTCTCCTTTGCTCCGCCTTAGACAGCCTCCAACTGCCCCCCCCCCCTTTAAAAAAAAAACTCCCAACCCCAAAGCTCCTCCCAACAGCTTGTTATGCTGCTAACGCGCGCGGGTGGTGGGGCGGCTCAAAGGAAACGCCGGAAGCAACCATTGGTTACGGCTTTCCCCAACCCCCCAAACGTGATTGGCTAGAAACTGTTCGCCGGAGGACAGGGTACAGGCGGAGAGCCCGCCTGACGCAACGACGCTCGCCCGCCCACCCGACGCCGCGATATATTTTTACGGCTGCGCGCGCGCAAGAGAGAAAGGCTTTTCCTTGTTCAAGCGAGCGCGCGGGATTAACGTGCGAGGAAAAAAAAGGCGGGCAGCGGTGGCCGCCGGGAGTCTTGGTCGCGCGGGCAGCTGAGCGAGCATCGAGGCGGGTGAGTTCAGGGGCGAGAGGGTCGTTATCCTGAGGGGCCACACACACGCACCCCTCCACAGACGCTGGGAATTGTAGCTCGTGAAGGGTGGTGGGAGTTGTAGCTCGGGGGTTGAACTACAGTTCCCAGGTTGTGGTGACGATGGAGTGAAGGTACTTTAAGTATATGGTGATGTCAGCCATTTCTAAAGCAGGGAAGGCTCCCCTCTTCTGGCTCCCCCCGCCCCGTTCTTCAAAGAGGGGCTAGTGCTCGTGGTGCTGTGGCTTGCGCTTGGTTATTATCGTTTGAGAACCTCGCCTGCATCTTTGACCCGACTCGACACGTGAAGGAGTTTCCCCACATACTTGTTTGAAACGAGAAGGGACCCCAAGTTCAGCAATGCAACTTTGGGGGCAGTTTGGAAGTTTGCGCCCTTCCACGTGGAAGACCTTTTCCTTGCTTTTGTCAAAATAAAAAATTCCTTCCAGTAGCACCTTAAAGACCAACTAAGTTAGTTCTTGGTATGAGCTTTCGTGTGCATGCACACTTCTTTAGATACACTGAAACAGAAGTTGCCAGATCCTTCTATATAGTGAGAAGGTGGGGAGGGGTATTACTCAGAAGGGTGGTGGGAATGGGAGATAGGCAGATAGCTGAGGTGTGCCTGTTGACGACTCTTAAGGACCGTAATAGGTCTTACAGGAAAAGGCAAGGGGTCTTACAGGAAAAGGCAAGATCCTTGCTTTTGGTGAGGGAGCACAGCCAGAGGCCCTCAGTATTCATTGACATACACAGAGTGAACATGCACATTTCCTTTTTGGAGCTACCCTTCAGAACAGGCCGAGCTCCTGCTGAAAGGAATCTGGTGTGGCTGCGAAAGGCACACAGGTTATCTTTTCATGGGTTTGGCAAGGACTACTTGATATTTTTTAAAAAAAGATCTACAGCTGCATATGATATTGCAGGCTTTCCATGTCTGAGGGGAAAGCTACAGATGCTTAACTGTATGTGGGCTGCTTTAACTCTTTCCTGAGTTATTTCCTATTATAAGAATAGTGGTCTTGGTACCAAATGCAGCACTTACCTAGCCCTCACTTAAAAAACCCATATTCCAAGTGCTCTGGATATTTTCACAAACTGACAGCCACATAAACTACTACTGATAAATGTTTAAGAACAGATTCGGTTTAAGAACGGACTTCAGGAAGGGATTAAGTTTGTAAACCGAGGTACCACTATATTAGCTTCAGAAGGAAGGAATATGTGCTGTTTGGGTGTGATTAGAAATTGCCTTTATTCTTGCAGGGGTACCTTTTACAGCTTTCAAGGCTCTTCAGGGATTTAACTGCAATATTAAAAGTTGAATTAGGTTGTGGCCAGGTCAGAATTGTCTATTGCCTTCTCTCTTTTAGAGGATAAAATAACATTTAAGGTGCACATTTGAGAGCATTTATTGAAGATAAACTATTACTTGCTATGTTTTAACCATCCTTTACTGTTAGTTTGCCTTCTTATTCCTGCAGGTGCAGTGGAGATTGTGCATATGAAACCAGTAGTGGTAAATAAAGTGGAAGAGGATAGCATAGGAATAAAACTCTGTAATCACAATTGCAATTTGTCTTTAGTGCTTTGGAACATTGAAATGCTAAACGAAATGGAGACACGTAAAATCACTGTAGTTAGAACATAAGATCTTTGAATAATGGACCAGCTTTGCTACTTATGGAATGTTTAGAGGTCCTTTCCATAGGACAGTTCTAGCACTTTGCCCATGTTTAACACATACAAGTTTGCTATTTTGACATTGTAAAAAAGATGGTCCCAGTTGGTGATAATACAGGCTCAGGGTTATGCTGTAACACAAAAGAGTCTTAATACTCATTGCCTTCCGACTCAGAAATGTGGTCGGCTAAACTGTGAGATTTATGCATGTGCATTTTTCAAAATATAACCAATAAAACCTTTGCCATGTAAAGCTGAGGCATCACAGGGCTATCATAAGGACACATTTCTTAGCTCAGATTAATCATTCTAGCATTATAACAATCAGCTGGAATGGAAATATGGTGTCCCTGCTTTCCTTTTCTCCCATGCCTCAGTTTAGTCATATGGAGTAGCCGCTTGTGATATTGAAATTGCTGGTCCTGCTATTATGACTGGAAGTTATAAGGTGTTAAGGTGAACTTCAAAGTTAGGAAAAAATATCTCTTCTGATATTCGCTTGGTAGATGAAAACTGCTGTTAGTGAACCATACCTCTGAGGGCTATGCAGATGATTGTAAGCTCAGTTTGCTTTATGGCTTTTAAACCCAGAGTTAAACGGAGGTTTGAAACTGCTTTCAGGAATTGGGAGAGAACCATCCAGACCTAATGTATGAACTCTTTTGATTTGTGGCTGCACTGGACATCCCTGCTTACTTTAATGTGCTGCTTGTACATTTTATGCCCATATAGGACTACTTGAAAGCAGACAATGAATTCTAGGATGAAACAGAAACTGGATGTTGAGAAGCCCCTTGCTCCAAAGGTAATATTGATACTTGCCAAGGTGTAATGACAAGAGGTGATGTGTATACAGCACTATTTTCATAGAGTTCATAGATACGAAGCTTGTACTTCTTTTTATAAATAGACCAAGACTGAAGATCTGTTCAATTGGTTTAGTGCATAACTGGCTTCAAACTAATCACATGATTCCTACAGCATAGGAGCCCTTATCATATGTTACTTGCAATATGTATTCAGAATTGTCTTCAGAACTGTATAGATCAAATATTGCTGAGAACAGGCTTCCCCAACCTCGGCCCTCCAGATGTTTTGAGACTACAATTCCCATCATCCCTGACCACTGGTCCTGCTAGCTAGGGATCATGGGAATTGTAGGCCAAAAACATCTGGAGGGCTGAGGTTGAGGAAGCCTGGCCTAGAACCAACCACAGATACCTCTGCAGCACTACAGTCTATGCTACTGCCTTGCTTATTGTCACCAGGATTTGTGTTTTACATATGAGACTGAACCTAATTGAGTTATAACAAGGAAGTTTGATGTACAGTGTACCTCGGTTTATGAACTTAATCTGTTCCGAAAGTCCATTCTTAAACAGAGGCGTGCTTTCCCTAATGAGGCCTCCCGCCGGTGGTGCCCTTCCACCATTCGGATTCCGTTCTTAGACCGAGGTAACATTCTCAAACCAGGACACTATGTCCGGTTTTGCAGAGTTTGTAGACCGAATCATTCTTAAACCGGACTGTTCTTAAACAGATGTACCACTGTACAGTAATGGTGGTAGCCTTGCCAAGGGATTTGAAGGATTCTATGGCAGAAGCTATAAAATGTTGCATTCATAATACTGTTTTTGTTTAATTGGAGAGTGAACGGTATGAAAATACGGTAAGAGAGGAAGCACCTGTTAATAATAATTAGGTGCTATTCAGATGTTTTGGATAATATGTCTTGGCCAGTACTTAAACGTGTACAGACATTATGTGTGTCTTGCCCTAGAGCAGTGATTTTCAATCAATGTGCTGTGGCACCGTTGGTTGCCTTAAATGATGGTCAAGGGTGCCATGAGCAACACTGGCCTCTGTCCCTCTTCCCTTCCCCTCCTTCTCTGATGCCCTCACATCTCTGCCTCCTAAAGGCTTGCATAGCTGTTTGTTGCAGCAGCCCTGGCTACAAGCTCCCCAAGCTAATGGTGCCTCTGGGGCTGGCTAGGAGCAGCTGCAGAAGCTGCCCAGAGGACTCCCAATGAGAGAGGAGAGGAGGCTGAGGGAGCATTCCACAAGGGAGGGTGTTTGAGAAAGCATGAGAGGCTGCCAGCTCTGTAGGCAAGGGATGATGTAACTAGGCTCCTGAGCCCCACAAGGGTGCCGCAGAAAGAATGTATTTGGTCAAGGAAGAAAGAATGAGTTTGGTCAAGGGAACCGTGGACTCAAAAAGCTTGAAAACCTCTGTCGTAGTGTCTTAAAATGTGATCTGCTCATAGTTGTGTGCAAAGATCCTATGCCCTTTGAGTGATGGATGTTCTGTGCTTTCAGTTCTACAAGGCATATTTCTTGGCAGCCAAGCCAACAAAGAGGACCCATTCCCAATAATAATAATAATAATTCTGGGCGGCTTCCAAAAAAATATTAAAATACTATAATATTATATACTATAACATTAAAAGCTTCCTTAAACAGGGCTGCCTTCAGATGTCTTCTAAAAGTCTGGTAGTTGTTGTTCTCTTTGACATCTGGTGGGAGGGCGTTCCACAGGGAAGGCGCCACTACCGAGAAGGCCCTCTGCCTGGTTCCCTGTAACTTGGTTTCTCGCAGTGAAACTGCTGGACCTCAGTGTCCGGGTAGAACGATGGGGGTGGAGACGCTCCTATGTTCCTTGTAACCAGGTCAAAGTTGCAATACACAGGTGGTTGATTTGCTCATCCCCTTCACATGCTTGGAGGGGCTATAGCTGTGGTAAATCGTAAGATTTGCATGCAGAAGGTCCCAGACTTGATTCCAGGTAGGGCTGGAAAAGCTTGCTCTTTGAAATGGTGTGGAGGTGCTGCTAGTCAGTCTAGACACGGGGTGTAGCTTGATACAAGACAGATTGGCATGTCAGAGATGAGACCTATTCTCTCATAGGAGGCCAAGGAGGTGCTTGTAGCATCTTTAAAGCACAATGTAGGTGTAAATCGCCTACCTTGCACCCATCTTCTAGCTTGTCCTTGTCACCCTTCACTATAAAGGTGTTTGGATCATATTTTGGCCCAGGAAGGCATGTTCTGCTGCACTTAAGGTCGTAATTGCTAAAGTGGGAGGAATACTCATCATGGTTTCCACAGCAAGCTAATTTGTGGATTCTTACCGAAGAGTGATGCTGCTCATTTTGGTAGAATAAAGGAAACTGAAGAGGGAATCTAAACTGTGTAGCGATAAAGGGGATTGTTGGGATGTTGGCTTCGCACCCATCTGTTCTTGACCCTGCTGCTCACTTCTCTCCCCCTCCCTCCACTTTGCCAACCTCCATAGTTAAATTTGTACTTGCTGTCTGGTTTTGCTGTTCAGAAGGCACTACCTCGTTAAACATAAAATATTAAAAGTAATAGGTTAATCCAAGCAAGTGATAGGCTGCAGTTGTCAGAAATATTCATTGGCTACTTCAACAGCAGTATTATTTGAAGTGTAGCACAGTGCTGGTTCCCAGAGTACCTGGCACTTGTCCTTTTAGTTCAATAGTAAAGCTAATTGGCAGTAGAAACTTTACCGTGGGAAAGGTGAGCTCTTGCCATGTGAAGTACAGTGTGAATCGCTAACTTTCTCACGCTAGTATGACATTATGTTCCTGCTATCCTTGTTTGATTATCTACCATTGTTTGCTATCTCATGGTGGCAGTGTAACATATTTTTTTTAAAAAAAGAACTAGCAGGAAATAGGTATTTACATATGACAAGGAAGGTGATAGACATTCTGTTCCTCCAAAACAATACCCTGGCTGGATCAGTGTGTTATGTCTCAGGCAAAGCAACTAGGCACCCAGCACAAATCAAAGGAAATGTGCACTCAAGTAATTTTTTTGTCATGTAAAAATGTGTGTGTCTCAGGTGCTCTCAATACTCCTTATTGGTTAAATGAGATTAAGCAGAAATTCAGGCCTGCAGTTAAGACAGAGTTCAAAAGCCAGTATTTAAGATGCAAAACTTGTGTTTAATATCATGTGAGATCCAGTTTCTGTATAAAGATGACCTGATTTACTGCATGTAACTGAAATGTATGTAACCCTTAAATGTCAATACAAGCTTTCTTGAAAATTTTGAATTGACAACCTTCAATCCTAGGTGAAGTAGATTAATTGAATGTGTTCTTTTCAAAGCAGACTTCTACAAGCAATAGTTCTACAAGCAATAAAAGTTGCACATCACAAAGACAGACCCTTAAGATGATACAGCCATCTATTACAGGTTGTCTTGTTGGAAGGGCAAAGGAGGTATGTACTGCTGCTGGAATGCAATCTTAGCAATATATTTTTGGAAGCTAGAAAGCTTAAGTGAGCTGACAGTTAAGCTGAAATTTGCCTGTTCTGTTAATTTTCATTGATAATATACAATTAGATTGCTAGTCTACACAGTATATAGGCTTGCATGTACCAATGGGTTTGAATGCTATGTTGAATGCACCTGAAGATCCATCTTCAGTCACTGAATCCCTAAAACTTTGTTCCAGATGACAAGTGGGAATATAGTTTTACGGTTAACTGAGTAGGTGGGTAGAATGGCTTGTTAAGACATGCCTGCTTGGAATTCTCAACTAATAAAACTCTCAGCAGGCCAAATCTTCAATCAAGAGGAAACTTTGGAGTGATCAGCTTACCTCAAAGGCTTCCAAACCGGAAGTTGCTGTTGAAACAGAATATAGAACTGTAAGAGGAGTTCAGGCTTCCGATCTTACAGTAAAAGGTAAGTTGCTTCTTAAGAAAAAAAGCAGTGACAATCTTCTAATAAGTGCTGAGCTGGAAGGTATATGTAGACATGAATTGTCTTGGTGAAAGAGCTCTGCTGGATATGACTCAAGATCTATCTAGTCTTGCATGAAGGCAATGGCTTTTCCAACTGGTATTTAGAAGTATTCTGTCTCTGAATCTGGAGGGTAACATATATGCAACTTGACTAGTAGCCATTGACAGGTTTTATCCTTTATGAATTTGTCTGGTATCCTTTTGCGTTGCTGTGCTGAAACTGTGTAACATATGGTAAATATGAACAAAATGGACTAGTTGGGTCAAATAGACTAAAAAGGGGATGAAAATAGGGCAAAACATTTTCTGCTTCTGTTCCTCTCCTCTGCTGCTTTCTTTCCCTCTCGATACTTTGCCAGTGATAAGCAAGTGTGAACCTACAGAAAATAGTATGGTACACACTTCTCAGTGTGGTTGCTCAAATGCACATTCTTGCATGCATAGGTTTTTGTTTCTGCTTTGATAAACTTGGGCGAGTTTGGCAGAATATGGAACGCACTTAACTGCTGCACTGTATTGAAATGAAGGTTCACTTAGTAATAGTGCCACACTGCCTTTGCAGATGGCATTTGACTTGACACATCATGTATTGGGGCCCCCCAATACTCTTAGCTAGTTGAGCAGGCTTAGTCTAATCAAAAGGAAGCATGGAGATAAGCAGCTTGATCAGCAGCAATTCTTATGTTTAAGTCATGATTTGCTGTTCCTGTCTGCTTTAATGCTGTATTTTTTGTGTGTGGATGGTTTTAGTAACTGTAAGCTGCTTGAGTGTTTCTGCAGTGGAAAAGTTGGCTATATATTTTCTTAATAGTAATAAGACTTGAGTCAAAAGTATGGGAAGGGAGTCCCAGAAATCAAATTTTGAATACCATAGTTTGCAGTCCTGGGAACATAGGAAGCTGCCTGAGTCAGGCCATTGGTCCATCATGTTCTATATTGTTCCATCAAGTTCCACTAACTGGCAGCAGTTTCCCTGTGCTTCAAGCCCTACCTGGAGATTCCAAGGATTGACCCTTCAACCATGTGCATGCAAAGCATGATCCACCAGCTTTGTTGTTGCACTTGTATGCCACAGTAAGCTATAGCTAATGGCTTGTCATTAATGTACAGGTGGCTCCTACTTTGCTCCTCACAGTGGGAGCAATCAGTGATGATCCTTGGCTTAGAAGGCATTATGTCTGAACTGGGGGTTGCAATTTTTCATTCCAAACAAACTACATTGTAAAGCCAACATTTGCTCTGGCCATTTGTGGTTGATTTGAGCAAATAAAGCATAAACTCTGGTTCAGACAGAATGCAAAAACCAAGGATCATGGCTTATCGCTCACACTAGGAGGAGCAAGCAGAACCTGCCTGCATGTTCACTGTAAACCATTAACAGTGGTTTTCTATGATGTGCACATGGGGACTTTAAAATCCTTAATTTCTTTGCAGGCAATCCTTCATCTCGGTATTGGAAGGAATTGGCTGAGGAGAGGAGGAAAGCTCTGTATGAGGTGTTGCAAGAAAATGAAAAGGTAATTTTATGTAGTATGAGCAAAAGTATCAGCTTTTCACTACCATTGATGCTTAAACTCTGTCTGCTTTCCCCCCAGCTCCATAAGGAAATTGAATTAAAAGATGGTGAAATTGCTCGTCTAAAAGAAGAAAATGAAGAGCTTGCAGAGCTAGCCAGCCATGTACAATATATGGCAAATATGATTGAGGTAAGCTAGAAGCTACAGCAATATTCTCAAACTGTATTCTGCATCTTGTCTAATCTTGCACAAGGGATTGTTACCATCTATTATCGGGGCTACTTTGCAAAAACAGAGTAAATGATGAACAAATGTGGGTGGTGGAACATATGCTCAAGTGTGCTGTTGATAAACCCAGACAAAATGTGTTATTTTGATCAATCTCACAAAGATCTTGTGCAGGGGTCAGCAACCTTTTTCAGCTGTAGGCCGGTCCACCATCCCTCAGACCATGTGGTGGGCCGGACTATATTTTTTGGGGGGGAAATGAACAAATTCCTATGCCCCACAAATAACCCAGAGATGCATTTTAAATAAAAACACACATTCTACTCATGTAAAAACATGCTGATTCCCAGACCATCTGTGGGTCAGATTAAGCAGGCAATTGGGCCGCATCCGGCCCCCAGGCCTAATCTTGTGCATCCTGATCTAAAGTCTAAAAGCAGGATATCTTGGAACATGAATCCTTTTCTTGGCTTGTGCTTTTTTCACCGTTGTTATAACATTATGCTTATAAAATATCTCTTGGAGAAGATGCTTCTGATAAACAGTGGTTCAAAGTGCTTTGCCATCTTGTGTAAGAAGTCTAATCTGGTGTTGATATAAAAGCAAAATGTCAAATGTGAATTGTATTGTGCTCTACTTAGCTTTCCCCTTTTTAAATGTAGGCACCAGTTTTTAGGTCACATATTTCACCTGATAACCTAACAACTGATACTTGTAGCTTGTACACAAGTAACCTCAGTGTTGGGGTCTGTGCTTTGCAGAGATCTTGTCTAATCTGAAGTTTGGAGGTCATGTGCTAGGACTCTCCCAGCCTTGCCTCAAAATTATTTTCTGAGGTAGTCTCTAGAGAAAGTGACTATAAAGTCAAAATTGAATATACTGTACACTTCTCTGCAGGTTAAAGTTGTATATCCAAAAAAATAATAATGCAGGATTCTGTGACTCTTAGACCTGGTTGAGACAATGTGAACTTTTTTTACTTCATCTCAACCAGGCCTTAACAGCACAGAATCCTGTATTTTATGTCAGTCATTCACATCTTGCCTCTGCATTATTCTCCCTTCCCTCCCACCCCCCACGATTTGAAGTAAGATAATAATTCTTACCGCCATGTAAGAGAATGTTATTAGGAGAATGTGCAAGGTGCTTTGCAAATTGTTGTATAAAGCATGTAGTTCTGGTGTAATATCTCTAAAAAAGTTAACTGCTGTATAATATATTACTTGGCTTCAAAAGCTAAATTCTACCACTGTTCTGACAGTATCACTAATGTCTCATCATACCTCTCTAGCGACTAACTGGACAGGCACCAGAAAGTCTAGAGACACTGAAAAATCTAGACCTGGAAGAAATTGCATATGAGGAAAGTGATTCTACTGAGGAGGATTTAGATGGAGAAACTGAAGGGGAACCTTCACAGCTCTCGAGGAATTCTACAGATCTGCTGACAAATGAAACAAGTAATCTCTGAAAGTATTGGGCCTCTGAAAGGGAAAATGAACTGCCCGTGTGTCATGTATGGGGTGGGGAAGAGTAGAATCCTTTGAAATCTAAAGATTCACTTGAAATTTCAAAGGGTGTGTTTTGCAGCGGTGGAAGTGTAATGGAAGTGTTAGACTTCATCTGGTTACTTGATTAAATGGAAATACTATGTATTTCAATTTGTAAATAGTTTTTTATTCATGTATGTGGAACTGCCAAATAAACTACTCTGCACAGATATTACACAGTTGTAAAATGCTGTACTTTAGAACATATATTGCAAGTCTAAGCGAGCTATGTAAGAGGTAATGGACACACAATAATAGTTCCCACCCACCCCCTTTAAACCTTTGAGAACAGAAGTGTAGTACATATGTATGCTATACGTCAGCCCCAACCAATAATTTACTTAGTATTTCTGGATACTTCCCCAAACACCATTTATCACCTGGCACTTTTATTGTAAGCTGGATTTCTTAGCTCTACCTGTTAGTGATTCTTTTATCTGTTCTTGGTAGGCTAGAAGCGCTAGCATTAACTTGGCATAGTTTTGCGGCCAGCTAAACCATTCCAACTTAGACAGGGACTCCAGACTTTTACGTAGCTTTTGGCCACCCACTTCATTAAATAACCTGAGATAAGGGATGTTGTTACAGCAGACAACAGTCATAAGGTAGCAAACCCAGAGCTTCATAGTGATTATATCTAGAGGGTCGTCATCTTCAGGGTCTTCATCTTCATCCAGATAAGCAAGGAGAATTTCCATAAGATGTCTGTCTTTGGCTTCATTCTGGTTTAAGTAGCTTAGGTAGCAAATGCCACACAACCCTTTTAATACATAGGTCCTCACTTCCCCAGAAGTGTCTGGCATAAGCAAAATATTAATCATATCCTGAATGTATTCTGATGCAAGCAAAGCAGCATTGACACCACCTGTAAAGGAAGACATGTTACTGATTATTTCACTAATATGCTGGAACACTGCTATGCCTGAATATTTGTCCGTTTTTAATGGCTAATGTAAATTGAGAGATTTCCTAGCCATGAGATGGAGTCCCTTGAATCCTGACACTTGAGCTATTAAACATACTTACAATCTTACTGCACATTTACTCAGTCATATCTAGTGTTGTTTCTACTTGGACTAGGACACAATTAACTTTGGTCTCTTCATTTTAATGGGCCTAACCCAACTATAACTTAGTTGGACAATACACTTTTCTCAAACTGGCAGCTGTTGTCTATTTACATGCATACCTGTGTAAGTTAGAAGTCCAATATATAATGCAGCCGTGGCTCTGTCCTCCAGGGGCAGCTCTGGATCTCTCAGCTCAATGCCATAGGTTTTGATTTTATGGTGGTGAAAGACAGGGTCTATGAGCTTGATTGCGGGTTCCCTCTCATGCTTGATATGCTTGTTATACCAGGCTGCTATTTTGCTAAACTTGCTTCCCATATTGCCTGAAGACTGGTTTCAGGAAAAAAATGTATTTCTAAAGCTGTATTTCACTCTACCCACAGGGAAGTGTTGGGACACTGAAGTATTGATTCACATTTGACTCGCAAGCCCACACAGCTGGTAACTAGGCAATGAGTGCAGTAAATAGAATGGAAAACGGAGATAGTATGATGTCATACTTGCGTAGATTCTTAGCTATCCTATCCTGCGGTTGGTGGTGGGTTAAGCCAATAAGTTATATTTTCACATTTTTTAAAAAGTGAGATTTATCCTTCTGCCCCATGGGTCTAAATTATCTCTGTAAAGAAACTTGTTTCCCTCCACAACCAATACTTTATTGTTGATCATGCCTTCTTACAGATAGAGCTATTTTCCCTTACCTGTCCAGCGGTGGAGGCTGGCAAATCCAAACACCACCTCTACTACCATCTTCCCAACAAACTTGCAGAAGGACTAGTTGCTCTCCAGAGTTTCCTGGAGGTAATTCAGCAACTGTCTGCAGGCAGCCCACTCAGACTTCCAGGTGTACTTGCAGATCTTTGCTGTAGCTTTAAAAACTCAAAAGAGAAGGAAGGCAGTTTTGCAGTGCTTTCTCCCTAGTGCTGAAACATGTTTTCTGCCAACTCTTCTGACATAATTATAGGCAAACAAAGCTGGGGTGGCAGTGTACGGGATACCTGGACATATTGTCATTTGAGGTTACTTGCTGTTTTTCTCTCAGAACTACCATCTTGATCAAGTTGGAAGTCCAGGTCTAGCACTGGTGGAAGAAATAAGTCAACCAAAGTAAAAACAATGCTATTTAGTATTTCAAAAATAATCTTTATTATAACTTAAACAGGAGCCGTATATATGAGAAGTACAAATACCACAAACCTAGAAGGCAAATGTAAGCCAAAAATCAATACAAAAGACGACAATGAAAGACTGTAGGCTTGTGGCAGCAATGTGCTGTAAAACCAGAGCACAATTACTTATTTCACATTTCATAAAAGAGACTTTTCCCCTTCAGTAAAACCTTTGAGTGACTGTACAGCTTTTAATCAGAATATTTATAATTTATAATATACAGGTATATACAGTGTTACAACATTAACAATTAAGAATACTGGCTTGCCAATGCATTTTGGCAAAAAAGGGGGGAAAGACTTCTGTTAAATTTATTTTAAAAAAACCAACAACCAGCACTTCACAATCTGTATGTCTCCAAGGAGGAGTGCCCAATGGTTGAAGAGCTATGAGCTCTTTTTGTTGTCTGATGAGGGCTTCAATAAAATACCTTCAAGTTACAATCCATGCATACTAACTTGGGAGTAACCACCATTGCACACTGGGATTTACTTCTAAGAAAACTAGCATCATAGCATGCTTTCTGTCACCTTGATTGTTGCAGATAGTGTGTGTGTGAACGACTCAATTTGAAGTACCGTAGTCCCAGAGATCTCCACCACTTGTTCTCTTTTACATTGAAATCATTGTAGCTCCCAGCTATAAATGCACAAAACCTCATTCTTTTTTGAAATGTCAAGGAAGGGGAAAGGAAGATTAAATCTTGGTGTTTTCATGTAAAAGTATAATGTGGCCATATGCCCTTTCTGGAAAAAAGGAAAACACCTATTTGTTTTATACAACCTGCACGATTGCTTGAGAATGTTTGTTTGGGTTTATTTATTTAAAAAAATCATTTGGGATTTATTAGAGGTCATTACTGGAAGCCAGAAAAGAGCAAGAATGGAAATAAGAAATGAGTCAGAATTACTGAAACCTGGAGTTTGCATCCTGCTGTTTCCAGAGTCAGGCCCGTCATCTGAAGATTGTTCATACTAAATGGTGCTACTGATAACAAAAACAAGGCAGGAGATACTTGAAGGCAACTGAGGCACAGCACAGATGGGAGTCATAACTGCTGTTAAAAGTCCTACTCAGTTTGCTTTTTCCTTTCCACCGATTTAGAGGAAGCATCACAAAGTTTTAAACTGATGCAATTGTATTCACAGAAAACCCACCATATACAATTTAAAATGCCTCATTTATGATTACAAAACATCTGTTGTATTTGCCGAGGCTGACTGTATGGCAGTGACCTAGTTTCACTCAAAAGCAAAGCAATGCAATCTTTGACAAATCACTGTTTTCATTATAAGTTACAGAGCGAAGCTAGTAAGAGCCCTCAAATTCATTCTTCTTCTTCTTCGAACACCTGTGAATCTTCTTGCAGTTCAGCTACAGCACCGTTGTGGTTAAAGAAGACCAGCCTCTGAAGCTGTTGTGTTAATATGCAGATTAAACTCTTAAAAGGCTGTGGCTACCTCAGTCCCACGTCGTACACCAACCTTAACAAATTCACGAGGGAATTTATCTAGCTGCTCATATGCCAACCGTCCATCTTCTCCTGAGCAGAGAAAAATGAGAAGCAAGGCAAATGTCACATGAACTCAGAGGTTCTCCAGGCTACACTTTCAGAATAAAAATATGCTTGTGCCACACCAACTTTTTAAAAAGTGATAAATACATTGGAAAACAAAAAGAAACAACTAGCAGTGGTTGATTTATAACATAGAACAGAACTACTTTATAACATGATCATGGGACATCCAGAAAATATAAAACAATGCAGATACGTAAGAACATGAATTATTCCCAAAACAGTATACTGATTGTCCTTGAATCTCCTGTCATGCTTGCCATTCTTTCCTGCTACACCCTTTGAGAACCACTGCATTAAGGGAAGGTTAGGTGCTGTTCAGTGGCTGCAAATTTATGGATTTAAATATTTGTAAAGTTCCACTTTTGCAGACCCCAACAAAGAGGTATATACCATACAAAACAGCAGGAGCAACAAAAGCGTCTATTAAAAAAGCAATAAATGTTGGTTGGGGAAAAAATTTGCATTGCAAAGGCCTGTCTGAACAGCACTGCTTTTAGGAGATGCCTAAAGGAAGGGCAGGAATAATTCCTGCTGAAGCTCTACCGCAGGGAGTTCTGCAGGGCAGAGCCTGCCACAATAAAGGCTCAATCCCTAATAAAGGCTGACCAAACCTTGGGTGTGGAAGAAGTGCCCCATCAAAGGATCTCGGTGATTAGATGGAGCATAAGGGATCTTAAGGGGGCTTTGAGAATTAGCAAAAGAAGTTGGCTCAGAAGCAAATTGGCAACCAGCAAATTGATATCTCAGCAGAGGAGTAAACACATTGCCAGTAACTTGCTCCTGTGAGCTGTTTGGCTGCTGTGTTCTGCACCAGCTACAACTCCTGAACCAGATACAAGAGTGGCCCCACATAAAGTGTGCTACAGTAATCAAGTCTTGATGTTACCAATGTGTGGGTCACTGCGGTTAAGCTACTGTGGTCCAGGAACAGTAACAGCTGGCATAGTAGCCAGAGCTTGTAGAAAGCACCCCTAGCCACAGAGGACTGCAGACTTGCTCCTTCAGAGGGAGTGCAACAGCAATTAGAACAGGTGACAGATCTATCTCCCGCACGTAGGAGCCAGCCACCCACCCCTGTCTTCCTAGGGTCCAAGCTGAGTTCATTGACCACAGTCCAGCCCACCATTGCATCCAGCCACTGACTGAGGGCTTGCACTGCCTCTCCTGATTCAGATGTTATGGCGTTTGGGACTCACCAGTGCTGTGCTAGTGCTTCCTAGTTTCTCTTTGTCATTGCTCTTCTATTACCCACACCCCACTCTCTGCTTTTGTCCCATTTTTTAATCAGTTTGCTTTTACTGTCTTATTTATTTAATAGTGGAATGGCATAAGTCAACCTACCAAGAGAAAGAAGGGTTTCAGAGGCTATCTTCCTGATCTCTTCATTGTCAGACTGGCAAAGCGTGACTAGCATTTTAATACTTTCAGTTGCCTATACCAAAAACATAAACAAGTTAATTATTTTCTATTCTCGTTCCAAATGGTTTATGATAATCACTGATTCTCTGTCCAGTTGTTCAAATCTGTGTGAAACATTTTATGAACTCATCTGGAGTTTGCTATTTCTCTGCAGAAGCCCAGAGCTCAAATCCAGAATCCCACATGTGTTGTCTGTGATGCACCCACAGAGTGCAACAGAGGAGGGCTTTTATCCACATATGACTTTCCTCACTACGTAATTTCAGTGGGGACAGCAGAGCCACATGCAAAATGAAATATCGTGTGGATCTGCTCCCTCCATTGGGAGACACCTGATACATTTTGGTAGCGCTTGTGGCATGAAACTGAAGATGCACAAAACAGTCAAGGAAAAGATAAACAGCTCACGTCAGCTGGATCCCTGCAGGAAATGCTGTTGCAGGTCCTAGGTTCTCTTTCACAAGCTTTGTTAACTTTTGTCTTACTGTCTAATGTACTTTATTGCATTATGAACAAAAGCTCTTAAAATGACTATTATTCACAACGATAGATTTATTACTACTAAACTACCACTATGCTACAAGAGCCACATTTGTCATAACTAAAAGGTTATTACTAAAAATCTTTAGTTAATTCTGTATTACAATGGCATTCTACAGCTGGTTTGGGTGTACACAGGCAAATATCTATGGGGTTTTTTGGTCATTTCATGACTTGCTCTTAATTCTGTCTTCCCTGAGATTAGGCAATGCACCCACAGGTTAAGCGAAGTTTAGGGTGCAATGCTATAGTCTCGGATATCCTGTAGGTAGTGCTCCAACAATAGTGAGGCCCAAAATGGGGAGTGTTTGGAGCATATTGGGGGGGGAGCTGAGGAACCTCAGAACAGGGGTGTAGGAAGGGGTGTGTGGGGTGTGTGGGTCACCCTAGGTGTCATCCTGAAGGGGGGGGTGACATTTGGCACTACTCCCCCAAGCCCAGCAAGTGGCAAGTGGCAAAGCAGCTGCTGTGGCTCTCCCCCTTCCCCCGGCTCGCTGTAGGCTTGGGGGGCGCTGAATGTCACCCCCTTCAGCCTGAAGGAGTTAATGTTCAGCGCAGCCCCGTGCTGAGATCAGCCCCCGGGGAGGATCGTGCAGCTGCACCAATCGGCCCCGTGGGCAGATCACCCTGCCCCTTGGGAGGATCGTCCTCGCCCCCGGGTGCATGGGATGTGTGCTGCTCTGGGTGCCGGAGCACTCAGCTCCGCCACTGCCTCAGGATACTCAGCTTTTTCATTCTTCCAACAACCCCTTCCCAAACAGAGCTGGAAGCTAGGCCAGCAGTTATGTAGGCAGTGGAAGAGGAGGAAAAACAACTGGTTTCCCACCACCGCCATCACTTTCTGCCCTGGCTGCCATGACCCAGCAGGGCTTGGGAAATAGCAGTGGATCTGCCCCCCACCCCCACCCCGCCCACCATCACTGGTGCAATTGCTCTGCCCCAGTACTTCTGGTGAACTGAAATGGTGCTACAATCTATGTGGTGGTTTTGTTTGGAAGTACAAAAAGCACAACATGATAGCGATTTAAACAGATCCTAGTCCAAATGTAGGTGCAACGGCAGATCTTGGTGGTACTGCAGTGGCAAAGCCTCCCTTCCCCATTTTCCAGTGTTCTCCATATATAGTTGTTGTTGTTGTTGTTGTTGTTGTTGTTGTTGTTGTTGTTGTTGTTGTTGTTGTTGTTCTACTGCGTAAGCATTAGTTTTCTGATTATAAGTTAAGTCTGTGCACCTCCTAAAGGGGCAAGAGCTCTCATGCACAGTTTACACTTCTCATCCTGGAGATACTTCAAGATTCTAAATTACTTGTGCAAAAAAAATTAAAAAATCCTCACTTTTGCAAAGTAATATCAGGATGGCTAATGCAGAAGAACAAGACTCTGATTGTTACTGTTTGCTCAAGAGGGGCTATTGAAACCCTTACTGTTGCTTGACCTTTTGTTGTGCCTGGGAAAGAAAAGAAGGCAAACTTTACCTGGAGGCATTTCAGGGCCAGACAAGCTGCCTTCTGCAGGTGGAGGCTGGGCTGTGCAAGGGTTTCACAGTAATAAATTAAAGCCTGGGAGGGGGAGAAAGAGGGAGGCAATGAGGAGGAAGCTGTAACTGCATGTCACAGAAAGACTTAAGGCAGCACTTAAGGCAAAGATTGAGAACCAGCAGTCCTCCCTATGTTGTTGGACTCCAACTCTGCCCCACCCAGTATGGGCAATGATGAAGTATGAAGGGCATTGCAGTTCAGCAACATGTGGTTCCCCACCCGAAGGAGAAACTAAAGCAGATTATGTGCTCCAGGGGCCATTCCAAATTATTGGCATATGTGAAGTGCATGCAGCTTACTTATTCCAATTCAAAACTATAAAACCAAGATAAATTAGGATTAACAACAATTATAGCAAAACCACCACCTAACTAATGCAATCCAAAATCAAAAACAGAGGTAAAGAGTCTGAAAACCTTTACACCAGGGCCCTAATCCAAACTCACAATGAATCAATGCAATACCTTAAGCAGTGCTTCCCTGGGTGTAAAGGATCACAGAGTTGGAAGGGACCCTGCGGGACATCTAAGTCCAACTCCTTGCAATAAAGGTCTCTCTTGCCCAGGGACGCGGACTTATAAAAAATATTGGGGGGGCGGGGCGGGAAAGCTCATGAATAATAAATAAGCTCATGAATATGCAAATAAAGTGGCACCGCCTCCTCGTGAGCGAATAGGGGAGAGCGTGCTGCGCCTATTAATCAGCTCCGAAGGAAATTGGGTGGAGCTTTTGCTCGGGAGGGAGGGCAGGAGGCATGCAGCCCGACCCTGTGCATTTTGGGCTGGGGGAGGGGCGGCGATGGCGCTCTGCTGGAGGGGCGCCGGAGATTATTGGGGGGCAGAGCCCCCCAAACGAATTTTTGAGGGGGCTCGGGCCCCCTCAAGCCCCATGGAGTCAGCGCTATGCTCTTGCCCAATGTGGGGCTTGACCCCACAACCCTGAGATTAAGAGTCTCATGCTCTACCAACTGAGCTATCCCAGCTGGGGTTATATAGGGAGAGATGCTGTTTCTCTACATGCTGCTGCTTGGAACTGGGGCTAAACAGTCCTATAGTCCCAACCCCATTTCCTAACTCAGGGTGGTCCAGTCCTCAGCAACATTGGAGGCCCCTCCTCCAGCTGCCTTCTCAAAGCCAGTATACCTGAAGGAGCGTCTCCACCCCCATCGTTCTACCAGGACACTGAGGTCCAGCTCCGAGGGCCTTCTGGTGGTTCCCTCACTGCGAGAAGCCAAGTTACAGGGAACCAGGCAGAGGGCCTTCTCGGTAGTGGCGCCCTCCCTGTGGAACGCCCTCCCACCAGATGTCAAAGAGAACAACAACTACCAGACTTTTAGAAGACATCTGAAGGCAGCCCTGTTTAGGGAAGCTTTTAATGTTTGATGTATCACAGTATTTTAATATTCTTTTGGAAGCCGCCCAGAGTGGCTGGGGAAGCCCAGCCAGATGGGCGGGGTATAAATAATAAATTATTATTATTATTATTATTAAGCAAGGCATGGAGCTTTAGGAAGAAGGTGTGAGAGCTCTGACAGGGTCCTCGAGTCCTCTAGGACCTTGCCAGAGACTAACACCTCTTTCCCAGAGCCTGGTGCCTCACTTAGCTTTGGGAAGGCAGCATGAGGGCTGGGGGTGACGCATCAAATTTTGGCCTTGCTCCTCCCACCATACAAGGCAGCATAGGGACCATGGGTTCTGGGTCGAAGTACTCTTGCGGCCCACTTGATATGAAATGTTAGACCGCCCTGTCTAGCTAGAGAGTTCCTTCCCACCATGAAGCCTTAATAGCTTCAGAGAAATGCCCTAGCTGAAATCTAACAGCTCTACCCCAGTACTCATAATTTTGTTACCGTTTCCCATCGCACCTACCTTTTCCCTGAAGTCCTTGTCTTCTGCTGCAGCCGACAACAAGGATGCCACAGCCTCGTGGGTCTCCCTTTTGTTTTCAGTCAGGAGGAGGAGAGCCAAGGATTTCAGTACTTCTTGCTGAGGTGGGAGGCTGAAGGAGGTTAAAGTGGCTTTATTCTGCAAGAACTTTTCATCTCGTAAGGACTGCAGAGTCTGCACCATTAAGGCTGAAATGGAACAAGAATGTCCCTCTAAGTTAGGGCATGCTTAGGTTCACCACACAAAGACAGTGGCAACATACAAACGCAACATCACAAGCCCACCTGGTTCAGCATCCTGGTCTCATAGTCATAGCCAACCAGGTGGGGTTATTGAACGCCTGCAAGCAGGACCTGAGTGCTTGTGATTCCCAGCAACAGGTGTCCAAGTTGTCGCATGTGTTTAAGCTACTCCATATGGTAAAGGCGAAGTCTAGAATCAGTTTGTGAATTGCCTTCATTGGAAGGCAGTGTCCACATCACTACCAGCTGCTACCAGGAAGTCTGGCAACTTCATCCACAAAATGAGGAGGAAGCACTCTAGGTATCACTGCTACCACCTGGAGCGGCCAACATGTTGGGTCTTTAAAGCCCATAGCCAGAAATTCAGTGGTAAAAGGGACTGGCGGCAGAGGAGAATCAATACAGAGCATAAATATATCTTGCCAAATTTGTTTGCAACTGTTACCGTATTTTTCGCCCTATAGGACGCACTTTTCCCCCTCCAAAAATGAAGGGGAAATGTGCGTCCTATGGGGCGAATGCAGGCTTTCGCTGAAGCCTGGAGAGAGAGAGGGGTCGGTGCGCACCGACCCCTCACACTCTCCAGGCTTCGCACACCTCTCTGCAAGCAGTGGGAGCCCAGTGCTGGGCTCCCGCTGCTTGCGGAGAGTTGCCTGCATGCTGAAGCCTGCGCGCGCTGAACTCAGCGCGTCCAGGCTTCGCGGACCTCTCCGCAAGCAGCGGGAGCCAGCGCTGGGCTCCCACGGCTTGCAGAGAGCTGCCTGTTTGGGGGCTGGGGTCGGGGGAAGCTCGGGCTTCCTCCGCCCTAGCCCCGCGCCTGGGGGGAAAATAATTTTTTCCCCTTTATTTCCCCCCCAAAAAACTAGGTGCGCCTTATGGGATGGTGCATCCTATAGGGCGGAAAATACGGTAATTCTATTGCATGTAGATTATTTTAAAAATCCCCAAACTTTTTTTTTTAACTCAAGTGTCCAGTGCTTGTCCTTTAGCCCAATTCTTTTGCAGCTCATTGGACAGGGCACAGGAAACCTTGCTGCTTTTTACTGTGCTACTGGTTAGAAAGCCACTTTCATTCATCTCCAAAAGTGCTCTTCTTTAAAAAAACAAAAAACAAAACCTGAACACAGAAAATTTTAAGGAATATGTGAGGAACCGGATCAATCGTGAGTTTTTCCAGCAGCCTCCATAAGTCAAAATTAGTTTAACAGTCACCTTACTTTCTTCAACCATCCAGGTTGTTTTGCTGGCATCTTTGATATGGGACACCTTGTGGCAAACTGCAGAGTTTTAGTTGTTTAGTTGTTTAGCAGAGTTTAGAGTTTACACAGGAAGCTTGCCTAACTATTGGTCCATCTAACTCCCATCTAACTCAGTTTTGCATTGCACTCTTTCACTGACCTGTCTTGAAATGCTGAAATCAACCCTAGGGCATTATGTGTTCTACCACCGAGCTATCACCCTTCAACTAAAACAGACTTTACATTACATCATTCGCAATGGCTTCAAGACTCTTGGCTAATAGAAGTTATGTGTTTGTGTGTAAATGTGTATGGTTTTTATGCGAATTAACACGTAGCAGATCCTGCTATTCAGGGAGAGCCCATGATTTGATCTTCAGATTTCCCCCAGCCATAGGTGTCGTTTTTGCCTTAGTTCAAAACACACCGTTCATGTGTACATTGTGAACCTTAACTTAAAACATACTCTTGGATTCTTTGGAGCAGCAAATGGAATTATTTCATGCTGTGCTTTTTTTTTTTAAGATAACGTTCCCTAGGAAACAGTATGATCATCCTTACCTTCTCTTGCAAGCTGAAGCAAATAATTTGCCAGATCGTGGACATTTCTGTTGGCAAAATAGTTGTAATACTGGAAAACTGTTATGATTTCCAAGGGCAGACTGGAGGAGAGGACAGGCTCCGCTCGATCCAAGATATGTGATACCAAGGTTTTGAACACTGTGCGTGACAAGATAAAAAAAAAAGCAGATTAAAATTCTAGGAGGCACTGTGCTGATTTAATAAGTTTGCAAGTTTGTAAGTCATGGTACAGTGAATGTGGATGTTGCTTTTGATTCACATTCCTTCCCTAGTGCAACAGAGCCTACCTTCACCCTGCTACTGGCACTCATGATAGGGCTGCCACATGTCCAGAATATCCCAGACATGGCCGGGATTCAGTCATCGGAAGCAGTGTCTGGGCAGGAATCACTGAAATGCCTGGGAAAATCTGGATGCCAGGAGTATAGATTTTGGCAAATTTACTTAACTCAAAATTCATTATTATTTTTCAGGGGTTTTTTGGTGGTGGTGGGGTGAAGCTTAACTACTTTTGTGTTCGGATTTTCACTTTTTGAAACATGGCAACCCTAACCTATGACCAGCAGAAACAAAGAGTGCTTTATGCGCGCCTCTTCTGTGGACACGCCCCCAGCTCAGAGCTGCTCTCTACCAGCAGAGAGGCACCTCTGTCCCATCTTATTTACCTGCAGCCAGTGGATCAGGGCTTAGAATTGCTTTCTAAGTCACAGTAGAGCACAAGGGCTAAGGAACTGAGGCAAACGTGTTACATAAAAGTTGGGTTTTTATGAGGGATTTGAAGCAAATAAAAAGGTGGTAGCACACAGGCGGTGTGGGCAACAGTTACAAGCATACAGAAAAAGGCCCAAGTGTTGTAAATGAGAGTAAAGCCTCATGGAATAAACTTCAACGAAGAAAAACAGTGGACATGGGGTAGGAAGCGGGTGGAAGGAGCAGGATTTGGAAAGGAAACCAACAGCACCACTTTGACCCTCAATTAGATCAACCTGTAGTAGTAGTAGCAGTAGCAGTAGTAGTAGTAGTAGTAGTTCTTCAGTATTAAGTACCACATTCAACAGCTCAGTTATTGCTAAATGTGTGGCCATGTAACGAAGCCAGCCTGGTGGTATCTGTCTCTTGGGAGACAATGGAGGACTGTGAAATTAAACCATTGGAGAGTTACAGTGCCTTCTGTGGCTGTAGAGACTGATACGGGAGAGACATGTTTTGTTGCAGCTTGTCAACAGGCAATTTGAGAGGATCTAAGGCATTCTGGTAGGCCAAAACTCAGCTGTGAGCCAGCTAATGGGTTTTTGGGTTAACAGGAGCTGGCTACTTTTGTAAGGGAAACCTATATTTCTCCAGAATCTGATGGAAAATGCACACAAAGCATATCTATCTGCAAGTATTATAAAACAAAAGATGAATAACTGGAAGACTGGAGCAGAGTAGCAATTTTTGCCTGACTGGATACGCTAGTTTATATAAATCATCAACTAAATCAATATCTGTGCTTCAAAAGCCCTTTGTTTGGGTTAAGTCATTTTGCATTTTGGAAAATATAACAAAATATTTCAGTGTGCTAATGTCAGCAAGCAACTTTGAAAGACTTAATATAGCTGTCAGTAGCCATGATTTCTGCTGCAGAGATTTCTTGCAGACATCATCAATGAGACCGATGCTCTTTGCTCCTACTATAGAAACACACTGGAAAACTGTACCTGTTTCTGCAAGTCCCGGGCACTCGTCATTCAGCGTTGTAGCGAACATGGCATCCAGTTGCTTGATCATCTTGTCAGCGGAGATGTGGTAGAACCCAGAAGGACTGGTACATTTACTCCAGAAGGAAAGCAGAGAGACCCTTTTCTGGAATTCCGGAATTGCTGAATGGAAAAAAGATCACAAAAGATCACTGCTTTCAGTATAAGGAAGATAAATATTCTAATCACAGCTGAATGTTTGCAAAGCTTAAGAGGCCCCACTGAAGGAACACGGACTGAAAATGCCAATTTCGTTTGAAATTATAAGGGGTCGCACTGGCTTTTCAGAGTGAAAAATCTAAAAGGCAAAAGCAGATTTGTTCTGATTTGAAAAGGATAACCATAATTCAATTGCTAATCACCCTTTGTATACTTTGGACATGGATCCAGATCAATGTAAGCACCTTTATCCCATTGATTCCATGGTTAACCATGTACATTTCTATTGAAAATCAATGGCTCACAAGCTTGACTGGATTGTATGTGCTTACAAAAGAAACTGTAATTTAGGGCTATTGCTTTTCTGCACATCCAGGCACTATGGTAAAGGGTTTGGTTTCTTAAGAATTTCAGATCTCGTTGTTTTAAAAAAAGGAAGAAGCAAACTTCAATCTAGCCCACATGGTGGCAGAGATATGCATTGATAATACACTAGGAAATGTTTGTGAAAATGCATTTCACTTCTGAAATGAATAATTTCTTTCAGTTTTCAACATTTCTGTTTCCTAACCTATGACTAAAGCCTATGATGCATGTTGTAGGGGAAACAGAAACTGCTAATCTGTTTTATAGTCCTTAGAAATATGGCTGTTTCAATGATCTGGTGGACATGAATAATCCAATTATCGCGAACACACTTTAAAAACAACACACCCTGAATAAATACTTGTGCATAAATGGATACAGGACTGTATTCCACGCCATGCTTAAGGAATATTTAAATAGGCGCCCATCCTTTCAAAATAGAAACTGTCTATGCCAGGTCTTACCTTCGCTTACAGGTCTGATGTTCCCTGTATTCTCATTGCTGATCTCTGCAAGACTCTCAATCACTAGAACCTGCTGAGACAGCTTATCAAGGAGGTTTCTTGTCACAAAGGGAGTTTTACTGGAGAATACAATTTGCTAGTGAAACAACCAAAGAAGAGCAAAGTTTTAGCACGTTATGTATAATAAATTCTCTGGATAGAACTTACATTAATTCTGCTGATGTGTGTAATGCGGAAGGGTATGTATTTTACCAAGCAAAAATAGTATTTTATTCTACAGATGGGATCCGCAACGAAGTGTTGCAGTGTGAGGTTGTCCTGCTCAGGATTCCATCCAGTCATGCCATCTTTCAAGATATTCCACCCCATCATTCCAAGTTTTCAATCCCCTCCCAACAAAACACACACACACACATGTTGTTACAGACGTTGGGTGCCTCCCCCTCTCTGCCAAGCAGTGGCAAGAGCCCATGGGGTTCTAGGCACTCACAGAGGTTCTGTGGGCCTTTGGAGAATTGAGACACGATGGCATTAAGAAATATGGTTCATTTCTATTTCTATTTATACCTTCAGTCTGCATGGAGGGAGTCTAGATCTCATAGCATGGTCATTTCAAGAGGGGTTTGTCTCCCACAGCAGTGCAGCTGAGAAGATCAAGGCATTTCCCCCGGCCAGCCTGCAGCCAGCCTGCTCAAGATGGATCCCAGCAACCCTTGCTCAAGACTCTTTTCCTGTCACCTCACATCCAGTTACCCTGGCAACCTTACAAACCCCCAGTCTGCTTACATTGCCAATGGCCCTACAGTGGTACCTCGGGTTACATACACTTCAGGTTACATACGCTTCAGGTTACAGACTCCGCTAACCCAGAAATATTGCTTCAGGTTAAGAACTTTGCTTCAGGATGAGAACAGAAATCGTGCTCTGGCGGCGCGGCAGCAGCAGGAGGCCCCATTAGCTAAAGTGGTGCTTCAGGTTAAGAACAGTTTCAGGTTAAGAACGGACCTCCGGAATGAATAAAGTACTTAACCCGAGATACCACTGTATATTGTTTCTTAATGGCTTTAGCTTGCCCAGGTCGCTTTTTGCAAGGCCAAGCCCAGGAATTCCTCTGCAGCTTGTATTTCCCCCTTCACATCCCAAATAATCAAAATCCTAACATTTTTTAATTTCTAGGGTTTAGGGGGTCCCCCCCAAAAAACACCCCACTGTAGGTACCTGAATAAGCTGTGTGCAGTACTGTAAGTGCTTGACTATGGTGATATCAAGGCTTTCGTTCCCCGTGGTCAACGGAAGAGGGCTTCCAGCGACACTGGTACCAACTCCTGTGTCTTCTGTCAATGCTTCGCTGAGATGCCCCCTGGCTTCTGGGTGTTCTGACCTGTAACTGTTCATGCTGGGAGGTAAGTGAGTGGTTTGGATTTCTTTTTATGCAGGCTCAACATGACTAACACCATGCAAAAGAGGGATTGTTGAAAGCACCGACCTGTAACCAGAAAGCCCTCGCGAGGCCAAAAGGCTTTTAATGAAAGCATCATACCTCAAAACTGGCAGTGGCACAAGGTAGCCGGTGCCAAGTAAGTGTCCACATTTAAAGGATATATGGCTTCCACAGTGGCCTACTTGTTTCTCTCAAACAATGCCCCTTTTGTAAAGAGCTCTCGCTGTGAAGGCTTTGAAATCAGCCTTCATTAGAACTTGCTTTCTTAAAAAAAATAATTTAAATGCACCAGCCACCCTGATCTGTTGACAACATGGTTTGCCAAACTGTTTTGCAGATTTCACTGGGTTATAGATTAGTGGTTTTGAAAAGTTATACAATTAAGACTTAATCTGTCAGTGCTTTACTAGCACATGATTAATTGCCAGCCAAGAAATTAATAAACAACAACCCACAAGTCGTTGAAGCAGAAGACATGGTGATTTCATCAGGTGTTTCAAGCACAGAACTCAGGTTTCCCATTTATTTATTTATTTACAGAATAATGCAAATCTCAATGTTTAACTGATTGTTTCACTCTTTAAACAATTGTATTTCTCAGTGGAAGGTGGATTATGGAGCATTTAAGAAAAGCTAAAGGGTGTTACTAGTTGTGCTATTTCAAAGCAGCAGCAGGGAAGCTACCAGGCTTTTCAGCATCTTCATCCAAACAACATCAGGTTCCTTAACCACCTTAAACAAAGAGTTATGGGTTTTATCAAACGAACTCTTACTCAAAGTAGATCCATTGAAACCAATGGTCTTAAGTTATTCATGCCTATTGATTTCAGTGGATCTACCCCAGGGGTCAGCAACCTGTTTCAGCCATGGGCCGGTCCACCGTCCCTCAGACCGTGTGGTGGGCCGGACTATATTTTGAGGGGGGGGGGGAATAATCGATGAATTCCTATGCCCCACAAATAATCCAGAGACGCATTTTAAATAGAAGGACACATTCTACTCATGTAAAAACACCAGGCAGGACTCACAAATAACCCAGAGATGCATTTTAAATAAAAGGACACATTCTACTCATATAAAAACAAGCTGATTCCCAACCGTCCGCGGGCCGCATCCGGCCCATGGGCCTTAGGTTGCCTATCCCTGATCTACACTGAGTAAGTGATAGTTGGAGACAAGCCAGGGCATTCTGCTACAGTGCTGTTGTTAGGCTTGACCCTGCATTGATCAGAATAGATGGATTGCTGCAAGTTCACACTTATAATGGCCAACTCAGAAACAACTATTTTCTGTTCAGGTACGAATTAGGAGAAGCTGGGGCATGGGTAGGCTTGTGATGGCATGACAAAATGGTGCTTTTTTGCTTTTTTTTGCATTTGATGATGTTTTGATGATTTTAAAAAGTATCATAGAATCTTAGTTACATAAAACTGTAGAGCTGGAAGGAACCATCAGGGTCATCTAGTCCAGCCCCCTGCAATGCAGGAATCTTCTTGCCCAACATGGGGCTCAAACCTATAACCCTAAGATTAAGAGTCTCATGTTCTACCAGCTGTTGTTTTAAGCTGGAGTTGGGGACATTTCAGCCAAACGGTAAATAAAATATGAGCAACACTGTAAGCAGTTCTTCTAAACTAAATTATAATTGCTCTGTAGGGAAATCACTTATCTATAAACCCCAATATTTAGTTTAATCTTCCTTTAACAATGTGTGTGTGCCAGGACTGAAAGGACAAGTGCGAGAGTTTGGGCTTAAGTAAGAAAAGTACAAGATATTGGCTTCCGTACCTGTTTTTCTCAACTTCTGTATCTGAGAATACACAGTCAGTGCCTCGACCGCCATTGCAAAGCTCGTCAGTACCACCATCATCTTCAAAGTCAGAGGTGTTGAGGAAATCAAAACTTTCCAGTGCACTCTCAACTGTTAGGCTTAAGCTGGATGACCTGCTGTGACTGATTGCTGGTCTGCACTGCAACAGGAAAAGCAAAATAAATATGTGAGGATGAGGGAGCTGATGAATCCATACACTCTCACTCCCCCACCCGCAACAAAAAGGCATAGAAACATTTTTTTTTAATAACAAAGAAGAAATTCTCTGCATCTTCCTGAAACTACCAGATTCAACAATACAGTTTTTCACAATATGTGATGTAAATCTTCTCTTTCTAGATTCTTATACTGTCTGGAAGTTGTCTGCCAACCAATGAAATGACTTTTAGTTGACACTTGTTTTTAATTGTAACGCCTTTTATAATATGTCAATATAAAAGATACAATTTTAGTATATTTGTGGGGTACTTTCTACCATTGGTGTAGTATACTTGTGTGAGCTGGGTGCTCGTTGATTTTAGTCACATAAATGTCTGGTATTCACTTTTAATTTATTTATTTATTTATGAATAAAGCTACAGTGGTACCTCAGTTTTTGATCGTCTCCATTGACAAACATTTTGGAACGCCGAAAACCCGTAAGTAAATGCTTCCAATTTCAAACGCACCTCAGAAGTTGAACGGCTTCTGCTGAGGTACCACTGTATTTTTCTAAATTTTCTCTGTAAATTTGCAGACCGCCCTTTATGCATTGGTTTTCGAACGTTTCGGAATGGTCTTCCGGAACAGATTACGTTCGAAAACCGAGGTTCCACTGCATTTCTATCCCGCCGTATAGTATACAAGGCAGTGTACACTTTTAAATAGAAAACAACATTTAAAAGAAAAAAATACAGATAATCATTCAGGTGACTAACTAATCAAAAATTAAACAGCTGCAAAGGCCTGTCAGAACAATAACAACAACAAAAGTATTCAAGAGATACAAGAAAGTTAAAAGCGAGGATGCCTGACAACTTACTTTTAGGATTTCGTCTAGGTGTGTTACTTCTTGGTCCAAATCCTGAAATTCTTTAAATTGTTCTTTATGAGGTTCAAGTGCTAGAATAAGTCCCTGAAATGCTTCTTCTAGACTTCCGTCAACACAAGATTTATAGCCTTCCGATTCACCACTTATTGACCCCTCACAGTGCAGCTTTTCAGGTGTCATTGGGCATTCTCCTGAAGTGAGTCTTTTAACCAGCTGCTTTGTGATGTTGCCTTCAAAAGTATCCAGTTCCACAGGCTTGAGCTCTGACAACTCATCTGTGTCCTGCAGAAGTGATACCTGGGCACTATTATCTAAGAACAGGTTGCTGCTTCTTGAACCTAGAGACTTTTGGCAAACTTCAGAATCTATGCACAAAATCTTATTTTCCTCATTCACTAGCACATGCTCTTGTGGTTTTAAGTCTCTGGATTCAGGTGTAGAGTCTACAGATGAGCTTGTACTGATATTGTCCATGGTGCGAGTTTTTGATAACTTCTGCCCATTGTGTTCTGGGGGCGTGACAGTAATTTCAGGATTAGGGTTATCTATGGTGCAGGAACCCACTAAACTGGATGATTGAGTGCAATCTCCATTGGGAATATCACTGAAGCTGAACGACATTGGCCTTTTCTCATTTTCTGCCGTCCCATTTTCAAAGACGTCATCAGGTGAATTTGACTGCAAATGTAAACAAGAACAGTTAAAGATGGAAAGCGGAAAAACTTTCCACACAAAATTAATGCTAAGCCACTAGCAGAAAATGTAAAAGTGTTAAAGGTCTGTTGACTTATTTGAAGCCAAGTTGTAAAAGAAACTTACCTTTTATTATACTGATTTTTTTTTAAAATGAAATGATATGAACAGGAAGATATCAGTAGGCCAGAAAAAACCACAGCAAACAGAAAAGAGTTGGTCTATAATGAGCATAGGAAGGTTCTAAACCAATCCTGAACTGATGTTCTGTGAGAGGTACTGCAAACATACTTAACTTCATGCACAAAACAGAGGAACAACAAGATTTGTGTTTGCTGGCCATATGCAAAATATGTATATGGAATACTGTAATGCCATGTAGCATGATTTTGTTGATATTACTACGTGTTGACACATAATAAGTTAAAGGGTTAGAGAATATCTTTCTCTTCTTGCTCAGCATTTTTCACACTAAACTGAGGCATACTTTTAAAGTTTGAGGTTGTTTCTCTTTGGTATTTTGTTTCAAAGAGAAACAGCCTCAAACCCCAATGGGGCATAAATATGAACAATTAATTTCTAGTCTGCATCAAATTTATTTTATTTTATTTTCATCCTGCCTTTCAGTAAAATTGGTCCCCATTTAAATTTTCTTTCTATCCTGCATATAGAATATTGCCGGAATATTGTTTACAAGATATGAGCCCCTTCAATGTACATAGAGTCATACCTTGGGTTACAGCCGCTTCAGGTTGCGTTTTTTCCGATTGCGGACTGCCAAAACCCAGAAGTATCGGAAAGGGTTCCAGCAGTTGCGCATGCGCAGAACGCTAAATCACACTTTGCACATGCGCAGAAGCGTCGAATCGTAAGCCACCCATGCACAGACATGCAGATGCGGGTTGCGAATGCTGCAGGTTGCAAACGTGCATCCCGCACGGATCACGTTCGCAACCCGAGCGTCCACTGTACATATATACATACATGTATATATGTATATATATGTCTTCTTCCGATGTTCATGTGTTTTCTCTTGACCTCTTGTCTAAAAAGAGGTTACAAAACTAAGGTCAACCATGAACATCAGTTAATTCCAAGCGTGAATGTACAATAAATTCTTCAACACATGGTCAGCAAACTAGACAGATCTCACTGAGAGTATCAGAATCTGGGCAAGCATGAAAATAAGAGTAATTGCTTGAGCAATGCAGGGAGATAACTTATAAAGAGAGCTCCCACCATTCAAGACTCACATAATGTTCTAGCCCTGCTCTAGGTCTCAGCCTGAGAGACAGCAGATCACTAAAGGAACGACTGCGGCGAAGCTTGTCAAAGAAAGCATCCTGCAGAGGATCTAAAATGGAAAGCTGGAGCCTGTCTTGTGGAGGATGCATCCATTTCTTCAACCATTAAGCAAAAAGGAAGCAATTAGTTCAACTAAATCACTTTTATATGAGACTGTACGTTATAGGAATCTTTGGCTAAAGCAGCTCTTGGAAATTAGAACATGTCAAAGGCCTCTATAGGGAGCTACAATAGCAATAAATGATTCATCTCTCTCTCTCTCTCTCTCTCTCTCTCTCTCTCTCTCTCTATATATATATATATATACAGGTTTTGGTGTCTTCGGGTGTCTTCCCGTGTAAGAGTTGGGGTGTCTAGGCGACGTTTCGACGAGGTCTCACTCGTCATCTTCAGGCTGGTGCTTTCGGCTTCTTGTTACTGGAACAGAGCAGGATCTCAGTGTTTGAGTTCCTATAAATACTGTTGAGGGGGTGTGGTGTATAGCCTCCAACGTTCTGGGCAGAGAGGAAGTTCCCAGGTTAGTGTGCCTTTTCTTCTTTTGTTCATTAATTACTTGAGGGATATCTTGAGTGATTTCTTGAGTGATATTCTGAGTACCACTTAGGAGGGTCATTAGGTGTGGATTAGTTGCTAAAGCTTTCGTGTCTTGACCTCTTAAGCTTGTGAAGAGTTTTTCTGAGAAGATGGCTGTACTGCAAATAGTTGTGCTCTGGCTTGGCTTCGTGTATAGGGGCGAGCTGTGGTTTTGTGCCCTGTGCCAGCCAGATCTGTGTAGGGATTGCAGGGGGGTGCAGCATCCGGAGGTGCCACTATGGTTTGGCTACTGGATGGTGTCTGTAATTTATCTGTGGAGAGGGTCTGGGTTTGGGTCTGGTGTGGTTGATTGGAGATGGCGTTCTGTGTGCCTCTGGTTCTGGTGTCGGTTTTTGTGGGGAGGGCTAATTTCCAGATGTCTGGCAGGCGGGACGTGTCGTCACGCTTGTTCATGTTGTGAGGGTGTTTCTCTATCTCGATGGCTTCCATGATTATTCTCTTTCTGAGTTTGTGGGTGCCAGATGCCTCTAATCCCTGCATCCAACAAGTGTTAAAATCTGATCAAGCCTTCTGATCTCTGGATCCAATAAGAGTTAAAAGCTAATCAAGCCAGGCTAGATTCCTGAACCCCTGGATCCAGTACTTGTTAAAATATAAGCCAGGCTGGCTTCTGATGAGGTCATTGCCTGGGTGATAATCTATTTGGAAAGGGCAAATGAGGGTTCTCCCTCAACTTGCAGATAGTGGGAAGAACAAAATCCAGAGTTTAGAGTTGAGTTTGGCTATGATATGACCTAGAAGCAAAGCAACAAGCAGAGAGAGAGACAGCCATGCTGGACCTCTGCTTGAATCCAAGGCTGTGACTACTGTATGGGGGAAACAAGACCCGTTTGGGGTGTTCATGCTGCAAAGCCCTCCACTGCAGGCTCAGGTTGTATATATGTGAGCAAATAAACCATATATCATAAAGACACCACAGTCTCTGCAGTACCTCACTTCCAAAAGGAAACACAAACCCTGTGTAAGCACGCCTGGAAACCCTGGAATCTTGCACTGCTCGGGGATTGGGGTGGTGTGCAACTAATATATATGTTTAAAGTAGTCTTGAAGTTTAAATGATCAAATGTATGTTTATGCTGCTACTGCCTTCAGCCCCCCCCCCACTTTAAAGCAAATTTATGGCCATCCAATAAAAGGGACTTCTCAGTAGTGGCGCCCACCCTGTGGAATGCCCTCCCATCAGATGTCAAAGAAATAAACAAATATCTGACGTTTAGAAGACATCTGAAGGCAGCCCTGTTTAGGGAAGTTTTTAATGACTGATGTTTTAATGTATTTTTATCTTTTGTTGGAAGTTGCCCACAGTGGCTGGGGAAACCCAGCCAGATGGGCAGGGTATGTATGTATGTATGTATGTATGTATGTATGTATGTATAAATAAACACATAAATAAATAAATATCATCATCATCTCTGCAATGAAGCTTTTTTATGTGCAACGGTTTATGAATAAAACAGTAGATTGTTTACAAATAAAGAATACACATATTAAGGTAAAATGTTAAAAATATTACTGCAACTTGGGTAATAGCGAGGGATCTATTAACAGCCGCTATCATAGTTAAAGGGGACAGGTATTTTAATAGTGGTTATTAGGAGTTAGAAATAAATTTGTTGTGCTTTAAAAAAGCTTAGAAGAAGATTGAGGAGCATCAGCACTGAACTTACGTAATCACAAAGTGGTGTGAAACTATGCATTGACTATAACTGTTATTTATCCACTGAGTCCGTATTAGAGAGGCACATTGAACTTACAAAGAATGAGTGATCCTTGAAGGTTGGGGTTTCTGGAGTGCCTTGGCTATACATGGACACTCTCCTTTGGAGAGCAGATGCTTTGTTTGTGTTGCCTGCGGATGGGGTCAAGTCCTCAACATCAAATGGGCTGTAAAAAAAGAAGAAAGAAAAAGCCTCTCATTAGACTGAATTACTGTTACAAGGCGCACTTGTTTTCTGTTCATTTTTAGGTCATCAGAGCAGGGACCTCCATCATCTTCCCAGTGAGTCTCTGTGAACAACACATTCACAGGATAGCCCTCTGGTACTCTGTGTTAATTAATCTGGAATAACTATGACCTACTGGTTTACATTTTACAGTCATGGAGGGCCAAAGTACATATTGCAATATGAAACCTTATGGTTTTTGTCTCGTATTACTATTCTTAGTTTACAGCAAGTCTTTTCTTCAGTCTCCTTATTAGAGAAGCAAAAGACTATGGGCAGGGAGGCAGGAACCCACTTCATCTGAAGCACCATTCGCACAACCACCAAGTCAGCTTCACTTACTGCCAGGTGATTTCCAGATTCAGCTTTATCGTGCCGAGGTCATTGATGTCCACAGCAACAACTTGAGGCTGAGCAGCAAACAACTCTTTTGTCTCACAGGTAACACTTCCCACCAGGATGTGAGTAGCAAGGCCTTTAACTTCTGTGACCTTCAAAAGCAGCACATGTTAATAATTAGAAACAGAATAACTATGTATTATGAAGTGCTTAGAGTCAACTACAGTGGAATCTTGGTTTTCAAGCTTCTCGGAAGCCAAACGTTTCGGAACCTGAACTCCGAAAACCTGGAAGTAATTGCTTCAGTTTTTGAACACGCCTTGGAAGTCAAACGGCTTCTGCTGTGTGGTTTTCTATTTTCTCAATGGAAATTGCTGACAGCCCCTTGCGCCTCAGATGTTGAATGTTTCAGAAGTCAAATGGTCTTCCGGAACGGATTACGTTCAACAACTGAGGTTCCGCTGTATTCCACATTTTTCTACAGTGGCCTTGCTACATATTATTGCATATTTTCTGAACCAGAAGATGGAACAATCAGCATTTGACTGTTATGCCCATGAGCAATGATATGAAAATCTGCCTTTTAAGAGACATTTGTTTTATCCACGACAAGAAAGGTAGGCTGCCCTAGCACACTTTTGTTAACATATGCCATTTGTGGGGTTTTTTGGTGCACCAAACTGCAGCTTTCATATTATTACCTAGGATTCAACCGCCCTTCACCCTAAGGTCCCAGGATGGGTTACTGTATTGAAAACAATATTAAAAACACTTTTTGAAAAAAAAGAGTATGGTTGAGAAGGGTAGTGATGCACTGACAACTGAGTTCCTTACCTGACTCAATATATAAAATCACTGCAGGATACCTGGAGTCTCTCACAAAAATTAAAGGCATCCAGGATATGGTCTGAGGGCACATGCACCTTGCTGAAGCTAAGCTCAGCAGGTCTGAGTTTGGTCAGTGACCGGGTGGGAGAACCACATGCACATTGCCTTTGATTCCAAGATGAAAAGAAGGTGGGATTATAAATGTATGAAGATAATACACATAAGTTCAATTAATAGCGGGAAGTCTGAATGGCACTGCTTATTACCTGTAGAGCAGCATTATAGTCCTACTTGGCTAACATGTGGCTAGTTAAATGAAAACCATGATACTTATACTGATACCTTAATGGAGATCAACCCAACGATAAGAGGGAGGAAGACCATTTCTTCTCCATCCCAGCTTTGCTTGCCATTGACTTCTATTTTGCCTTTCAGTTTCCATCTCTGACGGCCATACCTCATGAAAATCTGTGAAAAAAGGAAAAGTTGTAGTGTGTTCTCACAACCCACATATTTGTACTATCTGTTTCTCTCTCTTACACTCTGTCTCTTTGAACAAACCATAGAGTTTTATCCAACCTAATACACCTACAATGCATGCACAGTGACAGAATACCACTATGCATTTTACAGTTCAACCTCTTTTTTAAAAACGACAATGGCAATGTAAACCATAGCTTTTGTAATCTTCCAGAGAGCATGCCGAATAGATTTGTACTTTGTAGTTCCAGAACATTAGGAAGAAGAGAAAGCTAAGGAGTGGTCACTTTTGTTTAGGGGTGGTATGGAAGTTTGGAAACCTTGAATGTCAATGCAAACAATGTGTTTTCATGCAGCGTCACCAGCGCACCCCACTTGAGCACAGACTCACAAATTGTGGCCTGGCCAGAGACAAGTGATTACGTTGTAGGTCCTACTTGTTGATGAACTTACATCTCTCTCCTTGAGGGGAAAAAGAAAAGCAATGAAAGGGAGAGAGAGGCTGGCTTGAACTTTTCTCATTGATCAGCTCAAGTCAGCCTGTCCTGGCTGGATACGGGAGCCACAAGAGGAAGAAAACCTATGCCAAGAACAAAATATGGAGAGGCATGCTGACACCCTTCCAAAACAAAGCTAAAGAAAGATCTGTTGTTATCTTGCTAGCCATCCATCAGCTCTCTGGGACCAATTTCATAGTCTTTACGTGGGAAAGGCTCAGAGTGCATTCATCCATAAATAGAGAATAGTGGGACCTTTCTTGCTGTGCAGGATATGAGAACAGGAAGAAATGCCATGTGGAAACCTTTGAACATGATGGAAAATACCATTTTTACAAAGTCACTCACCTCATACTGGTCTCCAGGGCAAAGTCGAGCAAAACCAGCCAGACCTAGGAGCCAACAACATTTGAGATCCATTTCAGAAGAAATGCTTATGCCCTCTCTTTCTTACATCAGTGACTCTATACTTGGAACTTGATCACCAACACTCCACAATGCTGCCAAAGCTCTTATGCCATTGAGAGAGCAACTCTGAACTCTGAACTCCATCCTCCTCTCTCGCCAAAGGAGGAGGATACAAGCTGCTCCATCCAACTCCTTCAACTACTGCTCCTCTGAAAATGGTAGTGATGGATGCCTGGGTTTATTGTTTCTGTTACTAGGGTTTATTATGGGATGCATGGGGAGATTGTTGGGGTAGTTGGTAGGTTCATTTATTTGGGAGCCCTGAATGCCTAATTTATTCTCTGTTCCCTGGCAGGATTTGTCTGCTGACTTCTGACCAGGCTCTTTAAGTACAGCTCGCCAAGACAGATAAAGAATCAAGCTCATCTTCAAATAAGCAATGCACTGGACAGCACTCGGCTACTGCAATATCTTCCATCTTACATTCTCCCTCCCCATATGCCAGGCTTTGCTAGATTATATTTCTTGAAATAGGTAGAATTATGAGGACAATCAGTTACCTTCCTTTCCATGTAGTAACAGCAGCTGCTACTATTACTACGAATAAAAAAAAGGTAAAGGACCCCTGACAGTTAAGTTCAGTCGCAGATGACTCTGGGGTTGCGGTGCTCATCTCGCTTTACAGGCTGAGGGAGCCAGCATTTGTCCGCAGACAGTTTTTCCGGGTCATGTGGCCAGCATGACTAAGCTGCTTCTGGTGCAACAGAACACCAGAACCAGAGCAGCGAACGGAAACGTCATTTACCTTCCCGCTGGAGAGGTACCTATTTATCTACTTGCACTTTTTTGCCGTGCTTTCGAACTGCTAGGTTGGCAGGAGCAGGGACTGAGCAACGGGAGCTCACCCCGTCGCGGGGATTCGAACCACCGACCTTCTGATTGGCAAGCCCAAGAGGCTCAGTGGTTTAGACCACAGCGCCACCATGCGAATAGTAATTAATTAATGAAATAGGGAGCATTTTCCTGTTAACTTTTAAAATCCTCACAATTCTGAACCAGAGAGGGCCACTCCAAATATGCTCCCCCCCCACACACATTCCACATACAAAACACACATGATATTTGACTATCCAAAAATGTAAGATAAGGGGTCAGCTCCCTGTTGTGAAGGGTGAAAAACTGTTTGCTAGGTGTGCTCTTTACTGGAGTGAAATGGTAACCCCACTCAGGAATATCAGAGCACACGTGGGCCTCTTGACTGGGGGCACAGATTTGGGACATTCATTCTACATGACAGGCAGAGCATGAAGAAAGTAAAGATGAAGGTTGAATGAGTGACAATCATTCTTATCATTAATCATAAGGCACTCATAAAGCTACATGATCACACTGGCACCAAAGACACACTGCTGCATTATGAACAGCTCACCTTAACTACTGGTTTTGATTATGGAATCAGATGGCAGTGGCCTAAATACATAGGAACAGCAAGGGGAGTGTAGCTGCATGGCATTCCTATTTTCCTCCCATTGGTGGCAGCAGCTCCTCACAAACTGTGCTGACTTTTCATGAATTTAAAAGGGGTTTTGGAGAAATTATTCATTTGCGGTCTACAAAATAATTATTCCGGAGCAACTTCACTTAAATAACATACTCAGGGAAAACCTCGTACTGGCACAACAGCCAGGAGGAGAAAAGGTGCTCTGTTTTAATCAATGAAAATCTGCCACCGAAATCCTGTGTCAAACTCGGAAATAGGACACAGGACTCTCCTGAGTCCCAGTATCCTTAATTCATGGGAACTGATTTCCTTTCCGCTGTCACATAGCATTTATTAAAACAACATTATTTGGGGCAAATGTCACTCTTGCACTAATGGCTGGTCTAACATATATTGACGCAGCTGTGCCCTGTAGCTTCATTCTTATAGCCAAGGGGATCTTTCCCTCTGCCTGTGAAAATAAAGACATTGTGTCTCCTGCGCTGCTCCAACTTCCAGAACAATGCAGCCCTCTTTCAGGTTCATATTACCTCCCACTTTCTAATTTATTTATTATTTATAAATAATTTAAATTTACTAGCACGCTGCCATTGGCTCCATCTCCCTTTTGATGCCTTAGTATAGGACAACTTGATCTCTGCAGCCCATCTCCCCTGTTAAACACATGGGGCAAACAGAAGCAGGTGAAAACAAATGAGAAATGAAAAACTCTTAAGGCATTCCCAAACTGCCTCTGCATCAGTTCGCTGTGCTCCTGCACACATTGGAACCTAATGAAAGTCTATTACATCCTGTCATATATGGTTAGGGTTTAAGCTCCAGCTTCCAGAAACATAGGCTCCAAGTGTTTTTTCCTTGTTTAATCCCAGCACCTACATTCATTACTACTTTCTGGGGAAACCTTTATTGTACAGATTTATTCGGGTTCACAGGCAAAGGAGAACCAGGCTTTTGCAACATCAGTATGCGGAATGACAAAATCTCAATTGCCCAGTTTGTGAAGGACCATAGCTCAGCGGCAGAGCTTGTGCTTTTAAGAATCAAAAGCTTGATTCTGGGAAATATATTACACTCCCATTATAATCTAGATAGGTATTAAAAAATACTCTCATTCTTTGTCTCAGAATCCCTGAGAGTGACAGCATTTCTTAGCTGTCCCCCAAACTTCACCCCAACCATATCACTTTGAAGAAGAATGCATGCTGAAAATCTTAGAAAAATGTGCTGTAAATACTTGATATTTCACCATGTACAATTGCTGCCTGTTGCTTTGAATGTTGAGCAGAGTAGCGGGGTTCTTAAGCTTCCATAACCAATGTGATGGGAAGAGGAAAACAAACCTCTCATCTAAATTGGTTTGTGCTCTCAGTGTTTTCAGAAACACAAGCACAGAGAGAGGGAGAGAGACAGTGCTTTCCCTGTGCTATTTGTGCAGTGAAAGTAATGAAAAGTGAGCCAATTACCTTTCATCTTAATGCAGAACTCCCCCATTAGATTTTCCAACTCTCCTTCAATAGTACACATGTTCTGTGTGGGAAAAGAGGAGACTAGTATCAGTTCAACTATCCAAAATATAGAAGTGCCTTAAAATACACTATATAACTGGGTTGTTGTTATTTTTTTAAAAAGTAACTATATGTAGAAAGTTCCAACGCAGTCCTGACTCTTGCTGACACCTGGAGAAGGCGGAAAGGAACAGGGAATTAAAGAATGAGAATATGCTCCCAGAAACAGATATTTTTTCCTTATTGTCCATGGAGTCAGGAGCTTAGCAAGTCTTCCCCAATGTCTAGACTCTAGCGAGCCAGGCTGACATCTTTACAAGTCATGAAATGCTGGCGCAAGCAATCCTTTGACTTTTGGCAGGGCTTAGAAGTCATTTCAGGACTTCTAGAAAGCCATGGCCAACTGTAGCTCTTCCAGGGCATGTACACACACTGAATGCACACTTGTGCAATTTTCACATGTGACAATTTATAGAGAAGCTTTACACCAATTTCCATATGGGAATGCTTTCCAAGTAAGAATTTTGTAACAATAACTTTTTGTAACAGCCCACAACCCTCCAGCTCTTGGTCTCAGACAAGCACTTGGAAGTTTCTCCCAGTCCTTCTGCACCTGGGAATGAAGTCTAGCTCTGCCTTCAGTACTCCAGCTCCGCCCCCCCTGCAATTCTCTCTAGCCTGCAAGCCTCATCTTCTGTCCCCCAAGTCCAGAACTCCCACACAAGTGTTTCTAAAGCTCATTCTCTTCCACGCAGAAATGGGCACTGGAAGAATTGAAGTGAAGCCCCTGGTAGACAATTTCACAGACAATTTCCCAGTCTGTTAAACCTCTGTTTCCCCAGATACCTTTCAAAAATTCTGGAATTGAAATTATGACACCAGTCAGGATTTCCTTGGTGAAAGAATACTTCCTTGCCAATTACTTCCATGGTAAAGGAAGAAATCAGTTCCAATATCTGTTGGGCAGTTAACACTGAACAAGTGTTGGCCTTCTTGTAACTCTTGAGTTAGCAAGATGAGGTCCACAGTATGAACCTCCACTCTGGGCGGTAGGATCCACAAGGCTGCACATGTATGAAGCTATTGGCAGCCGATTCAATGCTTTGATCAATCCATAATCTGTCTTCTCAGCACTATAACAACGCAATCAATGCTCCCACCACAAATTAGTGGTAAATTTAACCTGCGGAAGATTACATGCAATGGGCCATCATGTACCTCTGTGTATTCTTTGTAGCTTTTGTTGATTTCTGTCAAACTCTCCCGAGCTGCCCTACTGGCAGGGGACAACCCAAAAGCTTGTTTCATTTTGCTGGCACCATCGCGGAGCCGTCTTTGGATACAATAAGCTTCAAGCAGTTCATCAACCTGAATGGAAAAACCAAAGACCACTGAGTTTTGTTTTAAGGGAAAGAAAAAGGAAAGTTAACTGAAAGGAAGTTAACTGAAGAAATCCAGACTATTTTTCTATACACAGATTGGTGTGTAGACGACTTCATTGCTGATGCCACCCCTGCCTTCAAATTGAAAATAATTCCACTGTGGAAAAGGCACCTTCCTATTTACAATGTCACGATGACAACAATGAATTCATCAGCAGCCTCTCGTATCTCTGTCACTGCCTCATGCTTTTCTACAATTTGTTCAAACCTTCCCTTCTCTCATTAAGCTTTCTTTAAAAACTTACAAAAGATCCCTGCTTATCAGCTTTCGTTGCTTGGATTAATTCTCAGAATAAGAAAAATGCATCAGCAATATGCCACTGTATTGCACTGAAGTAGCTCCTCCACAGAAAGTTCAAGCTTCTACATTAGTTGGCCCCTTCATGGATCACTGCTTTGTCATGGCAAAGGGGCTTGAATAACTCCAAGAAGCTGAGCTATGCCGTGCAGGGCCACCCAAGACGGACAGGTCATAGCCAAGAGTTAAGACTAACTGTGATCCACCTGGAGAAGGAACTGGCAGACCACTCCAGTATTTTGCCAAGAAAACTCCATGGACATAAAAAAGGAGAAACTTTGAGAAGGAAGTGAGTTTCCAAGGCATGCTCTGGTTCATGGGGTCACGGAAAGTCGAACACGACTAAGATGACTAAACAACAACACGTTAGTTGGAGAAAGCTCATCCATCATTGTCAAGTAACACTGACAATCCTTGCAATATAATACGCTTCACACATTGTCCATGCCTAAACTGGCCAGCTGGAGAAAAACCAGAAATTAAAGCCCAACCCTCTTCATTCCTAATGGATAAAATGTATTGCAGAATAATCCTATGTGTGTATGGGGTGTTAAGGGAGGTGTGTTAGGGTAGTACTTCTGGTGGGGAACACATTGTGCTCCTTCTGGGGTAGTCTCTCCACCTCTGGTCCCCACCCTGCATGCAGCTCTCACCTGTGGCTCCTAGAAGCTGTCAGCATGCAACAGTGGCCACACCCCGGGAAATGTCTTTGACTGGCTGGCTAAACCAGGTGAGGATAACCAATGGGTCACAAACCTTTGGCGAGTTAGGGATCCTGTGTGTGAATACAGGCTCTGAGAGTTTGAGCCGGCAAGACCAGTAGTGGGTCCAACAGTCAAGAAGGTGGTTTCTGCACGTGCTGTACAGGGAAGTGAGGGGCAGATGGGGCTCCTCAACCCGGGAAGGGAGCCCATGTAGGAGAAGGAAAATTCTGATCCTAAATCTCTGCTGTTTTGAGGGATATTTTCGGGAGAATAAAAGGCAAAGGAGTAAACCCTACAGAAATCCAGAGTGGAGTCTCTAAGATGGTTGGATAGTGCCTTGTGTTCCGGCAGCTCCTGCAGCCAAGCTGATGTCAAATGTATTGCTGTGCTTTTCTTTGGACCGCATTAGCGAGACCAAGAGAGGGGTCTTGTCGTCTGGCAGCCCAGAACCTCCATACACACTGCCCAGGCTTGTGTCCCAGGGAGGTCACTTTGGTGCTGCTAATGCAGCTGTTTGACTTCACCCCCAGAAGTGCACCCCATTGTCTCTTGAGACAGACAGATGTCAACAGCAACAACTAGTTAGCCAAACCTGCTTCATTAAAAAATAAGATATAGATGCCTACAACACACATTACAGCTAGTATTATGTTATGCGCCAATCCTCAAAGCTTAGTCCTAGTAGAGACAGTTTAGAAAGGCTGTAAATGGTATAGCACTTGTGGGTCAGGCTACTGTCTCCATCCTAGAAAATGTTTGCTTTGCTGTTTACTTCTGTTAACAAGGGTGTTAACAAGGGTGTGGTATGACATTTGCACCCTCTTTCTCTTTCTGAGTGGAATTATCACAGACCCATCTGCTGTGCTACGGAGCTACACATTAGTTACCACATTTCCTGTTTTCCTTGCTTTGTTTCCTGTTCAGAGTATAATTTCGAGTCACAGCTCTCACTGGAAGACCAGCATGCACTGGTCCTCAGACATTCAGCTTAAGTTTTGCTACTTTCCATTAAAAGGTTTCCATGAGTTAGTTGCTTACATTCTGGCCTCATAAAACCTTGCTTCACATGAAGTCCCTTTTATTTGTCACCATGGGCTACAGAACAGAAAGCTAATATGCTGAACAATTTAGTGTGGAATTAGCTCTGTAGCAACTCACTCTTCGCTAAAAACACCGAAATCACTTGGCTCTGAGTGGGAGGGACTTGAACAAAAAGTACTCTGCTGCATGACATTTTGCTGGCAGGGAACATATTATTCTAGGAACTATTTTCTTGATGAATATTTGATCCGTGAGTATGGGAATAATGGCTGTGTTCTGGATGCCCTAGCACAGAAGATTTTAGCTGAAAGCAGGCAAACAATTCCTACTTGCTGCTATGCTCCTTGCTATAAGCAAGGGTTGCCCTTGGGGACACAACTGCAGTGTAACGTTGGAATGACACTGCTAGCACAGGGCCAAAGTAACTATACCAAAGTATCTTTAAGTTGTGTGAATCGTTGCAAAAATGCAAATAGCCACTGCAGGGGGCCTAATCAGGCTTTGCAAATCAGGGGAGGGAGAAGAGAATTTAATTTATCCAATTATTTGGTCCAAAGGATAGCCTGGCATTTACTGACACAGCCATCAAGTATAAAGGTAAAAGATAAAAAATGTAAAGGACCCCTGGACTTAAGTCCTGTCAAAGGTGACTATGGGGTTGCTGCGCTCATCTTGCTTTCAGGCTGAGGGAGCCAGCGTTTGTCCACAGACAGCTTTCCGGGTCATGTGGCCAGCATGACTAAACCACTTCTGGTGCAACAGAACACTGTGACAGAAACCAGAGTGCACGGAAATGCCATTTACCTTCCCTCCGCAGTGGTTCCTATTTATCTACTTGCACAGGCATGCTTTTGAACTGCTAGGTTGGCAGGAGCTGGGACAGAGCGCTCACTTCGTAGCAGGGATTCGAACCACTGACCTTCTGATTGGCAGGCCCAAAAGGCTCCGTGGTTTAGACCACAGCCCCACCTGTGTCAATTATAGGAACTCTGTGGTCCATGCAAGGTGTCTCTTCAATTAGAGATGCAGTGCACCCTCGCCCTCAAGAATCAAAGCAATGCACAGGCACTCTCTCTAGGAACGCTCTCATTAAAATAGCAAGAATTTACTAGTATTATATGAATTAGTCACCTAGTCAAAATGGAAAGGATTAGCTAAATAGCATGCACATATTTTAACCTGAAGTGGATATCTTTTGTTTAATATTTGCAGGTTCACTTGATGGCAGAGAAAAATGTCCCGTCTCCTGCTGAAGTCCCCTTGGCAGGTTTTCTGCCTAGCAACTGGGCGGAAAACTGGACTGCCTGTATCAGGCCTTGGAGCATGCACAGAACAGTGGTGCCTGTGTTGTGTTTGCTGGGCCTACCTTCTCTTGCAACATGCCTCAGGGCAGTGCTATGCTGAATTGTTTGATGGTGGCAACAACTGGGGGCACATTGTGAACTCCCTTGAATCCCCACACCCCACTTGCAGCTGACATAAGCAATACCACCTAACCAAAACCTTCTTGAAGAGGTGCTTTGTGAGGAGATCTCTGTGGAATAAAGGAGAATGCTAGACTGGCTTTTGATAAATAGGTTAAGAACAAAGTTAAAAGCAAGATGAAAGGACAGCTGATTACCTTGCTGATGTGGAACTCCAGCTTTCTCATATATCTTTCAATTGCTTTCATTTGCTGCAAAATAAATTAAAAATAATTAGAATGGGAAGAATGACAGGCAATTGAGATGAGCTGAACTGATTTGGCCTTTTTGCAGAACTGTCATATTCTCCTGTCAAACCAGTTTGGCATTCGGAAGGAACACTGCTTTTCCTTAAAGGTGAATACTTTTAATTTCATAGCAGCCTTTTTGTAATTAATAACAGAGTCATGTACTTGAAAGTACATTATTTTCTAAAAGAAAATGTAAAAATCAGTGAGGGTTTGGACAAAGAGGGGCTTTTTCAGCCTTTTACCGGTTTCCACAAAATATAGTAGTAGAACTATTACGAAGTCTGGGTCAAAAACTTGCTGAGAGCAATACTGAGTTCATATCACAATCCTCAAACCACTTTCTCTGAAGTAATTATTCTGGATTAAAAGTTGCTGTTGCAAAATGAATGAATAAGGACTGATTATGCCCATCCTTCTACCGTCTCCTTGCATAACTGTAGCGCAATCAGAAAGGTTCCCTTGCACAACTAATCTTATGGTCTGCTGCCACATAGACTGGGTTTAACATTTATTTTTGCAGATAAGTTGCAGATAGACATACCTTGTCTAGATCATACAGCACCCCCTGTAATGAATGAAATGAAAGGATTAATAGTTCAGTAGACATTCTCTCAAGTGTGATGCTGAATTGTTGTCTTGGGCTTTAAGTTAATTTAAGAAGGCAAGTTTTCCCTCCCCAAGATGAAGCGACTTTTGTAGCTGGCCCTGAAATGTGTGGATAGATTATGAAGACTTCTAACGGTGGAAGAAGATTGGAAAAAATTTAAAGTATATCTTCAAAAATACTCTAAAATTAAGGACTGTTAGAAAGATGTTGGAAAAAGAAAATTAGGTAGTTTTGGTAGATATGATATAAAGGATTAAGTAAAAATGAATTGATGAAAGTGATGAAAGAGAGGAGGTTAAATTATAAATACTTTAAATTAAATTACTTAAATGAAAATAAGGTTGGAAGGATTTGCTGGAAAAAATGATCTGAACTAGAATATAAAATTGGGAGGTGTGAGGAGGTCAAGGAAATAAGTTAGGGAAGAAAGTTATGTAAAGGTTTAATCTGGTTTTTTTTCTTATTTTAACCGAATGTATTTTTATATCTTTTTCTTTTTTTCTTTCTTTGTTATTGTTGTATTCTTTTTTGTATGTTGTATTGTTCTTTTTGCTTTTTGTAACTTTAAACTTTGAATAAATATTATATGAAGACTTCTAAAAGTATTCAACAACTTTTGGATTTTTTATCATCACCATATGCCTAGCAATGCAGGGTTTTCTGCAGCGCTGTTTGTGAGAGAACCACATGTGGCTTTGCACAAAACAGCAACTAGTAAAGAAAGAGTGAAACTGACCGAATGGATCTGCCTTGGGTGATGATGTGGATGGCAACATGGAACAGTACCAAACAGTGTGGGTCAGGCACTACTTTGTGTTGTTTTGTACTTAGTCAAATGTAGCACAGCTCCTAAAGTGTAATGCATTCCAGCGGCGAGATCACCTGTCTGTGACAATTGCCACCACATCATAAAATCGCAGTATCAGAGGGAAGGTTCTACCCAGACAGTACATTTTTAACATGTGGACACTTTAACCCAAATGCCTCCTAGTCTGAAGTCTTTGGTTGTGGAGACCTCATGGGGGGAACTGTACCACTTGCATTACAGCTACCTGAACCTCCTTACTGTTTTGAGTCCTACGACAAAGACATACCAGCCGTGAGTTTCTTTTCATGTCCTTTAGCTGAGCAGTCAACTTATCCAGCTCTGTTTGATGCACTTCCAGATACTCACTGCAAAGATAACAAAAAGCGAAACATCAGCCCTGTTACGTTTCAGTAATGAAGTGCCGATTGCTGGTTTCTGTGGCAAGAAAAGCTGTTTTGCTAAGTTTTACTCTTGCCACGAACTGCTCAACCAAGTAATTAACAGTGCAATCCTGTCCACTCAGAAGCATGTCCTACTGAATCCAGTCAGACTTGCTCACAGGTAAATGTGTATAGGATTGCAGCCTTAGAGAGCAGTCTACTTCCCCCTTCAAGCCACTACACTGGCTGAACAGTTTTTGGATGCAGCTGAGGTTTCCCTCTGTACCAGATTTTCCCGGCTTCGCTGGTGGGGATGCGGACAGTGCCTTCACCACCATGGAAGTCCCTGCTGCATCTGCCAAAAATGTGGGCAAGTGAAAGCTAAAGTCAGCAGCATGTTCCCACCATGGTAGGCAGGGAAAGAGTGGAGCTGGTCTGGGTAAGGATCTGCACAATCTTAAATCAGAAGATGATGGGATGCTTTCATTCTTCTTACCTTTAAAAGCATTTTATAGTCAGGGGGCAGCTGCCCAGACATGCATATGGCTTCTGATGCTCATTTTTTAATTATTTTAACATTAAATTTATATGTTCCTTTTCTATAACAAAAGTATGCTCAAGTATTATGCTTTTTAATCAGCATTGGCAAACTGTTTTGTGTTAGTTTTTCTCTCTTAATAATAAAGAAAATGTAAAAGCAGTTGTAAAGCACATGGTGAGTGTGCGCGCAAAGAGAACTGTGACCTTCACAACTGAAGTAATACACACAGCTATCTAAAGTCACCCACCCCCTCGCCCCAAGTAAGCCCATTAAGTCCAGCGTCTAAAATCACCCAGCTGCACCACTGTGGCTGAACATCTAAAGATTCTGCAGATCTGCCCCGAGCTGCTAAGAGGAGAAGCAGGAACTCATTGCTTTGGGGGAGCTGATAAACCTATCTTTGACATCAGAAGTTAAAGTCTTATTCACTCCAGGGGGGCAACAAGTTGTTCTTCCGCAGAGCAGTAAAGACAGTTTTAGTGCTGCTCCAGACTTATAAAAGCTCTTACTCCAGTCCATTCTTTAAGGCCCTGTAAACCTCCTCCATCCTTTCTGGCTGAGGCTCTTTAGCAGCGCTGTTACTCTTGTGTCCCAGATTGTGCATCTTCTTCACTTTTGCCTGGGGTTTCTTGAGCACAGAGGAATTTTCAATAAAGGAGTTACACCTGCAAAATGAACATTAAAGGGGAGCAAGGGGTGGAAGAAAAGGTATAAATCGTGATTATCTGGTTATCTCAAAGGAGCATCACCTAAGGAGCTTTCCCTAACTTAATCTTTACCGACTCAAAGAAATCTGCTTACTGTGCTGCCTGCCAGAGGACGAAAAGTTTATGGGTTAATAGGTCTGAGCAAACATGACATTCTATCAGCACCTGATATTCCACTCACAGAAATGTGCAGTGCCGCTGAATTTGATTTAATTCTTTTGATTTATTTAGACCTGCAGTGGGTCCCCTTGCAAAGGCTCAGTGTGAGTAACAATAGATTTAAAATGTACCATGCAATGAAACTAAATAGAAGAAGAGAAGGGCAGGTTATTGCACTGTGGATCTTTCAGGTCGTTAACCACTTTGATTCATATTTAGGCAGGATGTAATTAATATTAAACAAAGGCACAATCCAAACGAGCTAAGCAGCTTGCTCTATGTCATTTTAATGGAGCTCTTGCAGGAGACTGCTCTGGTGGCTTAGGGCCTTAACTCAAGTCAACCTGCAATGAGCTCTTTGCCTTGTATGCATATGGAAAAAGTTAATATCAAGTAAAGACTATAAATAAAAAAAGCAACCTGCAACAAGCTTAACCCTGGCCACAGAAGCCACCTTAAATGGGGGGAGGGGAGTTCTGCAACACTGCTGAAAAAGTTAATGTGTAATAGCCATCTGTCCCTAAGCATCATTAATACCAGAACATTACTATATGTGACATAAACTGCAGATGGTATTCAGCTATAGAGACAAAACGGGCACAGAAACACAGGATGGAGACAGGGACAATTTCAAGTTTGAGTGGGCCCTCAGCTAAGCACCCTCTGACGGGTTTCTGCCTCCATCAGTGGGGCCTGGTGGCCAGCATAGCTTTGGCAGCACCAGTGTTTTGTTTATGTCCTCCATTTTCAGGTCCCACAATTTCCTCCATATAGTGCTGCCTTTGACAGTGTGGACATTGTGGTGTTGTGGTAACTAGATCCAGATGCTCAGCACTGCCCAACAATGCCAGGTTGCTGACTTTGATCCTAGGAAGAGGAGAAAAAAACGGGCTGCTGCCTACGCTTGACTTCTTGCTCCAACCCTGGCCTACACGGCTGTTTAAAAATATATATGTTAATTTCCATATTCTGGCCTTGTGGTGGTGAGTGCACACTGTCTTGAGAAATATTGCTACAAACAGCATGTCTGAACCTACTGTAGCAGCAAAGAGAATCCATGAAGCAGTTAAGATTAAACTGGATCTAAAGCAAATCAGACTGTTTGACACATCTGTAAGGGAAAGAAAGGGCTAGACTCTGACTGCATTCCCTGTGGAATGGTTTCCTTTGTTTTATTATGACTGCGTGCAACCGCTTCCCATCACCCACCCTCAATTGTGAAGCCAATGAAAAACCTTGCTGAAGTCTTAAAAGACATGATAGGTCAAGGAGATAACCTTTGGTAAAGCCAGAGCTGTTTTCTGTTTGCTTAGTTTAAATTTCACCACAGTCAGGTCTATAACAGAGGCATCCTTTGCAATAGATAACAAAGGGATAACAACAACAGACCCCAGCAAAGCTTCCCACCCCCTATTTACAAGCTGAAAGCCTGGCTTTGGAGCTGCTACTTGCCTTGATCTTCTTTCCTGGAGACCGCTGAAGCCAGCAAAGGATTGACTTCTAATAATCCCATTAGGGCCTCCTGGGGAGAACGAATGTGATCCTACTGACATGATTTCTGGGAATCTGGAAGATATTCCTGCAAGGTAAGAGTAAGGAGGTCAGGTGCAATGGCAAGTTACAGGCAGGTTTAAGATACAGCTTCCCAAACTACAGCTTCAGGAAAATAAAAGGTAAATTAACTACACGACTCGTGAGATCATTAAAGATATTCAAGTCTCTAAATACTAAAGTTGCATTTTCTTTCAGCAACCAGAACTCCCATTTTAGGACCAGAGGTATCTCTGTAAATAGGAGTCTGAGAAATGTATCCCTTTATTTCCATGGATTTCCCCCCTCTTTGACGCCTTTGCTCTCAGACACCCACAGAAAGTCTGCTGTGTCTTGGAGATCTTTGTGTTCCAAACAAAGCTGTGTGCATGCAAAGAGAACTTTGCTTCTTGCTCCTGAAAAATGAATTGGGCAAATGAACATGAATTATAGTACAGTGGTACCTCGGGTTAAGAACTTAATTTGTTCTGGAGGTCCATTCTTAACCTGACACTGTTCTTAGCCTGAGGTACCACTTTAGCTAATGGGGCCTCCCACTGCCACCATGCCGCCACCGCACAATTTCTGTTCTCATCCTAAAGCAAAGTGCTTAACCCGAGGTACTATTTCTGGGTTAGTGGAGTCTGTAACCTGAAGCATCTGTAACCTGAGGTACCACTGTACTAGGCTAGCACATGTGTACTATTGACTTGGTGTATGACTGGTCATGGGAATGCAAAGTCCAATGTGCTTTATTGTTCTAGCTTGTACAAAAGTCTACATCCATTTACTAATTATATTGCTTCCCCACCCCTGTCAAAAGTACAGTGGTACCTCGGGTTACATACGCTTCAGGTTACAGACTCCGCTAACCCAGAAATAGTGCTTCAGGTTAAGAACTTTGCTTCAGGATGAGAACAGAAATCGTGCTCCGGCGGCACGGCGGCAGCAGGAGGCCCCATTAGCTAAAGTGGTATTTCAGTTTAGGAACAGTTTCAGGTTAAGAACGGACCTCCGGAACGAATTAAGTACTTAACCCGAGGTACCACTGTAAATGTGATTGAACCAAATATGAGGAATATTTGATATACTGTCTGCATGAGTAAAAAAATGATTATCTGTATCAGAAATGAAACCTGGGAGATTACTGCCAGAGCCCTACAAGCATTTTCACTCATGAGCTTGTCTCTCTGACTCTCATTCCAACACACTCAGAGGAGAAAGAAGCACAGCAAATGAAGAGAAGTGTGGGTGCATTTAGAGACTGGGAAGGTAGAATATTATCAGTGTGGTAATTCAGGAACCATAAGTAAAAGTATGCAAACTGATTAACAAAAACTCTTTTTTTCAGTAATTAGGAAAGCAGACAATTTTTGCTCTTTAGTCAGAAGCTCTGAATTATGGAATTAATACAAAATTGTGTCTTACATCCAAATACTATGCATGCTTATTCAGAAGTCTCATTTATTTCACCAAGTACTTATTGATGCTGCTGAAAAACAACATCTTGAGCTTAAATGTTTAAAGAACTAAAAAGTACATGAAGAAAATTCTGTATCTGATTATTTTAAACATCAAGGTACCTGAGCCATACCAGGAGGAAATTTATAAACTCTGAAATAAAATCAAAACTCTTTCCATACCTTAGTACCTCAGAGCTTCCCTTATTATAATAATTCAACAAAACTGAATTATTGTGCCCTTGAGAAAAGTTTCCATTGAAACACAACAGAGAACTTACTGTTTTATTAAAGTTCCCTATTTTTATTGTTTATTTTGAGGCTTTCCTCCTTTTCTTTCTCTCTCTCTCTATGGTATGGGGCTGTCCTCTTTCTGTCATTTATCTATATCAGCACAGCAGCAGAGTGTTGAACTTCTTCAGCTCCCATCTAAGTAAAACAAATGCTTAAAATCAGGACCAAATACATGTTTCTGGGCCCTGCACAAAGTGAAACCATTGATTGCACCTGAGAGCAAAGGCGTCCGAATTTCTCTCAGATCTAGCAATCTGGAAATGAAACGACAGCTATGTTATCTTAATGTGCATTGACATCATTTTGCAAAATGAGATACTCTACTTTTGTAATTGATTTTTTAAAAAAATTACAATTCACGCAGTTATTAGCCACGTACTCCAAATGGGTTCAAAAGGCGAAGCAATGGGAAGGTGGGAATTATACACTGATAACTGTTGACTTTGCCTAGGTTATGTTAGAGGAGTTACGAACCTTGAGGCTGAACTTAAGAGATTGCTATTAAGGAAAGAGCTCAGAAACAGTGGCAGGCATATGGGGTTCAGTGGCAAAAACATTCTACAGCACATCAAACAGCAGGATAGCAAAGACTAGTGTTAATTATGAGGAGTTCATTTGCATATGATGAGCTGCTTCTTAGTCAAAAGCCTCATCCTGTCAAAACAAAGTAACATACTGCCAAGTTAATACATTCCATCAGGTCCTTGTTAATGCACACAGGAGTAAAAAAACCCCAAAAGCTCTGTTATTGTGGAATGCATATGTGTGCCAATCTCAAGCAAGATAAATCATGCTTCCAGCAAATTTAAAGAGATTTTTCACTAATCACAATTAGGAGAAGAAGGGAACTTGAAATTCTGGCGACCAGACTGGTTAAACCATTAGGGTTACCCAAGAACAAACCTTGGCTACAGCTCATGCTCCCCCCCCCCACCAAAGCGGGGAAATCCATGGACCCTGGTTTGGATGGAACGCTAAGCCAAACCTTGGCTTGGCTCTAGGTAGCACAGCAGCAAGAGGGCTGTGGAAGAGTGAAGTGGTTGCAATTTCTGCTGTGAGCACCTGCATACATTGCTCACACATTCACACTTAGCTCCCCCTGCATCACCCCTCCCCTCTCCATCAGTAAGTGCCAACAACCCTTTACAAAACATTGAATCCAGGAGACAAAGAAAAATATAACACCACAAGTATTTTCAAGACTGCAGTGCACATTTTACACACTGACACTTATGCACTGGGTTTTCTACTCAGACTAATTTTGAATGTGTGTTAGAAGACACTGCATGCTAATACAGGACTTGTTTAAGCTAGGGTAATACACCTGTACTCTAGCACAAAGGTTGCACACTATTAAAAGCACCTGTAGCTCATGAAAAATACATTTGCTCCCTGACTTCCTTATGCAAAAGCAACTGCAGCTAGTTACAAATTCCCATTGACCTTAGTGGTGTAGTGGTTAAGAGCGGTAGTCACGTAATCTGGGTAACCGGGTTCGCGTCTCCGCTCCTCCACATGCAGCTGCTGGGTGACCTTGGGCCAGTCACACTTCTTTGAAGTCTCTCAGCCCCACTCACCTCACAGAGTGTTTGTTGTGGGGGAGGAAGGGAAAGGAGATTGTTAGCCGCTTTGAGACTCCTGAAGGGGAGTGAAAGGCGGGATATCAAATCCAAACTCCTCTTCTTCTTCTTCAATAGTATAAATGCCATTTCCTTTGGAACCCTGCAACTCCTTATAAAGCTGAAATCACCAGTGATGATATGAAAGAGAACACATTCCAGAAAGCTGCAGAAGATGCTAAATGGTTTAAGGATGAATGATAGTTTTTAACATTGGGAAGAAATGCTGAATAATGTTTTGGTTTTTTTTCATTCTGCATAATCCTCAAGATGGATTCACTATGAAGGGAAAGTAATTCTTCACTCAACACACAGCTGAATTATGCAATTTGCTACCACAAGATGTAGTAATGACTAACAGCCTGGGTGGCTTTGCACAGGGGATTAGAAAAATTAATGGAAGATAAAGATATCAAAGGCAAGTAGCCATGATGGTGGTATATCACCTTTAACATGAGAGGCAGGGCATGTCTAAATGCAAGGTGTTGAGAATCAGAATTGGGGATGGTTCTGTTGCACTGTGGGTTAAACCACAGAGCTTAGGACTTGCTGATCAGAAGGTCAGCGGTTTGAATCCCCGCAACAGGGTGAGCTCCCATTGCTCGGTCCCTGCTCCTGCCAACCAAGCAGTTCAAAAGCACGTCAAAGTGCAAGTAGATAAATAGGTACCGCTCTGGCGGAAAGGTAAATGGCGTTTTCGTGTGCTGCTCTGGTTCGCCTGAAGCGGCATAGTCATGCTGGCCACATGACCCAGAAGCTGTAAAGTGGTTACTCGGCCAGTAAAGTGAGATGAGCGGCGCAACCCCAGAGTCGGTCACAACTGGACCTAATGGTCAGGGGTCCCTTTACCTTTACCTGTTGCACTTATGTCTCTTGGCAGGCTTCCACAGACATCTGGTCAGCCAAGGTGAGACAAGGATGCTACAATAGATGGCCCTTTGAGCTCTCGTTATGTTCTGATGAATGACTTTCTATAAAATAAATCCCAAAATTGCTGCCCTCCTGATATAGTTAAGTATCACTTATGATGCATGTGAAACCCACAAAATAAAATTAAAATTAAAAAAAAATGTAGAGGGACAGCTTTCATTTGGATTAATTACATCAGGATAGAAATAGGCAGGCTTTTGACTTACACAGAACTATTCGTTAGGCAAAATGAAAGGGTTGTGGGTGACACAGCGTGACATGGAGAGCAAGGTCAGTCATGTATTTTTATTTTTTTGGGTCAGTAACTTCTGACAATAGTGGCCTAGTATCTTTTTCAGTTCAAATTGATGAGCAAGAAGTTGCATATTACTGTAACGGCTCGAGAACATGTTATCTGAGTTCAGCACATTGTACTTTATATTAAGAGTGATGCAACATTTGAACTGGGAACCATGACACTGTAAAAGAGGTAGCAACTAAGTGCATTCATTCAAAGAGTCAGCATACAGCCCTGCACCTAACTCCCAGGGTTTCTGCAAAGATTAAAATAGAAATTGGCATTTGGTTGCTCTTTGACGTGATGTAAGGACAGAATGGACATTCAACCTTTACTTATATAAAGCAAATATATTTTTAGTATCAGGCAGATTTCAAAAATCCCTGTGTGTGTGGAGAAGGGCTTCCAAGTGGTTTTTAGGATATCTAAACTCACCATAAACAAAGGCACCAGGAACTAAGAGCACAAACAGGAATAAAAGAAAAAGACCAACGTTTGCACTGCAAAGCTCATTCATAACAGAGGTCATGCTAGCAATGGGATAAAACCAACTATCCAATGAAGTAGTTCCATTTGTGCAGTGGGATTTTCTCTCCCACTGCATTATCTCTGCATTCAGCCCTTAACCTCCCCAAATCTGCTCTAGAGGGTTGAGGAAAGCCCCAGAACCCATTTAGGGGACATGTGGGTGCAAGTCACCCATAATTCTTGGATTCCGTAAAAATCAGAATTCATCCAGATTTGACTAAACTGTGCCAAACATGGGAATCTCTGGGCTCAGTTTATGCTAACAAGGAAGACTAGCCTGGCAGAGCTCGCTGAGTGTGGGTGGTGAGGAGGACAAAAGATGATGATGGCCAGCCATTAACCCATTGACAAAAGCTATCAACAGGACAAAAGAGGCTGCTGGACACAGAGGGGGGAGACCCAGCCAGTTGGGAGGGAGTACTTTCCAGGGATACAGTGGGTGATGAGGTAAGCAAACAGGAAAAAGTGTCCTTTTTGCAAGCTGGAGAGGTGGGAGGCCAGAGCACAAGGCGGACAGTCTGTTTATGCTATTGCGAGGGCTAGACATGTTCTTTGGGGTCTCTTGGAATCCATGGCAGGAACCGGACTTTCTTGGGTTGTGAAAGCTCTGCACTCTCTCCATCTAGACAAGGGTTGTATGTATGTGCAAATAAACCACGTATCATAAACACCCCAGACTCCGTGGTGCCTCATTGTCCCCAAAGAGAACACAGACCCTGGTAAGTGCACCTGCAACCCCTGGAATCCCACACTGCTCATGGAGATTGGAGTGGAGTGTTAACACTATCTATTAAACCACAATCCAAAACCAGAACAATTCATGTTCCAAACACCTGGACAAACCAAAACATCTTGAGCCTTTGTTAAAAGGTGTCCACTGTGGTGGGAAGACTGAATGCTACCTGGGAAGGAGTTCCATAGATGGAACATAATGAAACTGAGTCGGCAATTGGGCTTAGTTAGATCAGCATTTTAGGAATTAGGAATGAATTAGTTTAGATTTTGCCCTATTCAGGTTACCCTTCAATGCAGTCATGGGGAAATTTGGGCCTGCCAAATGTTGCTGAACTACAACTCCCATCAGCTTCAGCAAGCATGGCCAATGATCAGGGATGATGGAAGTTGCAGTTCAGCACACCTGCTCCAATGAAAGGTGCATGCTAAGTCTTTGCCTCTGGGACTTCAATTTGACCATTTTCTGCTGAATAAAGTTTGTTTCAAATCCATAATATGCCTCTGCTTCCTGGGGAAAATATTTTAATGCTTCATTTATATATATTTATCTTAAAGTGCTTGTGCATAAATTCTTGTTCTACAAAATATTTATCTTGAGGCTGAATGAACCACCCATAATGTGCCTTCTATATAGCAAAGTGTTGAATGAAGAAACCATTTTGTTTTGACAACAGAAAATGCTACAAAATTGTAACTAATGAATGATTGCAAATAGCAACTTGCCTAGTGGTCTATAATGAGTAAGGCTTAACAGAATGCTAGAAGCCCCAATGGTGGAACATTATATACAACAAAAACATACTGAGGATGATTTTGTCTTCTTTATTATTTGGAAACCAAGAGTAGATTTGTATACCAGGAGAAATATTGATAGACTATTGTTACAACAGGAAGCACGATATATTCACTTGTTTGAAACGATGTCCCCCAAGGGCTTGAATGAACATCAAGACTACAATTCTTTTCTTTAATAAACCATCATAGATGACCTTGGACTTTAAATCTCCTCTCTGTTTACACCTTTAAGAAGAGAGATCCTATTCTCCTCCCCCACAGACACACATATAAGGCAATGATCTCACTCCCTAATAGAAAACGCACAGAGAAACGCAAGAAAACTTGGATTCAATTATCTAAGGTGAGAAAACACTGACCTGATGTTCGTTTTTCACAAATGATTTGATTAGGAAATAATAACTCTTGGAAATTCTTATTTCTAGACGTAAGTCGAAAAAGAAACATAAAAGAATTAAATGATACAGACTTCCAACAGATTTATAGTCCCCCAAAAAACCGAGGTATGGAACCAAATATTATGATATGTATTAACACACTTTAGAATGTATATAATTTATTATATTTATGATTTATGGCATTGAAGCACCTTGATCTACCTTGACATATTATTTGATATTACCAGCTGAAGAAGGCGTTTACTCCGAAACAGGGCCCTGTCCTGGTCACCACTACTGAGTCGTACATCTGATTCACACTCCAGATACTCCGTTTTGGCCCTATTTGATCCTTTATTCTGTATTCTTTATCCTGATTTTTTTTATATATGGACTCTTTTTGACTGCCATTGAGACTTGTATAAAACAATTGTTGTGCACTCGTATTTCATGTACCTTTGTACCATATCACTGTATATTTGAAACTACATTATTTCTGTACTTAAACGTTGTATCCAAACTTACCATTACTTTAAAACCATCATACTTACATGTTATATTTAAATTTACTACTAGCTTCAAACTGTTATTCTTAGCAGAATATACACGTTTTTCATTTCAACTCTTGAGTAGGAATTATTCCTCAAATTGAAAGTTGTGGCCAGAGTTCTTGGTATATCTTTTTCAGTGTATAATGAGTAAGGCAGCATCTTAGATAGGATAATTTAAAATGTCTTGTGATGTGAACATGGGTCTTTTCTGCTAACCATAAACTCTGCCGTTTGATAACTCTATGTATCTATACCTAGTACAACTGCTTACACAGAAAAACCAAAGCAGACTGTTGAATGATGCTGAACATGTTTAGATAGGAACTAAGAAACATTATGGGGGAAGGAATGTGCAGAGTGATTGTTCATGGGGGAAAACACACATACGGAGAAGACACTATTCTATGCATGCCTTTCTGTCTTTTGGTTTCTATGGCTGTATTTGAACTTGTGCTTTACTGTGACTGTGTTCAGCTGGTGAAGCTCTCTAAACTAGTTAAATATATTAATTCTGAGTTCTTTTTCCATCTCCACACTTCTGCTTTTAGTTAGCAGAGAGCCTGAGGACAGGATTTGTTTCATGAATGGATTTGTATTCCCCTGCCCAAATGCTTTAATGTGATAAATTGAAGGTTCCATCGCTTATGCAGATGTTTATGTTCTGTTGATTACAGACTAATTAGCAGAATTACAAATGTAAAACTCAGGGAAACAAAATCCTTCTGAGAGATTTGAAGAACTGAAAATGGTACACCCATTTACATACAATATAAACATCCTGAGCTGGTCAAATTCAGGTGTCTGCTACAGGTGAGGTATGTGCTCCTGGAGGTAATTCTAATAATAGTAATAATAGTAATAATAATAATAATAATAATAATAATAATAATAATAATAATAATAATAGTAGTAGTAATAAGTAATAGTAATAGTAGTAATAATAGTAATAGTAACAAGTCAGGGATGTGGGTGGCGCTGTGGGTAAAACCTCAGTGCCTAGGACTTGCCGATCGTATGGTCGGCGGTTCGAATCCCCGCGGCGGGGTGAGCTCCCGTCGTTCGGTCCCAGCTCCTGCCCACCTAGCAGTTTGAAAGCACCCCTAAGTGCAAGTAGATAAATAGGTACCGCTTACTAGCGGGAAGGTAAACGGCGTTTCCATGTGCTGCGCTGGTGCTGGCTCGCCAGAGCAGCTTCGTCACGCTGGCCACGTGACCCGGAAGTGTCTCCGGACAGCGTTGGCCCCCGGCCTCTTAAGTGAGATGGGCGCACAACCCTAGAGTCGGACACGACTGGCCCGTACGGGCAGGGGTACCTTTACCTTTACCTTTAATAAGTAAATAAAAATTAAAAAAATGTCCAGTAGCACCTTAGAGACCAACTAAGTTTGTTCTGGGTATAAGCTTTCGTGTGCATGCATCAGACCAACATGGCTACCTACCTGAATCTAGTAACAGTAATAGTAATACCCTGCCCATCTGGCTGGGTTGCCCCAGCCACTCTGGGCAGCTTCCAAACACATATAACTTTCTCATCTACATGAACAGATGGGCCAAAATTCCACATGTGCAAAGGGATATGTGTACATAGCTGCCTACTCTAGTGAAACAATGTGGAAAGAATGCCTGTATAGGAGCTTCAAATGCACCCTGGTATAGCCTCAGGTCTCTGGTTTGAAGAGATCAGATCAAACTGATAATGTCGTTAAGGAGACAGATGTTGGACTAAGCTCTGAAGTGAGCACAGAAGACCTGAAGGTTACCCAAGGAACAAAATCACGACACAAAGAATAACAACTGAGTGACATTCATTCTGCTCTTCTTCAGCAACAGCACATTTGTTGCCCAAAACGGTAGATGACACGTTCCTTCAGGAAAGATTTATCATATCATATTTGAAGAGGAACAAAAGATACCTTACCATAAGCCAGAAACCGTACCATCGCCTTCAAGGATCCTCAAAGCAAACCTACTCCCTTGAAGGAAAGGCCACAGAGCTGAGACACACTGGCTTATGCAAGTTACCAGCATCTGTGTCCTTTTCAGTAAATCTTTAATAAGAAGTAGAACAGGTTTGAGAGAAGATCTTTCATTCTTTTGAACTTTTCCACTGCTGCCATTTGTGTGTCAGGAATGCTGTCACTGCGATTGTAGAGGGGCCCTAAGCTTATAGAATGATAAATCTAAGTTTGCAACCTTCAAGGCGCCTTAACAGCTGCTGGAAAAATTAGAAACAATTTAGCAAAATCAAATGTGATATGCTGCTATGGGAGTCATCCACAGCTTTAGGGCTATTCCAGTCATGTATACCTTGCATTGAATTGTGCCTGTTCCTTTCAGAATTCCCCTGATTTTTTTTCCTGCCCACAGCAACAAATACATTCCATGCAACAGATTTTGACTGCCAGGAGACATTTGCACATAGTGCAAAGCTGCAGTCCTTCACATCCTCATCTGAGAATAAGCCTCACTGAATATAATGAAACTTACTTCTGAGCAAACATGCATTGCAAGTTGTTTTACCTCTACTTTTTTACTTGGCCGAATTGAATAATCCATTTTGGGTGATTTTACAGCAGATGCTCCAGTCATGTGTTTCTGGCCAGCGTTAATTGGGAAGGGCCATCTCAATGGCAAAAATCAATAGTCCATGCAGGAGGACTCTGGTTCAGTTCTTGGGGTCTCCCATGTAGAACTGGAAAGGCTTCTGTCTGAAATTTTGGAGAGCCACTGCCAGTCAGTGTAGGGAACAAACAGGGGTCACCAACCTTTTTGAGCTGTGGGTACATTTGGGGACCTGTGGAAGAGTTGTGGGCACCACATTAAAACACACAAACAAACCAGTCACACACATACATGCACGCTCATTCTTTGCCATGGCCTTTGGAGTATGTGGGGTACTGCAAGACTCCATCTTGTCTCCCATGCTTTTTAATGTTTACATGAAGCTGATGGATGAGGCCATCTGGAGATCTGGGCTGAATGTCATCACTATGCCAGTATCACTCAGATTTATTTCTTGTTTCCATCCTTCAATCTCAAAACATGGTAGACACCCTGGACTTCCACCTGAAGCTTGTACTGGAGTGCATGGCAATGAACAAAATGGAAGTACACTTTGTGAGATATCCAGTGGTTTGGGTGTAAATGTATAACAAATAAATAATGAAGCAAGAGCTTACACTGGGGTGCATTAATCATCCTTCTCTATAAGTGTTTTGTCCATGGTTACTCATGTACTTCTGGTCATCATAACATACTTTCTATGCAACTGTATCCACGATGAGGGCGAATGTCTGTGAGTCTGAGCCCAAAGGAGATTATGTGGAGACCACATTGAACCAGCGCCTGGTCTTGCTGTTTTAACTTCTACATACATAAACTAGAAATGCAAGTCAACCTAAATCTTACTGCAATAAATAAGAGCTCTAGACACTTCATGGCTCCTAGATGTCGCAAATGGCTTCAGAACTGGGTAATAATGAGTCCGGTCTCATTATTTAAATTTCTGCCTTTACTTCAGGTTGACAGTTGGCCTTCAAATCTGTCCTTATTCATTGCATTATATGCGCTCGTGTGTGATGTACAGTCGTGGTTTAAAAAAATAAGATTGCATTAATGGTGCCACCCAGTGGGCTATATGCCAACTTAACTATAGCGGCATGTGGAGCTGTGTCTGAGGCAAGTGGCACTGTGATGACTGAAATGGGTTTAAGATAGTATGTGTGAGATGTCTTCAGTCCTACTATGACCATGTGTGTTATCATCCATTATCATCCACTCAACAGCTTCCATAATACTTAAGCAACTTGAGCAGCAATGACTGTTGTTCCCAGTTTGATATATGATTCAGCCAAAGCATTTTCTGAAACTTTACCACAGAAGCAAAGTACTGGATATAGAAAACAGTGGGTGTAGTAGAGGCAATTCACACAATCAATTTTTCCGTATGAGAACAATTCCAACAAAATACATTCATTTTGTGGAAGTACAATATTTGAAGTTACATATATGGCCAGTAGCTACTCCCATGACAGCTGCTTCTGGAACAGATGGTGCCAGAATCACAGGAGCTTCTGTCAAGAACATGTGTGACAAGAACACACAGACTACAAAAAGGTGGCCAGTTTTCTCGCTGCTTGTTCTGCATCAGTATTATAATGCAATAACTGCTGGCGTTGCCAATATACAAGTGTCTGGGGCTCTGAAGATTATTTCCTGATCACAGCTCTCACTCAACAGGTACAGAAAAAAAGTAAAATATGGAAACAATAGAGGAACGTTAGCTGTGAAGACGGGGAAAGCAGGTGCAACCATGAAGGGAGCAAAATCTTTAGGCCATTTTTCCCAAGAGGAGAATTGCACTTTGGGTGTAAATGCTAATGCATGCGAATGTTAACAGATTTAGCAGCCAGTGCATGTGTAAAATACAGCTGATTTGCATACAGATTGAGGAGGAAAAACCAGGGTGTGACTGGATCAGCAGCTGACAAGAGAAACCAAGATAAGGCATTCTTTGAAAAAGTGACTATCTCCTAGTTTTTACTGTCCTAGAAACTAAACAGATCAAACGATCAAATCTTGGGCCATACCCGAGACGAATAAAAGGATGAATGGGGGATATATTATCCCTTTCTTATGCTTTTGCCACATTTGCATAATTTGCTTGCTAATCAAGCATTAAAAAATTGAATTATGTGTGTGCTGGCTGCTTATTGTGTCACTGACATTTAGCCTGATTTAATGATATTGCTTCAGGTTGAAGATGATGAAGTTAGACTTCTTTGCTTGTGTCAGGAAAACGAAACCAACATTTTAAGCTCTGGCTTGCGCTGGCAAAGGAAGAATCAGTATTCCCAGGCTTACCAGTATACAACACACTCTCAAGCCCAAGACTTGTTAAAAATATGGGTGGGGTGTTTCTTTATCTCTTTTACTGTTCCTCATTTTGCAGGTCACAGTTCCTCTTTACAGAGTCTGGATCAGGGAGAAGCATAAAAAGAAACAATTAAAAATATTGCTGCTATTACTGAATACTGTGGTAACGGCCTATGAAAGAAGCAAGACAGGAACCCTAAAACACCTAAGTTTCATTAAAAGCTAATGGGAATTAAGACACATAAACTGAATCACTATAGCCTTTTATAATGTAACTAGCTAGATTTTGGGTTTTAATTTTCAGTGGCAAGTGCCACTGAAGATAAGATTGGGTCCTTGATTCAGTAATTATGCTCAAGCCTGTTAATTTAAAAGCAACACACTCCATTTGAATTGCAGATTTACAAAAGCCTTCACGTTTAAGAGGCTGGCACCATATTCTGCACATCACAGGATTAGTAATCACTTAAATCTTTTCAATATAGAGACATAAGGATAAACGAAGCTTGGATTAACCAGATCTGAAAGCATTCGTTATCACTGAAAGACAAAAGTAATTATCATTTATCTCCTTTCCTTGCTTACATTAAATCTGTATGAATTAGTAATAACCACTTCTCCCCCTTTCTCTCTCTGACCACATTCAAGCTTCGTTCTAAGCCATAAATCATATACCTAGCTCACTATGCATAAGCAAATTATGTCCATTTTGCTCTTCTCCCTGCCCCACCCCCAATAGTGCACAGAGGAAACAAACCACAACCCTTGGCTTAGTGTTACATCTAAACCAGAAATCATGGTTTGTATGGCTCCAACAAGACATTATCCATCAGTAAGAACAAGCACTAAGGAAGGGATAATGGTTTGTTTCATTTGTGCACTAACAGGGTGGAATGAAGAGAAGCAAAGTAGGCCCAGTTTGTTCATGCTTACAAGGTTGTGTGACTATGGCTACATATACACACCTAAAATGTATTTTTTGGATTATCAAAAGTAGGACAGATCTTGAAAGCTTCACCCAAAAAAAAAAAATTATATGGAAAATATTGTTGGATTATCTTGGGAGAGGTTTGGGACCATTATATCACTGTTGTGGCACCATAGCATGGTGGTCTGAAGGCACATTAGTGTTTGGATGAGAAAACATGAGGGAATCCTAGGGATGTTTTCCTAAGTTCTGTAGAAGAAAGGTGGCGTATATAAATTTAATGACAAATGAAGTGATAATAGTTTATTGCTCACTGCCTATATCTAACAGAGATCTTTTGAGTGGTTTAAACCTCGACCTATTTAGATTCCTGAAAAAAATATGACAGCATGACATCCTGGTCAAACAAAACAGCAAAAATACACCCTGCTCATTCCTGCACCACTTAAGGCAACAAACAAGGTGGCATATTTCACCCAAAAGATATTTCAGTTCCCTGAATATAGAAGGCCTTCTGAACAAGTTGTTTAGATGAAAAAGCTTGATGCAAATCACAGGCTTGGTTGAGTGTGCTATATAATCTTCCAGGTACTTATTTTGCTATCTGGGACTAGTGTATCACACCAAGAGACAATTTTCTAGACAGAGGGTGGAGGGAGAGGCAACACTTAACTTTGCTGAAATTAAAATATCCTGTATTTGCTTCATTGCATCTCCCCCCTTGGGCTCACGATCTGCCTAAATCCAAGGTTATCATGCTCTAACATATTGTAATCAGTTGGGGTCAGGTTTCCCAATTTCTAACCTAACCTACCTGAATAATTGGGAGCATATAGCTCCCCAGAGGGATGCGGGTGGCACTGTGGGTTAAACCACAGAGCCTAGGACTTGCCGTTCAGAAGGTCGGCGGTTTGAATCCCCGCAACAGGGTGAGCTCCTGTTGCTCGGTCCCAGCTCCTGCCAACCTAGCAGTTCGAAAGCACGTCAAAGTGTAAGTAGATAAATAGGTACCACTCTGGCGGGAAGGTAAATGGTGTTTCTGTGTGCTGCTCTGGTTTGCCAGAAGCAGCTTAGTCATGCTGGCCACATGACCCGGAAGCTGTACGCCAGCTCCCTCGGCCAATAAAGCAAGATGAGACCACAACCCCAGAGACGATCACGACTGGACCTAACGGTCAGGGGTCCCTTTACCTTTACCTTTTTAGCTCCCCAGAGGTAGCAATGCCCGGGGGGGGGGGACTCTTCAGGCATCCATCTCATCATGATAATGGATTTGTGCTATGAGACTTTCTATCACTGTGACTCCACTGATCTGTGAACCAGGATGCCAGAACAGAGTGTCTAGATCTTGAGCTGATCCCGGTTTACCATCTTTCATTGTCTGAGCCATCTGCTGGCCAATGAATAGAAATAGCTAGGTGCCAATCTAATCAAACCTTATTAAGTTAGGTATGAAAAACTGAGCAATTATTACAGCCCATCTATAACATAAATTCAAAGGGACATATAACATGCAGGGGCAGACTTTGATAATCTTTCATAACATGGCGCCCTGTGTAAGGCCAAAATTTGGTGCCCCCAAATGGATCTTCTCAATTATGGATCTTCTCAATATTGCACTCCCTCATCTTGTCGCCCTGTGCGGGGGAACAGCCCACACCATCCAAAATCTGGTGCTGATCACAAGGACTGTGTAGTTATTACTATATGGTTATTGAGTTGTAAGATGCTGATGATGCATAGTCTCATTATGCATAGTAACCACAAGTGAAAATGCATATGTATAATCTTAAGTCTTTAAATATTTTGATAAGCTGTTGGATGATTTCTTCAGCAAAACAGAAGAGGGTGGAAGAAAATCATTCTGTGAGTTTTGCACAAGAGAAGCTTTGCATCTCTTCCTGAACTGATCTCACCTCTTCAGGCGGTCAGGATAACATTATACCTTTTTGATAATGGTGAAAATAAACTTTAAACATTGGCTTCGTTCACACATCATAGCAAGTCGGAGTTCAGTCATTCATGCATGAGCCTCAGCTTGAATACACTCTTCCTCTTCTCCCTTCATGCACTGTGAAAAACTTGTGCAAAACACAGTTAACATTAACTGAACTGTAGTTTGCACAAATCATACTTGGCTGCAAACCAGAATTGGACATGGTGCAGTGAGGCAGCTAAGTGGCTCAATTATGAACCAGGAAGTACTGTATCTGGCTCCCTTATCACCTCTGCAATGACATCTCTGGTGTTGGACTTAAGCAACTCACTTTCTTATGGCCTAGCAACCTCCTCTCCCATCTGCAATATGGGATAATAATACTAATGCAACTTATAGAGGTTTCATAAGGATTGCAACAGGGTGATGTATGTGAAGCTCTTTTAACATTTGGAAGATCTTTATAAATGTTAAGAGTATGCATCATGCTAAGGCGAAACTATGCTTTCCTATTCTGATTTGTGCAAAACACAGTTTGGCTGTTAAGTGCAGACTTTGGTTTGCATAAACAAGGGATGTTGAGCAAACATGACAGAAGAACCTAGAGTTGGTTGACCTTTCTTTTAATATGTATATATAAAAAAGGCTGGGCACCCAAAACCCCCTACAGTTCACTAAGAGAACCATGCAGTGAACATACCTTGAGGCTGACATTATAACTGCTTCAGCAGAGCTACTGCACTTCCCATCTACTTTGAGGAATGCCTTGCCTGTGCACGCTTGGAGGGCACTGCTGCATTCAGGTCCTTCATTGTCTATTTTCAGCTGGTATTTTTCACTGGTTCAATGCCCACAAACACAAGGGGTCTATCTTGCAAACAGAACAGCTTAGCATGGCAAATGAAAAATAACTGCAACACTCAAGCAGTTCACAAGTGAATGGTATTCTTTGCTTTGGCAGTTTGCAAAGTGTTCTCTCTGTGTCTGTCTCTCTCTGGTTCCATGAAATTTAATTTAATTTTAAAGTAAAGTTAGAAGTACAGGCAACAGAAGAGAATACACAGCAAGATCACTGAAGAAATAACTCACTGATTACAATCCTTAGTATACAATGGATATGCTTGTGGGATGACTACAGCAAAAACAGCCTGAGGAAGAGCCTCCTTTTGGAAAGATTGGATAGGCAAGTTGTATAACGTGTGTGTGTGTGATAAGAATAATTGTCAGGAAACATATAGACATCTGGAGTTGATTAGAAACTAATCAAGAGTTTTGAGTTTCCACATAGAAAATAAACAGAAACCATGATGCCAAAATATCTGTTTTTAAATTAGGATTCCTTGCTTGCCGTGTTTGCTGAGAAAGTCTGTACATAATCATAGCCTTCCAGATTTTCTCTAATCCACAATTTTGGAAGAAATGGCAGGCAAGTCCAATACCTATCTTCTTTTTCAATTATTACAACTTCTCAGCCGCAAGTAGTCACTTGTGACAGTCATCCATTCTCCTTAACTCCTGTGGAAATGACACTGCTTCTTATTTAGAGTTCAGTGCAACAAGAAGCAATGAAGAAAAGGCTGCTGGTATAGGTACATGATCACAGTGTTAGCAGTTCCATTCAGCTTGATATAATATGAAGAGCTGTCAACATGTCCAAGGCTGTGCTTCTGATCTGTCACTCTGAGTGTTTTGTCCCCTGGGGCAGCAGACAGTGGAGCAATTGCAAAACAGGAACCACAATTTATGTACCGGTAGATATAATAGCCAGGTTCAGGTTTACTTCAGGGCTTATTTTATTAATTATTATTATTATTGCCCACAGTCTCTTCAATGGGAGATCTTAAAGAGATCTTACTAGTATTACTGTTCCCAAGAATTATTGAGCAAGGACAGAAATGCCCAGGTTGGGACATCTGAATGCCAGTATAACGCTACAAGCTATTATTGCAATTTATGGTGTACTACTCTAGGTGCTTAAATCCAGTGGTAGTAGAATAACCACCATTTCCCAGTGTTCAAAGTTATTAAGAGGAACAAACGTGCCTTCTTCTCACAGCAAGGGTGCTTTTCTGCCATTCAGAACAAAGTTCAGATTCCTTCATAGCCTGGTTATATTGGGAGAGGTTTTTGGAAGGAGATACTCAGAAAGCATGACCCTAGTTTTGCCATTAACTTTGTACGGATGCTGGTGTGTGGTGCGCCAAACCTTCTCCAAAGTTACTACTCCCCTTACTGCCCTCCCCTCCATGCTACTGGGGGAATGTAGAGCAGGTGGTTCTTCGAAGAAGAAGAAGAAGAAGAAGGAGGAGGAGGAGGAGGAGGAGGAGAAAAGAAGAAGAAGAAGAAGAGGAGGAGGAGGAGGCAGGAGGAGGAGGAGGAGGAGGAGGAGGAGGAGGAAGAAGAGGAAGAGGTTCTTTCCTCTACCTGGCATGCACCCAGCTTCCTCTTGATCATGTTCATCAAGCTGTTTCAATTCAAGAGAAGGAAGAGGCAGGGGCATAAGAGTAAGAAGAGGAGGAGGAGGATGCTTTTGTGTTCCTGTTCCTGTCTCGCCTTCCTGGTGATTCTGCCAAGCCAATGCTCAGAATTGGTAGGAGCAAAAGAGGGCTGGCAAGTTACTTTGTGCCCACTAAAGGAGTTGGATTTGGCCCGTCGACCAACAGTTGCCAACCTCGAGCTGCATATAAAACAATGTGTCTTAGCCAGGTCTGGCAGTCAGCACAGAACAGTTACCCTAAGTGGAAAGGAACTTTCTCTCTTCCCATGCCACCCTCACTGAACACATCCCTGCCTTTGTTAATTCAGAAAGGAAGGTCTGGTTCTGAATCCCAATTAGCTGTGGGCAAATACAAGTAATAATGTTTCTAATTGGGACTGTTCTTTGCTGAGGTCTCCTGGTGTGTGGCAGGCAGCAGCGAAATGATGTGAAAGCAATGCTTTTGAATATGTAGCTTGGGGGGGGAATGAAGACTGGCATTTTGAAGGACGCATGACAATGGAGGCTATAACCACCACTAACACTACAAGTATTTTCCCAAAGGCAGGAGAACACAAAAGTCATAGGAATCAAATATTGCACAATCAATTCCTTTAAAAAGTACAGACTATTGCAACTCTGTTTCAATGCAATGCATTTGCTTCAACTTTGCTCAGATGCTATCCCCACACCGAATGGAGGGGGGAGTGCAAAAAGCTTTTATCCACATTGTAATCAATAATATCCTAAAGGTTTTTTGGACAACACACATAAGGAAAGCCTGAAATGTTTCTGGAAGCATGATTTAAAAGTGCCACTCAGTGATAAAGCAATACGCATACATTTGTCTCTAGAAAAGCATCCTTGTTTTCAAAGAAAGCATAGTATATGGAAGGGACTTCTTCAAAGACAAGTCAGGGCACAATCCGCGGAGATGTTCTGCTACTCAAACTGTGCTGAAATGAATGGGAGCTTGAGCAGGATCTTTTGGCAAACTGAGCTCAAGATGTGGAAAAGATTGCTTTAAGCTCCTTCAAACCCCATGAGAGTGCTCCTGAAAATGACAGGGTTGTCAAGGGGCACTGAAGTGCTATGATAAGTGCCAGCTCTACGGAGTTGTAAAAAAACAAACAAACAAACAAGCCAGGGTCTGCCAATAACATTTACAGGACTATAACACTCCAAAGTCAGGAAAAAGCCTTTCCACTCAGGAACCAAGGTACATCTGGCAACATTACAGTGGGGTGAAACAACAACTGATTTTTATCAGTGTAGCCACAAACCTTACTGAAGCCACAAACTAAACTGAAAATACAATCTTGATTACTATACAACATAAAGATTTCAAATATTTGTTTTCCTTCTTATGATACCTGTGCTTCCAGGCTTTCGGAGGTAGGTTAGCACTCAGTGTGAAAAGGCAACTTTGCTAAACTCAGTAGAATCATTTCACATTACTAGCTTCAATGTTACACACCAGTTATATATTTCCATGTTTTACTCCCTTACTCAGAGTACTAATCAGGCTCAAGATTCTGCTGCATTTAAAAGAGAAGCATCGGACTAAGGATTTTGAGACACAATTAATTCAATAATATTTCACTCTATAGTACAGAGCCTAGCCCTATACCAACACAACTGCACTGAAATGCCATGCCTGGCGGATTTAATGGGGACAATACTATTTAACAGTTTAGCAACAATTTCCTTAAGCAACTGACATCCAAATGTTGCAAAGAATCAGTGTTAAGAACAAACCATCCTGTAATAACTTTATGACCGGGGACAGATGACACAAAAAAGCACAGGGCAATATAAAACACTACAATATTTGGAAAGAACATGCAACAATATTAGTCCTCATGAGTCTGAAAATTGAAAGGGGGAAGGGGAAAGCACCCACCTAAATGCACAGACTCAGACGTATGGTAGGGTAGCTGAATACACTGGTTTGCAATCCCAAAGCTCCTCTTCCACAGTCAATCCTCATAACAGCAGCAATAGGATCTGAGAAGCAAACTGCACTGCTCTCTACTGTGCAGCCAGTAGTGGCTTAGTTAGTGTTTCTGATTTAAAGAAGGGGGGGGGGGAGAGAAAGACTGAGAGGGGAGGTGGAGCAGGGAGAGAGAGCGAGAGCGCATCAGTTACCAGCTTGCTCTCAGTCATTAGCTGCTCTGACTCACTCTTCTGCCAGCAGAAGCATCTACAATTCTGTTACCCTGGTAAAGTTACAGTAGAGAAGAGAGGGAATGTGTGTGAGAGGGAGGGAGGGAGAGAAGTGGGGGGGGGGGTCGCAGCGTCTGACTCCAGCGTCATCCGTGCTGAGACTATAGGGATCAGTGAAACAGCTGCTTCTCCGAGACTTAACTAGCTGCTATAGGTGAGGAGAGCTTTCCCTTTTCCCTTCATTTGATCACTCTGGCATTCTTGTTTCCTCTGCAAATATTTATGTAATGCCGTCTCCCATGCCTCAGGGGAGACAGGAGTTTATTTTCTGCACCGTGGCGAGAGTGAATGCCGCAGCAGTTTGCCAGGTTCAGTTTCTGACGCGCTGTTGTTCCACCAGGGTGGGTAATTATCTGAAGCCTTCCTCATGCCCAGTTCTATCCAACCTGGGTTTTTTTTTTGGGGGGGGGGGGACGGGACTGGTAGGTGACTGCAAAACCAGGCGCTGTATATTCATCAGAATGTGTTTCTGTGCGTGGATGTTTATAAGCACAATGTTACTCTCAACAATGTAAGCAGAGAAGAGTTCTGTGGAACCTTAAAGACCAGCATAAGGATTTGCGGATGAGAAGCCCCTAAACCATATTATTCTGGAAGTTGCTGCTTTAGTTGTTTAGTGCATTCTGGTGCATGAGCAGCCCCGTTCATATCTAGTGCCACTAATCACACATAATTCACACTACTAAGGCTAAATAAAAAAATTCCTTCCAGTAGCACCTTAAAGACCAACTAAGTTAGTTCTTGGTATACCAAGAACTAACTTAGTTGGTCTTTAAGGTGCTACTGGAAGGAATTTTTTTATTTTGACTATGGCAGACCAACACGGCTACCTATCTACTACTAAGGCTGCATATGAACTATACCTTGAACATACATTTGAAACACATCCCCACCCCAAAAAGGAATTCTGGGCACTGCAGTTTGTTGCTGGGAATTGCAACTCTGCCCAGAATACTCTGACGGAAAGAATGCGCTTCAGTTGTGCCTTATGGTGTACACACAGACATAATCTGGATCAGGGCATATATGGGTAGTATTAGCGCTTCTGTTTTGTCACTAGGTGTCATTATATCGTTGATTAATCACTACCATCAACAGCGTTAGTGGTACACCTCGTAGATGAACACAGCATTAACCTTCAGCTGTGCGTTGAGCAGTGTCTCTAATGCAGGGGTGCTTAACCTCAGGGTTGGGGAGCAAACATGCCTCTCTATGCCTTTCTAGCCCTCTAGCCTTCCCTGGTCACAACTGTCACTGCCTTTGCTTCACACCCTCCTTGACAGTTTTCGACTTTCGATGGCTGGAATGTATGTTTGAACTTGCCTGGCTGAAATCAAGAGAGGTGTGCTCATGTAGAAACCTCTGACTTCTTCATGCCTGGGACGTACAACTGACTCCCCTATTTGGATTTCCAGAGCACTTGGAATCTCCAGATTTAGGGGGCAGAAAGTGTAGACAACAGAAGTAGTTGGAGGAGACTTCTGCATGGACAAGGGGGAATTAAAGGAGGCACAAGGGGTTCACAATCCACATTAAGGCAAGCTATGTACAGGCCTTTAGAAGTTTTGCCCTGGTGTAATATTATATTCCTGTCATTTAGAAGCACCACTTCCATCCAGGGGCGAAAGTAGGCTTTATTTCACCTGGGTCAAAGACCCAGTTTGGCACACACATTTGTGTACATACACACATAGGAAGGGGGGCTGAATGTGCCCCCCCAAGGCTTCATCTGGGGCAAAAAAAAAAAGCTAGCCCCTCTCCCCCAGTAGTTATGTCACTGCTTCCACCAACACAACAATTTCAGTTTGAGTTTGCTTTTGTAGACCTGCTGATAGCTGTGAAATGGGAATTCTGCTGATTTGACCTATAAAAGTATACTCTATTTTTTATTGCTCCTTGCACACCTGAAATGCCTCAGTTTGTTATTGGACTTTTAAAGTATGTATTCGACATGCACAAACTTTCCCTGGGCTATATATATTCCAGGAAGCTTTGGGGTGCTCACCTTCCTAATTTGTATCTATTCTACTGGTGCATATACAATTTACAAGCTATCTCTGGGGAAGTTTTCAATATAACTTTGCAGTAGCAAATGCAGAAAACCAATAGGCCCAGTTTCATCCTGTCTTCCTTTATTTCAGTCAAATCCCCCCCAAACCTCAATAGCTATATAACAAACATCTGAATGCCACATAGGCTAGCCCTAACCTGCCTTTCCACATCATTCAGTGTCCCTGATGTTGCTGCATTTGAAAGAATCATTCATTTCACATGTATCTTGTTTTGCTAATTCAGTAGAAAATGCCAGAGAATGCTGCCTCTCTCCACAATTAGACAGGCATAAAAGCTTCTATTGTATTGCTACTGTGATAGTGCTACTATACCTATGAATTATTCACTCTATTGAAGTGTAATCTGCCATTGCATTAAAAATAGGTCACCCAGGATGCAGCCAAGTACAAAACACATAATAAGAACCACAAAAGCAAGGTTTGCCTTGGGCAACCGAAGGAACACCAATCTGTGTTAACTCTGGACTGTATTACATTTACATGAACACAAACGGATTCTTCTTCACCAACATCATAAAAATGTAATATTTCAATGCTTTGCATGTATTAACTCTTCAAATAATCACATGGGTGCTTAAAAGCATCCTACCTTTGCAATCTGTGCTGCTAACGCTCAACTCTCTTGCAGTTTTTGCACAGGGGTGAGCATTTAGGACACGTTTGCAGATGCATTTCCCTTGGGGGCACAATATGTGATAATTCTTATGAAAATCTGGGAAATGTGCAATGGGAATAGTAATGGGAAAAATATCTCCTAACATTAACAATACAATCTATTTTTATTACTACTGACAATTTACTCATTTCTTTATAACGTACCCTATATCCACTCCTAATGGCAATTCTCATAATATTAAAAAATGCATCTTGCATTCAAGCTACATAAATTACAGTGCAATAAAACACACACAAAGAAAGTGCAGACACACCAAACACACCAGTGGAGTGGAGAATCTTGTACCCTCCAGCTGTTCATCATCATCATCATTTTATTTGTATTCCGCCTTTCCATAGTTAAAACGATGCTCAAGGCGGCTTATAACATGACAAGAATTACATAATTACCAACATAACAAAAGTCATAAACAATAAATAAAACACATCAAAAAGTACACAACCAAATAAAAAAGTTTCCACATAAATCATAAAATCTAAAACTAAGACTACAGAATTAATATCAATCACAATTTAAAATGACATAGATAAAAAATAAAAGCAACTCAAAAACAAAAAGAAAACAAAAATGGAGCCCTCTCTGCCTAGCAGCAGCAGCAGCAGCACTCCTTTATGGAGCCTGTCAGGCCCTGCCCCAAGCCAGGTGGAGTGAAGCAGGGCAGGGTCCTTCAGGCTCCCAGCAGGTCAAAATGCACCCTTCTGCTCCAGCTAGCATGGACATGGGTCAGGAATGATAGAAATAGTCCAGCAACATTTGCAGGGCACCAGATTGGGGAAGGCTACTGTAGAACTGGGAGGTAGACTGAGGTGCGCTATCATATCTGGGAGAAAAAAGTCCTATCGTTTATTTGCTAGTATTCTAGCTGCTGTAGGGAGTTCTGAATAACCTTCCCCAAATATGCTTCCCACCTGTCCAGTGGCGTAGCAGTGGCGGCTGCCCCAGGCACAAAAATTGTTAGGGGTGCAAAATTTCAACAGCTGGTGCTGCCTCAGTACAGCTGTGCGCTTCCATTGCTGGGCTCTGTTGAAAATGGCTTCTCCATGCAAACCAGGAAGTGACCTCTCCAGACAGCGGAACACTGGCTGTACAATGGAACCTTGTGCTACATACCATCCTCCTTGCAAACGCTTCGGCTTATGAGCTCCGCTAACCCGGAAGTAGATGCTCCCAGTTGTGAACTTTGCCCCGGGATGTGAGCGGAAGTCGCGCAGCAGCAGTGGAAGGCCCCATTAGCAAAAGTGTGCCTCATGTTACGAGCAGTTTCGGCTTAAGAACGGACCTCTGGAACGAATTAAGTTTGTAACCGGAGGTACTACTGTACCTGTTACGCTACTGTACCTGTCCAGGGTTCTCCTTCTTTAGTCTATCCTTTTGCTCTTCTTAAAGGGCCTTGGCTCACCAATAGTAACAACTGTAAGAGGCAGGCATTGGCCCATTTGGGAGGTTACAATCCCTGGCATGCAGATTTCTAGAAGCAGCTGCCAACTCTGCTTTGGGCACACTCCTGCCACGTTCGCCACCAAAATGTCACATTTGAAATACGTTTCCAGTTCTGACTTCTCTCACAAACTGTCAACCACACCAAGAGACATTTCTAGTCATTCTTGCATACTATTTCTCTCAACGCCACCCCCTTTTCTATGGCAGAAGTAAGGAGCTCACAAGTGGGCTTGATAGAACTGTACATTCCAATTTCTCAAAATGCTTAGCAACCAGAACTGGCTGTGCAGCTTTTCTACATGTTGTGTGTGAGAGAGAGTGAGTGAATTCTGTGTTCTCTAATTAATACGCCTAAAAAGCATCTGGAAACCTGTTATGTTTTATTGCAACAGTAAAAAGAGAGAACTGCAAAGATTAGCAATGCAAATGCAATAATGGGATCTAATGCTAGAGGTACTATAGGTGGCAAGTATATGACTCACTCAGCATAGCCACTGAAACTGATGGACTTATCATTCTTTCTTCTTTCTTTGTAAGAAGTAGAGAAAAGTAGAGACTTGTGGGCAGGACATAAATGTTTCTTATCTGAGTCAACCAGAGTTGTGTATATTACAACCACCTAGGTCAGTGGTGGCGAACCTTGGCACTCCAGATGTTTTGGAACTACAAGTCCCATCATCCCTAGCTAGCAGGACCAGTGGTCAGGGATGATGGGAGTTGTAGTTCCAAAACATCTGGAGTGCCAAGGTTTGCCACCACTGACCTAGGTGAACATGATGCATAATATGTATAATATGTATATTAATTCAGACACAGAGATCTTGGTTTAAAATGAATTCTGGTTAGTTCAACAAGTGAGTTCCCTAACCCATAGTTTGAGGTTGTGTTGCTATGAAATTGACCATAGTTAGTTTAAAACCAGAGTGTCTGGTTAGGGCTGCATTTTTTCATGGCAAAATTCCAGGGACCACATCCACTGTTGAGAGGGGCTTGATACAATGGATGTGACTCATTGGCTACTGTACAAAGGGAAATTTCAACCAGGCAAGTCAGAGGTTTCTACATACACTAGCCCCCTTCTCCACCCAGGCAAGCAGGAGACGCATTACCACATTGAAGGACACACTCCAGCCAGTCAAAAGCTGTGGTCCTTCCCATATGTTTTACAGACGCTGCACAAAAAAGTTTTGAGGATCAAACTCTTAATGATTTTATTTTTTTTTTTATAAAATTTTTATTGGGTTTTCCGCTTTTATAAAGACAATACAGACACAAAAATAACACAAGACACAAACATGTATAAATTCAGCAGATCCTCTTCTCATAACCTTGTTCCCTGACTTCCCCCCACCCCCCCTCATGCATCCCAATTCCCAGGATTATATCAGCAAGTTGGTATTTCTCCTCTTAACCATCTTATTCATTTTGTTACCTCTTTTCTAATAAAAAAAATGATTTTCCTAAGTTGGACTTAAGTTCTCTTCCATCGATTTTTCATTTTGTCTTGATTAAAAGTCATATTAACCAGACCTGAAAGTCTTAAGAGTTTTTAAGAATCTCCTCTTCCCTCCCTCCCATCCCCGGTTTTTGTCCCTTCCCAATAAAAATCCAAAGTCAAGATTCTCAGCCTGGGTTCCTCACGTCCGAGGCTTTCAAGTCCCTTTCAGTCCCTCTCCGCCGGTCTTGTTGGTAGTCCTTTATGTCAGTCGTCGAGTCTGGAAAAAGATCTTTCACCATCAAAACATATTCTCTTTCCACAAGGAGATTTGAAAGCAACTGCTGGAGTATTTCCACAAAGCCTGTATCCTCACAGTCAAAGTCCAGACGGAGGCCCCAGTCATATTTCTTTATTTTAAGTTCCTGTATTCCATATTGTCCCAGAACCTCCTCCTTCTTCTTCTGCATCTTTCGCAGACTTGTGGTAGATGTGTTCCCAGAGTCTCCTTGCTTGTGTTCCACAGATGTCAGCTTTTGGTTGTTGCTTCCCAAGGTTACTTTCTCTTTTTCTTGTTTAGTCTCTTCCACCTCTGTAGACATTGTTTCCCATTCAGCTGTGGATTCTTTCTCATTCAGGTCCTGAATACAAACAGCAGAGTTGCCTGTTCCCAAGGTCATAATGTTAAGTTGTTTATTCATGGCTAAGCTCTGCTCTTGTAAGATTCCCACCAATTGAAACATCCTTTCGATTTCCACTAGTAACTTTCCATCCACAGCCATTGTATCCATTGTAGTTTCACAGAATTCCCCCTAGGGGGAATCTGGTTACTTATTAGTCTTTTCTCCAACAGTCCTTTAGCTTGTTATTGTTACTTTGTTTCCAACAATTTTAGCTCAATTATAACTCGTCTTAATCCAGAGGGATCTTAAATAGTGATTTTTCCGCTTTAAACTGCCCGTTTGACAGCTTTGACAGCTGTCAAACTCCGCAGCTCTTACACAGGCACAAAGGCAGGACGTTCCCGAGCCCGGGAGGGGGGGTTGTTCAAAACATAAAGAGGGTCTCCAAAACTCCACTCTCCAGCACAAAATTTCCTTTAACTAAATCTTGAAAGTTAGTGTCCTTTTTAACTCACCCCACCAAGGGTAGGCTCTCCAGCTTAGCTCTTATGTCGTTGCTTAGATCGTCTGCAGGGGGGGGGGTGCGGACTTCCTTTTAGCACACCCCCCGGTCGTCTCCAATTCAGGGTAAAATTTTTAAAGTCCCAATCCGTCTTACTCACGGGTAATTCTTTCAGTCCAGATTTTCAAGGAAGAAAGTCAGCGTTCTCTGGTCATGGCTCGCGGCTTCGCTCCACCGAGGTAGCGGTCGACTCTCAGTGCCACGCCACCCCCCGTATCCTCTCCGCAGCCTTTAAAAAGGCTCTTCGTGGATCAGGGGGGGCGCTTAAGGCACCCGCCGAGTCTTCAGTCCGCAGGCTTCCTCAAACTCTTAATGATTTTAAAGAGACAAATTGCAATGTATAAAATTAACAAAGCTTTGCATACATTGGCATTCTTTAACCTACCTATCAGAAAACAGATTTTCTATTTATTATTTAAAAAATAGCCAATACAGAGTGAGAAACAATCCATTTTATTTATCATCTTTGCATTGATGGATATATCCAGTTTTCTAACTTATGACCCACAAATGCTATTATTGGCATTTGAAGCAATTAGGGATAGGTAGTTGCTATGCTAATCATCAGCTTGTGCTCTTTCTTTATTAAGCTTGCCTCTCCTGCTTTGTGGTAAGTGTGAGGATTGGGAAGGGACAAAGAAAGAGAAGAGGGAAAGAAACACCATGGATACTGAAAAAAGAGGGAGAGAGCTACGCCACTGGATGCAAGCTCAAAATTCTCAGTAGTTTTAATTGGCCCAGACTGTGCCCATTACACTGACCATGTTCCACAAAAAGAGAGTTGTCTGTGTACAAATTAAGTGCATGTCCAATCCGCATAATTCAAGTCTATAATTCTGTACTAAAGTAGTGCGACCTTTGCAACTAGAAAAGCCAACACATGTCAAATAGCTTGTGCTGATTGGACAGGCACTAAATTTGTGTACAGTGGTACCTCGGGTTAAGAACTTAATTCGTTCTGGAGGCCTGTTCTTAACCTGAAACTGTTCTTAACCTGAAGCACCACTTTAGCTAATGGGGCCTCCTGCTGCTGCCGCACCGCCAGAGCATGATTTCTGTTCTCATCCTGAAGCAAAGTTCTTAACCTGAAGCACTATTTCTGGGTTAGCGGAGTCTGTAACCTGAAGCGTATGTAACCTGAGGTACCACTGTACCTTATTCAGCTCACTTTTTTTAAAAAAAAAATATTGTGTGAAATATGGGTTTCTAATTTTGGGGTGGGAGGCCAGGATGAGATAATTGATGCTGGCCATCTAGTACAGGGACTGCACCAAGGATTCGTAAAGAGGTACACGGAGAAGAGCTTAGCAGTGCCACCCCATACTTTGTGGAAGCTATATAAAACGAGGCCATGCCATTTTTCCCTGGGTAAACTGGTATGCATGAAGGATATTTTTTCCCCTGCACATGTCTGGGAATGCTAGTGTGTGGGTGGATAAATCGGGGTTGGAGACAAATAACAGTTTTTGTAGGCTGTTAAAGGTGATATGAAATACGCTCATGGTGTGCACACTCATTCCAATGTCATGTCTGTTTAACAGGCTTTGCAGGGTTTTGTAGTGCTTCAAATATTTGCAGAGACTGTTCAATCAGTGTGTGCAATGGGATAAGTATGCACAAAAAGGCAATGACTGCCTCAGTCATACTGTCCTCAGCAGTCTTAAAAGTAACTCCAGCCTGGGTATCCCAAAGTCATAAATAAACTTGGCCTACCACTCAAAATAAATGTATTAATAAATCTTTTGCAAGTAATGATGAAAGGGCGAGTTCTCTTGGCGTTGCACGGATTGTCTTACCAATGCCAAGATGTCTGAGTTATCAGCAACTGTTCTGTGAAGAACCACTGTGAATTACATAATTATCAATGACTGGGCTTTTCTGAATTTCATTTTCTTCTGACCTCACAGTTTACAGTACCCCCTCCACGTGTAAACAGGAATGCCAACAGGATTTCCCTGGGCCTAGCATGCTATATATATGTGCCTCGGTGCCTGGGCGCACCCACACCCAGCAATCTATTCACAGGAACTGCTACATATATTAAGGTAGCCTAGCCAACCTCACAGGGCTGTTACAAAGATAGAAAGGGTTATGAAGACAACCCTGGTAGCAAAAGCAAGGTACAAACATATAGTGTCATTCATCTGAAGAAAAGTCAGCATTCACAAAAGCAGCACAGCTTTGCTTTAACTGCAACATTTCATAGTCCTGATATTTTAAAGCAAAATGCCAAAACATAACAAAAAGCTTGCAAAGCACCAGAGATCTAAAAAATACTACAATGCCCCCCCCCCAATTCAATCCTTCTACCTGTGGTCTTGTGTGTGTAACTCAGGATGGCACTTTGTGGCTCTAATGAAGTGGATTGTAGTTTGCAACGGCTTATGCTGAAAGAAAGTGGTTAAGACTCTTTGCTTTGTGTTTTGCTGCAAGAGATCAACGTTGTTACACTTCTCAGTCCTTGCACAGTTTCCCTCAACTGAGTCAACATTATAACTTATTGAGGCTTCTCACCAACAACACAACAATTTTGTTCAAGGAGACAAAAGAAAAAAGAAAAATCATGCTATGCTTTTTCACCATGCCATCTCAACCAATAACATCTCTACAATTTAGATTCCCTTATGTGGCAGAAAGGAATCTAATTAATATAAGAAAGCTTTTTTAGTTGTTGAGCTAATGCAGATACATATAACCATTTGCTTGTTAGTATATCCAACAGATAATACAATTATAATGTAGGATGCTGGGTAAGATGATTATGGTAGGCTTTCTAGAAATTAAGTGCATCTTAATAAATAATGCAATTTCTTTAGATTTTCATTTTTGTAACTCCACTCAGGCCTGTTTTCATAGCCATGGAAAAAGGGGGAAGGGCGCGCGAAAGTGGCTAAAGAGAAAAATTGGATTTATTCTGTGGCCAACTTATGCTAAATCCACTCGCTTCTCGGGATTTTAAAGCAAATACTATTAAATAAAAATATTATGGGGGAATGCGGTACAAAGAATTGAGACAAGCAAGGATCTTGAAACACACTTTAGCTGAAACCCTCAAAAAGGTGTCAACATGTGACAATATGATGGGCACACATGATGGGCATATGGCATAATATGCAGGGTATTATAAGATGAGCAAGATTGGCATGCAATGATTTTGAAGCTGCCACAAGATCTGCATAAACCTAGAACCAATGAAAAGAAAATGGGTGTCCCCATTAAATATTTGGTAATCTTGTGGCAACCCCCTAATTGCTACATCCGTATCTTAGCTTAAACTACCAGTCTATGCAGTTCCCATAGCAGAAGGGTGAGGAAATGTTTCTGTACTCCTATTGCTATCACTAATCCCATGTAACAAGACATTTTGCACTGAATGTTCCTATTACGTGCTGTCATGGAATCTAATGTTGAAGGAGGAAGGGCTGTGGTGGAGGAGAGAGTTGCAAAAGGAATTCGCTAGAATTCAACACAGAACTGAACTAGTTGCACAAGCAAGCAATGGTGCAACTATATATTGCTACAGTTTAGGTAAGTGTATGTTGTATTTTAAGTTTTCTCCAATAAGACTCCCCACTATGCTCAGATATTGGGAGATGATACTCCCTGGGTTCATTTTACCTTGTAAGTTACATGTGGTAGATGTTTTTTAATGAATGTGCTTCCATTTCTGACATTTACAATGCCAGGTGGAAGGCGCCAAGACCAACAGCTTCTCTCATGCGGTAAATAGCAATTGTCAAACATATGGAGGAACAGTTATAAGAACTATTTGCCGTGTGAAATTGAAGAGGTATGATAAGCTAGCAATGACTTTACCACACTGAAAGTGAATACGTGGAATTTGGGACTCAGATACTCAGCAGGTGGTGGGCAAATGCTAGGAACAGAGAAATCAACTTTTTCATTTAGAGCATCCTCTTCTTCTTGTGCCTCTCCCTTTTCTCCTTTCCTCTCATGTTTCACTGGCACTGTCCCTTCCCTTTCCCTCCAACATTCATAATGCACCCAATAAACAACCCTGCAGAAATCCAATACCCTTTCTCATCCACAACAAATTCAGGCACTGAATAGTGTTGGGGGTGCAACATTACGTGTTGGGCGCTTCTTGTAAATGGCTTGGGTCCAGGACACCTCCAGGTATGCTCCTCCTGCATGAGCCCATCTGTCCTTTTAAAGTATGCTCTAGGGCAGCGGTTCTCAGCCTGTGGGTCCCCAGATGTTGTTGGACTACAACTCCCATCATCCCTGAGCTCTGGCCTTGCTAGCTAGGGGTGATGGGAGTTGTAGTTCAACAACACCTGGGGACCCACAGGTTGAGAAAGGCTGATCTAGAGGCTCTCCTTCAAACATCGCATCAGTGGCAGATACAAGATGGATTAGAATTCAAGAGATGGCTTCTTCTGTGGCCATGTTTGCAGATCTAGGATTAGATCTGAGGCTCCTCCAGGAAAAATGCCCCTTGCCTCCCTCCTGGCAGCTCCCAAAGCACCTCCTTAGTGGGGCCTCTAGATTGCAGGCTGGGGGGCAGGCAGTAGCAGGAACAAGCAGAAAGGACATGCTGCTGCATGCACTGTGCCTGACACTTCTCCTTTCAGTGTCAGTTGCCTTGACAGGAAAAATGTCATGCCGGGCTGTACAGGCACTCAGTAAGCTAGCTGGGAGAGCCCAGTATGGCTCCCCTCTAGGGAAATAGCTTCTAGGTTGTTGTTTGTGTTATGTCCCCATTATGTCCCCCTGCAATGCAGGAATCTGAGCTAGATCACACATGACAGATGGCCATCCAAGCTCTGCTTTGAAAGCCTCCAAGGAAGGAAAGTCCAGCACCTATTGTGGACATCTGTTCCACTGTTGAACAGCTCTTATCGTCAGAAAATTCTTCCTGACATTTAGTTGGAATCTATCATTAATTACTGGTATTGTTATAGATTTGGAACTAAAAAAAACAACAAATTTGTATCAGATGAGATGCTACTGATGAACGGTACCAAGGGCTGTGGCTTAAAGGATTAAATAAAATGAAAACACCCAAACAACCTCGGCATTATCAGCATCACACCGATAAATACGGACTTGATGGCTGATCAATGAAGTAATCAAAAGGTAATAATTAGTGCCTAAGGTATGACTTGTTGGTGAATGGTTAGAATAGAATGTCCCAGCAATATCAGGCCAGTGCGAGCTGCTTGGAAGGAAAAAACCATTCCAAAGGTGTGTGGTGCCAGCACACAAAAAGCCACTGACATTATATATGTAAACGTCAAGGGCCTGGTTCATACACTCCCTAGGACCTTTGTGAGGCGAAGGAACAATGCGGTCTATCCCCTCTACCCAACCCAAATGTTTGAGTCAGGGTCTCCATGTGAAGGTCTGATCACATGGAGGCTCAGTCCCCCCTCCCTTTTTGTGGGAAATAAATTATGTGAGAGGCATTCAGCCCAGACAATCCATTAATCTCCATGATGGAAGGGAGGAGGTTTATCATTCTCCCCCCCCCCCAATGCAAAGACATCAAGTATAACAATGCATGAACCAGGGCAACATTTGTGAAGACATCTATTAAAGACTAAATAAAATTGTGTTCGTGTAAGCCTTCTCTCAAGGGACAGTGCTGTTTTTCAGCAAGTGTTAAGCTAGGAGGCATAAAGGGCTTTGCACACTTCTTAACTCTGTGGGAAGGCTGTGGAAGAGGAGTTCTATCAAATCAATGGTGGGAGACACATATAAGAGAAACACCATCTTCCCCAGAGCTCCTGATTTCTCTCAAGGGGCTGATGTACAGCAGGAACTTAAAAAAAACAACACTGCTATGAGAAGTAAATTCTATAGGAAATTTCAGTTGCCTTGGTGATGAACCAGAGAGAATTATCCTTTCTTTCCACCAGGGCTCAGGGAGTTCCATGTGCATTCATGTTCCCTTGGAGTGGGAGATAAACCAAAGGGGATAGGCAAAATAAATGAGCTGTGAAAGCTTTCATGAGAAGTTGCTCTCAGTCTCCCAACAAGTAGAATACCTTGCAGACTGGGCAGCTACAGAATCGTTACCAAATAATACATGGTAATATTCCAATGTTTTTTGGAGGAATGGGAGATGACTGACTTGCCTTTTTAAAATGAAAAAAGAAAAAATATATGAAGGCGTGTCTGTTAAAATAGAACAGCGCTTCCCATAAAATGCGTAGAATTTGCAATATTTATTGCATATGTTTATTTTGAAGCAGTATCGTTATTAAAGGAAATCATTATGAAAGGGAAATGCAAAATTTCAAAGAGGATATTTCCAAAAATTGCTTGTTGATGGCATTGTTGGGGTAGGGGAGAGATTTAGGATCCAAGTTTGAGGGTGGGTTGTACTGAAGAAGTGATCTATTAATAATCAGGTTTAAGTACAAAATCAGAATCCTTTCCATGCTCTGCAAAATCAGAATAAAGTCTCCATTGCATAGTCTGTTCTGTTCTTATAATACTAGCCAAGCTTAAATATATTTAAACTATGGAAAGTTTCAGTACAAAAACTATAGCTTAAGCTGAAATTCTGAATTCCCTTACTAGGGAGTAAATCCTACTGAACATAGTGGGACTTACTTCTGAATATAGCAATCATAGGATTGTGTTTTAAGACAGAAAAAACATGGTCAAAGGCAGTGTGTTGCCAAAGGAAAACTTTTGAGAAAGGTTTGTGTGGTAATAAAGTTGGCATTACCCACCTACCGGCAACGGCCTCACAGGCATGAACATTTGGGTGGTATGAGGATGTGGCAAAAGCTGAGGTGCTCTCAAAAGGCAGTGTTCCTTGGCCTCCTTGCTTACCAGTATGGGTTTGAAAGGGACACGAAATGAAATGCGTATGAGATACAAACACAATCCCATTGCATTTTCTCCTTTGCAAAGGAAATCGTTTGCACATTTCCCCCTCCTACTCCGCTTGCTTTAAAAATTGGTAGGGAAACTGGAGACTAGATAAAGTTGCTCTGCGGGGAGAGAGCTGGCCTGTGAACTGCTAGCTGATCATTTCTGGTCTCGAGGATTAGAAGAGACAGGCAGCCATTACTGGGTCATGCAATGTGTCTGATGAACCCTTAAGGGGGAAAAGTTGTATATATATACACACACATTCATAAATTATAAATGGCTTTGTGGTTACTTACGAGGGGGAAGCCCATTTAATTCTCTCTCTCTCCCTAATCTATTTGTGCATTTCAGTGTTTCTCTTTTAATCTACAAGTTTGGAATTTTAAAGAAGTGTTTTGTACACTTTAAAGAGGTCATCTCTGTTTTCTTAAAGCCTTATGGAATGTTAATAGCCTTCCTGAACAACACTATATGTTCATGTTTTATCCCTCCAGTGCTCACATTATGTATTCCATCTGTCTGTCCTTTCACTTATTCAAATCAAAAGGTACCCTTTCAATGTACTGTCTTGATAGCAGTGCTACTTGCACCTTTTCTATCTAAGAAAGAATATTAACCTATATATATAATGCTTCCTGAGCTTCAAAAATGGAGTTTATAACATGCATTGGCAGCAGCTGTGGGAGGGGGAGGCAGAATGCAGCTTATAAATTTTTAAACCATACCATCCAAATTCTATGCAATTACAATTCTAGAAGGAACATCTCAATAGAAGGCAAAGCAAGATTGTGGCTGCATGACCCAATAAGCAAATCAGCTCTAGGCAATGAATTACCTGTGGGGATTAGAAACAGGGTCCCAAGGCCTCTGGAACACTGCCCCACAGGGACACACAGGTGCCCAACTTCTGACATTCAGAAGTTGTTGAAACATTCCCTGTTCAAAAGGCTTTTACAGCGCAATCCTAATCACGTCTATTCAGAAGAAAGCCACATTGAATTCAACGGGGCTTACTCCCAGGTGAGTGGGACGCAATGGGTATTTTTACCTGGCTATGGATATTAACTGTTCACCAGAATTAAAGATTTAATTGCAGTAGTTATTCAAATCAATATGTGATTCTTGGCATTTCTCAGTTCTGTAGTTCCTAGCCACACGTAATTCTTCTCTCTGTTCATTTTGGCCTTTTGTCTCTTTGCCTCAGGTCTTCTTCTCTTCCTGTCATTGCCCTGAACCTTCTTCCCAGCATTCCTTTCCTCGCTTCTTATTTCTTTTACTGTCTGCCTCGCCCTGGCTATCTCTCCCAAGCAGCAAAACCAAAGGCAAACAATGCCGCTCAGAATCAGAAGAGGTAAGCCCAATGCCGCCAAAGGCTTTTCTATGGCAGGCAGGCTGTGCAGCAAGTTACCGTTGCTACCACAATATCCACCTTCTGTATAACATTTTAAAAAAATAAAAAAATAAAAGTGTTTAGGGGTTATATGCACATACATAGGGATGTGTATGTCTTTACTGCAAAGGGCAAATGGAAAGATGATCTGAATTAATTTAAAGGAGAATGATGCAATATTCAATAAAGTAAACACATAAATAAATGAGAAGGATCTCAGAGATTATTGATGGCAAGTTTCAGGCTCACTATTTGCTCAAACATCTTTGAAGTGAGATATCTCTACTGCTGTGGAATGTTTGAGAAACTCTGTGTCATCTTAGCAGAAACAGCCGAAAAATGGGTCATGTAGCATAAGAGCATCCAAGCAAGTTACTCAGCTGGAAAATGGAAAGAATGGGAACAATTAAGGCCCTAAAGGCAAGCATAGGCATGGTGTTGGGTAGCTGTCTCATGGACATTGCAATAAATTAGGGGCTAATATTAATTCATCTCTTATGTCTTGAGAGAGATCTAATAACCCCCGTTTTACCTGGGTATAAGCCCTGTTGAATTCAATACAGCTTACTAGATATGATTAGTATGGCACTGTAAAGTATGTGCTTTGAAGAGCCATTCCATTTTTTAGGCTATGAGATTAACCCCACCCAATGGACCAGAATGTGGTCTAAACCCCCCTTTAAATCCATATCAGTGAAAATAAAAGAACGCACTCTTAAACTCACTTACAGGTGGTACCTAACACCATGGAAACTAACGCTAATTCGCCCAGGAACCTCATCAAAATGCTGGAGAAGATGCACCTCCACAGGCACATACCTCCACATGTGGTGGGAATGTCCTAAAATCCAACGCATCTGGACATCAATCATACAAAAAATATGCAAAGCAGGTATTAGAAGTCATCCTAGAACTGGCCCTACTAAACATCTTCAAAGATAATCTATGGTGCTTTTTAATCATAATTTATTTTTCTTTGTAATTGGCCAATGACTCTCCAAGTCAGGCTCACTGGAGGTTTTTAAGAAAGAGGTTGGATGGCCATTTGTCATGATTCTTTAGCTGTGATTCCTGCATTGCAGGGGGTTGGAATAGACAACCCTTGTGATCCCTCTCAACTCTGCAATTCTATGATTCATTGTGCCAGCACTGGTTCACATGACACAGTAAACCAAACTATGGCATACTGGGACTGCACAAATCTGCCGACTTCTGGGGAGGTCTTAACTGATTGTCTCCTCTCTGGTCCTTTTTAGTACCATATTGAGCTCAGCAAAGGTTTGGATTAGTGTGTCATCCAAACCTGGACTCATAGTTAAGTTCTCTCACCACCAACCATGAACGGTAGCAAAGAACAAACCTTGGCTACAGCTTGTGTTTAGTGAAGACAGACCTTAACCACAAATCCCAGTTCAGATGGCATGCTAAGCCAAACCTTATCTCAGCATGGCAGCAAAGGGACTGGGAGGAGCAAAGCAGCTATGAATTCCTCTCCACTTGCTGTGCAAACCAAGCCAATGTGAAATCATGGAAAAATCTTAGCTGCAGCAGAACCTCCCATCAATATATAAAAAAGGAGTAACAGGCTTATGCTTTCAAGAAATATACGGAATGGTACAATGACTTTGCTAAATGCATTGGCACACATGTGGGTGTTTATCTGACCTGGAGATATTTAAATTGTCTTCTAAAGAATGACAGCAGGTGGAGAAGTACAGAAGTGTTCACCATGTTTTGCTATAGAAATCAAACAGCGCCTCTTTCAATAGATGCTCTTTCTCTCCAGTGACTTCACCCTGCCAGAATGCTATGGTGATAAAGGCAATACAAACAAAACAACCTTGGAGCAGTTTACCACCTGCAGCTTATTCAGGGCCTGCCCCAAATCATTTGGCTTGTGTAGGTGTTTTCACTTCTGATCTTACAATTACTCTGTTTGAAACCAGAAGTGAGTGGACGCTGCTGACAGGCAAAGCAATTCAGAGTAGGAAAGAAACCTGTCCTACCCAGCTAGGTAAGGGGATTGTTTTTGTCAGCTACTTTGAGTATCTCTAGCTGTCATACACACAGACTTAAAGGGGGGATGGGGACGTGTGAAATCACCAGCTGTTCAAAAGGAAGGAGAACCAAGTTGTTTGTATAAACTGAATTCTTATGGATTATGCATACATGATTAATCAGGATAAAGATGCACAGAGATCCTTGGCAAGAATAAAATACGTAAGAACCCAGTAACTAAAGGCATATGCTCCCTTCTGCTTCATTGCAAACAGATACACCTGTTGTGGTAGGGTAGCAGTAAGTGACTCAGTTTCACCACCTGTTGAGAGATGTTAATGTGCTGTTTTAAAGATTTGGTGCACTGCAGAGTTTTATTCAGCCTCCACTTTTTATTGTCATGAAACTGTTGTTGTATCCACAGCTATGCTTGCCCATCATCAACAGCCATTCCAGTTGCCTCCAAGCTCCATCAGCTCAAGACCAGCTAACTTTCAAATTAGAAAGCATCATACAATGAAAAAGAAATTGGATGGATTCTCGGATTCTCTGGTATGTACTGCCATGCTGAATGTACTGTCCACAAGTGAATGAATCAATACTCCTGCACAAATCTACCACACCAAAGATGTCATACCAAACAATGAAATATTTCAGAGCAGCTGATGAGACCTTCACTAAATTTGCTTCTAATGACCCTTCACTATCTCAGGCTCCAAAATGTATGACCTTTCAGCAAGTTGTACACACGCACACAGGCCTCTGAGCCCCAATGTGGCATTCTGGAAAAATTAAGATGGCATTGGCTGCGCTTTTCTTACAAGTCGCAGGCAGCCCACTGCCATTATTTATTTAGTTACTAAAAATATTTTTTACCCAAAGGTTCCAACAACAGAATGCACAATTATGAAAACAGATAAAACCATTGCAATTATAAAACAAGCAAAACTGTTCCAAATGTTCCAGACAGAAGAAAATACAAATTCAGCAAGAGAGATGGGTCCCACAAACATATACCCCACCCATCCTACCTCCCTACCATGCTGTTATCAGGATATCATGGGTGGTGGGCCCAGAAGGTCTCTTACATTTATGTAGCAAAATCCTGGTGCTCCAGGTACACTGTAAAATAGGTCAATTTTATTAGCTCCCTAATATAGACTGGAGACTGAATGCTGAGGAAAGGTTTGTGGCCAAGCTGAGATTTCAACTGGGAACTGCAGCTTGCAGCACATGAGCTAAACCACCCAAAAGGTCATTGAACTTCGTGCTATAGTTCTGTGCAGATCCTAACATTATACAACACAAGAAAAGCTGTGACAGGATATCAAAAACAATGATAGACAGATAAATCATTCTCTGTTGCTTTCACAGTTCTATAATCCAGCTGAAAATGGCTCTCAGGTGGTTGTAATACTCTTCGCTTCTGGAGATGTGGAGACATGATCTACAACTGCTTAAGCCAGCCAAGCCGCACTGAGGTTGATTTTTACTTGCATGCTAAAAATTACATCAGTAGGAGTTGCAAATGTTTATGCACATGTGTAAGGGCAACGACTTTAGTGACATGTGACCTGCAACTATAGATTTAGTGTTATAGTTTTCTATACCTTTTCTATGCATATTTGGTAGGGTGTAAATCCCTAACTCTACTTGTGAGTAAGCGTGCATCAGACTAGGGCTTCAGGACTAGCTTAAAGCCTACTGCCCTCTTTTGCAGTAAGCTTTCTTTGTAACTAATATGAATCTCATTCGTTATATCACACCCACAATGCCTTTTTATTTAACAGGAGAAAGGCATCCCTTGTGGTGTGTTTTCATCCCTGCAGCTTCCTGACTCTTCAAGAACACTTGATCCTTTAAGAAATATAATGTGGACACCCTATCTTCAACAAGTGACGACAAAAGCAGCAGCAGCTTTGTTAGAGATCATTTACCTTCACAGAAGATATCATCTGCTTCATCAGAGACAGCCAGATCCTCCTCTTCCATGTGCATCTTGGGCATGAGCTTGCCAAACAACTACTGAATTGAATGATAAAGCTGCTTTTAGTACTACAGCAGGGCTGTTTCCGTTCACTGGTGACAGTGGCTTCCGCATCTGCACAACTCGAAACAGCCTCATTTACATGAACATGATAGCCTGTTTTGTTTCTCTCCCTGCCCCACCTTGGGTGTAGCTTTTGGGATCTGAAGCGGGGTATTTCTTAATGGGTGCAGGAAGTTGAAAAATGAGAGGCAAAGTGTAAGAAAACGCACGGTGAATTCACTTCACCACATCAATCTACTCTTAAAAGGGCTCTGAAGAAAAGAGTTGACTTATGTGCATTGTTTAAAGGAAGGAAGTGTGGCTAGGTTAATTCTGTAAAGTTCTGTAATGTTAAGAAGTTTGCACGTACAAAGAGAAAATGATCAAGTGTATTCAGCAGTGGAGCAAGCTGATCCGGCGCCTGGGGTGGTGCGCGTGCCCTGCTCCCAGGGGTGGGGCCAGCCACCTGCGGGGTGGGACAAGCTGGGGCAGGATGCTTTGTGGGGCCTCCGGGGAGTCTGCCTGCCTCCTCCCACTCAGCTACCCTAAAGCTGGGTGGGAGGCAATGGGCAGACCGTTTGTGGCAGTGCGGAGCCTGCGGGCGCCCAAGCCACCACATCACTCCCAGGCCCCGCGGTGAGTAGTGCCTGGCATTTTGTCACCCCTCTCAGTGGCGACACCTGGGGCAGCCGCCCCCACCACACACCCTTCATCTAGCCCCTGAGTGTATTACCTTATGTAAGGCCATTTCCATGCTACGGATTTCCCACATGGAAGGCATCCCATTGTATGAAATGGCATGCAATGTGTACTTGCCCTTTTTGTGGCGTGTAATTATGCTGGGAAACTACATGGACTTTTCATGGACTTGCCATGAAAAAAACTAAGCATGCCATTGTCAAGTGACAATCTACATTTGACTTGCAACTTATTTACTACATTGTTACAGAGCCCAGTTCTTATCAAAGAAAATAAACATGCAAGCTCCAGCAAACAGAATATTATTTAGCATAATTGTCTGCTCTATTAAGCAGGTTCTTTTGCAAGAACTACCTTGCAGAGTAAATCCAAATTCCAGCTTCTCCAACTAGATGCCTCTTGTTTTTCCAGAATAACCCGGAGCAAAATGTAAGCTACACCTCTGAGAGTCACAGTTACTTTCCATTTAGCTATCATAATCTGTTGCAATTTATTGCCTAGAGGCTGGATAGCAAAGTTGGCTGCAGCACGGTGCTGACAATGTCAAGGCTGCAGGTTTGATCCCTGTATGGGACAGCTGCATGGCCTAGACAATCTTCAGGGTCCCTTCCAACTCTACAGTTCTATATTGTATTATGATTTTTGTAAATTGCCCTGGAAGCGCTGCTGAACTGCAACCCTACTTCTGTTTCACCTACCAATTGTGAACCATGGTTTTTTCCATCTAGACTTTACACTAAAGCACAGTTTAGCTTCCATAACCCTGGTTTAGTGTGTAATCTGAATTGGATCAGCGAGTCATAGCTGTGGCAAAATTTGAATCAAGGTTTTCCAATACACTGTCCACTAGCCTTAACTTATGCCTTTGCATTTCTGATTAATGCTACAGAAACTGTGCTTTAAAATTGCCATGGTGACACAGAAGAGCAATGAAAGCATATTCCTTCTTTGTTCAGCACTGTGCAATGCACAGACAGTGCACATCATTTACAAATGTAGTATAAGAGATATATTGCGCTTAGCCATATAACACTGTTTCTGAAACATTAAAGAATGGCTAAACAGTGTTCGTGTTGGCTCTTTCCTTCTTATGCCACTCAGTTTTTCCCTTGGATTTAAATTTGTTTCCTTGCACACTGCTTTCAAAGCACTACATCCGGATGCCTTGACAGTCCTTGTTTCTTTTATTTTCAGGAATTAAAAAGCATCAAGAGGCTGTTTTCTTTCGAGAAAACAACTGTCACCTAAATGAGCACACAAACTAGCCTGGTGATGAATAATAATGACTCAACCTTCACTTCAAAGGCCCCTAAGAGAAGTTTCTCTGATTGCCACCCTTTCACCACTTAAATGGCATCCTACGAAGTATATTCCAAAAATACACGGGGAGGATGCGGGATGTCTTTATTTGAGATGAAACATGGTTTCCCATTTGAAAATTATAAATAGATTGGTTAATGCTGGCCCCTTTTTTATCCTTGGTCTGCTCATTTCATTAGTGACTGTAATTTGAATCCTAGCAACTTTCTCTTTTGTCTGCAGCAACAAGTACTAAGAGGTTGTAAAGTCAAAGTTAGGGGAGGGGCGGTCCCAGATACAAGGCTCTTAGTTCTCTCTGACAGTGGCTTTTCCTCTTTTTTCTTGCATCAGGAATGGCAGCAGAACATTTTCACTTAGGTGTGTTTATGTATTCTGTTATAGCCTACCCATGCAACAGGCATGGGTCTCTTCTCCTTTCTCCCAACCTCTTGCAGGTGCTTAACCATTGCTACAAGGTGAGCCAGCAAAGGGGCTTACGCTCAGTGACTTTTCCTCTGGTTGCATGTTGTCCACGCTGCCCTAGGAAAGTTCAGTCCCCTCCTCTTGCAGCCTGATTAATTGAACACACACACAATGGGAAACGATATGACTCTAATTGCAGGGGGAGGGGCAATTATATTAGCAGAAGTACAAAGAAGAAGTAATTAATCAGGCAGAAACCAGGGGGGAGGAACCTTTTAAAAAGAAGAGAAAACAGTGAAAAGAAACTCCCAAACCTGTGGAGTATTTTCTAATGTTTCATACTTTTTTTAAAAAAAGAAAGAAAGAGAAGTTGAGTTTTCTGTAGCAGAGGAAAAATATAGAACCATCACTGGGAAAACGAAGCCTGATTATACAAAGATGGTGGTTTCTTAGGTGAAAAGTACTTGGGGAAAGTGATGGGAAGACACCCCCTTGGCTCCTGTATCCTGTGCAAGGCAACCAGTCATGCTGCCCTAAATCTACCTCTGGCAGTACCCTAAACAAAAAGAAGTCATCATAAGGCTCTTAAGAACTAGGTTGCACATTAGATTTACTAACAGTCATAAGAGCAACCCTGTTCTTCATGGATGCTCTTCAACCTATAAGCCGAGAAAGCTGGAGGAGAATCACAATCACATGTGCAGAGAAAGAAGAGCTGCTGGCATGCACCCCCCCCCCAGCATCTGTTCTTTAGCGCCTCTTATTTTTAATTGCTATTTTGCCCCCTAAAAGTTGGAAAGGGAAAGTCAAGGAAATTGGCCTCTAAAGGGAAAGAGGGGGGAGGTGAAGAATGGATGGAGAAAGATCAGTGGGTCTTCCTTCCTTATGTATGTGGACATGGTCCCTTCTGGCTTTCTCTGCCTCTAGGGAAAATAGCTTCCAGAACAGGCAGAATGACATCATCACTTCATTCCTAACAGTAAGAAAATTCCCAAGACTCACGTCAATTTGCTTGGGTAGCTGGAACAAAATTTTCTATCTCAATGCACTCTGCATGTACACGCATGGTATACATTTAGAGAAATCTAAGGACAAATGCAATTATATTCCCAATGGCACATGACATAAATAAGCACGGTGCCTCGGGGGGGGGGGGACTGATTGGTCATTAAAAAATATATATGCTTAGATGCTTCAAAATATGCTTCCATTTAAACGTTTTAAGACAACATCACTCCATTTTATACATATTTGAATATTTTGCCCCAGTGTCTCCAGGACCTATACTTTGTTACAATGTATTATTTCTTTAGAAAATGTATAGTTGCTATGTATTATTTATTTTAAAAATGTTTACTCAGCTTTTCCATTTGCAAGGGTTCTATGGGGGGGGGGGGAGAGAATGATTAAAAACATCAAAGCAATAATCAAATATGACAGTTGCTGTATCTAAAGTTTATTCTCAAATCACAAAAAACAGATGCAGCTCAGGTAAACTCCCAGCCTGTAAAAAAAGGGACAAACAATGCAATCCTACACTGTACACACATACTCAGAAGTAACTCCCCTTATTTTCAGTGTAGCTTACTCCTGGGTAAGAGGGTATACAATAGAAGTCTAAATATTTATAAAAACAATTTTTAAAAGTTTCAAAAGCACACTTCTGAGAAGACCACATTCTTACCCAGATGGTAAGAAACGTTATAGATGTGAGACCACAACTGAAAATTCTCTATCAGCCTTACAGATAATTCAACTTCTGTTGAAGAGACTTGTGACTGGGCCTCAATGGTTGGAGAGGTTCATACTGGGGCAACACATACACTGGAGCTGTAAACGACTTCAAAAGTAAGAACCAGCAACATGACAGTCTAGAAACCAATATAATTCTTACAGTATTGCAGTTATTCCCAGCAGCGAATATCTGCCTCATGAGTTCTGCATCAACTGAAGCTTCTGAACTGGGTCCAAGGGCAGACACACATAAAGTTCAATGCAGTATTTCAGGGTCTCACATTTTCAGGAAGGTGGAAAGCTGGGGCAAAAAGCTGACAGATCATGTCCCCAACCACTTCTTCCACCTAAAAATCTAGATCTTGACTTGGCTCAAGGAGATGAATCTCGCCCAGAACAGGTAATTCCATTAATTGTCTAGTTTTAAGACTATCCACCATGAACTACTCCATTTTGTCTGGATTAAGTTTCAAAGTTGCTAATTCCAGCCCTCATGCTGTCATTCAAGGATGACACCACCACATCTGGTACAAAAGGAAAGTAGAAATAGAGATCCCACTCAAAAACTGCAAGTGACCTCTCATGGTGGCTTATATGCTTGGCAGGGGGTTGGACTTGATGGCCCTTGTCGTCTCTTCCAACTCTAAGATTCTATGATTCTATATAGATATGATGTCCCACAAGAAAGTTAATACAAGATCTTTACTACAAGTACCAATACATTCTGGAATCTTCAGGAAAGGTAGGAACCATAGAGCCACAGCAAAACACTGCCAACCAAGGATATCATATGAGTAAGTATCAAAAGCTGGTAAGAAGTCCCAGATAGTCAACATAATCACTCTTCCTATCTATCTCCTAGTGAAAATAAACAAGGACAACAGCTCAGTGGCAGAGCAGATTTGCTGCATGCAGAAGTTTCCAGGTCCAGCCCTCAGCATCTACAAGTAAGGTTGGTGTCCTAACCCTCACTGCTGGACAAAAAACTAAAACTCCCAGCTTTGTTTCTGCCAATGGCTTTAATGCATATATCAGACTGGTACATGGGCAAGATATAAGACAAGGTGCAGGAAATACTCAAGAGGTTTAGACTCATGGCTGAGCACATGTTAAGACAACGATGCAACAAGTGCTGTTCCTCTGCACCTTCCTTTTGAAAAGCAGAGTTAGCACAACACTTAGTGCAAGCAGCTGGAGCAGTAAATGGGCACTCATTTGAGAGGGTTGGGTCTACAAAGTTTGTTCACACCCATGTCTCCATGTCCTTGGAAATGGAGGAGGTATCAGTGCAGGCTCAACACCGGATTTCCACTCATAGTCACCTCCTCAGAAGAAGGCTTCTCACCGACAAGAGGAGAGGTGGTCCTTGTAGTCTTTGCCCCATTCCCACATTTGTACTTGACTTCCAGGTAGTTCTTAGGCAAAATGTTATTTCCCTATACTTGCCAATACTTGCTACACCCAATGTCAGCTTTGTACAGAAACTTCTGAACAATTTCAACAGCAAAGTTTCCTTCCTTTTTCTCAAACCACAAGATAAAGAGGGCACATGGGAACGGAACCCGCGGGGAGAAAAAGCTGACCACAAGCGATGCCCACCCAGCTCAACTTCCACTCTGATAATATGGCCACAGTGCATCACATATGCAGGAAATAGCTAACATCCAAGGTCACAGCAGAGTTACTAAAGCAGGATTGCTCCACTCTCAAGGGTATGAGCAGCAAAACCGCTTCTTAAATATATACTGCAAAATGCTATTTTGAAATATTGTGAAGTAAAGGGAAATTCAGAAATGGCATGGTCATCCCCACAAATGAAAGTTGAAAACAGGAAAGTGTTCATATTGTGGTTCTTTTCACACCTAGCCCTTCTTTACCTCAAAGAGGTGAGAGGTTTTACCTTTAACTAAGTACAATGATGCAGGAATGTGTTGGTTTGGGGCCCACAAAAGAGACACTGGTACTGATTTATTGAAGGGAAATAAAGTTCATAGATTTCTGGACAATGAGCCCATTTCCCTTCACATTCTTTGATTTCCTTATTTGCAGTCTCCTCACCCTTGGCACTTTCAGCTCCACATTCCAACCAACTGAGTTACTGACATTTCTACAGCTTTAAGGGTGGTAATTCAAAAAACAACAACAAGAACACAGTGTCAACTTGGAATTACACCTGTTTAAGTCCATCATGTCTTTTCTACTGTTTCAACCTTAGCATTAGCCACAAAGCATTAGAAACAAATACTATAGCCTGTTCAAAGAATGGCTGGTCATGCAATCTTCCTTTGAAGTTGACTATAAAAACTCTCAAAATGGCTCTCAAGCTGCGGTTGGGGATAGGTGCAAGCTCTGCAAAGAAGGCAGGGGTCGCAACTGCGGAGACTCTGACAGAGATCATTTGCTACAGAAGGGAAGCACCCACTGTTCCTCATCTCTCTCCCCAAGTACTTACATAGTGGGCGCAAGTCCAGATAGACACTACAGGGCTTATCACCATTTATCTCCTGAATACTCTTCCATTCAAACAAATTGCCACTGCCTGGTTTCTGCCTCTGGCACTACTGCTACCAATACTCCCTCAAGGCACAATGGAAGGAAGAAAAATATGCAGTAACACTCTTGGGGACACCTGTGTTGGACATTGTTAGGAGTCATGGACAGCATCTCAAAATGGAACCCATGGGAAGAGCCATAGCTCAGTGACAGAGCATCTGCTTTGAACACAGAGAGTCCCAGGTTCATCCTGGGCATCTCCAGGTAGAGTTGGGAGAGTTCCCTGCCTGAAACCCTGGAGAGCCACTGCCAGTCCGTGTAGACAGTATTGAGCCAGATGGACCTATGGTCTGATTCCATACAGGGCAGCTTCCTATGTTCCCAGCTTTATAAAGTCATTAACATTCTGTCTGTGGTGGCCATGTTTCAATGACGTGATACTACTGTCTCATCCATTAGGACAGCTGCAAAAGAACCTGCACCGGCCCAGTCTTCTCCTGGCTTTGCATGACTGATATAATGCAGTAGTAGTAATAGTAACAACAGCAACTATCCCAAACATACCAACAACTGCTTTCCCCTCCTCTAAACAATATTTACTTAAGTGCTATTATTTCATACTCTTGAAAATTCTCAACTCAGTTCCCTCCAAGGCCTATTAGCAAAGGGATTATTCTCATATTACATGCCTATCAACAACATGTACAGTAAGAAAAATGTGAGCCAGAGATCTTACAGCCTGTTACTTCACAAATAATTAACAAGTTGTTATAGCTGCAGCGCCACAGGATTTCTAAATTGACATGTAACCAGAGCCTGGCTACATTGCAAGGATTTCACAGTGACAGCTAAACTGATTGAGAACATTTTTTCTTAATCATCCTCTCCCCCCACTAAGAATCATGAATCCAACAGTTTGGGTAGCTGTCCAACATCAGCTGTCTGGTATAAGCTGTCAGTCTCATAATTAGGGATAGAGGGGATATACACACATACCAAACAAAATTTGGATGACCAGTCTTGAAGGCAGCTTACAAGGGTTTTCACTGGATTTTGAAAATATTTGAAATAAATTAAATCCACCATCAAATTGTTTTACGGTAATAACCCTAACTTAAAAAGGAAGCCTGCAGTGGAAGAAGTAGACACAGTGTAAGAAATATGGGACAGATACAGTGTGAAAACAGTTGAAAATCTGGTACCCAACACATGAAATACATAGCATTTTTAAACACTGGAAATGCAGATGTGATTGCAAAGAAGAAATGAAGAAACAAAAAAGCTGAAGCAGACTTTATGAACAGGAAGTTACACTTTTCCATTTCAAAACAGCTGTCATGATGAGAGCAGAAATGAATTCAATGAAATGTTTCACAACAGCATCTCACAACAGGAAAGAGATATTGGGGTTGAGGCAGATACAGTCAATGAAAATGTCAGCTTGGACCAGCCAGTGAAAAAGGCAAACTCCAAAATGGGGATTAGGTAAGAGTCAAAATGGAACCTTCAGCCCTGCAATGCCCTCATCTATGGTGCAACCACATTTGAATTTTTGCGTACCATTCTGGTTGTCCCATCTCAAAAAAGATATTGTAGAGGCATATGGTACAGAAAAGGGCAGGAAAAATGATCAGGGAGTTGGAGCACCTTCCCTATTAGAAGAGACTGCAGTTTATATCCCCAAAGAGGAACATAATAGTGGTTTATAAAAGTGAGCATCATGTGTGGAAATGGCAGAGAAAAGAAAATACACACAATCAACTTAGGGAAATGAGTTTATAATCCTAGACACACTTACCTGGAGAACGTCCTGATGAACAATGGAACTTACTACTGAACAGACAAGCATAGGATTGTGTCGTCTCTGCTGCAAGTTGTGGCAATGACCACTAGCTTAGATGGTTTTAAAGGGGATTAGACACATTCATGAAGAGCAAGTCTATCAACAGCTATTAGCCATGAGCATTTTCTTGGAGGCAGCTGGCTGGTCACAGGTGTGGGAAACAGAATGCTAGACTCGTTGGATCTCTGGGACTCTTGTGTTCTTATACTCATAATTAAATTTTGGAATAATATTGGTTCATGGCATATGGGTGAATTCAAACACACATTTCATCTCTTAATAGTTGCAACAATAAGGGATAACTTCCAGATGTAAAACAGCTGCCACAGACCAGAATACCCCAAACAAGTTTTTATATTATTTAAAGGAAAGAGTTTTGAATTAATGCAGTTTATATGTTCATATGTGAGCCATTGAGAAGGCAATCCTATACTCAGTTACCCAAGAGTTAAGTCTCATTGTGTCCACTACAACTTACTTCTGAGCAGAAAGATTGAATTTCATGTAAATTAATATCAGGTAGAGCAAGTGAGGAACCTGTGGACCATCCTTGTCAGTGGTCAGGGACAACAAGAATTGCAGTCCAGTAACATCTGGAGAAAAGGGATGCGGGTGGCACTGTGCGTTAAACCACAGAGCCTAGGACTTGCCGATCAGAAGGTCGGTGGTTCGAATCCCCGCGACGGGGTGAGCTCCCATTGCTCAGTCCCTGCTCCTGCCAACCTAGGAGTTCGAAAGCACCTCAAAGTGCAAGTAGATAAATAGGTACTGCTCCGGCGGGAAGGTAAACAGCGTTTTTGTGTGCTGCTCTGGTTCTCCAGAAGCGGCTTAGTCATGCTGGCCACATGACCCGGAAGTTGTACGCCGGCTCCCTCGGCCAATAAAGCGAGATGAGTGCCGCAACCCCAGAGTCGGTCACGACTGGACCTAATGGTCAGGGGTCCCTTTACCCTTTACCTTTACCTAACATCTGGAGGGTCTGTTTCACCTACCAATTGTGAACCATGGTCTGTCCATCTAGACTTTACACTAAAGCACAGTTTAGCTTCTATAACCATGGTTTAGTGTGTAATCTGAATTGGATCAGAGAGTCAAAACTGTGGCAAAATTTAATCAAGGTTTTCCAACACACTATCCACTGGCCTAAACTTACCCTCTTAGGAAGCAGAGAATCATCAACAAATATACAAGCACATCTGAATCAATGTAACACTTTGTTCATTTTGATAGCTAATGGAAAGAGAGCACAGACACTTATTTTAATTCTGCATGACCTGGAAACACCACCAGAATTCTAAGTTCCGTTATGAAAATAGAAAAGGACTGCTTGTAATCTTGCCGTAATGGATTTTTTTCAAAAAATACAGATCTTTAATTAGTCCTTTTAAACATTAAGCTCATTTAGAAACTTAAGAGCTACAATTCTCTATCAAACTTGACATGCATGCAATTATGTTCTCAGTGGATAAAAATGTACCAGCAGGAAGATCCGTTCTCCTAATGTAATGCATCCCTACCACCCAGGAATCTGAAGCTCTCATCAGAATTCATAATCCCCAAACATGAAGCCCATGTTTTCATAGTTTCAGATTTGGAGCTCTTGCGAGGATTTGAATAAAAAAACAGCTACTTCCGAAACATGACATCAAGCTCAGACCATGAATATGTGACATCTGCATTTTCTCTCAGTTGCTCATAGGTTTATATTTCTTATTAAGCCTTAGCTAAGATTAGAGAAAGCTGGCTCATATTTCTAACCTGACTAAATAATGTCCTAGTTGCAATAAGAACCACAGTTCTACATTTCTTTAATATTGTTCCATTGCCATCTTTTTTGCTTTTTGAAGCCAGTGTGGCGTGCAAATCTATGGACTGCACCTTACAAAATGCTTCTTTCATCATAATTCTACAGCTGTTTGTAAGAGCAAAGGACCAAATTCTAAACATGCATGTAAGAGCCATCTATCTCAACACTATTCAGTGCAAACAACTGGTTGATGAAGTAACGGTTTATTAAATATTCAAACAATTTACTTCCATTCACCAGATTCAGATTGGTACAGTAAGGGTATGTGTGAAGCATAATCTAATTTGGGGAAGAAGACACGGTCTTATCCATATCCTTAATAGGTTTCAAACAAGAACTGGCATGCCTCTTACCCACGTTCTATATCCACAAATTATTCTGAAACTTGTTCAGAATTTATCTTGAACCCTTTTGTATTTCACTAATCTTCTTTTCAGTAAAAGTTAAGACCTTGGTGAGAGCTCATTCATTCATATTTTACATTTCCCCTTTCCTGTCTGATAAATGAATGATACAATGTTGACCCCATTATGTATTTGATTCTGTTGGGGGCTGAGTTTGAATTGCAGGGGATAGAACTGTTGGTAATGTTATATTTATTCTTTTACAGAGCAATAAATGCTACTTAATTAAGAATCAGAGAATTCTCATGTTGTGGAACAGTTGTAGTTTTTGAAATGTTAACCATTGAAAGACTCCACACACCAGAAGTTGTGCTGATCTTCATGGCACTACACCCCTAAGACAGCTCCACCATCCTCCAAATATAGGATTTTATTATTGGACAGACTAAATATTTAAGTCAGATAACTTTTTTTTAAAAAAAATCTCATTTCAGAAATTTAAATTTTGCTATTTTTCAGAAATTGGAAAACTTCAGGCTAATGTGTTACACATTAGCGGTTTAACACACAGTGTGGTTGTTTCCTTCCATTACGTTCCTAGTCACATTCTTACCTTGCTGTACACACCTGAGAGGGAGCAAGTGTGTCTTCAAGCAATGTGCACTACCTGATTTGTTTCATCACACCCACAACTTCCCCAACTCCTGTTCAATGAAGCTGTGGCCGGCACATTTTCTGCCATGCATGCCTGCACAATGGCTGTTTGAAGTGGCCCCCACCTCAGCTTAACTGCAGCTTATGTTTTCAAATTGCATGGAAGCTGGCTGGAGGGAAAATGCATCAAACAGGGGTATTGATCAAAAAATGGCAGGATCTGTACAGATTGTGCCTAACACCACGTGAACTCAGCTTCAAACACCAGTAGTGGGAGCACACTGGAGACGTTGTAGACAGTAATGTGTACACAGCCTAAAACAATGTTGTCAGTGTAAGGTGTTATTCTTCCCACAAACTATTCTTGTCATTGCATGGCTAGCCATAACTCATTGGATACTGCTTATGATGTCACCAACAATCCGTAGGCCAACATCCACGTCCAGGGTCTGCTATTTTTTAAAGGAAGGGGGGGGGAGATGAGCAGTATGTGGAATATCTGCCTGTCCAGTACGTTTTCTCTGCACAAGCCTCTGTGGAAAACGTCTTCAAGCAGTAGCAGAGTTGAGCAATGGTTGCCTCCATGTGAGAAGGAGGAAAGGAAAGTCCAGACACTGTTCTTGCTCTCTCTAACAGCGGAAACGTTGTGAGGGAGAACACACCTAGAGACTCCATTGAGCTCATCTCCTTCTGCATTGCCTCATGCCATTTGCTAGCTTCTTCCTGAGGCAGCTTCTGAACATCCTCAAAGGTTTCAGGTTCACACCTAGCCACAAGACTATCTCCATTGATTGTGTGTCTTGATTTCACTTCTGGATGCACCTCTAATTATCCCCATAACCAGAACCATTTTAAAGCTACCTCCACAGACCCTAATTCACAGGAAGCTTAAGAACTGGCCACCTGCCAGTCTTAGGTATCTAAGCTGCCCATGACAACTCCTGGTTTGAGTTGCAGCCAACTGGCTTGGTTTAACCCTGACCAGCTATTTTTCCCACAGAGATCCATTTGTACTGAGACATGTCTTCATTCAAATGGTGGGCATTAGAACATTTGCTGTACAACTTTCATCTAACCACTCCTGGAGACAAAAAGTATACACATATGAGAAGAGAAGTCACCTTATGATGTTCCAACGAAGAAGAATAGAATAGAATGTATGCCATTTGTGTTCCAATACTCCTGAAATGCACTTTACTGTAGAATAAAGCAAGGCTCTTTCTTTGTCTTCTTTTATAGTAAAAACAACCTTTTTCTCCATGGTGTCAAGGCAATGTTTTGAGTGGGGCTGAGATTACTTTTAAAGGGATGATTGAGGGTGGAAAACTCTTTCCCACCCACTGCTTCCTTGCTCAGGTTGCCTCTTAGCTTTCAACTGCATGCTTATGTTTTTCTTATAATGCTCCATTTTATTAGCTAAAAGTACCTAATAATATTTTTTTATATTAAGGAGCAATAACATGCCCATCATATAAATGATAAAAATAACTTTGATTTCTTTTACATAGCCTTGTAAAACCTTTTTTTTAAAAAAAAACTCATTGTCTCCAAAATAAGGCTTTTAGAGCTACAACAATCCCCCCCCCCCCGCAGATAGTTTGAATGGTGCCAGACCTGGATCTTGAACAAGCCCCCCCTGGAATTTAGGTTTCAGTTCTACAAATGCAAAGTCATGACTTCATACTCCTGAAGGAGATAATCAGAATGTTGTGTTGCTCACTAGATGAAATGTTCCTGACCAATGCTACAGCTCTGTGGAAACTTTCCTGGAAGTTAAGGTCTACTAAAATTATGAGACTTGATTCTGAGCAGCTATGCACTGCACTGTGAGATCTAAATGCCTGTGTACTCTGCACTTTCGAAGCCCAAATATTTTCTTTTAGCAGACTATCCAGTTGTTGCTATTCTTCATTCCTGAAGCAGCTACATTTCAGCACAGATATGTGTATATATACTCTGAAATGTTCAGTATGTATTCCTGTTACTATATTAGAAGTGGGGCTCCACAACAAATTGTTGCAGTGCATCCCTGGTGTGCATGTGTTAACCTGAGCCTGTGGCTGAGGGGGCTGTTGCCTCAGGATTGCAGAGGAGGTTCTCCCTCTGAACAGGAGCAGTGACACCCAGCAGTTCCCTCCTGTATGTGATAAGAGTGTCTTCTCAATGGGTTGCTCAACATTAGGAGAACCACAAGTCCCTTCACTGTCCACTTCACCAGTTCTCTTCCCATCTTCTCTGACACTCATCCAATCTTCTTTCTCCACTCTGCTCCTTCCTCCCACTTTCTAGCATGTCATCTAAATCAGGGCTTGTGGGCAAGCTCTTTCTTTGCTAGGCATGAATGGAAACAAATGCTTGTTCTTGGTTTAGTTCATCATCACAAAGCAGTGCCACCCACCCATAACTAAGACGGCCGCTCCAGAAGGATACCATGGTTGATGGTATCCAAAGCCGTTGAGAGGCCAATGAGAATTAACAGGCATGCATTTTTCCTATCTCTCTCCCAGCAGAGGTCATCATACAGGGTGACCAAAAAGGCTCCATGAAGAGAGAAAGGGTGCTCAGGGGCAATTGTGTCAATGGCCCAAGCCATCTGGATGTTCCAGAGGTTGGCCAGGGCTTTGACAGGAGTGCCAGTCGAATTAGCTGGAAAATTCATGAAAGTCATCTGGAAACCCATTGGATCCCTCAGCCTCTGAGAGTAAGGTAAAGGTAAAGGGACCCCTGACCATTAGGTCCAGTCATGGCCGACTCTGGGGTTGTGGCACTCATCTCCCTTTACTGGCTGAGGGAGCCAGCGTACAGATTCCGGGTCATGTGGCCAGCATAACTAAGCCACTTCTGGTGAACCAGAGCAGCACACGGAAATGCTGTTTACCTTCCCGCCAGAGCAGTACCTATTTATCTACTTGCAATTTGACGTGCTTTCGAACTGCTAGGTTGGCAGGAGCAGGGACTGAGCAACGGGAGCTCACCCCATTGCGGGGATTCAAACCACCGACCTTCTGATCGGCAAGTCCTAGGCTCTCTGGTTTAACCCACAGCGCCACCTGCATCCCTTCCTCTGAGAGTAGACCATCCTAATAGATTCCCCACCTCTGCAGAGGGGGAATAGTGCTGAAAGCTTTGGCTTAGCTCAGTGTGGTGTGGCAGCAAAAAGGATCTGGTAGGAGCAAGCTCTTATCTGGGAGCCTGCACATGGTTCTGCTAAGCCATAGTTTGGCACAATGTGAACACGCAAACCAGGCTTCTGTAGCTACTTCCACTAAAAAGGATCTCCACACACCTTGTCCATGGAAGCAGTTGTGTGTGGTCTTATTCTCCTCTAACACCACACTATTTACATTAGCTAAAACAAACACATCGAATGCATAAATTAGCTTCAAGAGTTTATTTTCCTCTCTGGCTGAAAGTGCAAAGGCCCACCTTAAATGGATTAGTAAAGTTATGGCCTTGCACTCTCCCCCACCCGCCCTACCTAAGATAAAGCAGTACATTGGGTAAGCATGTTGTATTATATATGTGTATATGTGTTTTATTATATGTTTGATTTTATATTCTCTTTCATTTCCCTTCTTTCAGAATATTAATGAGATTTGCCTTAGGCTACTCAAAAGCAACAACCTAAATCCCCATCAGTGTAAAAATGTTGGGTTCCACACCTAAGAAAACTACTCACTAGGAAGGACAATGATAAGAGTTGGAAAGGCGTTCTGTCACATAAGAAAGAGGCCAGACCAATTCTAGAAAAGCTTATCAATCTGGATATAAATAAATGAGATCCAAGAAGGTTGACAGCTATCCTAAGTGAAGTTTCACTGTGAAAGATAATTACTCAACTCCTTTTTTGTGTTAAAATTCATCTTTCAAATAACTGTGAATGCAAGAAATAGAGAAATAAAACTTCTGGAAATTTTGAAACTATGGGAGGGATTGAAATATACATTATACCTACTTTAAAAAATTAAATGAAACCTAAACTTATTTTACACCTTTAACAACATAAAAGGGAGCATTTATAATTTAGGATATAAAATTGTCCTTTTGGTATATAAATGAAAACTATAGATGCCTAGTTTTGTATAAACAAAATTATGAATATATCCAGTTCAATACATCTTTCTTCTGTGGGTACAGTGGTACCTCGGGTTACATACGCTTCAGGTTACAGACTCCGCTAACCCAGAAATAGTACCCCGGGTTAAGAACTTTACTTCAGGATGAGAACAGAAATCGTGCTCTGGTGGCATGGCAGCAGCAGGAGACCCCATTAGCTAAAGTGGTGCTTCAGGTTAAGAACAGTTTCAGGTTAAGAACGGACCTCCAGAACGAATTAAGTACTTAACCCGAGGTACCACTGTATTTGTTAGACCTCAATTCTCACCCAACATTTCAGATTGTTCCTCTTAAGCTTTGGCATACACAACAGTTCTTTTGCAGTTTCTGCTCTAACACCTTCTGATATTTTTATTCTCCAGCAAGACTGGGCAATAAGCTGCTTAAAAAAACAACAACCCACAGAAAGGTATTTGTGCCAATCAGGAATAGGTGATAGGTTTGACCAGAAGGGAGGACCAAAGCCAGAATGACAGCAGAAGCACAATATTTGGCTTGACTGTCTCCAAATCAAACCAAAGGTCTTTGGAAGAAGACAAGCAGCAATTCGTGCTCTTCTTACGAAGATGGCCACGTCCTCTAGGTGGAGAAATCAAATCTTCATTCTGATAGTTGCATATGTCACAATTACCATACTCTATTGTTTTGATTGATAAATCTTTAACAGCATCTCAATCATTCTAAAAAAAGATTGCTTTTCATAGACACGTTTTCCAGTGTCCCCCAATATTTTCCCACTGGAAAACATGATATAAAGTAGTTAGAAATAAACAAGGAGGGGAAGTTTACCTGTTTATTTTTTTACCCTTCCCCTGTCCCGGCTACCACATCTCTACTGATAAGTATGCTGGCTCATCTATAACAATCTGTCGGGCTATGACCTATGTAATAGCTAGTAAACATAAATAAGAAGCCAGACCACAAAGAATATAAAATCTTCAAATTAAATAGCAGATGCGTGCTAGCTTTTTCTCCTCTCCATAAAACCTTCTGGAGATGAAAGAAGATGACATGTCCTAAATTATATCAGTGAAGAACAAAGGCAGCAGACACAGATGCTACACCACAGCAACTTTTGTTTCCTTCAGGCATTTGAAGCTCCTAGGCTTCCAAGCAGATGCTGTTTATAGCACAGCTGAAAATTGCTGAAAGTTTATATGAATGGAAGCTGAGATGCCAAAGCACCAACTTGGAATGTGAAACATTTCCACCACTGGGGAAAGCAGTCACCCTGTCAACCTCAGTTACTTATTGCACCATATATGTACTCCAGGAAAAGGCAAATGAATCCAAACTCAACAGGTTTCTACAGAAATTTAGAAGAGCTATAGCAAACTCCCAATTGACTAGGCTAACTGATGTACCGGTACATACTACATCCACGATCACAGGCACCACGTCTCCTAATACCATTTGCTGATGAGAAACAAAGGAAATGCCTATTGCCATCATGTACTGCCTGAGGGTTTCCCATAGGCAGCTGGTTGCCCACTGTGGGAAACAAGATGCTGGATTACTGATAGCCCTCTGATCTGCTCCATCACAACGTTCATGCAAGCCACTGAGCTGAAACTGTTCTTTCTGCCTAGCCCAGCCACTTCACCAACATAACTTCACCCTGGGATCTGTTTCTTGGTCACATTAAATTGTAACAGGACCTAGGAATTTTCATACAGTTGCCTCTGTTGCCATTTTGCTGTATATTTTTGGAACAAACACATAATGAGTGCAAATGAAACCTGACTCAACACTGGCCTTTCTCCAATTCACAAAGTTTTACTAACATTTCAAGAACAAAGCGCTGTCTTCAGTAGCTTGTAAACCCTATATATCTACAGATTCTTCAAGGCATATAGATGTTCAGCAATGAAACAACTGCTTTAGTGATCTTTATTCACATCCAAGGCTCATATTTTATTGGAATTCCTCTATTGCTTTCATCTGTCACAGCAAAAAAAGAGATCTTGCAGCAGAACCCAGGATTGCCTCAAACCAAGTGGGATGGCAGAGTAATTTTGCATAGCACTGTAGCCATTTTCTTTCAAGACAAAAGTTACGGAAAGTGTTCCAAAAACTATGGAAAGAGGTACTTAAGCGAACAGGTAGAAATGGCAGAATATTATTCTTTATTCGTTTTATTTATATACCACCCTTCCTATCAATGGAGACAAGGGCAGTGAACAATGTAAATAACAGCACTTGTACACAATGATTAGAAAACTAAAATAAGAAAACATGATACAGCAGCACAACAAAACTGTTAAGACCCAGAGGAAAAAATATGTCTCAAAACGAACAAAAATGTTTTCAGTTGACATCTAAAACATGACAACATAGAGGATGATCACACAGGAAATTCCACAGTTGAGGTGCTTGCTGCCACCAAGAAGCGCCCATCTCAAGTCATCACACACCACGGGTCATGTCCATTGCCAGGATCTTAAGCAGGATCTCCTTGGCTGATCTCAAAGCATTGATTGATTGGTATTGGAGGAGGCTGTCCATTAAGCGCATGGGTTCTGTACCAATTATAGGGCATTGTACACTTGTACCAATGGTTCGAACTGGACCCAGTAGCTCACAGACAGAGAGTGAAGTGCTTTAAGAATTGGGGTTATATGATCCCACCTAGCTGCCTGCAACAAGTAACCAATGGGGAAAGCTTGAGTCAAATCTTTCTCACCTAGGTCTCAGTAATACACACCAGTTTACAGGTAGCTCTTTCATCAGCAGTCATGCTGCAACAGAGTGTTGTTTTGTTGTAGACTGACCTGGTGTTCACTAACAGCACCATCAGGTGGGAAGGTAGGTTGGCCTGACTACCCAAGGCTTGCTGGTTGGGGAAAGACAGAGTTTCCAGTGTCTTGTAGTGCTACTCCTGAGATGACTAAATAAATAATCCTTGGCCATTGGCCAAGCTGGCTAGGCCTGATGGAAATTGTACCCAAAACATCTAGAGGGCTACAGATTCCCTATCCCTGATCTAGAACTTCAGTGCTGCTTGAAGTGTGGTTACTGCTGGTGAAGTTCCTGTGTCATCCTTGACAAAGCAAGCAGGGAACGTCTTGCAGTACCATCTCTTAAACGAAAGCACATTGCAGCCCGATGCTATTGAATTTCAGGAGTATAGAGTTGCATTTCTGTAGATCACTGGTGCAGTGGTGGCTGAAAGGCATTTACAGCAACATGAAACTGAATCATTGCAAGTTCTGCCTTGGTCCAACTCTCCATGCATCTTCTCTGCCTACATTTCAAGGCTGTGTGTGGTGCGAACATTGTAGGGGGCCAGCTCAGTGCCACTAGCACCTCCAGCAGCAATGGGAAAAGGTTTTTGGATGCTACTGCAGCAATCATTGTGTTGGGATTTTTGCTATGCACTGAAAATTCTACCTCAGGACACCCTCATGAAACTGGGAACCCTGCTGTAGTGCAATCATAGTCATTCTCTGTGCCAGACAGACTTATTTTCTTTTTTTGCTGGACTCAGGGCATAGCAAATGTTTTATCGCTGCATGACAGGGGAGCAGTGACTATGTTCCCACTATATTCCACTACATCAATCACCTTTTTCCTCCCATTGTGTAGCCCTTATTCCTTGCTTCTCACTTTTGGCATGCCATGTCAGATACAAAAGAACTCATTTCTGGAGCCTAGTCACACTGCCACTTAGTGGACAATATAGATTAAAAAATATTAAAGCTTCCTTCTTCCTCTGCCCTAGTTTATTTTTCTTCATGACACACACACACACACACACACACACACACACTTTGTTGTATCTAACAAATAGAACCAACACATTATTACAAAAGCACCATCTAAATAGATGTCATCATCACAATAACACCCTGGTGTGCAAGTGCATTTGTAATGGGAAGGAACTCAGCCTCTATCTGCAGGGAGCTCTAAAGCGTGTCCACTGCCTGGCTCACGAACCACAGTAGTGCTAACAGCAGTTTTCTTTGTTCAGTTTGTTTTGTGAGTGTGCTGGTGCAGACACTTCATGGGGCCGTTCTGCTATCACCATGTGTTCCTTGGTTCCACGTATGCATCTCTAATGTACAAACACTGTTAGTGTGCACCACCATGAATGATACCACATACGTTGTAGGGGTGTCTGCTGGTGTTGGTATCTTTTTTCCTGCTTAAAATGCTATCGTTTTACTGATCATTTTATTGCAGGAAGTACATAGGATCCTAACTACATTATGCTGCTTTTTGGCATAGCAGGGCCTCAGGAATGCCCCTTAAGCCTTTGGCATTAAACAGACCTCAATGGTTTTGGGTTTTAAATTGCCCTTGTTCTTTGCCTTCTGAAATATCTGAACTTAATACTTCGGAAGATTTGCTCCATGTATATATAGCCGTCCTTGAATATAGATGTTTTGGCATCTACTATATAGCGGAGGCACCACATCAAAGCTTGTGCCATCACTTTTTTCCTGTTCTGAATGTAATCTACTTAGCTAGGTCAAATATATATGGCAGAAAAATATGTCACCCATTTTACAGAAGAGTGAGCTAGCCACTGGAGATTTCAGCAAAAGAGCAAATGTCACGCTATCCAGTTGACTGGGTGGAGAATGCACTGAGTCAATTTACATACTGCTGTTTTTGTTTGTTTCCAAAAGATATTAAAATAGATCAGCAATGCCCTTTTTCACTGTGGGTGAACTAAATTAAAAGCACCAACCTAGAATTTAAGTGACAGCTGTGTAAACCCAGCAGTTCTCCATAATTAGATTCTTTAGTGATCTGAATTCTATATGATCTGAATATAGCACAGAGGCTGCCTGTGACATGCAAATGCTGTAAAAATATATCATAATGATATTTCCTGTACCGTTTATAAAACTGAGCTTATGTGTAACATGATAAAACATAACAGAAGTGATTTAAAATGAAGAATGATTATCTGAATTTTAAATGCCAAAATTTATCACTACAAATGGTTCCTCTACAGTTTCACTCAACCTCATCTGCAGCTGAGCCATTCACTAATTTAAGCCCCCTAGACCCAACTTCAAACAATATTATATTTCTGGTTAATTTTCTTTTTGTTGGATACTGACATTTAATGTTCTATTTGGTTCTCTGGTACATTACCTTTGATTGTGTTAGAAGAGCATTTCAGTCATCATGTCTCTGCTGTGTACCACAATTTGTATAAAATCCTACAATTCTAATGAATTCATAAAAGAAAGAAAGAAAAAAGAAAAAAAAAACATTTTTTTCTAGCTTGGGAAGCTGCACGATGCCAACTTAGACTGTGGTCTGATTTTGCACATAATGCTAAGCTAAGCTATGGATTCTTCAGACTAACTATGGTTTGTTTGAAAGTGAAAATCCAGCCCACCAGAGTAACAATACCAACAAACTATGATGTGGTTTGTTGCTGGCTTAGGAAACATGACTTGCTTTAACCGTGGTTTGGCAGTATGTCTGAGCCCAACAGCTTTGCTTAACCATGGTTTGTTTGTCCACCTCACAACAGGCACCTATCAAGCCACAGAGACATACAGCAAGAGGATTGTGAAAACAAATCAAGCTTTGAATAAACAAGCCATGCTTGCTCATCTGTCAGATGACTCACGGTTTGTGAAGCAAACCATGGTTGCAACAAATCATGGATTAGCATAATATGTTAATATAAATTAACATATCTCTAACATATATGTGAAGTAAATAAATAAAGCATGGTGATCCAAGACCCATTCCAGCAGGATACCATGATCAGGGATACTGGAAGTCACAAAACATGTGGCAGAGCCAACAGAGACAAGCTCTTCCTGTCCACCTCCTGGTATAAGCATCTTTAACAGAGCAAACCATGCTATCTCTGTCCTGTTAAAAGACTTGTGCTGGCTCTGTACTAGCACATAAGTTCATTCAGGCGCCTCCTCAGACTTGAAAGACCTGGGGAAAGCACAGCTCTTTTCCTAGTACAGTGGTACCTCGGGCTACATACACTTCAGGTTACATACGCTTCAGGTTACAGACTCCGATAACTCAGAAATATTACCTCGGGTTAAGAACTTTGCCTCAGGATAAGAACAGAAATCGTGCAGCGGTGGCGCAGCGGCAGCAGGAGGCCCCATTAGCTAAAGTGGTGCTTCAGGTTAAGAACAGTTTCAGGTTAAGAACGGACCTCCGGAATGAATTAAGCTCTTAACCCGAGGTACCACTGTACTTTAAGGCCATACAGTTGCAATAATCTGCATTTGGACCCCATTACAGCTGGCTCTCCTTCCCCAGCCTATCAAGGCTGCAAGAGAGAGCAGAGATAATATGTTTCCTGAAAGAGACGGACAAGTATTCTAGCACAATCAAAGCCTTGCAGAGGGTTCTAGCCAATGTAGCACACAAGGATTTCTGCTTGTGCAATGAGCCCTCCTTTCTCTCTCCTTCCCCTAAACCTGATCTGGGGGTTCCCTCAACCCTCTAGTGAAGGTGTGCAGAAGGAGACCCAAAAAATGTTGTTGCACAAGAGGAAATCCCTGAACGGATGGAGCGTGGTAGTTGAATACTGCCCATACTTTCCAGTTTATTTTAAATAATGGAATCTCTCCCCACCACTACCCACCCTCCCTGCCTTACTGCTGCAACACTATAGCCTAAAAGCACAATGGGATGATTTGTTTGGAAGGTATTCGTATATCTTCATTCGCAACTGTAGCTGTGGAGTTGTGTGAGTTGAAACAAAGTAAAGGCAATTTGGAAGAGAAGAACAAGAAAGCAGGAAGGCTAGCTGGTTTTCCAGTCATTTAAATGCACCAGGGAACAAAATGCAAGTACAGTACATGAGGAAAGTGAAGCTTGTAGTAAGACTCAAAAAGGAAATGACAGATAATTTAGGTGTGTTGCAACATTTAGCTACACACCAAGTTCTCCCCATATTGCATACTAAATATCACTTCAGGGAAGCCAACACCATGTTGCAGGAATATATGAGAACCTCTTATTGAGCTGCTCTCCTTGTCAATGAGTTTCCCTTTAGCTACACGGCATATTCATCCTGTTAGCTACCCAAAGGGTGGTAAAAGCTGTTAGTCTGTGTTGTCATAGCAACCACCCTATGCACTACTGTGGGTTCAAGAGAATCTAAAGTAACAAAGCCTATTCAAGGGAGGCTGAATGCAATGTGAGCAGCCTTGTCAGAGGAAGGAATGCTTCTAGGGAAAAAGAGAGTGATAATGGCAGAATCTGCTGCAAAGTCAAATAGACACTTTAAAAGGAGCCCAACAGAAATTGTGACTCGCCAAACTCACCACAGTCCATCCAGCCATGCAATTTGGCCTGCCATTTCATAGTCCTAGGCAGAAAGTCCATTGTGACTTGCCATACATTGCTAATGGGCTGCATTTGGCTTGATGGGGCAAATGAAGATTATATACAGGCCCATTTTAAAGTCTCCATTTTGTTTATTCGGAAATAGTTAAAAGGGGAGAGCCTGAACAACAATGAACAGTCAATGTGCATTATTTTAGAAGTTGATGACAACTCATATAGGCCTAAAGGATCTACTTCATCAACAAAAACTGTGCCTGTCTGGGCTCTCACTGCAATATGAAAATTTGCAACTCCCAGCTCGAGTTCTGCTAAAGACGATAGTGCTCAAATCAGATTGGTGCATAAGGAATAGTACAGGTTACAAGGTTCAGCAGGTACACAACAGGCAAGAATACATGCCTCAGCACCAGCAAATACATTGATCCAACAAGCAACATTCCCCCTGCAGCTTCATTTTAAAGTAGGGGGCAGACACAGCTATTTGCGCAGCAAGCATCCTGGGACTGGGCAATCAAATGGGCACTGCTCTGAGCAGCTATGCAAGGCTTGTTCATGTTGCCACTGCTGGCATTGGAGATGGGGTGGATCAGACACCCCCCTGATGCCCAATTTCAGCTCCTCCATCATGTTAGGAACCTCCCCTGGGTCCTCTGTCTGCAATTCTCCAAGCTCCTCCCTTTCCTCCTTGGCATCTGACCATCTCCACAGGGCTCATGACAACGCATTTGAAATATGATGGTTGAAGAGTTCATCTGTGGGTTTGGTCCATCCTAAGTAGCTTCTATATTAAATTAAGTTTAAAAGGGCACACAGGGAGAGCTGCTTTATACCAGGCCAGGTTTTTACTGTCTGCTCTGCTTGGCATCAGATTCTTCAAACTTTCAGGCTTGGACCTTTCACCATCAACTGATACCTGACATTTTCAGCTGGAGGTACCAGGGACTGAACTTGCAACTTAACTGCATTCAAAGCATGTGCTGTGGTCCCTCCCCAGCCTACATTTGTCACAAGAACACAAGAAAAACAAGCAATTACAAGGAACCCAAAGCACATTTGCATTCTTCTTAGAAGTCTTCTATTACAGGTTTCTCTGACGTTTCTGGGTTACATGTTTGGAAATCAATGAAATTGCAGCCAGCGCTGCGGTTCCAAACAATTGAGGCTTTCTTTATAAAGCAGCCAATCCACACCCATCCACCCACCTCGCTGCCCTTCCATCTCAAGGTTTGCAAGACCCCAAAGTCTTTTCAGCATCACATTTAACCATGGATAAGTAGGTTAATGCTGGTTCTTGCAATTATTGTATATTTCACAGTATCAACTCAAATGATTGCCTCAGGCTTAAGCCAGGCTGTCATGGCAAATAACCTGCTTTCGCCCATCAGCTACTGCCTCATTTACAGTTTTTCACTTGTTGTGTGCATTAACCAGCTTCTCAAATCAAAGGTGCTGATGTCCCTCTCCACAAATCTTGTTCCAATATTGAAGAAAACAACAACAACAAAAACATTTGTCTTGTTCTCTTCATCAGGGTTTAAGACTGTCATGCAGCATACAAAGTGATCTAAAGTAGCCATCCTTTGATATAAAAAACATTACAGCCTAACTCACTGTCCCCTTGCCAGAGGGGCAGGAAGGATGACAGGTTATCCATTTATTAAACATGCACATAGCTGCCTGTCTAAAGAGTTTGAAGAACATGTGTATCTTCATCAAGTTAAGGCAAAAGGAGGGGGGAATTGTGCCTTGAATAATAGTTTTGTGCTGAAGCACTGCTACTAACTTCACTGGGTCACTCATTTTCAGCTCATCCCTACCCAACTTGGTAATACATTTTACAGGGCTTTTGCCATGACTTGAGGCTTGATCCAGTCACCCTTCACAACCTCCCCATCACCTCTATGCATGCATGAGAATTTTATGCCACCAGCCCTTCTCTCAGCAGCCCTAAGAGAAGGATAGCTGGCTGCACATACATACATATTATCCATTTGGATAAGCAATGATCTGCGCCAGACCAGCACAGGCCACCTGTGTATTGTGGGTACCCACTGATAAAAGTGGGCCTGATGCAGAATGCCCTTCTGTCTAAAATTGGGCTGTGGAACCTGTTGCCCTGCAGGTGTTATTGGACTATAACTCCCATCACCTCCCCATACAGTTGTCCATAAGGGTTGGGGCTGATGGGATTTAGAGTCCAGCAACATCTGAAGGGCCACACTTTCCTCTTCTACTTCACAGATTCCCATTTCCTATTTTGCAAGGAAATAAGAAATAATAAAATAAGGAAGCATGCATCTTCCAGCATCTTCTCATCTCTTGACAGCATCAACCATGATGTGGCATGTTTTACACTGCTGCTAAACTTGGTTAGCAAACTGAATTTGAAGCTAATTGTATTAGTTTTCCCCAGTGAAGGATGTGTGGGAGAGAGGAGAGGAGCCCTGGTTTAAGAGATCAGTAGTGTGATGTGACATTTGCACCAGGCCTGGAAATATATTCTGTTAGCAAAGATAAAAAAACTCCACTGAATTGAAGTATCAGTGCAGTGCTAAAAGCAGAGAGGTCTTCACCTTTTGGTGAAGTGTAGCAGTGCTGTTGCTACTGTTATTTTGCTTTCTGATGGAAACTTCAAGTGCCATCAGCAGGCTTTGGCAGTGGGTTTGGTGGGAAAAGGGCACTGCAAGCATTAGGAGTAAGCCAGAGGAACAACAAGAGGCTTACTTCTGAGTAAGCATGCACAGAATCAGCCTTGCTATGATCCAAGCAAGAACCACAGGTTTCCATTTCCTCCTACGTTCGATAGGAATATAGGAAACTGCCTTATATGGAGTGAGACCAATGGTCCATCTAGCTCAGTATTGATAACACTGACTCTCCAGGGTTTCAGGCAAGAGTATCTCCCAGCCTTATCTGCATGCAAAGCAGATGCTCTGTCAATGAGCTACAGTCTTCCCCAAACTTTTTTATCTGACCGCAAAAATCCAGGGGGGCTGTATTGTATGAGGGTTGCAATTAAGTTCTACGCAGAGTTAGCCAAACCTAATTCTCCATAGGACTAAGGTGGTGGCTTGTTTCCATTGGAATATAAATTATTGGACTCAGAGAGCCTGATCTGCAAAATGGGTACATGTTTCCACACTTGATTCCTTAATAATATGCAGCATATATTTGTGTTTGTGCATGTGACTTAACCTGCACACTACAGCTGTAGTCAGCTAGTTGTCATATGCCCCTTTCCTTGCGCTTGTGTCCCAGTTGAAGTCTGAACTGTGTAAGGATTATCTGTGTTAGCTAAGCGTTATAGATGGATTTGGTGGCAGGGACTTTCTAAGCACATCAAATGCCATACACCTCAACGTAGCTTTCTCTGTAAGCGCCACACCCAGGCGCATGGGCTTTACCCCTTTACTGCTCACCTCTGTTTTGGGTGCACTGCTTTTAAATGGGTTCCGTGCTGTGGAACCTCAACCTGGATAAGTTCTTGACAAGCAGAAGAACACTCTGATAGAGAATCCCAACTAGTCTTTAAAATATCACACAAGGCTTGCAAAAGCTTGAATGCAGCAACTTATTTAGTAGAATTACAGCCTAGCAGTCCAGGCCTAATCATCAGGGGGCAGCTCGACCTGTTTCACTGCCTAAGGTGAAAGGGAAAGGAGTAGCTGGGGTCGTGTGGCTTAGGTTTTTTGCATGGCTTCCAGGTTCAGGTGGCACCCATGAGGAGAAGTGGTAGCAGCAGCAGCAAGATTTCACAAGAGCTTGCCAGAACCTGCCGCTGCCCCTTCTCCTTGCTTCTCTGGAGCCAGATGGGGTGGCAGCAGGTGGGGGGGGGGCACCCATGGTGGCACTGCCCCAGTGAGGTTCTGCCACCTTCGGCAGCTGCTTCAATGTGCCTCATGGGTGGGCCAGCCCTGCTAATCATTCATCGGTTTAGACTACTTAAGCACAATGGAATCATCTGAAAATGTTTCCCTGATTTGATTGTCTTCCTTGTAAAGTTAGTGAGGGGCAGGGAATGGGCATTTAATTAATAGATATCCAATTAATTGTGTGACTACTCAGCATGTTCTTCCATGCTGTAAAGAAGCTGAGCCACTTCATCAAGTTAGCTAATGGAATTAAATTCCATTGTGCAGACAAAAATGCAGTCAGTAATAGGGGTTGATCAGGGAGGATGTGCTATGAAACTAATGAAGTTGAAGTTTCGGGGCCCATAATCCCGGAAGGGGCCCAGTCACAAGTGACTTCAGCCCACATTGCTTTAAAAAAATTGCTTTAAAAAGTGCATTGTGCATGTATATAACATTTCCCTAATTTTCATCCCCCCTTTCACGGAATCACATAATAGTTTGAAGGGACCACAAGGATCATCGGGTTCAAATATTTCACCCCACATGGGATTTGAACCCATGATCATGATCCTGAGATTAAGAGTCTCATGCTCTACCAACGGAGCTATAACTCAAAAACTATAAGGCGTTGGAAATTTTCGTTCACGCCAGTGACTTTGACATGTGAGATAATCCAGTACTGTATAGCAATTTAAAGATGTACAGTAGTAGCTATTTTAAATAAATAAAATAAAATAAAAGTGGTGATCTTCCTGGAGCAAACCCACTGAAGAAGATAACAGTGGTTTACAGGTCTGTAGTAGAGAGGGAGGCAGAGGGAGGGAAGGCAGCAGAAGAGGAAGGAGCAAGCCAAGCCCAATCCAAAGCGCCCGCCTCGCAGGCGCACTTACTCCTGAAAGGCCCCCGCTTGGTCCTGCGCCTCCAAGGCCGGTTCCTCAGCAGGCAGCGGCAGTTCAGGCGCGGAGGGAGCTCCATGGTCACCAGAGGCTGCAGCTCGAAGCGGCGGCGGCGGCTTCCAAGGCGGCGCGCGAAGCGCTGCGTAAATCCACGCGCCCAGGGGCCGCGGGCCCAGCGGGAAGCGAGGACCCCCAGTTTCCTCTCTGGCCGGTGGGGCGTGGGACCCACCAGCACCAGCAGCAGCGGCGGCTCTGGGGAAACCCGGCGACGCGGGACAGGCGGCTCTACTGCTGGGCTCCGCGCGGTCGCCCGCCGCCTCCCCCTCCTCCCGCGCCATGTTTTATGCATGAGGGCGAGAGGCGCGTAATTTCATCCAGCCCGGAGGCTCGGCGTGTGGGCGCGAGGGCAGGTTCCAGGTTACCTGTCGTGGCGAGGAGAGGCGCGCGCGCGCCCCGCTCACCTGGCGCGCGCCTCTCAGAAGCCAAGCTCCTGGGAATGGGGGCTCTTTTTCCTCAGAAAGGTCTCTTGGTGAAGGGTGCGCAGCTCGACTGTGCATGCAGACTTTTTGCACCAGACAAGGGAAAGAAAGCCTCTCTCTCTCTCATTTGTGCCTTGTGATGTTATAAGTTACTGAGGGATGGACCGGGGGCAGATGGTTGTATTGCTGAAAACTTTCTTCAATAAATAAATATTTATTTTAAAACGAAGAAGAAATGGAAGGGCTGCTTCCACATGTGAAGCCAAATTATTGTAGGATTGGTGCTTCTCGTGGATGCCACTTCGCGCTTGTAATGTTTCTGGGCCCGATAACAAGCACCAAGAAACCTTTGGCCAACACCCGATTTGCAGTATCTCAACAACCTTTTTTTGTAAACTGATCCTCCTCGTCCCCTCTGCCTGGAAGCACCCTAAGTCTGTGGCAGCAAAAACAATTCACATATAGCAAATGCAGGTTGTGCCATTAAAGTTGATTTAGCACTTCACCAAAATTAGAACTTTTTGCAGTAAGGAAAGTGATTGGAAATTACACTGGGAAGTATCATTTTGCTTGACAAACAATTTCTAATGGCTGTGTACACAGGACATTTTATTAAACCAATGGAGACGATGTACTTGTTTTTTTGTACCTAGCAAAAGCAGTATATTGCAGACTAGCACAAATGATTCCCTATTGAGAAGTACTATATTTTTGTACTATGATCAGGTTAATGTGTACTTAGCCAATGTTCTCTAACTTTCCTGCAAACCTTGTGAAAACAAATTTGGATGAATGCTCACCAAACAAATAATCTGGAAGTGACCTAACATGGCTAGCCCACTGAAAAAAACAACAATCTCTAGCCAATGTAGGGTTTATCATAGACTGATCTGAGCACAAATCTACTTAAGCCTCACATGTGAAAATGCTTCTAGCCGGTGTTGATTTTACATCCATTATACACCTAGTTAAATCTCACTGTTAAAATACTCCATGTGCATTAGCATCACCACTCACACCCATTAGCAGGCAAGTGCCGAAAGGAAGTGCCAAACAAGCAGACTGCGGTCTGGGAAGTTTCCATTTGGACATGTCTCAAGTAGTCTATTATTGCAGACTTAACTTTGGATGGACAGCAATACATGTCATCACAGGCATTAAGTGGACTGAAAGCATGTCAGGTATGCCTTGGATGTGAAGTGTAGTGAAGGGTGGACAAAAAAGAAATCCCACTCTTCCCTCTGTCCTCTCAGTGCCATCTGATTTGGAACTGTAAGCTCTTTGGGGCAAGGACCTTTTGCTTAGCTGATGTGAAGAGTGAAACTATAAAACAATGAAAAGTGCTATATAAATTATTAGCTGTAAAGCAATGGGGCTATTTTAGGACTTTACTTACTGATGATGATGATGATTATTATTATTAGATTTATTACCTATCCACTTGTCCATTGAAATGCCATCTTGAGAGTATTATTATCAAAGTCCAACCTGGCACTTGCAGAATTTGGGGTGGGTTGTTTGTGCATAGTGAAAGAGCAATAATAAAGCAACACGTTTCCAGTGGCACAAAATATGCACCTATGAATAAAAGATCCCATCATGTCTATATCCAAGGCTCTTCCTTACCTATCTGCAATAAAATATTCCTTCCTGTCCACATCCAAGCCTCTCTCTAAAACCATGTGCAATAATTTTACTTGTATATTTATCTGGAAATGTAATTGTCAATCTCCTGCTCTAAAATGCAGCTAATTAAAAAAAAAAAGTTCTCTCCCCTTTTGCAAAACCTGACTTCTGTGCATACCTAGGACAGAACTCAGACCATTTGCTATAAAATGCCTTCCAACATCCTGTTTCTCAGTTATTCAAAAATGCAGTATAAACTGTTGAGCTGAGCAGAATGTTCACAGTGAAACTTGAGAGCATCACAGACTTGATTGGCTTCACTTTTCAATACTAGAAACTCACACCAGGTTCATTAAAAGGTCCATTGTCCAATGGTTGTTTCTGTATTAAAGTCAGGTACATTTTGCATTTTCAGCATTAAGCTAGAAGCCATGCATTGATACACCTCCCAACAAGAACTGAGTGCAATCTTTAACATAGTAAGAACACACCAGCCTATTTAGTTATGTTGATTTAGACTTAAGCCAATTAATATCAATTACAGTGTATAAGACTAGGTTTCCCCCCTTAAAAATATTTTCAAAAATTAGGGGGCATCTTACACACGGGGCCATCTCCCTCCATTCTCTTAAATCTGAGCCCCCCAAAATAGGGGGCGTCTTATACATGGGGGCGTCTTATAGCCAGAAAATATGGTAATATCTGCAGTGGCTCCCTGTCTATGGAATGCTCTCCCCAGGGAAGTTTGCGTGGCGCCTTCATTATACACCTTTAGGCACCAGGCAAAAACGTTCCTTTTTAACCAGGCCTTTGGTTGATCTTATTGACATCCAACACCCTTTTAGAATGTGGCTTTTGGGGGGAGGGTTATTGGATTACTGCTTTTGGTTTAATTTTGTATGTTGTGGTCTTGTTGCGAACTGCCCTGAGACCTCCGGGTATAAGGCGGTGTATAAGTTGAAATAATAATAATAATAATAATAATAATAATAATAATAATAATAATAATAATATCATGATCCTATACCTGCTATATGGAAGCAGTTTAATATAAACAGTGCAATCTTCTTTGTTATTTCTGAATTTACTGTATGCATAAGATCACTTTAGATGTCTACCATTCTCAGATACCTCCAATTTGTCTGTTTTCTTAATCCGCCCTTGGAAATTGCTAGATTCATTGCTACAGCATTTTAGCTCAGCTTTCCTCAAGCTAAGTATAATATATTCCCTCCAGAGGTATTGTGCCTTCTCATTTTGGATAGAATTTACTGATCCAAAGCATCTCGGTGGAGATGACTTTGGCTTTTATATTTTGCCCTTCTCGCCCCCACATGCCTCTCAAAATATTTTTACCCATTTCCTGAATTCCCTGCTGCTCCCTTCACACCCATCTTGTACCTTATTCCTACCCTGAAACCACCAGTTTCTTTCCTCCCTCCTCCTAGTTCCTTTTACATTCACTTCTTCCTCCTGTAACAGCTTTCCTCTCCTTCACCTTCTTAGTTTTTGCTGCTGCTGCTGCTGCTGCTGCTGCTGCTGCTGCTGCTGCTGCTGTTATGAAAGCCTGTGTTGTGTAGTGGTTAGAGTGTCAGACTAGGCCCAGGGAGACCAGGATTCATATTCCTACTCAGCCAGGAAGCTCACTGGGTGACCTTGGGCCAGCCAAGCCTAACTTACCTCACGGAAAGTGTTGCTGTGGAGATTGAAAGAGGAGGGGGATAATAACCATGAACACAACCTTGAGCTCTTTGGAGAAATGGTGTGATATATATGCAATGAATAAAAGATAGGCTAAAATATTAACCCTTTATCTTTCTAATTTCCTTCCACACTTTTTTCTGGTCCTCTCCCCTCAGAGGAAGTAAACTTTTCCTCTGTAGAGCATGGAACTCTTAATCTCAGGGTTGTGGGTTCGAGTCCCGCATTGGACAAAGGATTCCTGCATTGCAGGGGGTTGGACTAGATGACCCTCATGCTGCTTTCCAATTATATGATTCCTTCCTTCCCTGCACAGGTATAGTCAGTCCTGAGCTAGATGGACTAGTGGTCTGGCTCAATATAAGGCAACTTTCCACATTCCCATCCTTCCCTTTCCAATACATCTGTCAAAAGTTAGATTTTAAGTGTGTCACCACAGGGGCCTGCCTTTTTGCTTTTGTTGTTGTTTAGTCGTGTCTGACTCTTCGTGACCCCATGGACCAGAGCACGCCAGGCACTCCTGTCTTCCACTGCCTCCCGCAGTTTGGTCAGACTCATGCTGGTAGTTTCGAGAACACTGTCCGACCATCTCATCCTCGGTCGTCCCCTTCTCCTTGTGCCCTCCATCTTTCCCAACATCAGGGTCTTTTCCAGGGAGTCTTCTCTTCTCATGAGGTGGCCAAAGTATTGGAGCCTCAGCTTCAGGATCTGTCCTTCCAGTGAGCACTCAGGGCTGATTTCCTTAAGAATGGAGAGGTTTGATCTTCTTGCAGTCCATGGGACTCTCAAGAGTCTCCTCCAGCACCATAATTCAAAAGCATCAATTCTTCAGCAATCGGCCTTCTTTATGGTCCAGCTTTCACTTTCATACATCACTACTGGGAAAACCATAGCTTTAACTAGATGGACCTTTGTTGGCAAGGTGATGTCTCTGCTTTTTAAGATGCTGTCTAAGTTTGCCTTTTTGCTTATGTCGTCCTATAGCATCATGACCATTGAAGATTCAGGATAAATAAACAGGCAATAATTTAACTGGTATGTGACAGACAGACCGTGTCCCTTTCTCTCTTCTCCCAGCTCGATATTATTATTTTACATCTCCCAACTTATATAAAGTGGGCTCAAAAGACCCCCACTGAAAGGCAAAGAGGAACTTTGCATGAATGAAGCTCTGCTTCTTTAATTAGAACAGGGGGGAAGCCACTTTCTCTTTTCATAATTCGCTCACGGTTGCTTTGAAAAATGAAATTTACATGAATAAATGAGACATAGCAGCAGGCGTGGGGCTTGGGGCTGGGAACAAAAAACAGATCTGTAATTAGGATGGTTGACAGGTATCGTCCCTTTCTTTTGTTCGTGTTATGAACATTGCCGGCAATATTTTTAATAGGGTTGTCACAGGGAAGGAGAACGATGCAGATTAAGACAATGCTCAGGTTTGGCTTGTGGGTTTGTGTTACATATTTATCTGAAGGCCTCAGGTGCTCTGTGCCATGAACTGAAGATTTTTCTTGGTTTATTCTCATTCCCCCCCAGCCTAACTACTATAATTCTTCTCCTTCTAGTCTGTCTCTTCAGCAGCTCCAGTTGCTGAAGGAGTTACTGTTGAGTTCATGTCTTCCTCCTGGGCTCCCAAAAGCCCTCTGGTTGGGCACTGTGGGAGCTGAATTCTGGACAAGATAAACCACCCTGGAGGCTCTCCAAGGTTCTTTGCACAGAGTTCTTTGCCAGACCTACCTGGAGATGCAAGGATTGTAGAATTGTAAAGTTGCTGAGGATCATTCAAGTCCAACCTCCAGCAATGCAGGAATATGCAGCTATTCCATAGGGGGATCAAACCTGCAACCTTGGTGTTAACGCGAACCTTTTGCGTGCAAAGCTCATGATCTACCATTGAGATGTGGGCCCTTGTGAACGCATGCACTGGGGGGGAGGGGGAATACCTGCATCCCTAGGTAGGGTTGGGAAATATCCCTCTCTGAAAACCTCAGAGAGCTTGTTGTCAGTTAGTTTAAGTACACGGTACTGAACAAGATGGGCCAATTGGTTGCTTTGGTATGAGGCAGATTCCGATGTTCATATGAATGCATTCTTAGATTTAAAAGGTAGTGGCTGGTTTTCTCAAAACTGACCCGCTGTAATAGGTGAGCATGTTAAACTTAATCACACTGATTTCAGTGCATTTACTCATGAGGGCGATGGCTGTGTATACACTATCCCTTTAAAGGATATTCAAAACACATTCTATGCCTCAAAGAATTCTGGGCACTGGAGTTTAGGCCTCACAGAGTTACAGTTCCCAGCAGCCCTTCACAAACTGCAGAGCCCATAATTCTTTGAGGGAAATAATGCGTTTTGAATGTGCTTTAAAGGGATGGTGTGTGCACAGCCTTACTTGATACCACGCAAAATCCATAGTTACTCTGACAACCTTAAACAAACTACAGTATTCTGCTAAGCTTGGCAAAGGTTTTTACAAGCAAGTGTGTGCCTATGAAGCTCTCTGTGATGGTCGTGAGCTAGTAACAACTCTCCTCTTAACAAAGAGAATTATTTTGAAGTTAGAGTGACATTCAAACCCTCAGCAGGGAACAATCTTCCATCTCAAGTTCCCTCTAACTGTTGAGAAATTTACATAAATCTCCAGTGTTGAGGCTTTCGCTAGAAAAATAAATTGCACATTAAAGCTGCAATCCTATGCTCAGTTTCCTGAGGAAACAGGAATAAGATAACACTGTAAATAAACATGTTAACAGTTACCAAGCAGGCAGCCCCAGTTGCCACAAGGTTTATAGTTGATAACAGTGTTACAGTGCATGCCTCCCACTATGGATTCAAATGACAAGAAAGGAGATTCTGATTAAACATTAGGAATAACTTTTTATTTACTATTATTATTTAACTTTCTGACAGTAAGAGCTGTTTGACTGTGGCATGAACCACCTCACAATGAGGTGGTGGAGATTTTTAAACAAAAGTCAGACAGCCACGTGTCAATGATTCTTTAGCTGTGATTCCTGCATTGCAGAAGATAGAATTACGGTAGATGGACTTTGGGGGCGACCCTTTCAGCTCTATGAGTCTATGATTCTGTTACCTGTCTCCACTCTGAGCCAATGACAACCTTCACATAAATAGCTTTCCTATTTTGTATAGACTGCTTTTCCAATGCCCAGGCAAGAACCAAGGTTCGAAGAATCTGACCAAACCCTTTCCCAGGTGCGGATTTTACAATCAGGGTGAGCAAAAATGATAGGCAGGTATTTTCATCCAGACATGACACGATGTGTAGGTAATGGCAATTTTTTCTAGATATTTCTACCTGTTGGTGCCTTCGCTTTTTGTCTTCTTTAATACAAGCTCCTCAAGCTGCAAAATAAAGCACTTCCAACACATTTTACCTTTGTGTAGGCAGATGTCAGTGATTCTACGCTCAACTGGCTCCAAGCTATATATTTTTAAACATGTAACACAAAGGATTTCGGTGGGCCATTTGCATTAAATAATCTGCATCCAGAGTGCGAAAGGAAATTTCAGAAAAGCTTAGCTGCGTGAGTCTACTTTCCCTTCCTATATTTCCACCAACTCATTTTTCCATAAAAGAATGCAAAGTGTCAGCATCAAAAGAAAGAATAGCAGCATGTCCTCTCGCCACAGTTTTACTTTGAAATATCACTGGGGTGAGCCAGTCTTTCAATTGCACAGTGAAGAATGCAAACTGCTGAGCCAAGTCACACCCAGCCACATTACTTTGAAACTCGAATCAGATACAGAAAACTTTGGATCATTAGGTAGCAAAGCTTTTAAAACCCCCGCAGGTGCTACTTCCCCTGCCCCTCTCCAGTTACTGTTAAAAATGTTTATTGAAATGTCCATCAGAATGCAACAACAAGTGAAATAATCCTTTGTATAAAATAATCACTGATGGACATAAAAGTGAACTGATACTTCAACCAGATGATAACACAGAGATTGCATTGATTGCCACGGTAATGGTAATGGTTAATATCATTTCCCTTTGAACATCACTTTTAGCCCTTTTCCATCTTTCAAATACTCTGCTATTGAGCTGTCTACTATTCCCTCCCCCCCCCCAAAAATCTGTTTTCTCTTCCTTGAAATCTTATCTAATATTCCAGTCATTTCTTGAACATGACATGAGAGGGGAGTAAGTCTTGGCCCTTTCCAGATTATATCCATATAATCCGGTATAACGGTAGTCTTATCTGCATCCAGGACTCCTTGAATCAACTTTCCAGGCCCAAAGAGGAGTTTCTTGCAAGAGATGAAAGCAGCATGGGAAACCAACAGAGATGCTTTGTTGCTATAGAAACAGCTTCCCAGCAGCTCCCTGCAATCTGAACTGCCAAGGCCTGGCCCTCTCTGCTGCCACATAGTGGCTCCTGCTGGTACACTCCTGAGTCTGCTCATGTGTTCTCCTGCTTGTTGCTGAGTCTTAGAATCATAGAATTAGAGTTGGAAGGGATCACATGAGTCATCTGGTCCAACCCCCTGCAATGTGGGACTCTTTCACCCAACGTGGGGCTTGAACCCACAACCCTGGAATTGAAAGTCTCATGCTGCACCGACTGAGTGGCAAAATGGTGCCACCAGAAGAGTCCCAGGGAAAGACAGGACTCGGAGATGAGGGAGTTGATGTGGTATAGTGGTTAGAGTATTGGTCAAGCACCTGGGATACCAGTTTCAGCCATGAAACACACTGGGTGAACTTAGGCCAGTCACAGTTTCTCAGCCCATCCTACCTCACAGGGTTGTTGTGAGGGAGAAATGGGGAGGGGGAGAATCATGTATGCCACAACTAGAGCAAAAACACACGCAAAAAACATGTGATATTATTCAACTACAAATTGTGTTGGTATTATTAAGCAAATGGGGCCCACATATCTAGACTTAGGGCATGGTGCTGAGCAGACAGGGTTTAACTTATGGATCCCAGTCTGGATCCCCTCACAGCTGATATTTGCGGTGGTAATAACATCCGATCAACCGTGGCTCTTAAACAGGAAGATTCCAAGAGTTTTGGTTGCGTTGCTTCACATTTCTGTGCACAGACACAAGTTATCGGCGTTGCAGGACAGAAGTCAATAAATCGTTCCCTGACTACTAACAGCTGAGAAGCAATCTCATGGAATTGCTCCTAGAATGACAAGGAATGGGCAAGGGTTTTGCAGCTTCCCCCCACCTTTTCATCTGGAGCTCAGACAAAAGATGTTAAGGGTAGGTGGTTCTATCATGTTCCCCATCCATCATGTTGAGTATCATCACCGAGAGTGCTTCCACACAAGGCTGCTTTCCCCAGCACTGACACCATTGTTCACTTATTTATTAAAATCCAGATGATGCTTTTCTCAAGCTATTCCCCTCCAGTGTTTTGTTTTCCCTGTTGTCATCTCAATGGTTTTGGAAAATGCTGCTCTGTGGCTGTTTCTAAGCTTTTGATCTAGTGCAATTGCAGCAAAATCTTTTCAGGCAACACTCCATAAATGCAGAATTTTCCATTCTTCCGTTCTCCAAGTCTGCTGCTTTACAAACCTCTCAGAGGCCGGTGGGAGTCAGTTCTAGAAGAGCCCCAACCCTTCTCCTGGCTTGGGGAAAGAGTAGTGGGACTCTCTGACCTCCATGAGACGTCAGTCCCCATCCTTTCCCTGCTGGTAGGAGAGAGGAGGAGGTGGGGCCTTATTTCCACTGCACAACCTCCAAGTGTCCCTATTTTTCAGGGACAGTCCTCGATTTACAGAAGCCATCCCGGTTTCTGATTTGGCCCCCAAATGCTATGCTTTTCCTTAGGATGTCCCTATTTTCATCAGAGAAATGTTGGAAGGCATGGAGTTATGCGACCACTGAGCCATCTGAAGGCAGCCCTGTAGAGGGGAGCTTTCTAAATGTTTAATGCTTTATCATGTTTTTATATATGTTGGAAGCCACCCAAAGTGGCTGGAGCAACCCAGTCAGATGGGCGGGGTATAAATAATAAAATTATGATGCTGGTGGAATACGACATCCCTCTTTTCATCAGAGGAATATTGGAAGGTATGCCACTGTCATCATATTGGGTCTTGAGGGCAATGATGCTCAGTGTTTCTTTATTTAACAAAATTTATATACAAGGTGGAGGGAGAGAGAGAGAGAGAACAGAAAAGAGTTTGGTTCAGAATCAAGATTTCCTCCCTTTGCTCCATCTTTTCATTCCCCCCCCCCCCCTTTCTCAGCCTTGGTTTGGAGAGAGCCCTTGAACTGTGCTAGCAGAATCTCTTTTCTTTTTCTGTCTCCTTTCTCCAATGCATATTGTGTGCAATTGGTAGCGGCTGTGATTTTTAGCACTGAAACTCGGAATTGGAGGTCAGAAGAGCCAGAGGCTATTTGGGGGGACAGCGGGGGCAGCTGTTCCCACATGTTGGATTTCTGGAAAAAATAATAATGTTATATTTCACATTTATGTTCCCATCCTAAATACATTTTCTTTGAAATGTTGAACTTGATGGAGCAACTTGCACACAAACATGCTTAGGAATTGGCAGCTTATTTCATTTTTCAACCAAGAGTCTTGTAACACCATCATTCTCCGGTCTCCAGTCACAATTTCTTAGAGCAGACAGAAGTGTGTTTTCCCCTGACAGAGCAACTGAATATATGTCTACTAAGAAGCAAGTCCCATTGAGTTCTGTTGGGTATAGAATTGTAGTCTATGTTTCACACGCCCCTCATTTCCTGAGGGTGCATTTAGCACCCAGAGCACCTTGAGAGGCATGCTTAAGCCACAAATTCCATGACTTCTTGGCAGGTTTGTAAGGCCAAAATTTGCACCTCATAACACACACTTTTATTTATTTATTTGAATATTTCAACTCCACTTCCTCCCCAAAGATGGTTCAAGGAAGCTGACAACAACAACAACAGAAATCTTACCAAGCCAACCGTCCTCCTATCCATCCTTTCCAGCATCTCAAAATGTAGTGGATTTTTCCTAAATTAAACCCTGAAGGAAGCTTCCAATAAGTCTGAAATCAATAAAAATATCCCCCCTATTCCCTTTGACTGAATGTAAAAGATGCAAAAGAGGACATTGTTCCTGCACCTCTAATAGTTGTGTAGAAGAGGGAGTGTCGTGCAAGCTACACCTGCTGAAATCATCTCACTTCCCTCTTTTTCATTCAACCACCATGCCCTAATGCCTCTGTTTGCCATTGTCTGAATGACCCCATCTCCCTCAGATGCTCATGCACAGATTAAGTACATAATACAGAAGTGTAGGCCTTGGTGAGAGGCCTTCCAAAAAGGAAAAAGGAAGGGGAGGAGAGTTTGAGGAGGGAGTGCTACAGATCCTCACCCACAAAAACAGGGGGAGAAGGCTATGAGAGCTCACTGTCACAGGCTTGGAAGAGAGCTTAGGTTCTCTTCCCCATGCCAGGTCTATCAGCAGCTGAGCCCGTAGGGAACTGCTCTTCGTTGGTGACAATAAAGAAAGGCATTTTGAAAAATACCTTTCCTTCATGGGACCACAGGCGGGAGAGCTTGAGCTACCTATAGGTTCTGGTGGCATCAACGGTTGTCAGGGGAACAGAAGATGGAGAACATGCATTCCAGCAGAGCTTTGAACTCTTGAAATATGCTTGGAGTGATTAGCACTCAAATGGGTGATTAGCAGTCAACAGAGCTAGTGCATTAGTACAGTGCAAAAGGTGGACATGCTTGTTTTGTTGCTGCTACCATCAGAAAGCAGCCCAGGGTAGGTACGTAGTCAGGCCTAACAGAAGTCTCTTTTAGTCCCTTGTAGAATGGCAATAAATGTTATAATCCAGGCTCCTGGAGCTCTGGACCTGCCCAAGTATGGCTGCACAGTGCAATACACTAATTATTGTTATATACCAGGCTTTAAGCACACATTATTGAGCGGGGGGGGGGGGGGGAGCTATTCCATCTTGGCATGCAGAAACCCAGTTTTTGACATGTTTTTCTTATGGAGCTTCATACAACGCTGTTCTTGTGCCACCTTCTGGCTAATATCTGCACTGCTGTTTAATATAATTTTTCTGTGTCAACCTTAAAAATAAGTAAGCTGTACCCTCTGAAGATAATGTGATGCCGCCTCTGTGTTATTTTTCAGTGCTCAGCGAGCACCGTAAATGGAAATGGCAAAATTCTGCACTCGGTTAAACTTTGAGATTTTTGCTGCCATTGGAGCAAGCACCACCAGCGTGGGAAAGTTTAGCCTGCACAAATCTAGCCCATTTCAGCCCCATAGATAAATTAGAAATAAGTCACATGCTGGGTTTGTATATTGACATGTTGCAAGTAACCCCCTTGTAGGGTTTTGTGCTCTGATGTGTCTCAAAACTATATTCAGAATATGGAGACTGTTGCTCATGATTTGAAGCTGGTTCATCATGGACTTGAAGTCGGTATAGGATCCATTTTTCTTGGGGTTGCCCCATGCTGAAATTGTTGGGTGAACAAACCTTTATTTTTGCCCCTCGCATCATTTTTTTCACAGGATAACTTGGATCAATCATGGCATGCTCAGGGAATGTGGGTGGTAGTGAATACTTCTCATAAAGCAGAAGAATGGCCTGAAATCCCCTATGCCTTTTGAAATGACTATCCAGATGGCATCCTGGCATTTGCTTTCCAAAACAGCAATGTTGCTCTAGGATTGCTGTTAACTACTGTAACAGCCAACAAAGGCTGAATACACATTAACATTTAAAGCAAACAAAAACACAAACACCCCCCCCAAAAAAAAAACCCGTGGGAACTGTAGTTTCACCCTCCCGGAGCTACAATTTCCAACACCTCTAACAAGGTACAGTTTCCAGGATTCTTTTTCTGTGAGGGGCGTGTGCTTTAAATGTGTGGTGAGTACACAGCTACAGTGTCCACTCATAACCAGTTCTCAAGAATGGGCCATTTAATCCACACCCACATTCAGCGGCCAATGCCAAATGCTCCCATTAAAGTTAATTACATAGTGTAGACTTCTCAGCTTAAAACAAGACCAATAATTAGTTATTTTGAAATGACTTCCATGTGGTTTAACATCAAACGAGGCAAGTAAACTTAGTGAAGAGTCAGGGTTTTGGGGAATGGCAGAAAGGCCAGAAAGAGTTTGCGTCATTGCTGCATTATGTACAACAATGCACAATGACTCAAGTATTCTTACAAAATCTGAGGGGTGCCCATTACATGAATCACGCTTAGCTTGACTTCATAAAGAATGTAATCACATGTACCCTATCAAGCTGCACTTCTATATGCCTATATATCTGGAAACTAATGAATGAGCAGTCACTCTCAGCGCTTTATTTCAATTATCCCAGCAGCTGAGCAGTGGTGAATGGCATGGTTGGATTCAGTCAGCCAGCTAGTGTGTGTGTGGTGGGAGGGAGAGATAAATCAAAAGCGACATGTAGGTGCTCTGTTATAATCTCCTGATTCATTGGAATGAAAACTATTATGATTTCAATGACTTTAGAGAACTCAGCAAACCCTGAGAACTTCCTTTTCAGAAGAATGCAATGTTTCTCCATTCCAACAAGTTTGGAAATAATGATTGCCTTCATTTGTTCAAATTTCCTCCCAACTTACCCTCTTACTGATTTTTCATAACCAATAATACAGAAAACATGAAGCATAACTCCTTCTCCTGCCAGAAAAATAACAGAAACAATTACCCCCCATGACTGCTCACTTTGATTTTGTTCCACCCCCTCCAAGGCCCTGGGCTTAAATAAACAACTAGACAAATAAATTATCAGAAAATGAGAGAAAAATTGGAAATTGTTTTTAAAACTAAAAGCTCGGCTTGATTTGGATATTTTAAAACATTGCTTTTATTAAAGATTTTAAAGTGAATCATGTCAATAAATTCTAACAAAAATCAAAATGGAAACAAGGGAATAATATACCATGTATTCAACACATAAGATGAACACAGCATTTAGAATTATCATTTATAGAAAAGGTAAGATGGAATTCTTGGTGTCCATTCTCAACTCCTCAAGGAATGAAACACAGGGAAATGTTTTAATTGCTCACGCCTGGGATTCACCAAGCATTGAATAAATCTATGATTCTCAAGTTGGAGTACAGCTGGCTTGTGGAAAAGCACATCAAAACACAGTATTGCAGAAGAAACTATGAGATACCTGTGGATTGTGGATAGCATCATCTGCTATGTAGTGTTGGAAGGAACCCTGAGGATCATCTAGTCCAGGCATAGGCAAACTCGGCCCACCAGATGTTTTGGGACTACAACTCCCATCATCCCTGACCACTGGTCCTGTTAGCTAGGGATGATGGGAGTTGTAGTCCCAAAACATCTGGCAGGCCGAGTTTGCCTATGCCTGATCTAGTCCAACACCCTGCAATGCAGGAATATGCAGCAGTCCCATGTGGGGATCGAACCTGCACCCTTGGTGTTATCAGCACCATGCTCTAACCAGCCGAAGTCCACTGGAGCTACAGTAAATGGTAAGGTGCACACAGCCTAGTTGATTTATTGCTTTTATTTCATCACCCCATAACCAAGGTTTTTCTAGGCAACAAGTAGTTAAAACAATTTTAGTATCCCAAAATTCCATACACCAACCAAATAGTTTCAGGTAGTACTTCTAGGTAGTACTTGCAAAGAAAATCAATGACAGAAGGGAGGGTGTGTGGATCTTAAATTGTTTTTAGAGGAAATTCACATAGTATAGGGACACGATTATTCAGTAACCATAGCAGAGTTTTTATCCATTTCACTTTTCCACAGAGGATGCAGGAAAGACTAAACGTTAGTAGGCAGGCACTTATCATCAACTTGGTTGGCTGCACAACAATTTTCTTTCAATTCAGATTTTGTTTGCATTGTGCCAAGAAAGACTGGTGGGGTCAGAGGAAGTTTTATTTGGAAATGATTCCAAAACCTTTAAAAATATAAGAAAACAAAAACAGTTACACACAGAAGGACAGTAGCTACCGGTACATTAAATTTGGATCAACTTGTTCACTGTGTCCCAGTCCACAGGCTTGGGAACCCTTCATGGACTTGGGAAAAGGATTGTAACTCGGTGATAAAGCCCATGCATGCAAAACATCCTGGGTTCAATCCCCACCATCCATAGCAGGGCTGGGAAAGACTTCTGAGACATTAGAGAACGGCCAGTTACTGTACACAGCAGGGTTGGCCAATGTGTTGGCCAATATGTTGGTCAATATGTTGTTGGACTACAACTCCCATAATCCATGCCCATTGTCCATGCTCTCTGGGGATTATGGGATTTGTAGTCCTACATCTGGATTCAACATGTTGGCCACTCCTGATGTACTGTGCAGACAATACAGAGCTCAATGAACCAATGGCCTCTAATCTATATGGCAGCTTCACATGCCTGGTTCCAGGGTGAAATAGCAACATATGTGGTGATAAGACCACACAGCTTTTCAGTAGCAATTTGTGAACACTTGTTTGTTTGTTTTGTTTTTGCTTAATATTATTATCTTTATTTATATCCTGCATTTTTCCCTGAAAGGAACTCAAAGTGGTTCACAGATAAAATAGAAACAGCTAAGAAGATTGTGTGTGTGGAATCATTAAAAAAACAATTAAACATTAACAGAATTTAAAGCTTCTATATGATCTATTAAAGCATCCAGATAATTACAATCTTATCCTTGTGCATAGCACCACTAGGAAGCTGCATGGTTGTATCAGCTCATCTGCTGAAATCAGTTTTGTTTACAGTTGAAGATATTTTGGTAACTTTAGGCTGGCTGCTGTCAAGGTTGGGTTATGGATAGCAACCTCTGTCTGGCATGAGAGAAGACTCAAGGGTTGTAGGCCAAGCCAGTAGTCAGGACTGTAGAGCAGTGTTTCCCAACCTTTTTTGGGCAAAGGCACACTTGTTTCATGGAAAAAATCTCGAGGCACACCACCATGCCAGATGGGGAAAGGTCACTTTTTACTTATGTAAAAATAAAAAATAAAAAAATAGTAACAGCATAGAAGGTAGAGAAGGTAGGACTCGAACCAGTGGATTCACGTTACAATAAAGATTTTGACTAAACATGGGAAAGAACTTTCTGCTGGTAAGGGCTGTTCAACAGGGGAATGGTCTCCCTCGGGAGGTTTTTCCCTTCTTGGAAGTTTTTAAGCAGAGGTGGGATGTCTGTCTGCCATGGATGCTATGGCTGAGATTCCTGCACTGCAGGGGTTGTACAGTACTGGATAGCCCTGGGGATCCCTTCCAACTCTACGATTCTATTAGGATCCCTTTTATAAAAGAGAGAACTTTAATGGCACGGCCATTATTTATTTCGGCTTCTCCCAACGGGGCCACGAAGGATCAGAAAAGCTGAAGAAGAGACCCTTCCTCAGAGGAGGCGGGAGACCACCGGACCCGCCGAGGAGGGGAATCCGGCCGCCTTTCCCTCCAGAGCTTCGCCTTTTGCCCCGGCCAAGTTGCGCCGAGGGCGCCTTGCGGGCTCTGCGTGGCTTCAGGCGGAGCCTAGGAGCCACTTCCCAGCCTGGAGGGCAGGCTGTGCGCGGACCCCGCCACTCTCGGGGCGCGATCCAGACCCGGCTGCCTTCCACGGCCAGCAGAGGTAGGCCGCCGGCTTCTAACCCGGCGGAACTGGGGCGTCCCGGGCGCAGCGCCGCGCTCCCCGCTCCTCCCGCCCCGCCCCCTTCTCCCGGGTGCCCCCTCCCTCCTTTGTTCTCCGGAGCCCCGCCTCCCCCTCTGCCCCAGCTCGCCTATTGGCTCACGCAGCCGCCACTCAGGTGGGGGCCCGCTTTGGCCCCGCTCCCCGGCCGCTGAGAGAGAGTGGGAGCGTGCGGGGCTGGGCTGGGCGGCCGGGCGTCTCCTTCCCTGCGCTGCTTCGGCCGCGTCTGCAGCCGCCGCGGGACCAGGCGGGAGGCCAGTCATGCCCAGACACTGCCAGCCGCTCGGAAGGAGCCGTCGCTCTGCCGGGCAGCGCCTGCCTGCGCGCCCCTCGCTCCCTGCGCCGAGGATGGCGGGGGCGCCGGGCGCAAGGCAGCGCCGGGGCTGCTGGGCAAGCGGCAGATGCTGATGCAGTTTGGGGAATTCCTGTCACAGGGAGCAAGGCAGAAGCGGATGACGGGGCACGTTCCCCGGGGGAGCAGGGCCGGAGGATTAGCCCGACTCGCCCGCCTCCCTCCCACGGCACACTAGGCAACGTCCGGCGGCACACTAGTGTGCCGCGGAACACCGGTTGGGAAACACTGCTGTAGAGCAAGTCAAAACCAAAGAATAAACTAGGATCAAGAAGACAGACAGGAGACAGGAGCAGAAGCCAAGCAGGACCAAGGAATACAGAATCATGACAAAGCTCAGGAAGCCCTTGTTGCCGAAGCAGACTTGACTGGACCAGGAAGCCCTCTAAAACTTTTCTTCCTGTCCAGAAGGATCCTATAGCCCACCTAGGTGAGTGCAGTCAGTCCAATGTCTGAGCACACTGTACTGAACTATACAGTGTCTCACCAAAAAGGGGCAGCTGGACACAAACCCCAAGGCTCTGAGTTCAAGACCCAGCAGCAGTGTACAAAATGAAGTAACATTTGGTAGAAAATGAATGATACATTGACAAACGGGATGTACAAACTAGTGTCTAATGACACTTGAGTCCTTTGTATTTATGAAGGAAAAAAGAATGGAATTTTCAAGACTCACTCTTAACTTTTGATTGCTATTAGGTATAGATCCAAGTGTGTTAATTAGAAGTAAATCCGATTAGATTGTTTTGTTATAGGGATTAAGTAATTATTGGTTTTGCAAAGAGACAGAATAGATAAATGCATGCTTAAGTAACATGCTTTCTGGACCACATGATAATTGTTCAGCTGCAATTCTTTTTTAAAAAATGCTTTGAACATTTCTACCCCTCTCATTGCTTAAAAAAACCCCCACAAAAATCCATGGACTTTCAAACTTGTATAATAATAGATGCAGTCACAGCTGCTTCTGTATCTTTCCCCTTTGGAACTGTTATGAGGGATAAAGTGACTTGTTTCAAGACAGGCTTCTGTTCACAACAGAATCCATTTCTTACATTGTATTCTAGAGGCATAAGGAATGGGAAAACTATAATCAATGAGGCAATGCCAGTTGACACCAGCTTAATGATTTACACCTACAGGTATGCTTTCAAGGAGCAATTTTGAAACAATTCTATATCAAATACTAGTGACTGGCATTAGCATGGCAACAACAGAAACAAATGGGCTTACTGGTGATGATATATGTCAGGGTCACGTTGGAGCCTGGTTTGGAATCCTATATACAGATCATCCCAGAGCAATCCATGTTTCACTGTGTGCCTCATTACACTAACTCGGGCTTTTATCTGCAGCAAAAGACAAAGTGCATGAAAATCTGGCATCAATTTTATTTGATACATTAATACAACCAATAGGCAGAATCCAAAGACCACCTTCAGTTCTCATTTTCTTTCTTTCCATCCTACTGAAAATTCTGAAAGTTCTGCTTCAATTTCAAAGGTAGCCTGCTGTGTGGTGGTGGTGTTGGGGACACAGCTGTTTGTGAAGCACAAGTCCAAAACTCCCTTTGGCACACAAAACTGGTTGTGTGGCTGTTCGGATGCTAGGTGCTGCTTCTGTTCTGGAAGATGCCCATGACATAACCACATTGTCCTAGTTCATACATATCACTAAGGCTTGCTTAGCTTAACTATGGTTTGTTTGAATGTGCAAATCCAAACCAGCAGACTTACCATTGTTTCTTGTCTGCCAACAAACCATGATGTGAAGCCATAGTTTGTTGTTGGCTTATGAACCATGGCTTGCTTTAACTATGGTTTCATGTTATGTCTGAACCCAACAATGTTGCTTGTGAAGATGCTTCTAAGACTGCTAAGCACAAGGTAACCACAGCCAGAAAACCAAGCTTTGAAAAAAGAAGCCATGGTTTGTTTGCTCATCTATGAGACAACTGATGGTTTGTTGAACAAGCCATGATTAAAGAAATCATGGTTTAGTGTTAATGTGTGAGCATAATTAGTATCTAATTCTGCTGCTGTGTTCTGGTGTGAACACAAATAATATTTTCTCATATTAAAAATGATTAGGCATGACTGTTTTTTACTCTTAGTGGCATCCTGAAATAACACAACAAAGAGAGAATAAGCAGGTTTCTGTCCCTTTTCCTAACACGCCCCCTTGAAATACAGTTGTTGCTGTCCATACGTTTGGCCAGCTAACATTTCTAAGTGCTGGCTGTAACCAAACTGTAGTTCTTGTATGTTTCAAAATTACAAATACATTTCCTAAATTAAAATGAGAAGCTGCCTTGTGACTCTACTCATCAGCGGACGTTTTGTGTGGAGTCAGCTAGAGCTAGAAGCAGGACTCTTAATGGTCTGGGAGGACACTTTATAATTGCCATATTGTATTTTGAGGCGGCCTAGTCTCATGCCCTCTGTTTTCCTGCCTTTTCCCATATTCCCTTTCTGCATTTCACTCAAGTGCCCTCTTCTCCACCCTGCTTTTTATCTTAGCCTTTGCTCAGGCCTTTTCCAGCAGCTAATGCCATATCCTTGGGGTGGTTCACATTAACCTTAAGATGACAGGAATTTCTCTGCTTGGGTCAAGAACTGAAGCCACAGCAAAACTGAAAGCAGATCCCAACACTGCTACAAAACTATTGAAAGAAGGCTGAGTGGTGGTATCATAAGCTGAACACTCTGAAACAACAAGGGCATGGAAATGTTGCATAAATAAGCTCAAAGGGATTCACTTCACACAGTGAGAACCATGACAATATTTTAACAAACTATACATAAAAAGCATAAGAACTGTGCATTCTAAGTGCTAGTATACTGAATTAAACACACACAGCTTTATAGTCCCCCCCAATCCCTGTCACCAGAAATAAGTGAAAGTAAGTTGTTGTCCTTGAAGGAAATGTTATATATATTTCTATATTTGAGAACTTGAGAAGATATACATTTGTAATCCTTACTTCCTCAAATGGACAGTCCCGGTTTGGTATTTTCATTGGAAAAGATAAGTCCAAAAAATCCACTAAGTAGTTATACCCTCCAGGCAAAGGACTGAAATCATCATCAGTTTCTATTACCTAGTTATGGGATATAAACAACAAGAGGAGGTTGTCATTTCAAATAGATGTTGTGCAATTCCCCAAACTATTTGGATTTTGCTTGATTCTCCCATTTACTCTTGGTGCTCAACCGTGAAGTTCTTCTGAATTCAGTTGTGCTTACTTAGTCACAGTATGCGACTTTAGGATTGCTGCCTTATATTTAATATATTATGTTTCAATTTTCAAGATCTTTGTCCTCTCTGTGTAGTAGTTTATTTGTTTGACTTTTTTAATTCAACTTTTTATGAGCTGAATTTGAGGTAGGAAGTCGTCTTCCTGTGTTAGAGAAAAACCACACACACAGAGAGATTTATAGTTCAAGAAGAAATATTGACTGTCACTTAAATATAATTGTCACCTTAATTGGTATATGTCCGAAAAGTTGAAATTTTTAAATTTTTGTATATCCCAAAATTAAATTTTAAATTGTTAACAGCAACTGTATGTCCCAAACTGTCACCATCCATTTCATGTTGTTCTTTAAAAGGTGTTTGTGTTTCTTTGCTAAAGCAGTTGAAAACAGATATTCTTTTAGAATTTGTCCATGAAGTAAATAATATCTTGCATTTGATAAATGCTTGTATAGACCTACTCACCCTTATCACAAGGTTATAGCCTTTAAATCCAGCCCATAGATAATATTCTTTCACCCAGGAAGGATAGAGAAAAATATCATCATCAACTGCAGCTCCAAGAGTGTGTAAGTATGGCTTAAAATCCCATGAGTCCTTGAAAATTTTTGTCCATTCTGGAGGATCAACAATTCTTAAACTAAGAGAGAGAAAATAGACAATTAATAACTGCATTGACTAACTGTAGTCAAAATCCATGCAGAGCATATCTCTCTGATTCACAGAGTAAGTCTAATTGCAGATAAAATGAATAGCCCCACTTTCTATTTCTTATTTATCTACTGACCCCCAGCTTGCAATAATTCAGATGACTCATCCTTCAGTGTTGTTGCAAGGTAGCATTTTACACCCATTTACATTTCTCCAGGGCAAGATTTAAGGGCAATCTGGATTCAACTCACAGAAAACTATCGTGGTAGATTTATTCAACATGTATAGAAGAATGACACTTTGACTGTTTGGGGAAAATATTTTGCTAAACTAGCAAGGGACCTAAGAAGAAGACTGGTCCACTACATGCTGGTGTCACAATGGCCCCTAAGTTTGCCTTGCAAGAGCCCTTTCCTTACTGCTCTTCAAAGGCGAATGGGTCTTTTGGGTGCTTGTTAGCCACATGAAATGGCACAGAGTTCTCAAATTCAATCTCAAGACTTCCTCTTCCTTCTCAACTTTATGAAGATGCTTCTCCTGCCCACACCAGTGAAGCACTTCAACAAAAACTGATTAACAGATTTATTGGCATTACAAACATTCAAAACCTAATTATAGAAATTCAATAAATACTTAATTTGAAGTACATTAGTATTACCTGTCTGTTGGATCTCTGAGCATCCTTGCCAGGTCCAAAGTGGCTCCAGGTTTTGGTGTCCATGTTGAAACTTCTTCAGATTTTTTTTTAATTAGTCTGTTCAACTCCTCTGGGTCATTTTTGACATTTGTTTCTTTAATGTAACTAGGTTAAGGAAAGACACACAATTGGATGTTTCCATAGCACTGGAGACACAAAGTCATGAGTGGAAGGAAAATAGCCACTAGCATTGTTCACTTGTACAAGAGAACAAGATTAAGTGGAAGATAGTTGAAGATAGATGGTGCAGATCTGCACCATACATTAAAGCGCATGACTTTCCCCAAAGAATCATGGGAAGTGTAGTTTCCCCCTTACAGAATCACAGTTTCCAGCGTCCTTAACAAACTATTGCTTTATCTCCCACAGTACCTTACTGATGGTGTAGCGAGTTCAATAAGGCTATGGAACATATGAAGAGTCCCTCTCTTCAGGTCAGAATGCTTAAGAATCTGTAGTTATACTCAACAAGAGGATGGAGTTAGGGAGAAGTAGTCTGGGATCCAAAACTTTAAAAGCTCAGCGTAATCTTAACCCTACTCAGAGCAAGTGATTCATTCACTTGGAGCTGTCTGTGGTCCTGCTCTGCCTCACTGCTGTCAGACCAGGACAAGACAACCTTGGATTTACCGTAATTTCACTTTTACTGGCAAGCCTCTCCTGCAATAATAAAACAGTTTTTCTACTAGTGGAAGATTTATTCCACATTTAGAAGGCCAATTAACAATTGATAATAAGTCAATACATTCTGTGCCATGGTGGAAATTATGGGACTAGGTTGGAAAGGCACACAGCACTGATTCCAGCATTATTTGATAGCCTACCTCTTAGGCTTAAATGCTAATCACATCATTATTAGGTAGGAAAAGGCTAACCACACATTACACAGAAATGCCTATAATAACCCCCACCCCCATTAAAAATTCAAAGCAGGTGGAATTTTAATTTATTTATTTGCAAAGGGGAGGCAATAAGAATGGAAGGATCTGTTAATTTCTATTCTCTCACTTTCTTATTTTTCCAGTCTGAAATTCAGTTCTCCACATTTTCCAGCAATTTGCAGTTCGTTTTTAAAATCACCCTGAAAAATCATCAGCATTTTAGTGCAAATTACTCCTAATAGACATATTTTAATATGCAGTTTTCACTAACGTGCACATTTTTGCAAGCAATTTCCCTTACTGTAACACATTTTTGTATGTTTTTTCACTAATATCTTTATTTTTATGTACACATTTCCCCAATATATGCATTTTTGCAAAACACCGTTTGCCTGGAGAAATGCACTGCAAAATTTGGATGAGTGCAAATCTTACAGGCTAGCTCCGTTTCAGTTCACACATTGCTTCACACATCATCACTGATCACATTTGTGCAAACTTATTGTGATACAACTGGTGAATAAAGAGTGAACAGGAAGATAGTACCTGTCAGAAGGATGAGCTTCAACAAAATATCCCGCAAAAGGACAGTAGATTTTTGGCTTCAGATCAGTAACCAGCTGGGCCTTGTAATTCAACAGCTTCTTCCTTTCGATTTTAATAAACTGGGCTTTCTTCTCCTCTGAAAAACGAAAGCACTTATTGGACCTATGTTGTGCAATCCGGGGGGGGGGGTGTCTTAATTGTCCGACAAAGATTTTAAGTTATGTTCTTCATTACTAATTATTATTATTGATCACCTCCATCAGCATCACCTTCACACTTGAAGCAGAGCAAGAGAAATCTGGAAGGGCCATCTGTCAAGTGGAAAGAGATCTGGGGAAGACACTGCACAGAAGATCTCTCTCACTGCTACAGGCATCCCCCCCCCTTGCGCACGATCGACTTGCTGCGTATATGCATGGCGCCAGGAAATAAATAAATAATTCAATTCTAACCTGAAATGTCAGGAGAGAGCTGGAAAGCCCTTGTGGTTCACGAGGAGACCCTCCCCAGAGGGACATCAGTGAACCCAAAGTCCAGAAAATAAGACTCCAAGGGTTCAAAAATATCAACTGGAAGCTTTTGCTACTGCCACGCTACCCCACTCGACACAGCTGTTGGGCAGGAAGATGTATTTACTGCGGCAGGCCTCCCACTTATGTGCATTTCAGTTAAGTGTGCAGGGTCCCAGAATGCCTGTACATGACAACAGACAAGGGGGTATTCCAGGCTTAGGCAAACTATGGCCCTCCAGATGTTTGCGACTACAGTTCCCATCATCCCTAACTAACAGGACCAGTGTTCAGGGGTGATGGGAATTGTAGTCCCAAACATCTGGAGGGCCAGAGTTTGCCTATGCCTGGTTTATGTTGTTGGGTTGGAATCTGACAACAAAGAACATGGGTAGGCAAACTAAGGCCCGGGGGCCGGCTCTGGCCCAATCGCCTTCTAAATCCGGCCCGCGGATAGTCCGGGAATCAGCATGTTTTTACATGAGTAGAGTGTGTCCTTTTATTTAAAATGCAACTCTGGGTTATTCATTGGGCATAGGAACTTGTTCATTTATTTTTTTCCAAAGTATAGCCCAGCCCCCCACAAGGTCTGAGGGACAGTGGACCGGCCCCCTGCTGAAAATGTTTGCTGACCCGTGACATAGAAAGAGCTCTTGCTTCTTCTCATGTTTCCTCCAAGTTTTTCTTTGGGGCAATTGCACACATTATGTTGCTGTGTGCGCTTGCTAGTTTGTCTCTCAAGAGATAAGGGGGTGTTTGGTTTGAAATAAAAGTGTTGGCCAATGGAGGCTTCAAAATATTCTGAAAAACGGACACCTTATCTAAAAGATGCCATTGGTTCATTACCAGTGAAATTTCCTCCGCTGTATACCATTGGGAATCCTGACGCTCCACCTGCAAAGTCACTCATCATGAGGTCCACCTTTTCAGGAAGCGTTCCACCATTGGGCCTGGTGCAGTCCACTGTATTCAGAATTTTGTGCCCTATGCAAAGATAAACTCTCAATTAAAATTGTGTCCCAACATCTTCCCAGCAAGACCAGGCCAGAACTGGCTGCTTTTTCAGAGCAAGGTGAAAGGACCATATTTTAGGCACTAGGAGCTTTTGATAGAAACCTGAAGTGTAAAGGAGCAAGGATGGTTTTTCTTTACTTTTGTACAATAATCTGAAGTTATGAATAACCTCAAAGTAGGTCAAAGCTGGAAAATAGAAAAATTTCACTAATCATACAGAGTATCTGAATCATTCCACTTTTTTATTTGAAACACAGTATAAAAAAAGTATCAAATGCAACATAGTAATTATTGTTACATTCAGGTACCTTTATATTCAACAATGATGCAAGTATCCATTTCAGGATGAACACCATCCATCAGTATCATAAATCTAAGATTCCTGTCCACCTTAAAAGAAATCAAAGCACATGTTACTATGAATTTTGACATGGACATTTTTATTATAGAAAACAGGGTCTATGATTGGCTGTAATCCCTTTAAAAAGTTATTGGAATGCAATCTAGAATGGCATCTGTGTGCCGTGGCTCCCTAAGGTATATTAGGGGAAATTGCATAAAAACATGCGTATAATAGAATAAATTTGAATAAAATCCTAATCAACTTCCATGAACATGTTGTTGTTGTTGGTTGTTTGGTTGTTTGGTTGGTTTTTTAAATGCAAGGTTATGTAGAACTGTTGAGAACTGTGTTTAAGATCAGGAGGGATAGAAACCAATAGAAATTGACATTGACAGGTTTACCCATCCTTAATTGCAAGCAACAGTCTGCTGCATGGCTATTTATCCATAAGCATCTTATTACTATTAAACTTATTGTTAGTAATGCACCCTCTGGTGTTATTGGTGTTAGTAATGCACCTCCTCCTCCTCCTAATACATTTTAGTGGCAGCAAGGATAGGATATTTTTGAGGAACGCTGAGTAGTTCCTTGTGGATCAGATGATAGTGTGGTGATTAGGTCCCCCAGTTGTCTCTGAACTGGTTGGACATGTCCAAGTGGCATGAGGTGGTGAGATAGTGGCTGCTGCGGGAACCAGCAAATAACACTCATTAATGCCCCCAACAAGAGTCAACATGAAGCAGAGTCAACTTGAGTCAGGAGTCTTGCTTCATCAGCTCACCTTATATGTTTACATTCCATCTTAGGATATATATGTGGCAACCCAGAAACATATTTCAAACTGCTTTGGTTATTAAGTGATGAGTAGTGGGAGCATTGGGACCTCAATTCCCTAATTCTGTCAATATTGTTGGGGTGGGTGGGTATTAGGCTATATGTCTGAGTCCCTTCTAATTCCCGGATCCAGCAAGTATTCAATTGTTGGAATAGCCAGGCCAGTTTCTTGGTAATGGCCCTAAGTGTGAGTTGTTAGGGTAACAAAGGAAGTAGCTACGCTCCAGAGGGCAAATGGGTGGGCTCCCCTCCCTCAACTAGCAAAAACAAGAGTTGAGATGTGAAAGAAAGGGAGGGAGGGAGAGACATTCTTGATTTCTGTTTGAATTCAAGGTTGTGGCTATGGGAGAAGCAAGACCTTCTGGGGTGTTAATGCCGTGAACCGCCCCATCATAAACTCAGGTTGTATGCGTAAATAAACCCTATAGCCTAAAGATACCACAGTCTTCACTGTCTGTCATTCCAAGGAAACTGAACCCTGCATAAGCATTTGGAAGACCTGGAGTCTCAAGCCACTTAGAAATTTGGGTGGTGTGCAAGAATTGTGTGTTAGGGGATTTTTATTTATTTATTTATTTAAAAATATTGTTGCTTACTCATGGTCTGGAAATGTTCTGATTAGAAACTTCTGGATTATTTCCATAGTTTAGAAAGAAAATATAAACTTCAGAAAATGTCAAGACATCAGACCTGTTGCCAAACTCCAAATGGGACAATGTTAATATTGGTCAGCTTTACACCACTCTGTTTGAGGTACCAGAATACAGGCCGTTCTGTCTTCCCAACATAAATGGGCACATCTGGCCTCCTCTCTGCAAGTTTCTTCAATGTAGGGTAACTGGAGTGTAAGAAAAGCAGGAGAGTAGGAAACAAACAAACAAACAAACAAACAAACAAACAAACAAATGACAATAATATATTTATACCCTACCCATCTGGTTGGGTTTCCCCAGCCACTCTGGGCGGCTCCCAACAGAATATTAAAAACAGAATATAACATCAAACATTAAAAACTTCCCTAAACAGGGTTGCCTTCAGATATCTTCTAAAAGCCAGATAGTTGTTTATTTCCTTGACATCTGATAGGTGGGTGTCCACAGGGATGGCGCCACTACCAAAAAGGCCCCCTGCCTGATTCCCTGTAGCTTTATTTCTCTCAGTGTGCGAACTGCCAGAAGGCCCTCGGAACTGGATCTCAGTGTCTGGGCTGGACAATGGGGGTGGAGACACTCCTTCAGGTATACTGGGCAGAGGCCATTTAGGGCTTTAAAGGTCAGCACCAACACTTTGAATTGTGCTCGGAAACGTACTGGGAGCCAATGTAGGTCTTTCAGAACTGGTGTTATATGGTCTTGGTGGCTACTCTCAGTCAATCCTCAAGTCACTTTACTGGGGTGTGCATCAGCTATATATAGTGAAAGGCACTAAAATAACGGGACCAGGATTCCAGGAGAGTGAGCAAGCCAAGTGAAGCTCACTTCAAGGCCACCCATAGGCATATTGGATTCTACTTGAATCCAATGCTGTGGCTATGGGAAAAGCAAGGCCTCTTGGGCCATTAATGTTGCAAGCTCCTCCATCACAGGCTCAGGTTGTATATATGTGTAAATAAACCATATATTCTACAGACACCACAGTCTCCACTGCCCCTCATTCCGAAGGAAACTGAACCCTGAGTAAGCGCCTGGGATCCCTGGAATCTCAACCCGCTTGGAGACTGGGGTGGCAGGCATCAATAACTATGCACAAGAATGGTACGGCTAATGATGTTCTTCCTTCCCTCATAAATGCCATCCAGGAGGCAGAACTTTGGCTTGTCCTACTTATATGCTTCCTTATATGCCTGTGTCACCAGAGCAGCATAGGACAAAGCCATACAGCTTGCACACCACCAGCCCCAGGTAAGAATGCTTAAGATGACAGCATAAGTAATTTCCCCTCTCTTTTTTATCATATGCACAGATACCTGAGATGATCAGAATGCATGTGGCTGATGTAAATTAGATCTGCACGACACAGTCTTTCCAACCAGTCACCAGGAGGCTCATGAAGCAACCACCAGCCGCGTGCAAAAGCAGGGCCAACGAGCCACGGATCGAAGATCATTCTTCTGTCTCCAAGTTTGAGGTCCATACATGCATGAGTTACGTAAGTTACCTAAGAGCAGACAGAAACCCAAGACTGAGATGGATCAGTGTTGTCATGTTCCGTGTGCCTGAAAAGAAAAGAACTGTTTCCTAGTGTGGCTAGTTCAGTAGGTTAGAGCGTGGTGCTAATGATGCCAAGGTTGCAGGTTTGATCCCTGTATGGGGCAGCTGCATATTCCTACATTGCAGGGAGTTGCACGAGGTGATCCTCAGGGCCCCTTCCTTCTCTACAGTTCTATGATTCTATTATGTCCCCATGGTGCTATTTTGAGAGCGGGTGTTAGAGAAGATTTCCGCTTCCTTTCTGCAGAAGAAAATACAGCTTTGCTCTTTGGCTGCTACACCCCAAAACATGCAGCTGGGCAGGGAGTGCCTCTTCCTTTGGCCACCCCCAGAGGGAAAAAAGAGACCAGGTGACGTTGCCTCACTGCCAAAAATATTTCCTCTGCTTTGTCTGCTTCCACTGTGCCCCCTCCCCAAAGGTCCACACATACTGCCACTTCTGTTTCACACATTCTGTACCTTTATGTTTACACAAGCACATCTGCTCCTGTTTCCCCACCTCCCTGCTTCTGGCTAACACTGAGTAGGGAGGGTGCCCAGTCAGATGGGTAGCTAGCATATCTAAACTTTGTGCAGAGGCCAGAGGCCAAATAGGAACTGCTAGGAGCATTCAGAATTGGTGTGGGTGGGAGACTTTTTTTTTTTACTGTGAAAGATGTTGAGAATGAGAAACTGGGGGTCTCTGGGCTTGTCCTTGCTGAGCATTATTTAGCTGCTAATTCACTTTCCCCCCATTCAGATTAGACCAGACTAGTCTAAACCTGCATGTGTTTGTGTTTGAATTTGTCTCTGGGGAGGAACTTCAATCTTTCCCATTCATACCAGTGAGCATTTTCTTTTGTTTGTCCCTACATTCTGATTTCGATTATGCCAATTAGGTGCTGACAGGGCATGCACACAACTTGTGAAACAACAACAGCAAAAACTTCCCCACCCAAGAAATGTGCAAAAGTACACAATCTGGAAATAGTAAATTTGCTTGTGTAAATTTACTTGTGCAATTTTCTGATTTTGTTGCAGTCTGAGGGATCAACACACACACACACACACACACATGTTACTGCATTTTTAATTTAATTTTTTTAAAAGGTAAAAAAGAAAAAAATCACAAGGTAATAATAGCTTGGAAATGAACTGGACTTGGGAGAAAGAAGCTGTATTTTGTTGTAATTGTCTGTGGGAAAACTCAGGAGTTACTCATAGTTTGTTAAACAAACAGTAGTTCAGCACCATGTGCACACTAGGCCATAGAGGCAAGCCCCAGTACATAAAATGTGATTTTTATTTACCTGCACCTCCCCAAAAGCCAGGTCTTCAGGCCCTCTGGGTTCTGTATCCCATGGATTTGGAGGATTCAGTTCAACTAGCACCAATCCATTATCTGGACCTGTTTCAACAACTAGGAGGAGAGAAAATAAACCACTACTTTGCTGTTGCTTCATTCATAACCCCTAAACCTAGCCAACACATAGGCACTGATTTTTTGTTTCGTTGCCTGATTCTCAATGAACTGTCTGGTAGGAGGAAAGAGAGAACTCTCTTCCTGTTTACCTGTCTCCCAGATACAGTGGTGCCCTGCAAGACGAATGCCTCGCAAGACGGAAAACTCGCTAGATGAAAGGATTTTCCGTTTTTTGAGCTGCTTCGCAAGACGAATTTCCCTCTGGGCTTGCTTCGCAAGACGAAAAATGAAAACGTCTTGAAAGTTTGTTTCCTTTTTCTTAACACCGTTAATACAGTTGCGACTTGACTTCGAGGAGCCTTTTTTGTGGTAGCCTTTTTTGAGGTTTTTGAAGACTTTGGTGATTTTTGAAGCTTTTCCAAAACTTCTTTTAAACTTTTAAAACTTTTTTTTGGGGGGGTGGATTTTGGGTTGGGGTGTTTGGAATTCAAGTACTTGGTGTTGGGGAGGGGTTTGCAAGAATCTGGAAGCTTGTGTTTTTTTTCTGCATTTTTATGATTTTCTGTGACCATTGGGCCACTCTGCTGGTTTTTTTTTTTTAAAAAATCTGGATTTGAATTTCTGTGTGGTGGGTGGCTGGGGAAACAGTTGAGGAGGGGTTTGCAAGAATCTGGAAGCTTGTGTGGGTTTTTTCTGCATTTTTATGATTTTCTGTGACCATTGGGCCACTCTGCTGTTTTTTAAAAAAATATCTGGATTTGAATTTCTGTGTGGTGGGTGGCTGGGGGAACAGTTGGGGAGGGGGTTCTTCAGCAAGAAGCAAAGAGTGGAAGAGGAACCTTCTTCGAGTTGTCCCCCAGAGTCTTAGAAAATGTACTGTACACTTTGTTGATTTTTAAATGTTTTTCTGTCATGTTTAGAAACTTAATTTACTGTTCCTTCAATTTTTGAAATGCTCTTTACAGTATGTGTGACTTTAAAGAGCACTTAATAAACTCTTGTTGTACCAAATTTGGCTTTGTTTGGACTTTTTTTGACCATAGGAACGCATTAATTGAATTTCAATGCATTCCTATGGGATTTCGTGCTTCGCAAGACGAAAAAATCGCTAGACGAAAAAACTCACGGAACAAATTAATTTCGTCTTGCGAGGCACCACTGTATTCCCTTGGTCTGGTCAAGAGCAAAGCACCTGCCTACATAACAAAATGAGCAAAGTTCCAAGATCTTCTTTGATTGGAGGCTGAAGCTGTTGCTCATCTACCCCTCTGAACATAAAATTCCATGATATATAGCTCTGTCTTTGCTGCACCAGAAGAACCCTGTTCTCTTCCGCTGATGGAACCTGGGCTCAGCCTGTGAGCCATTCTGGATATCATGCGATGGAAATTTTTAGCAGCTATCTGAGTTCTATTAATCAAGCACTAGTCAGTAAATGCTGTGTTTCATTGTCTCTTACAGCAACCGTCATTGCTTTATTTCTCTCTGTTGTACTGCTGAATATATAATTGGAATCATAGAATCATAGAGTTGGAATAGACCACAAGGGCCATCGAGTCCAGCCCCCTGCATGGGGCTGATATCACCGCTCAACAGCAGATCACACAGTTTGTATGCAGATGGCTGCTGGCATCTCTATTCAAAAAGAACACAGATAGTAGAATCATAGAATCATAGAGTTGGAAGAGACCACAAGGGCCATCAAGTCCACCCCCCTGCCAAGCAGGAAACACCATCAGAGCACTCCTGACATACGGTTGTCAAGCCTCTGCTTAAAGACCTCCAAAGTAGGAGACTCCACCACACTCCTTGGCAGCAAATTCCACTGTCGAACAGCTCTTACTGTCAGGAAGTTCCTCCTAATGTTTAGGTGGAATCTTCTTTCTTGTAGTTTGGATCCATTGCTCCGTGTCCGCTTCTCTGGAGCAGCAGAAAACAACCTTTCTCCCTCCTCTATGTGATATCCTTTTATATATTTGAACATGGCTATCATATCACCCCTTAACCTCCTCTTCTCCAGGCTAAACATGCCCAGCTCCCTTAGCCGTTCCTCATAAGGCAGCGTTTCCAGGCCTTTGACCATTTTGGTTGCCCTCCTCTGGACACGTTCCAGTTTGTCAGTGTCCTTCTTGAACTGTGCTGCCCAGAACTGGACACAATACTCCAGGTGAGGTCTGACCAGAGCAGAATACAGTGGCACTATTACTTCCCTTGATCTAGATGCTATACTCCTATTGATGCAGCCCAGAATTGAATTGGCTTTTTTAGCTGCCGCGTCACACTGTTGGCTCATGTCAAGTTTGTGGTCAACCAAGACTCCTAGATCCTTTTCACATGTACTGCTCTCAAGCCAGGTGTCCCCCATCTTGTATTTGTGCCTCTCATTTTTTTTGCCCAAGTGCAATACTTTACATTTCTCCCTGTTAAAGTTCATCTTGTTTGTTTTGGCCCAGTTCTCTAATCTGTCAAGGTCGTTTTGAAGTGTGATCCTGTTCTCTGGGGTGTTAGCCACCCCTCCCAGTTTGGTGTCATCTGCAAATTTAATCAGGATGCCCTTGAGTCCATAATCCAAGTCGTTGATAAAGATGTTGAATAAGACCGGGCCCAAGACAGAACCCTGTGGCACCCCACTAGTCACTCTTCTCCAGGATGAAGAGGAACCATTGATGAGCACCCTTTGGGTTCGGTCAGTCAGCCTGTTACAAATCCACTGAGTGGTAGCATAGTCAAGACCGCATTTTACCAGCTTCTTTACAATAATATCATGGGGCACCTTGTCAAATGCCTTGCTGAAATCAAGGCAGGCTACATCCACTGAGTTCCCTTCATCTACCAGGCTTGTAATTCTGTCAAAAAACGAGATCAGGTTAGTCTGACATGACTTATTTTTCAGAAATCCATGCTAACTATTGGTCCTTTCTAGGTGCTCACAGACTGTTTGCTTAATGATCTGCTCCAGAATCTTCCCTGGTATTGATGTCAGACTGACTGGGCGGTAATTATTTGGGTCCTCTCTTTTCCCCTTTTTGAAAATAGGGACAACATTTGCCCTCCTCCAGTCTGCCGGGACTTCGCCTGTTCTCCAGGAATTCTCAAAGATGACTGCCAGTGGTTCTGAGATCACATCTGCCAGTTCTTTTAATATTCTTGGATGCAGTTCATCTGGCCCTGGAGACTTGAATACATCTAAACTAGCCAAGTATTCTTGTACTATCTCCTTAGTTATTCTGGGCTGTGTTTCCTTTGCTGAATCATTTGCTCCAAATTCTTCAGGTCGGGCATTGTTTTCTTTATCGGAGAAGACTGAGGCAAAGAAGGCATTGAGGAGTTCAGCCCTTTCTGTGTCCCCTGTTTGCATTTTCACCATCTTCTCCTCTGAGTGACCCCACTGTTTCTTTGTTTTTCCTTTTGCTACAAACATACCCATAAAAGCCTTTTTTGTTGCTTTTAACCTCTCTAGCAAGCCTGAGTTCATTCTGTGCTTTAGCTTTTCTGACTTTGTGTCTACACGTGCTGGCTATTTGTTTGAATTCCTCTTTGGTGGTTTCCCCCCTTTTCCATTTTTTGTACACATCCTTTTTTAATCTTAACTCAGTTAAAAGTTCTTTAGATAGCCACCCTGGCTTCTTTAGGCACCTTCCATGTTTCTATCTCATTGGTATTGCCTGACGTTGTGCTTTTACTATCTCCCTCTTAACAAACTCCCAGCCATCATGAACTCCCTTTCCTTTTAGTATTACTGTCCAAGGGATCTCACCCAGCACTTCCCTAAGTTTTATGAAGTCGGCTTTCTTAAAGTCAGGAAATTGAGTCCTAGTACGCTTGGCTGCTCCTTTCCGCAGTATAGTAAACTTCAGAAGAGCATGATCACTCGCGCCTAATGATCCTTCCACTTCTACCCCACTAACCAGGTCATCAACATTGGTTAGGACCAGATCTAAAATGGCTGTTCCTCTTGTTGCTTCTCCCACTTTCTGGACAATGAAGTTGTCTACAAGGCCAGTGAGGAATCTGTTTGACCTTATGCTCTTGGCTGAGTTTGACATCCAACAAATATCCGGGTAATTGAAGTCCCCCATTACTACTATCTCCCTTCCTTTTGCATGCTTGGCCATCTGTTCCAGGAAGGCATCATCTATGTCCTCCGTTTGGCTTGGGGATCTATAGTAAACTCCCACAATGAGGTCACTGTTATTCTTCTCTCCCTTAATTTTGACCCAAATGCTCTCACTTTGGCTTTGAGGTTCTAAATCTTGGATCTCTTCACAGGTATACACAGCCCTGACATATAACGCCACTCCTCCTCCTTTCTTGTCTGGTCTGTTTCTCTGAAATAGATTGTATCCCCCCATTATTACATCCCAATCGTGGGACTTATCCCACCAGGTTTCAGTGATGCCTATTATGTCATATTTAGTTTGCTGTACCAAGAGCTCAAGCTCATCTTGTTTATTTCCCATGCTTTGCGCATTAGTGTACAGACATTGAAGTCCATTAATCATTCCCCCGTGTCTCTTATTTAAGGATTTTTTCCTCCCACCACTAGGTCTGCGTGCTGTTTGCTCCATTTGGTCTATGACATTTGGATGATCATCTTCATCAATTGATAGACTCCTACCTTCAGGAGCACTGTCTCCCTCCCCCACATTAGTCAGTTTAAAGCCCTCCTGATGAGGTTTCTGAGATTTTTGGCAAAAACATTTCTCCCAACCGTTGTGAGGTGCAGCCCATCGCTTGCCAGACGTCCATCTTCAAGAAACTGTTTACACCATTTGCGAAGCCAGCTGTTCACTTCCACTATTTTTCCCTCTCTCCCTGGGCCACGTCATTCAACTGGGAGGACAAATGAGATGACAATTTGTGCATTTAATTGCTTCAATTTCCTGCCCAGAGCCTCGTAGTCTCTTTTGATCTTCTGGAGGCTATTGCTTGCAGTGTCATTGGTTCCCACATGAACCAAGAGGAAGGGGTATTTGTCAGTGGTTTTTATGATTCCTTGCAGTCGTTCAGTTACATCTTGGATCTTAGCCCCGGGGAGACAGCACACTTCCCGAGACATCTTGTCAGGCCCACAGATCACTGCTTCTGTTCCCCTCAGTAGGGAATCCCCTATCACCACTACACGCCTCCTCTTAGGTTTGGTCGGGGTTCTTCCGTGAGCTGTCCGTTCCAAGGTCGCCTGCACATTCCCTGAGGACTGACTTTGCTGCTCGTCTTCATATACCTGATCGACTGTAATGAGGGAGAGATCCTCAAATGGAGTCTGCTCTTCGTCTTCCATGCTAGGGGAGAGGACCTCAAAGTGATTGTGTATTTCTAAACAATCAGAGCGAACCCTGGGCCTCCTACTTCTTTGAGTCATGTTTCTCCATATATCTGGCTCCTGTGTTGGTGACCTAGCCTCCTTCTCAGGGGAGTCCCCTGTCTCCTCCTTGGTGGGGACGGTGTGCTCTGTTGCTTCCAAGAAGAGCTCCAGATCTCTAATTATTTGGAGCGTAGCTACACATTCCTCCAGTTGCTGGACTTTGTCTTTTAAGAGGGCAATCAACATGCAATTGCTGCAGGTAAAGCTGCCTGCAACCTTTGGCAAGATGGCAAACATTGCGCAGGAACCGCAGGCGACTGCAGCTGTTCCCTCCCCCTCCATCTTGAGAACGTGTCGTTGGGGGTGGCTACAGCGGTCCTCCATCATAAAAAGCGTGAAGACAGGACAAATAACTCCCCCCACAAAAAAACCTAGGTCTCCCCCAACAAACATTTGAGACTAGCTCTCCTAAATCTAAAAGATGGATCAAACTGCCCTGCAAGCTCTGATAAGCTTCTCCCACAGCTAATCACCTGCCTCAACAGAAACCCTGCCCTCTCTGACCTTTGCACAGGGAGAGCAGCTAATCAGCCACAAAGAAACACACACACAAGAAAACCCTTTTTGCTCCTTCTTCAACTGCTGCCCTGCAAGCTCTGATAAGCTCCTCCCACAGCTAATCACCTGCCTCAACAGAAACCCTGCCCCCTCTGACCTTTGCACAGGGAGAGCCGCTAATCAGCCACAAAGAAACACACACACACACACACACACACACACACACACAAGAAAACCCCTTTTGCTCCTTCTTCAACTGCTGCCCTGCAAGCTCTGATAAGCTCCTCCCACAGCTAATCACCTGCCTCAACAGAAACCCTGCCCCCTCTGACCTTTGCACAGGGAGAGCAGCTAATCAGCCACAAAGAAACACACACACACACACACACACACACACACACACAAGAAAACCCTTTTTGCTCCTTCTTCAACTGCTGCCCTGCAAGCTCATACACAGTTATATAATTGAGACTGTTGAAAGGCTTGTTTGCCTCCTTCTATACCGTTGGACTATATTGTCTAATTTTGTTCGATGCTACGCTTTGAGCATGATTGCAGGATTGGGACTATTGAAAGGCTTGTTTGCCTCAGTGATATTGATTACCTTCTCTCATTTTGTTCATACAATATTGACCTGTTTTATTAGTTTTATCTCCACCACATGTTCTCTATTCAAGAACTGTGAAATAATACAGGTTATGAAGATGTTGTTAGAACATTATTAGCCACGTGTTGCCTGTTACTACTTAAGTTTATCCAGGCTATAAAGGCAGGGAAAGGGTGGGGCAGCTCCGAGAAAAGGGTGTGACAATGGGGTTGGGGAGAGAAGCCAGCAAGGGCAGGTTAATATGACCGTTTTAGTCCTCTGGTGACAGGCAGAAGGGAAAGATAAGGAATTGGAGGGGGACAGATGGAAGTATCTGGGAGCAAAGGGGGCATTTGCAGTAGTTATTAGTTGGCTGGGGTGGAAAGAAGGTCTAAGGTGTTACCATGAGGGGAGTGATACGTAGTTGGCAAACTGGGGGCAGAACCTCCCTAGTTAGAATTATCCAGAGTTAGGGTTAATAATATACCCTGCCCATCTGGCTGAGTTTCCCCAGCCACTCTGGGTGGCTCCCAATCAAGTGTTAAAAACAATACAGCATTAAATATTAAAAACTTCCCTAAACAGGGCTGCCTTCAGATGTCTTTTAAAGATAGGATAGCTGCTTATTTCCTTCACATCTGAAGGGAGGCCGTTCCACAGGGCGAGCGCCACTCTGTCTGGTTCCCTGTAACCTCACTTCTCGCAATGAGGGAACCGCCAGAATGCCAGCTGTTACCAGTTTTGTTCCATATTCCTGGTTCTTGTTGAACACTTATGAGCCTGTCTTGCTCTATATTTCCAAACCCAGTGGTTGAAATTGTGAATGCCTATGATGGCCTTTTCAGAGAAGTCCTGACAATATTGTGAAATTCCTTCCCCGTGGAAATCCTGCAGATCTCTTCTTTTCAACATATTAGATGTTTACTCAAAAATGTTTTACTGTAGGAAAAAAAGTTGTGGTTTTGTTTTTTAAAAAATAGCTTTTACCATTTGCCATGCTTGGCTTTTAAAAAACCAATCCAGTATCTTACTGTTTTTGACTTGTATGCACGACAGCGAACAAAGTAAGCAATATAAATCAAATCAAACTCTTTAACTTGAGCAAATTGGATTTGTATTTCTATTAAGCCACAGAGCAAGAAAATAACAAAGGTGGCACTGCTATAAAAAGCTGCAGCAGATGTTACATTTTACCTAGTTCATCTTGGCAGAAGCTGTCTGGGGGGTTAACGTATTTCATTGTGCTCACATCCAGCTTCCAGTTATGCTTAGTGCAACGTACACATCTAGGTTAAAAAGTCAACAACAGAAATAACAATGATGGGGTTTTTAAAGTGTAAATTCTTAGAGCAATATTTAGCAACACGAAGCTAGCCAATGAACTCGAATACCACGTGGTTGGGAAAGATGGATTGCACGAAGAGAAGGAAGCAGTTTTAGGGTAGAATAATAGTCAGAGTCTGGGTACACACTACCTTTAAAGCACATTTGAAACATGACCTTTCCCTTTGGAGGATTATGGGCTCTAAAATTTACCCCCCACAAAAATTACGGTGCCCAGAACTCTTTGAGGGGAACAATGTGCTTTGAATGTGCTTTGAATATCTCACACAGCCAGAATGCTGGGCCAATTTTGTTTATTTCATTCATTTAGGAAATGCTTCTTATGGAACATCTTCAAGTGATTTTTCAATACAGTAATAACATCTATTAAACTTACAAAAATGCAGAGCTGAGAATAAAGCACAATATTGGATTATCCTGGGTCAAATGTGTGAGGTATCAGGCTAGAGAACTAGAGAACTTTGTAGTGGAGGCATCAGTGACCAGTCACCATTTCATTCTGACCAAACTCTAGGAATTGCAAGGAAGATATAAAATATTGCAGAAGACAAGATGATATGTACATATAAAGTATATGCTACATCTAATATATAATTACATTTTTTAAAAACTGTGGGGAAAGGACCAGCAAGGCAGGACAAGGTAGAAAAGGGGGAAGGGGCTAAGGAAGAAATGGCAGAAATACTGCAAAAATATTTTTATTAACTAGCCACAGAGGCAGATTTAGGAGAGTGCAACCAGTTCAGTCGCACCTTAAAAACCTCCTTAAAGCCATCTGAGCTCATGGCTGTCACCATACCTTGTAGCAATGAAACCCTTAAATTCATGAGAACATAGGACCTCCACAGGGGACACAGCAATTATGCTTTAGAATGGAATGCCAGAGGTGGGAAGGGGAGGCGGTTGCCAATTTTTTGCATCACATAGGGTGCCACTGATATTTGAGACCCCCAGATCCACTGCTTCCAGCCATATACATCTGAATATGATGGTCTCCTTGATAGAGCTTTTAAATGCTTTAATAAGCATGCATCTCTCTTTGAGCCACCTCTGAACAGGCTCATTGGTGGTGCAGTTCTGTGGAGCTAGGGGGTGATCTTAGAGGACTTGAGGGGAAAGGGGGTGCCCTCTATGGCAACTTGCCTGCTCTGGAACTTCAGTCATCATCATGAAGATCCTTAGCTACACTATTTTTTGTTGTTGCTGCAGAAAATACATTGTTCTCATGGGAAACCCAACCAGATGGGTGGGGTATAAATTATTGTTATTATGATTATTATCATGGACTTGAGGGCAAGTGGCCGCCAATGTCTATCTTTAAGATGGACTCATTCCCACTGGGCCAAATCCTGAGACCCATCATCATGAAGGAATAGTGTTTCAAGTTTAACCAATCAGCTTTCCAAAAAACCCAACAACCCAGCATGCTACATAGTTGTCTATCTGAATTCTCAGCATTTCCCATGCTTATCAGTTTATGGGAGTATATTTATTGCAAACAGAAACAGAGAGCGCAAATGGGGCAAAGTCTGGCCTTACTTTTGTGTCAGATCTTCAATATCTTTAATAAACAATCCGCCTTGGTGCTTGCACAAGTTCTTGCATGCACGGAGTGTATCCTTGTCCTTGTACAAGATGTAATTCTTCCCATCCATTTTGTTCTTTAGGAAATTTAACCCTTCCTTGAGTGCAGCCACCTCAGAAGGTGTAAGTGACAGCAACGTCCTGCTGGTTTGCTCCACACTATTTGAAACCGAATAATGAGCAGTAAGAGATAACAAAACAAGCTTGGGTTTCTCATATCAGAAAACATCTTCAGAATTCATTTTGCTTAACAAATTACATGCCAATATTTATTATTCTCTTTCAAAGACTTGCCCAAACCCCGGGCTGGGATGATTCAGTTGGACCAATGACAAGGAAACAACAGCATTTTTCTTCTCCTGTTTATTTTCGGCTTTAAAGCGTGTGTCTCTTTAAAGGACATCATGGGTGGGGTTTTTGCATATTTCAGCCATCTCCCTAGTATCTAGAACATGGGTAGGCAAACTAAGGCCCGGGGGTCGGATCCGGCCCAATCGCCTTCTATATCCAGGCCACGGGCAGTCCGGGAATCAGCGTGTTTTTACATGAGTAGAATGTGTCCTTTTATTTAAAATGCATCTCTGGGTTATTTGTGGGGCATAGGAATTCCTTCTTTTTTTTCTTTTTCAAAATATAGTCCAGCCCCCAACAAGGTCTGAGGGACAGCAGACTAGCCCCCTGCTGCAAAAGTTTGCTGACCCCTGATCTAGAAGTAATGTACTCCTGCCCTTTCCATTTTATTTATTCATTTATTATTTGTGAAATTTATAACCAACCTTTCCACCAAATGTTCAAGGTGGCTGATAGTAACACATATACTAATCATATACAATAGGCATAACAAAATAACTGTTGTCCCCTCTCCAGATTTGGCACTTCTAAATTTATTCCCTGAAGCCAATAAAGACCTTAAAAATATCGAGTTCATCTCTCATATTTTGATGGCCACAAGGATGTCTATAGCAAGGTCTTGACAAATGCTTGAGCTAGTAAAGTTGGACTATTAGGTTTGGCAGGTAGCCTTGTTAGGAAAAAAATCCCATAAACTGAAAGTTTACAAGAGGTCCAATAAAAAATACAGCTTTTTTGCAGTCTGGTTTGATTTCACATCTTTTAAGAATAAGGAAATGTATGGACCGATAGTTCCTCCAATTTACACTAATGTATGGATTACATGATAAAAAATCAAGAAGAATCAACACACTGATACTTGGTTTCTTCTTTTATTCATATTATTCATATTCGCTCTACGCTGGGCTGCCCTTGAAGCTGTCCCAGAAACTCCAGCGGGTGCAGAATGCTTCAGCGAGGCTCCTCATGGGGTCTCTGCCATGGCAGCATATTCACCCAGTGCTTTTCAAGCTGCACTGGCTCCCGGTGGAGTACAGGGTCAGATTTAAGGTGCTGCTTTTGACCTTTAAAGCCCTTCACGGCCTAGGACCCTCGTACCTACGGGACCGCCTCTCCCGGTATGCCCCACGGAGAGCCTCAAGGTCCATAAATAGCAACACCCTAGTGGTCCTGGGCCCTAAGGAAGTTAGATTGGCTTCAACCAGAGCCAAGGCCTTTTCAACTCTGGCTCCGGTCTGGTGGAACGCTCTGCCTCATGAGACCAGGGCCCTGCAGGATCTGATTTCTTTCCGCAGGGCCTGTAAGACAGAGTTGTTCCGCCTGGCCTTTGGCTTGGAGCCAATTTGATTCCCTCCCTCCCTCTCTTTCTTTTTTCTTTTCCTTCTCCTCCTGCGATGAGGCTACATTTTAATATTTTAATGTTTCATTATTTTAATGTTGTATTTTAATTTTGTTTTAAGTTGTAATCATTCAACTTGTTTTTATTATTGCTTGTTAGCCGCCCTGAGCCCGGCCTTGGCTGGGGAGGGCGGGGTATAAATATATAATAATAATAATAATAATAATTATTATTATTATTATTATTATTATTATTATTATTATATCACATGATAACAAAGCAAAGGAATTAAAACCAACATTTTTCCTGGATCTACCTCACATTCAACATATCAGCAATTATTGTGGTATTTTCCTTTCTATTTTTAAACTTCAAAAATACTCTGCTGTACTTGTGTTCCATGTCTGTATCGATGCTGCCTAATTTTCTCCCCCACCTCAGCTTCTTCTCTCTCTCTTTTTCTTTCTTATTTTCTTTCTGTAAATTTCCCCTGATTTTAGAATTTCCATAAAAATTACATTGGGGGGGGGGAGAAGCAACACATTAACAATAAGAAATATAGCAATAAGGAAAGCATTACAGGTAAAATGACAACAAATTCAACTATCTAAACCCATTTGTGTGAGGGCAACACTTTGGTGAGGGCAACATCTTCCTGTTTCACCTCAGGTGGTGAAACAGAATGGGATTCCCCTCTGATGGCAAGAGATCTTTAAATTAAATATTTTTGTGTGTGACTTGTACAGAAGTAATAAGAGATAGTGGTAAGAGGGTGCAAAAAAGGAGGAGCCCTCTGCCATTAAAAATTCCCGCCTCAAACGGTGAAGGAGGGCTGGAGAACCATTGCAAGTTATTTTACCATCTGCAAAAAGATGTTCTATTCATACATTGGAAGGATAAAAATGTGCCCTCCTTCAATTAATGGATATATGACGTGACAACTCTTGCAACCTATGAACAGATCACTTTCAGACAATGATTATGCGTGAACAAATTAAATGATTTTTGGAATGTATTTGTTGAAACCATAGTGACACATGAATCAATGTATACTTGAGGGAAACAATTCATTTATTCACCTACATATATATACTATATAGTTTTGTGACTTTAATTATAATTTATGGTTATTTTGTTATTGCTATTTTCCTCTGCTTTTAAAAATGTTTTTTTTTCTGTTTCAGCTTTCTTTTTCTATTTTTTCTTTTTTTTTCTTTTAAATGTATTTTAACTTACTATAATATCCTCAATTTTATATATAAAAACAGGATGACGTGTACATAAACCTGTATTTTTAGAAGGTATGCAGATGGATTGAGGATAAAACAAAATGTGCTTTGATCTTATCTGATCATTCAACAGGCCACCAGTTTGGGATTGTGCCTGTCTCCTAAATCATCAGTATCCAGGTCTACCTGTAATCCTGTTCCCATTAAGTAGGTTCAACACAACACTCCAACAAAGCGTTTACGGTAACTTACGGTAATTGTTGCAACTGTTGCAGGATACCCAGGCAGCCAAGCCAAAATTAATGGACTCTGTTATGTGCAGTCAGCTGGGAATACACAGGCTGCAAAATGAGAGATTCCTGACTGGGGCCAGGTTTGTTCCCACACCTCCCCCCCCCCCACTTGTGGGACTTTCCTTGTGCTTGATCAATTCAGTAAAGAATGAGGAAGATCATTAATTTTTGCCGCTGCTGCAACCACACCTGCAATGTTCACATAGGAGTGATGTCCTTCAAGGACATTTTGTGGTCATCGATTAAAACTTCAAAGCTCGGGGGGGCTACTAGGGGCGCATCAGAAGATAGCTGACAATAACATCTTTCCGACCCACACAAGGTAATTTGGAGGCTGTGATGGGAGTAAATAGCCTCCCTACCCCCCCCAGGATTGTGGGGGGGGGGGACCTGCCCTTGCCTGCTGTGCCCTATACCACCCCCGAATTTGTGGGGATGGGGGCACTAGGCACAATGCCCTCCTGTGGGATTTCGGCGCTCCTGGACTCCGTCTCTGATCCGCGCCACTAGCTGCAAGAACTTCAAAAGAAACAATTAGGAAGAAGCGAATGCACATATTTCAAGGAAGGAGGGGGAGTAAAGACTGCTAACAGAAGAGATCTCTGATAAAACAAGACGAGTCGGAGGAACAAGTATAAATCATGAGAAGATACGCCAAGACTCGGTATGGCAAAGGGACTGATGGGGGAGGGGGGAAAACTTTCCTTTCTTTCCTTTATGTGATTAAACAAGAATCCCCCCCCCCTCTCACAAGTCAGAAATGTCGTTTTAAGGACTTAAGCTGTGGATTTAAGGCTGTGTGGAGATAAACTTTCGAACCAAAGCATGTTTTGAGAAGAGCGTGGAATGTATAAGGGCTTTGGAATGACGCAGTTAAAAGTGCCGTTGCCATATTGGGAAGTTCTGTCGGAGGACTTAAGTCTGGGAGGATAAATAAAGCTGTTTTTATATTGTGGGTGAAACTCCTCAGAGGGACTTAAGAACGACAGTTCTGTAATTAAAGATGGAAAGAGCGATGTTATCTATGAAAGCAATGATATATGGAAACCATCTTGATTTGAGGATTGGAAGAACGGAAAAATTCACACAGGATTATTATTGGTGTTTATCGGTTTAAGGAGATTATCAAAGAGATCATAAAGAAAAAAGAGAAAATATATGAACAAGATGTGATGTGGAAACAGCAAGATAAGACTGGATAGAATTATGAACTTTGTGTGGACTGATTTGGACATTAACGCAGTAGCAAGAAGATGATCTGAATCCCCCTTCGGATCTTGAAATATGGGTCCCCTCAACAAAATTTAAAATTCGGCTTTGTAATTCGGAATTTATGTGATGTGATTTGATTTGATTGGCCGGTTAATAAAAATTATTTTTAAAAACCAACAACTTCAAAGCTCAAAGGAAATGTCTTTCTCGAAAATTAATGTGGCTCAACTAATCATTGTATTTAGCATGTGTGGTTTAAAATATTTTAGGCACTGGGGGAGGGGATATGGGAAAGCTTTACTGCTGCCTAAAGAAGGTGTATTTCAGTATCCTATAGTCCAGTGTTTCCCAACCACTGTTCCGCGGCACACTAGTGTGCCACGAGATGTTGCCTGGTGTGCCGCGGGAAAAATTAAAAAATTCAAAAGATTTTTTTTTAAGTCAAATTTTCGATTGGGGCGCCGTCACTAGATGACCCCTGGGGTTCCCTCCCTCCCGCTCTGCACCTCCCTCCTCCTCCTCCTCCGGGGAGGCCCTTCCTGGCTCTCGGCCAAGGCTTGGCGGCTGCCACTCACTCGCTCGCCCACCCGTCCCTCCATCCCTGCACCCGGCCTCTCCCCCTCCATCCCCGGCGCGGGGGCTGCCGGGATCCGTAGTCCCCTCGCCCTTGGGCTCCGCGCCCGCGCGGGGTGCGCAAACTACGTTTCCCAGCGTGGCCTGGCGGGCCGGGCGTTTTGTTTGAAGCGCTCTTCTCCCGGCCATGGAATGAGCGCAGTGGCGGCGGCCGGGCGGGCAGGGGCTCTTCCGCGCAGACCCCGCGCAGCCTGCCTGCGCCCCCGCGGAGATCGGGCGGCAGGATGGAGCCCGGGGATCCCCGCGGAGGCGGAGCGGCGGCGGCGGCGGAGGCTGCCCCCCAGGTAGGGCTGCGTCGGGGTTTTTTTATTTTTGCAATGCTGCATCCGCGCCAGAGGGGATGCATCGGACCGCGGGGAGACCCCTTGGCGGGCGTGCAAGGCAATGCATGCGTGCAGGCGTTGCATGGAGTGCAGTGCAATGCAATGGCAACGCGGCGCCCTGCATGCATGCATGCAACTTCCACCGGCGCTCCGGACTTGGCAGGTGAGGGGGGTCCCCAGTGGGCGGCAGAGAGAGCCGGGAGGGCGAAGGGGAGCCGGGGGGGAGCAGCGCTGCTCCCCGAGCCGAGCCCGGGGGGAAACTTTGGCGTCGTTTCCCGGGTGTTGGAAGCGGAGGCTGGCGGGGGCCCCTCACCTGCAAAACCTGGTCGCCTCTCATATGTTTCGTGCATTGCATTCATCGCCCGCTTTCTCCTCCAAGTAGCTCCCGGGGGCGCGCGTGGTTCTCCCCGTGTTATCCTCGCAACAACAGCCCTGCGAGGTGGGTCAGGCGAGTGGCCCAAGGGAGCACCCAGGGATTGTCCTGGCCAGGTGGGGTGATTTGAACACTGCTCTCTGCCCGGTCTTCGTCCTCATTTAGCCCCCACATGTGCATGACTGTGCATGACTGAGGTTTTCCCCCCTCATCTTGGCTATGGTGTGAGTCTGTGCTGTTAATTAATGGGGTTCTGCCTTCGGAGAAGATGAGCCAGCCCTCAAGGAGGTGATTATGTAATTTGCTAGCAATTCATGTCCCTCCCGGCGTGACGCTGCACGCTGACGTCACGGGGCTGTAATGGTGGTGTGCCTCGAGATTTTTTTCATGAAACAAGTGTGCCTTTGCCCAAAAAAGGTTGGGAAACACTGCTATAGTCTAATGAAATGGAGATCTACTTCCATGTTGCTTTAAATATAGTAAATTGGATATATCAAGTCCATTCTGTTTGCAAACCGTGATTTTCTAAAAATGTTTCCTGACTGCTTCTACTCCATCTGGAGCCTACATAGAAGTGTATCCATGGTAGAACATTTCAATACGTAGCTAAAATTCCACACACCATATGCTAAATACAAGAGCATTTATCATCTCTCTGCATGTGGAAATGCTGCAGGTGGTTTAGGTCAGCCTTGAAAAACTTAAGTTGTATGGTATCTAGATCCTTAACAAGTTAAACAGTCTATATATCTCAACACCCTACAAACTTAATCTAAATTGTTATTTGCTGGAACTATCAAATTACATTCTCCTCCGCACAACACATGAATCTTAACACATTTCATGATATGTGTTCAGCTTTGAAAACATAACAATGTTTGCTCCACTTGTTACAGGGTGAAAACGAAAGCTCCAGCTATTTAAATTATTTTAACTTGTTCGATATATTTTCCTCAGCTGACCAGCTGTGAGAGATGAATTGTTGCTAAGAGTTATTGGGAGATACCCAACTTCATTACTTAAGTCCATTAATTTCAATGGTTCTATTCTGGACAAGGCTTAGTTGGATATCACCTGTTATCTTTGCTCTTGGAATTAACTTTCAAATACTAACATGTACCGGTACATTAAGAAATTCCATTCCATCGCAAACACACATATCCACTGAGAATATAAAGCTATATGCAAAGAAAAGAAATGTATGAATGTGCTGCCTTAAAGTAGTTCATTAGGTGATGCCAATGTCTACAATCAAAATGACTGCTATTTCTCAAGTCAGCCTCTGATAAATTACAGAGCCTTTTTGCCCAGCAAGAAATGCATGCCGTTTGTGATTTGTAAGTTTTTGAGGGGAACTTCCTAGATATAATATATACAAAGGTTTTGAATATAATATATGTTGAATATGTACTATTAAACTATATAGGATCATGACTCAGGTTCAAGACGATATAAATGTACATATCACCTCTTCCCGTAAATGCATGCTTCTTTATTCGTACACAGCTGTTATTTTAATGGAAGAAGCTACCACATGTCTCATGTCATGTAAATGAACTTATGGGGGGGGGATAACATAGAATGGATGAGATCCACTCACACATAAGACATAGCAAAGGAACTTTTTTTACATAACATTAAATATGTGCTATAGTCTACAGAAAGTCTACATCTCACATGGCACTCACTGCACAGCATATGTGTTATGCAAATAGTATAATATATATTTGAATAGTTAATACAATATGCTCTTAATTTAATGGTATACAATTGCTACAGTGCTGCTGTTATGCCCTGATGTTAAGATAAATTGTGGAAAACTAAATAAAAAGCGGCAGTTTATTCCAAATATGTCAGCTTTCTCAATCAGTTTCCTTATATATTAAACTTTTTGTACTACTCGTTATTCTGCATATCTTTTGCATTATTTAAAAATAATACATGTTGAAGAATAATTAAGATAGAAATCTTACTTTTCCCCCATAATGGATCAACAGGTTAGAGGAGAGAAATGATGCTGAATCCCTGGCGGCAACAACAACGAAGTCATAAATTTTTATTCCGCTTCACGAACATCATAGGCTGGTTCTGGAAGAAGGACCTGTAAACTACAAGTTTTGAGAGTTTTACAGCAGCTATAGCAAGGTGGGAAAAAGCCTGAGAACTGATCGCTAGAAAATCATTTACTTTTAATAAGGTTGCCAGCAGTTTATGTACACAGTGGTGTACATCTAGAAATGAAGGTTATGTACTGGCATATACTGAAGAAAACATTGCATATGCTTGTGAGGTTCACAGGTGTTGATGCCAGCTGAAAAGGGAATGGCTGAGATCCATGGTAAGAGTGACGGTGGAGAAGATAGCGTGTCAAACAAAGTTCATATGGCAACAAGCTATGTTTGTCTTATTTAAATCTAGTACTGTGAGAGAGTTGGAAACAGCAATGTTTCTTTGTATCCTTTTTCTTTGTATTTTTAGCGTGCTCTCGAAAGAGCAGTGAAAATAAACTCACATAATCCCGTCACCAAAATGGGGGAAGGAAGCAAACAAACAAACAAACAAACAAACAAACAAACAAACAAACAGAAAGCCAGTGTGGGCAAAGGTTTTCCAAAGGGCATTGCCCCAACTCCAGACTAAGAGTCACAAAGAGCAGCAGCTGAAGAAGCCACCTCAGGATGTCTGCTCCGACACCAGATGCACAGGTGGTCGAGTATTGACCCCAGAGGGAACCACTATGCAGGGACGCGGACTTATAAAAAATATTGGGGGGGGGGGCCGGGAAAGCTCATGAATAATAAATAAGCTCATGAATATGCAAATAAAGTGGCGCCGCCTCCTCGTGAGCGAATAGGGGAGAGCGTGCTGCGCCTATTAATCAGCTCCGAAGGAAATTGGGTGGAGCTTTTGCTCGGGAGGGAGGGCAGGAGGCATGCAGCCCGACCCTGTGCATTTTGGGCTGGGGGAGGGGCGGCGATGGCGCTCTGCTGGAGGGGCGCCGGAGATTATTGGGGGGCGGAGCCCCCCCAAACGAATTTTTGAGGGGGCTCGGGCCCCCTCAAGCCCCATGGAGTCTGCGCCTATGCCACTATGGCTGCCAGACCTGCTCACATGCAGCGAGCGGAGACGACTGCTGCAGTTGAAGAACCCCATCCCCAGGCAAAGCACTGTTTCCATCGGGAAATGAAAACTGGATTGATCCTTGCCTGAGTGGCTAGTACAACCAGAGGGTTCCTGCTGGGTCCGGCCTCCAAGGCAGGCATCCCCAAACTCGGCCCTCCAGCTGTTTTGGGACTACAATTCCCATCATCCCTGCCCACTGGTCCTGTCAGCTAGGGATGATGGGAGTTGTAGTCCCAAAAGAGCTGGAGGGCCGAGTTTGGGGATGCCTGCTCCAAGGTATTCAAGTGAGCTAGGATTAAATTGACAATCCACTTGTTAGCCTCCTTTTGCTTGGGTGTACCATCTTTCCTAGCACTGGTCTGCTGAGGGAGCAGAGCACGAGGCCGAGGGAGCCAGAGAAGATCTTTCGAGGGGGGCAGACAGGGGAGCTGAAATGGCCAATCCATGAGCCTTTTCTTCTTCATCTTAGGAAACAGAAAAGAGGGTGTTTAGGATCAAGAGGAGCCTTTACAATTTTTTGCCCTAGGGCCCCCTTTCATTTATAGGGAGCCATGACTAATCAAACCAAGAGCTGGACCTCATTATGGAGATACACTATACAGAAAGCCTGGGACTAAAATGGCTAATGAGGCACGATAAGAAAGATAAACTATATAGCAAGGCTGGGTCTTGAGAGAGATGAAAGAAAAGGCCAAAACTGTCATTTCTACCATTTTAATTTATATTTTTATTGATTTTATCTGCAGAAACAAAGAACATAACTTACAACCTAAATAAAAATCTGAACATAACTTGTAACTTATAACTTATGTGGAAATTGCTCGGTTTGGTTGTGTACTTTTTGATGTGTTTTATTTACTGTTTATGACTTTTGTTATGTTTCTAATTATGTAAATCTTTTTATGTGGTAAGCTGCCTTGAGCATACTTTCAACTATGGGAAGGCAGCATACAACTATGATGATGATGATGATGATGATGAAAATCAGCAGAGGCTGGCAGGACAGCATTGCACAATTGGCTTTCCAAAGCTAAGCATTGCTGCTACTGAGGGAAAGAGAGGGAGCTATGGTTAAGGTGTGATTTAGGAGGTCAGAATATAGAAAGCTTCGCTTTTGAGACTTCCCGATTTCTTTCACTTGCCTTTTACTCTGTTAAATTTCAGGTCCGTTTACAAATAAGTCCAAGGTCCTTTGTTAATTGTTCCGTGTGTGGTGTAGTTAGGGGTAATAATCCTAGGCACAATGACTGCCTGTACAATCACTGGTCAACAACAAATTTGTTGTCTGCGTTTTTTCAGTTGATTTAGGACAGATCTGATGCACTGAATCCAAAAATCACATTGGTTTTGCTCAATCAGGTCAAGTTTTTGAGCTATGGCCACATGTTGTTATTTTACATTTTTGTTCACATGTACGCTTGTGTGGAGCATTTTAGAAGAAGTTGGTGGGGGTAAAATGCCATGTCGAATAATTGTTTTGATTGGAAATGATTATTTTAATGACAAGAAGTATTCAGGTCCAATAGTTCTGGGTGATTATGTCGAAAAGGGATCAGTTTGAAGTCATAAAACCTCGAAATCTTCCATAAATTGGTGCGGCAAAGCATAAAGTTGCTTACCATGCTTATTTTGGTATTAAACTTGGTGACCAGGATAAAGCTTGGGCCCCACACATGGTGTGCAAGGCATGCAGCAAGACTCTACGTGGGTGGACCAATGGCAAGAGGAGTCTGAACTTTGGAATTCCCATGGTTTGGAGGGAGCCAACACTGACTGCTACTGCAGTCACTGACTGCTACTTTTGCGCTGTTGATGTGACTGGGATCAACAGAAAGAACCGGAGCAGCCTCAAGTATCCTGATCTTCAATCAGCACGTCGTCCTGTAGCTCATTGTTATGAAATTCCACTGCCTATCTTCGGAAAACTTCCTGACATTAGTGACAAAGATGCCTCCAGTGTTGAAGGACATGAAGAAGAAGAAGTGGTTCTTGAAGATGATGCTCCACATCCATTTTCCCAAAAGGAGTTGAATGATCTAGTTCATGACCTCAGCTTGTCAAAGGACTCTGCCGAACTGTTGGCATCCAGACTGAAGGAAAAAAACCTCCTCTCTGACCGTGCTTGCATCAGCTTCTTTCGCAACAAGCATCAAGAGTACCTCCGTTTTTTCTCGGAAGAGAAGGACTTGGTGTACTGTGCAGATATTGCGCAGCTTCTGCTCAAGCTTGGAATGCCACAGTACGAACCCAAAGATTGGAGACTGTTCATTGACAGCAGCAAGCGATCACTGAAATGTGTTCTGCTACACAACGGCAACCAGTTTGCCTCTATACCCCTGGCTCACTCGAGTACACTGAAGGAGAACTATGAAGCGAAGTATGTGCTGGAGAAAATTGGTTATGATTAGCATAAGTGGTTTATTTGTGCTGACCTGAAGATGGTGAACTTTTTGTTGGGACAACAGTCTGGCTTCACCAAGTACTCATGTTTTCTGTGCATGTGGGATAGTAGGGACCGTGCTCAGCATTACACGAAGAAGGACCGGCCTGTGCGGGAGGAATTGGTGCCTTGCAAAGAAAGGAACGTCATCAACGACCCTCTGGTGGACAGAGACATAATACTCTTCCCACTGCTGCACATCAAGCTCGGCTTAATCAAGCAGTTCACCAAGGCTCTGGACAAGGATGGTGACTGCTTCACTTACTTGTGCCAGGCTTTTCCAGGATTGACCATGGAGAAGTTGAAAGCTGGCATCTTTGACGGTCCTCAGATCCGTCAGCTCATCAGAGATCCAGAGTTCGGAAACTCAATGAACGAAGTGGAACTGGAAGCATGGAAGGCATTTGTTCTGGTAGTGAAGAACTTTCTGGGCAACAATAAGGCCAGAAACTACGCAGAACTTGTCAACAACATGCTGACTGCTTTCAGAAACCTGGGCTGCAACATGAGCATCAAGATGCACTACCTATTTTCACATATGGACCGGTTTCCTGAGAACCTGGGTTCAATGAGTGACGAGCAGGAGGAGAGATTCCATCAGGACATGAAAGAGATGGAGACCAGGTATCAGGGTCGCTGGGACACAGTCATGATGGCTGACTACTGTTGGACTCTGAAGAGAGACCTCCCTGCCGCTGAGCATTCCAGGAGTTCCAAGAAACGGAAGTTCAAGCCCTGAAGTTTGAAAAATGGTGAAGCAACATGCAATTTATGTGTACTTACCTTTATCAATGCCCACCATTCAGTTTACAGTAATTGATGTTTCTATCAGGTAATCAATATATGTTGTTGGAAAAACATTTTTTTCTCTTAAAAACATATTTAGGATGATTTGTGTTGACAAAAATCAGCTGATAATGCCACAAAAATGTAATCGATTTTGTCACAAGATCTGATTTTTTTTCAAATCAACATAGCACAAAAACCTGACCTGATGGAGAGAAACGGATGCCATTTCCTGATTCATCAGTGCAAAAATACTCTAAATCATTTGTAGAAATCTAGACATTCAAAAAGTAAAAAATTGTTGCCCAGTGTAGTCTATTTGGTGTTCCATGCCACAGATAAGTATCCTAACAATAATTGACAGGTAGAGAAATCCTGCTTACTTGTATAAAACTGAGATGTTTCATTTCCGCATGCCAAAAGGAAGTCATAACCAGGCAGGGCCATAAAACATGCTTAGAGTTTCTCCACTTTTAGCGTACACTTTTAGAGCCTAGTGTATCTGCAAGATGATTTTCTGCTAGATCAGCTGTGGTCACAAATCTAAAGATATTTTGATGCTTGCAGAGTTATAATTCCACTAAGAATTCATGCTGGCCTCTGCAGTTCAGTTGTCCACTTAATCCAAAACTCATCCAGTTTAGCACCTAGTTCAATTCTAACATAGGAAAGCGGAAGTCTACACTACTGGGATGGTGCAGAAATAGAACAGGTTAGCAGAAAGTTTGGTAAGCAGCAGCAGTGGTGGTGCCAGGAGATGGTACAGCTGCTCCTGCTACCTACTGAAAAGGCAGGTTCCAATTAGTCTCCCTAACAAAAAATTGTCCTACTGACATGGCCACTGATCATTCTCAGTTTATCTTATATTTCTCCCCCCTTCCAAAGTTATTGATGACATCCATCAGTCTTGGGACACAAGCATGTCATCCTTGATCTATCATTTAATTTACATATGCAACACTGATTTTATTCTCTGTGCAGTATATTTGTTTCCTGCTTATTTCATGTGTAGGCTATAAATATTTTTAACTTACTTTCCAGAGGTATGCTATGCTTTGATTGAATTCGGGGTGGGGAGAAATATGAAAAAAGTTACAAAATGTAGAATCATAGAATTGTGGAACTGGAAGGGGGCACCAGGGTCATCTAGACCAACCCGCTGCAATGCAGGAATCTTTCACCCAATGTGGGGCTTGAACCCACAACCCTGGAATCAGGTTTTTAAAAATAAATAAATAAATAAAAAAGTATGTCCATTTAGTGATCTTGAGTATACTCCAGGAGTGGGCGATCTTTAGCCTTCCAGATGTTATTGGACTAAAAATTCCATCAGCTCCAGCCAGCATGCACAATAGTTAGGAATGATGGCAGTTCATCTGGAGGAAGACAATTTGCCATTCCAGGCACACATTTCTTTAGAGGTACATAAGCAGAAGGAAGCACTGTGTTAGTCAATGATAAAAGGGAAAAGATTATGCTAGGCCAGATTATTTAATTCTGAATAATCTATATGTGCACGAATATATTTTACGTCTACAACATGACCATACCATACAGAAGTTCAGAATACTGGGGGAATCACATGTTCAGTTTTTCTTTCTTTTGACAGCATTAGGCCACTAGGTGTCAATCCTCCCTCACATGAAGAACTGTTAGATGGTTACTGTAGTTTCAGTTTTCTCATCAGAAAGAAGGGCGTGGTGAAAAATCAGACAGTTCCTTGCTGTTCCTTGCTATTAGGAAGAGAGGAACCCAGAATCTCAAGGGAAGAAGAATTTGTCCTGAGGTAACTGTGGACATAGTTTTTGGCTGTCTTAAAACGCAGTGAAATATACTCAGAGTCGCAAAGTGATTTCATGCTCTTTATTCAGCTCATGGTTGTGAGGAGGAATGAATGAATGTCCCCTCAAAGTATCTGCTTTATATACATTATTTACACAATGGGCTGCACATGATTGGTTAATTCTGGAATTCTACTGTAAGCCAATCAGGTTGTGGATTCACTTATATCTGGAGCATGATTGGGTGGTTCCTGCCAACCAATCATACTGCTGCATTGTTCTAGGACCAATCAGACTGCTGCATTCTGAATCCTATTGTTCTAGGACCAATCAGACTGCTGCAATTTGGATCCTATTGTTCTAGGACCAATCAGACTGCTGCAGTTTGGATCCTATTCAACTCAGTACATAACACGCAGCTAAATTGTTCTTTGTCTCAATTTGGATTGAGGCTGGTTTGGGATGAAAGGCACCAAACCACAGGTTTTCATAAGAAACAACAGGATAGATATGGATTGTCGATAATGTTGTGTGTAAACTGCTTCCCAAACTGGAAGCTGGCAGTGCCTGGAGTAAACAGGAGTATGTACCACACCCTTAGACTCCACAGGGCACCTTCTATAATGCAAAATCTAAGTCAGCCTTTTGTGGAGTGGGAACAAGCTCAGTTCTCGGTCTGTGGGGTCCCCTTTTTCTCAACAGCTGAATTGTGGTGACCCATCTGTGGAATGGGGCTTAGAATTTCCAGTGTCACAGGAGGGACAGGGTAAATAAGCCATGTGGTTACCAAGTGCCTCGTATTTATTTATTTGATTCTGACTTTTCAGCGTCGGCAGCCATTTTTATCTTGTTACATCCCGTTGAAGCCAAGGTGGCATTCCACAAATGCTCATTCATTTCAGCAATCCCACCCCAAAAGTAGGTGAATATGTTCACATGAATATATGGTGCTGCCTTACAATGAATCATGTGTTTCTCTCACCTAGCAAACCCTAATCTTACGATCTACACTTCTCTGACGCCTCAGCTGGGTCTTTTCCACCCCTACTGCTTAAAATCCTTTTAACTGGGGAGGCCGGGGAATGGTACCTTCTCCATTCAAAGCATATGTTGTACTACTGGTGTATGATCTTTCCAAGTACCTAGAGTGCTATGCCACACCTTTATAAATGAAACCTGAAATATCAATAGGGCAGCCCCATTTTTTTGCATAGACACCTATCCTTTTTTTAAAAAAAAATTAAAAACTGTACCTTCATCCAAAAATGGATTTCAAGGTGGTATACATAAGAATGAAAACAACGCAAAGCCACAATATAAAAGTATTGAGAGGAATAAAACTATTCTGCCCTCCCCCAAAGCAATATTGATACAAAAAACCCTGAACAACTTCGGTCCAAGGTTACTTAAGGACTACCTGAGCCCTTAAAGCCCTTATAACATTTCTGCTCCATGACTAAGGAATTCTTCTTCAAGAGTCTTCACCTGTAGTTACAAACACCTTTTTCCAAATTGTCATATCTTATTATTCTTCCATTGTCTCACAGCATTGCAGCCAAGGATGATTTTCAGGCAGTGCAAAATGCTTTCATATTCCCTGTCTTGTAACATATGATAACATTTTTAGCACCTTTGCTTTGTGAGAAAGAAAGTATCAGTTGAGCCTCACCTGTCTAGAATTACTCTATTACGTTCAGTTATTTTAATGCATTTAGGACTAGGAGAGATGAAAAATAAAGAGCAGTAATTGCTCCCTACCCCCATCCCTTCTCTCTCTCTCTCTCTCTCTCTCTCTCTCTCTCTCTCTCTCTCTCTCTCTCTCCTTTTGTAATCATAGCTAGGAAATTTGTGAGAACAACCTTCCCCCCATTGAATAATCCCATCAGTGCTGCAGATAAAATACTAATGAGCTTTGTCAAGAGTCTAATTGTATTCATGTTCATCCTGAGCTGCTCAGCTGACAGCCTATATTTTGCTGTTGGAGGGAGGGGGGAATCACATTTTCCCAATACAAAATTAATTATGGCAAAATCACACACCAGTACTAGCAAAGCAATATGCTACAAGTTCTTCCTTGGTCTCCTGGGAATGTCCCTGCCCACCTTCCTGTTATTTTAGGATGTCTCCGCAGGTTTTGCTTTCTCATTAGGTTTTCAGCCATTTCTGCATCATGTGAGGCCATGTTCTGATTTTGAAACACATTCAGGTTGTGAATGGGTTTTAAAAAATAAATAAATTATCAATGAATTAAAAAAAATATCAAAGGAAATTCATGTTTTGGGGTTTTATTGAATCTTTTGTGAAACACAATGGAAAGACCACTAATTATTTTTAGCTGAGCAGGATTCATGGCTGACAAATCCAAAATATGTTTTCATACATTCATACGCTACCCAATAGTCTGTGAAATCACAATGAGGAGAGAGACAAGACAAACCTGTGTGACCCTTTTGTTTCTCAGCTACTTTGGATACCACTAGTCTTGGTGTTTTTCTGGAATGGCTCAAGGAAGTAGGAGTTGGAAGTTCTGTATTACAGTGGTACCTTGGGTTAAGAAATCAATTCATTCTGAAGGTCCGTTCTTAACCTGAAACTGTTATTAACCTGAGGTACCACTTTAGCTAATGGGGCCTCCCGCTGCTGCCGTGTGATTTCTGTTCTCATCCTGAGCTAAAGTCCTTAACCCGAGGTACTATTTCTGGGTTAGCGGAGTCTATAACCTGAAGCGTCTGTAACCTGAAGCGTATGTAACCCGAGGAACCACTGTACACGCGTTCTGATGCTACCTGCAGAAGCTAGAAGATCATTACTCAGCTCCATGGCTTGGGGTCTGTGGAGTCCCACAAGAGTCCATTCAGTCCTGTGCTACTTTATATCTATATGAAACAATTGAGAGCTGTCATCTAGGCCCCTGTGTCATCTATATGTTTATGACACACAGATTCACCTCTCCATTCCATTGGAATCAGAAAGGTGTTGATAAACAGCTAACTCCAACTTTGAGCTGTGTGATTTACTGGCTGGCATGCTCTATGAGATCGGCAGGTGGGGCCTTTTTAGTGTTGTTGCCACTGAAGGCTTTCTGACTGGGCCTTTTCAGTGGTGGTTCCCTTCTTGTCTGTCTCCTTCATCATGTAATCTTTGGATGAAGGGTGGTATACAAATCTAATAAATAATTACTATTATTGACTTTCATGACAATTCTCTTTTTTAAAAAAATTAAAATACCGTTTACCCAGGAATTTGACAATTGAAAACCCTTGCAACCCTAAAATTGAGAGAATGTTCTTAGAATGCTTCCGTAGTTTATTTTATGATTTTATTTTATGTGCTGGCCTCTTTCGGGAGAAAGGGCAGGATATAAATTGGGGAGGGGGGAGAAGACGCAGCTACATATCCTCCTAAATGTATGTATGAGGCTTAAATTGGCTCTTGACAGATATATAAAACTATATAGCTTTCAAGTAGGCAAAGAAGGGTGATGTGCCTCTAGGTATATCTCCTTTTCAAAAGAGAAACCCATCTGAGACTTTTCTGACATTGGTGTTATGACTGGAAGATGTGAGGTAAGTAGTACAACAACACAGACTTTGAATTTATTTCTTTTTAAACGTGTCCAACCCTGTAATGCTAATTTTGAGGGGGGGGGAATTGGTTGACAGTTCCTAAGGAAAAAAGCTCCTGAGAAAAGGTGAAGGTGTACCCTTCAATGTGCAAAATGTTCTTAAATTAATCCTGGCAGAGGTTTTTCATGGCAGCCCTAAAGATAATCCAAATAATTTTAGCTGTGTCACAAATGCCAGACCCTGTTATCTGGAGAAAAGGCTGATATGTTTATAAAAATTTGTATCTCACACTCTGTTAAAAGCATTTTTCTTCTGTGCTAATTTTGCTGGCAGTCCAGATAGCTGAAACCAGGAACTAACAGAATTTCCCAGGGTAGAAAATTCAACAGGACATCACAGAATGCAAGCTCATTTTGACCTCCCGTGAAGAATGTGCAGCAGTGAATGTCTCCTATCAATAAGCAAGTGATAATGCATTGAAAGCTTGATGAGGCTTTCCTGATGGCAGTGCAAATGAATTAGTGCCAGAGAAAGAGAATTATCATTGTGTGTTGAACACCCTATAATTTTTCCTGTCAGTGGAACAGTTAAGATTACTGCCAGCACTGGTTTATGCATGGGGGAAGGATAAAGATTAATAATAAAGTTGCAAAGCAAAGGCAAGCTGTGACTGCAGTTAGCAGGAATAAAAGAACAGACAAATGACAGCCAGTTTTGATCCAGTGAATAACCGCTTACTTACTGACCAGAATAGTCAATGGTGAAGAAGACATGATTTGGGAAATCCTGGTCTAAGGCAAGCTGAGTCCCTTCTAGTACAGTGGTAAAGGTAAATGGGTAAAGGGACCCCTGACCATTAGGTCCAGTGGTGACTGACTGGGGTTGCGGTGCTCATCTTGCTTTATTGGCCGAGGGAGCCGGCGTACAGCTTCCGGGTCATGTGGCCAGCATGACAAAGCCGCTTCTGGCGAACCAGAGCAGCACACGGAAACGCCGTTTTCCTTCCCGCCAGAGTGGTACCTATTTATCTACTTGCACTTTGACATGCTTTCGAACTGCCAGGTTGGCAGGAGCAGGGACCGAGCAACGGGAGCTCACCCCGCTCACCGCCGACCTTCTGATCGGCAAGTCCTAGGCTCTGTGGTTTAACCCACAGCGCCACCGGCGTCCCAGTACAGTGGTACCTCGGGTTAAGTACTTAATTTGTTCCGGAGGTCTGTTCTTAACAGGGACGCGGACTTAGAAAAAATATTGGGGGGCCCGGGAAAGCTCATGAATAATAAATAAGCTCATGAATATGCAAATAAAGTGGCTCCGGCCCTAAATAGGGCAAGCCACGCCCCCCAGCCAGCCGATTGGCTGGCTGGGAGGTGTGGCCAGTCGGGATTCCCCTGTTCTCGCGGGATTTCTGGCCGGGGCTCTCCGATTAGGGCGCGCGGCTGGCTGGCTGGCGAAGGAGCAGGTGGGGAGGAGGCGGGGGACGGCGGTGGCGCTCTGCTGGAAGGGCGCCCGCCCGAGATTATTGGGGGGGCTGAGCCCCCCCAAAAAATTTTTTGAGGGGGCTCAAGCCCCCTCAAGCCCCATGGAGTCGGCGCCTATGGTTCTTAACCTTAAACTGTTCTTAACCTGAAGCACCACTTTAGCTAATGGGGCCTCCCGCTGCTGCCACGCCACCGGAGCACAATTTCTGTTCTCATCCTGAAGCAAAGTTCTTAACCTGAAGCACTATTTCTGGGTTAGCGGAGTCTGTAACTTAAAGCGTATGTAACCTGAAGTGTATGTAACCCGAGGTACCACTGTACTCAGCTTAGTCACATGAAAACAGCAGCAGCAATACAATTAAAATGGGCAGGAAAATCAGGAAAAAGACAGCAGTAAAGAGAGAAAAAATGCAAGAGCCTTGCTGCTGTTTCGGTTCTGCTGCAGCTTGTTTTTAATAGCATAAAAAGTAGTTATGTCTACAGATTTATAGATCAATAGATAATGTGGATACTTTCCCTCCCTTTCTCTGAGAGGGAGGGCAAGTGAGTTTGCACAAAGGGGACGGAGGAGGGCAGTAGTGCAGGCTTTTGTCCCAGTGACAAAATCTGTTGATCCGGCACTGTGGCAAACTCAGAAATAAAAACTACAATTCCAAACTGTTCATACTTATACCAAAGCAGAGACCTAATGTTTACACAGAATGTGCTTTGTGGGTAACCCTAACTCTTTCTGTTTAAGTGGATAACTCTACCACCTCAGTAAAAGCAGGGGGGTTACTGCCAGAAACTCCACCGTGTTGCAGTCAGTTTTGTGACTAGTTCACGATTAACAGAAGTGTTACATACATAGTCGTTGTGACATGTTGTTAACAGACACATTTATCTTTGAGATACAGACCAGTCCCTACTGCCTTTCATGAAAACCACTTTTTCTGAGTCTTCATTGTGGTCCAGCAGCTTCTAGGACTGACTCACATATTCCAATGACCAGCCAGAGAAGGTTTTGGTGTTACTTCTGCCGGAAAACTGGAAGACCAGCCATAGCTGAAGGTGCATGTTTGATTGCCGTTGAGTAAGTCTCCCCCACTTTTTTGGCAATCATCTGCTGTTGTGGTTGGTAGCTTTTTGAGCATAATATTGTGATAGAGAGCTTCTGGGACAAATTTATTGAGCTTGCAGTATTGTTAAATAAAATGGGTTGTTTTATTTCCCTTATGTGGTTTGGATTTCTGGTCCTAATTAACTGGTATCTTTAATCCTTACACTGACTTATGTTGGTGCCTTCACATTTAATGTGCATAGTCCACATGACATTACCCACAGACATCAGCCTGTAATTTTTGGTTTACCCAGGAAGGGAATGATCCAATAAGTTGGGCCCTCTGAAAATTGGTTTTAGTGTTTGAGGGGGATCAATGGTCACTTTCTGCTACCTCCACTATTTCCTCAGTGCTTCCATTTAATTTCTCTTCTGGCTGTGCTCCTATTTCCAGTGTGCTCCTGAATGGATTCTCTCTCTCTCTCTCTCTCTCTCTCTCTCTCTCTCTCTCCCTCCCTCCCTCCCTCCCTCCCTCCCTCCCTCCCTCAGATTTGCACAAAACTACGAAACTGCACAAGCAGGCCACATTTTTAAAAAAATCTACACCAGAAATATTGAGCAGCAATCTGAAAATTATGTGCTTAGAATTTACCATTGTTTTCATTTCTTTTCCAGCCTGCTAGCAAGGGTGTGTGAGGCACTTAGCCCCCCCCCCCTTTTGATCCTTCATATTAGCACAAAAACAGAAAACTGTGCAAACAATTTTTCAATTGCCTGTGTGCTTTTGTATACCTCCTGTGTGGGGAGATTTTCATAAAACAAGGTGGGCATGGCTATCTGGGCGTATGTGCCCTGTCAATACATAACTGGGATAACAGAATCAACAAATTGGAAGGTAAGGACAAGCACAAAAGGGAATGGCTACTTCTATAAATGGAAAAGATTGAAGTTCCTCCTCCGATCCAAATATATGCAGTTGGTGATGACTCTTGTCTAATTCAAATGGGGCGGACAGCATTAACAGCTAAACAATGCTCAAATGTGGACAAGCCCTGAGTTTTAACTTACAGCGGTACCTCGGTTTACGAACTTAATCCGTTCCGGAAATCAGTTCTTAAACCGAAACCGTTCTTAAACCAAGGCGCGCTTTCCCTGATGAGGGCTCCCACCGCCGGTGCCCTTCTACCATCTGGCTTCCGTTCTTAGACCGAGGTAAAGTTCTCAAACCAGGACACTACTTCCAGCTTTGCGGAGTTCATAAACCGAATAGTTCATAAACAGGACTGTTCTTAAACCGATGTACCACTGTATTCAAGACTGATTGCAGATTTGGAATCAGGGGTACCAAGTTGAATAAAATACTGGGTAAGCCCCGCCCCCATCACATGATGAGGCATATGCACACCATTTGAATGGCAATGCACATCAACTTTTGGGGGGCTGTCCCCCATCAAATATTTTATTGAGAAGGGGCAAAGGGACCTCGGCACCGAGGAGTTGGCTCCTATGTCTGGGATGTAACGCCCTTTGAAGCTTTATCAACCACATACAACACAAGCACAAAAAATAGCAGTTTTAACTGAGAAATAATCTCTGTTTTCAAGACTGGGGAAGAGAGTGCACTCTTCTTCTGTTCTATATATGATTATTGTTTTCAGGCTGCAACATTTGTACTATGAACGCAACCCTGAGGGGGCAAGGACTGAGGGGAGAGAGTGTAAGGAGGCTGCAAGGTTTGGTAGGAAAGAAGGAAGGGGCAGACAAATCCATTTAATGTTCACAAAGTGGTAAGCAAGAAGTCATCTTCAGACTAGATATTAAGGAAATAGTGTGAGGGGTGGGAGAAAAAGATGCTCCTAGGCAAGGTAAAAAACACCCATTCTTCAGTTAATAAGGTGGAGCAGAGGAGGTATTGCACATCGATAATTGGGTTACAGTGTGACAATGGCTGCAGCTCTCCTTTGAAAATACAAACATCAGCAGTTATTCTTTTCTGCTTAGCTCTAATTAGAACACACAGGGCTCCTGCAAGAGAGTGGCAAGCAGATAAAAATGTAATGGTCCTTATAGTAACAAAGCTGGAGATTAATTTTAACGGTCCACATTAGTAAGAAGTTAATAAAACGTTTGCAATAGATATTAGTGATGTAACTTGTGAAATTATTTTCTCTAACAGTCCGGCTTTATTGCCTTGTAGTAGCATAAGGCAGAACTATTTTGAGAGATTGTTATGAGATCTTGAGGAACTGCTGGAAGCCCAGTGAGTCTTAAGTTTGGAGGAGAGAGTTAACCAATTCAAAACAGGTCAAACCTGCTGGACTGCTTTGCTTGCTGGAATGGTCAAGCTAGGCTCTTCTCCCTCCCCCTTAAGGAATGCTGATCATGCAAGGAAGCCTGCAGTTCTGCAGATGCGAAAGACAAGATTGAGGCTAAAATATACAAAGATGACTGAGCTGCTCTCTGCAAGGATCTAAAGGTGATGACTGCACCCCACCAACCCACAAACAAAATCTGATGGGCGGGCATGGAATATTCAGCTGTGAATCAACCTGTATATCTGTAAATAAATTCAAATATTACAAAATGTCATAAACATCCTGTGACCTCCAAATCAAGGCCAGGCCTGCACAGGAGAACCCCATAAAATTCTCACTGCCATGTACATGGCATCCTTATAAGTTGGTGTTCGATTTCTCCATGTCTAGCAACCCCCACCTGTTAACAATTCTCTGCTCGGGGATCATGAAAGTGATAAAGGATGGGGTATAAATCTAAATAATGAATGAATGAATGAATGAATGAATGAATGAATGAAACATCTGCTGTTAATGTGTGGGAAGTGGAGCAAATTATATCCATACCTGCTGGAAATGTGAAAAAGTGGGTACCGTAAATTGGGAACGATATCGTAAGTCGTAAAAGTGGCATGAATGGATATTCTATGAACTGAATCTCCTGTGCTTTCTGTTGGTTTTTTTAAAAACAAAAACAAAAACAAACTGAGGGGGGGCCTGGAATTTGAATTTAGTATGGAATTTACCGTAATTACATCAACAGAAAGAAAAAGAAAAAGCCACCAATGCTTTTCACACAACACAGCCACAGAAGAAGACTGGTTCAACTAGACTTGGTACCTGACCTCTGAGACTAAACTCAATAAATTGCCATGAGTGCATGAAGGAAGACAGAGAAAAGGAAGTTGTTAAAGACTTTAGACTCATTTAGATCATTATTTATATGAACCAGAAATGCCATATGGTCACTGATGCTTATGAAGGCTTTTTGCTGCCAGCATAAATTATCTTGTGTTGTATGAACTGGGTGCTGGGACAAGTATGTTCCCTACCTCCCCCTTTTAAATTATTTCTACTTAGCAAATACATACCCTGAGAGTCAATACATTTTTTATAAATTATTAAAGATTTGTGTGTTTATAGTGAACAGGTGGTATGCAACTAAGCCATACTCAAAGCAGGCCCATTGAAATCAATTGACTAATTTAAGTCCATATTGATTTCAATAGTAGCATGACTCCCATTGAAGTTACTAAACAGTTATAAACTCTGGTAAACTTACACCTTAAAAATGTGGTGACGCCATTCCTCCTTTCCACTCCCATTTCAATCCCCCGCCCCATAAGGTTGAAATTTCCTTATTTGACAGCAGGTGGCAAACCCATTGATTTCCTCAGAATGTCCTTCCCACAGTTAATAACATGGTTTTCATTGTTACACCTTCTTGTTACATTGTTACAACTTCTGCATTTCATTTCCCCAATGACACTTTTTACAACCACCACACCCTTTCCAATCATGTCTATCCAGAGGAGCATCTCTGGAACACAATGTGTTTGGCTAAGTGGACTCTGTCTACAAAAGCCTGTGGAAATATATTTTGTGAAGTCTTTAAGGTGCCACAAGATTCTTTGTTGTTTTCCCAGGAGTAAATTTCTGAGAGCTGGTAATTTTTTTAACTATTTAAAGTAGCTTCCCATAGGAACTCTTTTTTTTTGGCAGAAATGGGAGGGGGTGGAAGAGACTCAGGAATGCCAAAGGTTAACAGGAAACTAACCCCTAGCTCATATTTTTTTGAAAAAATGCTGCGACCATATATTTCATATGCTGCATAGCAGTGATGGTGCTCCTGGCAGGAACTTTCCCCACCTCAACCCCTGGAGGCAGTGGCGAAGCATATGCCCATGCTGCCCAGGGCAGGCGGGCTCCCAAAGGGGGGGAATGAAGGGTGCCCTCCCAGGCGCGGTATAGCAGCTTGGGTGCACAGAGCGCCGTGTGCGCCCGCCACCCATGGGGGAGGAGCAAGCCGCTGATGGCGGACATTCAGCGCGCCCCCTGTCCATGACTCCAAAGCCTCCCCCAGCTGTCAAAACGAAGGGGAAAGGGAGGAATACCGCTGGCAAAGCGATGCAGCTCCCTCCCTTCCCCCGATGGCTCGCGGTAGGCTTGGGAGTCGTGGGCGGGCGGCATGCCAAATGTCACCCCCCTCAGCGAAGACACCTGGGGCGGTCCACCCACACCGCACCCCCCTTCCTCTGCCCCTGCCAGGAGGCCCCAGGGCAGGAAAGGAAAAATGTGAAGCACAGTGAGAACACCCATTCCTATCCTCAATCCATTGGCCCATCCAGTTCAGTGTTGTTTTCTACACATGGAAGAACAGCTGGGAGCAGTTTGCCAAGATTTCTGAGAGGGGACTTAACCTGGGATCTTCTACATGCAGAGCCTGTCCTCTACATATGTTTTTTAAAAAAGCAAATATTATATTTGAAATATGTATTAGGCTAGAACTGTCCTTTAATACATGGCAGGCTGAACAGATGCAGTCTCCCTATTACTGGGCTTCCATGCAAGAAAGAGGAGGTTCACCAGGAGAACCGATGCCAAACAGGCAGTTCTTGAAAAGCACAGAGTCTTTGCCAAGGGTTTTTTTTAAAAAAGGCAAGAGCCCTTTGATGCTGAATTAAAACCAAATCCTTAAATTGCTGTTACCCAATTCAAATGAGTGGTGATTATATGATAGTACAAGTTTTCGTTTGGACATGCAATTTTGAGCAAAGCCTGACAAAACCAACTGAAGAAGAAAAGTTAACTAAAACATAATTGATGCAAAAATAATTTCATTTAATACAATCAAAATAAGATGAAACGTATATGCTAGGAACTCCCGTCTTGCAGTCAGGCCACAAAGTAGAAGGCGCTGTTTGTGCATTGCATTCTTATATGACGGAAAGGAATTTCTTGCTTCAAAGGAATTGCAGAAAAGCTTATCTTGGGCAAAAGATAATAAAGGGATTGTTGAAGCAGGACAGAAGACGATAGGAGAGCAATAGAAGCAAAAAAAAGTAAGTAATGATAATGTTGACTGTCCTGAATTTTTCTGGACAATGAAGATGTCTCTACTGCTTTTTGACATGAAAAAACCCTCTTTTGTAACAATAGTATATCCATAATTTTACCATTTCAGCCCATAGCCCTGTTGCTGTCCATTTAAAAATTGTTATTTAATTTTGTGACTCCTAGAGAGGCTGCTCTAGAACACCCTGTATGTGCCACTGGGTACGCAGAAAGTATTAATTAACAATCAATGTGACTTAACGAATTCATTTGTTCTTACCAGTTCAAACCACGTGGGACTAAAAAGAAACTCTAGGTACATGGCCAGCTGGCCAGTCTGTCTTCTTCTTAGACAAATGGCACAAGCCCTCAGGGGATCTTGAACCATCCATTAATATGTCCGTGGCAGGCCTCCCTCCCAGGTAAAGCTCCTGAAGTTAAACATGCTTGTAGTGGTAACAGCAGGTTTTATCTACCAAGCAGATAACAGCACTTGTGGTGATGGTGTAGAGCAGTGTTTCCCAACCTTTTTTGGGCAAAGGCACACTTGTTTCATGAAAAAAATCTCGAGGCACACCACCATTACAGCCCCGTGACGTCAGCGCGCAGCGTCACGACGGGAGGGACATGAATTGCTAGCAAATTACATAATCACCTCCTTGAGGGCTGGCTCATCTTCTCCGAAGGCAGAACCCCATTAATTAACAGCACAGACTCACACCATAGCCAAGACGAGGGGGGAAAACCTCAGTCATGCACAGTCATGCACATGTGGGGGCTAAATGAGGACGAAGACCGGGCAGAGAGCAGGGTTCAAATCACCCCACCTGGCCAGGACAATCCCTGGGTGCTCCCTTGGGCCACTCGCCTGACCCACCTCGCAGGGCTGTTGTTGCGAGGATAACACGGGGAGAACCACGCGCGCCCCCGGGAGCTCCTTGGAGGAGAAAGCGGGCGATGAATGCAATGCACGAAATATATGAGAGGCGACCAGGTTTTGCAGGTGAGGGGCCCCCGCCAGCCTCCGCTTCCAACACCCGGCGCAATGATGACGAAGTTTCCCCCCGGGCTCGGCTCGGGGAGCAGCGCTGCTCCCCCCCGGCTCCCCTTCGCCCTCCCAGCTCTCTCTGCCGCCCACTGGGGACCCCCCTCACCTGCCAAGTCCGGAGCGCCGGTGGAAGTTGCATGCATGCATGCAGGGCGCCGCGTTGCCATTGCATTGCACTGCACTCCATGCAACGCCTGCACGCATGCATTGCCTTGCACGCCCGCCAAGGGGTCTCCCCGTGGTCCGATGCGTCCCCTCCGGCGCGGATGCAGCATTGCAAAAATAAACCCCCCCCCGACGCAGCCCTACCTGGGGGGCAGCCTCCGCCGCTCCGCCTCCGCGGGGATCCCCGGGCTCCATCCTGCCGCCCGATCTCCACGGGGGCTCAGGCAGGCTGCGCGGGGTCTGCGCTGAAGAGCCCCTGCCCGCCTGGCCGCCGCTGCGCTCATTCCATGGCCGGGAGAAGAGCGCTTCAAACAAAACGCCCGGCCCGCCAGGCCACGCTGGGAAACGTAGTTCGCGCACCCCACGCGGGCGCGGAGCCCAAGGGCGAGGGGACTACGGATCCCAGCAGCCCCCGCGCCGGGGACGGAGGGGAAGAGGCCGGGTGCAGGGATGGAGGGATGGGTGGGCGAGCGAGTGAGTGAGTGGCAGCCGCCAAGCCTTGGCCGAGAGCCAGGAAGGGCCTCCCCGGAGGAGGAGGAGGAGGGAGGCGCAGAGCGGGAGGGAGGGAGGGAACCCCAGGGGTCATCTAGTGACGGCGCCCCAATCGAAAATTTGACTTAAAAAAAAATAATCGAATTTTTTAATTTTTCCCGCGGCACACCAGGCAACATCTCGCGGCACACTAGTGTGCCGCGGAACAGTGGTTGGGAAACACTGGTGTAGAGACAGAGTGACCACACTAAATGCATCTCTGGAAGTCTCCAGCCCCATCGTTCAGCCCGGACACTGAGGTCCAAATCGGAGAGCCTTCTGGCAGTTTCCTCACTGAGTGAAGTTACAGGGAACCAGGCAAAGGGCCGTCTTGGTAGTCACGCCCTCCCTGTGGCACGCCCTCCCATCAGATGAAAAGGAGATAAAGAACTATCCAACTTTTAGAAGACCTCTGAAGGCAGCCCTGCATCGGGAACTTTTTAAAGTTTGATGTTTTGTTATGCTTTTATATTTGTTGGAAGCTGTGCAGAGTGGCTGGGGCAACCCCGTTAGATGGGCAGGGTACAAGTAATAAAAATTCTTATTCTTATTAGTAGTAGTAAAACAGGAATGTGGAACCAGCGGTCCTCCAGATGTAGTTCCAACTCACCTCACCTCCAGCTAGTATTAACAATGGGCTGTCTAGTCTAACAGTACCTGGAGGATTATAGGTTCCACAAGCATTCATAAGGTGCATTTCCCCCTTGTTCCATATCCATTTTTACCCCTGCAGCAGAAGGCGGGCTACACAGTCAAACCCTATTAAGTGCCTGAGGCTGGCACTACTTGATTACTGGTCCCCAATACCTCTTTTTAGACACGAACCCCTACACTGCCATGCCATGTAATCTTTTTGGGCTTCCCAGAGGCATCTTGTGGGCCACTGTCAAAACAAAATGTAGGTCTAGACCGGCCTTTGGCCTTATTCAATGGTCCCATACATTCCAGTGTTGATCAGGAACATCAGCATTCATAAGAGAGTCCTTTATTTTCCCCAGAAGATCACACCTCCGGTACAGAACTGGGTAGGAAGGAGTAAACAGCTAAGCAAAGCTTCCCCACTATTTGTTTATTAAAAGGTGTCTCTCCCTTTTCACCACTGCAGGTCTCAAAGCAGCTTACAACAATAAAATATGCAATATACTTTTTTTTAAAAAAAAAACAACCAACCCCAAAATTTAAAGCCTAGACACTTTTAAGATCTAAAAAAAATTGTAAAGCATCTGATGAGAATTCCGAGTGCAAAGGAGCTGGAATCTTTGGATGTTACTCAGAGGAAGTTCAATAGGAGGCCTCACTGCCAGGTAAGTGTGCATTCCAGCCCAGTCCTATGTGTGTCTACTCGGAATCAAAACCCATTTAGTTCGATGCGGCTCACTCCAAAGCAGCTTTTCAAAACAACCGCTTGCTTGGGGATTCATGGTGGGGTGGGGGTGGGGGCAGGAGCAGGAGCAGGAGTAGTGGGTGGGGCTGAGGGAAGGGATCCCTTTTTTTGCCCAGGTTTAGACCGCCTCAAACCAGCAGATGGCCCCCCTGATCTCTCTCCGGCGCTCTCTTTGCTGCTGGATCCTGTGATTTGAGAGGGGAGGGAGGAGGGACCAAGGGGATTGCTACAAATGTCCTTAATTCTTCTTCCACCCCCTTCCCTCCCTCCTCCCTCCCTCCCTGGCCGCGCGCATGGAATCTGTTGCAAATGTAGGGCTGGCAGGAAACGCGGCTGAGTAGAAAGTCTTTCTGCTGCTTTAGCGAGAGAGAGCGCGCAACGCTCTCCACGGCGGCGGCGGCTCTCGCGAGGTGAAGAGGCCGCCTCTCGGCTGGAACGCGTGTGGGCGCGTACGAAGCGAAGCCCTTCGCCGGGGCTGGGCTTTCCTCTGCGGGAGTAAGGAATGCCGCCACCGCCACTACGACGTCCTCCTCCGCCTCCTCCTCCACCCACGCTTTCCGCTTGCACCTCAAGCCAGGAGGCGGCTGCGTGAGGCAGGAGGGGAAAGCGGGAAGGAGGAAGGAGGAAAGGCGAGCCTGACGAGCGCAGACGCGGCGGCGGCGGCGGCGGCGGCGACGAAGAAGGGGATTAGCGCCGCGGTCTCTGCCTCGGGGAGACCATTCCGCCCTTGGACCTCTCTCGCCCCCTTCCCCCTGCAGCCGAAATGGAGAGGCGTCATGTAGCAATAATCTCCTAAGTAACCCTCCGCTTTTTGGTCTTTTTTTATAAAACGTACCGATTTTTTTAAGGGTAGAAAGGAGGGAGAGAGACACCAGCAGCCACAGCAAGCTCGTTGCCCCTCCCTCTCCTGTTTTCCCTACCCCAAAATAATTGCGTTTTGGGCAGTTTTTTCGCGGCGAGCAGGCGCGAGTTGTCCCCGGCAACCAGCGCGCACTCGCGCACACACCTCGCTGTGGAGAGACGACGGGGGGCAACGATGACTGAAGAGAGCTCCGACGTTCCCAAAGAGTTGCTAGGTAAGCATGTCCCTCGCCTCCCCATTTCTCTTCCTGGGTTCATAATGGGCACTTAACTGGGAGAGGTGAGGAGGAGGGGGGGGTCGCTTCCTGTCAGGGGTATTAAGGTGAGGGCTAAAGTCTATGCCTGCCTGCCTGCCCCCCCCCCCGACGCCTTCCTCGCCCATATCCTGTTGTCTTCTGCATTAAATGCTCCTTTGGGAATGGGGAGGCGTGGTGGGAAGCTGCAGTTACTTGTTTTCTCTGGGAGACGGCTGGAAAGGTGCGGGGGGTGGGGGTGGGGGGTCGTCTGTAAGCTGAAGCAGCTCTCGCTTCCTCCGCCTGCCCCCCTCCCCTGTTTTTTGGCATCGATGTTGCTGGAGGAGATTTGCTTACGGGGCGGAGGGGAAGATTAGGCAGCCTTTTAACTAGGCAAACGGAGCGGAGCTTTCGGCATCTGTGAGCCAACTAAGTGAAAGCAATCTTTAACCCTCTCGAGGGGCGGCTTGTTTCTCAACGCCAGCATTTCCTCGCCACCCTTGCCCTGCTGGCTCTCCCCATCTGGCCCCATGGGAGCCTCCAACCCTAGCGATGATCTCTCCCCTCCTGTGCTCTTCCCCAGACGTATGTCGAGTCTCTTGCGCGCGAAGAATGGGAAAGGGTTCTTGGATTATTCTATCGCTTGGTGGTCTTGCAAGGTTGCGTGCGAAAAGTGATGCTTAAAAAGCAGGCAGAACCTCCTAGCCTTTCCTTCTCCGGTGCAAATGCGCTCCAGAGTGTTTTGCTTATGGACCTTGCTTCGCTGTGCAAGCCAAGCTGCTAGGCGGATGGGCTTAAGATGCTCAGGTGCATAAGGAGAGGACTGCCAAAGCATCTGTTGCTGTTCAGACTGTGGATAGGGAGATTTCAAAAAGCCCCTTCCCTGTGTCTCGATTTGAAATGGACTGGGAGCCAATATGGCTGGCAGTTCAGCCCTTGTTAATTAAAAATATATCCCTGTGAAAATTATTATTTACTGGGGTAAGTAGTCTCTTTAGGCATTTATGGACTGCCCTATAGCCAAGTTCCAGGGACAGTTCAGAACAAGATTTAGTTACCTATTATAATATTGAGTGTGTCATATCAGAAAGATTCATGGGGTGTGCAACAATATTTCCTTTGCCTGGTCCACTTCAAACATGCCATGAAATTTCATGGGGTTTCCATTTTACAGAGAAGGAACTGAAACTGATCCTTGGTATATTGCTTGTGACTATGTCTCGCTGAGTTCAGTGAAGCTTATTCCTACATTAAGTGTGCCCAGGATTGTAGCCTGAGGCATAGTGGCTTTCCAGCAAAAGGCAAGTCTTCTTATCCTTCCAGATGCAGCACATCTTTTTATCTTGACTATCCACCATTCACTGCTCCTCTTCCTCTAATCTCTTTACTGCTAATGCAAGTACATATATGATGGCTGCTTCTTGAAACAGCTGGGCATAAGTTGAGGGCAATCCTTTTAGGTTTACCTGCATATGTTATTTAGTCTTCTACAAATGCACTTGAAAAGAAACTGTTTGAAAAAAATTATACTGTGTGGAGGAGCACGAAAAGGAAATGAAGGTGCTATTGCACATAATCCTGATTACAGTGGTGACTCGCAAGACGAAATTAATTCGTTCTGCGAGTTTTTTCGTCTTGCGAATTTTTTGTCTTGCGAAGCACAGTCAAGTCGCAACTGCACCTCTTCAAGCGGTTTTAAGAAAAAGGAAACAAACTTGCAAGACGTTTTCGTCTTGTGAAGCAAGCCCATAGGGAAATTCGTCTTGCGAAGCAACTCAAAAAATGAAAAACTCTTTCGTCTTCCGAGGCATTCGTCTTGCGAGGTACCACTGTAATAACTTTAGACCATCCACTAATATTACCCTGGTGAAATCAGATAGCCAGATCCTAGCAGCAGTATTTGGTGCCAAACGTGTACCAGATTGCAACCCATTTGTTTTGTTGACCCATATTACTCAATGGAGTCTGTTAAGAATCCTCACCTGTACAGCTCTGCTCTGGATTTTGTTTACTGTGCTAGAATGTGACACACAAATGGATCCCTCAAACTGTTTACCTATATATATATATATATATATATATATATATATATATATATATATATGTTACGTTTCTCAACTGCTTTATCACCTCCTTTGAATAAACGACACTATTACTTGCTGTGCAAATAATGCATACTTCAACAATGTCTTGACACAATGTCTGGCAGTGCATAGATAGTTAAATTTGTCATGTATGTAATGATTCTGAATATTTGGATAGGAAAAGAGTTATAGTTGCATGGGTAAATAGTGCAGGAGCATCTTGGTTCGGTTACTGTAGGACGCCAGAAAAGAAATCTGCTTGTTTCTTTTTATGCACATAATGGGGGTAAAGAAACTTACCCATTGATAGAGGGGTGGGGAAGAGTTGGATATAAAAATAACAATATTTTGAACTATCAGGTATATTTGAATCATTTGTTGCCAACTTCTAGATGGATATAATGTCTAAAAAGGCAGACACTTGCATAGATTCGTATATAATGAGTTATTAGGCTGCATTGCTCATCCAGGAAAACAAAAGTGAGCTGTCTTCTATTGTAAACATAAATTAGATGTTACAGTTAATATAATATGACTTACCCTAACATCTGTCAGCTTTCAGAATTAAAGCTTGATCATACACATTTGTGTGTTCTTGAAGGTATTCCTATGTCTTCAGGGTGGATCAACATTTCCTCCAGTTTCAGTTAGTGCAGGTGCCTTAGTACTTTGAGTGGATCATCTTGCAGCAGTGATACCTTGCTGTTCTGCACTGTAGGTTAATGTGTTATAAGAGACATGATACCAAGATGCATTAGTTAAGTTGTTTGAAGATAGTCATGAAAACATAATAGCATATATTTAAATGTATAAAACCTAATGCGGACAGTCTCGCCAGAGTGGTGCATGCTCTAGTTATCTCTCGCTTAGACTACTGCAATGCGCTCTATGTGGGGCTACCTTTGAAGGTGACCCGGAAACCACAACTAATCCAGAATGCGGCAGCTAGACTGGTGACTGGGGGCGGCCGCTGAGACCACATACCACTGGTCTTGAAAGACCTACACTGGCTCCCAGTACATTTCCAAGCACAATTGAAAGTGTTGGTGCTGACCTTTAAAGCCCTAAACAGCCTCGGTCCAGTATACCTGAAGGAGCATCTCCACCCCCTCATTCAGCCTGGACACTGAGGTCCAGTGCTGAGTGCCTTCTGGCGGTTCCCTCGCCGCAAGAAGCCAAGTTACAGGGAACTAGGCAGAGGGCCTTCTCGGTAGTGGCACCCACCCTGTGGAACACCCTCCCACCAGATGTCAAAGAGAAAAACCTGCAGTATCTTTGGCAACATGTTACTGTATTTTAATGGGTATTGATGCAAAGTCTTTCCTAGGAGATGAATTTTTAGTTAACCACATTGAACTGTGGCTGCTGCTATCTTGTTTACTGATGGGCGTGCAAAATGGTGGCATCTTTGTGTTCTAAAGGCGTTTTCATCTTGGATTGTGTGTTGAGCATGTGCAGCAACAATGATGGTGGTATCCATGTTGTCTGCAGGCCAGCTTCAGACCAAATGAGGACCTTTTGATGCCCCCCCTTCAATTTTTGAATATACCTAGCTTTATAGTCTATTCCATGACTTCAGTACTTGATTTGCATAAGTTACTTATCCCTGTTAATATTAAGACGATCGACTTGGACACATGGATCTGAACACAACTGCTTGCACATTGTTTGAATGGCCACAGATGCTAAAAATTATCCAATAATGGAAACAAAAGAACATTAACACAACACTAGCCATGCTGTGAGAGCTTTATAAGTGAAGTTGAACTGTTTGCAGTACTTCCTTTGGCTGTTGAGTAGATAGCTTGTGACAAATTCTTTCCCCTTCCCACCCCCAAATCTGGTGTCTCGAGGCAGTCTCATGCTCCTAAATCCAGCCCTGGATGACTGGTTCTGGTCTGGTCCTTGCAGAGAGTGATAAAAATGTGTGAAATTGAGAATGAGGTTGGTTGAGACCAGTGACAAATGGTATGAGAAGTGAGCTCAGCATAGTTTTTTTAAGGGTGTATCAGCGTGGCAGCTTTCCTTGCATTTGGTTTTGTACTTCAGTGCTAAACCAGGAATGTTCCTCTAAGAGGATTCCATACTTGCACTTTAAGTACCAGTACTGTACTGTAGTCTGCCTGCAACTTGCATACTTTCATGAGTACTTCAGGGGATGGAGATGCATCCTGTTTGTGAGACTCCTTTTCACGGTACTAAAAATCGACACAGGCCCTAGGAGACTGAACTCCTAGACTGAGATCCATTCTATGTTTTGGAGAGGCCATTCTACAGCTCTCAGATAAGAACACATAGAACTGTTTTGATGTTGCAATCTAGGGGGTGACACAGCTTGCATTTACAAGGCACTGGATCTTACCTGCATTATTCGACTTCCAAAATGTGAGAGCGTGTTGTGAATATGAATGAGATCAAGCATTTGATTACCTTAAGTATCTGATTACCTTAGTTCATAGATGTCTTTCTCTGGTAAGAGGAGGAAGTAAACCTATGCTTTCCGCTTTAGACTTTTCTTTGTTTACAATGTATTATTTACCTAATGCTCAACGACAAAGGAGTGCAGATTTCCAAAGTGCAGTAGAGAATGTATAGGCATGTGTGGTTTGACTGTTTACTAAGAACAGTGGAAACATTTAGTTTAGTCATTTAAGTTTATTTGGAAACAAGAGCATTGCTTGGCAGTATAATAGTAGCATAATTTCATATTTACCTTACTTCTTAACAGTGAAAGCAATTTTATATTCTTCACTATTTCAGAAAGTGTCAAGGATGTGATTGGGAGGAAGATAAAAATTTCAGTGAAGAAGAAAGTTAAGCTAGAAGTCAAGAGCGACAAAGTGGATAACAAAATATTGGTAAGTACGCTCCTTTGCCCTGATGACTATGTCCTTCATGTTGAACAAGTTATTCCAAGCCCTCAGAAATGGTGTTCTCTTAATTTAAATGAAGGGGGCCACCAACTGAATTTGCTAGATTCTTGCTCCTCTTCTTGAAAAAGTTGCCTGGCTTTTAAAGTTTCTCATTTCCTCTGTATTGTAGTTGTAGGGGGGCAGAAAGAAAAGAGTTTGGTTGTACAGCTCAGGTGAAGAAAAACTGGCATGTAACCTCCCCCCCCCCGACTTCATGCCTGTTGCAGGTTCTCAGTGTGTGTACCTGAGAAGTAGGGGAAAGGAAGAGCGTTCTGTAATCATGGTGGCAGGGAGGGCAGAAGCAATGGGTTTTCCTCCTTGCCTGTTTCAAAGCTCTGTCTTGTTAGAAACCTCTCCCATTTGGGAGAGGGGACAGTCATGTTGATCATGGGCTCTTGCTAGAAGATATTTGGAGGCCTGACAAATCTAGATTTGTGCCTAGTGTTATCAAGTTAAGAGTACAGCAGATAAAGACAGATATCTACAGTATGTTCAAATTAATGTTCATGGAGGCATGCTTGCGTGGGAAGTTGCCAATATGGTGCTTGAGCTGTGTAGCAAGAGTACAAAACAGACGGAACGCTTCCCAAATATTTCCCATTCCTTTGCCAAAGTCTGCACAGAGGAACTCTCTAAATAATTCAAATAATTTAAAATTATGGGGTTTTGGAGGCTTTGGGAGCAACATGTTCTGCTTGCGTAAAATGGTAGGGAGGGAACACTGAAGTTCTACCTGTTAACTACTGGAAATAATGCTTAACCTACTGCTTCAGAACTCTCACCAGGCTTTGTCCACATTTTGAAGTTCTTTTTTAAAACATTCTTAAAAAAAGAGAGCCCATATTGTTGGTTTAATTTTGTGTCCGGTGCTAATTTATGGGAACATGAATTAGGATTGTGAAATTTACATAATCCTACTTGTAGGTTTGTGCAGGAAAAAAATACTCTTTCATTTCTTCAGGTTAATTACTTTGATTATTTTTTTTTAAAAAAGGATCAAGCAGATGTACAGTTGATTTTGATATTCAGTTGTTCACAACAGCAAAATTGATTCCTCCAGAACAACAGTTTTGAAATTTTGTTCCACAATGTGTATATGTGTTTACATAGGTGTGAAGGAGAACAGGCTGTCAGCAGAAAGCAGTTTGTATTATGACTATCAGATTCACGGAATATTTTTGAGCCTGATGTATTGTAACACAACAGCTGTCATAGACTTGAAAGATTTCCTGCCAGCTTATGCATATCAGATGCAGGCAAGAAGCAGTAAGCTTCTGTTCAAAAAGTGTTAAATGCTCACTCCCCTATGAACAATTTGATTGCTTTCTTCATTTGACGCATACTTACTGAGCATTAGTGATATTAATAAATGTCATACCTCTTTCTGGGATCAGCTACTTAAAGAATTTGACGTATCTTATATGCAGTGTCTCTGCAAGGATTTCTCCCTCTCCCCCTCCATCTCCCTCTTTCCTTCCCTCCCCCTCTCCTAAAAAAAAATGGCCCTAAATTCTACACCTTGCATTCTCCCTACTTTAGGTCTGGAATATGCATGTTGACTGATGCAGATTTTTTTGTCTTAAAAAAATTTATTCATTTAACTGATCAGTTCATTCACATAATAGAATGTGAGCGACTTTTTGACTTGCACAAAATTATTGCTGTTATTGGTGCTAGATACAAAGTACAAAATATGGGCACTGTTCATTAGACCATAAACCATGTGTATAATTAAAGTGCTGCTTTCATTTGTCAAGAAGTGTCAACTAGGAAAGTTCTGTTTCTTTGTATTTTGCATAGAAAGGCAGCAGTTTAAAGGTATTGACTGAAGTGTACATATTTTGTGAATGAATATATTGGAGTATTCCTGACTTTCCATATGCAAGTTGATTTGTGTTAAACAAAATGGTATGTGATGTTAACCATAGTTCTTCAGTTTGCACAAAGTGTAGTTATGGTAAGTAGAAGCAAAAGCTTCTAAACTCTTCCAGAGTGTGTGTCCTTGAGGCTTACTTATACTCTTTTATGTCACACTAAACTGTGTTTTTAGCATGGCGCGGGCATCTTCCCTGTGGGCTAGCCCTCATAAAAGGGATCCTAAGTTACATTAAGGTTAATGTTGAGGGTTGAGTACAAGTGCCAGTTTAAGAGTGTTATCTTAGTGCCACAGAATGTCTACATTCTGGCATTATGAGCAATGAGTAAACGAAACTCCGAGTAACATATGCTTTCAGGTCATTTCTGAGGTTTTTAAACATTTTTAAACATCTTGGACAAAAAAGTAAGGATCACCCTCATGCTAATGGCAATTCACTGCCTTCTGCTTGCTGTTTTCTTATTTTGAGGTCAAAAATAGCTTGGAGTTATTCATTAACTTAGACTGCTTCATTAAGAAATTCCAAACAGGAATCTACTTGGTTGAATGGCCCTAGGTGCCTCACATTGCAGGAGGAAAGGTGCTACAAAAATGTAACAAATAAATTATTTTCACTGATCTATTTACAAAATGGCACCTTCTGTGTAGCTTGAATATAGGACATGGTGATGGAGGCAAGTGTTTGTAGGATTGCAGCTTGAATTCTTCATAGTTGATTTTTAGGGTTACTTTTTTGTAGATTTTGACTTTCTAAACATTCACATAAATTTGGGAGAAGAGGAAAATAAATATTGGGTTGTTTCTAAGTTCTGTAGCTAATCTACTTCACAGTGTCCCCAATGAAAGATTATATCCTCACGTACTATTTGCAATCATTTGGTTTATTTAGACATTCAGCACTTCTTCTTCTTCTTCTTTTTCTTTTTCTTCTTCTTGTTTTCATACTCTGCTAGGTCTTGCTTTCACTCCCAGTTTGTTTAATCTCAACAGTTAGCTTCTGACATGGCTTTGGTAAAGACCAGTGTGCTGTTTTTTTACTGCTTAGGGAAAGCACTCCTGGTAACTATAATTTTCAAAGTCACGATCTATTTAACTCAGGGAAATAAAAACAACTTTAAGTAGAAGTGGGGATTTGGTTATGGAACAAAACCAACATGAATATATTATAAGACAGCTGTGTTGGAGTCGAGCCACGCAAAGGTTGCTAATGCTAAATGACTTAAATGTTACAGTGAGGACCCAAATGGAGATTGTGAAAAAGCACTTCCATGCGGCAGTGCTCAGTGTTGTTTGAAAGTGTCTTCTAGTAGGTATTATTAGTGCAATTGTATTCAGTGTTTCCATGTCATCCCTGATGACTTGAATGACTATAATGTCACATGTGTGAATACAGCATTTTCATGCTAGCACCAGCCACCAAGGACAGCAGATGTTACTAGACTTAGTTTGGCTAAATCGCATATGGAGGGACCTTAACATCACAATTCTGATAGAAAGTACTTCTCTGTGGCACTGTTCAAGCTAATGGCCTCCACAACAAGAATGTGCCATGTGTCAGTCAGCACTCTGATACATATCTTCATCAAAATCTGTAAATGCACCTGTCTTTAAATTAAGGGAATGATAAGGGAAGGATAAGGATAAGGGACGCGGGTGGTGCTGTGGGTTAAAGAGACTAGGACTTGCCGATTAGAAGCTCGGCGGTTCGAATCCCCGCGACAGGGTGAGCTCCCTTTGCTCGGTCCCTGCTCCTGCCAACCTAGCAGTTCGAAAGCACGTCAAAGTGCAAGTAGATAAATAGGTACCCATCCGGCGGGAAGGTAAACGGCGTTTCCATACGCTGCTCTGATTCGCCAGAAGTGGCTTAGTCATGCTGGCCACATGACCCGGAAGCTGTACGCCAGCTCCCTTGGCCAATAAAGCGAGATGAGCGCTGCAACCCCAGAGTCGGTCACGACTGGACTTAATGGTCAGGGGTCCCTTTACCCCTTTTCCTTTTAACCTTAGAAATTAAAGCACAAGGATTCAGACCACTAGGTGTTTGTTGAAAGTTTAGTTGGCAGACTGTTAGGTGACTAGTAAATTCATATGGAGCAAGATTCTTCAGGAAGAATTGTTAACCATTTGGGACATTTGGAAGAACTTTGAGCTGAAAAAAGGAGAAGCGCAAAGTGAGAAGAAAATCAACAGTGAAGGTTGTCAAAGTCCTTAAAATGCCTTATGAACTTACTGACAATTATGGTCTCTGGCTTAGTGTCTTGTGCATGATGTCTAGGGAAGCATGTATCAGTTTGATAAATGTGCATTCTGATTTGATATACTCTGTGAGAGTGATGGATGAATTTAAATGTGGGTGCATAGGTGGGAAATACAGCTAAATACTGCCTTGAAGTGGTGAAGAATACTTTCTCTGTTATTCCACAGTACAGGACATTCTGTCCAAGTATTTTAGCATTAGCAACTTGTTTTCTCCATTTCCTGTTTCTGGAAGTTATTTTCAGTTCCTTGCTCTTTTTGTTTGGCCTTGGGTAAATTCTCGAAGTTGACATATCTGTTAGGATTGTGCTGGTCAGCTCAAACTTGAATTGTAACACCACAATCTAGCTTTTATTTTAATCATTTGGCTTACCGTATTTTGCGCCCCATAAGACGCTCCGGCCCATAAGACGCACCTAGTTTTTTTGGGGGGAAATAAAGAAAAAAAAATTTATTTCCCCCCCCAGGTGCGGGGCTGGAAGAACCAGGTCGGGGAACAGTGGGAAGGCACGCTCTGCCTCCCCGCTGTCCCCCGAGCTTGTGGGGCTGGCGATGGGGAGAAGTGCACCAGTCCCGCGATGGCAGGCAGCTCTGTGCCGCCATCCCGAGCGGGGCGGGACTTAGCGCCCCGCTCGGGATGGCGGCGTAGACCTGCCTGCGGTCCCGCGACGGCAGGCAGATCTCTGCCGCCATCCCGAGCGGGGCGGGACTTAGCGCACCGCTCGGGATGGCGGCGTAGACCTGCCTGCGGTCCCGCGACGGCAAGCAGATCTCTGCCGCCATCCCGAGCGGGGCGGGACTTAGCGCACCGCTCGGGATGGCGGCGTAGACCTGCCTGCGGTCCCGCGACGGCAGGCAGATCTCTGCCGCCATCCCGAGCGGGGCGGGACTTAGCGCACCGCTCGGGATGGCGGCGTAGACCTGCCTGCGGTCCCGCGACGGCAGGCAGATCTCTGCCGCCATCCCGAGCGGGGCGGGACTTAGCGCACCGCTCGGGATGGCGGCGTAGACCTGCCTGCGGTCCCGCGACGGCAGGCAGATCTCTGCCGCCATCCCGAGCGGGGCGGGACTTAGCGCACCGCTCGGGATGGCGGCGTAGACCTGCCTGCGGTCCCGCGACGGCAGGCAGATCTCTGCCGCCATCCCGAGCGGGGCGGGACTTAGCGCACCGCTCGGGATGGCGGCGTAGACCTGCCTGCGGTCCCGCGACGGCAGGCAGATCTTTGCCGCCATCCCGAGCGGGGCGGGACTTAGCGCACCGCTCGGGATGGCGGCGTAGACCTGCCTGCGGTCCCGCGACGGCAGGCAGATCTCTGCCGCCATCCCGAGCGGGGCGGGACTTAGCGCACCGCTCGGGATGGCGGCGTAGACCTGCCTGCAGTCCCGCGACGGCAGGCAGCTCTGTGCCGCCATCCCGAGCGGGGCGGGACTTAGCGCCCCGCTCGGGATGGCGGCGCAGAGCTGCGCTGGTCCCAGGAGCGCAGGCAGCTCTGCAGGGCCACCGGGAGCGGGGCGGAGCTTCTCCCCCAGCTCCCGGTGGCCGGGCAGAGCTGCGCTGGTCCCAGGAGCGCAGGCAGCTGTGCACGGCCACCGGGAGCAGGGCGGAGCTTCTCCCCCGGCTCCCGGTGGCCGGGCAGAGCTGCGCTGGTCCCAGGAGCGCAGGCAGCTCTGCAGGGCCACCGGGAGCGGGGCGGAGCTTCTCCCCCGGCTCCCGGTGGCCGGGCAGAGCTGCGCTGGTCCCAGGAGCGCAGGCAGCTCTGCAGGGCCACCGGGAGCGGGGCGGAGCTTCTCCCCCGGCTCCCGGTGGCCGGGCAGAGCTGCGCTGGTCCCAGGAGCGCAGGCAGCTCTGCAGGGCCACCGGGAGCGGGGCGGAGCTTCTCCCCCGGCTCCCGGTGGCCGGGCAGAGCTGCGCTGGTCCCAGGAGCGCAGGCAGCTGTGCACGGCCACCGGGAGCGGGGCGGAGCTTCTCCCCCGGCTCCCGGTGGCCGGGCAGAGCTGCGCTGGTCCCAGGAGCGCAGGCAGCTCTGCAGGGCCACCGGGAGCGGGGCGGAGCTTCTCCCCAGGCTCCCGGTGGCCGGGCAGAGCTGCGCTGGTCCCGGGATTGCAGGCAGCTCTGCGCAACCCTCGGAGCCGGTCTCCCGAGGGTTGCGCAGAGCTTCCTGAAGCCTGGAGAGCGAGAGGGGTCGGTACGCACCGACCCCCCTCGCTCTCCAGGCTTCAGCGAAAGCCTGCATTCGCCCCATAAGACGCAGGCACGTTTCCCCTTCATTTTTGGAGGGGAAAAAGTGCGTCTTATGGGGCGAAAAATACGGTACTTCTTTTTAATTTGAAGAATGTATATACTGCTATATATATGTATATATATACGCCCACAGGTGGCGCTGTGGGTAAAAGCCTCAGCGCCTAGGGCTTGCCGATCGAAAGGTCGGCGGTTCGAATCCCTGCGGCGGGGTGCGCTCCCGTCGTTCGGTCCCAGCGCCTGCCAACCTAGCAGTTCGAAAGCACCCCCGGGTGCAAGTAGATAAATAGGGACCGCTTACAAGCGGGAAGGTAAACGGCGTTTCCGTGTGCAGCTCTGGTTCGCCAGAGCAGCGATGTCACGCTGGCCACGTGACCCGGAAGTGTCTTCGGACAGCGCTGGCCCCCGGCCTCTTGAGTGAGATGGGCGCACAACCCTAGAGTCTGGCAAGACTGGCCCGTACGGGCAGGGGTACCTTTACCTTTATATACTGCTTAATCATATATACTGCATATATATATGCAGGTTTTGGTGTCTTCGGGTGTCTTCCCGTGTAAGAGTTGGGGTGTCTAGGCGACGTTTCGACGAGGTCTCACTCGTCATCTTCAGGCTGGTGCTTTCGGCTTCTTGTTACTGGAACAGAGCAGGATCTCAGTGTTTGAGTTCCTATAAATACTGTTGAGGGGGTGTGGTGTATAGCCTCCAACGTTCTGGGCAGAGAGGAAGTTCCCAGGTTAGTGTGTCTTTTCTTCTTTTGTTCATTAATTACTTGAGGGATATCTTGAGTGATTTCTTGAGTGATATTCTGAGTACCACTTAGGAGGGTCATTAGGTGTGGATTAGTTGCTAAAGCTTTCGTGTCTTGACCTCTTGACCTTGTGAAGAGTTTTTTCTGAGAAGATGGCTGTACTGCACTTAGTTGTGCTCTGGCTTGGCTTCGTGTATAGGGGCGAGCTGTGGTTTTGTGCCCTGTGCCAGCCAGATCTGTGTAGGGATTGCAGGGGGGTGCAGCATCCGGAGGTGCCACTATGGTTTGGCTACTGGATGGTGTCTGTAATTTATCTGTGGAGAGGGTCTGGGTTTGGGTCTGGTGTGGTTGATTGGAGATGGCGTTCTGTGTGCCTCTGGTTCTGGTGTCGGTTTTTGTGGGGAGGGCTATTTTCCAGATGTCTGGCAGGCGGGACGTATCGTCACGCTTGTTCATGTTGTGAGGGTGTTTCTCTATCTCGATGGCTTCCATGATTATTCTCTTGTGGTGGTGTTCCATGTTAAAGAGCAATTTGGAATCTGAAAAATTAATTTCGTGTCCTGTTTCTTTCATGTGTTGGTAAAGAGAGGAAGTTTTTTCTTCTTTTTTGACGGCATTCTTGTGTTCTGCGATACGTGCATTTATTCGTCTGTTTGTTTGTCCAATGTACGTGGCTGGGCAGACTTTGCAGGGTATTTCATAGACCCCTTGGTTTTCTAACTGGATTTTATCTTTGGGGTTTCTGAGGATATTGGCTATTTTTTGGTTGGTGCAAAAGGCTGTTTTGATATTGTGTTTATGGAGGATTTTGCTAATTTTATCTGTAGTGCCCTTGATATAAGGAAGGAGGGCCATGCCATTGTTTTCTTCTGTGTCTTGCTTTTTGGGGGGTGTTTCTTTTTGGATTAGCTTCGTAACCCTGTTTTGCTGGTATCCGTTGGCGATTAACACATTTGAAAGATTCTGTAACTCAGTTGTCAAGTGGTCTTTGTCAGCCAGGCGTTTGGTTCTGGAGATGAGAGTCTTGGCTACGGAGTTTATTTGTGCAGGGTGGTGGTGTGATTGTGCATGTAAGTAGCGGTTGGTGTGTGTTTTTTTCCGGTAGATAGTGTGTCCTAGGGAGCCATCAGGTTTTTTGTAGATTAGGACGTCAAGGAAGGGAAGTTGGTTGTTGGCTTCTATTTCCATAGTGAATTGTATTTTGGGGTGTAGGCTGTTGAGATGTGTGAGGAAGCTATCTAGTTTTTTCTTCCCGTGTGGCCAAATTACAAAGGTGTCGTCAACATACCTGAGCCAAAGTTTGGGTTTGTGTTCTGACTTGTCTAAAGCATTGGTTTCAAAGTGTTCCATGTACAGATTTGCGATGACCGGTGAGAGGGGTGATCCCATAGGTGCTCCTTCTATCTGTTTGTATCTTTGTCCATTGTGGATGAAGTACGTGTTGGTTAGGCAGTGGTTGGTCAGGTCCAGGATGTATTCGGGGGGATTGTATTTGTTTTGAATTCGGGGGGATTGTATTTGTTTTGAAACTTTGGCTCAGGTATGTTGACGACACCTTTGTAATTTGGCCACACGGGAAGAAAAAACTAGATAGCTTCCTCACACATCTCAACAGCCTACACCCCAAAATACAATTCACTATGGAAATAGAAGCCAACAACCAACTTCCCTTCCTTGACGTCCTAATCTACAAAAAACCTGATGGCTCCCTAGGACACACTATCTACCGGAAAAAAACACACACCAACCGCTACTTACATGCACAATCACACCACCACCCTGCACAAATAAACTCCGTAGCCAAGACTCTCATCTCCAGAACCAAACGCCTGGCTGACAAAGACCACTTGACAACTGAGTTACAGAATCTTTCAAATGTGTTAATCGCCAACGGATACCAGCAAAACAGGGTTACGAAGCTAATCCAAAAAGAAACACCCCCCAAAAAGCAAGACACAGAAGAAAACAATGGCATGGCCCTCCTTCCTTATATCAAGGGCACTACAGATAAAATTAGCAAAATCCTCCATAAACACAATATCAAAACAGCCTTTTGCACCAACCAAAAAATAGCCAATATCCTCAGAAACCCCAAAGATAAAATCCAGTTAGAAAACCAAGGGGTCTATGAAATACCCTGCAAAGTCTGCCCAGCCACGTACATTGGACAAACAAACAGACGAATAAATGCACGTATCGCAGAACACAAGAATGCCGTCAAAAAAGAAGAAAAAACTTCCTCTCTTTACCAACACATGAAAGAAACAGGACACGAAATTAATTTTTCAGATTCCAAATTGCTCTTTAACATGGAACACCACCACAAGAGAATAATCATGGAAGCCATCGAGATAGAGAAACACCCTCACAACATGAACAAGCGTGACGATACGTCCCGCCTGCCAGACATCTGGAAAATAGCCCTCCCCACAAAAACCGACACCAGAACCAGAGGCACACAGAACGCCATCTCCAATCAACCACACCAGACCCAAACCCAGACCCTCTCCACAGATAAATTACAGACACCATCCAGTAGCCAAACCATAGTGGCACCTCCGGATGCTGCACCCCCCTGCAATCCCTACACAGATCTGGCTGGCACAGGGCACAAAACCACAGCTCGCCCCTATACACGAAGCCAAGCCAGAGCACAACTAAGTGCAGTACAGCCATCTTCTCAGAAAAAACTCTTCACAAGGTCAAGAGGTCAAGACACGAAAGCTTTAGCAACTAATCCACACCTAATGACCCTCCTAAGTGGTACTCAGAATATCACTCAAGAAATCACTCAAGATATCCCTCAAGTAATTAATGAACAAAAGAAGAAAAGACACACTAACCTGGGAACTTCCTCTCTGCCCAGAACGTTGGAGGCTATACACCACACCCCCTCAACAGTATTTATAGGAACTCAAACACTGAGATCCTGCTCTGTTCCAGTAACAAGAAGCCGAAAGCACCAGCCTGAAGATGACGAGTGAGACCTCGTCGAAACGTCGCCTAGACACCCCAACTCTTACACGGGAAGACACCCGAAGACACCAAAACCTGCATTCCTGTACCCGTGAAAATCTACGAAAGCAAATATATATATATATATATATATATATATATATATATATATATATATATATATATATATATATATATATATATCTCACACAAATAAAATCAGCAAGATTTAAAGCAGATATACATAACTTCTTACATGTCCAGATAGGCTTGCTGAAACAAGTTTTTTGCAGGCTTATAAAACAACATAATGAAGGGGTCTGACTAAGGTTGATAGGCAGGGGATTCCCAGAGCATAGGTGATGTCACATTGAAAGCTCAACTTCCTGTACATTTAGAGCAAACATTCTTATAAGAGTGCAAATTCAGCAGATTGAAGGGATTGAGTAGACACAGGGGGCAAGGCAGTCCGTCAGGTAAACTGGTCCCAAGCTGTTAAGGACTTTATACACTAATACTAAGACCTAGAACTTGGTTTGGGAGCGAATTCGCAGTGCAGAACTTGTGAAGGTGTAATACGCTGGTGCTTTCTTGGCTATTTGGCCTTAACTCAATGCTGCTATTCACTTCATAATTATAATGTGCTTACTTGCTGTTTATTTGTTGATATAATAGCTTTTTAAGAATTGCAGTACTCACCCTGGGCTGCTTCCCTCACCGTCATCAGTTTCCTCTCAGTTCCATGAGTAACCTCTTGCTCTGTGCTCGGCAGGGCTAAGGAAGACTGTCATGCTCTTTCAGTATTCCTTCCTGGCATGATAACTAATTTTAACATGGTAAAAGGAAATAGAAGCATGCAGATAAGTCAGGAGCAGGACAGAAAACTTCTACAATCTTTGTGTGTGTGGAAAATAGCACCCAACGTATCCATATTTTAAAAGATACTTCTTGTGTATAAAGTCCTGTGGCTTTGGCTTGTTTCAAAACAAACAAGATCTTGCAAAACTTGTTGGAAGTCACCCATCATTCCTCTATTTCGTCCTCTTCAATTCCATCTTTATCCCACTCGCACTTAAAACCGCATCTCTTCTTAGTTATGATCTCCATCTATTCTATAAGTGAATGACAAGGGGAAAACATAATTGATTATAGACGTGTAAGAAAATTAAAACAATGGATGCAAACAAAATTCTTCTGTGCCTCTCCCTGGCCACAAGTCCTACTTAAATAAATACTTAAGTGTGTTTCAGAAAGTGCCTAACCTTGACCTTTAGCAGACTGTCAGCATGGCAGTCTTCCAGAACTGGGGTGAAGCCATACTGTTATAACTTTGTCAGGAAACTACCCTGCATGACCTGTCATTATCATGATGAGATGCTGAGGAGGAGGCGGGCTTTTAGGTATGAGGGAGAACTGTGGACTGCTTTGTTTTACAAGTGCCATTGAACTTTGCACTTCACTCTTGCTTCCCTCCTCCCACATTAAGAATGAGATGGGTTAGTAGTAGTTCTTCTCTAACTCCAGGAGAAGCATCTTTAACTTATTGTCTTTCCTTCTGTCCCCCCTCCCCAAGTTTGTGATTCCATGTTCTTTTGGATAGTTCCCTTCATTTTTTTTTCCTTTGGTTATTCAGAAATTGAGACAGTTGTGGTTACTTGACATTCATCACTTACTACAGAGAAGTCTCTAAGTGACTTATAGGGTTAAGAGTAAAAAAAAAAAAAGACATAGCATGAAATGAAAAGTAATACATTCCAATAAAAACTCATTTCTTTCATCCACCAAAAGAACACACACACTAAAAAGAACAGGACTTTAGTAGAAAGAACATTCCAATTCAGTAGGCCATCAACCCTCTTATCATACTCCATCAAATGCCTGGGAGACCAATCTGTGAACATTCTTTGTGCCTAGTTGCATCACACCTGTCTTTTATGTAGCAGAAATGGCTAAGAGACTGAGCAATAAACCAAGTGTTTCAAATCCTTACTCTGCCATGAACTCATGGCCTTAGGCAAGTTGCTCACTCTTAGCTTTTAGGCGCCATCAGAAATAAAATAATAATATTAGTAGTGTTTGTGGGGTGTGTGTGTGTGTTTCTTAATTCCTACTTTTAGTAAAACTAGATTTGCCGCCATAAGATAGTGTTAACAGATAAAAGAAGGGATTGCCTTCTGTCCGTGGCAGTATGAAGCAAATTAATCGTTTTATTATTAAAATCTGTATCCTGCATTATCTTTCAACAAATGCAAAGCTGCAAACAGTACACAGAATCGCCATAGCAAGAGCGGAAACATCAAAAAGCAATTTGTTAAAAAGTGAAAACAAACCCTAGTGCACCAGGAGGAACCAAGCACAAAGGGCAACTAATCCCAAAAGGTCCTCTTGATGAGCCAGGGTTTTGTTTGTTTTTTAACCTGGCATTCGAAGCACACAGTATCTCGGGGGGGGGGGGCATTCCATACAGTTGGCACAGTAATTGAGAAGGCCATGATCTCATCAGATGTTAGTTGAGGCACTTGGCCTAAGACCTTAGATGTTGAAAAAGGTGTGGAACAATGTACAGATGTTGAAAAAGGTGTGGAACAAATACTCTTTACGTATTTGGGTCCCAAGGCATTTGCAACTTTAATGCAAGAAAGAAAGAAAAACACAGTAAATTGAGTCCAGATAATCTGTGCAAATTAAACAGTACTTTCTAGTTTTTGGTAGTGACACTTTGTACCATTTGAAGTTTCCAGATAACATTGAAGGTCTTACTTGATTTTCTAGTTCAGTACATGTGGGGCATTGATTTAAAAAGACATCTTGCAAAGTCTGTATCATTGCATGAAAGAGATTCATTTTGTAATTTTCCAGCGGATATAGGAGTCTGTGTTACATTGCAATTTGGGCAAGGTTATGTTTGTTTGAGGTGCGGTTTGGATTTAATTAATAGGTCTAGAGGGGGAAATCGTGCCTTTGTGAGATATTGCAACTGCTGCAACAACTATCTTCTACTTGTAATCCCAAATCAGCAAGCGGATTTTAAACATGATGCTGGGGCATGCATCTGATGTTGTATCTAAACCGAATTGTCAGCCTGTGTGTGTTAGTATGCTGCTGCAGCACTTGCTCTGGATCCTTGAAATGGTGTTTGCATTAGGTGACTCTCTTTAGACATGATGTCAGGCATATGTGACTTTGCATGGCTAGTTAGAGCTTTAATGTCCAGCATTTTCCAAGTAAAGAGCCCAGTTAAGGGAAAAACAAGATGATGCATTGTTTCAGCATCGCTTCCCCAAAGCAGTAGAGAGAGCCTTGGTAAAATCATTATTCTGATTAGAAGCTAGATCAGTCATTTACAGAAGAGTTCTCCCCCCACCCCTTTTTCCTCACCTTGCTAATTTCCTTAAATGGCAAGCTTTGACTTGAATAATCTCTGATTCAAAATGCAAATAGTTGAAGTATGATGACGGACCAAGCTGTTTCGGATATACAGTGGTGCCCCGCAAGACGAATGCCTCGCAAGACGGAAAACCCGCTAGACGGAAGGGTTTTCCGTTTTTGAGCTGCTTTGCAAGACGATTTTCCCTATGGGCTTGCTTTGCAAGACGAAAACGTCCTGCGAGTGTTCCGATTTTTCCCCGCTTCCCCCCCTTTTTCTAAGCCGCTAATAGCCTTTTAGCCGCTAATCCGCTAAGCCTTTAATAGCCGCTAAACCGCTAATAGCGCTAATCCGCTAAGCCGCTAATAGGGTTGCTTCGCAAGACGAAAAAACCGCTAGACGAAGAGACTCGCGGAACGGATTAATTTCGTCTTGCGAGGCACCACTGTATAGTAGTCCTTAAACCTGTTTCATTTCCTCCAGTGTAGTTGCCCCATAGAAATCTGTATGGCGAAAGCATATCAAACAAAGACCTTGTGAATATGACCTTGAGCTCCTTGGAGGAAGGGCAAGATATAAATGCAACAATAAATAAATAATTGCATATAGGGCATTTAATGACAATTCTAAAGACCTCACCCTAACATCCTCTTTCAGTATGCCTTCACTTTCTTTCTATTGAATATTCTGTCTCTCCCACAACTGTTCTGTATCATTCTGTATCAGTTTGGTATAGCAACTTTTGAAGTTTGTAGATAAATATGGGGCATATCCCTCCCAACCTCCATTTCCCAGATTTTTTCAGTCCTTACATGATTGCATAACTTACATTTTATAGATACCTCAGGTATGTTATAAAGGGACTGAAAACTCGGGGGTGGGGAAAGGAAGTGAGGGTTTTTGGTTTACAGTGGCAAGAGAATACTTTGTCAATACACATTTCAAAAATGTTATTGACCTCTTTGCATGTCAGAATTGATGGGCTTTTAAAAGCATGTGTGTTTTCTTTTTTTGCCATTTATGCTGGTGACTGCTTGGGCTCTGGTTAAAGCTTCATTGACAGTATTTTGTTTCTGGGTCATGCCCTTGATTTTTAAATTAACATAATAGGAATAGATCATCTAAGGGCGTGTATTTCCTCCAGACATCTGTTTTGAGTAACTGATGTTGAGGGATGGCTTCCCACTTGAAATATTTGCTCATCGTATATATGTATGTTGCCATGTATATATTGCTTCATTGGTTTTGTTGAGTGTTGTAGATTACTAAAAAGGTAAAGAACCCCTGACAGTTAAGTCTAGTCATGAATGACTCTGGGGTTGTGGCGCTCATCTCGCTTTACTGGCCGAGGGAGCTGACGTTTGTCTGCAGAGTTTTTCTGGGTCATGTGGCCAGCATGACTAGGCCACTTCTGGCAAAACCAGAGCAGTGCATGGAAATACTGTTTACCTTCCCGCCGGAGCGGTACCTATTTATCTACTTGCACTTTGACATGCTTTCGAACTGCTAGGTTGGCAGGAGCTGGGACAGAGTAATGGGAGCTCACCCCGTGGCGGGGATTCAAATCGCCGACCTTCTGATTGGCAAGCCCTAGGCCCAGTAGTTTAGACCACTGCGCCACCTGCGTCTGTGGATATATTACTAATATCCTCTTATAGAATAATAATAATAATATATAATAGTAATATATAGTAATATATATATATATATTACTAATATCCTCTTAATAGGAAGGAGATACTTGATAGTCTCTATAACCTTCTGATGTGTTCTTCCCTTTTTGTATTAACAACTGGGGAGATGACGACAGTCTGCTTACCTAATGTGGTATAGTAAAATAGGAGCTTGATTATCTCTTGATAGAAATATGTACTGGCTTTGAGGAAAAGAGGGGAGAAATGCTGTCCCTAAGTAAGAATTTCTGACATCTCAGTTTTCGTTCAGAAACTTGGCTCTTTTTCTAAAGTACACTTTTGCAGAAACTGATGAAATACAACATGGGCTTGCCAGAGGGATGAGTGTACACACACACAGCATTCTGCACCTCCCTGCATTTCTGAAGGGCTACACTGTTAGAACTGACTTTTTCCTAGGGCATAAACAGGAAGGACTGGCTCATGTTTTGTCAGATGTTTGGCAGGAATGAAACAAATGGACTCAATAGTGGTGGTTGTTTTTTTTTTTTTTAATGGCCAAGCCAGAAAAGAGCAGCCTTTGAAAACTAGGTATCTCATAAGTGCCAAGTAGATAAACCCTATAAAAACTAAACAATGAGCTTTAAAGAAATAAAACTTGCTTTATCTTGATTACCTAGTGCTAACAGTGTGTGCCGAGCATTCGGCACAAATTCTGCTTCTGGAATGTTGGTTTGCAACATTAACATTTCAAATGGCAGGCAGTCGTAGAGGATTTATATCTGGATTATAAAAGTGCCAGCAAAAGGTATTAAGGAAGAAAGGATAAAAGGAGTTAAATGATAAATGACTTGGGTATCACTTGTACCAGCAGGTCTTGAATCACTATGAAATTAGACGTGAAAAAAGGCACTTGTTGGTTTTTAAGCTGTTCCACAAAACCAATTCAAACAAGTCAGTTTCCTGGGGTAAATGCAGTACCGGTTCCTGCTATATGTGACAAGGAGAGCTTTACCCCACACGAAATGCAGATAGTGTGGCTGAATTTGTTGCCTGTATGTGGTCTGCCATGCTAGTTATGACTTAATGCTGCAGTCACTTCATGTGTTTATTCACCTTTAATGACTTCAGCTTTAGTGCACATTAAGCTAACCTTGGTTGGTAGGAAATTGCCCCGAGGAACACAACAAGGCATTGGCAAGCAGAGCTGTTTATTTATTTCTCTAATTTTACCCTAACATCCCAAGGTGGGTTAAAGCATTAAAAACAATTTAAATCAACTTTAAAACTTTTATAATTGCCTTCTCTTTGCTCATCTGTTAGGCAGGCTTTCCCAACCTGGTGCCTTAGCTCAGGGTGGTGTGGAAGTTTAGAAGACCAGAGAGGAGCTTGCCATAGTTGGTCTTACCATGTTGTGTAATCCAGGCCAATGTGCCTTTCAGAATTAGGTTGCTGTACTAATCTCGGGCTCTCCACACTTCCTTTTTCCTATAGAGTAAATTCCCCTGCTTCATCACTTCATACTGTCCAAACTACTGACAGCAGGATGTGCCTTAAATTAAATGTGGTTTCTTTTAAAATTCCTTTTGGCAACCTGACTTCACCTGAGGACTTCATTATGTGGTGATCTAAGCTGCTTATTTGCTGTGGCATGCTCCAGAGGAGCTGCTGACTCAGCTGTGAGTAGGGATGATCTAAGCTCTGGAATAGAGTTCTTGAACTCTGTGTAGATTTCTTTTTGACATTGCTACTTTTTGAAAGAGAACGTTGACTTAAGAATAGGATAGAGATGGTGACATAAACCACAGAACTGACTTCCTTTGAGGGGTTCCTAGGCAGGTTGTCCTCAGACCTGGCTGTTCAGCTATCCTCCCAGTTTTGAGGCAACAGTGGGAAAGCCCAAATGGATCCCTTTTTCTTTTTTGAATTATGAAGACAGTGAAGGAATGACTGAGGAACTGAGGACACCTCTGGTATTCATTTCCTCACTCTCACTGGAGTTTTGGCTTTGGCTGCTCATCTAAATGTTCAAAACAAAACAAACTGGTATCAGCCCTGATTGCTTCGCCATTCTGGGCTTCTGTCTTCAGCAGTTGTTTTGGACCTCCCTGTGTCTAGGCCTGTAAGTCAAATTCTACTGGCACCAATAATGGCAAAGTATATGTGTATAAATATGAATGAAAACATTGCAGGAAATACATTTCAGGGATATGGTGGTGTATTTCAGAAACGCAGGCAGTATTTGCTATGAGTAGTGTTCATAAACATGTTTGAAATTGAGTAGGTAACATTCTTAAAAATAATCTAAAGCTGCATTTTGATATGTTTTTAATGATTTGCAACCTTACTATTTTCTCAGTTGCTGTTGTTTGTAAAGAAAGGATAGGAAATTTTTGACTTCTGAGGTCAACAATAATAAATATGGCCCAGTAGATAGTTCAGGTTAAAATTTTCCTTGGCACCACCATTAAATTACCGTATTTTTCGCCCCATAGGACGCACCTAGGTTTTTTTTTGGGGGGGGGAATAAAGGGGAAAAAAATATTTTCCCCCCAGGTGCGGGGCTGGGGTGGGGGAAGCCCGAGCTTCCCCAGCCCCCAGAACAGGCTGCTATCTGCAAGCCGTGGGAGAGCTGCGCGAGACTTCGTGCGGCTCTCCCTCGGCTAGCGGAGCGCTGCGCGAAGCCCGAAGCTTGGGGCGTGCTGAGCTCAGCACGCCCCAAGCTTCTGGGTGCCGGCAAGCTCTCCGCTAGCCGTGGGAGAGCTGCGTCTCCCACGGCTAGCAGATAGCTTCCTGAAGCCTGGAGAGCGAGAGGGGTCAGTGCGCACCAACCCCCCTCGCTCTCCAGGCTTCAGGGAAAGCCTGCATTCGCCCCATAGGACGCACACACATTTCCCCTTCATTTTTGGGGGGGGGAAAGTGCGTCCTATAGGGCGAAAAATACGGTAACATACATGCGCAGCTTAACACAGGTTAAAAGCAGACCCTGGTTAGCAGCAGCTGTGATGAACTGGGGTGCCAGAATAACCCCAAACAGTGGGGGAATGTAGAACAGATTTTCTACTGAGAGAGACAGCCATTGCCCTAACAATTAAACATTGTTAAGGAGCATGGAGTGTTGTGTCTGCATGGGCTCCTAATCTCTGTGTTTTGAAGAATTCTACTGACTTGGTGAAGGACAAGTTTGGAGACAAAGGGCCTTTCTTTTTTGAACATACTGTGTGTTGTACCTGAAGAGAAACTGGAAGCAGTGTGGCAGTTGTGAATATTTCCTTTAGTGAAGGGAACATGGGCTATTGCTGCTGCTGCTTTTCCTTCTTCTTTGTGAAATTTACTGTTGCTGCGGGGGCGGCCGCCGAGACCATATAACACCGGTCTTGAAAGACCTACATTGGCTCCCAGTACGTTTCCGAGCACAATTCAAAGTGTTGGTGCTGACCTTTAAAGCCCTAAACGGCCTCGGTCCAGTGTACCTGAAGGAGCGTCTCCACCCCCATCATTCTGCCCGGACGCTGAGGTCCAGCAGCGAGGGCCTTCTGGCGGTTCCCTCATTGCGAGAAGCAAAACTACAGGGAACCAGGCAGAGGGCCTTCTCGGTAGTGGCGCCCGCCTTGTGGAACGCCCTTCCAGCAGATGTCAAAGCGATAAACAACTACCTGACATTCAGAAGACATCTTAAGGCAGCCCTGTTCAGGGAAGTTTTTAACGTGTGATATTTTACTGTATTTTTAGTTTCTATGGAAGCCGCCCAGAGTGGCCGGGGAGGCCCAGCCAGATGGGCGGAGTATAAATAATAAATTATTATTATTATTATTATTATTATTATTATTATTATTATTATTGATACATTTCTGCGATATGTGCTTGAGATATCTTTTTTTAAATTTTCTTTTAATATTTACCTATAAATACATAAACTCTCAGCTCATAATAAAATATTTTGGTGATGCACCTCAAATTAAAAATTCATTAAAACATCATAAAATCATAAAATGGTTAAGTACAGGATCAAATTTATTTATTTATTCCATTTATATTCCACTGTTTAACAAATGTGCAGATATAGAGCTGGCCAAAAGTCGGGCTGCAGCAGCACCAGCTGCAATTTCTGAACCAACCTCAAGGGTTGAAGGATAGAGCACATTGCAATATTCCGGTCTAGAGATTATCATTGCACCACTGTTGCCAAGCTATTCCTATCCAGGAATAGCCGTCATTGGTGTACCAGCAGGAGCAGAAAAAATACTCCAGGCTACTATGCCTCCAGTGACTACTGATAGGCACTCCCAACAGTAGATGTACCTGACAAGGCAGTTTCCCAATGCTACCCTCCTCTGTGAACCTGTGATTCTACAGCAGTGTTTCCCAAACTTTTTTGGGCAACGGCACACCTGTTTACTGAAAAAAAATCTCGCGGCACACCACCATTAAAGCCCCGCCCCGTGACGTCAGCGCGCAGTGTCACGCCGGGAGGGACGCACGAAAGTGAAAGTTTTTCCCCTCCCCCTTGCCGGGGAACCTCCAAGCTTTGGGGGTGGGAGGAGGCAGCAGAGCGAGGGACTGAGGGACGGCGGCAACTGAGGCGGCGGCGGCTGTTGTGGTGGTGGCGGCGATAGCGGGCGGAGGAGGGGGCGGTGGCGGGGCTTGAGGAGCCGTCGCCGGGAGTTGCTGCTGCTGTTGTTGCTGCTGCTGCCCGGACATGCCGGCCTCCTCCTCCTCCGCTGTCTCGCGCTCCTCCCTTTTGCACGCGCTGCCCCGCCGCTTGGCACCACCACCGCGGAGCCGCCCCCGGCTCGACGCGGATCCTCGCCGCCGCCTCTCACCGCCCGACTCGCCCGCCTCCCTCCCACGGCACACCAGCCAATGTCTCACGGCACAGTAGTGTGCCGCGGAACACTGGTTGGGAAACACTGTTCTACAGGACCATAGTACAGTGCCACCAATTCTTATCCCACAGAGTTGGTCCAAGAGGATGCCAGGACCAATGGTATGAAAAGTCCCTGAAAAATGGGAGTAAGAGCAACAGGATTGCTCTCCTGATAATGGACTTCTGTCAGGGCATCAAAGGCTGATTTGGTTCTGAAACCAGACCTGAAGCCATAATGAAATGTGTCAATGCAGTGGTACCTCTACTTACGGACCTGATCCGTTCCGGGGTGCTGTTCGCACCCCAAAAAGTCAGTAAGTAGAGTGCCACTTCTGTGTGTGTGTGTGACACGATAGAATGCTCCTGCGCATGTGCGAAGCACGCAGATCACTCCTGCGCATGCGTGAAGTGGTGAACCCAGAAGTAAACACTTCCAGGTTTGCCATGTTCATAACATGAAAAAACGCAACGTGAAGCAAACACAACTCGAGGGATGACTGTATTGCCAGTATCTTCCAAGAATTTCTACACGCGTCTCTTGATCTTCTTGCCCAGAAAATCATAACTGTTTGTTTGTAAGCTCTGCATATTTAATCATTTGATGATCATGCTGTAAAATGTAGAAATAATGTACCATATAGTAAGTATGCTTGTAATATATATTTAAATTCATAATCTACTTCTGTATATATTTGGGCATTAATGTCATCCATTTAGATTAATTTAAATTATTTACACTTTTAATGGTTGCTTCCCACAACAACTAGACATCATTAAAGGCTGACCTAATTGAATAACTAAAGCTACACGAAAACAAAATTTTTGCTAACCAGTAGGGAAAACGCTGAAAGCTTGGTAACAATGTTGCTGGTATTAAAGTGTCCTTTCAAAGGCTATTACTTGGCCAGTCAGCACATTCCATTCTGTGGTTTTTGTTCTTTCAGGAACTTCTATTTACACTGCAGCTTCTTGCTTCTTGCAAATAGCCTTGAAAAGAGTGAAGAATTTCACTGTTGTTTTACTGCACTGACCCTTAGTTTAAAAACAGACTTTAAGATATGTATCTTTTTAAGGTCTCTTTGTAAGGGGTCCTTATCTGAGCTTATTATGGGATAATGCCCACTTGTTTTACCAGTTGTTGGGGCTTGTGTGTGTTAGCCACTGTATGAGAGGGATAAATACACCAGACAAGCTTTTCCTGTTTTGTAGGTGCTGTCACAGGGAAAAGATCCACTGGCTGCATTTCTTCTTGCCATACTACTGTTCTTTGATGTGCATGGTTGTACCCAGAAGAGGTTAATAACACTCTACTCTGTGCTCCCATATGCAAGTTCATTGGCCTTAGATGTTTACAGCAGAGTGGTCACAGAGAGAGAGAGGGAGAGAGAAATGGCCCCAGGCTACAAATTTAGGAAGTTATTGCACTTATGAATTGGCAAACTTGTTCACATGACTGCTCAGGATTCATGCAGTTAACTGATCTGGTAGATGTTTATTAGACAGTTTATGAAGGCATTCATGGTGTACCAAAGTGCAGTGAAGTTCATGATGTGCCCAAATTTTCCATTTTGGTTCTGGGTTGAACAAGCAAAAAAACCATGATGAACATTGCGCCAGTGTAGTAGTAGCTGCATATCTGTCTTCTGGATTTGCTCTGCTAATGAAACTGATTTTTACTTGAAAACTGAGAAGGAAATAGAGAAAAGCAGCAGAATGTGTTGGTTCTCAGGTAACCAAAACTTGGTGCGTTACTTGTCCCTGCAGGGACAGTTAATATTTTTTTCTTTTTGTACTCCATATCTTGTAGGCTAGCCACCCAGACACATTAGTCATCCATTCCTAGTTGTTTAATAATCCAGATCATCACTGAAACCCAAGGTGTAAATATTCATAAACACATTAGCTAGGGGGATTTTGTTACGTTTTCACAATGTTTGCCCACATATACCATTGTTGGAAGAATATGAACCTATTCCAAGTATAACCACTTGTAATATAAATTTATTTTGTAGCACATATTCTGTAATAATGTCTCTGGGTTCCTCCCCCCCCCAAACCTTAAAAACCTTTCTGGCTCACAGACATGGCCATAAAAAAATATTTAAAAGCACTACTTTCCTTCTCCTCTCTATTCCACCTCTATCCTCTGTTGAAACCTTCATCTTGCTCTGCTAGGCTTTTATTAGAGGGCTGAGCAGTCTTTGGGTGGATGCAAACCATCATTGAGCTGAAAGCAACTTGGGAGGCTTTGCTTTCTTTTCATTTATTTTCTCCAAATTTTTACCTCTTGACTGAGCGCACACACACACACACACACACACACACACACACACTTGTACCTTGGATCTTGAACGGCTTAGTTGCTGAACGTTTCGGCCCCCGAACGATCAAAACCCGGAAGTGAGCGTTCCGTTTTTCAAACTTTTTTTGGAACCCTAACGTCCGATGGGGCTTCTGCAGCTTCCGATGGGCTGCATGAGCTTCCTGCAGCCAATCAGAAGCTACGCCTTGGTTTCGGAACGTTTTGGAAGTCGAACGGACTTCCGGAACGGATTCCATTCGACTTCCAGGGTACGACTGTACACACACACACACACACACACACACACGCAAAATAAAATTTAGCATTTGAAACATCAAAACCAATTATAAATAAAATAAGCTGCAAAATAAACAAAATAAAAACCAGCATAAGTATAGCTGCTAAAAAAAAACCTTAATCACCGGCAGAATAATTTGGGAATAAGAATCTGTACGATGACCTCTGTTGGGAACGTGTCCCTGCTAATTTGCCTTGATCTCTCGGCAGCTTTTGATACCATCGACCATGACATCCTCCTGGAGTAGCTGTTGGAGCTGGGTGGAGCTGCTTTGTGGTGGTTCCAGTCCTACTTTGATGGTCATTTTCAGAGGGTGATGCTTTGGGAGTCTCCCTCGGCCCCATGGAACCTTCTGGATTCAATCGCTGTCCCTTGAGTCTCAGGTGGCTTCAGCGGCACAGAGTGCCTTCCATCGGCTTCTGCTGTTGGCCCTCCCTCCCATATCAGATCCACAAGCAGAACAGAACGTGCCAATATATGCCTAGTTTGCAGGCACAAGTTATAATGGACTTGCAGCCGAATCCAGGTTTACTGAGTTAGCACCTGGTCTCACTGCTGTCAGAGAGACTTATTTTCAAGTCAGGATGCCAAGGATAGCAGCCTCAAAATTATGTTTCTAAAATGTGCATTTCTACAACAGCTGAGATTCGGTAATATATTCCAGCAACAACAACATAACATAAAATAAGTGTTGCAGTCCATATGTTGGTGGAATACAAACACTGAGTATTGCCTGCATATTTTAACAAAATATTTATCTGCCAGCTACTTGCCCGCATTCTGTCACAGAACTTAAGATGGGGTTCTGCTGATAGGAGCATGTTTGATTCTCCTTGACTCAGGGGTTCTTAGCAGCAGGAAGTGGATTTAGCTTCTAGCCCAGTGGTGACATTGAGCGCATCTCTTTACTTTCTCCTGGGTAAAGAATGAATGCAACCATTCATGTATGGGGGAAAGCAAAAGTGCTGCCATTGAAGCAATGTTTCCAGTGAGTAACCTGAGCCTGCTAGATGTTCATGAGCAAACTGGATGTGATCTCAGGAAACGCATCAGATAAAATAATAATAGTAGTGGCTGGGGAGCTTGTCAGGATTGTGGCTGGGGAGGGAGGGTTAAACCTGGTCTCCCTGTGTGTTGTGGTTTTGGGGGGAGAATCCTCCTGCTCTTTAATTAAAGGATCACGGTGGGCTTTCTGATTATGCATTTTTTGTCACATCTAGTTTGTCCTGTGCGGAAACAGATTCATATTGTGGTCAGCGACATACCTCATTGGCACAGTCTATGCAATAAAATTTTTAAAAAGCTTTGGGTTGTAGCCAAGAAAGTTTTACCCAGGTCAATTAATTTTAATGTATCTGTTATGTGTGCCAGCATGGTTGATCGAGAGCAAACAGGCAAGACTCCCCGTTGGTCTTTTCAAGGCTTTATTATCTGTCCAAAATGTTCACAATGCAGATCGACTCAATTCCATGTCTGCTCACTCACTAGCAGAATCTGGAAGTGGGCGGTCCTTAAACTTTCCCCAGCAGAGTAGTCTTTTGACCCCCACCCTACGCCTCCCCTCTCTGCGCATAAACCGACTGCGCAAAGAGGGCGTGGGCAGAGGGGGACCTGCCTCCCCCCCGCTTTGTTCATGCTTAGTGCTGTGTCTCTCCCTTGCATCCTCCGAGCCCCTTCCCCACTGGAGGTGTGGCTTCCCTCCTCCGCAGAGGAAGTGCTGCTTCTCACGATCTTTGGAGGCTCCCTGTAACCCAACTGCCCTTCCACCTCTCGCCTCTGAGCTGATGGCAGTTCCCTGACAGTATCTATTCTAAGTTGGCCATGGCCATTCATTTTAATGAGTCTACTCTGAGTAGGCCTAACATCGGGTGCATACTGGCTTCCTGCCACCTTGATGGATAGTTTTTCGCTATATAAAATTTGAAAGACTAAAAAATAATAGAAACTCAAGGTACAGTAAACTTGAGTGCTTTGCTGTGGGATGTTGTGACTGGCAACTACTGCTTCTGCCCATTAGAAGCGGATTATAGGCCTGTTAATTGTAAGCCAGTTAAAAGAGTAATGAAATTCCCAGTCTAATTACTCTAAAGCAACTCCAGGGGCATTAGGAATAGGATTGCAGCCTGTATTTATGATGATTTAATCATTCCTAGTTATGCTGCTTGCTTTACATTTTTTTAATTAGAATTTATTATTTTTCATTGTGCAGAGGTTCAAGTTATAATTTGTCATGAAAACATGTAGCATGTATTCTCTCTCTCTCTCTGCAAGGTGCATGTGCACATTACTTCAGAAAATAATATATTTGAAGTATATACTGTACTTTGAGCATGTTCACAAAGGCAATCAAGCAAAAGATGAGAGAATATTTGTCTTTGTACTCAATTGGAAAGTAAACAAGTTTAAGAGTTATATCCAATTATTGCAATAAGTTTGCTCTGTGTATGGTTTAATTTAGGCATGGCCACATGCTATTGAGTTAAATTTTGTAAATAAAATTGATTTATCTAGGCTGATAGTAAAGGATTTTTAAAAAGGGAACAAACATCTATTTCATGTTTGTTCCTACTTTTACATTTCAAGACTTGTTATAATTTTCAACATTTCTACTGTCATCACACACACATTTTGGTGTGTGTGGGAATTCGTGGTGAGCTGTCATTTGCTTAACAAAGCTTGAAGGAATAATATATTTTGGGTAGCCATTTAATTTGGTGATTCCATGGGCATTGTATTTCCAATAATCCAAATGTCAGTTCCTCTGTGTGCAGGTTGTATTCTTCAGTCACCAACCCTGAGGTAACCCTATATGCTTAGATTGAGATACTCCAGATAAAATGGCTTAGGCCGGACTGGCGCTTATAAGAGCCTGTGAATGAAGGTATTAAGTTTGCAGGCCTGGCCACTGCTGGTCATTGGAGCTCCCATGCCACTTTTAAAAATGAGTAATGGTATACTTTTGCTCACTTAGTGACATTTTGTTTATAACTAGTTTCTTCAAGCAGCGGTAACTACATTTACTTCCACTCTGAAAGTGAACAAAGCAACTTTTTATGTAGATAGGTTGCATTCCTTTTATTTAATATTTGAAATTAAAAGGAGCACTTTTTCAGGGCAGTTTATTCTAAGCCTCCTTAGAAAACCTGTAAACCCTGACTCTTTTTCCTCTCTCTCTCTAACAAAAATGTATGGAACTTGACCCATCAGTCCAGGTAACACACTAGCATATACTCTGCGAGCAATAAAACATCCTGCATTGTAGGTTTCTTCCTAGCTCAGTCAGTAGAGCATGAGATTCTTTATACAAGGTTTTGGGTTCGATCTCCTCATTGGGCAAAAGATTCCTGTATTGCAGGGGGTTGGACTAGATGACCCTGGTGGTCCCTTCCAACTCTGCAGTTCTATGATTCTATAATCTTAAGGGCTACCAGAGCCAAAATAAGGGCATTGACTAATTCTGTTTTACAGCAGATATGGTTAATTTTCGGTTATACTATAACTCTTCCTATAAACATTGCAGGTAACTTTAAAAGGACTCTTTTAGTTTTAAGAAAAGAGGTCCTTGGATTAGGCTTATTATAGTTAAACAAACTACAAAAGAGTTACAGATATATTTAGAAAATAATAGCATGAGCTGAGTACTGTTCATACATTAGCATGCAAAAGCTTTCTTGGAAGCCTGCATGTCTCAGCTGAGTGCCTGGGAAGCAGAACCAGGCAAGACGCTCTCTCATATTTTCTGTCAACCGTACTATTACAGTTGAGACTAAGCCATAAGGAGGAATCCTTTTTAAATGAGTAAGTGTGAGATGTAGTAATACAGATGCATTAACCATTATGAATACTTACAAAGTCATGTAGAAAACAAAGCCTGGTGCGTGCAACTCATAATCATTGAAAGTTATGCAAAAGAATAAAGGCTTTTATTATTTTTATCACTGTATCTCTTACTGAGACTGTGCCTGGCATAGCAGGAAACACATTTTCAGATTTTCCTACTAGTCACTCTTAAATTATATTAGGGTTCCTTCACATTTTTTAAAAACTGCAATTTTGGAATGGACACATTTTCAACTTCATTTTATTTGGAGACTTGATATAGAAAACAGATTTGCTTAATTCAGTGGTGTGTGTGCCCCCCCCAAAAAACACCTATGATTTATCAAAAACAAATGTTCACTTGCACCCCCTAACAATTAAAGAAAGTCCATAAACATTTATAAGGAAGACCCTAGTGTGCATGTGTAGGCACAGCCAGCCCACCCATGAGGTGGGGTGAAGTAGCTGCCTCAGGTGGTGGAAGACGAAGAGGTGGCTTCCCCAAAGGCACCCCTTCCAGGGAGATATCACATGTCATTCCTCATCATTTTATTCCAGGCTGTCTGATTTTTAGCTGTTGTTTCAACAGTTGCTGGGCTGGGGGAGGGGACAGAATATTGGTTTTATTTGGAAGAAATCCCCTGTGTCTGCAGGGAAAAATGTTTGAGAAAGTGACTTAATGTACCCTCTTAATTCAGAAACCAGATGGTCAATTCTTAAAGAAGAATACAAATGTGAGTGCTGGAAAACACCATTTCTAAATGTGTGCATGAATCTGTGCTTGATGAACTGTTAACTAAGTTGTAAATGTCAGGCTAAGACATGTTCATTATTACTGTCATAATTGCCTGGTGTAGCTCTATTAAGAACCGGGTCTTGCATTAAAGAGCAGTAGCTGATTGGATAGTATTAAAAGAGGAGGTTTTAGGCCTGGTCTGGGTCTTTGTGAGAGGTTTTTGGCTCTTGAGAAGGTGACCTCTTACTCATTCCCAAGACCCTCATGGCCAACTAATGTGAAAGGGAAGAAGGAGCGCTCTCTGGGCATGGGAGCTTAAAGTTTCTGCCATTACAAAGAAGAAGAAGGAAACAACAACCCAAAATTGCACAGAAACTTAGGGGTTGCCAACCTTTTTGGAGCAGGGGCACATTTTGAATTTTGAGAGAGTGCTGTGGGTGCCTGTCACAAAAGACTGCCATGTCAGGTGTGGTATAACACAACATGGCTACCAGGTATAGTAATTGCTGCCCCCCCCTCCGCCCCTGGTTCAGTGGTGTTCTTTTCATGGGAAGTGAGCTGTATCCTACTTGTACAGATCACACAAAATTGATTTCTCTCTCTCTCTCTCTCTCTCTCTCTCTCTCACACACACACACACACACACACACACACACACAGCAAACAGGAACCTTACATTATGAATTGCCACTGTAGATATATGGGAGGTTATAACCATGCTTGGTTCTGATATAAGGCATAACTGAATCCTGTCCTGAATTGGTTACAGGGGCTGAATTGTTTTCTCTGCACACACACACACACACACACACACACACACACACACACACACACACCACAATTTGTTTGCTTGCTTTGCCAAAGTAGTTAGGTCTCTGGTGCAAATAAGAGAGTTATATATTTCAAATGTCTGGTCCTTCTACAGATACCTTCCTGCCCAGAGTGGCTGAGGCAACCCAGTCATATGGGCGGGGTACAAATATAATTATTAATTCATTAAGCTTATAGCACCACAGCAGGTAGAATGGACCTCAGGGTAGGGGAGGGAGCAACCAGGTTCATATGCTGCTTAAATTTTGCAAGTTTAAGTTTTGAGGGGCAGCATGACTGCCCGATCTGTTTGCGGGGGGCAGCCCACTTTCCCAGCTTCTTTCAAACTGGTAACTTCAGGTTAAAGGAGGTGAAAGATGCTTGCCTGGGATCCTGGAGTCAGAGTAGACAATATGGCGTAAAGGCACAAATAATCTGATCTGGCATAAGACACCTTATTATCTTTGCTCTGCCTCCCAAGCTCTTTTTGAATTTGATGGGCATTCAGAGTCCAGGCCTCTGTGGCTAGTGTTGCGGTGGAATAGGATACAACATAGAGAAAAGGAGCAGGCCTCTTATTTTGTTTTTGAAATAAACCTTAGTAGTTTATTTTCAAATAGTTTATTTTCAAACAAGGTATTTCCCAAAGTGGTGTACAAAATGTACACAAATAAAACATAATGCACTTTTAAATACAGACATTTTATTACATTCTATCTAGTACAAAATACTGTTAAAGCCGGTATAAACTAACATGGCCATGCTAAAAGCCTAGGCACACCCACAGACTATTAAAAGCAGCCATGAAAGGATGCATCTTTAAGACCTATTTAAGGGTGTTGATGGCTGGGGCCTACTTAACCTTATAGAGAGTCACCTATATAGAGTTTTACATCTGAAGGGCATCTGAAGCAGATGGGCAAATTGATATGAATACAAGCAGTTCTTTATCAAGTAACCTGGTCTCCAAAAATTAGGGGCTTAAAACGTCACCACAAGCACTTCAAATTCAGTACTGAAGTATACTGGTAATCGGTAGAACTGGTACAGTAAAGGTGTAATATGCTCAGACCACCTGGCTCCAACCAGCAGCCAGGTGGCTGCATTTTGTTCCAGTTGAAGTTTCTGAGCTGTCTTTAAATGCAACCCTGGGCAAGAGCACATTCCAGCTGGATGCCCCTAGTACAAAGTCCATTCTCTCCAGACAGGATTGCAGCTGGCAAGCTGACAAACTAGCCAAATCTGGTAAGAAACACCCTAAACCAGCGCCACTGCCTGAGCATCTCCACTTAGCATTGAGAGGAACTGACAGTTTTTCCACCTACAACTTATCTGAATTAAGCTTGTTGCCTTAGCCAGCCCAAACCTTCAGCCACAGGCTCTGGGCATTTTCTGTAGTTGCATTTTGGTTGAATAAAATCACAACGATCACTGCAGGGAACCCTGCATGTTTGTTACTGCTCTTGGTGCAGCCCATTTCGCAGGCCAGCATGCGGAGAGCATTTTGTGTAGAAACTCTGCAGACTGTTCTGTCACTGTCAGGCTGCTGATTTAGCATGTCCAATGATTTATTTTTCAGCAGTGAAAATTCCGCTGTAATTCTCTGGCAGGTTGGCAAGGGGTAATAGATCACTTTCTCATTCTTTTTATTGTTTTCATCCAAATGCAGAAAACATCACTGCTCTGTTCATGTCTTGGACACTGCAGGCAAAAGAGGCAAGCCCGCCTTACAGAATGAAGGACCATTCATAAGCAACCATATGGTATTTTTCATACTGTGAGAAAGGTTTGAGGCATGCACAAATAAATGACGTTATTTGGTAGCATGGCTTTGTCATTTGTGCAAGTGAGTTTGTGGTTTCTCTTCTGAGTATGTTGTAGCTTTCAGTGCTTTTGAAAGCTAATGAGCTCCACCGCCCACTACAGTGCTGTGTGTTATGCATGGAATTTTGAGCTAGCCTGTGTTGGAGACAGGCCATGTCTAAGCAGCCTTTGCTGCAAGATCAAGCCCAGTTCTCATAATCAACAGTCACCAAAGGTGGTTCTGAACTCATTGCTAGAATTGGCACAGGCAGGCTGAGAAGACTTTCCCGTTGCATCAGGATATAGGAGCCAAGATTCAAAGGTCACATTTGGTAATCTGTTGGTAGGAAAGGCCAGTAGGTCAATTAGTGGCAGTGAAAGGGCTTAGGCCCAAGCCTGTAACTGCAGATTGTGCTTTTACTTCCCAGTCATGGGAAACAGCTACACTGAGGATGATCAGTACGATATTACAGTATAATCTGTAGTACTAGGTAATTTCTCAGTGGGTAAATTAAACATCTACTCCAATTTCTTCTGTTTGAAATTAGTTTTAGAAGAGCTAAACAGTGGCAGCCCTACTTTACAAATGTTGCATTCCTACACACTTGAGCTTACTTCTGAGTAAGCACATATAATGTCATCAAACTTTCACAGCACAATTCTAAGGAAGATATACAGCTCAGTCCTATACTTTAGCTACTTGGAAGTAAGTCCATTGACTTTGATGGGGTGCTTATTGGTAAGTGTATAGGATTCAAGCCGTAGTTGATTAAAACACCAGGCACTGTTCAAGCAAGCTGAAATGTTTAATGAAATGTTTGGTGTCTTTTAATTTCCAGGCTTCAATCGTTATTGATTTATGTGCTATTTCAGAAATATTTCTCAATGGTAATAATAGTAGTTAACAAAATTGAGGATTTTCTGTGGGCTAACACACTGCCAGTACATTTTTAAGTTAGCTTACAATCAGCAAGGTGGAAAGCGAGCCTTTTAGAAACAATGCAGAGCTGAACATTTTATGGTATTAATAATTCTTTTTGCATAAGATGTTTTTGGAAAGTGTCTTGGCGAGTTCTTCCATGCTCTAATTAAATAGCAATGCTTTCATTTTAATCAGTCTGAATAGACAAATCCGCATCTGGTTTCATGGCAGATTTGTAGCAGCATGTCAGCTAGTTCATTTTGTAAGGTTTGTCTCCATGAGCCTGTGGGATAGCTCAGTTGGTAGAGCATCTCCAGGGTTGTGGGTTCGAGCCCCACGTTGGGCAAAAAGATTCCTTCATTGCAGGGGGCTGGACTAGATGACCCTTGTTGTCCCTTCCAAATCTACAATTCTATGATTCAGCATTGATCTCCTGTTATTGATGAAGACTGTTTGCTGATATTGTATTTGCATGAAAGAATTCAACAGTTGTACTCCCTTCTGCACACTGTAGCAAGCTCTGTATCCCACCATGTTCAAATAATATACAACTTTCCCCCAGTTCAAAAGCTGCTATCCACTTTTGCTTCCCTGAATGCTTCAGAGGGGTTGTCTTATACCAGAAGTGCTATAACCTAGATATTGATTATCACCAAAGGGAGAACTAGGCCAGTGATTTTGTTTTCTTAGGAATGGGAGCGCTAGCATGTTCTTCGAAAGCAGGTGTGGCAGAAAAGCTGTTGCTCCATTATAAGAAACTGTAGATTGTTCTGTCTCCAGCATTATCTGTGTGGTGTATAATCGACATCATGTGATGCAGCAAGGCAGCAGGGCTTAATCTCAAAAGTTTCTGATTAGTTAAGCCTTTTTGTGAGCCAGCCTGGATAAAATGTGTTTGGATCACTGAGTCTCATTGGACACAATGGAAGAACAAACATGTGTTTCCACACAGAGACTGGATTTGAAAGCGCAATAAATTTGTGGGGGCTAAATTTTAGAAATATACATCCCCGCCCCCCGGATCTACATTTGTAGTGTACATACTGACTCATCTCTGGCAGTTAAGATCCTGGACTTTGGCCAGACAAAGGATATTGCAAAGGAGTGCCTATATCCCTGAATACATCACTCTAACTCTAGGAAGAATTTCCTGTTGTAGTTAATATTTTCCCCCTGAAACTGAAATGCAAATTGTTGAAAGATCTATTTACATGTACATTTGAATAGGGTTTCAGAATTCAACAGTGAAAGCAGCGCCTGAAAGTTGCATTTGGCAGTGTTCTTGTTTCAAGACTACATATAGCAAAGAGAATACCTTGAATGGAATTCTCTGTGTTTTGCATTGCACACTCAGGACCCTGTAATTATCTTTGCCAAGAGAATTGAGTTCAATGTGCACCTTTAATTTTAATAAAAGAGATTTAATGAGAAGGGTTTTCTAATCATAGATGGTTACTTGCAACCAGTTTGCTATATATTTTGCAATATTTCACTGAAGGAACTCCATCTCCCATGTGTACCTCCCACTATTTATTGAGATCTTCGGTCAAATCCCTTCTGCAAAAAATCATCTTGTGGCAACCGGGGGCGGGTGGGGGGCTTCTCTGTGGTACCCAGTTTATGGAATCATCCTTCCTCTGAAATGCAACAAGCATCTACTCCGAGTCCTTTGACACTTGCTGTAGACTACTAGATACATTCCATTTTGTTGTAGTTTAATGCATTTATTTTATTGGTAATACATTTATTTTGCTGTGAAGCACAATGTATTGGTAATACATTTATTTAGCTGTGAAGCATAGTCTCCGATGAAAGGCAGTATAGAACTGTTTTGAATAAAACAAATGAGCATTAAAAGGTCATGTTTCTTAAAATGTACTATGGCTGGAATTCTGCTCTCAGAATATTTGAATGCAGCCTGTGGTCATTTGCTCTAGGAATTAGCATTTGGAACTGCTTCTGTCAGTTTTGTGAGAAAACCCCAAAACTGACCTAAATATTTTGTGATTTGAAATACTGATGTTGCTCCCACAGCATTTAGAATTAAGATGAAGTTTGGCCATTGTACGTTTTAGGAATGGAAAAATTGTAGGTTGATTTGTAAAAGTAACTATTTCAAGTTTTCAACTGTAACTGACAGCTGCTGGTGGTAATATATTTTTAGCACCTGTCAAGTGCTGGCATCTTGATGCACTTCTTCCCAGTTAGTACCATTGACTGACTTGAGTCACTTGGCTCTGTTTATATCATATAGCTTGAAGCCCCATAGACATCTTTGACATTATATTCTGATTTTTTTCCCCATTCTGCTTTTGATATTTTATTAAATAAATGCCCCTGCATAAAATAGCTACAGCGACAGCACTGCCATTTCCTTTAAATGTATTTCTTCAACTGTTCAATAATCTCCTGGACAGGGCTATTTTTGAAACATGTTGTGCAGTAATATTATATTTCTCTTATTTGAATAATTATGTAAGCCAAGTGAAGTGGCCTGTGAGAGAAGTGAAATCAACCTAAAGGGTTTGAATGCCTAAGGGAGTCCAGAGTTATACTTGTTCATGTAAATAAAGAAAGCAATACTAGTTGGATGCAAGAGAGTCCTTGTGATTGTATTTGGAACACCAATGCATGATATGTATCAATGCCTTAAGAACCTTCTACATTTAAATCTTAGCCCATCTTTATGAATAACCAGTTTTTCACCTAGAATTTTTTTTTTTCAAACAAAAATGCTGCTGAAACACATCTGAGAATACTGTGAGATCTTTTCACTGGAGTGCAGCGCTCTGCTGGCTTTTATCTCATCCCCTCCTCTACATTTCGAAGTACTATTTCTGGTGTCATTCCAAGAATCCAGGGGAAAACCAAAGAAACAGATAAGCCAGTATCTTAGTTTGCAGTACATCCACATTGTTTTGATATGCAGTTCCATAAGAAGGAAATGGTTCATGCTACAGTTGTGGCTTGTTTAGTTTGTGGTGAGGTACTGAGGCTCTGCACATTAATTCTTTACCCCATAGGTCCCCCCTTCTCTCTTCCACCTTAAATCTCCTCTTATGGCTTCATATATGATTCCTCTTTGCATTCTGACACTCATAACCAGTTTCTAGAAAAAGAGGTGCTGGAAATCACCATGAACACCTCCCTCATTCTCTTAGAATGGCAATGGCGTTCACCTGAAAGGAGCCGGAATTGAGTTCTGACAAGTACCAGCTGAAAAAAAGCCCTGCTCATAACCTTTCCTGGAGCTTGATGTTCAACTCCTGCTTTCTCATCTCCCTGTGAAGAATTTCAGCAGGAAGGACGCCAGCCCAAGAAATCATTTTAATTATGATTCATAACTGAAAGAATGTGTTTTTTGGTTAGGTTTAAGAATCTCATGGGAACCTCATTAAATCTGATACTGCTTGTTTAAAATTTGTGTCATCCAGGCAGCCTTTGTGGCAGAGAATAAGAATGTAAATAACATTCTGACTTAGCCAAAACTGGGTGTAGACAAATGCTTTTTTTTAGTTTCCTGTCCTTTTGGATAAATATTTTCATATTACTCACCAAATTAAGATAGCTAGAAATCACATCCAATCCATAGTCCTGTGGGAAAACTTACTATCATTTTTTCCTCATAGCCAGAATATTTTAATGGTGAACTCCAGTACAGTCATACCTTGGATGTTGAACAGAATCCATTCCGGAAGTCTGTTTGACTTCCAAAATGTTTGAAAACCAAAGAGTGGCTTCTGATTGGTTGCAGGAGCTTCCTGCAGCCATTTGGAAGCTGCAGAAGCCCCGTCAGACATTCGGCTTCCAAAAGAACGTTCAAAAACTGGAACACTCACTTCCAGGTTTCAATTGTTCGGGAGCCAAGGCGTTTGAGATCCAAGGTACGACTGTACTTAATTAAAAGAAATGGACAAGAATTATGCTGGTTTCTGATTTATATTCTAAGCATGTGTATGTGATGTATATTTGAGGGCAGCATAGGAAAACTAGCCACTCACAATAGGTGAAGAAACGGCTGTGCAATCACCTATAGGAGTCATCTGCTCTGTAAAATGATTTCTGCAATGTAAGTACTCACATGCATTCTTACTGCTACATCTGAAGATAATGAGTGGTCGAAGCTTCAGAAAAGCTGGCACTTTCTTATGGTCTTCAGTCTTCAGGTTGCTCAATTCTAGACTAATTCTCTTCTTAGGAGAAGGCCCAAACACGGGCAAGCATGCTGACAGATTTGTGGTGGTTCACTGAAAACTAGGGTGACCTTTTCATGGTGCTTCATTGTGAAGAAGTTTGGTTGATTTGTACATTTTCCACCAGGTTACATCAAAGTTTGGAACACTGAGAACCATGTATGGAAGTGCCATTTATTTGTTTATACTGTTGTAGGCCTGCAATATCTGGGATTTTGCAAAATGCCTAACCATTTTTTGCTGGAATAGTGAATTTGGGGGGAGGATGGAAGAGATTTCAGATGTTGCTTAGGCTACAACCAGTGCTCTTTTTTCCTCTCTAGTAAAATAGTTGCCGGTAGTCACAATGAAATTGTTACAGTAAGTGCCACACTTTTTAACAACAAAAAAGAGAGGTGCCGGTACTGCATACCCTTGAGTGTACCCCCTGGGAAAAAGCACTGACTACAACTATAACCATCCCTGATCATTGGCCAAGGGGGCTGGGGCTGATGGGAATTGGAGTTCAGCAACAACTGAAGGGGGCCACAAATTCTCCATCCCTGGCGTTTACATAGCTCAACCAGAGGCACACAATTTTCCAGTGCTTTATTTTCCAGTGGTGGAAACCCCAATTTTTTAAGTCCATTACTGAGAATGAATACTTGCAAATTGAAAAAACCCAGGTCATTTTTCCTCACTCAAAACATTTGCTGTATAATTTTGCTCACCTGTTTTCAAAAATTAGCCTGTAATTATTGCCACCTCTCAGTAAAGTTGTGCCTCCTATTGTGCAGATGGCAGAACTGGGTAAATCAAAGGTAAGACTAGCTTGCCTTTTAAACTCTGGCCAGTTTTCAGGATCTGCTTTTTTACTTTGTTTTTATAATTCAGAATGCAACTCTTTAAGTATGGACATGCACTGATAACCCTGAGAAAGATATCCATCTACATGAAGCCGCTGGGAGAGATCATCAGGGGGTTTGGGCTGGGTGTTCATCTACCTATCTTTTAAATCAGAACTAGTTAAGGCAGTGAAGGTCCTGTGTGAGTGTCTGGAGGCGGTTGGAGGATGGATGGTGGCTAACGGATTGAGGTTGAATCCTGACAAGACAGAAGTGTTGTTCTTGGGGGACAGGGAGCGGGCTGGTGTGGAGGACTCCCTGGTCCTGAATGGGGTAACTGTGCCCCTGAAGAACCAGGTGCGCAGCCTGGGAGTCATTTTGGACTCACAGCTGTCCATGGAGACGCAGGTCAAATCTGTGTCCAGGGCAGCTGTTTACCAGCTCCATCTGGTACGTAGGCTGAGACCCTACCTGCCTGCAGACTGTCTTGCCAGAGTGGTGCATGCTTTAGTTATCTCCCGCTTGGACTACTGCAATGCGCTCTACGTGGGGCTACATTTGAAGGTGACCCGGAAACTGCAATTAATCCAGAATGCGGCAGCTAGACTGGTGACTGGGAGTGGCCGCCGAGACCATATAACACCGATTCTGAGAGATCTGCATTGGCTCCCAGTACGTTTCCGAGCATGATTTAAAGTGTTGGTGCTGACCTTTAAAGCCCTAAAAGGCCTCGGTCCTGTATACTTGAAGGAGCGTCTCTACCCCCATTGTCCAGCCCTGACACTGAGGTCCAGCACCGAGGGCCTTCTGGCAGTTCCCTTGCTGCGAGAAGTGAGGTTACAGAGAACCAGGCATAGGGCATTCTCGGTGATGGCGCCTGCACTGTGGAACACCCTCCCAGCAGATGTCAAAGCAATAAGCAACTATTTTATTTTTAGAAGACAACTGTTTAGAAAGTTTTTAATGTTTGATGCTGTACTGTTTTTAATATTCTGTTGGAAGCCACCCAGAGTGGCTGGGGAAACCCAGCCAGATGGGCGGGGTATAAATAATAAATCATCATCATCATCATCATCATCATCATCATCAAATAGTTCTTGTGTGACTTTTCTGCACACACTGCATAATGGGGAGAATGCCCTTAGTAAGGATCTCAAAAAGCAAAGCAAAATAAATACGTTGTTCCTCTTCCCCTTTCCCCAATGCATATTACCTAATTTGGCAGTTGTGCTGCTTTTACCTCATTCTAAATCTAGCCACGTTCTCTGTCCTTTGCCAGTGAACTGAATCTATGCTTTTGTAGTTATCTTAAAAACGTTGACCTGTCTCCAGAAACTTGTTTTTTGTGGGGGTTAGAAACTGTCAATTTTATTTAGATATCTTACAAACAATTTAGATACTTTAAAGGGCCTCTTTTTGTTTAGTACTGTTTATGGTTAACGAACTTAAAATATTTTTATTACAAATGTACCGCTGTGTAAGAGGAAATCAACAAAAATCATTTTGAAAACAACAACAGGAAAAGAAAGTGTCATTCTGCTTTCGGCAAAGTCTTTGAAACCTGTAGTTGCCTCAAGCTGTGGCTTCGCTATAGAAGAGTGTCTGATAGGAAAAGATGAAAGCTTTCCCTGGTTTTTGCTTTCTAAATGTGATTGATGTTCAGAGGGTCAGGCTAGTTGCTTTTATGCATTCCCATTAAAACATTTCCTGACAGTTTTAAAAGGTCTTTTAACTGAAATGGTAATTTTCTGCCATCAACCACTGGTTGTCTAAATCTCTTTAAAAGAACTTTTGTAGAGCAGAGCTAATGGTATTAGTTTGGATTCAGGCTAAGAGAGTTGAACTTGTCCCATTGATTTCAGTGGGACACCAGCTAGTCATGGCTTTACTTAAATTCATCTGCCTGCTTCTGTGCGTTCAGTTATGCCTCGTATTACTTGTTGGTGTCGAGGACAGACTTTCCATAATCTCCTCCCTTTCATGGGCATTTGTGATCAGCACAATCTCTGCTGACAGAGCCATACATTTGTATTGCCTGCAGTTGCATGGGGTAGTGGGTTAATAATGTTTGTTTTGGAGGGCTGTCCTGCAGCTCCTACAAAGACAACCTTTTCTATAAAAGCCTATAAAAACCTCAAGAAAACATATTTAACACTTATATAGGAGCAAATATTTTACACTTCACTGTTTGGCAGTGTAGTCAATTTTTTAAAACTTGTGCAATTGGGATTTGGTAAATCTTGTGGTTTTTTTAAAGGATAAGCTAGAATTTGATTGACACATTTTTAGCAATGGGTTTTATTTGACACAGAAGCTTTTGTACTCTGACACAGTCAACTTTCACAAGCTAAGAAGATGGTTTGAAATTTGGAACACTAAAGAGACAGTGGTTTTGATTGGGGTGATAGGTTGTTGGGAATTTTTGTAGTTTTGTTTTTATTTTGATGAAGCACATAACAGTGATGATGATGATGATGATGATGATGATGATGATGATGATGGAAGATGATTCCCAAACAACCCATTGTACTATTTAAAGAAGCCTATAGATTTATCAGGGTTTTATTTTTACTTTATTTTTTGTTTCATGTTTCTTTGCATTTCAGTTTCTGTGCATCTGGTGAGCTCTAGTCCACAAAAGTTTATGCCAAGATACATTTATTAGCCTTTAAGGTGTTTCAGAAAACTCTTTTAAAAAAAGAACCGGCAACAGACTACCTCAGTTACCATTCTGGTAATTCATCCATGTTTATTAAGCTAGCTAGAAACATTAGCCGTCCTTTAGTCTCATTGCTAATTTTCAGTTGTACGACTGGCGTTATCTACTTCCCAAGTTGAAATTAAATTAACAGATTTGCAAAAAGCAAGTCAGACCGGTAACAAAAATTGTAATATTGGGCAGCATTACCAAGATACAAATTTGTACCAGGTAAGTGACTCTTTTGTATTGTATCATCAGGTATGTTTCACTAGTCACTTCACCCTGTGTTTACAGGCCACAGAGAAATTGAACACTTCAATAACTAGATGGATTTTCCATCACAAAGTGATTCCCAATAATGATGTAATCCTGCTACCCGCCAAGTTCGTTTGTCCTTTTATTCTGCATCTGAGTTAATAGGATTTTTAGTGTATGCCAAGACAAGTTGGCACGTCTTCAGAAAGTGATACGACTGCTCTTCCAATTACCTTTTAAGCTCTTTAATTAAACTTTGGTTATGTCTTCCAAGTGTCATGAATGTGTGATTTGTCTTTTATTAAAAAGTCTTCCCAGTCTGTACCTTGAATGACGAAGCATGAATATGGTAAATGGTGAGCTCAAAGTTCACTCTTTAGATGTAGGGCATAGTTCAGAAATAGGAGTCATGTGAACAATTACCTGATAAAGTATAGTGAGCTAGTCGGTAGAACACACGATGCATTGTGGATGCCACCTGCTGTGTAGAAACTCAATATTTCTTACTGGAACTGTCTATAAAACAGTGCTTTCAAATAAGAGATTTCTTGGAGCATACCTGACATTGATTCACTCAGAAAAATAAAGAGCAAACAAAGAGCCACAACTCACAACTACACTTAAAACCCTAGATTTCTCAATTATTATTTTTCTGGGCAACAATCACTTTTGTACCAAGGAAGGCTCCCTCATCCCTCAAAAAAGAGGGTCAGAATAAACCTGACATCACTTTTCAATTGCCTGAATTAAGAGACACCAAAGAAGACTCACAAAAGGCTTGCAAATAACCCCGGAAGTCCTTTCTTCATGATCAGGCTATTTTGGGCTCTTCTGTCTGGTTTGTATGATTCTAATTTAGATCTGACTTCATTCATTGGCTTAAAACACTGAAATGCAGAAGCAGCCTCATCTCTCAAAAAGCCTTCCTCTCCCCCCAAATAGTGCCTGTGCCTTTAGTTTCATATCTTTCATTCTAATGGGCTAGCAACTTTTTTAAAAAAGAGAGAGAGCTCAGAATCTTGCACCTATGCTGGCTTTGGACCCAGTACAGATATACCTGCTAAACCTACCTTTTTGCAGCTATTACTGGAATCTAAAGTTATGGTAGTACTGTGGTAGCTGCATATTCTAGATCAGGCACCCCCAAACTCAGCCCTCCAGGTGTTTTGGGACTACAACTCCCATCATCCCTAGCTAACAGGACCAGTGGTCAGGGATGATGGGGATTGTAGTCCCAAAACATCTGGAGGGCTGAGTTTGGGGGTGCCTGTTCTAGATACTGACTCCCATTTTAATTAAAAGAACTACAACCCATCTTTAGTAGAAGTCCCGTACACTGCCAGCCCTGGCTCTCCCTGTTACTTTTGGAGGGCAAACAGAAGCATGTTAAACTTTTACATAACTCTTTTCAGCTTTAACTGGCTGGGAGAGACATCTGGAAAGCTGTGGTGGTGAGAGCATTTGCATACCCACAGAGACATTAGACCTTTGGTTTTCAACCAGTGAGTTGGGAGAAACAGGTGGGTTGTGAGGCTGTTGCAGGTAGGTCATGGCAAAGGTGTTGCTGCCATGTTGGACTCCAGGTAAAGGTAAAGGTAAAGGTACCCCTGCCCATACGGGCCAGTCGTGTCCGACTAGGGTTGTGCGCCCATCTCACTTAAGAGGCCGGGGGCCAGCGCTGTCCAGAGACACTTCCGGGTCACGTGGCCAGCGTGACGAAGCTGCTCTGGCGAGCCAGCACTGGCGCAGCACACGGAAACGCCGTTTACCTTCCCGCTATAAAGCGGTACCTATTTATCTACTTGCACTTAAGGGTGCTTTCGAACTGCTAGGTGGGCAGGAGCTGGGACCGAAAGACGGGAGCTCACCCCGCCATGGGGATTCGAACCGCCGACCATGCGATCGGCAAGCCCTAGGTACTGAGGTTTTACCCACAGCGCCACTCTCGTCCCTCCAGTTAAGGCTGACCAAACCAAAGGAGCGCTATATGTGGCATCTGAGCTAGAACACATTATTCTGATGAGACACTCATTCTATCAAGTTCCATGAGAGTTGAAAGAACCTTTTTCAATAAGAGAGATTTCAGTCCAGTCATATGCCCCACCTTTCTATGCCTGTAGCAAGGAAGATCTCTGTGGAGTGTAAAGACTCTCTTCACTTTCTTGATACAGTGGTACCTCAGGTTACAGATGCTTCAGGTTACAGATTCCGCTAACCCAGAAATAGTACCTTGGGTTAAGAACTTTGCTTCAGGATGAGAACAGAAATCGTGTGGCGGTGGCTGCGGGAGGCCCCATTAGCTAAAGTGGTACCTCAGGTTAAGAACAGCTTCAGGTTAAGAACGGACCTCCAGAATGAATTAAGTTCTTAACCCGATATACCACTGTACTTTCTATGGCTTTCTAGATTTCTCCAAAAAATGGAATTATGCTGAGAACTAGAATTCAGAAGTGTCTACTGCAGTAGGTAGCTTGGTTGCTCTGTGGTTGCCGTCATGAGAGTATCTGGGGGCCTAGAAGGTGATGACAGAAGTCTGGCTGCAGGACGTGAGAATTATAAGGAGCAGGGGTGCTGCAACATCCTCATTCCCATGTGGCACAGACTGAATTGGCCTGATCCTGGGAGCCATAGATTGGGGCCACTGGTCAGATCCAGGAATCTGGGCAAGAGAGAACAGCAAATGACAGTGCAAGAAGGTAGGAAGGCAGAAAGGCACAGAAAGACAGGAAAGTGATGAAAGTAGAAGGATGTGAGAGAAGAGACAGAAGATGAGTGACAGTTGAATCCTTCTGGAAGTAATGGATACTTATTTTTTGGTAAGAAAACACAAGCATAATGGTGTGATGATAACTTGTCCTCTTTCTCAACATCAAAGACAGTGAAAACAATGCTGAAACTCTGGTTTGAGCTGTGGTTCAGAAAATTCTATTCATGTTTCCAACTGTTGCCCAGTTTTCTGAAGAAAGATAAAACAGTAAAGCTTTGCTTTTATCGAAGCGGATATTCTGCAACATGTACAGCAGTTTATTGAAAGATTCGGTGCCCATCTTCTTCCGAATCTGTGTGAGGAAATACAGTGGATACAATCATCATTCACTATGGACGCAGAGTCACTGGAATTAAGATACAAATTGCAGTAACACTTCCTTGAGCTTTCTTGTAACACAACCTTAAAAGTGCAATTTCAGCAACTAACATTACCAAAGTTTTGGATTTCGTTCAGTTAGTAAAGAATACCCAGAATTGGCAAGTGTAGCAATCATCCACCTGCTACCATTTGGTACCACCTATCATTGTTAGTTGCTATAGCGCACCAAGACATTGTTGTGTTTTACTTGTGAACAAGTAAAGTGGCAGTGCCCTGTTTGGCTGCAAAGTGAGTCATTTTATTTGTGGATGAATTGAGTGAAAAGAAAGGGAGCCTTTGTTGCTGTCATTGTATTGTGGGAACTGGAGAAACCAAGCAAACCATAATTGGTTATTTGCTTTTTCCTAATGTCAGCCATCTTCTGCAGACTAGTTTTAGACTAAAACTCTCCCGACTCCTAGCCATTGGCACTGCTGGCTGGGGCTGATTGGAGTTGTAAGCTGATGGATGGCTGCCTTATGTTTTCTCTTGGAAGTCTGTCTTGAAAGGCATCAAATTTAAAACTTTGGTGCATTTGTACTAACTTACCGTAAATAGAAATTTCCTGACATGGAAAATGTGTAAACCTCATATTTACATCCTTTTCAGCCATGTATCCAGTGCAGCAGTGAAGAATGCGATGAGCATTATCTTTGTCTTGACCATTTTTTTGTTCTGGGAAAGACCATAACTGTGATCTTGCAGACTGTCTGAAAGTAAACCATTAATCTACTGTTAACCAGATATCTGGTTCATGTCACGTAAGGGCGGGAGAGTTTATTCTGATCGAAACAAGTTGCAGTTGTGAAGGCAGCCAAAAATATTTTGTTGTGCCTCTTTGCCGTTGATCACACGATGTTCTAGTAAAAAAAAAAGGTTGTTTACAGTCTGACTTTTGTGCTGTTTAATCACTAGATTTAAGTTTGCTTAATCAATACCAGCTGGTTTTCAAATCTGTACTCAGATTGTTGTGCGTAAACAGTGCTTGAGTCTATGATATGATGACTTCAAGAGCTGGAAGGAATTGTGCTACAGAAACTACTGTAAAACATTTATGAAAGAAATGAAAAATCTTCACGAAAACTTTAAATGCTATGGGGAGTCTAGCCTATAGAAAGATAATTGCCCTTTTCTTTACCATTATTTATTTATTGCCGATCTATACTGCCTTTCTGCCAAGGCGGTATAAAATGAAGGGTGACCAGACTCCTCTCAGGCCAACTGGGAGCTGATGGCATGTGCCCTCCCTGACTCTGTGGTACCTTCCTGTAGGGCACACAGTGCCAAAATGTTAGCCACTGAAAACAGAAAAAGGACCAGGAATGCTAGAAGACTTTGATTAAGTTTCTTGCTGTTACTAGTGATCTTGTCCCTGGGAAAGAGGCCTGATTATGAAATCAACATTCCCACTGACATCCCTGTATTTTAACAAGCTCTTGTGTTGAACCTGCATAAGCAGATGTCTTCTCTTCTATTTTTTAGTGATTTCTAAATTTATTATGTAGAAGAGTGAATTGGTGGACTTTCTATGGATTATTTCTAGGAAAATACCAAACTTCATTTGTTTTGTTAGTTCTGTAACGCTGGAAAAATACGGTAGGTTCTTTGGCTCAAGTACTGACTATTTTATAGACTTAACAACAAAAGGGTGCTTGGAATAATTACTGTATTCTTCACTTACTGAACATTCAGTTTCCACTTAAATTCTCATATGCTGACTTCATGCCTCCTCCACAATTTTTTAAGCTCAGCAAGTCTGTCATTCAGCAACCTGGTATGGTTTGTAAAATACTGACACTGACATCTACAATCGGAGAAAAATAAGGAATTGGGTGAGGAAAACTACTGAATAAGCAAAATATATTGCTGGACTCCTTTTTGTATAGAACCAAAACTGCATACTGTGTGCACAAGAGTATTTTTCAGTCTTATCTGCTAGTGAAACTGTCAGTTGTTTACAGATCTAGATAGAAAGTTAGCAAAGTAGGCAAGGAACTAAATATAAACCCATCATTAATATCTGCCTGGTCCTCAGTAAAATGTATACTTGGCTCTTCTTATGGAATACAACTGTGATTTTGGTTCTGTATGCACACACTTCAAATACATATTCACAACTACATACAATTCTTAAAACTCGTCAATAATAAAGCAACAATGCAGTCATTTATGGTGGTCTCCCATTTTAAAAAAGAAAAAAGAGAAATTTGGGACCCGAAAAAGTACGAGTATGATATGTATGAGGCTACAGCCCATGTTGCTGCTTCACTTACTTGTTTTTACCTCTCTTTTTAGGTCAAGTGCTCACAAGGAAGTTTATATTTAAAATGTTGTAAGCACTGTCGTACTTGTTATAATTGTGTATTAGTTCTCTGGTTACCTTCAAGAACTGGAATACAACTTTTGGCCAGCATGATAATATTATGTGTGCCTGGAATAAGTTTTAAGAAATAGCAATCTGAATGTCTCATATCTATGTACATAAAGAAACAGATGTATCCGAAAAGACGGAGGAAAAAGTTTTCTATTACTAGTTCTGTGATTTGTAGAGGGATCATGTTTTTGCATGCAAGAAGCTCCCATGTTCAGTTTCTGAAATATTCAATTAAAGGATCGCATGGGGCTGGGAATAGCCTCTGTCTGAGAGTTGCTTCTTACACAATTCTATGCTGGGTAGACCAGAGATCTCACTTGATTTAACAAAATCAGGAAAAAAATACATAAAGTTAAATATTCAGGTGATCTTAAGAACCAACTCCTAGCGACCAAGGTCCCTCCCCCCAAAAAAAATTAATTGAGGGGCCTGGATATTGCCATTCAAATTGATCGACATTGTCATTTAAATGGTGTATGTTATCAATAATTGTGATCAATTATGTGGGGTGGGGCTTACCTGAGCCCCCCCCCCATTTTATTCAACTTGGCACCCCTGTAGGTGATTACAGACGCTGGAAGGCCACCTTGGTGTAATCTTTCTTAAAGTTGGATCTTCTCTCTAACAATCTCTTCACAGAATAATCTCTGCAATTCATGTGTAACATATATTCTAAAATGATGCTGGGGCTCAAACCTGTATTTTGTGATGCAGAACCTTTGCTTCAACCACACATGCTGGGGCTTATTCAGAGTCAGCTTGGATGCACGGTAGAAGTCAAAAGCATAGTCATTTCCACATTTGCCTGGTGGAAATTTGCTGCGGCTGTATCCAGATTAACAGCCAGCGGAAGTTCCCCTTTGAATAAAAAGTACACCCAGCTGGATGTGGGAATGACTGCCCATTTGGCTGAAAGCGTTGCTTCAGAGTTGAGAGAGAAGCTTGCTATGTAAATACTCTAAAGCAGTATTCATTCTTACTGCTCCCATTCATGGGTTGAAGCCTGTGCACCAATTGCATTGGTGCTTGTTCTACTTGCATGTCAAGTTATCTAGGCTGAAATCCTGATCTCAGAGACATTTGACAAAGTTCCACTCCATTTTAAATGGCATAGGATCACAGTCTCTTTTTAAATTTGCACAGGCAGCCTACATTAGATTGGCACCAATGCCAGCAGCAGCCAAGTGCTTTTGTACTAAAGGTGCAAACCGATACAATCACTCTGGTAAGCAGATAGGAAAGGCAAATCCTTAGTCTAGACAAAGCCTTAGTGTGTTTTCAGCTTGGATTTGTGCCAAGGGGAAATGGGCAGGCATAAGCTAATTTATTTGAAAGATAGACATGGGTGATGAGAACTTTTTCTATCCCATTTAGGGGGGTGTTGAATAGGAGCAGTAGAATGAAATGTGATGTCCTTGGGTGATAGAGGAGGGTTAGCACAGACGTTCTTGTCACCTTCTGGAATTTTTAAAACTAGAATGACAACATGGGGTGAGGAGACAGTTTTCCACAAGCTGTAAACATACTTGATTGAAATAGGTGGAGAAGCAGCCGTGTTGCTCCAAGGACAAATTGAGTTTCAAGCTGCCACTCCAATCTTGATGCATAGATAATAAGAAATCACTTAATTAGAAATTATCCAGTGCTAAGGACGCAAGTGAAAATGGCAAACGTGTCTCATCTAAAACAGACATGATGATAAAAACTAAAATAGTTCTGAAGCAAGTAAAATAAGATAGATATAGATTCAGGTAGGTAGCCGTGTTGGTCTGACGCAGTCAAAATAAATAAAAGAATTAAATTGTCCAGTAGCACCTTAGAGACCGGCTAAATTTGTTCTGGGTATAAGCTTTTGTGTGCAGGCAGAAGTGTGTTCTGAAGAAGTGTGCATGCACACGAAAGCTTATACCCAGAACAAATTTAGTTGGTCTCTAAGGTGCTACTGGACAATTTTTTAATTTATTAAGATAGATATAGGTAATACTCCAATGCAATTTCAGTGAACCTTGATTTTCAAGATTAGCAATGTAATCTAGGCATGTCCACTCAGAAGTAAAACTTATTATTGGGTAAGCATGTATAGAAGTCCTATTATAAGCCTCCAGTTGAAAACAGCACCTTTGTGACTTGCTCAAGAATAAAGAACCTCCTGGCACATAGCAAATGGTTCAAAGAGAACTTGCTGCAAGACAGACCCAAAAAAGAAAATAACAGAACACCACTAGTACTCACATACTGCTCCCAAGTTAAAACAGTTCAATGCATCATCAGAGATCTACAACCTCTCCTAGACAATGACGGTTCTCTTCCTCAAGCTCTGGGAGGAAGACCTTTCATTGCCTACAGACAGCCACCCAATCTTAAACAATTCCTCACCCACAATAATACAACAACCAGACTTAACATGGACAGTGATACCAGAGCCTACAATAAACCCAGATGCCAACTTTGCTGCCACATACACCCGGACAACACCATTCCTGGCCCCAACAACATCAAACATACCATCTCAGGACTATTTAATTGCTCATCTTCTAACATTGTGTGTGCCAACAGTGCCCTTCAGCTCTATATTGGGCAAACAGGCCAAACCCTACGCCAAACAATAAATGGACATAAATCTGACATCAGGAATCACAAGACAGAGAAACCAGTAGGAGAACACTTCAGTCTCCCAGGACATTCTGTACAAGATCTCAAAGTAGCTGTCTTATTACAAAAGAATTTCAGAAATAGCCTGGAAAGAGATGTTGCTGAATTGCAACTTATTATCAAACTTAAACCATGGAGAGACCTGGTCTGAATAGAGACATTGGATTCTTATCTCATTATACATGATAAAGCTATTTTTTGCCATCTCACCCCTTGCTTTTTCCTGTAAGACCAATTGCAGTCATCAATAGTCAGTCAACAGGTTTACCACACCTATCAGCCAATCACCCATTCCCACCACCCTTCTGAGTAATACCCCTCCCCACCCTCTCACTATATATAAGGGTCTGATGATTTCTGTTTTAGTGTATCTGAAGAAGTGTGCATGCACACAGAAACTCATACCAATAACAAACTTGGTCTCTAAGGTACTACTGGAAGGATTTTTTAAATTTTGGTTCAAAGATTGTACTGCTTCTGTGCAGGAGAAAAACATGTGATTAAGAAAAGCATGTAGTATTCAAAAGTAAAAAGGAAAGGTAGTAAATTGGGAATTGAGGGGGTTGCTGAGTAATGTAATGTAAGGAAGCTGTGGTGCTACAGTGAAATGTATTGTTCTGACCATTACAGTTTTTATAGCATTACCAAAAGTGATAAGCGCATCAATAAATTTTATATACATATGCTTTTTATTATGGCTTATTCAATGCATTGGGTTGTGTTGAAATGATATATGTATTGCCTTTAGTAAAACATTTGCAGGATTTTTTCACAACAGGAATGAAACTATTAATAAAATAATTAAGTTTTTTATTTTCTAGAAAATTGAAAAATGTAAGCATGCAATACATTTTTAAGATCTAAGCTGAGAGTTCATGAAATGCAGGGGGAAGGGGTGGTAGTGCAAAACACAGCACAAGGCCTTTTCCAATTTCCCAGTGATTTTACTGGTTCTGAATTGCACTATAAACTCCTATTCATGCTGCCTGTGATATCCCTATAGGCAATGAATTTTTAATTAATTAAACAATTTATATACTACGATTGTGAGCGGTGTATGGAGATTACAATACAGAAAAGGAAAAAAATCAGTTATTGCTATAAAACCAGACCAGTTAAAATGCCTGCTAGAATAAAAAAAAAGTCTTCATTGAGTGTCAGGAGTTCAGCAGGGAGAAGGCCTGTCTGACCTCAACTGGAAGGGATTTCCATTAAATCGGGCCAACAGTACTGATCACTGGTGGATCGTGTACCTGAACCATGAAGGACCACTAACAGTGACTCCCCCACAGACTTCACTGATCAGGCAGGGATATGAGAGATTAGGCAGTGCTTGAGGAATCCTGGACTCTAGTTAAGAGCCTTGCAAATTAATACAAGGACCTTGAACTTGGACCAGTGCAAGTTTTAAAGCACTGGGGTTCTAGCAGTTATCTGTTCCTATCAACAGTCAGTTGCCCATCCTCCAGATGTCTTCTGGAGGAGGCACACGAAGAAGGGCCTCAGATTATGATCACAGGGTCCAGTTCAGTTCATATGAGGAGAGGCAGTACAGTGGTGCCCCGCAAGACGAATGCCTCGCAAGACGGAAAACTCGCTAGACGAAAGAGTTTTCCATTTTGGAGGTGCTTCGCAAAACGAATTTCCTATGGGCTTGCTTCGCAAGACGACAATGTCTTGCAAGTTCCTGCTGTTTTTTCCCCCTTCCTCCCCCCTTTTTCTAAGCCGCTAAGCCGCTTATCAGCTGATCCGATTAGCAGATAAGCCGCTAAAAGCCGCTAATAGCGCTAATCCGCTAATCCTTCAATGGGCTTGCTTCGCAAGACGAAAAAACCGCTAGACGAAGAGAATCACAGAACGGATTCTTTTCGTCTTGCGAGGCACCACTGTACTTGAGGTATTGAGATCCTGAGCTGTTAAAGGCTTTATAGGTCAAAACCATCACTATGCATTGGGTCCGGAAACTAATTGGCAGCCAGTGCATTCGGGCCAGGATTGGCGCTATATGCTCAAACTGTCTCTCCCCACTTCCTGTGTTTTCTCTCCATGCATGACAACTGTGTGAAGGAGGGGGGTAAGTTTGAAAGACTGTAAGTGGCCCAAGGTCAGCCATCAAGTTTCATGATTGAGTAGAGATTTGAACCCTGGTCGCCCAAGTCCTACTCCAACACACTAACCACTGCACCATACTGGTTCTACATGCAACTGCACCCGAAAGCCATAATATATTTAAAAAATGAACAAGTAATGGCTCATGAATAAAGGAACAATACATTAAGATTATTAACACACACCAGTTTTTCAGAGGCTGGAAGACAGACAGTTTAGAGTTGATGTTGTTTAGAAAAATACACATCTAATTCAATGCAATTTTTTAATGGTTACCATTGGTCTTGTACCTCAAGGGCAGTTTGAAGTTTCATTGTGTGATGTTAAGCAGCTGCCTGATTGACATTTGTTGCCTCATATAAGGTTGGCATCAATAAAATATGCCATTGTGCATGCAGGTCACAGCTCGTTGTTATGTGCTTGCTGGTACCTATCCAAGTCACCTTCCAAATACTCCTGGGAGCATCTAAGGACGTTACTGCATTAATTTCTCCCTATTCTGTTGTTTAAATACACACATGAACAAAATATTTAAAATTAGTTAAAAGACCTATCAATTCAAATTATTGCAGAACATTGTATACATTGATAGATATTTGGCCATGATGTATTTATACAGTAAACCGTTTTTGTTGCGTTTCAGTTAGGTTAATCTCAGGTGCTCAAATACTGCAGATCATGATAGAAGTCACATGTTATCCTTGTTAAGCAGTAGCAGATCCTTGTTTAGCTATGAAACAAAGTACAGCTGTGCGCAGAATAATGTTGATAACTTTTGTGACAAACAGTTACTATAATAGTAAATTGCTTATCCTGCATTGAAGGAGATACAGAGATGCTGCTGGGAATAAGATGGGGAATTTGGTGGTTTGCCTCTGCTAAAGCAGTTGACTAATTGATTCAGATGTGTCTGAAGCTAGGAGTCCTTGGTGGCTGTGGAGATCCTAATATTTAAACCACAGTTAAGGAATCACAAGCAAGAGTATATGCTTGCCCCCTTTCTTGCATGAAATCATACCTACGCCTACCCACTGTTAAAAGTTACATTGCTGCTTATCTTAATCATGGATGGATAAAGCTACAGTAGCTAGGGCATGCTTTTAATTTGGGGGTTTGAGACAATCTTCAAAACATTGGTGAATACAGACAACAAAAATCATAGCATCTGGGAAAAAGGTAGTGTGTGTAATACAAGAGATGAACAATCAATTATTTTTACGTTATGATCATAGATCATAGAATTGCAGAGTTGGAAGAGGCCACAAGGGTCATCTAGTCCTACTCCCTGCAATTTAGGGATCTTTTGCCGAAGGTGGGGCTTGAACCCACAGCCCTGAGATTAAGAGTCTCGTGCTCCACCAACTGAGCTATTCCTGGCCTTTAATGATGAGTAGACTCTCTTTCTGTGCCTCTATTGACATCTATCTATCTATCTATCTATCTATCATCTATCATCTATCATCTATCTATCCCCTCTTATCCTAGTTGACCACAGGTGGTCTGAATTTTATGTGAGTAGGTATGATTGATTGCAAGAAATACTTGATAAGCTATGACTTATAAAATGCAAGATAGGCCCCTTGATGCTGTTTCCTGTATGATCCCTTAATAGTTGGCTAAAATGGACATATTTAAATGGCTCTGAAAGTGACCAAGCCAAATTTTGGAATAGAACAGAATGAAAATTCTTTAGCATTAAAGGTTCTACAGTGGTTTTCCATGAATCAATAAAAAACCACATACTGTCCATCCCTTCATGACAACCTAAAACGGTTGTTTTCATAGTTCTCTCAGACTGACTTAATTCTGTGGAAGGCAGTGTGTTGCTGTTAATAGAGCCATCTGGGAACAGGTCCAGTGTCAGCAGTTTATGCAACCTTGTGACAATGGAATAATCCTGAGGCTCATCCCATGAATGTAAAGCATGTGTGTTAAATCACTCCATAATCAGTTTTCCAATAGCTTCTCTGCAGAACTATATTTTTCATTGAAAGTTAATTAAAGTAGTTTAGAGGTATGGTATAACAACCTTCTGTCACTGAGCTCCACATATGCACCTTGTGGATTTCATAGTGGATAAATTATCCATCCCCGCTTGAAAGGGGGGATGGCCTGGGCCACTGTGATTCTTCCTTGTTTATGTCTGATGGGTTTGTTCCCCCTGCTGGAGAGAGCATGACATTGTCAGAGTGGAGCAGAATGTTCCCTCCTCAGTTTTAGCTATTGTAGCGTTGGATTCTTGCAGAGTGGGAACTTTATAGCAGCTATTATTAAGGGGTTTATCTTGCAGCAAGAAGAGTTGGTGCTGGGACTGGGTCTAAATCACATGTATGAGCACAGAGGATTGTGGGAGAGTTACTTTGTACAGCAGAGGATGCTGTGTCTAAAACTCATTTCAATTGTTACTCACCTGAAGGTGGAGACTGTGTTGGAGAGGCAAGGCTATGCAACTGACTACCCCCTGATATGTTTGGCACCCTAAGATGCCTTCATAGCTGCCTTATTGCGGAATGGCTGAGGGCAACTTCAGTGGTCTTGCTCTGATCCCTTTCAATGCATGGAACTTTCCTTCTCATAAGTATCATGTGACAGAGTCTTTGTACCATGCTCAGTTCCTTGTGGATGACATGAATTCTTCTCTTTAAAAAAATAGTTAATCTATTTTTAATACATTACCATAATGAATAGCACTTACTGCTGGCATTGTAGTTAATCTTTTCATCTTGGAAATGTTGATACTACAATCCTGTTGTTCACTTTGAAGATTCTGCAAATGTTTTGATAATCCTGGGGTCTCATGGAAACCTAATTCTCCTTAGAGATTAGCAGAAAAAAAGTATTTCAAGTTGTTGGTAAATGTGGAGCGACAAATTCGTTTTGCAGTTTGAAAACAAAATGCACTAATAGCTTTCAACATGCTGTGGGAGCATGTCGCTGTGACAAACTTTAATGTACCTGTTGAATATTCCCAGTAGCATCCAAGAAACTTGTCATATGACATCAATACTTTCATTGTTTCCCTGCATCATGAAAATGATGCCCAGAGCACAGTGAAGTCATCATATCTTTCAGGGAAGATGTGGATCATTGGAAACCACTTGCTCCCAGTAATGTCCAGTTAGACTCAAAGAAGGTCTGGTGGTGGGGTCTGTTATCATTCCAAGCATGTATAAGATTTAGTCAATTGAAAATATCAGTGATGGAAGTATATATTTTACAGTACTTACAAACCGTCAGATAAACGGCTGCTCACCTGTGCATGTTCATCTGGATGGCAATACCAATGAATTCACTGAGACTTGCATCCTGAGCAAAGATGGGTTTATAAAATTACCTGTTGGTAACAAGAGTTTATATCATGCTGTAGACGTTTATTTTAAAACAGCTAAACATTGACTTCAACTTTTGCTCTTTCCTTTGTAGGTGCTAACATCATGTCGGGCCTTTCTGTTAACTTCTCGTATTCCTACCAAGGTAAGGCATTTTTCAGTCCAGTAGCATGGTAAATTTCACTTTTTAAGTTAATGTTGTTCATGTGGGAGCTTCGCTGTTTATCAATTCAATGGTACACAACTGTCTGCACAACTTCAGACTTTTAAGGACTTGCTTCAAGGCTTTTTTGCAGAGTCCTTTTGCCTAGCAACAAAGCCAGGGCTACCTTTGTTTCAAAACTGCTAGATTTACTCTTTTCCTCCCACTTCTGAATCTCCAGTGGTGCTTCGCCAGCCCCCACAGACCCACTCTCAGGCTCTACCACTTTACCTACTTTTTCTCTTTCTCTCCCTGCTTCCCCTCCTTTCCCCAGAAACTCAGCCCTCCGCCCTAGAGGTCAGAGAATACAGACAGAGTAGCAGTGGCTGTTGGGAAATGGAGTGCTAAGAGATCACAGCCCTATTACATTTCATTTAGCAGGAAAAGCTTTGTATTGCTGTGCTTTTTGATGGGTTCTTTCAATTTTACATAGGGCCTAGTTTACCAAACTTTTTTAAAAGATGGATTTTGTTTCCTTTTCTTTTTTTTGTCTGTCTTTGTTGAACTTGCGAAGTAGCTAGCTGTCTGAGTATCCTGGAAGCCAATTTAGCATGCCATTACAATATTTTTGAACTCTTTGTATTAGCACTCTAAACTATTGGCAAAGTAGATCTCTTAAAAGATCATCTGTAGTAGCAGTAGTAGTAGTAGTAATAGTTATTAAATTTTTATACAGTGGTACCTTGGTAGTTGAACACCTTAGTTGTTGAACAAATCGGCTCCCAAACCCAGAAGTGAGTGTTCCAGTTTGCGAACATTTTTTGGAAGCCAAACATCCTACTCACCTTCCGCGGCTTCTGATTGGATGCTGGAAACTCTTGTAGCCAATTGGAAACCGAACTCCTGGAACAGATTAAATTCGAGAACCAAAGTACGACTGTACTGCCCTTCATCCGAAGATCGCAGGATGGTTCACAGCGTAAAAGTACAAAATGAGAACACAAAAATGCATAATAAAACAAACGCAATCCAATAACCGCCTTTTCACAAACACATATTGTTATTTTAAATCCAGATACATGAAAAACTAGCCTCTATAATGGTTGTATATACAAGTTTTCTAAACTTGATTACCATGAATCAAAATGTGAATATTTGTATTAAATACACTTTGGATTCACATTTTTCAACTGGATGTGGCATGGAGTTGTGTCTCGAACAAGAGTTGAAGTTCCTCCACAGCTCATCTACATATATTTATGCAATTTATGAACAGGCCCATTGTCTAGTGCTGTGTCTGCAGGTGAGTACTATAATGAATACCACTTATAGCTGGTTAAACTACACTGCAAGTATTAAGATAATTCCATCAAACAATCCTCTTTTTGGGTACATTTTTCAATAAAATTTGTGAGGCGACAACATCTGAAAACTTGATGCTTTTGAGACCTTGGTACACACGTCTGATGTCATTAGTAATGCCCGGGCTTGTTGCTTATGCCATCTTCACCGTGAGTGCTGGGACCTCCCCATCCTGCACCATCTTGACACAGCAGCGGAGAACTATATAGAGACTCACCATATAATTTGGTGGGTATCCCTTTCTCAACAGTACCATGGATTTGATCTGTTTGGGCCAAAACCTGCTGCTGGGTTGAATTCCGCCCCCCAGAATTCATTGGCAATCTTAGTTGTATCTGCAGCTTAAAAACATGCATGTTATACAGCCTGCTGTGCCACATTATTTATCATCAGTGGAATCGTGTCTGCTGTTCTCTAGAGACCGAAATTGCATCTTATGACTTGTCTAACAGCATATTCCATGAAATGCTTTGATTCTCCTGACAATTGGAACTGATTGTCTTGGCAGAGGAAAGACTCCAGTGCTCTTTGCAGATGATGAATTTGTATCTGGAGATAATCGTTCATTCCATATGGACTCTGGCTAACATGATGTTGGCAGATGTCCTTGTTTCTGCTTTTATACAAAACAAATTCAGAAAGACTCACAAAATAAAACATGAGTGAAGCTTGATTTTCTCTTTCCTGAGAATATATATATATATATATATATATATATATATATGTAGGTTTTGGTGTCTTCGGGTGTCTTCCCGTGTAAGAGTTGGGGTGTCTAGGCGACGTTTCGACGAGGTCTCACTCGTCATCTTCAGGCTGGTGCTTTCGGCTTCTTGTTACTAGAACAGAGCAGGATCTCAGTGTTTGAGTTCCTATAAATACTGTTGAGGGGGTGTGGTGTATAGCCTCCAACGTTCTGGGCAGAGAGGAAGTTCCTAGGTTAATGTGCCTTTTCTTCTTTTGTTCATTAATTACTTGAGGGATATCTTGAGTGATTACTTGAGTGATATTCTGAGTACCACTTAGGAGGGTCATTAGGTGTGGATTAGTTGCTAAAGCTTTCGTGTCTTGACCTCTTGACCTTGTAAAGAGTTTTTCTGAGAAGATGGCTGTACTGCACTTAGTTGTGCTCTGGCTTGGCTTCGTGTATAGGGGCGAGCTGTGGTTTTGTGCCCTGTGCCAGCCAGATCTGTGTAGGGATTGCAGGGGGGTGCAGCATCCGGAGGTGCCACTATGGTTTGGCTACTGGATGGTGTCTGTAATTTATCTGTGGAGAGGGTCTGGGTTTGGGTCTGGTGTGGTTGATTGGAGATGGCGTTCTGTGTGCCTCTGGTTCTGGTGTCGGTTTTTGTGGGGAGGGCTAATTTCCAGATGTCTGGCAGGCGGGACGTGTCGTCACGCTTGTTCATGTTGTGAGGGTGTTTCTCTATCTCGATGGCTTCCATGATTATTCTCTTGTGGTGATGTTCCATGTTAAAGAGCAATTTGGATTCCAAATTGCTCTTTAACATGGAACATCACCACAAGAGAATAATCATGGAAGCCATCGAGATAGAGAAACACCCTCACAACATGAACAAGCGTGACGACACGTCCCGCCTGCCAGACATCTGGAAATTAGCCCTCCCCACAAAAACCGACACCAGAACCAGAGGCACACAGAACGCCATCTCCAATCAACCACACCAGACCCAAACCCAGACCCTCTCCACAGATAAATTACAGACACCATCCAGTAGCCAAACCATAGTGGCACCTCCGGATGCTGCACCCCCCTGCAATCCCTACACAGATCTGGCTGGCACAGGGCACAAAACCACAGCTCGCCCCTATACACGAAGCCAAGCCAGAGCACAACTAAGTGCAGTACAGCCATCTTCTCAGAAAAACTCTTTACAAGGTCAAGAGGTCAAGACACGAAAGCTTTAGCAACTAATCCACACCTAATGACCCTCCTAAGTGGTACTCAGAATATCACTCAAGTAATCACTCAAGATATCCCTCAAGTAATTAATGAACAAAAGAAGAAAAGGCACATTAACCTAGGAACTTCCTCTCTGCCCAGAACGTTGGAGGCTATACACCACACCCCCTCAACAGTATTTATAGGAACTCAAACACTGAGATCCTGCTCTGTTCTAGTAACAAGAAGCCGAAAGCACCAGCCTGAAGATGACGAGTGAGACCTCGTCGAAACGTCGCCTAGACACCCCAACTCTTACACGGGAAGACACCCGAAGACACCAAAACCTACATTCCTGTACCCGTGAAAATCTACGAAAGCATATATATATATATATATATATATATATGCATGCACATTTTAGTCACGGTTTAATTGTAGTATAGAAATATTAGTATAGTAATATTAATATTATAGTGATAGTATAGTAATTTTACCCAAATTTGAATTCTCGTAAACATGCCAAATAAAATGTGTTACATTAGGAAGTATAAGAATATAGTCAAATACATTTAGCACTGTTGAAAAAATACCAGATCTCTTTTCCCCAAAAAAGAAAAGCTGAGCCAGACAGAAACATATGATCAATGCAAATTTGTTCTTTCAATCTGCAAATTAATATACTTGCAGTAAGTTTTCTGCTGAGGCCTGGAGGAGAGATGCCGTTTCCCCTCCCCTCTTTGCTGTAAGATAGAAACTGTATCCCTTTTTAAAGGAATAAACACTCAACGCTGTTCATAAATAAACTTAGAACTTGCTTAACCAGTGCTTGCAATGAACAAATCTGGTTTAACAAATTAGTTCAAAAATCATGAAAGCATGAAAGTAGTTCCCATAATTTCAAAGTGAACTAATTGTGAATTAAATTCATTTGGGGTAGAACTCCGAATGATTCATTATCAAGTTCATCTTCAGGCTCATTATCTTGCATGTGTTTTGCTCCCTAGACTAGTGGTTCCCAACTGGGGGTTTGTGTAGCCCACACAGGGGCTCCATGGAACCATTCACATAACAAAAACTACAACAGAGATATCAAAAATTTTCAAAAGTAGGGGGTCCATGGCTTGGTTCTTGGAAAATAGAGGGTCCACCATACTTAGCTAACTAGAAAGCTCCTTAGATGAGTTGAGCCTTTAAGGTTAAAGTTCATAACTACCCTATTACTGTGCTGGCTGGGGCTGATGGGCATTGTAGTCCAAAACAATGGGAGGGCACTTGCTAAGGACATGTGCTTTATTAATGGATACTTGGCTGGGCGCTCATTCTATGTAGAATAGTTTAATCTTTGCTTGTTGTGCTTTTACTGCTGTGTTTCGATATAAAGCGAAGTAATTTTCTGTTTGAATTACAGCTAGAACTAACTTTCAGCTACTTGGAAATCCAAGGAATCACCTGCAATAAACCAGGCCAGGTGAATATTTCAGTTATGAATGTATTTAACGATGTAGTAATCCTATATAGCAGATTAGAAATGTTCTACTTAGGCAGCTGTGCTCCCCCACCCCCACTTTCCAATGCTAATTTAGGTGAAACCAATGGAGAAAGAAATGTGCATGGAATACCAGCCTTGTCTGAATTATGTTGGTAATAGCTTATTACCGATTGGTGTTCCTCTGCTGACATAAGTGGAGGTTTCCAGCAGAGCCTTTTGCTGATGGAATAGGAATTGAAGCAATCTTGGGCTGTTCACTTCCCCTACCATATGTTCCAAAAATCTGCTCCAGAGGGTTCTGGGATCTTTTGGAGAACAGCATGAGGAAGGGAAGGGAAGATTATGGTGGGCAGGCAGGGGGTAGGGAATTGCAAAGATTGCCTTGATTGCTATTATACTAGAAGGACTCTTAGGACTAAAGCGTCTTCTGTCAGCAAAGGGACACCAATTGGATTCTTTATTTGCAAGCAGGTGTAGATACTGAATTGGGGGCAGGGGGTGAGTTTGTAACTTGGAGTACAATAAATCAGATTGACTTGGCTTTGTACTGAATGTATGCTTGCTTTCATACAAGATTTTTTTTGGGGGGGGATCCAATGTCACTTCATTCCTTCTTGGTAAAAATAAAATATAAAAAAAATGTTTGTGAAAGCAGAATCTGAAAGTATTCCAGAAGGAGGAGGCAGGAATTTATTTAATTAATTAATTGAAGATATATATATATATACCACCCTATACACGGAGGTCTCAACTTAGTCTGCAACTTGCAAAGCTTTCGTGTAAAAATCCATGTGTTTGCATTCCCTTACATCCTTTTTCCGTATGTGTTACCCTCTCAAAGAAAAGCATTGAGTCAGTTCAGATGTAATATATCTAAATGTGGTTTGACTGATGAGCCTAAGCCTCAGACACCCACACTTCCTTCATCACACACACACACACAATTCCCTCCCTGACTTCTTGCTTCATAGCAAATCATAGTTTGCTATGACATTTCTGGGCAAACCCAAGATTTTTACAAACCATAAACAGGATACCAAATTATGGTTTCTATTTATGGTGGTCTGCCATGTTCAGAGATGTAACAGCAGACTAGGTTTGTCTCAAACCAGGAAGTCGGGAGGGGATCCATAGTGTACAAAGGAAGCAGGGAATATTCAAGTTTCAGACCCTACACACAACTGTCACTTGTCAGTATGTTTAAGTGGGGCATAGGATTAATTAGTAGAGAAGATGGAGTGTATCACTCTTCGAATATGTCTCTTGAAAGTGCTAGGACCATATTTCACTTGATATATTGGAGTGCCTACAGCCACACATACAAAAGTCAAAATTGGATTACATATGCGCCAAACAATTTGATTCTAAAGTGGCCTATATAAATCCAATTGTTTACTATTTTTAGTAGTCTCTTTTTAAAAGTAAAGGTTGTCACCAGTTTTTTCTGTGCCTGTACATCAGATTGGCATAGTTTAGCACTTTTGACCTGGAGGTTGAACAAACATACACACACATACACACGTTTCACATGTGATCGCATCACCACAAGTGGGAAGATATCAGTTGCGGTGATCTCTGCACATTCTTCTCTCCCAAGAGAATGGTGCAGTGATTTTTTTTTTTTTTGAAAAAACACAACTTTATTTCTCAAACCAAAGTAATAAATAGGATTTTTTAAAAAACAAACAAACAAACAGATTTTCAAGGGAGAACTCCACTCAAGGAAGGTCTGGCAGGGGAATACTCCAGTAAGGCAGTGTCAGCTATGTGTCATCGGAAGCAGAGCTTGGCTGTTCCTCCCTGCTCCTGGGTGTTCAGTTCTGCCTGGCCGCTGCCTGCAGCCATGGGTGGGAAAGTGCTGGTCTTCCGAGTGGCCCGTCTGGAGCGTGGCTCCCGTCCTCAGTCGCTGGATGCCTGCATCTGCTTGCAGAAGGCGTCAAACTGCTGCTGCTCCAGCTCAGTCATCACCCTGTTGAGGGCGTAGATCTCGGCCCGTTGCCGTTGCTTGAGCTCCTGCTGGGCCGCGCGCTGCTTGGCCTTCTCCAGGCGGCTGTTGGGACCGTCCTTGCCCTTGGGAGGCGTCCCCTGCTGTGGCAGCGGGATGGGAGGCGGCGGCAGCAGCTTCTCGCGGCGGGCCCCGCTGGGCTCCATTTTCTTCCTCCTCCCGCGAAGGAAGATGGCGGCCGCAGAATGGTGCAGTGATGTGCTGATACAGCCCCATTCCCATATCCTCTGTGATGTCATAGAATCATAGAATCATAGAGTTGGAAGAGACCACAAGGGCCATCGAGTCCAACCCCCTGCCAAGCAGGAAACACCATCAGAGCACTCCTGACATATGGTTGCCAAGCCTCTGCTTAAAGACCTCCAAAGAAGGAGACTCCACCACACTCCTTGGCAGCAAATTCCACTGTCAAACAGCTCTTACTGTCAGGAAGTTCTTCCTAATGTTTAGGTGGAATCTTCTTTCTTGTGTTATCACTTAGAAAAAGATGTGGGAGACTGACAAAGTAGTTTGGTTGTGCTCAAGTCCTGCTTGTGGGTGTCCAATGGGCATCTGGTTGGCCACAGTGAGAACGGGATGCTAGACTGAATAGACTTGAATGGGCTTTGGTCTGATGTACCAGGGCCATTCTTGTATTAGTTCCTTGCTAGGTTTGTAAGGAACTAACACAAGAATGGCCCTGGTATATCAAACCAAAGCCCATTCAAGTCTACTCAGTCTAGCGTCCTGTGTTAGTTCCTTGCTAGGTTTGTAAGATGGGACACAGGTGGCGCTGTGGGTTAAACCACAGAGTCTAGGGCTTACCCATCAGAAGGTCGGCGGTTCGAATCCCCGCAATGGGGTGAGCTCCCGTTGCTCAATCCCTGCTCCTGCCAACCTAGCAGTTTGAAAGCACGCCACAAAAAGTGCAAGTAGATTAATAGGTACCGCTCTGGTGGGAAGGTAAACGGCATTTCCATACGCTGCTCTGGTTCGCCAGAAGTGGCTTAGTCATGCTGGCCACATGACCCGGAAGCTGTACGCTGGCTCCCTCGGCCAATAAAGCGAGATGAGCGCCGCAACCCCAGAGTCGGGCACGACTGGACCTAATGGTCAGGGGTCCCTTTACCTTTAGGTTTGTAAGATGGCCGGATGGTAACCACCACAGTCAAGACTTTTTGATCTGATAACACCAACAGTATTGTTACAGTGCTGTTTTGGCATGAATATGCGGCTTTATTGGTTGATGAAGCAAACACATTTCTAGGAACATAGATTATTACTTGGATTGATTGTTTTTTACAGTAGTGTTATTAGATTTTCATCATAATATTTATTATTGAAATGATATACACAAGAAACATTATTTTTCCTACTTCATTATGCAGCTGATTGTAGAAACTGAAAAATGCAACATTTCTATGAAGTTGACTTCATCTGAAGATGTGCATGAAGTTTTGGCACATGTTGGAACATGCCTTAGGAGGATATTCCCTGGTCTGTCTCCTGTGTAGGTACTCATTGGGAAAACTGTAGCATATATTTGATATTCGATTAGTCAGCCAGATTCTCTTTATATTTGTGTATGTGTATGTGTATGTGTATGTGTATGTGTATGTGTATGTGTATGTGTGACCCCATCAGGGTTCAGACATCCATGGCTTGAAGTGGGTTTCAGCTTATGATTTGGAGACAAAAAGTGCAGTTTTAGCAGTGACCATAGTTTGCCCTCTTTGGATATCACTCCAATCTATGGTTACTGTGGACAAGCCTGCAGCATATACCTGATCGATAAATCATCACCAACAGTTTTTGTGACTGTTACCTACTTTCCAAGTTGCTGTGATCACAGGAATTGCAGAGAATTACTTCTGTAATCACTTGGTTGACACAATATACTTGACTGAGGACACTTCTCACATGGTTCAGTGTGTGGGTTGAACCAGCCCTTTGACCTAGCAGAGAGGTGTTCAACAACCACTTCACTCCAGGAAAGCTCTGATTGTTGCAAGTGCCAATGTAATAAATCTGAAGTGTGATTAATTGGGGGGGGGGGGAGAAACCGAAAGCATAACTTCTTCAATTTACCCTTCTCTGCACTTATGTAGATAAGTATAATAATTAAGTAGTTGAAGGAACACCTCTTTCCATCCCTCCTGTGTTTTAACTTTCCCATGAGGCCATATTCCATATGCTTTCCTTATGTAATCACAATGGGGAAAGGCTTTCTCTGTGATGGTGCCCTGGCTGTGGAATGCCCTCCCATAAAGGAGTATGCCTGCTTTCTATTTTGCAATCTTTTCAGTACCGAGTTAAGATGTTTTTATGTACCCAAGTGTTTGAATTTGCATAATCCCTCAGTCTGCTTTGTCGTCTGTTGTATTTTATTATGGTTATTTGTTTTATTTACCCACCCTTCCTCCCAGAGGAGACCAGGGCATTTACACATCTCTCTCTCTCTCTCTCTCTCTCTCTCTCTCTCTCTCTCTCTCTCTCTGTGTGTGTGTGTGTGTGTGTGTGTGAGGTTTAAAAACTGTTAAAAAATATAAAAACACTGAAACACATTAAAACATGTAATCAATCATGTGCCTCAATAATTGTGGTTTATTGTATCAGGTTTTTAACTTATTAACTTATTATTTATATAGTTGTAATTGTTATGGAGGATGGCGTAGAAATGTTTTAAATTTATAAAGGGCTGAATTCAGCTACTTGGTTATGTTAGCAGAATCCAGAGCAACACATGGAAATGCTTGCACTGGCAGAACAATCTCCTTAGCACTACATACATTGAATTCCACCCAAATATGGGTAGGCTACATTTTCACCTGTGTTCTAATTCAGATGTGCATTTTCCTCTTGCATGCAGAAGGATAATGAAAAAAGTAATTATGGAGCCGCCAGAAAGACTGGCTAATCTCCAGACATTGTGGGACAGCCAAACCGTGGCAGAGTTAGGACCATGTGGTGAGTGTGCATGTTTTTTTTTTAGACTGAAATGTACAAAAGTATAATCGCCAGTGCTGGGAAACAGTATTCTATTTATGGTAGGCTTAATTCTATTTCTAGGAGAGGCTTGGCTTTTTGGTAAAGGTATAATTAGCTCTAAGGTATAGTTAGAGTAGAGTGCCGTTGCGACTGGCTTGGGAAGGTGCTATTTTTGTACGTCATTGTGCCCTGCTGTACAGGCAACGTGGTCTAGACTCAGCTAGCTTCACATTGTGCCTGCAGCATGTTTGTGCTCAGAAGAGAGGAAAATATACTGAGTCTTTAAGATATGTGCATCAGCTTGAAGTACCAATTCCCAAAGGAGACAAATGGTTTGTGTTGCTTCTTTTGTTTCTAGGAGGTTTTTCTCAAATGTATGCGTGTGTTTGTGACTGGCTTGGTTTTCCGTATAGGGAAGAAGTTCAGTGGGTAAGTACAGAAATCTCATTGGCAGAGGTTTTTTTCACCTAGCTGTGCAAAGACAGAGGGTTTTTATTTATTTTATTCTATAAAAGCCCTAACCAAACCCAAACACCACCTTTCTACCATCCCAGCTGTAAAATATATTTTGTTGTGCTTTTTTTCCAACCAGGATGTTGATACAATTTATCTGACTCAAGATACCAGGGAGCTGAATTTACAAGATTTTAGTCATCTTGACCACAGGTAAGCACCCGAGACATTCCAAAAACTGTTCATGGTCGAAAGCAATATGCCATGCTACTTTCGCAGCACTCAGTATTGCGTGCATCTGTAAACCTTACTTTTTCAGTTTGCCGGTGAAATGTAGAACAATGCTTGGGTCTAGTGGTGACATTGTGAGCTTGCTGTGATGCCTCTATAAGCTTACCAGACGTCCCCGTTTCCTGGGGACAGTCCCCGGATTTACAAATCAGTCCCCTGACCAAATCCATCTGTTTAGTAGGAAGTTGGAAAGTGTCCCCGGATTCACTGAAAAAAATCTGGTAACCTTACTATAATCATCTGCAGTGTTTGAGATGAAGCAACTGCTGGTATGCTTCCATCCAACACACTTATTTGGTTGCACTTAAAGGGTGCAATTCACTACCACAGAAAACACTCCCACATGGTGCTCCCTGTAGCTCAGTGGCTACACTCTGCCCCCCTGGCTGGAGGCAGCACACTTCTGAATACCAGGTGATGGAAACCACAGAAGGAGAAAGTGCTCTTGTTGTCAGGTCTTGTGTGCAGGCTTCTCTTAGGCAGCGAGTTGGCTGCTGGTCTAAATGGCCATTGGCCTGCTCCAGAAAGCTGTTCTTATGTTCAGATGGCAGGCTACTGTTTATTTGTTCTTGGGCATTTAATATGTCTGTATCTGTGGCACAGTTAGGATACTGGCATTAGATAATGATAATAAAAATGTATATGGTGTTTGATGTTGTACGTCTGGTCAGAATTTCAGTGCCTAGGAGATAATTGCAGACTGGAAGAATATAATGCAATGCAGGACTGTGGTGTAGAAATCTTTTCACAAGTTAGCCATGCGTGCAAATAGTAAGTTAGCTTTGTAGGGATTTAAAACTGTATGTCAGCCTGTTGTCAGCATTCGGCACACTCAAGGAAATCTCTCTGGGAAAATCTTCAGGCGTACCTAAGCTAGATCTTTGGATTCTAATCATAGTGGCCATGAGCAGACGCCAGTTCATACTGGCTGAGGGTGCTAATGACCCTTTGTCATCTCATTATGCACAAACCATAATTTGCCTGATTGGGGTGGCAGGAAACATAGCAAAGCTGCAGTTTGTTCAAACCAGGGAGGGAGGTATTGAAGGCAAGGAGAGACTGCATGAGCCCAAATCCTGTTCACAATGGCCAGTCACTGGTTTGCCAGTCACATCTGAAGTGAGCTAATGTATACCTTTCTCACATGTTCCGTTTTAGCTTTTAGTGTAAGCTCGTACAAAATAAACCTTATTTCCTATTTGAAACTTATTAATTTATAAATAAGTTTATAGTTTGATATCCTGCCCTTCCTCCCGAGGGACCCAGGAACCATACACGTTCTGTATTTTATAGCACACAACGTTGTTAATAGGCGCAACACTGAACAGTCATTTTACGTGGGGCATAGACCAAAACAACGATGAAACCTCCTACATGTGGTCAATCTGAAGTAACCATAGGATTACAGCCAAAAACATATGCAGACTTACATGGGAGTAAGCAACACTAGACACTTACTTCTGAGTAGACATGTACTGGTTTGGGCTAGACATTTAGAGGAGATGTTGTATACATAAAAACATCTGTATCAGATAAAAAAAATTGAGAATAAAATATCAGGAACAAAATAGACCAATTTTAGTACAAATCGTTTTCCTTCAGAGTAATTGCTTTATAGAGAACTAGAACTTTAAGGTCCTATTGTATGGATCAGGAATGTTAAAGATCTATTTTGAGCTATCTAGCATACTAAATGCTATGGTAACAATACGATTTTGCTGTAGTTAGTATGGAAGCATCTAACAGTATGCCTTTGTTGGTATTAATTTAATGGAGAAGCTGACAGAGGGACAGCATATCAAATTAAGGAGTCTAGGATTAAAGGAATGAATTTCATCTTAGGGTTTTACTTTTAAAATCCTTTACAATTAAAGGAGAGGCCGTGTGGAAAGTTTTATTATCTTTTCACAAGACACCAGTATCTTTAGAGTAAAAGGTGACTGGAAGAGATGCTTTGTTGGATTCATTCAGTCATAGGATTATGTTAAATCATCTAGCTGCCTAAAAGCCTTTAGCACTCAATTATGATTACTACACTGATTAAATGTGACACAAGCTGATAAAAAACCAAATGCAATTCAGTAGCTGAAACCGCATTCTAAACAGGTGCTCACTTTTTAATGAATATAAAATGCCCAATCTAATATGCCCAGTCTGAAAAACCAGACTAAACAGAATTGTTTGCATTCCCTCTTACCACCTACTTTTTATTACAGATCTACACATTTACAAAGCTCTCTAAAATTGTAATTATTGCACGGTTTAGGTACTTTGTCTTGAAATACTAAAACATCACACACACACACACACACACACACACACACACACACACACGGGGCTCTCTCTCTCTCACACACACACGAAAAACAAAAGAGAAGGTATGATGCATATTCCAAAAACAAGCTTACATAATCAGTAAGTATTGCTAAAAAGAGAGAATATAATATTTCCTAAAATAGAATGTTTGCAATACATATTCTGGTACTGGACAAAGACTTCCAACCTTTTTACTAACCTATCAAGGGTCAATCCTTTCTGCATGTGAATGTAGCCTGTAAACCTGACAATTGCAGCTTCTCATAAAGATAAAACATTTTACCAAGTTGATCGCTCTCATGCATTGCTTATAATTTTCATTTTTCTCAATATGTGATACTTTCCCCCCTAGGGATTTAATACCAATAGTTGCTGCCCTGGAATACAACCAGTGGTTTACAAAGCTTTCCTCCAAGGATCTAAAGTTAGTAAGTATTAGGGTGAAGGGTGACTATCTGGTTCATATAAAATAACTAGTGTTGTGGAATTTATGAAGGTGTGGTTATCCAAATGAAAAGAGGGATTTGCAGCTATAAATGTTTTTGCTTTAATTCTGCATGCAGTAGAATGTAGTGAAATTAAATATGCAATGTTCACTTTCAAACACTGATGAAAGGAGAAATCCTATACACAAGAAGCTGGCATAAAGTAAGCAGTGTAAGGCAAACCAGTGTATAGTTATTCTGTTTAGCATCTGGCTGAGCAAAGGGAAAATGCCCTTTTTCAGGGCTTAACATCCAACAGGCTCAGATCAGCCAGCTGGGTCCTCGCTGAGCCAAGGGATTGAGGGAGTTAAGCCACCATAACCTGGTTATGCCAGGAATCTCCTGGTTCATCCTGAAACATCTTAGATGCCTCAAGTTGTTTCAGGTGATGAAGAGGGACATGGGTTTCCCCCCTAAACAATCTATAAGTTAAGCAACCCTTTTGAGTGAAAGTTACCTTTATTATTTGAAATTTTCAAAGTCAATGCACTAAAAATATATATAATCTAATTTGAAATCATTTGTGAGAGCTTAGCAATGGACGAATCTGCCAATTTTGGTTTCTCATTTTTCCAGTTTTCAGTTCACTTTCACATTAGTTTTAAAAGTCTGCATGACTTATCATGAAAGCAGGTCCAGTGTTGATGTGGCAGAATGGATAAAGGCCCACTGAATACACCAATCACACCCAACTCAGAAATTTCCTTTTAAATCTGTCACTTCTAGGGCTTAGCTAACACATATTTATGTTTTTAAGAGGAGGTTTCCTTGAACCTTGGAGACTCCTTTAGTATTTTCCTTGGAGGGACAAAAAAAATCTAGTAAAGAACAGCTGGCAAAAAATATTGTCATATCTCTTAGAGTTGCAATGACAGTTAAGTTTCCAGCTTCCAGTTGTTAACCATAGGCTCAGTAGAACCAATTATTTTCTGTTTTCTACATGGTATGCATATTCACACCTGAAATGTCCACCAATCAATGCCTTTCTGTGGGCTTCTGGCTTTGATGTGGACATTTTGTATGTGGTGATTCACTTAAGAGAACATTAGAACCCCTCTGTGGAGCCCAACCACATTAAAATAGTTTCAGGCACTTGCTTTGGGTATGAAGGCAGGTTGTTATTTGCTGCATTCTCATACTGACTTGATTTCATTGATATATAATATTACACCATTGTTGTCTTTGACAGTCTGCTGATGTTTGTGAGCAGATCCTAAGAGTGGTGAGCAGATCTAACAGACTGGAAGAGCTAGTACTGGAGAATGCAGGTCTTAGAACGTAAGTCATTTTTTTCTTTAAATAGTGTAAGTATTTAGCAAATCCCGATATTGCTAGAAAGAGCTTTGAGTTTGAAATTGCAGTCCGATACACACTTACCTGAGAATAAGTCCTACTGAACTCCGTGGGGCCTGCTTCTGAGTAGGCATACCTAGAATTGCTAAAATGTACAAAATTGCGCCTCTTACCTACCTAACACTGCAGTGCATGATAGGAGTGTAAATAAGATATGTGATGCTTCAAAATAAATATTTAGGGTTTGCAGGAGAAACCACCCAGACCTAGAAAATTGTTGCTTTGTGAGAACAGGTGTGACTTAGAGTAACTTTGCACAAATTCTCTTACTGTATTACGTAATTTTTCTCTCATAGAGGCAGATATGCAAAAAGAAAATACCACATCTTTTTTTTTAGTAAGCCCACTAATGTGTATTACATTGTCCAATAAATATGGCATCTTTCCTTCCCTTGCATGCTTGTGCCTTTGCATGGCTAGTTAAGCGCTACATGCAGAAGCTAAGCCTAATGCATAACCCAGTGTATAGGCAAAACCACCCTTAATGTAAAAGAGAATTGGTACATAGTGGCAGTGTTGTACACAGCTTCCCTAATTATATGCTCATTCTTTTTAAGTAGTCATTTCATATTAAGCTTTTAAATATGGTGTGATGCAACTTTGCAAGCCTTAATATAATCCTATGTTTTGTGGTTGTTGTTTTTCTTAAAGAGATTTTGCACAGAAACTGGCCAATGCCCTATCCCATAATCCCAACTCAGGACTTCACACAATTAACCTTGCTGGCAACCCCCTGGAGGACAGAGGTACTGTAGCACTTAAATTTTCTCCATTCCTAATACACACCCAATAAGAGGATTAGTGTGGTTTCATTCAGCTTTTGTCTGAACAATACAACATTTTGTCGGATGTCAATGCTTCGTAAATACCCTTTGTTCACAAATGTCTGAAGATCTAGTCACTGTCCCTTTAAACTGCAAGTCATGTTTAGTAGTTATAGTGGTCATAAATTTAATTAAGCCTAGCTTTGTTCTGATTTCACAAAACTTGCTGGCATTTAATTAAAAAACAATAGTGGGTAATTAGTTTGGAACTGAGGTAGGAATTAATAGGCCACAAATGTTGTATTTTTCAAAGTCTTTAGAATTACCATAATATTCACCCTAGGGAGACGTGTTACTGTTTTGAGTAAATAATACATTTGTATATGGTAATATGAGCTTAAATATTAGCATTTCATACAATTTGGGTGAAAGAGGAGGTCCTTTCTGTCATTGGTATAGTAAGCATCTAGAGCAGCCAGTCAGGACAGAAATAATGAATGATAAGCTTATCGCTGTTCCGCATAACACTGAATCATGTTTCAATCCCAGGGATTCAGTTTCAGTTCTAGGAAGTGTCAGTTAAGTAATTTGGTGGGCTTGGATACTTGCCCATCATCTGGTTTCCTGTTCCTTCCTTAAATCTAAATATTTAAAACCTCGTTTGCACATTATCAAAGGGTAGGAATTCTCATTAACTTTCTCACACATTCCACATACATATTAGCGTGCACTCTTTTTGTTAAAAATACTCATTTCATATAGGAAATTGCTCTGATCTTCTCCTCTGGGATAAAAGAGACGCCGAAATGTATTTTATTTTTACCGTTAATGTTTAACTTTACTGGAATGTATTCCCAGTAAGTGCACTTAGGGTCATTTCTTGATGGCATATCTGCAGTACAAATTCATCATATTTGTATCAGTTTAACTTTTTTTAACGGTCAGGGGTACCTTTACCTTTACCTAACTTTTTAATGGTTTCACCCCAAATAATTTTGAAGATTCTAGTCAGTGTGCAGAATGTTTTGTTGCAAACCTTTAGCCCATCCCAAACTACAGCTCCCAGGGTAGCCTTAGGGGAGGAAAGTGATTATTCTGATAATTACAGTGAAGCGTAGGTGTATCGTAATTAATGGCTAAGGCATCATTATATACCTTTTTTTCTGTGGATGTGCAAGGCACTTCCCTTCTTTCTCCACTTAGCCTTATAGTAGCCATGCAAAATAGAAGTCTGTTCCATTTTGTAAAAACAACTTGCCAGAAGCCAAACTATGCATCACTGTATGTGCAGTGCTTTGAACCTAGCTTTTGAGGTCCAGACATACTGTTGTGTCAACTGGACCACACTGTACGGCAATATTGAAACATAAATATTTACGATGTAAACACCTCCCCATTTCTAGTTCCTAAGTCTTTTTTGTCTTTCGTTCTTCTGCAGGTGTGTCCTCACTAAGTATTCAGTTTGCCAAACTGCCAAAGGGGCTGACACAATTAAATCTATCAAAAACCTCATTATCGCCTAAAGGTATGTTCAATTAAATGTACAAGTCATTATGACGCATTAGCTTTTGTTTTCCCTTATGTTATCTGAGTGCTTTCTCCAGTTCAGAACTTTTCTTTCATGATCAGGCAGGCAAAATAGAGCCAGCAATGTTTTGTGACACACTTTTTATCAGCTGTTGCCCCATTGGATGTTGTAGTCTAGACCATCAGGATTAATTGAGCTCCAGTTAAGTAGCAGTTGTCATCGCAAGCACTGCAAAAATACACAGGTAGAGTTGCAGTGAATTTGCTCAGCACAGTGCATGATTTGCATGGCAAGTAGAATAATAGAACTGTAGAGTTGGAAGGGACCTCAAGGGTCGTGTAGTCCAACCCCCTGCAATGCAGGAATCCCAGCTAAAGCATCCATGGCAGATGGCCACCCAACCTCTGCTTTAAAAAGTGGTGGAGATGGAGGATGTGTCTAAATGGCAGGTCAAGGCAGATGAAGGAACAGCAGTTGCACAGGAAACCTTAGTCAATGTTGTGTTTGCCATTTTCAAGGATTTCTTTCTGCACGTTCTGTTTAGAATCAGGTACAGGAAGCTTCCAAGCACCACACCTTAAACTATAATCACTATACTAGGTCAGCCCTTCAGTGTTCTTACAAAGATGCAAGCAAACTCAAATAGCACTCCTAACAAAAACAAATTCTTTTGACCTCTTATGTCTGTCTCTGTATGTGAGATCCTCTTCTTACAAAAACCCGTGATTTCCCTTCTCTCTCTGTGTGTCTCTAAAAAGCCCCTTCAATCTTGTCTCTTAAAGCTTTGTGGCTTTCTGCCTAGCTTATCTTCTAAAACATTCGCTTGGCTTAAGGACAACACTTCATTGCTTTAGCCATGGTTGGGAAATTTAATCGGAAGCCTAAAGGCTGAATTTTATTACAATTAAAGATTAGATGCAGAAACTGGTTGTGCTTATCACCTGTAAATTCATCCCAGGAGAATACAGAAGTGGGTTTCTTCTCCCTTAGCCTGGCCCTCCACACACTTTTCAAGCACATGCATGCTTGCTCTTGAGTTCCTTATTTGTGCTCCTTTTCATGGTTAATTGCAATGCATGTTTGGTTTAAACCTTGCAGCTTCATTGTTGGTTGTCCTAGATCTGCTTTTTGGAGCACAGCAATTAAGAGGGTTGTTGTTTTTTTAATGCTTTTCTTAATAAATTATAGCATTGCATGCTGTGATGTTTCATTTTTATTCCAATCTTCCTAATGCCCCCCCCCCCCCGGCTGCCTCTAACTTGAAGCAGCCTTCATCTCAGATTCTGAAAACTTAATTCTTCTGCAGAATCTTCCCTGGATCACTGAAGCTTGACTTCCTCTCTACTGCCAGTTCATTCCCATCTAACTCCTTCCCATGCTACCTTTTAAAAAGAATTCATCTAGCCTGTAAGCCTGTTGAATACAGACTGGAGACCTTTGGTAGCCTGCACAGTACCTATCACTCTTTTCTTTCTTTGTGAAATGGTTGATCCTATTTCAACAGGACTGTAACAATTCCATATAGCTGCCACATTTATGACCTTAAGAAAGGAAATGTTTATTTTCTGAGATCAGCCTCCCACAGACTTTTGCATGACTTGTTTTTTTTCCCCCATCTTCTATATGTACCAAGCTTCCACTGAATATGATCAGCATGTGGGAAGCACAGTCTCTCCAGCAGTGCTGTTATCTTAAATATTCATTGCTGTTCATGTTCTTTTGATGAGGTGCAGAACAGGAAATCATTAAATGTTTCATAGAAACTATATATTTGCAGAGTGTATGTTAATACTTTACTGAGCACGACAAAGGCAAATGTTGACCATTTTGTTGCAGGGGTAAACAGCCTTTCTCAATCACTGAGTGCCAACCAGCTCTTAGCTACCACGCTGACCCACCTTGATCTCTCAGGGAACATTCTTCGGGGTGATGATCTTTCAGTAGGTGCTACTTTTTTCTACTTCCTAAACAAATCTGTTGTGTTAAAGCAATCAGTGAAGTAAATACCAGTGAAGGCAGCATCGCAAGAGAATTGGAAATAGTAGAAAGCACATTCATTTTCCCAAGTTGCCTAATTTTAGACAGTTTGCCAATCAAATGTGTCATGTGAACCACCTGTTAGTTCCGATCCTAGATGTGCATAACAATCTATAGGGACTAAAGGAATTATCCCCTGAGGTTGTCAGCCATCTTCCATTATTTTCCTTAACCTGTGAAGAAAGCAACATAGCAAGCACCTAACCTATGGCTCAGGTTGTTGTGGAAGATAATATGGGCTGGTTCACCTATCATAGTAAACCATAGTAAATGGCTTACCATGAATGAGCAGATCACTTTGGCTTTGTTCTTCCATGAGCAAGAGAACCCTTGGTTTAGCATCACGTCTGAACCAAATATCATGCTTTATTTCACCAGTGGTGGATCTTGCGTTCTCAAATTTTAGTGGCACCTCCAATGAAAGAAGAAGAATGGATACAAAAATTTATGTACTATGCAGAAATGGCTAAACTTGCCGGAAAAATAAGAAATCAAGATAATGAACTTTTTATAAAAGAATGGAAATTGTAAACAGATAAGGACATTGGCAGGGTTATTGTAATAAACTGCAGTTTCGTAAGAGTATTTAATTAAAGTAGATGAATAAAATAATAAGTTAAGTTAGAATTTGCAGGAAATGATAAAAATAAATTTAAGGAACCGCAGAAAGAGGAGGAAGGAAGTCGAGTTTTGAAATGTTAAAATGACTGTAAAACTATTGAAATGTATGAAATCATTTAAAAAATAATCAGCGGCACCCTGTGCAGTTTCAAAATTCAGCACCCCCTTGCCTCTTGCCAGGGGAAAACACTAGTTTTGTTCAATACCAGCAATATCCCATATTTTTCCATCTATAAGATGCCCCCATGTATAAGACGTGTATATATTTTGGGGGACTGAGATTTAAGACGGCTCCATGTATAAGACACCCCCTAATTTTTTACTTTATTTTTTAGGGGGGAAAACCTAGTCTTATAAACAGAAAAATACGGTACTTCTCATTGTAAGATGGAGGGGAAGTGAGGTGTACTTGAATCCCTTTCAGCTGAGTGCAGATACTGCTGTGTCAGAAGGGCTAGAAGTGGAAGGAAGGTTTTGGCTTCCTCAGCATGTCCTCTCTTTAACCCTGCCTCAAGAAACATCAGGAAAAGTGAATGAAACTGCATTTGAGGGCAGAGCTTGCTCTCTCCAAATTGTGGCGCAGTTTGAATTTGGTTTGCTTTGGCCCTAGTATAGAATCCAGTGGCTGCCCTGTGGGCCGAAAAGCAGGGTAGCCACACTAGTGGGTGGGGTGAATGCGATTTTGCTTTCTTCCACCCCAATCGTAGGTTCTATGCAGGGAGTAGCCAATGTGGTGTCCTTATAGGGATTTGCAACCCTCAGCAAAAGAAGAAAGTGGCTCTTAATTTAGCTGCTTGTTTCTGTGAACTGCCACACCTTGACAAATAACATGGCCCATGTCAGCCCCATTATGAGAATGTTTATTCATGTATACATATATATATATAAACCTCTCAGATTTTCAGTCTATGAAATTATTTCTGAAATGCCTTGTGGGAATTAATTCTGGGTGGAGGATGCAGCTGACTTACTGGATCCAGTTGCAATTTAATAGCTGTCTTTGTGTGAGAGTTTCACTAAAATTGTTTTGCATTATTTGGCTGAAAGGTGGCTGGTATTCTAATCTACTTTGTAATTAAAAATGATGGTTCCTTGAAACTGAGTAGTTAATTGATTATTTAAAACTGAGGCATGCACGTGTCAAGGCTACTATTTGATCTTATGTAGGCAGTATTTTTTTCTTAGTACTTATGAGGTATTTGGTATTTAAGGACCAGAATATTATGGTATCATAAGGGTGAAATATGAATATTGTCAGGGCAGCAGTTACCTTCAAGATCAGAGAAGTGGATATGAATACCAGAAGAAATCTGAAGCTTATTTTTTAAAATTCCTTTTTCTGTCTCTCCCTTATAGTTCCTGTATAATTTTTTGGCCCAGCCAAACGCGATTGTTCATCTGGATTTATCCAACACAGAGTGTGCATTAGACATGGTAATAATTTACTAAAGAGAAGTCCAGTTTTTCTGTTTCATATTGGCTTATGTGTAAAATTACTATCTTCTTATTCACGATTTAGATGTGTGGAGCACTTCTCCATGGCTGCCTTCAGCATCTTGCCATCCTCAACTTATCCAGAACAGTTTTTTCTCACAGGTCAGCATTTATCTTTATTTGTGTGAATTAGATACTGTATCATGAAACTCCCCCCCCCCAAAAAAAAAATCTTAGAGCTGTAAAAACACTCTATCTGGTGAAATGATACTACCAGCACTTGTAAACTAAAGTATTTAGGTTGTATGCACTGCGAAACTGGATTAAATGGCAGTGTAGGTAAATAAGGCTGGAAACTAGAGGATGAAAAAGGAATAAAAAAGGTGGAGAATCTTGCTGATGGTGTGACTCTGTGGTGATTTGGGGAGGTGTATGCCACGTGCAATGATTTCTGTATATCATGTGATAACTGTGTATGAAAAGTCATTTGTAAAATACCTCTTGTACATGTTACGGTTGTCTCTTACCTCTGCCATGCTAACTATACTTGAAAAGGGATCATTTACTGTAAGTGTCATATGGTAGGGCTGGGCAAAGAAAAAGTGAAACAGCTGGGTGTTGGTTCTTTCCTACCCCTCTTATGAGATCCAAGACCAAAGCAGTTTTCTTACTTCATCTCTGTTTTGCTGCTAGCTTCTCTGTATATTCAACTTCCCATTTATGTGGGGGTTATGTTCTAAGCCACTGCATGTTTAAGTGAAGTTGCGTATTTTTGAAATGCCATTGAAGAAGTCTGCAAATACTCTATTCCACCCTCCCTGTTCTGCCCCTTTCTGCAACATTCATGGGTCACTTCTGGGTTCGGCGTGATACATGTACGCACAGTTGCGCACATATTGAATGTGTGTAAATGGGGGGGGGGTGCCTGTATCAATAAAACATGTGCACTACTATAAGTTTATTTTTAGATGGTCATATCCAAAGCTGCAGCTCTGCTTGTGCAAGGCAGTTATGTGAGCAGAGTTCTCTCTTCCTCTCCTGTCCCCTCCAGCTCCAACATGCACTCAAATTCATTTCCATAGGGTTGTGGGGACCCTTCAGAGCAGATATTGGTGGTAGAGGGGAGGAAACTGAAGTTCTGTAGCACCAGCCCACACTGGATACCACCCAGTGGTTCCTGTTTGTTTTCTGCTGGTTGATGCTTGTTGATCTAGACATTTGAGGCTGATGAATTAATGCTGCTGTTGCATTCTGATAAGAGTTAGCAATTGTATCTCTTTGGATTGAAAATATACATAACAATGATCACAAGCCTTATGTAGGAAACAGCAGATTTAGCAGCATATCTTAGAGGTTTGTGAATGTTGACTTCTATCTGCTTATTGCTTTACAGAAAGGGCAAGGAAGTACCCCCATCCTTCAAGCAATTTTTCAGCAGTTCCCTTGCTTTGATGCAAATCAACCTTTCAGGGACTAAACTTCCTCCTGAGCCGCTAAAGTAAGTGTGCTGTGAATTTTGTCATAAGATTTTAAATTGCATTGTGATGCTCCCTTGTGTAAATTTATGAGTAGGCAGGAAAGTTGATAGTAGGGTGTGTTGATTTCATATGAGTAAAATAGACCGAAAAAATGTTCTGCAGATTTTGGCTTATAAATAGTCATGTATTTGATTCCCTGCAGTGTTATGTGTTTTCTTTACAGTTCCTGTTTTATGAATAGTAAAATTACTCAGTTCTTTCATGTTCAGTTTAATTTGCTTGATTTTTGATGTTTGCGTATTTAATTAATAAATGTTCTACTTTAATTCTGTTTAACTGAAAGGTGTTAGAACTTATTGACTTGGCTTAGATCATTCAGGACACTGCCGACTCATGTTGTCCCTCTTCCCTTTTGCTAACTTATCATTTTATAATAGGTCCTAGACAAACCTTATCCAGTAGGCACCATATTCTAACCATAGAGGAGCAACCTGTATACAGGAGGGAGCAAAAGAAGTGTGCCAGCCTACAGAGACACTTCCAAACCATGTTTTAATTATACGGTGTATACAGTGCATTTAGTTACATTGTCAATGCCTTTCAGTAAATATTTTGTTTGTTTATTTTAAAACGTATGCCGCTTTCCACCATGTAGTTCTCAAAGAAGCATCCAACAATAACATATACAGTATACAAAAAAACAAACCAAGAATTTCTCTTGTGACTTGATTGTTCCATAATAATAATTCTAATTCATTTTTCAGAGCACTCTTACTGGGTCTTGCTTGTAACCAAAATGTGAAGGAGGTGTTTTTAGATCTGAGCAGCTGTGAGGTAGGAAATGCTTACAATCTATAATGTCATGATTATATTATGCTCCTTAAACATAATGGTTTCTGTATATTTTGTGTTGGCCATGCTGACGAAGCATTAAGCCAATTTTAAAACCTGTTGCACATTTACAGAATATGCCTGGCCTTGTGTACAATTGCACCTATTGTACAGACATGCATCTGTTATGCTGTGATTTTCTGAACAGCAGCAGCAAAAATGACAATCTGTTTTGAAACTGAGGAAATTCAGATGAAGGTCTATTATTATTATTATTATTATTATTATTATTATTATTATTATGGCCTTGCTGTTGAAAGAAAGAGTCACTGTAAGCAAAACTGAGAAAGGTTGTCTTAGGCCAGTGTTTCCCAAACTTGTTTCTCCATCTTCCTTTAGACTACAACTCCCATCATCCCTAGCTAGCAGGACCCCAGTGGTTAAGCCCTCTGTGCATGACAGTAGTCTTGTTGATGCTGTTGAAAACTTGTGAATGTTTTGTTTTTATCAGTAGTACAATTAGTTTTCAGCTGCCCACTTTAAATACCCCAGTGCCAGCCCAGCTTCTAGCAAACAAGCAGCCAGAGAACCTTTCCTAGTTTTATCTGATTCTGAGAGGAATGTATTAATATCAAGCGGGATATCAGCTTTGCTTTTCCTTATAGGCTGCTTGGTCATTTTAGTCTACACAACAGAGCCAAGGCTTCATCATGCCTAGAAAAAAAACAAATATTTCCTTTCCTCACCGCTTCAGTTTTATCTTGTGACTAACTGCTGACTTACTAACTCTGATCCAAAACTTCGTTGCTATGTACTGCTGATTTTATTGCAGAAAATACTTCTATTTTAGTTGCTCAGCTCTGATGTATTTTAACTTTCCCCCCTCCTGCTTCCATTAGCTTGGTCACTGTGTAAGTACACATCATTTATTACTTGCAGCCTCTCAACTATTAACCCTAAAGCAGCTCACTTCCTGCCTATCCACTACACATGTTCCCTCTGCAGAGCATCTTTTTAATTGCTGATACTTGAGCGCAGGAGAGCTTTGGTTGTTTTAGAGCAGAACGTGTCATACTTTCATAGAATAGAGGTTAGGCAGATGTGAAGCTGATCACTACCTAGATCAGGGAGAATTGGGAAGCTATTTTGAACTTAATGAAAGTAGCAGCAGGATATTGCATGTAGTTTGTATTTTCTTCATCATCCTTTATAGCATACACTTTGTCATGAGATATTATTCCTGTTCGATAGGGCAGGAAAAAACAAAATGCTAACAGCTACTTTCAGAAAAAATGAAGTACTGGTACTTCAGCTTTATTCGTACTATAGTTTGCATTATTTGCAAACCTCTGCTTTCCACATTCTCAGCACTCCCTCAGTGAAAAGTTATCTAATGCTTTCTTTTCCCCCTCTAGCTAAGATCAGGAGGTGCGCAGGTTTTAGAAGGATGCATAGCAGAAATACATAATATCGCCAGCCTTGATATTTCAGACAATGGTAAGGGCTCATATGTCTGCACAGAGGATTAAGGAATGTGGGTGATTTATGGTGTGATCCTATGCATATTTACTTGCAAGTAGACTGCATACCTGATGGGACTTGCTTTATTTGGACAAAACTCCCATTGAAAGCAATCTGACTTGCTGAGCAAACATAGTTAGCATTGAGCAGTAAGTCTGCTTTCATTATATAATAGGCTATTGGGGGGGGATTGAAGAACAGGATAATTAAGTATACAATCAACCTCATTTTTCCACAAAACCCTTAAAAGCCTAATGCTGAAATATACTTCTGTCAGATGTTCTTTTTTAGTCTAGACACAGAGCAAAACACTTGTTGCATCATTTTATTCTCATGCTATTAATCTTCTTGGGCAGCAGTTATTGAACCCATTCAAAATAGGATCAAATTGTTGGAGAATTATATTGCTTTTCAAAGCAACTAAAATTAGCTAAACAATATATTGTGGCCATAACTCTCAAAAGAATGAGAGAGTCTTCCTTTGCTGAAACACATAGCTGTCTGCATAGCAGCCATTATGCTGAGAGCCCAAGTAGCTATTGTGCATGTAACCAATGCTCAATGTTCGCTTTCCTGGGGAAAAGCATCTTCAGGAAATTGGCAATTTGAAGTAAAGAAGCCACTTAACCCTTTCTCCACCTACTGGTTTCCTTTTTAAAATTGTCTTCTCAAAACTGCTTTTCCATAGGAAAATAAGGGACTAGATCACATTTTTCATCCACCAAAGCATGTGCTCTTGCTAATTAAGGAAATTGGTGTGAAAGTACTCTCTAGCTATAGAGTGAAACCCCTGTGACAAAATGCATTTGTGGGGAATCTGTTTTAACTGTGCATTTCATCTGGTTCCTCGCAGGCCTGGAATCTGACCTTTCAACCCTTATAGTCTGGCTTAGTAAAAACCGATCAATAAGGCATTTGGCATTAGGAAAAAACTTTAACAACATGAAATCCAAGTAAGATTTTTATTTATTTGTGGGAGGGGTTTTTAAAATGGAATAATCAATAAAAACTGCTGGTTTCACCTTTTCTTTTGCTTGTTGCCTCTTTTAGAAATCTGTCCCCTGTACTTGATAATTTAGTACAAATGATTCAAGATGAAGATTCGGTGAGTATCATTACCCTACTACTTTAATGTTGTCTTAAACGCCACCATCTCTCACCTGCAGCTATTAGTCAACAATATATACTAGGCAAAAGCATTAGTCAGGTTTATTTTTTAACCAGTTCAAATTTATATAGCAAACAATGAGCTATGCACTGAAAAAAACACAACCTTTTTTTTTTGAAAGTGTTGAAACATTTTAAGATTCTATGCAGGGTCTGATTGATTTTGGGGCTACACTTGTGCTTTATAGATAGTAACAAATATTCAAAGATCCATTTCCCTGCCTTTTTAACAACAGTTTCCCTTACTCCTGAGATCCAAATCTCGTTCTACAATTGTCTGGGGTTGATGTTATGAGGTGATATGAAGTTTACCTGCTCACCATAAAAAGCTTGTTTTTCATTTTTAGGTCCAAAGAATATAGAAATCAACAGTTTGAGTGCTTTGGAATTGAGTGCAGAATGAGTCTGTGTCTGTGTCTGTGTCTATATCTATCTATCTATCTATCTATCATCTATCTATCTATCTATCTATCTATCATCTATATTTACTGGTTCTCCTCCTACATCGGCCAAGCAGATGGTTGGCATTGTTGTCCTATAACAATGCCAGTCACCTGCTGGTGGGAAAGCAAAGCCTGGGTTGTCCTCCTTTGGTCTCTCCTACATTAACTACCAGCAGGACCAAACAGTTCCAGGTAGTACATAGCAACTAGCCGTTGGCATGGGAGTGTAGGTTCCACCCAGGGCTAAGTGACACCATATAACTGCCAGGCTTCTTGCCAAAAATGAATTCTTTCTACTAACAGCAAGATCATATGTATTCCATTTAGGCCAGGTGACCAGTCATGTCCCCCGTCCCTCGCGGCTGAAACTTCAAAAGATGTTGCTTCTGGGAAGGGGCAGTGGCACCAAAAGACAGTATCAAAAGACATCAAACTTTGGGGTGGCACAGAGTTAGAGTTTGCTTGGGTCTTTAAGGGGATTTATGCTTGTTACAGTTTGCATTTAGATTTTTTCATTATTGCATGCCACAAGATTTTTTATTATATTTTTAGAACTGTCATTGATAACACTGAGGTTATGTTAAGTATTAAGTATCCATGCAAATACAAGTATGAAAACCTGTGTGTTTAACCTCTGAGAGACTTTTTGGAACTCCTGGAAACTATTAGTGATTTAAATTTTGCAAGATCAAAAATTTCTCTGTTATATTGACTTCATCAGGGCTGTTTCCTGTTTTATTGTTTGTATATACATTTTTATTTCAATTTTATATTTTACAGGCTAATTTTAATACTAACTAGATATTGCCTTAGGTCCCCTAAGCTGCTTCAAAAATCGAATCTTCATGTGACCACTTGGACAGAATGAGCATTTAAAAAACTGAAAGATTCCTTGCAGTTCCCCCAAATGAGTAATTGGTTTTTATAGCCTATTGTTCTTATCCAGAAACTGGATTTGTAGATGTTTTCCAGGGGATTTCGAACAACCTGGCTAATGGTGCCAATGATACCTTATTTCTAGAAGTGAGATTTAATTTGATGCTGAAATCTTAACAGTATATTAATAAATCATTGGAGCATCCTAATCAGTAAATGCCAGTTCATGTCTCTCTTCCAGGGATAATTGATCTCCAGACCCTCATAGGATTTGGTTCAGGGTTCTATGATCTCTTGCTTTCAAAACTCAAGAGCAAAAAATTGCCCTCTAAATTATCATTATATTAAGCTTAATGTATCAAAGTATGACTCATCTCAAGCCAGTAATAATAAAAGTGCAGATTATTTGTCTTTGATTTTATTAGGCAATCAATGTCTCTGAACTGGACAACTGATAAGACCGACTATATGGAGAAATATTCCAAACAAAATGACCACTAAACAGCTCTGAGCTATTGTCCACTAATGCAGATTGATTTTTCTTTTATCCCTGTCTCTCCTTCAAATTTCCCCCAGGGACATTATGATGATGAGGGCAATTGTGATCTATTAAGCTCTGAATAGAGCCACATTCCCAATTTTAGAGGAGTGAGTCAAATTTTGGAGTCAGAAAGGAAGTTCTTTTGGGAACTGGAGAAGTCTCCTTCTAGGGATGAGTCAAATAGTAATTAGGAGGGTGCAATTTCACAGCCTTAAATAGGTAAAAAAAAAACCAGAGTTTTGTAATCATTTATCTCTTAGGGATTTATTGGAATAGGGAAGGCAAAAAGGTCCCTCGAGTATCAGAGACGCACAGAAACAATCCTGAGCAAGAAAAGGGGAACAAATATCCACACCTGGACAATTGGAAAAGGGGAGGACAGTTATCTCCCCTCTATAGATAAATGACTTCAGTCTGCAGACAAACCTCTAATTTTCCTGGTGTTACATGATGGGAGCATGAAGTGTTGGAATGGGTTCCCTAAGAATAAAATAACTCTAATTTTGGAATTACAGTACTTGATGATACTTGGCACAGCACCTGGTTTCAAGTGCAGGAGTCAATTCAGGGTATAATTATGATAACACAGAAACTCATGCCATTTTCACACACTACTCTGCATATTGGCATAGATGCTTTCATGCAGAGTAGTGTGTAAGAAAGTTGTCATATGAAATGGTATTTAAAGCCTTCATTTTATTGGATTTGACAGACTAGTGCAATGTCTGCCTTAGGTTGACATAAGAATGTTTGGGAGTATTGGATCCATTCATTCTAAAATCTGATTTTTTGTATAATAATCATTAAATCTTGTGGTTTTTATTACATGGGTGTGTTTTATACCAATGACTATCCAGTGTCAAAATACTAAAATATTAAAATAGTAGTGTGATCATTTGGCAGACCCTATTCAGGGTTTTTGAATTTACCTCACAGCCAGGCTACCAGCCTCTACCAGTCCCCTCATAGGGCCTAAGATTGATAAACACAGAGGCTTTCTTTTCAAGGATGTTTGGGGTGAATAGTTCTTAATTTTTCCATGGACCTAACGACCACTATGACCAGGATAATTAGCTAATTGAGAGTCAATTGGATGCAGGAATAAGTTGTGCTCTTCCTGAGACTGTGATTGAAGACCAGATGTCCCACTTTTAGTATGAAAGCAGAGAAAGCAAGTTTACAGAACAGGAAGGCCTTAGTGTGGAAGGAGGAATGCACCCACAGGAGAGATGTGGCGCTCTCAATGTTACTGGACTACAGCATTCATCATCCTCAAGCATTAGCCATCCTGGCTGAGCTAGTAGGAGCTGTTGTCCAACAATATCTGGAGGGCCACAGATTTCCCATCCCTTATGGTACATATTATTGAAGAGATAAGCTTAACCCTTGCTCACTCTCAGTAATGATGCTGAACTCCTGCATTCTGTTCCGATTAACTTTTTTAAAAATTCCTCTGCTGTGCACGCTGTAAACAAGCATTGCTGAGCTGATTATTATTTCAGAAGGATGAGCTGTACTGTTACGGTTTTGTGCTAGAACCTACGACAGAAGCACGAAGCACCTCAATTAAACTTTTGCTACCGTTCCCAAGCACCAGGCTAATGTGAAGCTAATGCTCTCTAAATTATGTGGCGAATAAAGTAAGGGCACACTTGGAGATTAGGAGAATTAATACAGTAATTTGATAGCTGTCATTAAAACTAAAACGGTTACATTTCTTTGTCAAGGACAGGCTTTTCACTTATGTAGTCACAGCGCATTGCCTTCCTAGTTTGCATAATGGCAAGCTCCAACTTAGCGCCATCCCTCTGGGTTTTTAATCTTACTGTATAGCGGTGGCAAGAAAAAAATAATCTTTTTCAAGCCATCTAGAGATCTCCTGCAGCATGTGTATTTGTGTTTGTGTGTTGGACAGTGAGCTGCAGATTCATATGCAGAGGGTATTTTATATTTCTAGATGCTGTCAAAAAAATAATAATAATAAGCATAGTTATAACAAGAGGCCTCCTGGATCAGGCCAGTAGTCCATCCAGTCCAGCATTGTTTTTTTAACAGTGGTCAACTGGATCCCCAAAAGAAGCCCACAAGCAGGACTTCAGTGCAGCAGCACTCTTCTTGTCTATAATGTCTAGAAACTAATCTATTGAGCATTAGGTTTTGTTAGTTGTGTGTTTTTCCTTTTAAAAGGTTAAAGCTTTTTACTCTATATCTCATGTGCACAAAAGACGAGGAAAAGCGAAGGGGACCTCACGTGTCCAGAACTTGTTGCAGCTCATTTGCAGCCATCTGCAGCATGGTCTGGACCCAGGGGTGGGGAATATGTGGCTTCCAGATGCTGCTGAACTAGACTTTTCATCTGCCCCAGCCAACATGGCCAATAGTCAGGAATGATGGGAATTGCAGTTCAGCCACATCTGAAGGGCCACAGGTTGTCCACCCCTGATTTAGATGATCATATGAACCAGGCCTGCGCCTCGCAGTAGCTCCAAATAATATGATGGAATGTATTACTCTTTTGTAGTGTAAAATACTACATTTGTAGCAGTTCACTTAGAACTTTCTTTGTGAAGGCATCTTGTGCAGAACTGTGCTGCCGGTTGATCTAATGATGCTCGAAAGGGGGTATTTGGGCTAGCATAAGGGGTAATGCGTGGGACGCGGGTGGCGTTGTGGGTTAAGCCACAGAGCCTAGGACTTGCCGATCAGAAGGTCGGCGGTTCGAATCCCCGCGACGGGGTGAGCTTCCGTTGCTCAGTCCCTGTTCCTGCCAACCTAGCAGTTCGGAAGCACGTTAAAGTGCAAGTAGATAAATAGGTACTGCTCTGGCGGGAAGGTAAATGGTGTTTCCGTGCGCTGCTCTGGTTCTCCAGAAGCGGCTTAGTCATGCTGGCCACATGACCCGGAAGCTGTACGCTGGCTCCCTCGGCCAATAAAGCGAGATGAGTGCCGCAACTCCAGAGTCGGCCACGACTGGACCTAATGGTCAGGGGTCCCTTTACCCTTTACCTTTAAGGAGTAGTGCAGTGATATTGCCTGTTCTTTATTTACTCTGCAGCCCTTGGAGTCGCTGTCTCTAGCAGATTCCAAGCTGAAGACGGAGGTTACTATTATCATCAATGCTTTGGGCAGCAATACATCTCTTACAAAAGTGGATATTAGTGGAAACGGCATGGGAGACATGGGAGCAAAAATGCTAGCAAAGGCTCTTCAAATAAACACCAAACTCAGGTATTATGTGCATATTTAAACATAACATGTTCCTTAACTTGAACGATGTCTGTCTTGCATGCCTTAACCCATGCTTTGTTCATGAGTTTCTTGCATATTGTCTAATCTCCCAGACCAAACATACAGATCTACTCTGTTCTAAATACTGGAAATGCACTAGTACTGATAGTTTTTAATATGTGTGTGTTTGTTTGTTTGTTTGTTTGTTTGTTTGTTTGTTTGTTTGTTTTTTAAAAACAACTTCATCAGTGCACCTGTGTCATTTCTATTTTCTCAACAGAACTGTTATATGGGACAAGAATAATATCTCTGCCCAGGGTTTCCAAGATATAGCAGTGGCTCTAGAAAAGTAAGTTCCACCCAGTTGTGTATTATAATTGTCACAAAGATGGACCCAATTTTTGGTTACTAATGTTACAATACTGCTTTGCAAAAATAGACAACGAATCATTTTGATCTGCATGGTCTGAATGGCAGAGGAATCCCTAATATTTGCATTCTCTCATCTGTACTGATGGATGTTCTCTGTTACTAAAACATTTGTTGGCTGATTACCAATTTTCAAATTCATTATCACTTTCTATCCTAATGTGTGGAATTAAAAAATAGTCAAGTGGCACTTAATGCTTAAACGGTGCCATCTTGTTAAAGTTACAGTTAATGAAAAGTTAATTGGCAGTACTGAGATCAATGGCAAACTTGGGGTGAGGAAATCCCTTCACAGACTGACAACATACATTCTGTTGACAGGAAAATACTCTCTGGCATCCTGTTTATAATATGTGCCTTCTCTTCCATCTGCCAAGATAAATGAAAAGGGGGGAGCTGCTCTTAAGATTGAGAATGAAATTATCTGACAGAAAGTGGAAATGTTGGTGCTAATACAACAGCTATGATTTTCTAAAGGTGACATCTTATTTACTGAGCATAGAAGTTCAGGTCACCTTCTGTCTCCTTCATGGGGCCCCAGATGTGATCAGCAAAGTTCTTAGCGGGGAAGACAGCCTTTTATGTTAACATTGGTAAGGGGGTGTGTGTATCACATCTTTATTAGAAAACATTTTCTACCGTATGCTTCTTAGGAGATCAAGTAATGTAACTAATTCTTCTGTTCTCAAGGTAGTTGTTTTTTGCATTATAAAATTAACCTTACTTTAGATAAACTATCTCTTTCTTCCAAAGTATCCATTTTTTGGCAACAACAGAGTAAAAGAAGTACAATGTTTTCCTTTTTAACAGCATCAAAATGGTTGGTTTGGGAGTTTTTCAAACTGTAACAGTGAAGTTATATATTTGCTACAGAAATATGAAAACCATTATGAAGAACAACAAACAGTGTTGCATTCTCTCATCTTAATTACTTTGGTTCAATAGGGAGTGATTTATTGATGGTTGCACTGCAGGACTGAAAATGCAAAGTCTAGAATCGGGTTGAGATAATTATGAAAAAACCCACTTGTTGTGCATTATGATGATTGGAATTTTCAGGACAGTATCAGGGCTGCAGGGTGGGAAATAACTCTTTAGAAATGTGTTATAATCCAAGAGACAAAAACTCCAAACATAGATTAGGATCACAGCAGTGAAAAATAAGTCAATATATAACACAGGAAGAAGTCGAGACTCCCACAGTTATTGACATTTTGGTGGATAACGTCATGTATTCATTAAACAAAGGGCTATAGTTTTGCAAGCTAATTCTGCAGAAGCCTATGGATTATTTAGTCATATTTTTAAAGTAGGTTGTTATCCCTCATTCCAAATTTTTATACTGAAAAACTCAGCAGTTTATATTTGCATGGAAGATCTAGTTGCTACATCTGTTGTCAGAAAACTTAAATAGGCTAGCAGTACACCTGTTGGGCATGCGAGTAACATTGATAGACTGCTTAATTTTTCCCCCCCTATTTGCTTGTTCTATTTAAATAACATATATCCTGCATTACTTTATAAAATACATATACAGTGGTACCTCGGCTTAAGTACTTAATTTGTTCCGGAGGTCCGTTCTTAACCTGAAACTGTTCTAAACCTGAAGCACCACTTTAGCTAATGGGGCCTCCCGCTGCTGTCGCGCCGCCGGAGCACGTTTTCTGTTCTTATCCTGAAGCAAAGTTCTTAACCCGAGGTACTATTTCTGGGTTAGTGGAGTCTGTAACCTGAAGCGTATGTAACCCAAGGTACCACTGTAATTTATTGTATTTTGCTGTTCCTCCAAGGAGCTCAGTTGCATTTTATCCATGTATTTTGCACTCAGTATGAAACAGTAAATATAGGGGTAAAAATACATGCTGGTTATTCTTTCAGATGTTGAATTTTAAATTTCCCGAATTGTCTTTAGAAATGAGAACTTTCCCCTTGGAAAACCAAGGGGCAGCAACGGGGAGAAGCGATTCTCCCCGCTGCCCCTTCCCTTGCTTTAAAACAGGTCCGGGGACAGAGGGGAAGGCGCGCGCGCCTTCCCCTCTGTCCCCGGAGATTGCAGGGCAGGCAACGGGGAGAGGCAATCTTCTCCCCGCCGCCCCTTGCTTTAAACAGGTCCGGGGACAGAGGGGAAGGCGCGTGGTGCTTCCCCTCTGTCCCCGGACGGTCTCCATAGGAACGCATTGATTGATTTTCAATGCATTCGTATGGGAAACCGTGCTTCGCAAGACGAAAAACTCGCAAGAAGAAAAAACTTGCAGAACGAATTAATTTCGTCTTGCGAGGCACCACTGTATTGACACAGCGTTTCAGCTTGTGTGTAACAAAATGTGTGCATTTGATAAAAGGACTAGGAAGTTTACAGAAACGTTAGAAATAATTGTTTTTTCTATGTGCCCGTCTAACCTGATTTTTTTCTACATCTTTTTTTAAAAAAGAAATTATACATTAAGATTCATGCCTATACCTGTGAATGATGCGTCTCAAGCACTTAAAACAAGCCCTGAAAAAACCGAAGAGGCACTTCAAAAGGTATTGCCTACAGTTACTTATAGATTGGGATGGACAGGGAGACGCAAAGAAACTAATATTATTAAATGCTTGTCATTTCATGGTTGAATGAACAAAATTCTTGAGGGGTGTGTGTGTGTGTGTGTGTGTGTGTGTGTGTGTGTGTGTGTTAACCCTGGGGGCCCATACAAGTATGTTTGCAAAGGTTATGATATCCAAAAGTGCGTGAAAATAACTCTCCCTCCAAATGAAGTGTGGGAAGTGAAAACAACAGAAATAAATGCATAATAGTAAACAGTCCCATGTAGTGCTAATTAAGCGGAATTTTTTGGTACGTAATACAAATAAAATGGGTGTGTATGTTTGTATGTGTATTCCTAGGCACCTAGGTAACAGTCTAATTTTTGGAACAGTTATTTTGCCTTAATCTAAGGAACAAAAGGGTCGTTGTCGTTTCCCCCCCCCCCCCCATGATTTCACATATGTGAAAATCAGTGAATTGAAAGTACCTTTGGACATGATGGTGATTGCCACTTTTATCCCATTTTATAAATACATTTAGTTACTTTTCTGTTTCCAGTACTCAAAACAATTTGTAATTACAATGTTGAAAATAATATTTGTTATTACAGTTAAAACACAAATTAAAAACAACGGAACAGAAATCCTTTTCCAGTTAGTAATTATTTTTTAAAAACAATTTTGCGTCTCCAGTGACTGGGTGGTTGGGGCCCCACCCAAAAGTTGCAAAGGAAGGCACCACCATGGAGAAAACTGAACCAATGACTTGTGCCTGTTACTATCTAAATCCACTGGATTAAGGCATTCCCAATTGCATTTTAATGCAAGGAAACCTGCTGAAGTTTTCCATAGGATTTCACTTGTCCCTCAATCTAAATACATGTATGTGTGATGCCATTTGTACATGTTCTGTTTACTGATCGCTAGTGACTGCAGATATAGAGAATATTAACAATATTATCAGAGAAATGTGGCTGTTGAGTTTTGTGCTTTAAATATTGGGATGTATCAGAACAGCTGGTGATGGCAAACACGTTTTGCTTTATTTTCTGTGAACTGCCCTGAGACCTTCAGGTGTAGGGTGGTATATAAATTCAATAAATTAATAATAATAATAATAATAATAATAATAATAATAATAATAATAATAATAATACTTTTCCTGCTTCAAATAGTACTCCCCTTTTCTTTTGACTCATTTTTGATCCAATCTCGTTTACTCATTTTGTTTCAGTTGTGTGAAATTGCATTTCTTTCATTGTTTTTCTCACTTGATTTTTAAAAACAAACGCGTTAACTGTTTGTGTGCATACTCATGCACATATATTCCTAACTTACTTTTTACTTCTGTTCTTAGATAGAAAATTATTTGCTTCGCAATCATGAGACCCGAAAATATCTACAGGAACAAGCATACAGACTGCAGCAGGGCATAGTTACTAGCACAACACAGCAGGTAAATGCATTTCACTTAAACAAACAAACAAACAAACAAACAAACAACTATGGTAATTTTCAGTGGGTTGGATTTAAAATGGTCTTCATAAAATTCCACTCACAGAAAAGGTTTTCAGAAATGGAAGTGGAGGGGAGATAACTTTCACTAATTTCTCCACAAAACCTCCTGCCCAACCTTCTATTCTGAAGGGTTCCCAACCTTGTGGAGCATATTTTCAGAGGTGCTTCAGTGGGGAGGGAGATTTTGAACCTAAGAATATGATTTGAACTGACTATGTGTAGAACTCTGGATCCCAACACGTATTCCTGAGCATCAGATTCTTTCCATCCCCTGCTAAACCACCATTCTAAGTCTGAAGTAAGATTTGACCCAGGAGCCAAATGTGACCTTCCTAGCATCACTGCCAGACCCATGGGGCTCCCCCAAGGCCACATCTCTCACTAGCTCTGCCTTACACCCTTCTTTACTGTTTTTGCATGGTTGGGTTGTGTCCTTGAATTCTGATAATGCCTCTTGCTTGCCTGGGTGGAGAGTAGAGAAGGGTCCCCAGCCACTCTGGGAGGCTTCCAACAGAATATTAAAAACACAATAACACACCAAACATTAAAAACTTCCCTAAACAGAGCTGCCTTCAGATACCTTCTAAAAGTCAGATAGTTGTTTATTCCCTTGACATCTGATAGGAGGGCATTCCACCGAGAAGGCCCTCTGCCTGGTTCCCTGTAACCTCACTCCTCGCAGTGAGGGAACTGCCAGAAGGCCTTCAGCGCTGGACCTCAGGGTCCGGGCTGAACAATGGAGGTGGAGACACTCCTTCAGGTATACTGGACTGAGGCCGTTTAGGGCTTTAAAGGTCAGCACTAACACTTTGAATTGTGCTCAGAAACGTGTTGGGAGCCAATGTAGGTCTTTCAGGACTGGTGTTATGTGGTCTCGGCGGCCACTCCCAGTCACTAGTCTAGCTGCCACATTCTGGATTAATCTTGCTCTGCCCATTTTTGCCTCTAGCCGTCATGTGGCTTCCATAAGGTTACTTAGAATACTGGGAATTAAAATGTTTTACAGCTTTTCTGACGGTTGCTAATATTATCTTTTCTTCCCGCCCTGTTTCTGTGTAGATGATCGACAGAATATGTGTCAAAGTGCAAGACCATATCAACTCTTTAAGAAACTGTGGTGTTGATACAATACAGGAAGATCTGAAATCGGCAGAAAGACTTATGAAAGATGCGAAGAACTCCAAAACTGTAAGTGGTACCAGGCTTTTATGTTACTGGCGTACTAATTCCAATAGAATAAATCACTATTAAAATATTAATGTAGATTAAGTATTTTTAAATATACTGTATATTATTTACGTTTACCTGCTTAACAGGATTCTGTAGATAATGATTAATTTGAGTTAATTTGTTGCAATAATTTTTACAGTTGCTGCCCAATCTGTATCATCTTGGTGGACCTTCATGGGCAGGAGCAAATGGTTCCTTATCCAACCCAATCCAGGAGACACTAGAATCGATGGCTGGGGAGGTTACCAGAGTCGTCGATGATCAACTCAAGGTATTATTATTATTTTTCAGTTCCGTTCTATACCACTTTATATTTTAAAGGGGGGGAAAGCAAAGCAGTTTACAACACGTCAAAACTTTTGAATACAATAATCCAGAGTAAAACTTTACTGAAGGAAGTCAGATATAAAGTATACAGTCAAAGCAACATAATTAACCGGAAATGAAAATGTTACCTTAAAGAATTAAAATAAGAAATAAAATAAAACAGTACAAAGTATGTCAGCTAACAGAATGCACATATAACGTTAACAAAAAAAGTTTCAGAAGAAAACATTGCTGAAGGAAGTCAAATATAAAATGCATATTTAAAACAGCATAATTAACAAGGGAATAAAAAGTCATCTTAAGCATAGAACATATCTGCTGCTGTTGCTTCAAATGGTGGTTCATGGCAGGTTGAAAGCACCCACCTGTCAATCACCTGACGTCAGAGTGACATCAGGTGATGCTGCGCTTTGATGCCCTGATTTTCAGGATTTTTCAAATTTCAGCACAGGGCTGCTTGAAAGCCCTTTTGCAAACAGTCCTGTGTGGCTCCTTAAACTTCAGAAAACATGAAGTTTTAAGAGCAGTTTAAAACTATTTTGGAAAGGGAACCTCCAGTTTTTGGAGGTTCAAAGAGAAGTGTAAGGAAGGAGAAGCAGTTTCCATTGCGAGTGGGAGTGTGCTGTGCTCCAGCAAAGGAACAATCAGGACTTTACTTCAAGTTCTCAATTGTTCCTTTGAAGTCTTGCCCATACCTACCTGCCGTCTTGTATGTAGAACAGGTTGCCGTGACTTTCCACAAACGACCCAGCGTGCACATGGTCCAAAGTTTCCCACCCCTGCTGTAATTTATTTCACTGCCTAAAAGAAAATCCAACAACAGTAGTAATACTTGGAATAAAACTAAGTTAGGGAGAATGTATCATGCCATTTTAAAAGGGAATCATAATGCCCAGCGGCATTGTGTTAGTTGTTGCAATCAGCCCTTGGAGGTATTAGTAGGAGAAGGTAAGCAGCATCTATTCCGTTGTGGAAAAAGCAATGCCTAAAATTCAGTGGAAATTTGTCACCGTCAGGGTTATCTGTGGGGAAGCATAATCATCACACATAGAGTGTTAGAATTTCTCCTGCAATGGCTTCTGCTTCCTACTGCTTGTTGTGTTAGTGTATTGGAGAACTTAGTAGCAGCTCTAAAGCTACAGATTGGACTTCTGCTCATAAGAAGCAAAAAAAGAAAATGCCTCAGTCAGTGGGAAGGTAATGAAGAACTATAGAAACACCACTTTGCTATTTAAAAAAAAATCTAAATTAGAGGAGTTAATGAGGAAGAAAATGTTACAATTTAAAGTACTGATTCAAATCCCCAGAGTGCCGAAGTATTTGAAGGGACAAACTTAAATCTTCCCACAAGTTCCCAGGATTTAAGGCTTCCAGGCATGCAGCCCTTTCCTATGTTGTAGGGCTTGGAAATCCCATTTTATGCTTATCTCTTCAGAACAAGGCAGGGTAGCCACAGTTTGATGTCACCTTAATATTCTGGCTTTTTCCAAAGCAAGTAAACCACAGTTTCCCATTTTGCCCAAACCAGGAAACTGTAGCTAATTGGAAGTGTTCTGGTTTGATTGCTGGTGCCACGAACGAAGGAGCAAAGAGAAGGTGTGCACTGCCAAAAAAAACCCAACTTGTTCATTGTCTGAACATGGCCATAGAGTTGGAAATACCTTCTTTTCCAGCCTCCCCCCACCAAAGTAGACCATGTATAACTTGATGAAATCCTAGCCAGTGCAGCACCTTTGAGAGCAAGCCTTTCATCCAAGCCTAGTATGTGGGATAATGCCAAAAGCTACAGTTGCAAAACTAGGATCTCCTAGTGGTTCTGCTAGGGGGTGTGAGTTCAGCTTTCTTCTGACTGCACAACTGAAATGACAGACATTTATCCCAGTGAATCAAATGCTGGCTCTGCTGTCAGTCTTGCTACTCAAACCACCCCATCACCCTGCTTCTTTGGGCTGGCTGCTTGACCCTTTTTAATTTTTAAAGTGCCACCATTATGTTTATCTATAAAGTTGTTTTATTAGAAAAACCTAACCACTTTTCTTTTTTTGTAAATTCAGAATTACTTTTGGCATCCAAAGTATTTCAGTTTCTCTTCCAACTTCCATTTTACCAAAGTCAGTTTCAAGTAATCTGATCTGCAAACTTCATAGATATGCTCAATCCCACTGTACTGTCATTGCTCATTATTTGATGATGGGTTTTTTTGGGGGGGGTTAAGATCTTGGAATTATTAGAAACAAAACCACTGTTCAGATTTTTATTGAGATCTTTCATGTAAGAGAGCAATGTCTGGCTGCTTAAGACTGCAGTGCATTCTGCTTAAACTCAAATTCCTTATTGTAGACAGCTGTTAAAAAAATTAAAACAGGTCACTATTTGCTATAGGTAATGGTATAGAGGTCTATACTTATGCTACTATCCCTTTAATACTGAAGCAACTGAATTAGCATTCATATGTCTAGTGGGTAGCAGATCAGTGTTGATTAAATATCATTTCCTCTTCTATATTTTATATTCAATTAAAAACATTGCTGCTGCTCCTTTTTGTTCATTTTTGTAATCAATTCTTGCTAAGATTTGTGTAGATCTTATTCAGCTGCTGCCAACACACAAACTTGAAGTTATCTAGAGCTGGTATCACAATTCATGCTGGAAATATGTTGGGTAATTTCAAAAGGCGTTCTCATATGAATCTGCCTAGGGATAAACTGCATGGTAGAAGAAAGTGTCTGTAGGAACTGGCACTTAATTTGATGACTCTTCATAATTTGCGAGTTGCACATCACCAGGCCCTAGCATTAAAGCAGCACATGCAGTATTTCAGATGGTTTCTTGAAAAAGTTTGCCTTCCTTCACTTTGTGCAACAGACACTGCTTGAGTCTATGGTTGATGCAGCAGAAAATCTCTGTCCAAGTGCAATGAAGAAAGCGCACATAAGGCAAGATCTGATTGAGTCAGGCACTGAAAAGATTTCCATTCCACGGACATTTGTTAAAAACGTTCTCTTGGAGCAGTCTGGCATTGACATTCGTAATAAAATTAGGTAAGTCGGTATGATTTATCGGTTCGTCTATGGATTCAGTGGCACATATTTAAATTGTACATTGTTAAAAACAGACATCTACCTGTCCCTGCAACAGCAAATGGGGAATACCAGCAGTTCTAGACTTAGTTTGTTTCTACCTCCCTTAAGTCAAACACTTATGCCCTGGATGTCCCAAGTGTTTGATGGCTCATCTCATGGTCCAGAAAGTCCTAACAGACATACTGGTTTCTTGCATGTCCAACTTTGTTTTCTGATTAGAATGTTTTGTTGACACAGAACTAAGGTCTTATAAAACACGTATAGAAATTGAAGTTCAGGCTATGGTACCACAGTTAATGTAGAATACAATTAATTTCATTATTTTATTTTTAAATATGATTCATTAGTTTGATCTCTTGAGAATTGTTGGCTATCACCATTGAGGCGGGGGCTTCCAGATTAGGGATGGGTAGAACCATCTATTTACGGTCTATGTCAATTTTACACATGCTCTTTTATATGTCCCTTTCATTCTGAGTCCACATCAGTCTTGAAATTTGAAAAAAACACTGCAAAAAATAATTCCACATTATTTTTGAAGGCATTTTTTTCTTTATTTTTTAGTTGAGAGCTATATCACAAACTTCAGAGAAGTGTGAAAACCAAAAGATAATGCATTCCAATCTGTATATTGGCAAATGCAACTCAGGCTGGTACCTTAAATGCAGACTGAATGAAATCCCCTAGAATCTCTATTCCAGATACACCTTTTCACAAATAAAAATGATGATGAACACAGTTTGGAAAGGAAATGTTTCCTATAAAACCTCTACAGAGTACAAATCAGCAAAAGAAATATTGATTTACTGTCCATGTACTCTATGTAACCTGGTTTATTTACTACACCAATTAGCCTCTGTTTTATATCTTGTTTAATACAAAAGCAAAAGCCCTGAGATAAGTTGTAACAAAATTGCAAATTCATCAGCTTTTTAAAAAAAGTTTATAATCTAATTCTATTGATACAATGGTCAGGACCACTGCAGATGTTATAGCAACCTTGCAAGGAAACCAGGGCAGCCTAACTGTGCTCCCCTAAATACTATAAGACTTGCACATAACTGTTAAGCATCCATGGCTCAGAAGTGCCATACGATGCTCTAGGGCATATGTTCCTACTCTGTTCTCACATTTTGCAGCTTGGTACAAACCAGTGGCACACATGCATCTGAACTGATGTCACATTCTGCAGTGGCACAATTGCATGAACTATGTCATGTATCAACATTGGTTGTTGTGTGGTTTATTTAAGGCACTCCATCTGTATAGAGTGCCAGATCTTTGAAATGGACCCTGAGACAACATCAACATAACACTTCCAGAAGTTCCAGCCTTGTAGTACAAATACTTCTGTTGAAGTTGTTGTCACACTGCACTGTAATAAGTGCAATTTACAACCATATAATGGTCTGATTGGTATCGCAGAAGGAAGGAATAAATTATTCTCATTTTTATTTTTTTGCAAATGGAAGGATAGGAACAAGGTAGAAATACATCTGGTTCTTTGTGATAGAAATAAATCATCATATTTGCTGAAAGAGTGTGTGACATTTTGTGTATTTTCATAATATTAATAATAATTATTAAATGTCCTCTGTTTCTACATACACATTCATACATTCCTCCTTGGAGAAATTTTAAGATCTTTGTAACTTTTACATCATACAGCCAGTAGTGTAAAGAATAACGGAAACTCTTGTGTGAATTAAGCTTTCATTTTCTTATTCTCAACTTTCACACAGTGAAGTGAAGTTGACAGTGGCCTCATTTCTCTCAGACCGAATCGTAGATGAGATCCTTGACGCACTGTCACATTGCCATCATAAACTGGTGAGTGCTGACACAGATCTGAGTATTTCAAGATATTTATAACAGCTCAGCATGATTTGCCTGTTACATTGCACTCACCTGCACTGTAGCTTCCAAATATATACCCATCTGTTTTGTTTCAAACTGTTCTTTAATATATTTTTAATTATAATCCACCCAACAATGTTAGGGTGAAGGACAGGTAAGAAATCAATTTATAATTGCAATTAGGATTGTGTAACAATTAGGATTGTATAACAATTAGGATTGTGTAATTGCAATTAGGATTGTGTAACACGTTGTAGTTACACAAATGAAGACCACAGTGTCCCTAACACCCATAATGGACAAAATATCTGTATAATACTGTGTACATTGATACTAGTAAGGTAGCAATGTGAATGAGGATGAAGGGGACAAAGACTCAACTGGATATGCATTTAAAAACAGGCTTGTCATGTGGCATACATCCTCAACCCTCTGTAATCTCTGTTATATAGTCAGAGAATTGTTGCTCAAGAGTTCAGATCTTTGACTAGAATGTAGGAAAACCAGATACTTGAAGAATGTTGTTTGGAAGAGGGCAAAGTCTTCTTCTCACCTGTTGCAGAGAGAGCGAGCAGGACTAAATATAATGGGCTTTAGTTGCAGGAGGGTAGATTCTGTTGAACATAAGGAGAAACATCCTGAGATTAAGAGCTGTTTGGCAAGGAATCAATTACCTGGAGGGATAATGGGCTCTTCTAGCAGAGGCTAGACAATCATCTCTGGGAGATGCTCTAGTTCTGGATTTCCTGCATGGAGGTGGGTGTGAACTAGATTTCCTACAAGGCCCTGTCCAATTCTGGGAGGAGTTGCTCTGTGAAGGGCTCTTGAGTTGACTCTTGCTCTTTGGCACCATTTGCATCAAACTTTTTTTTTTGGCCAGTGATTCATTTTTACTAAGAGCACTTTCTCCTGTTTCAACCTTTCCTCTAGGCTGATCATTTGACCCGGCGAGGCAAGCCCCTTGCCAGTCAGGAATCATTAGATATTGAACTAGCAGAGGAAAAACCTGCAAAACGTTCCATCATCACAGTTGAGGAGCTAACTGAAATCGAACGTTTGGAAGACCTAGATACATGCATGGTAAGACACCTTTTGCCCTTGTCTAGATCTCGGCATTCTGGTTCGTTTAAACTTCTGCTTGTTGTTATTGAAAAAATTGAGCTAGTAAATATGGATGGTGTGTGAAACATTTGTCCAAGAAACATATTGCAGACCAAAGGAAAGGTAGCACTTTCCTTTCCTTCTCACTTTTATTTCTTGTAGTTATCTTTTTAGTGTGTGCTATGCTGCTACTGCCAAGTGACTGGCAGTACACAGGGAATGATTACCTCAATAAATCAAGCCATTCCGCAGCAGCAAACTGTTGCTTCTGTCAGCACAGAACTTTCCATCCAGGTAGCCATTGAGCTATCTTTATCTGTAGTTGCATTTTTTATTATATGCTCATTTTAGTGGCGGGTGTTTGGCAGGTTTTGGTTGCTGCTGCTGTCGTTCCAAGGCTTATTATGAATCTCATGAATGTATTGGAAATCTGTTCTTACAAATAGTATAGATCCTTTTTGCCCCTGGCTCAGACTTTTTTGTTTATATGGATTTCTTTTGTTCATGGCTTTAAGGAAACTGAAAATTGTGTGTGTGAATCTTTCTTCTGCTCAGCAGATAGCTCAAGTAAGGCGGCTGAGTCTTGACACTTAAGTGACCTTTCTCAAGGGAGTTGTGATGTACACATTTTTTCATTTCTGTCCAGTGTTTGTGCATATGCACACACATGCACACACATGCCTTTCAACTGAGAATAACATTTCGTTTGATGAAGTGGACTTTACTACATGAAAGCTTATGGCACAATAAATATCTCAGTCTTCAAGGTACCGCAAGACTCTTGATTATTTATTATGTACACTAGAGACTGATCTTTTATACAGAGCTAAACTGGGTCAAAATAATCAAATAACTCATTCAGCAAGCAGCATGAATTCTGCATGCTGCATTATTGATGGTACATGTTATCTAACTAGCTCTTGTAGGCGGTTTTGTAAATAAGAGGCATAACTGCCTGTCATTGCTTTATTTCATGGCTCTTATTTTTCCAAATGTCCTAACTATAGATGTCTTGGCAATTGTATCACAGTTCAGAATCAAGTAAGTGCAGCTGGCAGTGGTTTGTTGACCATAATTACAAATTTAAGAAAATGTTTTTAAAAATGCATTGGCTACAGAACAGTATCGGCTATACTTTCTAAAACAGTCTTCTACTGACTCACACTGTCGGACCATTGAGCTTTGTTTGACAAAAGATTGCTCAAGTCATTAGGTTATTTGGGTTAAGGTACACTGATGATGCCCAACTCTACTCCTCTGTAACATCTGAATCAGGAGAGGCCATTCAAGCCCTGGACTCAGTGGTGGGCTGGTTGTGGAGAATAAACACTGAATTCTGACAAGACGGAGGTGCTGTGTGTGGGTGGTTCCTGAGCCCAGATTGCCTTCTGTGGATGGGGTCGTGCTCCCCTTGAAATAGCACGTTCATCGTCTAGATGTGCTCCTGGATTCATCATCGTTGCCAGCGGCTCAGCTGACCTCATTGGCTAGGAGTGCCTTCTACCAACTTTGGTTGGTCAGTCAGTTATGGCCATGTCTGGACCTGAATAGCCTGAGCAGCATTGTCCAAGTTCTGGTAACCTCCAGACTGTATTGTTGCAATTCTCTCCGTGTGAGGCTGCCCTTTAGGCTGGTCTGGAAGCTGCAGCTAATGCAAAGTGCAGTGGTTCTACCACTTACAGGGACAGGATATCACTAACACATTACTTTACTGTTGAAATAATTGCAGTGGCTGCCAATTGGCTACTGGGCCAAGCTCAAGATGATGGTTTTAATGTGTATAGCTCTGTATACCTCAGGATCAGGACACCTACAAGATCATTTCCCTCCTTGTATGCTCAATTGATCATTGGCTGGTACAGATGAGGACTGCCTGCACATTCCATCTTATCAGGAAGTCTGTTCAGCCCATGTAGAAATCAGTCCTTTCGTGTTGCGGCACCTACTTTTTGGAATTCCCTCCCCTTGAATATTTAGACAGGCACCATCTCTGTTGTCTTTCCAGCACCTACTGAAGACTGTCCTCTTTCAACAAGTATTTTAAGTTAGTATGCTTCCCGGTTTGCATCTGTAACAGATTTGTTTTTATAATGATTTTTTGTTTTATCACTTGTTGTGTGGCACCCACTGGTCCTTTGGGGAACAGGGTGGGATATAAATTAGATTGATAAATCCTTGGACAGAATTCCTCATCAACCCTGACACATGAAATACTTTCCGCTAAAGACCTCTGGAATTGGAACCATCTGCATGCAAACCAAATGCTTGTACCTCTGAGCAATAGCTCCTCCCCTTACATACATCTCAGCTACCATCAGAAATTATAAAATACTTGAGGGCCAAAGTGATCACTACATCTGCAAAACTCTGAATGAGCTGTTTACTCAGGAATGTGTAGTTTTCATTGGCAGTGGAATCAAGCAACCCAACCAGCAGACTCTTCTGTTCTTTTGTAAGACAAACTACAATTGAAGTGGTATGTCTGCATTAACTGATGGATCAATGTTTTTAAAAAAAAAATTGAGAAAAGAAAAGCATAATATTCCAAATTAGAATCTTTCTAGTGGAAGCTAATGAGAGTGGATGATTTGGCGCTGGGTTTTGCCAGAGAAGGGCTTCAAATCTGCTTCAGTTCTTGTTCCCTCTTAAAAGCTCAGTGATGCACATAAGAGAAAGATGGGGACATTTCCCTTCATATACTTCTCAGTATTATCTTTCCATAGCCAGGAGATCAAATCTCCCTCTCGAGGGTAGACATATCTCTCCCCAACATCAGAGAGGGGGATCTGAAAAACCCATAATCCCTGGAACACCTTCCTGGGGAACCATAGGATTGTACCCCAATAGTTTTTGATATTAATAGCCATAAGAGAACTATTGCAAATAGCTATATGTTGTTTGGTCTGATCTATGGTTGTTGTGTCCTTAATGTTAATGCAGTAACAATATCAGCATTGTATTGTTACTTCAAAGATTTCTCTGTGTGACAGTGGGAGTGTTCAGATAGGTAGAAGTTATTCTGAGAAGCAAATAACAGTTCAAGCTTAAACAGATGATCTCCTACTTAAAAATTTCAAACCACTGCTTGTGTTTCCAGTAAGGAGCTTTTGCTTCTGGTGCAAGCTTGAGAGATCTGGCTCTTGTTTGAGTCCAAGAATTCAAGAAAAGCATTTGAAGTCATTTCCAGGTGAAGCTCCCACTCTGAGCACAGCAGCAAAAGGACTGAGAGAAAATCTAAAATTAGTCTGTGATGAAAGGCACCCAGCCTCATCCCATCAGTAGGGGAAAGAGTTACCTTCTGAAACATCTTATGAATCTAGCCATAATAAAATTTGTTCCTGGGATTTGCACTGCAGATCTTGGTGTGTTCAAATATGCGTTAAAGGATATTTGACTTCTATCGTAAGAAGAATATACCACAGAGTTTCAAATGCTAATTAGGACTCTTTGATTGATCTAATGTTGAGCAAGCTTACTTACACTTTGTTCTGATGTTTTATGTACTGGGTTTTGTTTTTTTGTTTTTAGTATTACCCTCAACATGCTCTTTTTAATGTCTTTCATGATTAGTTTAGCCCTTGGTCAGGTTTCCTAGTCTGTTCAGACCACTCCAATTTGCCTGGGGACTTCACACTTATGTGCTAAATATAGATCACTCTCCATTATTCTTTCTCAGTATTTCATGGTTCATTCACTTCGATTTCAGCACTAAATCATAACCTGCCTGAAGAGAAGAGGCAAGTGTGCATTTTTTCATCGTCTTTATGACTGTGCAATCTTCACACAGCACTGGCACAGAATTAATGTCCAGACTTAAGGAAAGGAAGAAGATTCTCTCTAAAGGCTACTTTATAAATTAAGAGTTTGTCTTTTACTGTTGGATAAAGGCTTGGTGCTGTTAGTGTTGTAGTTGAAGTGGCCTTGTAAGGTTGAACAGGATATTTAAGTATTTTTGTTTTTGCTCTGTGGAGTTGACTTGCAGGTGAGCTCTTAAACCGACAATGGTCAAACTCAGTCGTGGATTATTGTATGGGAAGCTGAGCTATTGCATGGTGCTCTGGCATAATTTAGTGCTTGCCATACTTCTCTTGCAGCTCATCCATACCTCCTTTTGCTTCCACACTTTTCAGACACAGGTCCCCCGCTGTAAAGCTCCTTGTTCAAGCAGGCTGCTGCTGTTTTTTGTCTCGGAACTTTCCCCAGAAAACCCTTGTTTTACTGCTGAATTGGAGTAAATGGCTATCCCGCAGAAAACCCAATTGCCATTTGCTGTGATTCAATAGTAAAACGTGGGTTTTCCTGGGGAAAGCTCTGGGACCAAAAAAAAACCCCTCAGCAACGCTCAGACACAGAGTTTTAAAGCCAGGACGTATGCCTAGGAACATTGTACAATCTGGATGCACCCCTTAGTTGTGTGATAGCTAAACCTGCCAAAAAACAACAACCAGGCTCTTCAGACATTACATTGTTAATGACAGCGTGGCAGCAACTTTCATAGTGGTAGACTTCAGATGTTCTGTGACTGGTATTGGAGCAACTGTTGGATCTAGCAGCAAGTAAGCTAGTAAAATGATACCTGAAGAGGAATGTTGCTCCATGCATCTCGCTGCCATGGTGTTTAACACACAAGTATTTAGCTGTTCAGTCTTAAAAAAGTAAGGAAAGGTTTTGCCTTCCACTTCCCTTCTGGGCAGCCTTCTATGGCTCTTCCTGCCCAAGCAGGGACACATATTTCAGTGTGGGTGAGACAAGAATGGCACATTCCATTTCCACCTAAAATTAAAGGGAAATCCTCTGCTTACAGCTACTAGCTGGAACAAAACTTGTGTCAATTTAGAACCATAGGCATAGAATGGTGCAAGAGACAAATGGCAACCTTCTCTCCTCTTCTGAAGTATACAAAGTTTCTGTATATGTAATTAAGACTGTTCCACCTGCGCTAAGGCTTCAGCAAAGGCACCAACCATACCTATGTTAGCTTGCCCAGCCTTAAGATTGACTTCAAAGATGAGATCTCTGGCTTACTGGAAAGTTCCACCAGTCCAGTGGATGATACCAGCAAGAGGAGCTTTTGGGTGGTGGCCCCCACACCTATGGCATTCTTTCATTACAGGGATATATATACGATCCCATCTTTATTTACCTTTAAATGGATTCTGAAGAAATATTTGTTTCAATCTCTCTCTGGCTGAAGTGTTGTGTGCCAGGAGTTTTAACTGCTGCTGATTTTTGATTGGGGCGGATAAAGTATAATGTATTTAATTGTTTAAGTTGTTTTAATTTTGAGAGCCTCCTTGGGAGGGCTATGGCATGAAGACCAGGATAAAAATCCATTCATAAATTTTAAAATAGTATGATGTCAGCTCCCAACACTTCCAGCAGCATTCAGAGCTGTGTATTGTGTCCTGCCTGCTCAGCAGAAGATAGAAATGGACTCAAAATGATTCTGTTTTAATCTAGATGTCAGGCGTGTGGCGAAACAAAATAGTGAAATATTATTTCCTAAACCATTTCACTTTGTCTTAGTTGTAGGAAGAGGGACTATATACAGTGAACCAGATGATAAATTATATGTGTATAGCATTCCATGAAATTGCAGGTGTTTGACACAAATATGGAGAGAATATAATTTTACTCTGTCTCAAGCTGGTTCTTGGAGGGTTTGTTTGTTTGAGAATAAGGTGTGTTTCAATTTTACGAACTTGTAAGCTTTTCAATCTCCCAAAGAGGAGTGTTTTACTCTGAAATGTTTTGAACTACAGTGAAGTATGTTGTACTACATACAGTGAACCAGATGCTATATTAGCATTCCATAAAATGGAATTATTTAGGATACTCCTTATGTGACTGAGACTGTTAAGGAAGTTACGTAAAACTCCTCTGCAGATGCTGAAGGAACTTGCTTTTCCTCTCTTCCCCTACTTGAATGCTCTGTTAGATAACTGTTTTAAAATAAATATCCTTGTGTTAAAACTAAAATGCAACATACATGTAATTTGGTGGAAACACTAGTATTCATACCACATGCATTATTTACAAATAAGGAGGAACATGGTTGGTTTGTTTGTTTTCTATTACTGCGATTAAAACCATTGTATAGTTGTATTCATTTACCTGGGAATAATCTCCATTGAACTCTCTTCTGGATAACGCACATAGCTTTGGGAGGTTTGTTTGTTTGTTTGTTTGTTTGTTCATTTATGTTAACTCTGTTAATGGCATTTGGACATAGACCAGAAGAAGATGTCTTCTACCAAGCGTCTATTTCTCCCAAATGTTTGAAATGTAACACTGAACTGTGCTGCAGTATAAAAAATAATAGTAATAATAACTTCAGGTTCAAGGAGCTACTGGCCCTTCAGTCATCTGAGCCAGGAACTTACATTATTTCAATTAAAAATCATGATCCTCAAATGTTTTGAAAGTGCATGAGGTTCTACACTGGAGGTCTTCATGCTCCCCTGCCCCTTTTAGTCATCTTCACCTCTTCAGGGAATAGTAATAAAGCATAAATGAAAGCACAGAGAAAGCTTCCCTGTTTCACATCTATATGCACCTGATATAAATCTGTTCCCATTTTGCCTTAATGTGTGAAAGGTTTGTATCTTCTGCTTATCTTTGCTTCAGTATCTCTGCTTCAATTTTTTTTTTATTTGCCAAATTTCAGCACTGCTTGCTTCTCCCTACTCTTCTCCCTTGAAACTGCTCTTGCTTTATCTTCTGCCCATTCATATTCTTTTATCTTTCTCTTCTGGCTGCATGGAGACTCTCTGCTGTACAAGTGTAAGTATTTTTGTTTTAAGCTTTGCTGTTTCTTACCTACTTCGTTTTTCTTGCTCCATTTGCTTCTGTAGTGCCTTACTAATCTGTTGGGGGAAATGCCGTACCGTCAGTGTGCAGCTATTAACAGAAACAGGTGACAATTTGGAAGCGAAGTTGGATTTTACAAGAAGAAGAAGAAGAAGAGTTTGGATTTGATATCCCGCCTTTCACTCCCCTTCAGGAGTCTCAAAGCGGCTAACATTCTCCTTTCCCTTCCTCCCCCACAACAAACACTCTGTGAGATGTTCCAGCCAGCGTAAAGTGTGGCGAATTTGAAATATCCCTCAGAAGACATGAGAACAATACCAAGCATAATGTTCACATAGCACTAGTTAATGGCTAAGAAAATCTCTGGATTCAGTTGTGCATTAATGCTAAGATCAGTTTATTGAAAACAAAGCTTTAAAGGAACAGAAGGTAGGGTTTTCCCAGGGGCAAAACTAGGCTTTATTACACCTGAGTCGGAGATCCAGTTTGGCACACCCCCACCCCCACACATACAGGTGCCCCCCTGGAGACTTCACCCAGGGCAAAAAAACCCTGGCTAGCCCCACTGTAGCTGTGGCACTGGTTTCCCTGTCATAGATTTTAAGGTGACATATTTTCTGTTGCACTGCATTGTCTCTGCTTGGCAAATGCCATTCAAGCATGCAATATTCGTACCTTTGACGGGGAGAGGGAGAAAAGGAAAAGAGACTGGATCTGATCTGAATGAAAATGCATTCAGCAAGTTTATGTAACAGGAATAGAGCAGAGGCAGCGGAAACAGGGAAACGTTTGTATATAACCTCTTCTGGAGTCATTTCAAGTCTAATTATGCTAAGCAATGGTGTGTAAAGTTTCCCCCTAATACCAAGATTGAAGCTCTCCGTACATGTTAAAATATAATTTCCGCTTCCAGTTTTAAGAGGATCTAACAGAAATCCCTACTTTTCCCCTTGAGCAGTGGAAGAATCAATACACTAGGTTTCTTGCCAGTTTTTCCTCAGATGCCCACACCCTCTGGCAATTCTACACTTCCATTTCTGTTCTTGATCGTTTGCCAGCCAGGCTATGGTTTCAGGAGGAGCAACAAACACAAGTACTGCAGGTGACATTTGCTATTATAGAGTGGGATACAACAGGTGATACTCTTTGTTAAAACAAAGCAACCAGAAATCTGGAGTGGCGTGCACCACCATTTTGCTTTAGAGTTGGAGTGTAACTTGGGTACTTGGAAGAACATGTTTTCTCTCCTTCTGCGCTGTAGGACTTTTCCTTTTCAATTTGTGAAGGTTTGGTTTGCATCACCTTCAGCATACTGTTTCTGCTTTTCGTGGTCTCTATGAAAAGAGTTACGGTCACATCACAGATGCAAATATTTTATCAAAAGTGGTTATGCAGGTGTGGGTAAACCCATATGCATTGCCACCTGTAAAAATCATATATATGTTCTACAATTCCTACATTTGATGGAATATTTGCTATTCATACTGCATCCTGAAAAAGGAGCAGACACGTGCATTCTCATGCATCCTACATTACACTAGACTAATGTACAGTAGACTAATAATGAAAATATCTTTTAAAATCATACTAATTGGGTTGCCTTTAGGTATGTATGAATGGCGTCTGCTTATCTGTCAATCTTTCTGCTGAACCAAATGCCACTCAAATTCAGCTGTATGGGCAGAACTTTTAAGAAGAATGTCTTAACACAGCTTTCCCCATCCTGGCAGCCTTCAGGTGTTTTGGGTTACAATTCTCAACATCCATGAACATTGGCTAGAGAAGACAGGGGCCGATAGGAGTTGTAGTTCGAAACATTGGAGGGCATCAAGTTGGAGAAGGCTGTCTTAACATATGTAGGTAAAAAATGGCTTGAACATGAGCTTCTGCAGGTACCAAAATGCTAATTAGGTAGAAAATAGATTATCTTGTATACACTTCATTACCATATTCACTCAAAACGTAATAGTTGCCATAGATAGGTAAACACAAGATTCCTCCCTGCTCCATCCCATTTTGCTGAAAACGGAAGAGTTGCCGTTTTCAGCAATCTTCAATTAAGCTTTTAGTATGGCAGCACTGAGCATGTCATAAAAGATTACTTGCATTCAATTTTACCAACTAAAACTGACCTATTGATTTAAAGTCACCAAGAAAATGCGTAGATGATCTTGTGCCCGAAATTATTAATGAAATAAGTTAGATAAACTGTGCTTTCTTTGTATGGCTGGGACAAATTGATCAGTGTATCAGTGTAACAGTTATTAATTGCTCCAGCCTGGTGGCTGTAGGACACAATCACTGTCTCTGCCTTGCCACTACTCTTGTTGTCGTTTAGTCATGTCCGACTCCTCGTGACCCCATGGACCAGAGCATGCCAGGCACTTCTGTCCTCCACTGCCTCCCGCAGTTTGATCAAACTCATGCTGGTAGCTTCAAGAACACCATCCAACCATCTCATCCTCTCTCGTCCCCTTCTCCTTGTGCCCCCCATCTTTCCCAACATCAGGGTCTTTTCCAGGGAGTCTTCTCTTCTCATGAGGTGGCCAAAGTATTGAAGCCTCAGCTTCATGATCTGTCCTTCCAGTGAGCACTCAGGGCTGATTACCTTAAGAATGGATACGTTTGATCTTCTTGCAGTCCATGGGACTCTCAACAGTCTCCTCCAGCACCATAATTCAAAAGCATCAATTCTTCGGCGATCAGCCTTCTTTATGGTCCAGCTCTCACTTCCATACATCACTGCTGGGAAAACCATAGCTTTTACTATACGGACCTTTGTTGGCAAGGTGATGTCTCTACTTTTTAAGATGCTGTCTAGGTTTGTCATTGCTTTTCTCCCAAGAAGCAGACGTCTTTTAATTTCGTGACTGCTGTCACCATCTGCAGTGATCATGGAGCCCAAGAAAGTAAAATCTCTTACTGCCTCCATTTCTTCCCCTTCTATTTGCCAGGAAGTGATGGGACCAATGGCCATGATCTTCGTTGTTTTTTTTGATGTTGAGCTTCAGACCATATTTTGCGCTCTCCTCTTTCACCCTCAATAAAAGGTTCTTTAATTCCTCCTCACTTTCTGCCATCAAGGTTGTGTCATCTGCATATCTGAGGTTGTTGATATTTCTTCTGGCAATCTTAATTCCGGCTAGGGATTCATCCAGCCCAGCCTTTCGCATGATGAATTCTGCATATAAGTTAAATAAGCAGGGAGACAATATACAGCCTTGTCGTACTCCTTTCCCAATTTTGAACCAATCAGTTGTTCCATATCCAGTTCTAACTGTAGCTTCTTGTCCCACATAGAGATTTCTCAGGAGACAGATGAGGTGATCAGGCACTCCCATTTCTTTAAGAACTTGCCATAGTTTGCTGTGGTCGACACAGTCAAAGGCTTTTGCATAGTCAATGAAGCAGAAGTAGATGTCTTTCTGGAACTCTCTAGCTTTCTCCGTAATCCAGCGCATGTTTGATTCTACCTGTACTTGTCCTCCGCTCTTCCCCAGTAGCATGTTGGACACCTTCCGACCTGAGGGGCTCATCTTCCAGCGTCATAACTTTTATATGCCTGTTGTCTTTGTCCATGGAGTTTTCTTGGCAGGGATACTGGAGTGGCTTGCCGGTTCCTCCTCCAGGTGGATCACGTTTGCTCAAAACTCTCCACTATGACCTGTTCATCTTGGGTGCCCTGCTCGGCATAGTTCATAGCTTCTCTGAGTTATTCAAGCCCATTCGCCACGGCAAGGCAGTGATCCATGAAGGGGTGCCACTACTCTTAGGTTTAGTCAGTTAGAATAATAATATTGTTTCATGATCCCCCACTTCCATAAGCAGTAGAAAGTATTTTACACTGTCTGGCTTATTGTTACAAGGCAGTACTGAAGACCTTCGGCATGCTTGGAATGTCTGCTTCTTTATAAATATGCACGCTGTGCACGAGGGAACATGCACCCAGATACAGTGCTAATATTTAAGGCAGCATTCAGTCCTGCAAAAGCAAACAGTGTGTTTATCAAGCCCTCCTTTCCTTTTTCCTTCACTGACTACAGTCCATCTATCTAACAACGTTCTTCAATCCTACTCAAAGCAGGTGGAGCGTGTCCAATAGCCACCATCCACCTGCTATCAAAAGCTCAGTTAACTAAGCAGGAATGTTCCTCTCAGTGTCATTAAAGAAATTGCTTCAATCTAGGCTTTTGTTTAATTATCTGTTTACTTTGCATGGCTTTAACAATATATTGGACATTGTCGTAAATGTAGCGTAATAAGAGCCAGGAAGCTGTAGATCCTGATGACTAGCTGAGACCAGAAGGGGGAATAATCAGAGGCAGGATTCAAGGAGGGTACATGGAGTGAGTGTGTGTGTTGGGGGTGGGGGTGACATGGGAAATATCAGGAAAACAACTGTAAACATAAAATAGCATGTTGTGTTGCATGAACGGAAGGCAGTACAAAAGAAACTCATGTGGAGCGAGGAGGAAAATTTGGGCAGGGGGACTCAGGGCTCTCTGTGCGCATTTAATCAGACCCTGTTTTCCTTCGTAATTGTTGTGCACCAAAGTACCTCAGATTCTAATTAACTGGTTAGCATCATTTAGTTTCTTTTCACTTGTACTTTTTGGTTCAGGAACTGGTTACCCAGACAACAACAAGATAATAGGAATAGGCTCATCAAGCTTACAGAAGAGGTACCCCCACCCCCACCCTAAATCTGTATCCTTTCCTATTTTGATTCTGTGGCCTTTTTTTGTTTGCCGCAGTAGTATGAAGTAAATTATTTTAGGGGTTTCACCTGAAGCTCTTCCCTGTTGAGTACTACTGTTGCTTATAATGAGATTATTCTGATGATGGTCCATACCTGAAGTTCTCAGTACGGTGCTGATGGGCACAACAATGCCCTTTGATACTCTACTTGTGGTCCCCCCCCGCCCCTCCCTATTTTTATTGTGTTTGCTCTTTCTTTGTTTTTTTACTTGAGGGAGTTGGATTCTTTCCTTTGGCTTTTGTTTGTTTAGGGTGTTTTGCCTTCTTTTTTTGTCTGTGCTTTATTTGGATTGGGGGGGTTGGGGGGAGGGGTGTAGGTAGGCCAAGAACAAACTTAAGTGCTTAAGTCCTAGCACTAAGCCAAACTAGGTCACACCACAACAGGAGGACCAGGGGAGGAACAAAGCAACCACAGTTCCTGTTGTGAGTACGCACACCCTCAGATGTTCATGCTTAGGTGTGAACTGGCCAGATAAACTTTGTATGAAGTGAAGTTTGTTCAACAATTTTTTTCTGTGCTGGCTTTCTCCACTGTGACTTACATTTGATTAAAACAAATAATGCATAATGCTACCTAGCAATACTTTCATCGTTGGGCAGTAGTAGCATTTATTTATTTATTCAGCCATTTGGAATTTCCGTTCATTATCCCTTCTAATGGCACTGACAGCTGAAAAGGCTCTAGCTAGACTTGAATTCACCCGTCTGATCCTGCAAGAAAAACTTGAGCAAGATAATCCCCTAGGGCTTCATTTCTCTTTTCAGCTGGTGTGAACAGGTAGATCAACCAAACTGGAGGCTAGATTGTTATATCAAAGAGGAAACTCCCATTCAGAGTTCATTGGGTTCTAGAATGAGTAACAAGTATATTTGTAGGTCCATCGTTTCATTAATTTCTTTTTGGTCTTTACATTCAGGCTTTGATTTATCACTGTGAACTCTACTCTTATTTTGAAAGTAAATAATGTATTCAAGTACAGTGATTCCAAAAGCGCAGGTTTTAAGCAAAAGTGTACACAGTGAACTACTAACCAGTTACAGTTGAAACCCTTTATGCTGAGGCTGCCTAATACAATGAGTATTTCATATATTGTTATAACTCATAAAAGATAGAAAGGAAAGTTGTGAATATTGTGGCAAAGGTCAGCTTTGAGTAGAAAACATTAGGTTTATTTTATTGTAGCATTTTAAAACTACAATAAGTCAATCCCCAAAGCATTGTATAAGGATATCACCAAAATTTGATAAATTCACAAAAACGACACTATGCACAATTTATAGTAAGGAATTCATCTGTTCTCTCTCTCTCTCTCTCTCTCTCTCTCTCTCTGTGTGTGTGTGTGTGTGTGTGTGTCTTCTTTCTTTCTTTCTTTCTTTCTTTCTTTCTTTCTTTGTCGGTATAATGCCTAAAAATAGAAAACACCATTCAAAGGTAGCTTGACTAAAAATAACGCTTAGGATAATGCCTCCATTGTTGAATAATAATACTTTTTTGTGAAATCTCAGTAACTTTTTAAAAATCAGATGGCACTATGTGACATTGCTCCTTTTCCAACCACATTTCATCAAATGTGATGAATTTGCACTCATTATAAAGTCTGAACACCAGGTTTGAATGCTTTCCAGCACAATAAATGATCATTATGAATGATTCTGAAGACAGAAAGCTTAATTAACCGTTACTTGATTAACAGATCACTTGATTTCTGATCCAGAATTAAATGAGCTTTGCTTTTGCTCCATCTTTCACAGCTGTGTTGACTTCATAATATGAAGAATATATTCCAGTCCTACTCAGAGCTAACAGCTGCACTGGTACAGCTAACTTTTCTGTCCGCACTTATGGCATTAAGTTCTGCCATCTTTTCATTCTGCAGATGACTCCTAAGTCTAAAAGGAAGAGTATCCACAGTAGAATGCTGAGGCCTGTATCCAGAGCTTTTGGTAAGTGGTTGTTTCTTTTCACAATTTATTAAGCTACTTCCTTAAGATTTATAAGATTTACATAAATTGACTTTTATAAGATTTACCTAAATAGACCAGGGAGGGGGAATCTGTGACTGTGGAGAATATGATGATGGACTACAATGAAGGACCCATCCCTGTTCTAGAATATAAGCATTATTTGGTCTGTTGCTCTCATCTAACCTTATACAAATTAACAATTCAAAATAGATACTGATGCTCACGCTTCTTTAGGGGTGTTAGTTGTGCAGGAACCTGTGTCTACAAAAAAAGATGAAATATTTTGATAACTACAATTCTATATTTAAAGACATTATGAGTGAAGATAGTTTAGATGCTGTAGGCCTGGTCATTGTCAAGCCTCAGGCCCTCGCATGCTTCTCCCTCCCTTCTTCCTTCCCTTATGGACTCTGATCCCCTCATACCCTTTCTGGTTTAAGACATCCTATAGTTCACCATTATATCCAAACCAGAATTGGAAACTATGTACAAACCATAATTTCCAGTTCTGGGTTGCCACAAACCAGGGAGTGCAGAAAGGGTGGGGTGAAAAAGTGATCCAGAGGCTCAGATTCAATCATCAAAGCATGATTTGTCATTATTCCAAACTATTTCATACGTGTCTGTTTACAAATGCCATTTCCCACTGCGGGGGCTTATTGACAGGGTTATGCCTATGTTAACAAACCTGACCAGAAAAGGAGAGGTTCAAATATAATAAACTTCAAATATTTCTCTTAGAGATGGAGTTTGACTTGGACAAAGCATTGGAAGAAGTTCCCATCCACATAGAAGACCCCCCATTCCTTACCGGAAGAGTGGACAAACGGACTTCTGGGCTTATCTCAGAGCTGCCTTCCGAGGAAGGAAAAAAACTGGAGCACTTTACAAAACTAAGGCCTAAGAGGAATAAAAAACAACAGCCCACGCAAGCTGCGGTGAGTGAAAATCTTGGTTGTGATATTTTACTTCATAGGAGAGATAGCTGAGTCGGTGGAGCAAGAGACTCTTAATCTCAGGGTTGTGGGTTCAAGCCCCACATTGGGCAAAATTGTCCTGCATTGCGGGGAGTTGGACTAGATGACCCTCAGAGTCCCATCCAACTCTACCATTCTAGAATTCTTATTATTCCATTCTTTAAATAGTGTGCAAGCTTTAAGCCATGCTTTAAGATTTCTGATAGCCATGTTTTTCTTTCCTCTTGTCAGCACTCTTCATAAGAAAAACTGTTGCTTCTCAAACCCATACACAGTTATGGCTTTTGACAGCCATAACTGGCAATATAGAACCTCCAGAGGCTTCTATATTAAGTAAAACTATGTGGGTTAAACCACAGAGCTTAGGACTTGCCGATCAGAAGGTCGGTGTTTTGAATCCCTGCGACGGGGTGAGCTCCCGTTGTTCAGTCCCAGCTCCTGGCCACCTAGCAGTTCTAAAGCACGTCAAAGTGCAAATAGATAAATAGGTACCGCACCGGCAGGAAGGTGAACGGCGTTTCCGTGCGCTGCTCTGGTTCGTCAGAAGCGGCTTAGTCATGCTGGCCACATTACCCGGAAGCTGTATGCCGGCTCCCTCGGCCAATAAAGCGAGATGAGCGCCGCAACCCCAGAGTCGGCCACGACTGGACCTAATGGTCAGGGGTCCCTTTACCTTTATGTGTCTTATCAGGTGAGTACGACAGCACCTCAAGATGGCGAACAGAATGGTCTTATGGGAAGAGTGGATGAAGGCGTTGACGAATTTTTCACTAAGAAGGTGACAAAAATGGATTCAAAGTAAGTCTTATTCTTCAGCAAGGTACAGTAGCTGAAGCTGCTGTAGATATTTGGGGGTGTTTTCTGTCTTTAAAAATTCAAAATAGGTGAAACTTTGGACTAAGGACATGAAATTTACAGCATGCGTTAGCCTCCGTGAAAATATGGAAAAAATGATGTATTGTTGGCATATTACTCCTGTTAAGCTTGGAAAAATGTACAAGACTGAAGACAAAAGATGTTGGAAATGTAAAAAAAAAGAGGGCGACTTCCATCATATGTGGTGGTCATGTGAAGAAGTGAAGAGGTTCTGGGGTTCTATCTATGATGAATTGAAAAAGATACTGAAATATTTTTTTTCCTAAAAAACCAGAAGCATTTGTTCTGGGAATGGTCGGTGAGGAGATTAGAAAAGAAGATCAAACCATGTTCCAGTATGCAACGACAGCAGCTAGACTACTGTTGGCACAGAACTGGAAATCATCTAAAATCCCAACTATTAGTGAATGGCAAAACAAGCTATTTGAGTACTCTGAGTTAGCAAAAATGACACAGAAGATCAGGCACCAGAGTAATAAAATCTTTATTAATGATTGGAATAAATTTATATCATACATGGAGAAAAACTTAGGTAACATTAAAATAACAGTAGGTGAATTATAGAATCTGCAAAGTAAAGATAAAGGTAGAAAGAAGGAACTGCAAGAAGAGTATCAATGGGATATAGCTTAAATCGTGGTGGAGGGAAGTCAGAATGATGTTATGATAATTAATACTTTTGGAGAAATGTATTTACGTCTTGATATTTTATTGTCTACATCTGTTTATTTTGCGATGTCTTTTTTTTTTCTTCTTCTTGTGATTTTAAAAGAGTGAATATTGGAAATAAAAGTTATTATAAAAAAACAAAAAACAAAAAAAATTTCAAAATAGCAATCTGTGTATCTGAAGAAGTGTGCATGCACACGAAAGCTCATACCAAGAACTAACTTAGTTGGTCTTTAAGGTGCTACTGGAAGGAATTTTTTTATTTTCAAAATAGCAAGTACATGACACTGCTAGCACTAATGTAATAGACGTAATTGTGCCAATAGTAAGTTAAAGTGATTTATATATGCTAAATACGTCTATATCCATATATTTGGGTTTATGTCACCATAGTGCCACTTAGGTTCATTGGAATTCTTTATGATTGCAATTTAAGCAGAAGAGCCATTCTTTTAGGAAGCTGCCTTATACTGAGACCATTGATGCTCAGCATCTTCCATATTTACTGGCAATGGCTCTCCAGAGTTTGAGGCAAGGAGTCTATTCTAAGCCGCATCCGGAGACGCCAGGGATTGAACCTGGGAACTTCTGCATGCAAAACCTATGCTTCACCATATTTTGGTGACGTTCCAGTGCTACATGCCATGGCACGGCACTGCAGGGCATTGTGTAGGATTAAAGAGTGGCATAAACAAGGGAGGCTGAGGAGGAAGGCAGTGGTGAGGAAAAGCAGACAGTGAAACAAGTGTGCCAAGCAGTACTTAAATGCTGCATTTCCTCTTCAAAGTGGTTTAGGGCAGGAGGGATGATTTTGTTCACCTGAAGCAATTGCAGGTACAGTGGTACCTCAGGTTACATACGCTTCAGGTTACAGACTCCGCTAACCCAGAAATAGTGCTTCAGGTTAAGAACTTTGCTTCAGGATGAGAACAGAAATTGTGCTCCGGCGGCACAGCAGCAGCAGGAGGCCCCATTAGCTAAAGTGGTGCTTCAGGTTAAGAACAGTTTCAGGTTAAGTACGGACCTCCGGAATGAATTAAGTACCACTGTATTTTGAGGTTGGTATCAAAATTCGGTACCACACAAAACCCTCGTTTCCTTGACTAAACAGAATGTGTTCTTACTTGATTATGCTATTTTATTCATTTTCTTTTTATTTATTCATTACATTTTCATAACGCCCTTCGTCATAAGATCTCAGGGCGGTTCACAGAATAAAAATACAAGATAAAAACACAAGTATTAAAGCAAAACAACAAACCACCCCCTTCCCACAGACACATTTAAAAGGCTGTGGAATATTAACCAGCCAGAGGCCTGGTTGAAGAGGAATGTTTTTGCCTGGCACCTAAAAGTATATAATGAAGGCACCAGGTGAACTTCCCCAGAGAGAGGTATGATAACTCCACATAACTGTGTCTCTGGTAGACATAATCTACCAGAGAAGATTGACTTCTCTGGTAATATAAAATGCATTCTTTATTTAGAGCCAGCATTACCATGGAATTTAAGCAAGGAGAATTTAATACAGTACTGCACCAGATTCCCTTGGGAGGTTGTGGACTCTCCTTCCTTGGAGGGCTTTAAGCAGAGTTTGGGTACCCATCTATCATGAATGCTTTATCTGAGATCCCTGCACTGCAGGGGGTGTTGGACTAGTTGACCCTTGAAGTCCCTTCCAACTCTACAGTTCTATGATGGCTCAAAACTGTGGTTAGTCAAAATACCACTGAAAGCTTCCAATCTCCTTGTGATCTCGCCAGATATGGAGAGCAGAAGCACAATAGTCTATGTAACACTAAACCGTAGTTTAGCATTATGTCCAAATGAGGCCATTATGGCTTATGTGCCCTTTTCATCTATTAGGAGATCCTCAACAAAAGGCGCGGACACAAATGATTCCAGCGAAGCCACTGATGAAAAGAAGAAAAGAGATTCTCGGAAAAGCGGCTTTCTCAATTTAATCAAATCTAGATCAAAATCTGAACGTCCTCCAACTGTTCTGGTGTCGGAGGACCCCTCAGCACCCAAAGGTGCTGCCAAAGGCCCCACAGCAGACACTGCAAAGAAGGAGGTTAAATCGACTGAACAGAATGGCAACACTGAAAAAAATGAGGAACTGAAAACGCCAGACTCAGTAGAGGAGGGGTCTTCAGAGGATGCCTCAAAGCTTGAGAAGAGTGACAGCAAAGGCAGTCCTCAAGGAGGACGTCGGTATGGGGTGCAAGTGATGGGTAGTGGACTTTTAGCAGAAATGAAAGCTAAGCAGGAGCGCAGAGCAGCATTTGCACAAAAGGTGAGTGATATTTTCATTTTAATGGTCCGAGCAGTTCATTTGAGGGCTTACACAGAACAACATAGCTAAATAATGGCGGCCAGCTTGAGGCATTTGATTCTGACCAAAATAGTTATACTCAGAATTGCCATTAGGACTTATGGTTTCTATACTTTTGTATTTGTTATTTAAAAATTAGCACGTTTGTTTAAGTGTTGACGTGACAGCTGGCTGCTTAAACGTACCTGAGGTAGGAACAAAAACTATTAAGGAATTTACTACTTGATGTGCGACCTAGTACAATCCTACTACAGTTGCTGGTAAGGAGCAGGTGTGTGCTAGATGAAAAGATGGCAAATGTTGGGCGGGGTGGGGGTGTTTTTTGTGTGAATTCGCAGGAACAGTGAAAGATCAGTGAATAGGGGATTAGTCTTCTCTCCAAGCAAATATTCGGCAGTGGTCTTGCTCCACCTAGCGTTTGAAGAGATTTTAATATTAGCTCTAGGGACAAATGCAGTGCAAATAAGACCAAGTAGCATGGCTTAGTTAGCACTTGAGATGGTTTAAAACAGAACTCTCCAGCAAGCAACGGTAAGACTAATGAGATTTGGGAGATGGTATTGTTTGCAGTTGCTATGAAGTGCAGTTAGATATCAAATAGGTTAAAAAAATACATGCGATTTCCCACTTACGTGGGGATTACGTTCCCGAGTACCACACGTATATGTGAAATTGGAATAGATATTATTGGCCTAATCCAACAAGTTACAAAATCTGGTGTTGGCTAGAAAGAGTGAAGAAACTCCAACCAAAAAGCCTTAACCTCCAGGATTTTTTGATGCAGTTGATAAAAGTTATTTAATGTTTTATTCCTGTGTGATGTATGTTCCTACTTTGTAATTTATGTGCATTACCTTATTTATGTGTAGAAATGGTTTTAGCTATAAGATATGGGTACATGATAGTAAATCTATTTTATTTCTGACCTAGTTTACTAAGATGAAATTCTATTATCTAGAAATTTCATCTCCAAAGATAAAAAGAGGATGCCAGGAAGTTGATTTACAGCAGAGGCAGGTGTCCCTAATGGGTTTAATGGGGGGGGGGGACAAATTTCCCGGATGCTCGTCCCATTTTTATTTTTATTTATTTTAATTTTGCCAAGCATGTAAAGCTAAACGTGCACACATTGAAGATGTGTTCAACTTTTAGAAAATACAGGGAGAAGAATGCTTTCAAAGCAGCAGTGGGGAACCTGTGGCTGCCCGGATGTTATTGGACTCCCAACTCCCATCAGCCTCAGCCAGCATGGCCAACAGTGAAGGATGCTGGGAGTTGTAGTTCATCAACGTGTGAGTTGTCACAGGCTAGCCATCTTCCCAAAGCGTAGATTTTGCTTACGGTAAATGTAAACTCAGGGACCCAGGTGGCGCTGTGGGTTAAACCACAGAGCCTAGGGCTTGCCAATCAGAAGGTTAGCGGTTCGAATCCCTGCGACGGGGTGAGCTCCCATTGCTCGGTCCGTGCTCCTGCCAACCTAGCAGTTTGAAAGCACGTCAAAGTGCAAGTAGATAAATAGGTACCGCTCCGGCGGGAAGGTAAACGGCGTTTCTGTGCACTGCTCTGTTCGCCAGAAGCGGCTTAGTCATGTTGGCCACATGGCCCGGAAGCTGTATGCCGGCTCCCTCGGCCAATAAAGCGAGATGAGCGCCGCAACCCCAGAGTCGGTCATGACTGGACCTAATGGTCAGGGGTCCCTTTACCTTTACCTAAACGTCAACTCAGGGTGTTCAATAACAACTAATTTAGACTACACATCCTATAATGCAGAGATGTACTTGTAAACCAAGGACTGCTGAAATGTGATAGTTATTTACTGTTGTTCAGATGTGATGTAGCACAGTGTCAAGAAAAGCGTTCAATGCCATATAAAAACTGATCAAGTCTGGGCACACAGGTGGTAGTAAATCTAAAGTAGGACAAGGGAGTTCACGCGACTTCATAAAGGCATCCTGGTTGCCACCTGTTTGAGTACAGAAGTAGGAGAGCCATTGCTCAGGGGTAAGGCATCTGCTGTGTTTATGGAAAGTCTCAGATTCAGCCCTGGCACCTCCAGGTAGGGTAGGGGGTGCCCCCCCCATATAGAACCCAGGAGAGCCACCGCAATTCAGCGTAAATACTGAGCTGGATGTGCTACAACAGCCTGATTCCATATAAGGCAGCTTCTTATGTTCCTAAATGGGATTTAAACTGCTTGAATGGGATTACAATTAAGTTTGCGCACAATGCTACTTTGATATCATCATGGGGAAATGATGTTCTGTTAATAGATTCATTTTTTTAATGAAACCGTAAGTACATGGAGGCCAAAAAAAAGGCTGTTCAGAATTTTCCCCCCCCTTGCAGAGTGAAGAAAGTGCAAGAGAAATGCAGATATGCAACGAGATTGGAATAAATATTTATCCAGCCTTGTTGAATTAATTCCTAACACCTTTATGAATAAAGTTAAAAACAAAAATGTGAACCTGCAGTGAAAATAATAAAGCTAGATGTAAAAAAGAAAGAAAGAAAGACAGCTGATAGACCAGCAAAGGGCAGCTACAAGGATCTCAGGCCTTAATAAAGGCCACCAAAGGCAGAGGTGAACAGGATGGAGTTTACCAGGGACCAAAAAAGATTGTTGAGTAGGTACCAGGTGCACATGTCTAGGAAGGGAGCTCCACCATTCGAATGAATTCCCCCCCCCCCGGTGGTCCTTAAGATTCCTGGGCCCCAAGCCATTCAGGGCTTCAAAGGCTAAGGCACTCATCTCACCACTTTTAGCCCAGAAACATACTGGCAGCCAGTATAGGTATTTTTATACCACCAAAATATATTCTCTTTGACCGGTCCTTGTTCGCAGTCTGGTTGTCCTGTTTTGTACCAGTTGGAGTTTTCAAACATTCTTCAAAGGCTGCCCAACATAAAATGGACAGAGAGATGTTTTAATTTCATGTTTGTTACCCTGGAGTCCTTGGCAAAAAGAAGAACAGGATATAATTGAAATAAGAATATGAATAATGATTGATTTAATGATGATGGGGATCTTGATGATGCTAGTAATCATAGTCCAGAGCCTTGGAAAATGGTGGTCTATCAACCAAGTTCAGAGAATTCTGCTAATTTTCAAGGATTCCTTATCACACTTTTCTTTCTTTCTGTTTTAAAGAAATTAGGGAATGATTCAAGAGACTCAACAGATCTCTCAGTGAATTCAGAACGGCTGGATGGAGGTGCTACAGGTGCGTTGCTATTAGTAAAATGCTACTTCATTAACTAGTGTCCACAAGCTTGCTGTTGCTGATCAGTTAGTACAAATGAATGATTAAAAGTAATATAGTTTTTGTGAATGTACTTGATTGTTAAGAGTGATTACAGCCATGCAGATCGAGCCTTATCTGCACAATACCATGGAAATTAGTTTCCATTTTCCTCATATCCACACCTTGCCGTGCAAACTACACCTGCTCAAATTCCCTGCACAACTGCCCTCTTTTACATCTGGCCTCCTTGACACAACCCCCTTTTGAAATCTTGCTTTTTTTTAAAAAAAAAGTGCAATTATATTAACTCATATCCTGTCCAATTTTTACATAGTAGAGACATGTTACGTATATTTGTGAAAGCTGACCTACTTTGCTATATTCCTTGACTCCCTCTGTAGGGCAGAATTCTGATCTGTCTTACGTGTAGCTGGTGTCAGTTGCTTAGCAGTTTGCTTCATTTTCATTCACTACACTGTGGGGAAGCTAACCTAGAACGCTTCCAACAGGGAGTAATTAACTAGTAGCATCCTCTATGCCAGGCCTGGAAATCAAGTTCCAGTCAGCAGTGATGGGAACACAGAAGAAAGTGGTTCTAAGAGTGTGCTGTGGATTTGCCCTCCAGCCTTTATAGATCTGCCTTATGAATGCAAATAGAGACGGAAGAAACGCATTTCAGTTTTTAAGGAATTTTAGAGTGGAAGACACCTGCTAAGAAGTAGAATAGAACCTATTAGTGCCAGAAATAATGTTCATTTGTCTGTGGGTGAAAAAAGGCATTTTTCCATGGTTCCTCACAAAATGTATGTAACTCCTTTAAGGAACTTCAAGGATATAAAATGGCTGCCTGACTTTAACCAATATGTAAAATGTAGCCGCTGTCACTGCTACTTTGGCTTCTCATCTTCTCTTAACTTCTGAAACATCCTAACTGTGTATTTTCTCTTTTTATTAAATGCAAACAACTCCATCTGTGCGAAGCACAGCTGGGCAAAGTGTGGCCCTAGTGAACTTCATATCTGTGTCAAGAAGAGGGGAAATTGGGGAAAGCATTTAGCAGAAAGAGAAGAGGTGGTCTTGTTTGTTTTTGGCTGTGGCTGGTATACCTACTATATGATCCCTGACAGATTGGGCTGTATCCAGCTAAAACAGGTTGGTCCAACATGTGGCCCCATTTGACACACCACTACCCTAGCTCGCATCACCTTCCCAAAGCTGGGTAAGGGAAACACTGGGCTTTGAGAAGGAGCTATCAGGGGTCTGACAGGGTCCTAGTGTCCTCCCACCTCCTTCCCAAGCCTAGTTAGTGCTTTCCCAGCTTTGGGGAGGAGATGGGAGAGCTTTGGGACCCTGCCAGAGCCCTCACTCCTTCTTCCCAAAGCCAGCACCTCACTTACCCAGCTTTGGAAAGGCAGCACAAAGGCTAGGGTGTATCAAATTTTGAACGCCCCACACACAGCAAGGCAGTGTGTGGCCTGGGGGTTCCATGTTGAAGTACTCTTGTGGCCAACTTGGTATGGAAAGTTGGACCACCTAGAAACAGTTTTGCTAGTGTGGGTGCAGAGATTCTTTGACCCTCCAGATGTTGTTGAACTGCAGTCGCCATCATGGTCAATAGCTATGCTTGCTGGGGTTGATGGGAGTTGTAGTTCGGCAACATCTGAAGGGCCAAAAGTTCCACCTTTGCTAATGCAAGGAGTTTAAGCTGCGCAGGTGAACTAACGTGGCTTGTCACCTCTGTGTGTGACCATAAAATCTGTTCTAAGGATTCCTCCAGAGCTGATTTATGCAATGCTCAGGGGGTAGGGAAGTTCTGTTTCATGCTTCCAGGGAGAAAATGGTGTCTAAATGACACATAACCAGCTGCACAAACATTTGCTTTGCTCCCTATATATACAATGTGCATGTGCTAAGATCCTTTTTGGTTTTGACCACATAAGCCTTCTCTTTGAAATGAGCTTAGCTGATGGATACGGGGAGAGGGTTTTGAAGACAACAGAATATATATTGGAAAGAAAGATGTTACTGGTGGGAAAATGTGGTCCATATATTTAAATAATTCTGGGAGAGAGAACATTTAGTTCTCACAGATCTATCTTACAAGAATGTTTGAACATATACCAGTATTTCTCAAACACTCTCCCAAAAATGTGAATTAAAAATTGGAAGAACATCTTGTTCGCATAGATAATACACTTTTAGCCACAGAATGCATGCACACATGTACAAGTCAAAGTACAAAAACATCTATGTAAGGTAGAAGAATGTCTTGGAAAGTGGCCTGCATCCTGAATCACCTAGCTCTGAATTTAGAAGTAAAATAGCAGGTAGCTGGGCCAAGTTATGAGTTTGGGATATAATGTTCTGCATTAGTTGACTGGCCAAGTAGCTTCAGTAGGATAGCATGATGTTCAGTAAGTAGAAAAACTGCTTTCTCCATTTGACACAAAAAACCTACATGTTATACATGTGTGTGTATATAAGCCTAGCATATATAAGCTACCGTAGATTCCGACGTATAAAATGACTTTTTAACCCTGGAAAAGAGGTTTAAAAGTCGGGGGTCATCTTATACACCGGGTACTACCTCCGAGGCAGCAGTGGGCACCGGGCGGCTTCCTCCCAGTGTGGAGACCGCCACCCGCTGTTGCTTTGGAGGCTGCCGAAGCTGTCGCCACTGCAGCAGCTGGGGGGTCGTCTTATACACCCAGTCGCCTAATACGCCGGAATCTACGGTATATATATTTGAGAATAAAAAAAGAAAGCATCACCCAGGCAGACTTAAGCATCTTTATGTTCCTTAGAATTCCAGGATGGTAATTCACAGGCCATTGTATTTTATAGAACTGTGAAATACATCCACCCCAAAACAACCTTCAAGATGTTTGTGTGATTAGCCATCCTAGGTTGAATGGTGGGTGAATCAAGATCCCTTGGCTTTACTGAGGGATTTTGGCTCTTTCTCTGTTGACCTGTCTGGACACCAGTCTTCAGGGCAGCTCCACAGCGATTTTCAGACTTTCACTGACATAAGGGCTGGATCTACATTGATCTTCTGAACGCTATTAAATATAACACTCTAGAAAGCTTAATGGCAGTTTTCCATTGCTGGTGGCTCACTGCTCTGTTGGTCACATTTTCACAACACCTTTTTAACGTTATAAATGACGAGAGTAGATCTGCCCAAGGTCCATTGAGATATTTGGGGGCTTTCTAAGCCTCAGCCCAGTTTCTCTCTGCCTCATAAAGCTTTCTGTTGGAGCACACAGCTGTTGCCAGACCTCAGAGAATAATAGGATGGTGGTGATATTTTCTGACAGTAAAGGAGTAAGTATTCTGTACTCACACACTCTCCATATCATCAGGCTTGTGTCTAATGCTCAGGTGTTCCTCTATGGAAACTGACTATATCAGATTATCCCACTCATTCCCTCATGTCTTACAGTCATCAACCTGGGCCCCATTGAGGAGCCAACCATGTACCCTACGTCCTGCTTAAAGTGCTAATGACCAGGAGAATCAAGCCAGTTTCTAAAGTCAGAGTAGTGATATATCGGCCCAAATCATTCCAGGAATCTGGGCACATTCTCCTTCTAAAGCTCCCACAGAGATGGAAAATCTATTGGATGTCTCACTGATATTGCTTGTCAATGACTATATTCACATTGGTCAGAAAAGAGGACACTTGGGGAAAAGTAGCAGCTTTTATTTTTCCTGAGTAACTTTCAGTCCACACACATCCCTCTGTGTTTTTCTCTGCACCTACTAGAGGCTAGAAACTTTTTAATACGCTGCACCCCTGGTCTCAATGTTCGCTGGGTCCTTTTGTTTCAGTTACCAAGCTCCACCAGTCTTCTCCGGAGAACCGGTTTGCCCTGAGTAAAGGTGACTCTGTTGTAACCTCATCAGAGAAAATCACAAAGGCTGAACCAAAGACAGAAGTTGGGGCCAGGACACGAAGTTCTTCCAGCACACCTACCAGCCCAAAGCCTCCACTCCAAGCAGTAAAGCCCAGCCTAGCAGGACGGCCAACAGTTCCTCAGAAGCCACGATCTGCCTCTCGGACTGGTGAGAAGCCTCTGTACACTATGCTAGCATTAGCACAATGGCTTATGTGTGGAAAAATCAATAGTTAAATACCGAAGAGAAAATTCAGAAGATAAGATAATGGTTATTATTTTGTTTGGCAGCGTTTTTCAATTGTTCTCTGCTAATCCTGACTAATCTTTTAAATGCTAGAAATGGGATTGCAATGGTAAATTATAAGAGAGAATGAGATATTCCCCTAAACACTGAGGTACTAATTTGTAGCCTTTGCATTATAGTACTTCCCTAAAGGTCTCAAAGATTACTACATTCTTCTTGTGTCTGATTAGGCAAATTGTTTCCCCACATTTCTGAATATTGAAATACAGATTTTTAAAAACTTTTTTGAGGCTTTGTTGGAACATATTTAAACAACTTCTTAGGCCCTTCTATTGTGCTTTATTGCCACGTAGCCCTTCAGCACTTTCATTTCTTCCAGCTTACCCACTTTGGAGAGGAGACTCTTAGCTTTGAGGCTGTTCCTCCTCTATCATGCTTTCAAAAACTAAATCAGTACATTTGGGTGGGTGGGTTGGTTGGTTGGTTGGTTGGTTGTGTGAGGGTTTATGTGAACGAATTTCCTAGATACTGTGCAGCTGGTGACTGAATTTTTCTGTGTGCACACTGTGTTTCCACAGAGGATATCCCAGAGTCTCCATCTGGTCCAGGTTCCCCTAAAACTGCTCTTCTTCCCCCCATTCTGAAGAGGGTTCCTTCTGATAAAGAAAAAGATGGACAGAGCAGCCCCCAACTAGCTGTCAGATCTCTTTCACACGAAGGTGAGAATGCTAGTATATTTCTCCAGCCCCCCCCCCTTTTGTATAATATTCAGGGGTCAGCAAACTTTTTCAGCAGGGAGCCGGTCCACTGTCCCTCAGACCTTGTGGGGGCCAGACTATATTTTTTTTTGGGGGGGATGCACGAATTCCTATGCCCCACAAATAACCCAGAGATGCATTTTAAATAAAAGGGCACATTCTACTCATGTAAAAACACACAGATTCCTGGACCATCCGCAATCCAGATTTAGAAGGCGATTGGCCCAGATCCAGCCCCCGGGCCTTAGTTTGACTACCCATGGTATAATTGTTCGTGTCCTCAGCTATTGGAAGTCAGTTTGCAAAGTTCCTGATTCTGAATATGACCTTAATGTCTGGTCATAATAATGTGTTAATTTACCTATATTATCTGTTCTAATTGCATGCACGCACACGCCTCGCCCTTCTGCAGGGTTTGTTTCCATTCTAGCCCATGGTGCTAATTATATCTCCCATTATCTTTTGTGTTATCTGCAGCCTCCATCATTTCTTTCTCGGTCATAGGGCCAAGCTAGGCAGGAGGCTAATGTTAAATGCATCTTTACATTTAACATGCAGGGTTTTCAAAACAATTCAGCTAGCATTCTCCAGAGGGGCTGGTAGTTACTGTGACAGCAGGAGGCATGAAGACAGAATTTAATCCTGCTGCAGCCCTGCAGAAAATGCTGCCTCTGAAGCTGATATTTCCCTGGGCATCAAATGCAGATTTCCTACCAGTGCAAATACCAATTTGTGGGGAAGAATTTTCCTCAAGACCTCAGCATGCAAGGGCAAGGTTAAATTGCCCCTCCTCATCTGTTGTTATCCCGATAAATATCACTCCCACTCCCTAAGCTGGTGCAGTATTCACATTTCTAAAAACCTGCGCATTAGATACAAAGAATCCTTCTGTGTACCATCTGCTTTGACCCAGAGAACTCCTGTCATTGGCTGGCAGAAGTTGAATCTCAATACAGATTGCGCTTAGGTCCTGCTTCTGGTTGGCCATTGTGAGAAGAGGGAGGTGGACTTCATAGTCCATTCACCTGTTCTAGCAGACTCTTCACAAGTTCTTTCATTAAAAAAGCTCTACAGTGCTCCATCTGCTGAGTAAGGGAGGTACGGTGATGCTCACAGACATTTCACACATTACAAAGAGGCAAAACTGGATTTTTCATTCATTCATTCATTTTATTTGTATCCCATTTACACACACACAACCACAACCATGCTCAAAGCAGCGTACAACAAAGAAAACAGGAGTGCATTTCAAACAAACACTGCAAAACAACTCCAAAATAACGTAGCAAAACAATAGCAAATATAAGAACATTAAAAACCTACATTTCAATACTATAAATGTAACAAGATTACTGAAACAAGGTGCAGCATCCAATAGCAAAAATAACAAGGGAGCTCCAAGGTTTCGCCTTAGTTCTAGAAACACACCTCCTATGATGTTGCTCATAGGCCGTCTCCTGCAGCAGCAGCTGCTTATAAGCATTTTATAAGGTTTCCAAAAGCAAGGGGTGGGGTAACTGAAAACACTCCTCCCATGAATTTTGACCACATGTTCAGCCCCTATAGAAACCTCCAGTCCATCCCAGCTCCCTGGCAAGTATGAAGTGTACGATTAGAACATTTTAGGTGTATTGCTATTGTTACCTCTTGGTATATGTTAGGACTGGTTAAAAGTTATATCCTCCTGCTCCCCTTTTTTAAGTTACAGTTCTGTTTGTGCAACCTATACTTCTGTGTTATGTCTGGCTCCCATTTCACGCTTGCCCCCGTAACTTTATTATTATTCATTTTATTTATTCCCCACTCTTCACCATAACACCCTCAGATTTTTAAAAAGCAGCATTGAAAACAGTTCAAAACAAATGTACGTGGACCAACACACTCAGTTAATTGGTGCCTTTACCAGTAAATCATTGACACAATTTGCTTGGCAAAAATGATGAAAGCATGCAAAATATCAGGATATGTAAAGCATGACATTTTCATTATTTGGGCTGCTAAATTGTATAATACAGTGGTGCCTCGCAAGACAAAATTAATCCGTTCTGCGAGTCTCTTCGTCTTGCGTTTTTTTCGTCTTGCGAAGCACGGCTATTAGCGGCTTAGCGGCTATTAACGGCTTAGTGGCTTAGCGGCTATTAACAGCTTAGCGGATTTAAGAAAAAGGAAACAAACTCGGAAGAACGTTTCGTCTTGCGAAGCAAGCCCATAGGGAAATTTGTCTTGTGGAACGACTAAAAAAACAGAAAACTCTTTCGTCTTGCGGGTTTTTCGTCTTGCAAGGCATTCGTCTTGCGAGGTACCACTGTATAAATAAATGAGGCTAAGAATGCTGCTGATTGAGCTAATCAGGCTTCAAAATCTGAAATAATTTGCCTCGGTCATTTACTGCAGTGAGTGATACATGTGCCTTGCGGGGGCTGCAGATTAAAGGGGCAGGAAATGTTTGCAACTCTGCAACGGATACAACAGTCACATCCTTTATATGGGTTCAGGTAGTAGTACATAGGTCTTTGTCCTATGCATTTTGGCATCAGTTGTTGCCTGCTGTAGAAATCTCCAAGTGTAATATTAATCCAATTCATTTCTGACCCAGTAGCGTATCTCTAGAAAAGGAATGTCCTTATGAGAGGTTCTTGCTTCTGCAGGGAAGGCTGGTTCAGTAAGAAACATTGGGCTGGTTTGCATGTCACACTACAGTGGTACCTCGGGTTACAGATGCTTCAGGTTACATACGCTTCAGGTTACAGACTCCGCTAACCCAGAAATAGTACCTCGGGTTAAGAACTTTACCTCAGGATGAGAACAGAAATCGTGCGGCGACAGCAGGACGCCCAATTAGCTAAAGTGTTATCTCAGGTTAAGAACAGTTTCAGGTTAAGAATGGACCTCCAGAACGAATTCAGTTCTTAACCCAAGGTACCACTGTAAGCCCGAACACATGAGTGTGTAGACTCCTGAGGAGGAGATAGCTGTCCCTTTGCTCTCCCCTTCTTTTGCTGCTGCACAACACTGAGCTAAGCCATGGCTTGGCTTAGCATGTAGTCCAAACTTCTGCTTATTGGTTTAGCTGGCCAGCTAGATCCAATTCTCCATCGCTGCACTAAGTCAAGCTGCTGCTTAGCTCAGCAAAACAACAAGGGAAGAACAAAGAGGCCACAATCTCCTCACCAGGAGCCCTGATACCTGCCCTAAGCCATGGTTTGGCTTAGTATGACATGCCAACCAGCCCACTGGCTTAACATTTGGTCACATTCTCAAGAATCAACAGCACTCTCAATTCTCCATGCTAAACTCCAAATGTAAACAGTGTAACTGCTCAGCGGTTTGATTACGCCTAGTGATTAAGCACCTGTCTCTTTGAAGAGCTGTACTTAGAAAATTAAATACGGTATTTACAAGTTGAGTTTGAAGTTCATTAGTGTCAGTTACAATACATCCCTCCTGAAACCTTTAGTCAACTTAATAGGCATTTTTGTTCAGTGCTTTCCTATCTCAGGTTTATGCTTAAGGAACAGCACAGCAATTCTGGTAACTCTCCTCTGTATAAAGCAGACTAAGTGCTTTAATGTTTAATTCCATATATGTGTGTATATATATATATATATGCTTTCGTAGATTTTCACGGGTACAGGAATGCAGGTTTTGGTGTCTTCGGGTGTCTTCCCGTGTAAGAGTTGGGGTGTCTAGGCGACGTTTCGACGAGGTCTCACTCGTCATCTTCAGGCTGGTGCTTTCGGCTTCTTGTTACTAGAACAGAGCAGGATCTCAGTGTTTGAGTTCCTATAAATACTGTTGAGGGGGTGTGGTGTATAGCCTCCAACGTTCTGGGCAGAGAGGAAGTTCCCAGGTTAATGTGCCTTTTCTTCTTTTGTTCATTAATTACTTGAGGGATATCTTGAGTGATTACTTGAGTGATATTCTGAGTACCACTTAGGAGGGTCATTAGGTGTGGATTAGTTGCTAAAGCTTTCGTGTCTTGACCTCTTGAGCTTGTGAAGAGTTTTTCTGAGAAGATGGCTGTACTGCACTTAGTTGTGCTCTGGCTTGGCTTCGTGTATAGGGGCGAGCTGTGGTTTTGTGCCCTGTGCCAGCCAGATCTGTGTAGGGATTGCAGGGGGGTGCAGCATCCGGAGGTGCCACTATGGTTTGGCTACTGGATGGTGTCTGTAATTTATCTGTGGAGAGGGTCTGGGTTTGGGTCTGGTGTGGTTGATTGGAGATGGCGTTCTGTGTGCCTCTGGTTCTGGTGTCGGTTTTTGTGGGGAGGGCTAATTTCCAGATGTCTGGCAGGCGGGACGTGTCGTCACGCTTGTTCATGTTGTGAGGGTGTTTCTCTATCTCGATGGCTTCCATGATTATTCTCTTGTGGTGATGTTCCATGTTAAAGAGCAATTTGGAATCTGCAAAATTAATTTCGTGTCCTGTTTCTTTCATGTGTTGGTAAAGAGAGGAAGTTTTTTCTTCTTTTTTGACGGCATTCTTGTGTTCTGCGATCCGTGCATTTATTCGTCTGTTTGTTTGTCCAATGTACGTGGCTGGGCAGACTTTGCAGGGTATTTCATAGACCCCTTGGTTTTCTAACTGGATTTTATCTTTTGGGTTTCTGAGGATATTGGCTATTTTTTGGTTGGTGCAAAAGGCTGTTTTGATATTGTGTTTATGGAGGATTTTGCTAATTTTATCTGTAGTGCCCTTGATATAAGGAAGGAGGGCCATGCCATTGTTTTCTTCTGTGTCTTGGTTTTTGGGGGGTGTTTCTTTTTGGATTAGCTTCGTAACCCTGTTTTGCTGGTATCCGTTGGCGATTAACACATTTGAGAGATTCTGTAACTCAGTTGTCAAGTGGTCTTTGTCAGCCAGGCGTTTGGTTCTGGAGATGAGAGTCTTGGCTACGGAGTTTATTTGTGCAGGGTGGTGGTGTGATTGTGCATGTAAGTAGCGGTTGGTGTGTGTTTTTTTCCGGTAGATAGTGTGTCCTAGGGAGCCATCAGGTTTTTTGTAGATTAGGACGTCAAGGAAGGGAAGTTGGTTGTTGGCTTCTATTTCCATAGTGAATTGTATTTTGGGGTGTAGGCTGTTGAGATGTGTGAGGAAGCTATCTAGTTTTTCCTTCCCGTGTGGCCAAATTACAAAGGTGTCGTCAACATATCTGAGCCAAAGTTTGGGTTTGTGTTCTGACTTGTCTAAAGCATTGGTTTCAAAGTGTTCCATGTACAGATTTGCGATGACCGGTGAGAGGGGTGATCCCATAGGTGCTCCTTCTATCTGTTTGTATCTTTGTCCATTGTGGATGAAGTACGTGTTGGTTAGGCAGTGGTTGGTCAGGTCCAGGATGTATTCGGGGGGATTGTATTTGTTTTGAATGGCTGTCAAGGCTTCATTAATGGGCACTTGTGTGAAGAGAGATACAACATCGAAGCTCACAAGTAGGTCATCGGGATGTAGGTTTTGCTTCTTTATTGTTTCTATGAACTGGAAGGAGTTTGTAACGTGTGAAGCGATAGATTCTGCATAGGGCTGAAGTTGCTTAGCGAGAAATTTAGCGAGATTTTGTAGAGGTGAGCCTATGGAGCTGACTATTGGTCTGAGTGGTGTTCCTTCTTTGTGTATCTTGGGGAGACCGTAGAGTTTGGGGCATCTGGATGATTTTTCTCTGGGGATGATTCTTAGCTGGATTTCTTCACTGATAGGAGAGGCTTTTATTTTGGATTTGGTGGTTTTTTCCAGATAGGTGGTGGGATCTGTTTTTATAGGTTGGTAGGTAGGGTCTTGGAGTAGATTTGATAGTTTTGCTTGGTAGTCCGATGTGTTCATCACAACAGTGGCATTACCTTTGTCTGCTGGGAGAATGATTATGTTGTTGTCTTTCCTCAGGTTGGTGAGTGCTTTCTGTTCTTCTTTGTGTAAATTGCTTCTGGGTGGTTTGCTGGAGCAGAGGATGTTGGTGACTTCAAGTCTGATTTTATTGGCTTCCAACATGCTTCCAACTTAAATTCCACTCTAAAACCCCAGCTACCGAAAGGATCCTGAAACGAACTGAACTATCCCTAATCAGAAACGAACTACATAAGAAAAGATACCTACTAAACCAAACCAACAAAGATCTGCTCACTCTTCACCTCAAACTCTGTAACAAAATCCACCCTGCACTCTGGGACAAATGCAAACAACTAGCCGTTTGGAGAGCTGAAACAGAGTCCTCACATAAGACAGACATACACACCAACAAACTCCACAAACTAGAGAAACGCCAGAAGCCCAGCCACCCTCCACAACAACCCATGAAACAAACAGTACATAACATATCAAACAGGATCCTCACCTCAACTGAAACCAAAGTACTCTCCAAAGGTTTCAACTTTGCAGTCGCCCCGAGACGCATCCCCACGGAAAACATCATATGCGGAGTGGAAGCTAGCCTAACCAAAATCAACCCAGATGAAGCCAATAAAATCAGACTTGAAGTCACCAACATCCTCTGCTCCAGCAAACCACCCAGAAGCAATTTACACAAAGAAGAACAGAAAGCACTCACCAACCTGAGGAAAGACAACAACATAATCATTCTCCCAGCAGACAAAGGTAATGCCACTGTTGTGATGAACACATCGGACTACCAAGCAAAACTATCAAATCTACTCCAAGACCCTACCTACCAACCTATAAAAACAGATCCCACCACCTATCTGGAAAAAACCACCAAATCCAAAATAAAAGCCTCTCCTATCAGTGAAGAAATCCAGCTAAGAATCATCCCCAGAGAAAAATCATCCAGATGCCCCAAACTCTACGGTCTCCCCAAGATACACAAAGAAGGAACACCACTCAGACCAATAGTCAGCTCCATAGGCTCACCTCTACAAAATCTCGCTAAATTTCTCGCTAAGCAACTTCAGCCCTATGCAGAATCTATCGCTTCACACGTTACAAACTCCTTCCAGTTCATAGAAACAATAAAGAAGCAAAACCTACATCCCGATGACCTACTTGTGAGCTTCGATGTTGTATCTCTCTTCACACAAGTGCCCATTAATGAAGCCTTGACAGCCATTCAAAACAAATACAATCCCCCCGAATACATCCTGGACCTGACCAACCACTGCCTAACCAACACGTACTTCATCCACAATGGACAAAGATACAAACAGATAGAAGGAGCACCTATGGGATCACCCCTCTCACCGGTCATCGCAAATCTGTACATGGAACACTTTGAAACCAATGCTTTAGACAAGTCAGAACACAAACCCAAACTTTGGCTCAGATATGTTGACGACACCTTTGTAATTTGGCCACACGGGAAGGAAAAACTAGATAGCTTCCTCACACATCTCAACAGCCTACACCCCAAAATACAATTCACTATGGAAATAGAAGCCAACAACCAACTTCCCTTCCTTGACGTCCTAATCTACAAAAAACCTGATGGCTCCCTAGGACACACTATCTACCGGAAAAAAACACACACCAACCGCTACTTACATGCACAATCACACCACCACCCTGCACAAATAAACTCCGTAGCCAAGACTCTCATCTCCAGAACCAAACGCCTGGCTGACAAAGACCACTTGACAACTGAGTTACAGAATCTCTCAAATGTGTTAATCGCCAACGGATACCAGCAAAACAGGGTTACGAAGCTAATCCAAAAAGAAACACCCCCCAAAAACCAAGACACAGAAGAAAACAATGGCATGGCCCTCCTTCCTTATATCAAGGGCACTACAGATAAAATTAGCAAAATCCTCCATAAACACAATATCAAAACAGCCTTTTGCACCAACCAAAAAATAGCCAATATCCTCAGAAACCCAAAAGATAAAATCCAGTTAGAAAACCAAGGGGTCTATGAAATACCCTGCAAAGTCTGCCCAGCCACGTACATTGGACAAACAAACAGACGAATAAATGCACGGATCGCAGAACACAAGAATGCCGTCAAAAAAGAAGAAAAAACTTCCTCTCTTTACCAACACATGAAAGAAACAGGACACGAAATTAATTTTGCAGATTCCAAATTGCTCTTTAACATGGAACATCACCACAAGAGAATAATCATGGAAGCCATCGAGATAGAGAAACACCCTCACAACATGAACAAGCGTGACGACACGTCCCGCCTGCCAGACATCTGGAAATTAGCCCTCCCCACAAAAACCGACACCAGAACCAGAGGCACACAGAACGCCATCTCCAATCAACCACACCAGACCCAAACCCAGACCCTCTCCACAGATAAATTACAGACACCATCCAGTAGCCAAACCATAGTGGCACCTCCGGATGCTGCACCCCCCTGCAATCCCTACACAGATCTGGCTGGCACAGGGCACAAAACCACAGCTCGCCCCTATACACGAAGCCAAGCCAGAGCACAACTAAGTGCAGTACAGCCATCTTCTCAGAAAAACTCTTCACAAGCTCAAGAGGTCAAGACACGAAAGCTTTAGCAACTAATCCACACCTAATGACCCTCCTAAGTGGTACTCAGAATATCACTCAAGTAATCACTCAAGATATCCCTCAAGTAATTAATGAACAAAAGAAGAAAAGGCACATTAACCTGGGAACTTCCTCTCTGCCCAGAACGTTGGAGGCTATACACCACACCCCCTCAACAGTATTTATAGGAACTCAAACACTGAGATCCTGCTCTGTTCTAGTAACAAGAAGCCGAAAGCACCAGCCTGAAGATGACGAGTGAGACCTCGTCGAAACGTCGCCTAGACACCCCAACTCTTACACGGGAAGACACCCGAAGACACCAAAACCTGCATATATATATATATATATATATACACACACACACACATATATGTGTATATATATATATATATATTTGTAAAACCTTATTAAGTGGTTTGATTCTCAAAATCTGAGGCTGGAATCCTATTACCTAGAAGTAAGCCCCACTGAGCATAGTAGGATATATTCACCGTAATAGGACGCACCGGCCCATAGGACACACCTAGTTTTTTTGGGGGGGGGGAAATAAAGAAAAAAAAATTATTCCCCGCCCCAGCCGCGGGAACTCCCGCAGGGCTCCCTAGGCTGCAGATATCTGCCCGAAGCGTGGGGCGCTCTGCTTCAGTGCGCCCTGCGCTCCGGGCAGCAGGCTGCTATCCGCAGCCTAGGGAGGCCTGCGGGAACTCCCGCGGGCTCCCCAGGCTCACGGATAGCTTCCTGAAGCCTGGAGAGAGAGAGGGGTCGGTGCGCACTCCAGGCTTCAGCAAAAGCCTGCATTCGCCCCATAGGACGCACACACATTTCACCTTCATTTTTGGAGGGGGGAAAGTGCGTGCTATAGAGCGAAAAATACAGTATGTGTAAACATGCTAAAGGTTTGCCATATGCTAGACGTAGGAATGTCTTAGGGCCAGAGGCATTCCAGGGTCTCTCCTTTCCCTGTCCCCCCCCCCCCAGGGCCAGAAAACAGGGCTGTGTGGGCATTTTTTTACCTGAAGCAACTCCTGGCAAAGTTGAAAGTGTGAAATCCATTGTGCCATCCATCAAGGAGCAGGATTTCCTAGCATCATTAGACCTACTGGAGACTTAGCTACACATCCTAATAAAGCTCTCATGCCTGAAGTACCTGTGTTTTCATTCATTTTATTCATTTGTATTTATTTAAATATTTATATTTAATAATAAATAAATAAATAAATATTTATAAACTGTGCTTTCACATACAAAGGTATACAGACTGAAAACATAGTATTGCAATAAATAAAAACAGCTATCATGGGCACTTCCGTATAGATCAGTGCCAAAGATGACCTCTGCTGGATCAAGCCAAAAGGCTCATCTAGACCAGCATCGTATTCCCACCGTGACTAATCAATGCCTGAGCACAGCAGCACCCTCCCCATTTGTGATTCCTAGCCAACTGGTGTTCAGAATCATGCTTCTTTTAATGCTGCCTTAATGATGCCCTGATCCAATCTAGTTCCTGATTTAAGAGCCATCAGGACAGCCCAGCTCAGCTTGGACAGCTCCTCAGAACTACAGCTTTGTAGCGAATCTAGAAAAGAGCTAACTGGAATTAGTGTTCTAGGAACTGTACCTTGGGGAAATTGTCCATTCATTCCCACCCTCTGCTTCTTGTTCCTTAACCACCTACTGATCCACAAGAGGATGTTTCCTCTTATTCCATGACTGATAAACTTACTCAGGAGTCTTTGGTGAGGTACTTTATGAAAGCATTTTCAAAGTACACAGTGTCAACTGGATCTCCTCTGTGTGCTCATTGACACTCTCAGAGATCTCTAATAGGTTAGTGAGACAGGACCTACTCTTGTAGGAGCCCTGCTGGTTCTGCTTTAGCAAGACTTGTTCTTCTGTATGCATGGTAATTCTGCATTTAAACCTCCCACCAGCTCCCCTTTAGTTCCCTTCATAAAACTGTTGTTCTCCTGGCCACCTTCCAGTCCTCGGGTATAAGAGCTGATCTTAAGGGCATGTGATGTTTTTGTTAGAAGATCTGCAAATTCACATCTGAATTCCTTAAGAACTCTTCTGTGGATGGCATCCAGACCTAGTGATGTTTCAGTTTTTAATTTGGCCATTGTCACCACTATGTGCCTCAGTTCCTCAGACTTCTTCCTGAGAAAGTTAGTTTCTGAAAATGAACTCTAATGTGCAGTATCAATTTTGGAGACAGTTACATGTTCCTCACAGGGTAGCAGTCTTAATGAATAGCAAATATATATATATCTGACATGAAAATATTTCTTTCCCAACTACATTATTCATTTTTGTATGTTAGGAAGTACTTCTCATCCCTGCAGGTTTTTAAATGCTGTGTTGAACAAAAGCACTGCAGCAAAAAAGTTCGATCTTTTACCTATTCAGTGCTGAAATAAATGGGCCTTATATCACCAAATTACCATGTTTTGCAGCTCAGCAATCAAACCTTTAAATCTGATTTTTAGTTTTTTAAAAAAAACGGGTTTTCACCCATTCTCTTCTTTTCTCTCAGAATTCTTAGTCTTACATTTAGTTTTCCAGTGAGTATGTTTTCACATTGATAATGAATAGAGTGGAATTGTCTTTTTGGTCAATTCTGAATAATAGGAAACAAGCAGATGTGCTCACTTGCCAAACATGGAGGAATTTATTCTGTGTTGAGAATATGCCTCATTCCATATGTGACTCATCAGAGCTTTAAAGAGAATGAGAGCAATTTCAGTTATTATCTTAGGGAAGGATTATTGGTATAATTGTTGACCTGTGCATAGTCAAGCACATTGTTCTTTATAATGCATTCCACATAACATGCATTCTGCTGTGGGCAAAAAAAAGGAGGCAACAATTTGCTCTAATCTCCTGCGTTATACTTACCCACTTTTTGCCTATGATGAAATGAGTTTGACAATGTGTGCAATATAAGAAGATTGCATTGGAAGTCAAAAGCAAACCATTTCTCTCCTTGGGAGATAAAATTGTCTGTACAGCAACAACAACTTGGCTGCTTGGTAAGGCTAGTTGTAGATTTTATATATGATTAAAAACTACCAATATCTTGTCTTTTTAAACAGATGTTAAGTATTGCTGTGTTCATTTATTATAAAAGCTGCTGCTACATTTACAATGTAAACAAGTTCTCATAGGTTTTGGTTTGGTTTAAATTAATGTATTTCTGCCACCTTCTGTTGGTTTCAAGTTAGTGTTTCCACTTGCATAGTAATGAGGTAATTTCTGCTCTCCAATCATGGAAAAGTTACACATGGATCCCTTTCTGGTCAAGAAGTACCAAACTATTGAAAAGCACTACAGCCATGGCTTCTTTGGGTTTGATAGGGCCCCATGTGCAGGGCCTAACTTGATTCGTGCCGCTTTGAAAGTGCCTGTCCTCTGAGTGAGCTTTCCGCTCAGGAAAATGTGACAGTTCCTGTCAATGGTGATTGTGCCCTGCCATACATGATAACTGTGGAAATCCTGCCACTATCTGTGATATCCTTTGGATGTTGGCCGTATCTTACTATTTTAACCAGCTTCTATTTGGAACGTAGGATATGAGCTTTTGAGTTACACAGAACTCTAATCAATGAACAATTTGGAGCAACAGAGCAGATATTGGGGTCATAGTGAATAGCTCTGGGGTCATAGCAAATTAAGATGTCCACTCCTCAACTTGCCAACTCAACATTCTGTCTTCTGATACAGGTCCAAAGAGAAGCCCAGGACACCAGGAGCAGAAACAGAGGTCTTTAAGTAAAGATGGTCAGCAGGGAAGCAAGTCCAGTGACTCTGGTGAAGAAGCTGATAAAGATTTTATTTTTGTTTAGTTGGTTGGTTGTATGTTTGGCAGTGCTCTTTTGTAACAGTAAGGGTACCGCTTATCCCTCTTTTTTGATCAATTACTCTCCTTTTATAGAGGAGCATTTGGAAATGGGGGGGGGGGAGTGTAGGTGATTGCACTGGTAACTGAACTTCATGACTCTGATCCTTTGTTTTTTCCTGATCTGTACTATTCCAGACATTCCCTTTCACGCCTTTGCAAAAGCCAGCAACTTTTTCATGTCTTCTACTTGAATTTCTCTGAAGCAGCTATAAAAATAATGCCTTGCTTTGCGGGGCTTTGCGGGAGGAAACCCCAAGCAAAGGAACTGGACAATTTCTTACACTAACCCACACTGTACAGCATGAGAGGTGTTGTACTGCTGAATGTAAATGTGTCAAACTTGCACGCAACTTACTTTATAAATATATTCTTGCTGAATGCAATTGCACATTGTAATTATATCAACAGAGCACACTAATAAAATAATTTGTATAAATAATATATATTAGATGCTTGGATATGATTTTTACATTCTCCTTTGGGAGACCTTTTTTCTCGTTTGTTGTACTGTATATAAGAACACAATATCCTACATTTTGTGTACTGTTCTAAAGCACAAAACAACAACCCAGAATTACTAATAACTTGATATGCTTCCATATCCATAAGTAAATGTTTGTTGTTGATTGGAATGCGGCCAATGGACATTTTATTACTGTTGGTATTTTCTAGAGGGCACCTTGGGGGGTCAGTCTGCATTTGCTCTAGCTTCTAACATGTACTTTTGAAAGAAAAGTAGATTCTTGTCTGTAAAAGCAATCTTTCATTTTTTTTCTTTGCATATTTCACAGGCATCTGCTTATAATACACGCTGAAGGGAGTTTATTCATAATGTATATTTGTACCAATAAAAATGATTTTACAACTGGAATTTGAATTTCTAATTTTAAAGAAATACTCTCTCGAAGCCTTTGTATATTTATAAATTATAAATCTATAGTTCCATACTCCAGTACATTTTTTTCAAACCCTAAATATAGGCAAACTTAGCATTTAAATTATTTCAAATCATTTTTGTACATAATGTAGCAAGTAACTTCATGTGGACAAAAAAAAACCTTCGCTATTTTATTTTTAAAGTCAATCATTTCTTCTGAATGCAGAATATGAGGCATATTGCTGCAAAACAACACATCATCTTTACACAATTCTATTGTGATGCTTTCTGTATGTTTCTGCCAGTGACAGATTTTTTTGCCAGACAGATTTTTTTTCATGTCTACCTTTCTCTGTCACCAAGGGATCAAACACCGATGTGTATCTGTTCATTAATTGGTTTGCTTAACCAACAGTAACAAAAAATGTTCTGTTACTGATAACCAAATATCAAAACTAATGGAGGCTAAATTAAGAAAAGTTGGTCATATCAGGCGTGCCTTGGTTTAAGAGGGGAGGGCTCTGTGTGCAGGGCTGCCCTGGCCTTAGTTAAAAGGCATGTTACATGCAAATGAGAGTAGTGAATCCACAGCATTTTTTTTTTTAATGAAAAATATTCCTGCCATTTTGAGTGGAAAAACGAGTGATGCTTAACCCTTTCCTGCTCAGCACTGCCCCTTTGCATTGCTTCCTCCATGCAAGGTCCCAGTATGTAATTTCCTTTTATAAATAGACATTTGCAATTGCATAAAGAGGGATAGCTTTGGCAAAGGATAGGGAGAGTTTTTAAGTATCATATCCTTCTCTGCTAAAAAATGTAGCATCCTAAAATTGCTTTAAAAAATAAAAATAAAGACTGTTCAGACAGTTACGTGTAACATGGTTTGCCCTCAAGACAAGCCCTTTACCTTAGAGGACTACTGCCAATCTTCTCTTTCAACCTATAATACAGTGAATGAAGTAATTCAACACGTAAGAAGGCAGAGGTCAACTCTACCATTATTTAATCTATTATGCCACAGCCATTATTATTAGTATAAGTGGGTTCTATGAAAATAAATGGGATCAAGTGAACCAGAAAGGTAAGGTTAAACATTTGAAACGTTAATCTTTTTCTCTACAATAATCATTTAGGTAATATTATTCCAGGAAGGTTGTTCGTAACCATATCTGGTGAGCAAAGCAAAGTGACCCTGGGTTTTTCCATCTTTCGAGTCATTTTTCTTTCTTTCTTCCAATGAGGAAGTGAACATGTAGAACCAGAGGAGGATATAAAAGCTCTCTTAGAAGAACTGTTGTTTTAATTAGATTGACTGTGTCCAGGAAAGGGATAGGGCTGCTATCTGCACAAATCCAATTTGCTTGAATTCAGCAAAGTTAACTCTCTAAATGACTGCTGAAAGGCACAGCAGATGGGGAAATGAAGTAAGTCTCTCCCCTCATTTCCCATAAGCTTTTTTCTCCAAAACCCTCTGGCAGAAAAAACCCTTTTGGGAAGTTAATGCAGCTTGCAGTGTTGATTGGAGCATTGTAGGTCGGCAAAGGGACAGTGGCATAGATGTTTGTTACATTACCAGTCAATGTAAAACCCAACAGGTTTGCCAATATGATTGTCCCATCAGTGTCCATAGAGTACTATGTTTCAGTGCCACCTTAATCTTGAAATTAAAAAGTTGGAGGGATGGTTGCTGATTCTTTTACGTGGTTCCAGAGCCAATAATGGAAGGGACCACGCTTGCTTATATTGTTGTGCTTTTTCCCTTCCAGAGCTATGGTAAGGGGGGGGGGATGGTTTACTTAATTAATTGCATTCCAAGCCACCCTTCATCTAAACAGATTCCAAGAAAATTGACAACAATAACCAAATAAAATAAAAGTGAAACATAATCATTCAAAGAAAAAACCCAGCATACATCTAAACGACAACAGCTAAAAAAAAATGCAGCAAAAACAAATGTAACCCTTTTAAACTTCATGAGCAAACAAAAATGGCTTAAGCAGGCATCAAAGAGATGATAATGCCAATTGAACCTCCCCAGGTAGGGTATTTCAAAGTCAGGCAATCACTACAGAAAAAGGCTTCTTTGTGTAAGCATAATTCAGATCAGCAAGCAACAGCAGTTGAAGGGCAGAGACTCCCTTTCTCTCCTAAGAAGTTTGCTGGCAAAGGCAGTCGTTTCCATCTGCAGTCGCACCTACTCTTGGCTACAGGTAGTGTTGAGGTGCTATGGGGAGGGCCTGTCCAGCTCTCCAACTCATCCCTGCCTGCCTGGCTAGTAACAGAGTGATCTATCTAGTAGTTCTAGAATGGGGCATTCTTTCAATTCTGGGAAGTACCTCCTCTTGGTTGTCAGACAGGAGTCTTCTAGTAAGAGCATCACTAGAGGGTGGAGCTAAAACAGACTGCCTGTAGACAGTGTGAGACGCTAAGATTTCTCTACCCAAAGCCACAACACAGAATGGAGTGAATGGACTAAGAGTATGAACAGAGGGAGATTGTGGGTTGCACCAATGTAGCTTCACTGAAACACACACACACACACACACACACACACACACACACACACTGCAGTCATCTTCACTATCCCACATTACATGGTATTGCATCCTTGTGACCAGTCTTTTACTTCCTTTCAGCATAAAAGCATTGTAGACAAGTTTGTGGCACCCTAGCTAAAAGTCCATGGCATTCCACCAACAGTTAACCAGAGGGGGCTAACACATTTTCATCAGCAGCATCTAGCCATGAGTTCCACTCTCCATATTTCTTCAAGATAGGTGCCTTGGTGAATTGCTTTTCAATGTTGCTGGATATGCAGGAAATATGTTGGTGGAAATGTTGCAGGCTTTCATATCTTTCTGTTCTTCAGACCCTAGGTGTTCAGCATAAATATTACAAATAAAATAAGGTTAGGATTTGATCATTTTTTAAACAAAACAGAATCAAATTTTTATTTTAGCTGTTCTTGCATAGCAGGGTCTGACTGGAAAGTGATGTGTCAACTTTGTTCAGCTATCAGCATGTCTTTGATCAATTCCCCCACTTTGACTGTTTATTTCAACGTTCAAAGACCCCCCTTAGTGGGCTGCTGCCTGTTTTCCTATCAAATATCTTCTCAGCTGCTTTGAAAAGGCTTGTTTGGCAGAACCATGTGTGTCAGGTTCAATTTAAATTGTATGCTGTGAGGCAGATAAGCGTGTTTTCTTTGTAGTCTTAAATCATCCAGCAGACATGCAATTGTATATTATCATTGAAAATTCCACATTTATAAAGTTAAAACTAAAATTCCACATAATTTTGCACTCAGTTGTATGTCTGAATTGTTTGAACTTTAGGAGGCTATTTGTGATACTTATCCTGGGCTATATTTATTCCGCTTAACAAGTATGTCTGTTGAAGAAAGTTAGTATTGGTATTCACAGCTATTGACCTGACCTTGTATTCACACCTTGTGATATGCTGACCGAGGCCATGGACATAATCCATATTTAAGAGCTTTGTATGGTGGTGGAATAATTTAGACCACAGCTGCCTTTCAGCAAAAAATAATTACTTTTTCCTGCATGCTCAAAGGACTTCACATACGTTGACAGTAAACCTTACCCCAACTAAGGTCGACAGGATGCACTTTCCCTGTTTTCAGGTGGCATGTCTGAGGCTCAGAGATAACTGTTGCCCTAAGGCCAGCTATTAAGGTCAAACCCAAAACAAGATTGGAACCAGGGACTTCCTGGTTTCTGACTCTTTCTCGTAACTGCTGCTTCTAACTTGCTTTCAGGCTTATATCTGGGAGGTGATAGTGCTAATTTCAGGTGAGTGACATGGGCTAGCAGCTCCCATGTTGCACCAGTAACATATTGTTACAGAGATTGTGCACCACCCCTAATCTCTGCCAAGCAGCAAAAAATTTCAGGGGTCTCCAGGTACTCACCCAGGGTTGTGTTCCCATTGGGAAATCAAGGCACAGCAGAGACTAGTATCTTTAAGAAATATAATTTGTACTACACATATTTACAAGCAAATAATGTTCCTCAGGAGTGGAAGAGGAATCTACCCTCTGCTCTCCTAAATTTGGGGTTCAAGTCCTAGGATTCCAGGCCTTCTGCAGTACTTCTTATCGAAAGCTTTTGTTCAATGGAAGGCTGATCTGAATGCTGAACAATTCAGTACTCCTATAAATGCTTTACTCTACTTCTAGCAGCATCTTACAGCTTGAAGAAAAGCTTGTTGAAACTTGTAACAGCTTTTGATAATTTGAGGGTTGGGAGGTTGGATAAGGCTTTACTTATCCATCTGTGAGACAGTCATTTTCTTTTGCAAAAAGAGAATTTGATTGCGAACATTCTTACAAAATAGCAAATAGAATGTGGTGTGGCAACGGCAGTCATTTTTGTCAATACTTATTGTTCAGTACTGTGCGAGAAGCTTAGCTTGTTTGCATTGTGTTACTATACAATCATGAAGACAAAATAAGCCAATAACTGAGACAACCAAACATAGACAATTTAGTTAGTGCCTTTTATTTTCTTTCATAATAGCCTATCCAAATGACCCCTTAAGCAAAACTACCTGATTCCCAATCCCTTCTTCTACCTTCCCCCATTGCTGCCATTCTCCCACTCTTGAAAACTGGGAGTGGAGAATTATGAAAAGGGTTTGCTCCAGCCCATTCATTAGATGTGGGGGAAATTCTTTTTCGAGACATCCCTTTTAATATTTCAGAAACCCTTTACCCCAGAGCACAATAATGATTCTAGTCAGTTTGGGACCTCATGGGGTTAATTGACTGCTTCGGTTCTTGTGGCAAGTTTCCTTTCTCTTTAATGGCCTTCAACAGCCACATGCTTTCTGCTCAATGAGCATAAAAGGTTTGGGTGGGTTTTATTGACTTAAGATTAGCTCTATTATTTCTATATATTTCTTTTATTAAAATGTTAATGCAGGGGAGCTGTCATAGCAGGCTGGTGTGAGAGAAAATGGGGCCTCTGTGTGAACTATTACTTCTGCCAAACTTGCTCCAAGATTTTCTTGAATGCAGGCTTCTGGCACAGCCTTTGAGCTGACAGCTATTTGCCACTGAATGCTAGTACAGTGTTACTGGAACCCAGAAGATCCAAACCTGCGTCTATTGCACTTGCCCTTATCTTTTTTTATATAGCAAGGGCAGGAAACCTGTGGCACTCCAGATGTTGTTGGACTGCAACTCCCATCAGCTCCAACCATAATTGCCTACATACATGGATGATGGGAATTGTAGTCTAGCAGCATCTGGAGGGATATAGGTTCTGAGTGTACTACGAAGCTCAGTACCAGTGAGACTCCAGCCATTTCCCAACTTAACCTGCCCAGAGGCAAATCTCTGTGATTGGACGCTTGGTACTAGTTCTTAAATACCTTTGGAACCTAACGGGTTACTCTCTGGTGTCAACAGTGTAAAAGTAATAACCGTAGGGTATTTTAGACATTCCAGCAAACAGTTGCCCAATTGCCAGCAGGGAACACAAGGTTCTATTTGTATGGACATGGACAGGTGTGCACATGTCAATCATATGCATCATCATGCAGACCAGGGGTGGGTTGTTGTTGTTGTTGTTTTGCAAAATCTCCCCCCAAAATAAAATTCCAACACTTCCGATATGGGCTGCCATATGCCTGGATTTTTCAGGACATTTTAACAGCTTTCTGAGAATTCTGCCCAAATGCTATTTTCGACGGATGAATCATGGATATGTCTGGGAAATTCCGGATGTATGGCTACTAGTTAGCTACCCCTGAGCCACACCAATATAATAAAGCTGATATTAAAATTGCAAATGGAGCTTGCTCACTTATGCATGAAGCAACTGGATAAGCAGCTGGACAAACGTGGACTTGCGTTGTGTAAGTACTTTTGTTTTTCTGGAATTTTCATTTAGAAATCTTTTGTATTGCTATCTCAACACTTCCATTGTATTTCAATTAACTGTCAGCCTTTGAGAAAGGGTGCCTTTAAAAATTAAGCCTCACTGTCAAAATGAATATTGGAAGGGGAAAAGAGATACAGGAAAAGCAAAAGGGTGGTGTTCTTTCTTTTTTTTTCAAATAGGCAGTTGCCATGCAAGAAGGGAGCAAGACAAGCTTTTAACTGTAGCCATGCTGCTAAGAATCCCTCTCACAGACCTCAATATGCAACATTGACTTTGTGTCTGTTTTCAGAAGCTTCTATATCACACCAGTCATTATTTGTGTAATTTGATAGTGGGTGGATTTTTGTTTTGTTTTTATACCATTTGCTATCAATCGGGCCAAATTGACAAATTACTATATGTTGGGCAGATTTAATTCATCTGTTTGTGTGCTTGTGTGTGTTTAGACTTTCTAGAATAGTGATCCACTCAAGAGAAATTTGATGCTGCCACCCCTAATAACAACAATATTCTGTGCATTAGCTAATATTGCAGTAGAGCAAATGTGTTCACAAAGTACAGTTCTGCAGGATGCTTGCCTGTGATATCATAGAACTGTAGAGTTGGAAGAGACCCCAAGGGTCATCTAGTCCAACCCCCTGCAATGCATTACTCTTCTAACTTGGAAATGCCATTTCACATCCTAATCTTCAAAACTGCTAAGGTTTGCCAACACTAACAGATATGTAGAATGGAAAACTTACAGGGAATTGTTGTTGTTGTTTTCCTTTTCCTCTTTCACATACTAATGTAATTCTAAACACCAGTATGTGGGATAAGAGTTATATGGCATTAATAACTTATCTTCTGCATTCACAGACCAGTTGATAATCAAAGCGTAAGAACCAAGGTTTGCCATAATTTGCAGAAACCCATGGTCAGTTTGTCCCCGAGCAATAGATAAGTCTATTTCAGTCTACCACCAGTGGTTCATAAAACCTGCAAGCTTTTCAAATGAGGAATACAGTGGTACCTCAGGTTACAGATGCTTCAGGTTACAGATTCCGCTAACCCAGAAATAGTACCTCGGGTTAAGAACTTTGCTTCAGGATGAGAACAGAAATCGTGTGGTGGTGGTGCAGCGGCAGCAGGAGGCCCCATTAGCTAAAGTAGTACCTCAGGTTAAGAATAGTTTCAGGTTAAGAACAGACCTCCAGAACAAATTATGTTCTTAACCCGAGGTACCACTGTACTGAAAAACAGGCACAACAGCTATATCCTTCTCTGATGCCACTCTGAAAACTAACTAAAAACAGAGGTGGTGCTTCAGAGCAACTCATGAATAATTCACTGTGTGCATGAGCAACATTACAATTATGTAATATTTATTTACCCCTAATTCTGTGAGGGGTTTTTAAAAAACAAAATCAACGCACACACCCTTGCCCATCACAAATTAACAATGTACTTTTCTGTGAAGTAGATAACTAATTTATATTCCTCATTTAAAATAAATAAATCTTGATTTAAAGTCACCCGTATGGGTTTCATTCTACTCATTTCAGGTGATTTTTGGATTGTTTCCAAAAGTAGCAACAGCTCCATAGGCTACCTTTGTGATGCACGTTTAGCTCCTCTACAGCTGCTGTACTTGCAACTCTGAAACTCTGGCAATATAAAAAGAAGAAAAAGTGAGAGAGCTCCATGCAAAGCGAGCTTTCAAACCGACCCTTCTGCCTGCCGCGAATGCAGTTCTGAATTAATCCTACTCATTAACCGCTTTTAATACTGCAGCTGTTTCGACTTTCTCTGAGGAAGCTTCTTCAAAGTCCCTTTAAGCTGGTGACTGCCTTCTAAATTCCATCTTGCACCTCCGTGCACCAATAAATCCCCTTATATTCTCGCCTTACTTACAAGGATATATCCTTACAAAAAACAACAAAAGTTGGTGGCAGCAGTCTCATTTCAAGGGCGAGCCCAGCAGCTCTTCCTCCAAGCAGGCGACAAGGGAAACTTTGGCACGAAAGGGGGCAGCAAGCAGCCGACTTTGCCTCGCTTGCTGGCTCGCTCCGACCTTCTCTCCAGGCAGCAGGTGGGATCTTGGGGGGAGCCTGGGCGTGTCCCCGGCTGGGCTGCCTTCTGAAAACCCGCCCGCCTCTTGGGCACTCGAGGCCAGCAGCCCCAGCGCCGCGCAGCCCACTTGGACTTGCCAACGCGACGCGCTGACCTTTGCCCATCGCGGTCTCTCCGGCGTCAGCACCATGGACAGCGACTTTCTGCCTTCCCTCGAGGCGGCTGCCTTTCTGCGACTCTGGCAGCGCTTCGACGCCGACGGTGAGTGCGCCCGGGAGAGGCTCTTTCCACCCCGGGAGTTAAATAGGGAAGGGACGGAGCGCGCCTAGAAAAGGCGGTAGGCATGGGCGCTAGCTGGGGTGTTTCTTTGTCCAAGTTTTCTCTTTGTTTTTGCTTTTCCAAGTTGTACGTCCCAATTCGATTTTCGACTAGACATATGCTTGTATTCCCCTGATCTCAGAGTGTCTTGTGTTCATGGGTGTGCAGAGGACATTAGGGTGGTTGGTGGGTCTGATTAAAGCCATTTAATTGAGAAGCAAGGCTAATTACAGATCCTCGTGGACCTCGATCAGCTGACGTTTTTCACCTATTATTGATTTTAGTATGCTGTATTATATTACTGTTGTTAGCCGCTCTGAGCCCGGCTTCGGCTGGGGAGGGCAGGATATAAATATATTATTATTATTATTATTATTATTATTATTATTATTATTATTATTATTAATAATAATTTGCTGGTTAAAAGAAACACTGCTGTGTTTCAATACCGATGTTAACCCTGAGGAACTTACTGTTCTTGTTTTACACCATCAGTGTGCATGGTGTTGAGTAGCATAAGCAAAAAGACAGGTCCCTTCTCCAAGGAGCTTACGCTGTCAACCAGTCTTGTAAATTAGACCCCCAAAGTTACTAGCATGCAAAAAATAATCATAAAATACCAGCCTACTTAGGCTGGCAAAGGAGGAATGCAGAATCCCACTCTGCTTCCAGCTGTCTGCTTGATTTCTATGCTGGAGACTGAGAAAGTGGGGAGACCTCTGCACTACTCCCCTCACTTGCCTGCCTGCTGTTGTTTGCCATTTATGCTTTCCAAGGCTGATCCAAGTTTGATTTAAATGGTTCTTCTTCATTAAACATCACACTAAAACAACATATCCCAAAATGTCTTAATACATTATTGTAACCCTAGATTGTGTACAACCTGGAACATGATGGACTGGGTATAAATAAATTATTATTGTTGTTATTGTTGTTTTTATTTAGATGTATTTATTGTATTTTTAAATAAACATGTTAATTCTCTGATTAGTGCATTTATACATGCATGAACACTTTATTCCTCTTTCGTGTACTTCAAAATGTATTGCAGTCTAAAGTTATAGGCCTGCTCTGGCATATGCAGCCTGGCACCTTGTACCTATGTTTTCCAACCTTTGTATCAATACAATTCTTGGCTATCTGATTAATTTCAAAGGAGGCTGAAACAAGAGAAGCTCTTGGTGGATTTTGGACAAAGTTTCATATCTCTTATTTATTAGAAGAAGAGGAATATTTAAACTTAGAAAGCTGGAATAAAGTAACTGCATGTTTAAGCAATCTATCAAAGTAAAAAACAAACATTCACATTTTCTTTATGTGTGTGTGTCAGTTTGGCTAAATGTTTGAGTTGTTACTAGATTTATGAAATGTTTATGTTGCAAGTTAATGGTACAATATTCAGTAATATGTTTTTAATCGGTTTTAGACAACGGTTACATAGAAGGGAAAGAGCTTGATAATTTTTTCCATCATCTGCTGAAGACACTGGACAGTGAAGTAAGTACTGTGTCTTATATTCTGCATGTAAATATAACCATGAGCATATGCAGAAGTTTTCTGCAAATTGGTGTTGAACATAGATCCAAAAACTGGGGTTCCTTGTTGCAGGGCACTTTCAGGAAGATGAGAATTCTGCCACTCAGCTGTTTGGTAGGGGGAGGAGAAACATGGATTGTCCACAACATACATTTAAATCGCATGGCTTCTTCCAGCACCAAATTTAGGGCAGTGCAGGAGGTTTCCCTGCACAGGGTTTTGAGCTGAGGGGGCGCAAAACTGAGAAGATCTATAATTGAAAAGATCCATTTGGTGGTGCCAAATTTTAGCCTTGCTCACCGTATTACTAAAGATTACCAAAGTCTGCCCATAGTTCTCCCAAAGAATTGTGGGGGAACCATCATAGATTTACAACGCCCTTAACATACTACAGTTTCCAGGATTCTTTGAGGGAAGCCATACACTTTAAATGTATGGTGTGTGTGACCCACCTCTCTCCTTCCTGTCCAACACCTGATGAGACATATAAGACACATACAATGTGGTATTGTGGTTAGAGCATTGGACTAGTACCTGGGAGTTGAAATATCCACTCAGCCATGAAGCTTGCTGGGTGACCCTGGGCCAGTCACCAACTCTCAACTTAACCTTCGTATTGTGAAGGCAATATGGAGAAAGGGAGACTCATGCTGTATGCCTTGAGCTCCTTGGGGAAAAGTTGAATATTTTGTATAAATGCAAGATGCAGTAATAAATAAATTCTACCCAGAGAGAGAGAAAGAGAACTCCCCATGCATGGCACTGGCAATGCTGTCCATACTGTTTTAGACCAAGCCAAGAGTGTGTAACCATATTTCTCTCCCCATCTACTTTATTTTTCTTAGTAACAACATTCTAAAGTAAATAACGTTCTTTGTTTGAGAGTTCTGCTCAGGTTCCTTTTGCAACAGGTGTGGCAACGTTCTTATCGCTGTTTGTGTTCTGAGTCCCTCTGCACTGGCCACCCACTCACTGGTCATAATTTTGGCATGAAGCAAATGCTAGGCTACTGACAAAAAAACACATTTAGATTAATGAAGGTGAGTCAAGAGGTTTGCATACACATTAATCTGGATGAAGGGAGTTAGGGCAGCAGGTGTCTTTTGCTTATTCAAAACATTGCTGATTAGTTTTGCAGATGCAAAATTCTGCTTTCCAAAATCAATTAACATGGGTCTTTCTCCAGAGGTAATTGACACTTGCTTAGGAAAATGGATCTGCTTGTAAACAGCTGTAAAATGAATGGTAGAATCAACAGCACAGTCAATTATTTGCATGTCCTGTTCTTTGCAGTTCTGTTTCATTTCCCCTGACATATTGCCCCTTTATTTTTGATTGCCACTAGCAAAAAGCCATGCTCTCAACTTGTGCTTACTTTCTTCTGTCTATTATATGACTATCTGCAGTTGCCATAAACCACCAAAAAGGGAAATGAGTTCTGATTACTGTGATTTTGTTTTTGTGATCAGATATCCTGCGTTCATAAAACCTTAACTCTTTGGATTCTCCTTTTACTATCCAAGGAAAAATCATGAGAGAGAAGTAAGTTAAAGGGAGATGGGAAAGACCCCTGGATGATTAGAAATTATTTCTGAACTGCAATTGTGTGACCTTAGAATGACTGGTAATAGGTTTAGTACCTCCAATGAGGGGAAGTGGCCTCAAATTACTCATAGCAAACACTGCAAGCTGCTTCAGACATTATTTCCCTCTATGTTGAGTTGCTGGTATTCTTCTTAAAGGGGAGGATGCATTTCATAATATATGAACAACAGGTGGTTCTCTACATCTTAATGGGTTTCTGCTGTTTCAGTAACAAAGCCCTGCTTTCTTAAACACTTCCCTACCAAACACTTGGAAGAGGGAAAGGAAAGGAAGTCAGACTGCAAGGGCAGAGTACATCATTTGTTTCTCATCTCTTGGACTGAGTGGAAGGTGTGAAAGATTCCCTTCCCCTGGCTGCTAGCCATGAGGGTTATGCCCTGCCTTCACAGTCAGGAACGCTTCCAAATACCAGTTGCTGGAAACCAAAGGAAGGGAGAATGCTCTGGTGGTTGGGTCCTGCTTGCAGCTTTCTGACAGGCCACTTTAAGAACAGGATGCTGGACTAAGATGGGCCATTGGTCGGATCCAGGTGCCTCTTCTTACATTGTTATATTTGTGTTGTTCCCCTCCCCTCAAACATCAGGCACCATGAAGGTTAAAGGGCAGGGTGAATAGGGCAGGCTTGTGTTTGTGGGAAGTAAGATCCTGCAGGGGACAAGGTAGCCCCCCAGGGTAGGAGCAGGGAACTGTTTCAGCCTAAGGACTGCCTGTCCCCCTGGGCAAGCTTGCAGAGGTCACAGGTCAGTGGTGGAGCCAGGGGCAAGTGGGCAAAGCAAGATTGTAGACTGTCCTCTTTGTACCGTCCGTGCAAAACTCAGAGGTTACCCTTACAAACAGCTTCATCCAGCCAAACAAGAGGCATTGTCACAATTCAAGGACACATCCTGGCCCAGCAATTGCTCTTGAGAAGGACAGAGGGCAGGACCAGTGAGGGGCATGGCCTGGGGAATGTCCTGTGAGTAGGTAGGCTGGCTAAAGAAGCCAGGGGACACATTCAGCCCCTGATCCTAAGGTTGCCTCTGCCTCTCCTAGGCCTCTTGAAAAGCCAATGTTGGCATTTGCAGGCGAGACATGACTGGCATCTCGGGGATAAAGCATCCCTCCTTCTTGCTTGCTCACTGATCTTCACCCAAGTGCGACCCTGTGACCCTGTCTTGGTGCTTCTTCTGCCACACCTCTTGTGTGGACCACTTCTGCCTTTCCATGTCCTTGATGTCCTGCAGAGTTCTGTAGTATAGACTCTAACAATGTTGTAATTCTGTAAGAGCAGCAAGTTGGAGGCTGGAAGAGCATCTCCCAGTGGGGATTGTTTTACAGTGACTTATTGAGTTACGAATTTGTCATACCGTGTTGGTGTGCGTCAGAATGAGACGATCCTGCTTACCAAGCAACCTAACTAAGTTGTTGTCAAGAATAACCATTTCTACTTATATGCTTTGAAGATTAAAAGTGTCGGGCGAAATAAAATGAATAGTTATTATGCACTCCGAAAGTTGTCTCTGCTTGAATAGCAAACTGTTCCATAATTATTGTTTTTAACCTCTGTGCACCCTGTTGTTATTTCTCCCTAATGGCCACTGTAGTCTCTAGCACTATGTTTCCCCTGCCTCTCTTTCATCTACTCTGAAGCATTCTCAACTAATGCTAAAGGCAAGAAAAGGAACCCCAGCTGGGAGAACAAAAGACTGACCGAATTCAGTGGGCATGCAAAATGGGAAAGGGGTGGAATGAATGAGGAAATGGAGGAGTCTGTGTTTGTTTTCATTTCTGGCTGCCCTACAGTGGTGACCATTTTGTGTGTGTGTGTTCAAATGGAGATCTATGGGGTTTGTGCATAGCTTCAGACTTTTTAAAGGAACAGCTATATTGGCTACTGGAAGTCTCCTCTTTAAAAATATTTGTCCAGCTGGAAGTTCAGCCAGCAAACTTCCATTATATCTCCTTCAGGGTGGCTGAGGGTGACAGTTTGAAATGGTGTGCTTGTGTCAAAATAGCTGCATTTCCCTCTAACAGACCTGGAAGTTAGGCTCAATCTTTTCCTGGTTACTGTTTCCATGTATTTTAAATGGAAATGGCATTGAAATCCATCCTCTGAGCATAATGAAGAATGGCTTCACAAACTTAACTCACAATCCAGCAGGATTGCTGGTAAAGTTAGCAACTTAATTTCATATTTAATGGAGAAATAATTAAACAATCTCTTAATAATTAATCTCTTTGCTGATATCACATTAAAATGAGAGCCCATAAATAAGGACAGAACACTGAAACCCCAAGGAGAAGTTCTTGGTTGGCCATATATATGTTCTACTTAAAATACAGGAGCAAATCTTACATTTGTTACTAGCTGATGGAATACACGTGGCATTGTGGGAAGAAAGCTAAATTTAAAAGATCAAGATGACTATACAAAGGAAGGTCTATTTGAATATGTACTATTCTATTCTCACTTTTATTTTACTTTTTTGGTGGTTTTTAAATTGGTCTTAAACTTCTGTTACAGTCTCACATTGGAAATTTTTTAACTATAATAACATGCGGTATTCTTTTAAAAAGATACTAGGGAAACCAAGCTTGCCCTTTTTCTTTTTCTTTTAACCCCCCCCCCCCCCTGGTATATTGTTCAGTTGTATGCAAGATTATTTTAATGACGTCTTCAAAGAATTTAAAGCAGACAATATCTTTTTATATGGGATTAAAATATCTTGGAAGTGTCATGAAGTTTAATTAACCTGGCTCCCATAGAATTAACTTTTGGAGCAGAGGCAGAGCTCAGGGATATTTAACACTTGAAGTCTGATATTCTTCTGACTGGCTTTAAAGGCTACTCATAATGTATTAAAGCTTGTAGAAATAAGGCCATCTTATTTCTACAAGCTGTCATCGGCTTCTTGGTACATAAGGAGTCCTCTTATGTACAGTGTGGAACACTGTGAAATTGTTGTTTTGGCTGCCTGGTGACATTTATTTGAGCAATTATATCCCACCCTTCTGGTGCAAAAAGTTGTTCACTGTTTCAGGCAGAGATCCCTAGCTGTACCTGCAAGGTGAGTTGGTCATCTTACATGCAGAGGCAGCTACATATACCTACAACATCTTACTGCTCTGGGTGGATGCATATGAGCAGCGAATCCTTTTCAGGAGCAGCAGTATTGCTTTGCCTTTAGGTGCCTCCCTTTGCAACTATCACCTGGAGTGCTGTTCTATGTTTTAGCCACAATGGCCCCCAGCCAGGAGTTCGATCTGCTCTTTGAAGATTTCAGAGGCCAGGTTGATATCTTCCTTTTTTTGTCTGGTCCTGAACCTTTCATATAAACGTGTGAGCTCTTGTTACTATCTGTATGGATAGTGTGAGTGTCTAGTTTGGTCACGAAGTGGCACTGCACTTAATTTATATCTAGGTATGGTCAGGACATTTCCTGCCACTATTCTATTCTTGTCTAAATAAAGTTATTGTCTTGTTGTTCACCAGAGCCTTCCATGACACCAACTGCTCCCAATCTTAGCTAAGCTAACTGCAATATAGGTCAATGTGTCTAGCTGCCATGACTTTTCTTTTCTTCTGATAATCTTTTTCCTTTCTCACATTTATATTCTGCCTTTCTTCCATCATGGAACCCAAGATGGCATACATGTGGCTTCCAAGAAGTCTCTCATCCAGGCACTGATCAGACCCACTCCTGCTTAATGTTAGTTAGGTGGTGGCTTCATGTGCTCTTGGACTATTGTCATTTTGGTAAGGAACAAGTCGCTTCTGATAATGTATGTGTGTGCGTGCACATCACTTCCAAAGCTGACTTCAAGGCAGGGTGTTAGGAAACCAGAACAAAATGGCTCTTGCTGCAGGCTCCCCTCCTTTCAGCCTAAAGGAAACATTCGCTGCAGGTCATGCATGGCTGGTCTTAAAAGAGACAGGAGAGAACACATTGTACTCAGGGAAATTGGTTTTATCCTTAACCTGTTGCTTTTCATATCACAGAGCCCCGTAACAGAAGAAAAGGTGCAGAGGGTGAAAAAACGATTTATGTCAGCCTACGATGTGACTGCAGATGGACGCCTACAAATACAAGAGGTACCTAGCTTCCTTTTATTTTGCAGTGTTAGAAAATAGAAGACAGGCAACTGAGGAATAAGAATTGCACTCTTACAAAGAGTGGGTTCACCGGTTCGTTCAGATAATGTAGTATTGGAACTTTTTGTCCAAATGTCCTTTTGTCAAAAGCATCTGTCAGGATTTTGCTGCTAGATTTTGTAGTTTTGCTCTGCTCTGCCCTGCTTCTGTCCTTGTGGTATAGCAATTAATTCCGAATAACAATAACATTGATGATGATGATGATCATGATGATGATGATGATGAAAATAACTGCATAGAGAACAGTTTGAGAAATGTAACCTTTTCCCCCTGCCCCCCCCCCAACTTTAGCTTGCAAGTATACTCTTGTCGGAGGATGAGAACTTCCTGCTTCTTTTCCGAAGAGAAACACCTTTGGACAACAGCGTGGAATTCATGCGGGTGGGTGTAATTTCCTGCTGTCTGTTTCCATTTTTCAAAGTATTTGCATACTTTTAGTTGGTATATTGGCCACATGCTGAGGCTCACATTTGTTTAACCTTGGGGTAGCTAACATGTAGCCCTCCAGAATTTATTGGACTCCAATTCCTAGCAGCCCCAGAAGCCAGCATAGCCAATGACCAGCGCTGATGAGAGTTGTAGTCCAGTGATTTGGGGAAGGCCATAGCTTCCCTACACTTGGTTTAAACCCAGGTCTTTCCCAATCAAGTACAAAGCATGAGATGGAGGATCAGATTCTGGGAGCCCAAGAAAAGGCTCCAGGAAGCGTAACCTGGTACTTTGCTCCTTGTACCTATCACTTCCTTGGCTCTGCATTCCACCCAAGCAGTGCTTTCCCCAGTTACACTCACTTCCAATATTAGAATTTGGTCCAGGAAAGAGCTCTGGAGGTGATAGAGAGCAAGGAAGTAAGTGAGGGAGAGGTGTAGGGCAGGTTCAGAATCCTCCCATACACCTACACCTTTGCTCTCAAAAGTAGACCCGTCTTCTCCTGCTTTATCTCTAGTTTGCCCCCTCCATCACATATATGTTGAGCCTCATCATCCTTCTCCGTTGTGAAGCACGATGGCCTAGTTTGCATGATGCGGAACTTATCAGCCATCAGTGTGCAGCTTTTGGCCACAGATGGTCTGTGGGGATCTTTTGCACAGCTGTTTATTAAATTCAAGAATAATATTATCAGCTTTCATTACATAACACAAGCTGTAAAGTGTTGTGTGCCTTTGAACTTTGGAACCTGAGAAATGAGATTATGAGGCTTGACGCTTAAAAGAATATACCTACTACGTTAATGTTTCAAGTCACCATATAAACATCTAGCTAACAACTCTCATTCTTCTTCCGAGATCACTCTCTGTCTTTTCAGTCCAATATAAAACATGGGATTGACACTGAAGGAGGGCCATTCTGGAGTCCTGGCAAGAATGGGTCTATTGTGAGCACTAGACCAAACTGTACATTACTCACGAGATCTCTGAGGAATCTCCTGATTCTTTTTTAAGCAATACTTAAAAATGAGGTGGAAACGTCAACTGGTCCAAAATGCAGTGGCCAGATTACTGGCTGGGATTACATTTAGAATTCACACAAACCCTGTTTTGGCTGCCAGTTTGCTTCTGGGCCATAATCAAGGTGTTCAAATTAGTTTTTAAAATCCTAAATGGCCCAGGCCCCAAATATGACTCACAGCTTCCTTCCCTACAGATTTTCTCAGGTCTTACAATCAGCAGAGAGGGCCTTTTTGGGAGTTCCACTGCCCTCAGAAATTCACAGTGGTGGCCCAGGAGAGGACATTCTCTGTGGTGGCCTCTAAAGTGTGGAATTCCCACCCCACAGAAGTGTGTTGAACACTTTCATTCTGTCACTTTCCTCAAATGCTGAAGATGCACCTTTTTCTATCCTGCCATTTGACATCTGAGATGTATACTTTAGGACCCAGCCTATTATCCTGACTGTACTTTGTTTTAACTGTTTTAATATTATATTTTTAATTGTTATAACCCACACTGGAGCTTCATAGTGAAGGGGCAGCAAAAAAATTAATAAATTGGAACAACACCACAGAGGAAATACTCAGCTTCTGTAATTTTGTAACTGAGGCATTGAGTTGTTTATATTGCCCTATCCAAGGTGTATACAATCAATCAGCTCCAGGTGGGTACCATCAAGTGCACTGGGAATTTTTTTTTACAAAATAAAATCTCTTCTAATCTGGGCCTAGTGTTTCAATCTAAAAATACCATCTAATGTCAACTACCACCTTAGGATGACTAAGAACAAGGGGATACAAATAGGAATACAAATAGCCACTTAGTCCCTTAATTGGCTGTGTTGTTTACATAACAAATAATGAATCTGAATATGCAGCCATGGTAACATCATGTCCAGGTTAAGGATGAAAATTGATTTAAGTCTGTTTACACACTTCTTTTAGATGGAACTTGTCAGTGACACATAAGGTTTTTTCCAGGTTTCAAAACCCTTGTTTTCTAAATATTTTGGAAAGAAACAAAATGTTAGTTAATGATTCCACGATGTCAATGCTGAGATGAGCCATTCAAGGTCGCCATATGTCCTCTTTTTCCAGGGCACGTCCTCTTTTTCGTGGATAGAGTCATCATAGCGATCCATGGTTAAAAGTAGAAGTTGGCAAATGTGCCCTCTTTTTTTGCTCTTCAAAATATGGCAGCCCTAGATGTGCACGCATGCATGTGTACACGTCAAACAGTTTATTTTAGAGATGGTGGGGGTAATAGCCAAGATCTAGAGAACAAGCTAAATAAATGCTCAGTCTTAGAAAAGCAAATCAGTAATTCCACCTGCCTGCGTATTTTTGAATCTGACCTGCTGCTAGATAGCTCCAAATGAGTCTGGCATGTTCATCTACTAGGAGACTCAGCACAGCCTGAAGGAACATGAGCACAGAAGAATCTCCTTCCCAAACTATCTGATTCATGAGCAATGGGCCTGGTGTGATGGTGGCTACTTTCCATCTGATACTGTAGAGCAGCCCTTTCTTTCTGCGGTGGCTCCCTGTGACTGAAGTACAAGGGAGAGCGGGCATACAATTGCCACCCAGTGAGCCCACTGAAGGGCTGCAACAGACTCCCATCGTCTGAAATCCTTCCCATGTTGGTTGCAACCCTTATGAAAAATATAATCACTTATCCAAACTCCCGCTATCCAAACATTTGCTATGTTCTATAGTACTTCATAAATGAGACTGAGATATAGTTACGTATTGAACATCTATTTGAAGATGATAACTGTTCACTCATTTCCCCCCTTTAGATCTGGCGCCAATATGATGTTGATAGCAGTGGTTTTATTTCAGCTGCCAAACTCAGAGTAAGTTCTCTAGGAAGTCTTTATCCAGATGCCTTCTTTACTCAATATGTATATTTTGATCGTATATAAAACGTATTAAGTGCATTCAAGCAACTGCCTTAGTTTTTGTGAAGTGTCTGATGAAACAGGCCTTGATTCCTTTATATTATTCCTAGTATGAATCTGAAACAGTAAAAACTACTTCTCTCCTTTCCTGACAAAGAACTTCCTGCAAGATCTTTTCCGGCAGCATGGAAAAACCATTTCTAAGGCAAAGCTGCAAGAATACACAGAAACCATGGTAAGCAGAGTGCATATTATCAAATACTTACGTTATTATAGAAATTCTCAGAAATTCTAGATAACCAATATGGTAGTTGCACAAGATGGACCAACGTTGCAAAGGATGGTCAGGGGATATCTAAGGGGTGGTGGAAAGAAGGAGAGAGCACTTGTGGCGATCACACAAGGCCCCCAGACGTTTCACGGTCTATTGACCCTGTGCCACCACTGCGGTTGCTTTCTTCGCTGCCACCACCCCGCTTCTCACGGGGAGACACGGAGTCCAGACGGTTGTTAACATAAACAAATAATCAAGTTTATTTTTAAGTGCAGGAATAAGGGTATGGTTTCGGTTTATTTGACTCTTGTCAGTTTCTTAAATCTTAGTTCCTAACAACTTCAAACTGAATTATTCCCAACTATCTATCTAACTCCCTAACAATTCCTCTCACTCTCTCACAATACAACTCAACCAACCCACTGCCTATTCCACCCTCTTCCTTCTCCAACACCCAAGCCTCAACTCCCAACTGACAAACCTCAACTGTCAACTCCCAGACCTCAACTGTCTTTTCAAAACCTCCCATTCTATCTTTTACTCCCCCCTCGCATTCTCACAGGCCAATCGCATCACACCCATTTTTAACTCTTTCCTTGACGCATCCTAGGGGCAAACACCACAGCACTGTTGCTTCATCCTGGGATGGGGACCCTCTTGGCCAGCTAGGGAGTCCAATTAGGCCAATGTGGCCATTGTCCCTGAAGCCTGTCATCCCAGCCTTGAGCTGCTGTCAATGGTAGTTGGAAGTTATCTCCTTTGTGCTCAGAAGTCATCTGGCACCAACTACCAGTATTTATTCCCTATTCTATTTTATGATGACTTGTGTTTTGCTTTTGAATAAGCAATTGGACTGTACCTCAGAATAACATCTTGCTCGGGGAAAAGGGATTCTGTCTTCCGGATTATGAGACGGGGAAAGAAAAGCAGAAAAATAAGCAAAGATTAAATCACAGCAAAAGAACTGAGAGCAGTTATCATGAAACTATTGCGGTGTGTACTGCTCCCATATTTCACACCAACCCACAGGCCCAATCTGACTGAGATTTAGTGTGGCTTTTTTCTCTCATATGCATTGTTCTTGGCCTATGTAGTTGCTTTCAGCCTGGACTTAGCATGATCTCCATCACAAGCACAGACTACAATTTCATGGATCCCCCAAAAAACTATTTTAAAAAATAAACTGCATTATGATCAAGATGGAACCCATTATAACCTATTTAGGCTAGACTGAAAACTTATACTTTACAAGAATATTTGTGATATACACAAGAAGGATTTGAACAGGCACTAAATCTTTTCTATCCACGCCCAGACAACTGATTTGTGGATACCATCTGCTGAGTTACTGCATATGTTAACATTGTAATCTTGCAGCAACCTGGCTGATTTCAGTAGGCTTTGAATCAGGTATTTGTGAGTTCCTTTTATTTCTTGTGTCTTTCAATAAGTTGTTCCAGTACCTATTGGTCCACAGGAGAGTTGGTTTCAGATAGGGCTCATTCCCCAGAGATGTACTGTTTTTAAGGAAGAGCCATTGAGGCACTTCATGCAAATGGGAAGCAGCTGTTACACAAGCTTGACCTTATATTGCAAAATTGACCTTGTCAAGTGGCCTCCTCAAGTATACATTGCACAAGAGGGATGACAAGGGAAGGAATCCTACCACAAAGGTCCCAAAGAGGTGACAAGCAATTATCCTTCAATACCTGTTGAAACTCTCTTACGAGAGGATGAATTCTAGAGGGCAAGTGTGTTTCTGAGCACATTGTTCAGTTTAAGTGGTATCAAAAGCTGAAGGAGAAGAGAAGACCATGTTGTTCCAGGAGTGATCATCAGCTAAGGAAAAGGTTTGGTAAATGAACAACAAGTGCCTTGCCATTAGCATTCATCTGTCATGTCCCCTTTAGTTCTATCTTTAATCATGCAACTAGGGAAGAAGTAAACCTACTTTAAAATTATTCTTATTATTCTTATTCTTAAGTGTCCTGCCCTTCATCCATAGATCATCATAGATTTTGCAACATTAAAATACAACATAAAAAGACTATACTTTTAGGGATCATTTCTATAGTGCTTAAAATACAACATAAGAACACAAAAACCATAAAAAACCATAAACCAATAACACCACCCCATCCCATTCCCACTCCCACCCCCAACACATTTAAAAGGTTATAGGGTGTTATCACTCAAAACCACTCAGAAATGTATCCAGTTCACTTTGTGGAAACTTAGCTCTGTTGACTGTCTCTGTGTCCCTTATTGTATCCCAGTGTGCCCTGTATCAGTGTAACCCTTTTTAATTTCTAAGTTCAAATGCTACTTCCTTACATCTGACTTCCAGATTTTAGAAGTGTTTTTAATGTTCCCCAAACGCATTCGGATACATTAGAGCATACAGACGTTATTAAATCACCTGTATGTTTTTAAATTCTGCAGTTCACAAAGCTGCATCTTGTCAATGCCATATGCAAGGCAAGCTCATTACTGGTTTATTCATCAGCAAATCACATTACCTAGCCTGCCAAAATTATCACATCCTGGCTAAGGCTATTGTTATTCATTGGCTAGAGTAGGAGGTCATGATAATATCAGACAAGCTGTCAGTGCTGGGCTTTCATTTGCACCACACAATATGCTTCCACTGAATAAAACAGCATCTAGTTTGTCTACAGAATCACAGATAGTTTAAGGCATATGATAAATCCATGTGCTATGTTTCCATGGAGGTTTTGTTTGGATTAACTCCGTGCTTCCTATGTCTTCCTTCCCTTGCTGTCTCCACATCTGTCCAAATGTTTGTTGATTACGCTTGTTATTGGATATATTGGGTTCCAGGCATGCAAAACAGGTTCTGGAGATGAGCCTCGATTCAAATTAAACCATCCCTTTGTTTTTTGTAGCCAAGCTCTCGCCACAGTTGTATGGGAAAATACTATGAGCAGTAAGTTCCCACGACACTAGCAAAAAAACGAAACTTGTGAAAAGTTATGGAATGTGTCGGGAAGGGGTAGGGGAGAAAGCATCCTGCTCATATTAGGCTGGCTTGGAGGTGAATCTAAACCATAGTTTAGTGTTATGAGAATGAGTCTTGCTTCCCCTAGACTTGTACACTCCATCCTCTCCCTTGTCCTTCAGCATGACTTTTCCAGTGGGAAGTTCAGGATATTTTACCTCCATTGTAGCTTAACTACAGCTTTCTGTGTCCAGGGGTAGACTTTGGTCTTTCAAATTTCAGGGGTGGGGAAAAGGAGAGAGAGCTGTTGCTTGATCCTGGGATGGGGAACCTCTTGGCCAGATAGAGGGTCCAATCTGGGCAATGAGGCTTTGTAAACTATGGTTTGAAGGGAGCTCAGTGAAGGTTAACCACAGTTGACACAGCAGAGGCAGATTTAGGGCAGTTCAACCAGTTCTGTCGCACTGGACCCTGAACCTAGGGTCCACCACAACTATGATGCAGTGAATTGAGCAGAACAGATGGCAAGAGTTAGGAGGGACACCAAATTTTGGCCTCACACCCTGGGAGGGTGAGATATTTCCTTATGCATCTTGAGGTGTGTGTAGACAAACACATACACAATAACATTTCCCCCTGTAGGTTTTTCAGAGCATCATCATTCCGAAAGAGGTAGCATTCATAAAAGAGAAGTTAAACACTATCCCAGTGGTGAATATTTTACAGCTAATCTATGAGATACACAGTGTAGTCATCTCCCAACACCTTAAAAAATTAAATTCAGTTTCTCAACCCTCTTTTATCATGAATTATTCAGGCTACTTTTCTCCTTTCTGAAAGTGATTGCCATTTTATAGCAACAGGGCTATAGCTGGGAAAGGACCGGGGGGAGGGGGGACTTTGAAGAGAAGTGATTCAGCCTGGAGGGGAGCAATCAAAATATAGTTCAGGGAAATCTGAATATACCGGGGAGAACCTCTTACAGTCATCAGCATGAGTGCTCTGACATTAAGAGCCTGAAATTTCCCAGCGGCAGCATGTGCTTATGGAGGGAAAGAGCATTTGTCAAACATACTCATCATGAAACTGAGTCGGATCAAACGCTCACTTATCTGTCTATCAGAAGGAAGATGGATGGTGCTCCACCATGTTTTCCAAGGACAGTTCCATAAAAATTGGGAAAGACAGAAGGAAGTTGGTAACATTCTCATGTATACATCCAACAGGCACACAATGCACTCTTTCAAAACTGTTTTGTGATCTGGCCAAATGTCCCATGATAAAATCTGAGAAGGAGAGAGGATTGCTTGTCCAGTCCTTGGCAAATCTGACATTATGCCCATCAGGGCTATGTGACTCCACAATGTGGGCAGCATCACTATGAATAGTAAAATGCCCCTGTATATTGACTCATTGTGTATGCCAGGTTTCCTATATTAATGACAGCTTCATAAAGGCTTTCTTATCTTGCTTTTTAGATGAAGCTCTTTGACAAAAATAAAGATGGACGACTGGATCTCAATGACCTAGCAAGGTAGCTTCTAATGATTCTTCAGCTTATTCAGAAAGGGAGTGTTGAATCTGTGGTAGCTTCAACAGGCAAAACTTTCCCCATTGCTGTGTCTTCCCTCTACCCTAAATGCTAAATCTGTTGAATTCCTGCCTGTCATGAGGAACCAGCACTTCTAGAATTTGTCTAGAGAGAGAAAAGGACAACCCTACTCATAATGTTACAGGCTTTTGTTTCTCAGACTGTTCATCTTTCATCTTTGTGAGATCTATCAGGCAGAAATGCCTATCTCTGTATAACTGGTATCTGAGAAAATGACCACGTGCCTCTTTCCATTTAGAATTCTGGCTCTTCAGGAAAATTTTCTCCTTCAATTTAAACTGGATGTAAGTACAGTAATTTTTAGTGCATTTAGTTACCTTTCCCCCTTTTCCCTTAAAAAAAAATCCCCAAACATTTTAAAATATTTTTTCTCCTCCATTCAGGCTTGTAGTACAGAAGAAAGGAAGAGAGATTTTGAAAAAATCTTTGCACACTATGATGTTGTAAGATGATTTTTTTTGTTTCTTTCATGGGTTTGGGATTATTGCAAGCCCTGCAAGTGTCCCTATTTTCCAGGGACAGTCCCAAGTTTACAGAAGCCACCCCGGTTTCTGATTTGGTTCCGGAATGTCACCCTTTTCTTTAGGGTGTCCCTGTTTCCATCAAAGAAATGTTGGGAGGGTATGGTAGGACACCCCTATTTTCATCAGAGAAATGTTGGAGGGATGGAGTTTTGCAAAAAAAAAAAAGGAAAACAACAAAACAACCCAAGGAGATAAGTGACTATACAACCTTTAGAAGACATCTGAAGACAGACCTGTTGTTTTTTTAAAATGTTTAATGTTTTATGATGTGTTTATATATATTGGAAGTCGCCTAGAGTGGGGGGGGCAATGCGGTCATATGGGTGGGGTATAATAATAATAATAAATAGAATAGGAAGTCCCTATGTTCATCTGAGAACTGTTGGAGGGTATGTTAATGCTGATCAAGTGGCACATCAGACTTTACAAGACTTTGCATTAGAATAGCATGCAGGGAAATCAAGTGGATTCATTTATTTCATTAAAATATATATACAGCTTGATTGTTTTTGTTTTTTAAGAAAACCTTCAAAGCAATTTACAAAGAGAATAAACAACAAATCTATTAGTAAAAACCATAAAACACAAAAACAACACAGGGCTCTTGGGGCACCGCAAGCAGGCGTGCACCCCGCTTTTCAGCAGTGGGGAGGGGCTGCTGCAGTGGCGCACTCCACCCACGGCCCCAACCCCATGGTGTGCCCTGGTGCATGCCCGGGGCACAGGTGGGGAATGATCTGCCGCTGGCACATTATTTGTGAGATGCACAAGTAGACCCGTTATAGCAGAAGTTGGGACACCTAGGATTACAGCTGTCTTGCTCTCTTCTGAATCAGAGTGTCTGAATCAGCTCTGATGACCACCTTCCTTGTAGCGTCGTTGCCATGACAAAACCTTATCAAGACAACAAGGAGCACTCAGTGGATTTTCCATATGATTTGGAATGTCCATAGGCATATAGCTTGGGAGGTTGGAGATAATATTGCCAGAAAGAGAACAGGCACCCAAGTATTCATGGATGGATGTGTTTCTAGTCTGCAAAAATGTATGATTTTTACATGTATATATTCCAGAGTAAGACAGGAGCACTTGAAGGTCCAGAAGTGGACGGATTTGTAAAAGATATGATGGAACTTGTCAAGGTGACTACTTAGTGGTTTCCATGTTTTATTTCCCATAGGTTTTGTGACAAATGTGGCTTGGTTTCAGTAGCTTAAAATCATAAGGCACCAAAACAAATAACTGACTCCAGGTCTTTTGTGGAACAATAAAGAATGAGGAACATCACTTTGTTAACTTGGGTGCCTGGGTAACCTAATGAAGTGATAAATTATGATCTTTCCTTGTGACAGATTTATGAATGTAATAGACCCAATACAGCAGCTCTGAGGTGCACACGGTTTTCCAGATACAAAAAGCTTCCTCATACTTTCATTGAACCAGGAAGTGTTCCAAATACACACACACACACACACACACACACACACACACACACACACACACGCTTTGTGTCATGTGGAGCATTTTCCATTATAGAAGAGGATGGAAAGCATGGGACCATCTAGAGCTCTGTGTCCCATAGGGCTTTGGGCATGTTCCCTTGCTGTACATACCTTGCACCATCATCGCCTCTACCCCTTCTTCCAAATCCTCCAAACTGGGCACACAAGTGAAGGACTAGTAGTATAAACTTGGCCAGATTCATGTTTATACATTTAGAGAAGACACACACAGCATCATTCTATTTAGATAGCAGACAGTGGAGTGCGGTGTCAGTATCTACCTGACTTCTTGTCAACTGAGCCGCTGCTGTTTACTGGGGCAGTGAGAAGGTCTGCGTGGTGCAAATGCACTGGCAGAGCCAGTCCGGTGCTGCTGTGTTTGCACTGTGCCAATCTCACTGCCACCTCTCTCCTCCACCTCATGTTAAGCAGAAGTGATTCAACTGTCAGGAGAGCAACTAAGTGCTGCCACTCCACCATCTGCTGCAGATCACAAATCCATTATTTCTCCTTTTCGTTTTTCTTTCTTTCCTTCTTTCAAGCTGTACTGAGGCTTCCTATTTGCTGGCTCTTCTCTTCCTTTGTCCTCTTTGTTGTTCTTTGCTGTGGAATTCTCGTTCGTGCTTGATGTTAGAAAAATAACTCCTGAGAATGGATAATTTTGTCTTTTGAAAGTAATTCTCTCTCTCTTTCCCCTCCTTCCCATTGTAGCCCAGCATTAGTGGCACTGACCTGGATAAGTTCCGCCAGATCCTGCTTCGCCATTGTGATGTGAACAAGGATGGGAAAATTCAAAAATCCGAACTCGCCTTGTGTTTGGGAATCAAAATTGCCCCATAGACCTGAATGTGCTTCTCCTGTGGCTTCCCAATTATCGTCTTTTGTGAGAGCCTGCTGGTCCTCGTAGAACATTTCCAGTGCTGTGTGAATAATCTCTGTTATGCCGAGCCTAGAAGATAGAGGCAACTCACAGTGCAGATGAGAATCTTCATTTGCAAGTCTTCAGCCCAGCAGAATACATCTAATGAACAGTAACAACACACATGCTGTTCCAAAGGAGATCTCGTCTGTGGGGTTTCTTACACATTTTTAAAACATGTTTCATATCTACAAACTACCCAGTCTGTCAGAAAGCTACCATACATGGCCATTGTACCAGGACTACTGCTATATAGCATCACACTTTGTTGTACTCTGCTCCCTATGCTATATCCCTAAAACTATTGGTTCCTTCTTGGTAGTCCATGTCTGTGACAACTGTGTAGTGTGTGATACTCACAGTATCCCCCCCTTTTTTAAGGCACAAAAGCTTGATGGTGTTGGAGGCAGTGTATTTGTAAAAGAATAAAAGCAACCGTTTAGAAATCAGAGTACAACTGGTGTGTGTATTACTTATAATATGTAACACCCTCCACTCTGATTTTAAATGGCAGGGGAGGACAAAGCTGGAAAACAGCAAAGGTTTGGCTGGACAGAAATATCCCCCCAAGTGGTGCTAATCTTGGCACCAAAGCTGATCCTGATCAAGGGGTCTCATTTCAAGGGTCCCAAGTCTTTCTGGTTTAAGATCAAGTCTCTGCTCCATCTCCTGTCCTTCTAGTGTGAACTATCTCTTTTGTGTGCTTCAACCCATAGATTGATCATTGACAATGCTCCAACTTTTTCTTTTCAAAAAAAGAAAAAAACCCAGCTCTCTTTTGTGCAAGACTTTTGAGGAATATGCTTGAATCCATCCATCCTGCTTTTCCCTACTTTAAGGCACAATAGCATATTTTGCTCTATGGCTTTGTAAATGCTAGCCGAGTCACAAACAGGTACATTTGTATGAGGGGAGCGGGTGGCGCTGAGCCTCTTGGGCTTGCCGATTGGAAGGTTGGCAGTTCAAATCCCTGCAATGGGGTGAGCCCCTGTTGTTCTCTCCCACCTTCTGCCAACCTAGCAGTTCAAAAGCACACCAGTGCAAGTAGATAAATAGGTACCACTGCGATGGAAAGGTAAATGGCGTTTCTGTGCACTCTGGCACTCATCACGGTGTCCCATTGTGCCAGAAGCGGTTTAGTCATGCTGGCCACATGACACAGAAAGCTGTCTGTGAACAAATGCTGACTCCCTCAGCTTGAAGCAAGATGAGCACCACACCCCATAGTTGCCTTTGACTGGACTTAACTGTCCAGGGGTCCTTTACCTTTAACTTTTTTTAACCTTTGCATTTCTATACAATGTAAGTCTAATATATTTTGGATAGCATCGAAGTTAGTCACATTCAGAGCAGAGCCCTTCAAATAAATCAGCTTGTTAGTTCAGTCCATTGATTCCAGTGGGTCTACACTTCTGGGTTCCAAAATAATTTGGAATTAAAGATAACTGCCTCTTCCTTTCCCCTTTTCACCACCGCTAATACTTTTTTTGCATTTTTATGTTCCCAACTCTGATGATGGCAATTGAAGTCATGCTGCTATTTGAACTTGAAAGATGGGTTTGTGTCCTGAATGTGCATACCACACATGCCTCTATGATATTTCAATATACAAGGGAGTTGTTTTATTGCAAACAAACCAGGCTTACAAGCAAATAGAATGCCAAACAGGAGACTTAAAGCAAAGGCCTCATTTGGCTCAACCAGCTATATAAGGTGCCAGTAGAGAGAATGGGAAAGATTTGGTTTTGTGGCTCTGTTCATGATGTTATTCACTGCTTCCCTCTCTATTTAACCAGCTGCAGCTTTTCTCCACCTTCCATGAGCCTTCAGTGTGAGCCAAACAGATTGGCTGCAATCCAGGTAAAATTTAAACATCGCTCACTTAAACATTGACTGGGGCTGAAATGTATTTCACCTTTTTTTGTAACCGGGCAGAATCTTTTCTCTTTTCAAAAAAAATAAAATCAGAAGAAGTGCCAGCAAAACTCCCCAGTATGGGGCACTGCCTAGAGCAGTAGCCACCAACCTGGTGGCTTCCAGATGTTGGCTGGGGCTGATAGGCGTTGGAAGCCAAGAACATCTGGAGAGAGCAGCAGGTGGGCTAAGGACCAGAGTGTTGGGCTGGATGTGCAAAACCCATGTCCAGTTCCCTCCCACCCTCCACTAGCTCTGAAGTTCATTTGGGGACCTGGAGGGCAAAGACACTAACTTTCCTAGATTGCTCTATGCTGCTGGCAGGAAGGACAGGAAACTAATGGACATAATAAATATGATGGCTTTCATCTCCGGGAAAAACATCAGGGAGGTTTACTGGTAAGTGACTTTCACATATGGCCCCCAAGAGGGATTACTTTCAAAACCTGGTACATATTTGAAGTTCGGCTAGAAGTTTTTAAAATTCAAGACAACTGCTTCTAGCTGTAAAATAATTGAGTGTTTGGAAACCTTGGTGGGCAGAAAAGGGACTACCATTTCAGGAAGAGGGGAAGACACATAACAAAGTTATTTCCTTCTTCGCCTTGTTTGAATACCGCAGAATAACTGTAGCAATGTTATGAACACAGATCTGTTGTCTTGCCCTTTCTTACACAGGCAAAGGACTTTGCCCTTCGCATGCATTCCTAGCACATAATTGTGGTTCCTCCAGATGTTCTTTTTGCTCTGCATTCAATATGATTTGTGCTCATAATGGTATTGGGGCAGTTACATGTGATCCCCTTTCAATACTGTTTACACCTGCAAATGTTTCAAGGCAGACATACTTTGATGTTGTCAATCAGTGTATATCCCATAACTTCCTGCTATGATCCTGCAACTTTTCACACCACAATTTTTTGGGAGGGGAATGGGGGGGCAAATGGGGGAGCTGTCACACTTTTGTTGTGTTATTGTGCAGGAGTGTGCAACTAATAAAGCAAACAGGTGTGTGGATGGTCCACTGGAAACCCACCACTAATGTTCTATTATTGTATCAATGACATGTTGCAAAATATATCATTAAAAAACAGTCTGGAGAGGCCCTTAGTAATCTGATTATTTCAAAAATAATTGCCACACATGCAAAACCAGTGAGTTTGCCATAGATATATGTGCCTTCTAGGAATTGCTGGACAGGATCGGAAAGCACAATGGGAGAATGCCTTCTTTCCTAAATGGCATACTTGTGGAAAATGGAAATCCAGTTTCAGTCCAACTGTGTACAAACAGGTATGGGTGTCTGGCTCCCAATACCATATGCCTAAATAATGGCACACAGATTCAAATTGTACCTAAAAGAACCTTATTAATTCAAAGGGCTGGTCGTAGACATTTTGCCACCTCAGACAAAGGACAAGATGGTGCCTCCTTCCCCGTTCCATGTATTGAAGTTAAGTGGATCAGCAGCTGAATTTTAAACTTAGAACATGTCCATTTTCCAGTAGAGCCGCTGTGGCTAAAGGAGAAGAGTAGCTTTCACAAGCCATCTGGGGTGGATAAGATCCAAATGTCAATGGCTGTCTTGGCCACACTCAATTTGCTGCCTGCCTATCCATATCAACTTTTCGGTGTGATGGGATGAAAGTCTAACATCCATGAAAAATATTCCAAATTCATTTCTGAAACTGTTGGAAAAGCCTCCAATAGTTCCCGTCAAACAGAGTGTCAAGAATAATGCATTTTCTGAAGCAGAAGAAATAGATTGTTTAGCTAAATTGTCTAAAATGTGAAGAAACTAAAATTATCTGGCTTTCCTGGTATTACAAATCTGCAAAGAAAACTTAGCAAAAAAACCAAACCCATTGAGAACTATGAGCTGCTTTGTTGATAAGAGTCTTGCAGGGGGGAGGAGAGAAACTGGGGGGGGACCCCCCTGCTTTGCAGTTTTTTTGTTTGTAAGATTCTCCCTAGCGACACAGATGGTTATCCTGCTATGCTGAACAACTCAGAAACACAGAGAGGATTTTTGTTTACTGAACAGCATGTTCCAACTTTCCATTTCATTTTTTGCCTTCAAAGCTTCCAAGTAAGCCCTCGTGGCAACGTTGCTACCAGTTGTTGAACAAAGCCAAAGCAAGCTGGGATATTGTTCTGGCTTTTTCCCAGAAACATCACAGCAGCATTCATACCCTTCATAATCAGGAGCCAGAAATGCCATCAACTGCAAGTGTAAAAGCAGCTAGTCCAGAAGCCTGAATTGTGATGATTCTAGCGATGTTGGCACAGACCAGCGTGGTTTTCCCTTCCCCTGCTTCTGATTAATTGTGCCTCTAATTGCAGCAAGTCACAGAGCATCTGATCTGCCATGTGCTTTGAACTATGGGGTTGAATCAGACTTAGCATAGGCCCGTGGTTTCCAGTGGGACTACTCTAAGTAAGTCTGAATTCAAACCTCTAAAATAAAAGGTCAACCAGAGTGATGCAGTAGACCTAGGAAATGCCAAAGTCTGCACTACATGTTACCTTCATGGGACCCAGGACTAGACAAGAATGAGCCTTCTCCTGCTGCTTTTGCTGCAAGGACGAGTTTGAAAGTTTTCACTCCCTTTGGAAAGGAACTACCACAGCTACAGTAGTTGTACTGTCGAAACCTAACAGATCTTAAATATGGTTTGTATGAAATAAGTCAACTTCAAACCACCTAATTCATTTTGTAATTTATTAATGTAATTAAGGGTGTAAAATTCCATCGCAGCAGACAGCATGACAAGTAACCCTGTTTTTGTTGGAGGCCAAACTGCAGTGGAACTGAGACAGCACTGCATGCGAGCAACACAGGTCAGAACAGAAATCGGTGCCTTCTCACATCCTTCCCTTCACTTTATAAAAAGAAAAATTAAAGTCAAATTATTATTATTATTATTATTATTATTATTATTATTATTATTATCATCATCATCATCATCATCATCATCATCATCATCATATACCACCGTTCATCTGAAGATCTCAAGGCAGGTCACAAGATAAATGTAGAGGCTAAAAGCTGTACTAGTTTTAGTTAAAACAAAACAATTCTCTCCCCTCCCCCCAACACATTTAAAAGGCCATAGAATATTAATCAGCCTAAGGCCTAGTTGAAGAGGACCGTTTTTGCATATCCCCTAAAGATGTATAATGAAGGCACCAGGTGACCCTCCCTGAGGAGAGCATTCCACAAATCTTGGCCTAAAAAAATGAGCCATCCCCAAAACCGATCTCATGGCAAGCAAATATTTACCATATTGTGGAAAGTGCATATTCAACTCTCTAGAGACTATCTCTCATTATTCCCCCAGATACTTCAGTCATTGTTACTGCTAAAGCTACTCTGACAATTTTATCCCCACAAGCTGAGAGCACTTGTAAATGCTGAGAGGCGGCAGGCCCGTTTCTGTCTATTATGCAATTCAGTCAGCCATTATTATCCTTTTCACGCTACTGGAAGACTCCAGAAACTTGGTCTCCCAGTATTTTAAAACATGGCTCTCCCTTAGAGGAGGATGCAAATACTGTTCCAGCAATAATAGGTGTAGATGGGGTATATTTGGATTTATTGTTTTTCATCCATAGCATGGCTTTCTGGATAAGGCATCCTGACAGTTTTGATATAGCAGTGCTTTATGGCTGTGTGAGAATGACTCCAGTTCAGAATGTGCCTGAAAACCCCACAAACAAACTCCACTTCTCTGCTGGTGTGCCTGCTGTTCTAGTAAACTAATTGTTTCTTTCTCTACCCCCCCCCTCAAAAAACCCCCCACTTTTATTATGTTTACTCCAGTAATGGACCTGGTTGTAGTTGTTACAGAATAGCAGCACAGAATAAAACATTTTGGAAGGTGCAAGGGGACTTGGAAGGTCAAAGCATTGCATGATGTAGGATCTCCAAGCTAAACATACTCAGCTCTGTCAACTATTCTACAAAGGACTTGATTTCCAGGCTCCTGGTCATCCTGGTCATCCTCCTTGGGCCTCTTCTCCTCCCCCTCCCCCCCGTCTTCTCTCTCTATTCCTTCAGACATTGATCTAGAGCAGTGGTGAAATACCCAAAGCCTCCGCCCTAAGCTCACGCAGCTCCCCAGATTCTGCAAACCCACCTCCATCCTTTGGGGAATCGCTTCCTCTTCTTCTAAGGTGTGGGTGTACATCAGAGGTATAGAAGGAGACATGGCTGATGTGCAGTGATCCCAGAACAGAAAACCCCCTGCAGTGAGTCCCAGGAAACAGGGGCCTGGAGAGGAGAGTTGGGGGAACAGAAATGGATAGAGCCAAAATGGATGGAGTGATATGTCAGGGAACTGCCATCGGAAGGACAGGTGGTGGAAGGGCTCACAAAGGTTGGGAGAGACTCGGCAGCTGAAGAGGGAACCAGCAGGGGGAGAGGAGGGTCTCTGAGGGAAAGTGAGCAGGAGGGATGGCTCAGAGACACTTCCAGCGAGAACAGTGGGGAGGTTTCTGGACCTCCCATAGGGACACCCACTCCTCGCCGGAAACTGTCACGCCGTGAGTCCAGAAGACGTCTTTCCGTTAAGGAGCTTTTATGTTGGAAGCGATTCCGAAAGCAACCACTGTCGGAATCTGCCAGTGACTGACGGAGCCATGTTTAAGGGGCTCCGTCACAGACAGAGGTTTGCGGACTTGAACAAACTCTGAGGGACTAGGATTTTACGCACAAGCAGCTCATCATCCCATCACAGCATTCCGACAGTCTTTGAAAGCAGCTTGTGCAACAGAAGGCATCATGAGCAACCCAGCCGCCACCGGAGAAGCAGGAGCTGGAAGAAAGGTACCGGGTGTTGGAGGTCCAGCTAGCGCTGCAGACGGCGAGGCTCGAGGAGAGGAGGGCTCAAGATGCAGGGAAGGGGAAGACCATCCCACTCGCCAGAAAGGTACCAGGATTGGTGCAGAAGTTTGGGGGGAGCCCAAGGACTATCATGCCTTTCGGACAGAGATGCAATATGCCCTCAATCTGCAGTTTGATGACTTCCCCGACAAGGAATCGCGGGTGGCATTCGTGATTGGGCATCTCGAAAAGGGGGCGAAAGACTGGGTTAGGCCCCTGATGGCAGCGAATAATGACGTCCTAAAGGACACGAGGAAGTTTTTTCGAGCCATGGATCTGATGTTTTCCAGCGATATTGAGCTGGGAGTGGTGCGCAGACAGTTAATGCCTTGCAAACAGGGGAGCCGATCTGTCCGGGAGTACTAGACTGAGTTCACCATGTTGATCCACAGATTGGGGTGGGACCTATCGGCGGAACCCATACAAATGCTGTTTGAAGAAGGGCTTTCTTCGGCTGTGAAAGATGAACTTTCCCGGGGCCCCAGGGCTGAGTCTATGGACCAGCTGACCAAATCCGCGCTGATCATAGGAGCGCGCCAGGAGGCGAGAGCTTTGGAGAGGCGGGAAGGGAAGGGGGAACGTTGGAAGGAGTTCCGCATTCTAGAGATTCCAGAGCCAACTTTCCCGCCGGCAGAGCCGATGGAAATCGGAACAGCGCGCGCGCGCGCAGTTTCAAAGCCCAGTGAAGGGGGAAAAGAAGGAGGGGAAAGGCGCCAGGAAATGCTATCTCTGCCAACAGCCAGGTCACTTTGCCAGAGTCTGCCCCCAAAGAAAGGAATGGCAAGGGATGGCGGGAGCTGTTGGGGGGAGAGAGGAAGAAGTACCGGAGCAAGTAAAAGCCAACGCCTGGCTGCCACCGTCGGGGCACAGCAGCCAGGCCAAAGAGCAGTGAAAGTGCCCACGCCGGAACCTCCTAAACCAGCCCTAGTGATAGAGGTGTCGCTAGAGCTGCCAAATGGACACCCTCTAAAGATAAAGGCACTTTTGGACTCAGGCAGCTCCTGTAATTTCATGAGCAAGGAGTTTGCAGCGGAACACCAGATACAGACTATCCCTTTGAGCAACCCTCTACAGGTGACCACGATCGATGGGAGGGAGCTGTTGGGAGGAGAAGTTAGCCTACAGACCATCCCAATGATTATGAAGGTGGCAAGACACACCGAACTGATAGCGTTTAATGTGGCCACCTTGGGAGGAGCTCCCATCATTTTGGGGATGAGCTGGCTAGTGTTACATGATCCGCTAGTGGGCTGGCATCAGAGAGTGGTTTCCTTTGGGTCAGCACACTGTCTAGAACACTGCAAAGAGGGGAAAGCTTCTGCAGGGGCCCAAGCCACGCTAGCAGGGACCGAAGTAACGGAGAAAGGGAAGGTGCCACGACAATACGCAGACCTGTGCAACGTCTTCAGTGAAAGGGAAGCTGACCAACTACCCCCGCATAGACCCTTTGACTGTCAAATCAATTTACTCCCTGGGGCACAGCTCCCAGTAGGCAGGCTGTACGCCATGTCAGACAGGGAGATGTTGGAACTAAGGGAGTTCATTGACAAAAATCTGAAGAGAGGTTTCATCAGAGAGTCCAGGGCGGTGGGGGGCAGCCCAGTGTTTTTTGTGGATAAAAAAAACACGGACAAGCCGAGGCTGGTCGTGGACTTCTGGGCCTTAAATGCAGTGTCAGAACCAGTGGCCTTCCCTATGCCCAGAATCGATGACATTTTGACAAGGGTGCGGAAGGGAAAGATTTTTACAAAGCTGGACCTGAGGGGGGCTTACAACCTGATACGAATAAGGAAGGGGGATGAATGGAAAACCACCATGTTCACCCCATTGGGGGCATTTGAATATCTCGTTATGCCCTTTGGTCTACAAGCAGGTTCAGCGTGCTTTCAATCGTTTATGAACCACGTCCTGGGACCGTTGCTTTACAAGAATTGCGTGGCCTTCTTAGATGACGTGTTGGTGTATTCAGAGAATGAGGAGCAGCATGTGAGAGACGTCAGATAAGTGTTGGGCAAACTGCAAGCCAACCAAATGTGGGTGAAACTGGAGAAGTGTCAGTTTCATACCAAGGAGGTGGAATTCCTGGGGTACCGCTTGTCAGACAAGGGATTGGCCATGGATCCAGGCAAGGTCCAAGCGGTGCTGGAATGGAAAACACCGAGAACGAAGAAGGATGTGCAGAGATTCCTAGGGTTTGGAAACTTCTATCGGAAGTTCATCCGAAACTTTGCCCATCTGATGGCTCCAATTACGGACTGTCTCAGCAGTAAGAAGAAATTCGTTTGGACGGAGGAGGCGGAGCGAGCATTCGAGGAACTGAAAAGGGCGTTCGCTTCTGAAGAACAGCTCCTGCATGTGGATTTACAAAAAACGATGCGAGTAGAAACAGACGCCTCAGACAGAGCGATAGGGGCGGTGCTTCTGCAGCCAGGGAAAGAGAAGTCGGAGTGGAGACCGTGTGCCTTTTTCTCGCGAAAGCTGAACAAATCCGAGAGGAACTACACGGTGTATGACCGAGAACTACTCGCCATTCACGAGGCGTTCCGAAGATGGAGGCACCTACTAATTGGCGCGCAACATAAGGTGCAAGTGTGCACTGACCACAAGAACCTAGAGTATTGGAGAACGGCACGAGTACTCAACCAACGGCAAGTGAGATGGGCCCAGGAGTTCTCCAAATTCAACTTTGAAAGTTGTTACGTGCCAGGCCCAGAGAACATTAGGGCGGACGCTCTCTCACGCAAACCTGAATATTTGGAGGGGGAGGGAGCACCCGAAGAGAGACATGTCATCCCAGAGGACCGCTGGGTGTGTGGGGCGGCATTGGTGGGGCAAAGAGAACTGGTAGAGGAAACGGAGAATGATGAATACGCCCAGGACAAACTCAGAGGTCTCAGGAGGGAGGGGGAGACGCCCGGAGGTTTTGAGGAGAGAAACGGGGCATTGTATTACAAGGGGGCACTGTATATACCGGAAGGAGAATTGAGGGGAAGAGTACTCAAGCAGTTGCACGACAGCCCCACAGCGGGGCATTTTGGGCAACACAAAACCATGTGGTTGGTCACCAGGGAATTTTGGTGGCCCAAGGTCAGGGAAGATGTACGGGAGTATGTAAGAGGGTGTGACCAATGCCAGCGAGCCAAAGGAGAGAGGCGGGCGCCGGCGGGGTTATTAGAACCGCTACCCACACCAGAACGACCATGGGAGGCAGTGTCGATAGATTTTATGACTGATTTGCCGAAGTCCAAAGGGAAAACCGCCATCATGGTTGTAGTGGATCTATTAACCAAGATGTGCCACTTTATAGCCTGCTCGCATGAAGTCACGGCGGAAGAGACAGCTAAATTGTTTGTAGAACACATTTTTAGGTTGCATGGCGCCCCCTTGAGGGTGGTGTCAGACAGAGGGAAACAATTTACGTCCAGGTTCTGGAGGAAGCTCATGAGCCTACTGCACGTCGAGGTCAATTTTTCGACTGCCCGGCACCCTGAAACCAACGGGTAGGCAGAAAGAGCAAATGGCATCCTCCAGCAATACCTGAGGTGTTATGTCAATGATAGAGAGAGAAGCTGGCATTGGCGGAATTTTCCTACAACAATGCGGAGAATGTGCCCACAGGGATGAGCCCCTTTTTGGCTAATTACGGGTTACATCCCAGGGCTTTCCCCGGGGGAGGGGGGAGAGATGGAGCGTCCCAGCTGCCGAACAGTTTGTAGAAGAAATGGAAACGATCCATCGTCAGCTCCAACTCAACTTAGAAAGGGCCAAGGAGGAGTATAAGAGGCAGGCAGATAAAAACCGAAGAGAAGGTGAAACCATTAGGGTGGGGGATCAGGTGTGGCTGTCAACCCAAGGGTTACCGTTCAAAGGGGGTTGTAAGAAGTTAAGACCCAAAAGATTGGGCCCATTTGAGGTCCTGCAACAGGTCAACCCAGTGGCTTTCAGACTCCGGTTACCGAACCACATGAAACTGCACCCAGTATTCCACAGGTTGTTACTGTCACCGTATAAGGGGGACCGAGAAGGGAGGTTCACACGGGGACCAGCAATGGAAGAAAGGGAACACAGCAGCCATGTGGCAGAGATCATCAACTCCAGGTGGAAGGGTGATCAGGTGGAGTATTTGGTAAGGTGGGAAGGGGAGCCGGAGTCAGAAGACACCTGGGTCATGGCAGAGGATGTCAATGACGAGGTCTTAATAGAAACATTCCATCAAAGGTTCCCACGGAAACCTCAGCCTGTAGCGAGGTTCCGGAGGGAATACTTTGGCACCACCGACGAGGAAGAGGAGTTGGAGGGGTTCACAGAATCGGAGTTGGAAGGAGGAACCGATTCCGAGGAGGAGGAGGACTCAGAGGCCAGGAACTGCAACCGGTGGAGGGAAATGTTCGAGACGTCTGAAGATGAAGGAGATTCTTTCCGGGGTTTTACCTCCTCACCGCCCAGAGGAGAGGGAACGGGAGGGGGTGAAGGGGGCCCTGGAGGGGAAGTGGATGTCAGGGAACTGCCATCGGAAGGACAGGTGGTGGAAGGGCTCATGGAGGTTGGGAGAGACTCGGCAGCTGAAGAGGGAACCAGCAGGGGGAGAGGAGGGTCTCTGAGGGAAAGTGAGCAGGAGAGATGGCTTAGAGACACTTCCAGCGAGAACAGTGGGGAGGTTTCTGGACCTCCCATAGGGACACCCACTCCTCGCCGGAAACTGTCACGCCGTGAGTCCAGAAGACGTCTTTCCGTTAAGGAGCTTTTATGTTGGAAGCGATTCCGAAAGCAACCACTGTCGGAATCTGCCAGTGTCTGACGGAGCCATGTTTAAGGGGCTCCGTCACAGACAGAGGTTTGCGGACTTGAACAAACTCTGAGGGACTAGGATTTTACGCACAAGCAGCTCATCATCCCATCACATGATAGAAAGGGGCGAAAGCATGCAATCAGCTCTGACCTCTTTTATTGGATTGGTGAAAGGGGAGTAAAGCCTAGTTGAATGGAGAGATGGAAGGGGGAAGCGCAAAGAGAAAGAGAGGAAGTGATGCACCCAGACGGTCCAATGAAGACAAGAATGCCAATCAATCCTAAAACCTGCCCCCCTTACTTTCCCCTGTGTGGCCCCCGAGAGAGAAAATGTTTTCCTTCCCTGTTGTGAAAAACCAAGAATGGCATTTCCGCAGGAGAGATGTGGTAGATTCTCAGTGATCCTTCATAACCTCCCAAAGGCAAAATCAGGACACTGATTTACCTGGGGCAATTGCTAGAAAATAAAACTGCCTGTCCCTGGTTTTTATATATATTAAAGGGGGATGATGGTTGGAGTACATGTAGGCATAAAGGGAGTATCTTCTGTATTCTATTATTTGACTCTTGAATATATAGTATTGGCCTGAACAGCATCCAGAAACACAATCAAGAACATAACAAAATGCTATAATATTTTGATTAGTCTGCATGGTTGGGCATATCTTTTTTGTTTGTGTTGCAAGAAAATATTGTTGGCGTTAATGAAAATAATTGTCTAGGAAGCTGCCAACAGGAGTATCACTGAGCATCTGCCACCTATTAATAACAACCCATCATGAGGAACACCCTAATTACTGGTATTTATCTCTTTAAATGGACGGCTAATCGTAACAATAATCTGATTTAGAAGAGAACGTTGCTGTTATAAAGTGAAGCCTTTAATGGGGCATTGTTGTGTAATTACACCATAGAACACAGCCATGAAAGCCCCCTTGCCCCTTTTTTGTCAGAGACTCCAGGAGATAACGAGGCGCTATCAGTTTTCTCCCATTAGCTGCACCTGCATTTTCACTGCATCCTTTAAAAAATTACATCATGCCACAAGGAGCCGTTTGCAGAGGGGGCTCCAAAGGGACCCCCAACAATGAGAGTAGGACAGGAAAAGAAGAGAAACATTGTTTAGCGAGCAGCAGGACTAGCTCAAGCCACACTAGTATTTTTGTTTTTGAGATGTGGGACATATGCTGTTGGGCTACAACTTCCATCATCTCTGACCATTGGGCATGCTGGCTGGGACTGATATGAGTCGGAGTCCAATGGTATCTGGAGGGGGCCACAGCTTCGCCAGCCCTGCTCTAGGCTGCCAGGTGCCTAAATATAAACAGTGAGTGGATTTTTTGGTTTTCTTTCTTTAAAAAAAATCTGTGATTGCGTAAAAAATGACATGCATGAGAGAGAATAATTCTTGAGTGCAATAGTGGCTATAATCCTGCAACTTTCTTCTAGGAAGGGGTGGTCGGGTGCAGACCTCCAGGCCTCTCTATCCAGCCCTGAGGACTTTCTCCAGGGCATCCAGCCTCCCCATGGTACAGCACTCACAGGCTATGTAACCCTCAAGTGCTAGAATGTGTCACTGAATTGTGGCAACGCCTCTTGCTTGCTTGGAGAGATGGAGAGATGTGTTTGCATATGTGCAAAAACCTCTGGCTGCAATTTCTCAGCAATGTAGCCTATGAGGCAGAAGTGAGAGTCACATATTTGGTCCTTCTCACTTCTTCAGACTCTATCCACTTTTGCGTTTGGCTCCACGCGGGTGGCACTGTGGTCTAAACCACAGAGCCTAGGGCTTGCCTATCAGAAGATTGGCGGTTCGAATCCCCATGACGGGGTGAGCTCCTGTTGTTCGGTCCCTGCTCCTACCAACCTAGCAGTTCGAAAGCATGTCAAAAGTGCAAGTAGATAAATATGTACTGCTCCGGTAGGAGGTAAACGGCGTTTCCGTGCGCTGCTCTGATTCACCAGAAGCGGCTTAGCCATGCTGGCCACATGACCCAGAAGCTGTCTGTGGACAAACACTGGCTCCCTCGGCCTATAGGTAAAGGACCTAATGATCAGAGGTACCTTTACCTTTACCATGCATCACTGGCCTGCATCTGCTGTCTATGAGAGGCTGCAGTCATTAGGCTACACCTGAAGCAGAATCGCAAACCTGATTCCATGCTAAGGATTACGGCAAGGAAGGGGACTCGCTGAGGTTTAAAGAATAGAGGAAGGGAAACCAATTTATGTGGTCAGCCCCTGTAGCAGGTTATCTAAAAAAGAGTGGCAGGGAGAACCTTCTGGGTGCACCTCAAAAAACTGAACAATCTAGGGATGCAATGTTCGCCCAGTTATAGGAAAAGCTGATCACGGAATATGAAAGGGCTTTTTCCCCCTTAACAAAGTGTGGACAGACTTATGAGCTATTATATGACAAAGGATACGTGTGGGGAATTTCTTGGGGCATCCTGAGTCATGCCAATTAAGTGTTGTGTCCCAGGGCTTAAACCAAGCCAACCTTTCACCCCTCAAGTCTTATTCTTCAGCAGTCATCTTGCTCTTGCTGAAAGAGCTTAGACCTCTCCTAGCAATGCCCAAAGGAGACTTGGTTTAAGTAAGGTAGGATAAGCTTGTTGACTGAAAACCACTCACGCGTAAGGGATGATGAATGGCTGAATTATAGGCTTTGTTTGCTTTGGCTATGGCGCTGGGCTCTGGAGGATCATCTGGGCCATTGCAACCTCCTGCTTGTGGGATGCAGATGCTGGGATCATCGTTGGTTCATACCATGATTTAATATTGTTTCAAATGGGAGGGCAAAATGCTAATTTAAAAACAAAGCAAAAAAGGAAACAGACAAAGGAATGCAATAGTGTTGCTCTGGCCCTGCTGATTCCAGTTTAGCAGGGCAAAGTGTAAGGCAGTGAAACCAACGTTGTATCTCCCTCTATCCCAGCCACCACCAATATCTTAGGTGTGTCGGAACCGGGGGATGAAAAACAATCCCACATATCTGCAGTGTAATCCCAACAAGGTGAACACTCTGTGGATTCTTCTCATCATCATCATTTTAGTTGTATGCTACTTTCCATGGCAAATCATGCTCAAAATGGCTCACAGCAATCTAAAAAAAACCACCCCACAATATTAAAAAGGAGTTTAAAACAAAGGACAATTACAAAACACAACGAAATACTCTTCTAAACATTAGGCTAATGAAAACATCTCAAATGAATAAACCTGCAATATGTTGTATGACACTAAGTTCCACTCAGAGTAAACCCATCTAAATCAATGAACCAAAGTTAGTCATGTCTATTAGACTTTAATGGCTTTACTCTGAGTTGGACTCTCATTGGATACAACTCAATAAAATTAAACAATCCATTGACAATTCACAATAAAAATATAAGAAGACAATCTAGGCAGCAGCAAAAATAATGCTGACCCCAGTAGTTTTGAAACCAGAGATGGAGAATGTCTGGCCCTTCTTTGCCTTCAAGAACTGTTTATATACTGTAGTGCTGTGAACTAAACCTATAAGTAACAGAACAAGGTTTATTTAACAGGTTTCCGGAACACCAAACCAACTGACTAGAAATAATTATGCAAAATATATCCCTGAGCGTTGCTCAGTTGCAGCAACCATATCCAAACACACTGAATTGGATGCGTTCTGATGTGTACACATCTTCAGAACTTATCAGTATCATATTTGCTTCACACCTTCCAACATTTTGATGAAAATAAGGACGTCCTAAGGAAAAGCGGGACATTCTGGGATAAAATCAGAAACTGGGACGGCTTCTGTAAATCCAGGACTGCCCCTGGAAATAGGGACACTTGGAGGGTCTGGAATGCCTACTTGGAAGTTAATTCCATCAAGATTAATAAGACTTCCTTCAAAGAAAATATGTTTAGGATGAGAGCATTCATGTGAAATATACAGCTATTTTCTGTCTCAGAAATTCGATGCATGAGATGAACCTTCCACTCTTCCCAGAACGTGATTTGCCCCCTCTATGCATTCCTATCCCACTATTTTGCCTGGTGCTACCACTGATGCCCTCTTTTAAATGAACCAGTCTGCAGAGGACATCAACAGTCTACGTTTATCAGTTTTTAAAATATTTATTTTGCCTGCCCACTTCCAGGTGGTGGGGGCAAGTGGTTAAGAGGTTTCTGAGTGGGAAAATGAAACATGACACTGTTAATGAGATGGCCAGCCTCAGGAAGAAAACAACAATCTTGAAAACTGTCTGCGGTATGAAATAACTTGGAAGGAAGGCAATTCATACCCTTTGTCTGAACTAACAAACACAGCCATTTTTTGTGTGTTTTCACTTGCATTGTTATTCTATATTCTTTGAGTCTTTCTTTCTCTGGCTTCTTAAGAGCGTTTGTATATAAAAAAGGGTTCCTTTGTTTTTCAAGCTCATTGTATGAAGAATATATATACAGTATGGCTGGCTTTAAGAACAAATTTCTGGTATGCCCCTAGTCTATTCATTCTCCTTTGACACGATTTATTTTTTTCTAAAAGGATATTTTATTTACTGAAAACTCTAAGTGGATTATTTTTTCCATCTTGTCTACTTAGAATGCATTGCCTATTTTTCAGGCAGAACTGTGCAACATACTATTTTGCTTTTTTAGAAAATGTAAATGACTTTCTTCTGAAAAGCTTTTAGAATATTTATTTGGTTTTCTTTTTTAATGAACTGCAAAACATTTCCTGCCAGACTTTTATGTCAGCTTTTGTTGTTGTTTTTTAGGGTTTTGCACTGCTCATTTGATCTGCTTGAGTCTTATTTCCCCCATATTGTTTTGACTGACAAAAGAACCCAACAAATTACTTGGATTCCCTCCAGTATATGAAAGGAAACCTGAGGACATTATGTTATAATGAGAGATTTTAAAACATTCTAAATGACTTGGAGATTTCTTTACCACAGGGCCAAAACATAAAGTGGGTGAGGAAAAAGGGAAGAGTGAGAGGCAACAATCAAATAAACACTTTTCTCTTAATGCCCCTGACATATATATTATCTCTAAGATGGTTGGATAGTGCCTTGTATGCCTCCTTCCAGCAACTCCTGCAGACAAGCTGGTGCCAAAAGTAGTGCTCTGCTTTCCTTTAGACAACAACAGCAAGGCTGAGGGGGGTGTTTGGACAGTTCAGGACCTCCATACACATGGCCCAGGCTTGCGCCCAAGAGAGGTCATTTCTGTGCTGGTAACGCAGCGATTTGACTTCACCGCTGGAGGTGCACTCCATGAGAAAGGCAGGTGCCAACAACAACAACATATGCTATCTTTCATTCTCAATGGCTAACAGTGCCAATAAGAATGAGTTTACAGCATGCTATAAATGTGTGTTGGATGTGCTTCAAATGCAGCCATCGTTCTTATTTCTTTTCTGTATACTGGCTTTCCTTGTACAGTGGTACCTCAGAAGTCGAACGGAATCCACTCCGGAAGTCCGTTCGACTTCCAAAACGTTCAGAAACCAAGGTGCAGCTTCCAATTGGCTGCAGGAAGCTCCTGTAGCCAATCAGAAGCCGTGGAAGCTGTGTCAGACGTTTGGGTTCCAAAGAACGTTTGCAACTGGAACATGCACTTCTGGGTTTGTGGCATTCGGGAGCCAAAACGCTAGACATGCAAGGCGTTCACGAACCAAGGTATGACTGTATAGGTATGCTTTGTTAGTTGAAATTTAAAATCTTCTTTAAAAAACACTCCCAAAAAACTACACTAACCAGCATTCTTTGGGGGGCATTCATGTGCTTTAAACATGTGTTGGATGTGATTTAGATGGACGGTATGCATCTGCCCCAAACTAGGACAAAAACAACCTTCCTTCAGTTTCCTTTTCACTCTCTGCTGCCTTAGTACATAGAGGAGACACCTTCCACCCTGCCTTAAAAAAAATCTGTAAGTGGCTTTGCCCATATACTCCCCATCTTATCTCCTACTTCAGTTCCTATGTTCCATGTTTTCTGGGAAGCCAGCAGGCTCCCTTCTGAATGTGAATTAGTGCTTTTTTTAAAAATCATGCATACTGAGTGTTTTCCCCCCTCTCACTGTAGCTTTTACAGCTCAAGTGCCATTTGGAAATTATTTTTAGTCTCCTTAATCCTGTTCCACCATTGGAAAACAGGTAAAATAATAGCCTCCAATACAAATAGAGTGGGCAAGTTGAATGCAAAACTCCTCTTGTCCATAATTAGATGAAGCAGAGGGGTAGGAAAGAGTCTTTGCTGGGAGCAGGCTGTGCTGTTCCTGGGGCTCAAAAAAAGTAGGCTCAACAACAACCTCCTCTCCCCTGAAACCTCAAAACTAAGCACAAAAGTTAAATGAATGGTGTTATAGGTCTGAGGGTGAGATGCCTCCAAACCTTAGAAATTAATAAACAATAGGATTTTAATTATTTGGAGTACTGAAGGGAAGATTGCAACCCAGTGGCGGGGGCTAGGAGGAATACAGACTAAGCGTCCTTTCCAAGCCAAGGCCTAGACTGATGGCCCAACTGAGAGGAATTCTTGGGGCTGGGCAAACAGAAGGTTGCCAGGTAACTGGGTGTGAAGTGACAGGAAATGAGAGTTTTTAGCAAGGTGAAATATACTCGGAGTCGAGAGTGGATTTCATGCTCTTTATTCAGCTCATAGTGGTGAGGAGGAATGAATGTTCCCCCAAAGTATCTGCTTTATATACATTATTTACACAATGGGCTGCATGTGATTGGCTAATTCCGGAATTCTCCTGTAGGCCAATCAGGTTGTGGATTCACTTCCACCTGGAGCTGGATTGGGTGGCTCCTGCGGACCAATCATACTGCTGCATTGTTCTAGGACCAATCAGACTGCTGCATTTTGGATCCTATTGTTCTAGGACCAATCAGACTGCTGCATTTTGGATCCTATTCAACTCAGTACATAACACAAGGTGTGCTGGGAAGAAGAAGGGAGAGAACAGAGAGGGAAATCCATCTTAGGCAGGCTGCCTGGAGGCAGGCTGGAAGAGATGCCTTGGACTCCAGTGCTGCACTCTTGAGAGGACCATGCTGTAAGATCTGGACTCCTTCCTTCCAAACTCAGGTGTAAATATGGGAATAAGTCGTATTTCTTAAAACTACGACAGTCTCCACCTACCTTGATTCTCGCTGGAACACAAGACCCCGGGTGAGCACATGGAGCCCCTTGGAATCTTGCCATCGCTAGGCAAAGGAACGGGTGGTACCCAAATTTTGTAACAATATGATACTTTCCTGCTTCTGGTCTTTTTAATGCACTGCTTTTGCTTTCTGCCTTTTCTTTTTTACATTTGCATTATTTTAGTCTGTTTTTATCTCCTGGGGTGATGATTTGTAGATGTGTCATTGTGCTTCAGAGCCTGTTTTATTGCTTTATGATTTGCGATGTTTTTAATATATACATCATTGTTTTTCACACGTAGACAGCTGCTTTGAGAGAAACCACTCTGAAGGGCAGCCTCTAAATAAATGCCGTATTTACTTGAGTCTAATGCGCCATTGAATCTAACGGCTGCTCACTCTGTCCAGCGATGGGCGAGGTTTGTGGCCCGGCGCACGGCTTCCCTGTCCTTTTGGAGCCACACTGTTTTGTCAACCATTGCTCCACCCCATTGGCCGTTGCAGAGTCTTCTGGGTTCCCACCAAACCCAGATTCAAATCCAGCCTATCCATGGTGGCCTGGGGGGCGGGGCCAAAAAATCACCTACAGCAGTTCAGTAATAAAACAATAATGCCCTGACCAGCAACAGTTCAACAGTATGAGCAAAACTAGGGTTGCCATATTCTGAAGAGCAAAAAAGAGGGCACATTTGCCGACTTCCACTTTTAACTATGGATCGCTATGACAACTCTCGTTTTACATACCCATGAAAAAGAGGATGTGTCCTGGAAAAAGAGGACAAAGACATAATTCAACTCGGCGGGGAAAAAGACACAAAATCAGCCATCAGCAAGACTCAGCCCCCTCTCAAAAGCTAAAAGCAACCCAATTGCTGCAGAAACTATAACAAAGGTCTAGGAGAAATGATCTGGGATGTGGGGGTGCTCATTTTCTGTGTCTTTAGGATTGCAGCATGGGGAAAGTGAGCTAAAATCGCAAGTGCCACATGGCACACACACCCCTCCAAACAAGTACTATAGTGCAAGCGTTCTTCATGAGAACCCCATAGCCACACCATTTCTAAAACTGTACATCAAAAATGAACTTTTTTGGCCAGTAGCAGACACCATAGCTTTACTCCCACCTGCACAGCATAACGATCAGTCTAATGAAGAGCTCTGGTTGACTCAAAAGCTTGCTCATTTCTGTAGGTTGTAATGAAAGGACTTCGGGATTAAAAAAAAATTAAATGCCTGTTTGACACTTACACATACATGCCAATGCACTCTACCTATTCCAAAGCTTAGCTTAATTGGAAGGTTTCCTTTGAGGAAAGCATGCTGCCCTCAGTAAATGACATCATCATTATGTCATTATGAAATAGGGAGGGTTGCTTTGTCCCTGAGATCCTGACTCTTCTTTACCTTCCTCCTTCCCCCACTCCAAAAAGGATTCTTCAGGTAATGAAGGGGGCTGTCCTTTGGTTTCTTAAAGCGTCACAATATGAAGAGATCCTCTGAGTCCACTTCCCTCCCTGAAATTAGCCCATGAAATTTTCATGTGTTCCAACTTGCAATGATAATATTAATATTACAGTCTTGGCTGGGCTTCTGCTCATATTTTATGACTCTTTGTAATGAATTTTTCAACTGGCTTTAAAACGTGGCCTAATTTTTTTCTGCGAGTGTCTTTAAAATAAAAATCTCATGGATAAATAAAAGTCCCCAGGGAGGATCCTGGCTCCTTGACAGCCAGATGTTTTGGAGATCTGCATCCCAGATGTGATGCCGCTGGAAGTGGATGGGTTTTTATCCAACGCTGTCCTACTGTCATTAAATAGAATAGATTGGATGAGCAGTGCATGGGCGTTACAAGGACAAAATGGAAATCTCTAAGTAAACGAATGAAATTCAAACGAAATGAAACAGAATGGTGGGTCTTCACAAAATGATCCCTGATGCATAGACGACCCATTTGCATTAGCATGCCAAGACTTCCCAGAGTGGATGCACCACAAACAAAGAGTCTCAGGCCAGGCATGATCAAGAAGCCATGAAGGAGACCGCTGTGCCAGTGTCCAGCATTCTCCTGACAGCCCCTTGACACATACTGAGCTAGATGAATCCATGGTCTGTCTTGGTTTAATACAGTTGCCCATGTTATGCTCTGCCAGTGAGAGTTCCTTTACATGTTAATTCAGGCACTGATGACTACATAGTAGCCCTGAGTAAAAAAATCAGTCATGCGAACTTTAAGACCAGACGATGGTAAGATGTGCAGCTGGTTACAAGCGCAGGATTCAGCCCAGGTTTGCTCTTGGCACACCGCTACAGAAGGAAGTGACACTGGATTCCTGCCTTGCAATAGGCCAGCGCTGCTCTAGGCCATTATAGACAGACAGACAGTCAGACAGACATTCTCTATTGTAGGTGCTGGCCAGGCTGATTAGGTTGTGAGACTCAGCCCTGGGGCTGCATTGGTTCATGCCTTTTGCATAGCGATTAACAAGGTTGCCACAAGTCTGGGCAGTTTTGTTAGTGAGAGGCAACTGGATGCACATGATGGATTGGGCAGTGAGGAAAATACTTCATACCCCACTAATGAGAACAGATTGGCTGGCAGCATGTTGAATGTGCAACTTCTTAGCCTTCTGCAACAGATGTACAAGGTTGGGGGGATTGCAATTTAGCAATTAGATCTCATTATTAAGCAAATTATATATGGTGCCAGCTTAATAAATCACCATGTAGGCCCCACACACAGGGATCCAAGAAAGAAGAACTGTCTATTTTTAATTCATTTTTTTTTATTTTAAAAATGCTTTTGTTCTTTTTGCTGAGCACTTCCATGGGTCCTCTTCTGTGATTCCATAAAGTTAAAAGGTTTCGGTGACCTCCCAAGGCACCCCATTTGTCATTATTTTTTTTAAAAAGAAAATTGGCCATGCCCACTTTGGCGTAAGAGGGTTGAACACGATTCAGTGTAGCCCTCAGCCAAAAAAAGGTTGGCCACCACAGATGTAAGAAATAATCCTAGTTTCCATATCTGGCATGGATCCCAATTAGAATGAATGGCTTCACAAATGATTTAGCATTTTACATTTCCTCTTCGTTGAATGCAGGGCTGTAGTACCCAGCTGTTGAATACTAATACTATTACTTCATCCACATTTACATTTTTGGAAATAAATGCATCCCTGTTCTATAGAGGCATGGTGCTGGCATTCACTCTCCCCATCACGTGAACTACTTATGAATTCCTGTATGCGCCTTTTCCCTTATTTGATTCTGGATATCGCCTGCGCCTGGGCAACTGTCTGAGGTTTTAAGCCCATGGATCTCAATCAGCACCAGAGCAATCGCTTGAAAAGGGGGGAAGGGCATTGTCTGCTATACACATCAAAACAAACAAAAGAATTCGCAAGCCACAAAACCAGGTTTTTAAAGTTTTTCCCTGAGCAGAATAATTAAAGCAAATTTAAAATGTGGGTGTCGTCACATTAACTGCACTTTTAAATCAACCGGAGCTTATTTATGATGCACAAACTTTTCAGACAGTAAAAGTATAAAAAGTTGTAGCAGCTGCAGACAGCTTTGCAACGCAGTGGGGTGGTTTTATGGCATGTACGCTCTTCTTTTTCTCATCCAAGTCAATTTAATTGTTTGGTTTCCTGGTTGCAAATGAGGCTGAAGGAAATCAAGGGGCTCTTGTATTTCTACGGCATCTGTCATTGTACCTGGGAGTAATCATGGTGTGGTAGCGTTATGCAGTTTTTAATAATTGCAAACAGAGCAGAACAGAGGCCCAGAGACCAATTTGGTGCATTGTAATGAATGGCTTCCATGAACTTCCTGGCTTAATCATTGCTGTGCCTTTTTCTGTTTATCCTGTAGTTACACAGCATATATAGTAATCAATCTAGACTTTAATTGGCAAGAAGCCTTGAGAAAAATTAAAGCTGGATTCATAGATGGCTGCAATATGCTTCCCAGTGGCATAAAACCTCTCTCTGCATTTCTTCTTACTACCCACTACAAAAGGATATAGATCATTAAAAGATTGTGGATTGGCCACTAGGTATAATCTTATTGATTTATCATGTCTGTATTCTATCCTCTCTTTTTACAAGGAGCTAAAGTTGGTATGCATTGGGTTATCCAATTTCAAGCAAAACTCAAAAACTTTAAGAAGTTATGCAGAGAGATAGTGACTTGTCAAAGATAACTTTTCCAAGTGATTGGAATATGTTGCTATTGTTGTTATGGCTGGACTCAGACCCACTGAGTTCAATGGGACTTACTATTGAATAGGTATGCATGGGTTTTGCTGTGAGCATCAGGGCTGAGCTGAGATTTTGAACCTAGGGATATAAACCTTTAATCAAAGAAAAAGATAAACCAGCAAGCACAGAGAATTCACAGAAGCTACTACAGCCCTAGTGCCGTAGCACGAGCTGTCAAGAAGTTTACAGAATAATCCTAGGCATGTCTACTCAGAAGAAAGCTGAGATTTACTCTCAGCTGTGTATAGGGTTGCAGCTTTCATTAAACTTCATTGGCACGTCCAATGTAGTGATAGGACAGTGCAATGCCGTCTCGGGTCTGCCTGAGGAGTTCACCACAACTGTGGTTTGTCCATTTCTCATAGATCCTTTCTCCCCAGTTTAGGATGACCAGGCTTTCAGGTTCAAGTCCAGCAATTCCTCTTGTAGTTATTTTGGTCCAAGACTGCCAGAAGCATGGACTAGGCCAAGTGGTCAGTCTGATGATGATTGGGATCCATACTGCCCCTCCACGGACATCTGAGCTTCTATACAAATGTTCTTGCTTCATCATTAGCCTCGCCCTGCTCTGCTGGTAGTCCTCATTTCCAGAGATAATGGTGATGATATGGGGTGGTATTCAATCAGATTTTATTCAGAGCAGACCCACTGAAATGAATGGACCTAACTTAGTTGGATGTTTCTATGAATACAACTCATAGTTTCAGGCAGTGTTGTCACAATAGACACATGCCTTCTCTCCCTAATACAGGCCTGGGTTCCAGAAAGACCTTCAGAACTCTTCCCTTTGGAACCTCAGAACTATTGTCAGTTGTTGTTGTTGTTGTTGTAGTGGTAGTAGTAGTAGTAGTCCTCAAAAAGTGGTTACTGTAGTCCTATATTTCTGCTGGTTTTCAGGAAACAATAAGAAACACAAATATCTTGTTTTGGAGCCAGTTGTTGTTAGGATTTGCGTCATATTCTCCTCCACACACACACCCCACTCCCCACTGCCAAAAGAAAGAAAAAGACCCCTCTGTGGAACTGGGAGACTTTACAACTCTTAAGAACTCTTGACTCTATTTCTTGGTGCTCCTGTCCATTTAAAATGTGGCCAAATGACATAGCATCCTGGTTCTCCAAGGGCACGTGCTGCAGAAGTGAGCATTGTTCCCACACAAAAAATATCCTCCTTTTGTTTCCATGAAACAAGCATTATTCTCCAGAAGCAACAAATGCAGTGCCAGGACACCTGCCTTCAATGTACTTAGCAGTTATTAATATTCATAGACTAATTAAGGGGATAATTCGCTGATCAAAGGGAGAACTGCAATGCAGTAAAAGTCTCGGTGCGGCACTGTAAATTAAAAGTCACTACAGAGAGAAAAGCAAGCATTGGATTAACCTAAGTGTGCTCAAGGGCAGAAAGAGATGCCATCAATGGACTGGGAAGATAGTGGACCCAGACCTGCATGAGTTACCTTGTAGTCCAGGGATGTAGAACCTGTAGCTCCCCAGATATTGTTGGACTTCAACTCCCATCAGCCCCAGCCTGTGTGGTTGAGGTTCAGAGATTATAGAAGTGGCAACACTTCTATCAACAAAACCTGGAGAGCCACATGTTCTTAATCCCTACTGTAGCCAATGGTGTGACTTGGTAATATTAGACTCTGAATTTAACAGTCTTAAGGTGGGGACTCCTTATATGGCTGCTGTTGCATGTGGGGTGTCCTCCTGACTCTTGGGTCCCTAGACTGCTATCCCAAAGTCCGTAGTGACAGTGGCTCCCTCTCCCTCTGGCAGCACCATCAAAAGACCACTCTTGCAACTGCAGTTTTTCATTGTGTTTTCTTTTGTTTTTCATCCCCATCCTTCTTCTCACCACATGGAATTGAGAGAACTTCTTCTAACCATCACCACAAGCTCACAATGCAGTACAATCAGATGCCATGGTAAATCCAGGGTTCCTGTGAGACTGTGAAGTTGAGCAACCAGGAGAGATGGTGCTATACTGCCAACCACCCTCACCCTACAGTCTTTTGTGAGGAGGATGAACGCATGGGATGAGAACCCCACCGTGTACCAATGCCAGAAAAATCTTCAGCAATAACCAAGTATGGTATACATGAAAGTTCTGCAGGTGGACAACAGAAGAGCATTGAGTAGAGCACAGAAATTTATAAACAGAAAAAGCATAAGCACCAGGGACAAGAAGTCTTACAGGGGAGGAAAGGAAGAGCATAACTGCTGGGGGCTGTCCCAGAGGTTTTAAGGGACAAAGAGAGATCTGGAAATATAAACCCAAGACTTCCACTCCAGTAGGAGTGATCAAATAGGAATGGTTGGCCTATGGCAGGGCTCCTCAAAAAGATGACCTCCTCAAGATCCTGGAAGCAACCTGATGGGACTGCTAGCTACAAACTACCATGATCATAGAATCATGGAATTGTAGAGTTGGCAGGGACCCTGAGGATCATCTGGTCCAACCCCCTGCAGTGATGTAAAGATGAAGGCTTGAAAGGATGAATAATATGTGGATCTCATAATAAGATCTACACTAATAATGTGAGAAAGATAAAAGCAATTCCTGGGTGCCCTAAGGAGCAGGATTTGGATTCTAGTAACAAGGAAACAGTTATGTCTGTCAGCAGATTTACACACAGGCTTCTTTATTACATAAATGTCCCTTCTTGTGGACTGGAGAGTTTGTTTCACATATTCTCCCAAGCTTTATGGATTTATTTCCTCCTCCTTTTTCAGCATATGTCTCCTATTGAAAGCCAAAGATCCACTTAGGCTATGGACTATATCACAACCCTGTAACGTTGCTGAGTGCCCCAAATGCTGGCACGGGCAACTTGAGAGCACCTTTCTTCCACCCTGGATCTCTTGCTCTAGCTTGAGTTTCCATCAACTCACTCCCAACAGTCACAGACAGACACTACATAAGAGCCAGTTAGACAATAAACAAACTGCGAGCTGGGTGTCACCAGCATATGGACAATACCAAAGTCCAACTTGCCGCCACCACAAGCTCCTGTGATCAGAAGATATGAGGGCAGTCTGGAAATCCAGGAGCAAAATCCATAGAAGGATCAAGAACCATTATCACTCCACCCTCATGCTGTTTATTTCTTTAAATGTTCATCTATAAATACATGAAAGGATAGTAAGTGGCAGGGCTTCTCCCTGTAATGAGTCCTCCTAGCATTTTCTTTTCTTTTCCGGATGCTGGCTGGTAAAAATACATTTTGTTCTGAGCTTCAGTTTAACTTCAGCATAGGAAGCATTAGAGCAAGCCTTGATTACACGCCTTTGAGGGAATAAAAAGTGCATTAAACAGAACAATCTGGCAGGAAGGCCACTTAGCAGCTCTGTTGCTGGGCAGTAACTGAGTGCACTGCATTCGTAGCTGAACAGAGTGAACAAATGTCAAAAGCAAAACATCATGCATCAAATGAGGCCGCTGAGTGCAAAAAACTTTACTTGAGCAAGCTGTTGCTTCTTATCGGCTACCTCATTAGAAGCAGATGGAATCCTGATGATGGCAGAGCTGGTATAATGGGCAGGCCGCTTTGTTTTCCCATCCATCAAGCGGTTTTAGCTTCTGACCCCCTTTTAAAAAGGCTTTATGAGTGTTAAAAGGGCACAAAACACAGGCAGATAGCTTCTTTGTTTCTTTACATCAAGATACATTTGCACTAAGACTGATAACAAACAGCTTAGTGTCAGATGCATTGTGAAATGTCCCTTGCAAGCTCATAAAGACTGGCTCTATCATTAGGCAAAATGTAGATGCTGGCCTCGGGTGGCAGATGAGTGAGGGCGCTCTGCTACGCACATTCCATACCTTGTACCTATTTATTCTCGTGACTCAGTAGACTCCTAATCCATCAAATTGGGGTGGATGCTCATGGTCATATAAACTCCCCACAAACAAGTGAGAACAAATGCTCCATAAAGATCAGACATTGCCCAACTGCCATGTGAGCTTTGTGCAAGCAAATCAGGATGAACACTCAGTAAACAGGTCACCTGGCAGAGCCCTTACAATAGCAGCCTGAGGGAGGGGGCAAAAGAAAGAGGGCAGCAAAGACAGAAAGGGGGTTGGAAAGAAGAGGAAGAAAAAAGAGCAAGTGGATTCGCTGCTGACGTGGAATCCTTTAAAACTGATTCTGTGTGTTTTCAGAGGCACTATGCACCTTGAATAAGAGGAGGTGCCTTTTGCTGCTTCACTTCAAGCAGCAACATGTCTTAGTCTGGCCCTGTCCTTATAAAACTGCATGGCTATTTAAAACACACATAAACATGTCTAATTAGCTTCCCGCTGTACTGCAGATAGGTGTTTTTCATGGTAGTGGAACAGCAAACAGGAACAGCAAAGCTCGGGTAGAGCAATGCTACTGAATTTCTGGATTCAAACATAGCTACTGATCTTAAGCTTTGACATCAAGTTAACTTCTTTCTCTTTCTTAAACTTAAAAGTAAAGATATTATGGATGTTTCTCCAAAGTCATAAGCTCAAGACTTTGAGGCTGGTATTGACAAGCTTCAGATGTTTCCTCTATAGAATTCAACAACAACACACCAGACCAGGGACGGGGAATGTGTAGCCTCTTTCTCTAATTTTCAGGTTCCTATTCTATTGTTATTTTTCCACTGTGTACTGTGTTGAGAATATGTTTACTCTCTTCTCTTTAGGTCTGTTTTTGGCTTATGCCAATGGGAGAGGTTGTCATTTCACCTTTCTGTTTCAATTTTTTAAAAAAATTATTTAACAATGGACATGCCTTTTAAAATAAAAATAAATCTGATCTTTAAGAAAACTTTAGCATTTCATTGCCAAGTAAAACAATCCCAAGTTGATAGGCACAGGAGGAGTTTTAAAACCAGGAAGCCCAGAACGTTTTGTGTGATTGGTTCTTTAGTAACTGGCATTTTTAAATGTACAGGATAAATTATACTTCTTATGATATCAAGGCTTTAACATACTAACTGAAGACAATCCTGGTGAGATTTCACAGGAACGAGACAGCTGGGGATGGGGTATTTAAGCAAAATACAGATGGGTAACTTCTCAAAGTATACGCAGCATATCAATATTATGGTAGTCAGGAGTCATGCCTTTGACAAATCATTTAAGCATATTCTTCAAACAATCCGGAGTTTATTTGTTGAAGGCATTGTGATTTTTATTAGGTAACCTCTCAATACCAGCTGTGTTGAGGTACTCTAGGTGGAATTCAATTTTGCTCTAAAGAGATCATCAATGCAACCATTCCTATCTCCACCAACCCCCACACCACGTGCTGTTCTGGGAGGAGGAAGCCTGGAAGGAGGAATGGGGAGGAAAGTCCCATTACATTAGCAGGACTCATGCTGGCTTCTGTTAGTGCAAGAACTTAGTTAAATCTGGTCCTATAAGATTTGTTTTCATATTTCCAGTTTCTACTCATCAGTTGTTAACCACCTGGTGATGTGGCTTGGATCTTCTGATCTCTACACATCCAGTACCCACAAAGCATATGTTAATTCTGCTGCCTGCTTCTAGCTAATATGGCAGATGAGGCTGAATCAACAACACTGAATTGGTAGCATATGTGCCAGGATTTGCTGAGCCTTTGTGGGAATGGCTAGGATACTTCGCACAACTTTGCAAAGGCTGTCATGATGCCAAAGCAGCTTGCAAATATACTGGCAGAAATGTTTGGGGTTGGAATGTCATCTTAATAATCAGCAAGTCATATTAATCTGCAGCAGCATGTTCTAAAACAATAGAGCATTGTGCCCTGTGGTATTAATGGCTGATGGAACATTGCCGGCTATTTCCTGGCAAGGATCTTGTGGAGTAGATGCTGCCTCTCCTGGCCTGCAGATACAACAATGTGGAAAACTTGATCAGTTGAATTTCTCATCATCATTTTACTACTTGTTCAAGGCACAGGAGCCCTGCCCAGAAAAAAGTTAGCAACGCTTGGGAGGAGGATGATCATTTGTTATTACTTGTGGCAACTTATCACTCACTAGTTACTATGCCGTAGGTCTTATATATTTTGCAAAGTTGGTTGTTTGGTTTTCATTTGGACACCTCTTAAGATGGCAGGTTGTATCCAACTCAGTTTTACTCTGAGTAGACCCATTGAAATTAATGGAGCTAAGTTGGCCATGTTCATTAATTTCAATGAGTATACTCAGAGTAGGATTAGCATTGGCTACAATCCATCATAACCTATTTTTGCATGATGATCCCTAAGATCATGGGCCTGGTTTTTGTCTGTGTTTGGATACAACCGAACACGATTTGAATCAAGATGGCAGACTAAACTTCTGTTGTTGTTTTAAAGAACTAAAATATATATGTCAATGATCCTCCAAATAAGTTTTGATCTCTCATATATCATATATATCATATATCTATGACAATTTTCTCCAATCAAAGCTGTTGTGTTTCCACAGCATGCATAAATTAAATTCCTTTTTTAAAGAGGACACTCCCCCTGCAGGTGCAGAGGTAAGATTTGAGATCGCCTAAAGCTCATCATTGTATGCACACACCCAGTTCCATATTTGTAGTTGTCCTCTGAGGACGTCACATATTTACTGATTATAACAGTGTTTTGAAGTTTTGTGCAAATACGGAATTAGTAACCCACTTCAGTACTGTTTACATACACACATACACAAAGTTTGTGCCTTAAACGAAATTCAGCAGCAAAGGTTTTAATTGAAGGGTAAGGAATTGAATCCAGCTACAGGATCAGATCTGGAAGCAGCCAACTTTCCACAGACCACTTTGACAGGTGGACAAGGGAGCCTACCTGTCAATCATCTGAAGTCATGTGATTTAAACTTCAAGGAAGAACCAGGAGCGTACTCTGAAGTGTGTATCAGTTCATCCTTTGTAGCCACTACTCAAGTTTAAAAATAATTCAAGGGGGAGGAGAAAATGTAGGAATTGCTTTTTTAAAAAAAATTAAGCCCCCTTCTTCTCCACTACCTGAAAAGCTCCCATAAACCCCTGAAAGTAAGAAACGTATACACTTTGCCTTCACACTTTCAGTTACATCCTTGATCCTATTTTTGGGCCCAGCACATCCACATGCAATGCACAATTTCATGAAGGGAAGGACTGATGATAACCCTGATCATTTCCATTCCAGAAGTTAGCTTTTACTCCCTCTAGAGGCCAGAGCTAGCTAAGAAGTGATGGAGAGTTCCTCTCTGTAATATAGGCATAGTTGATCTGGGTATCTCGCCAATCTTTCCCTGGAGGTATGAATACTGCTATCTCGCCACAAATGTTCAGATTAGTGGAAGCCGTCCAGTGCAAACTTCTAGTGAATCCCTTATAACATTAGCTAAGTTGTAGCCAACTGAGTTTTTAAAACCAGCAATAGCAAGTACCAGTGTTGTTTACCTCCAGGAGGACTGCCAGTCTTATCTCCCTTGGAAAGTCGCTTACTGGCAGACTGCTGTTCAAGCTAATCTCTTCAATCCCTTCTTCTGCTGGTCATCCAAAATGTAATGCAGCAACACTTCCTCGTTTTCTCTCACGGTTGTCCAAGGATGGCAGGGGGTGGGAGGTGGGAAAACCTCATAATTATAAGCAACCTGTGTGAAAAACAGATGAATTATCCAGTTCTCCTTTTTAGGAAACCAACATAGGTTTCATCCTAGTTGTGTTGCTCTCAGCAAAGCAAAGCACTGAAAGGGTCATGAGGCTATTTGTTCATATAGCCAAGAAGTATCGCAATTTGAATGCTCCCCCACAGCGTTGAGGAGCCTTACATTTCAAGCAGCTGGAGCCCCTGCGAGGCCAGTGCCCTGGCGCAACAAACCACTAACACCAATGGGAAAGACGCCTCTGCCGCCCACTGCTTCCTTTCATTAAGCACATTCTGAGTAATGTGTGTGCTGCACCTCTGAAGGGTGGGAGGACACAGTCAAGAATGACTGCCTCCCCATGTTATCTCCTCCTGCACCTCTTTCACCCTTCGTCAAAGGGAGCTTCCCTCGTCAGAGGGAGCTTCCTATGTGTCAGTTCCCCAGTGCATTGTTTCTTGAAAATGAAACATGGTCTTATGACAAAGAAATTCCAGGTCCTCAGGTCTGGGCTAGGACCACCATATGTTGTTCTCCCAAGATGATTTAAAGCTATTGGATGGGAGAATAGCATATCCGGCACCGTAGTGCAACGATCCCTTTGGCGCCCCCCAGCAACTCCAAAACAAGGGAGGGGGCAGTGGAAAATGTCCTCTGCCTCCCCCACCGCCCAGATCCCCGACATGGCGGCAGCAATCAAGCAGGAAAACGTGCTGGCGGACATGCTCTCTGGCATTGGGGCACCCGGGAAGGCTGCACACCACCTTTTGCCGGAAGCAGGAGGAGGACAACAACAACAACCGGGAGCAGGGTCGTCTTTAGCAGATGCAGAGGCCTCCTCCTGCAGAGGCTTGGGAAGGAAGCTGCATGCCTGCCAGCCATATAGTTGGCAGGGTGCAGCTGGCAGGCGTGCAGGGAAAGGGGAGGCTGCCAGCAAAGCCACGCAGCTTCCCCACTCACTAGGGCGCCCCTGCAAGGCCAGTGCCCTGGCGCAACGAACCACTAACACCAATGGGAAAGACGCCTCTGTCGCCCACTGCTTCCTTTCATTAAGCACACTCTGAGTAATGTGTGTGCTGCACCTCTGAAGGGTGGGGGGACACAGTCAAGAATGACTGCCCCCCATGTTATCTCCTCCTGCACCTCTTTCACCCTTCGTCAAACTCTGCTTCTGGTTACAGGAAAGGGGGAATGTCTAGTAATGGTACTAAGAATATACAAGATGGTGTTACCTAGTAGCAGACTACATGGTGGGGTAGAGGCACTTGCCTAACTTCTTTGCAGGTGAGTAGCAGCTGCTTATTGAGAGGGGGCAGCATGAGGCAGCGGGGAAGGCTGCACAGTGCAAATGCACCAGCAGAGCCAAGATGGCTGCCAGCACCCTGCCCATCACCCCAATCTCATTCATGTCTACTCAGAAGCAAGTCCCACTGAATTGCTCCCAGGGAATGGGTATAGGATTGCAGCCTTATTTTCAGATTGTTATTATTATTATTTCTATATCACCCCTCATCTGAGGATCCCAGGGCAGTTTACAATATAAAAACACAAAAATACATAACATAGTAACAAGCAAAAACAATACCATGGTGTAAAAGGCCATAGATTGCTTCATTAGCCAAAGACCTGGGAGAAGAGGAATGTTTTTGCCAGGTGCCTTACAATATGTAATGAGGGGGTCAGTATGAGCCAGTGTACAGTGGTACCTCAGGTTACAAACGCTTCAGGTTACAAACACTTTGGGTTACAAACTCCGCTAACCCAGAAGTAATTACCTCGGGTTGCAAACTTTGCCTCAGGATGAGAACGGAAATTGCGCGCTGGCAGCGGGAGGCCCCATTAGCGAAAACGCACCTCGGGTAAAGAACGGTTTTGGGTTAAGAACGGACCTCTGGAATGAATTAAGTTTGTAACCCGAGGTACCACGGTACGGTACTCTTAACAGATGAGTGGAAGCCCACTGCCTTCTGTGCAAATGGTTCGATAATCCGCTTCTTTGTATCTTTTCTTGTGTTCAACTGAAACTTCAGAAATTTGCAGACAACTCCAGTTGCCATGGCTGCATTCCTCTGTAATTGCCATGTCAATCTTTACTGCCTCACTTGCTTCTGGTGGAGAAGACCAAAGTAGTGACCCTATTGATCAAAAATACAGAGTCAGATAGGCACCCAAAGTAATCTTTTTTAAAAAATAAAAAATCCCATCTTGAAAGCTTTTCTACTGCACTGATAATCTCACCTAGAAGATGATAGTGTCCTACTTTAATGAGGCTTCCAGGGGATTTGAGTGGTTGTTTCTGCAAATATTTGTAAGAGGCTGGAGACAATTACGGTTTCACTGGGCCATGGCTGTTTTGTATATTTCAAATTCAATTTAATGGAGAATTTAAGAGCACAAATAATTCGTTGCTATGAAAACAATCATGTGCCTGAAATAGAATAGAACTTATTTTTCTTTTCTTTTTTTGCCTATCACTGGAAAAGTTGTTCAGCAGTGAATCTTATACATAGAATCATAGAATTATAAAGTTGGAGGATCATCTAGCCCAACCCCCTGCAAAGCAGAAATCTCCATGGCAGATGACCATCCAACCTGTGCTTAAAAGCCTCCAAGGAAGGAGAGTCCACAACCTTCCAAGGGAGTGAACTTAGCATGTGTTTAAAGGAGCAAAGAATGTACCACCACATCAGATTAAGGCAGGGGTGAGCAGCTCTTGGCCCTTCAGGTGTTGTTGAACTCCAGCTTCCAGCAACCCCCACCAGCATGGCTAATGGTGAGGGATGATGTAGTCCCCCCACCCTTCCAAAAAAATATCTGGAGGACCACAGGTTTCCTCATTCCTGGGTTAAGGGAAGGAACTATCCACATGAGTTTCTTCTGCTCTGTGCTAAAACTGTTCTGTCTTGATTAATTAAGGTAAAGGACCCTGGACGGTTAAGTCCAGTCAAAGGCGACTATGGGGTTGCGGCGCTCATCTCGCTTTCAGGCCGAGGGAGCCGGCGTTTGTCCACAGACAGTTTCCCGGGTCATGTGGCCAGCATGACTAAACCACTACTGGCGCACAGAGGACCGTGACAGAAGCCAGAGTGCACGGAAATGCTGTTTACCTTCCCACCGCAGCGGTACCTATTTATCTACTTGCATTGGCATGCTTTCAAATACTAGGTTGGCAGGAGCTGGGACAGAGCAATGGGAGCTCACTCCATTGCAGGGATTCGAACTGCCAACCTTCTGATCAGCAAGCCCAAGAGACTCAGTGGTTTAGACCACAACGCCACCCACATCCGCTTGATTAATTACTGGAGTGGGGAAAACCATAAGAAGTACCACATAGACTCTTCTGATTCTCGCAATGCTTTCACACACATACAATACTGCAATTTCCCCTTTAATGTTAAATGTACTATACATCTCCATCTTGAGTTGGCGTTGACGCTTTTAAAAAAATCTTTTCAAGTTTTGTTTTTCAAATGGAATGCTTTGAATGGAAAGCTCCTGTGTTCAAGCTTATTTAAAATGTTTGTGGATGTGTCTGTTGCTTCCTGGTTGTTTTCCGAGGGGCCTCAGACACTCTCTTCCTGTGGAATGCTGAGGTACATCTGCTCCACATCAAAGCTGACTAGATCTTTCCCTGCCCTCTGTTGTTCTGCAATATTTCCAATCCGTTCTCCACTCCTTGTTTTCTTGCTGGCATAGATCAACCATGTCACCGAGGGCACTACTTTTTCATGTATTACTAAAACAAAAGGCAGCAAGCCTTTGTTATTGTACAAAGACCATCAGAATCCCTGATGAACTTCCAGCAACCCGGCATGAGGTATGGCCTCCTCGGGCTGTTACTGATATCATTTCCTGCATAACTGCTGTTTGTTTTATTAGCTTTGGGGACCGTTGCTGCAGATATCCAGATGGGTTGGAGTTTAGATTACAAAGGTAGCTTTAACACTGCCAACTGCAAATTTGGGCCTCCACAATGCCCTATTTTATTATGAAGTATCCCAAGTGCCAAAGTCCACAAAAAGACGTGTGACAAGTCAGGAAAACACTTTTCGCTCCATAATACTGTCGACCTGTAAATCCCAATCAAAATATTGTTAAACTGTGCAATCAAAATATGCTAAGAATGTTCACATTATGAGGCTATCAGTGGGAAATTTTGGCAGGCTATATTGCTAAAATACAATTCTAGCCAGAGCTAAGGAAATTGGATTTCTTATTAATGGGGAAGATCAGACTATCACTTGCAAGGCTGCAGCATTTTCTAGCTAAGAGTAGAATGACTTTTATGGAAGCTAATACTGTTTTTTCCAACATGCATTCATTCCTTTGTTGTTTAGTCATTTAGTCATGTCCGACTCTTTGTGACTCCATGGACCAGAGCACGCCAGGCACTCCTGTCTTCCACTGCCTCCCACAGTTTGGTCAAACTCATGTTGGTAGCTTCATTCCTTTAGCAATGAGATTATAAGATCACATTTAATGGCATGGCTACTCTTCATGTGTGTCCAAGAGGCCTTTTAAGGTCAGATTCATACTGGTGAAAGTTTGACAGCAAGATACAATCTCCAAATGGTTGGGGATATCTGCTAAGGGATGCAGCTTGGGGAGCGTTAATGGTCCCATAGCTCCCTAGCATTTGTCTGCATGACCTGAACAGTTAAAAATGGTGTTTTGACTTTTTTAACTTCTGCTGTTTTAATGGGATTTGTTTATTGCACTTTTTGTATGTGCTTTGGATGTGGGTGCTTGTTTTCATGTTTTGATTGAGTTGCTTTATTGCATATTTTAATTATGTGTGCTTATAATTTTTAGTAATTGGTGTTATGCCTGTAAACTGCTTGGAAGCCACTTTGGCAATTAAGTGCTATGCAAATGAATAAGTAATAACAGTCGTTTGGGTGTGCTGCTTAATATATGAATAGGCCTGAATCCAAATCTATAGTGGGAAGTATGACTTGCTTCCCCCTCTCCCAAGTAGTGAGAGATCCTAGAGGCTACCTGGAATTGGTTTGGCTACCTTTGAAAGAGGATATTTATGGTTTATTCATAGCTGCTTTGTTTACAAACAGACAGGTAGAGCTTAGGCAGAGCCAACCAGCGTGTACAGTCCTCCCAAAATCTTTTCACCCTGCACAGGATTCATCTAACTTTCAGATCCCTGCTTGAGCCTCTTTGTTTCCCCAAACTGCTCCCGCCCTTCATACATACATGATTTGCGCCAAGCCCTTTCTCTTACCTGCAGGGTGTGGGGTGGGGAAGAGGAGGGTCAGTGTCATCTTCTCCAAACTCTGATGGCTTTCCCATTCCAAACATGCTTGTATCAAGGATCTACTGTAACTTCTAACAGCTCCTATAAAACGAGAGTTATACCAGTCATCCTAGTCCACTAAGAAATATTATTTTAGCCTTCTTTGGGGCAAATTCCAAACTCTTATCAGCCTTGCTTTGAGGCAAAGCCATGGAGACAAGCCTATTCACAGCAAGTTCACAGCAGCAGGAATTTTGCATGGCTAGTTTTAAATTAGCTGAGGATTTGCCACGTAACAGGTGATGGACTAGGTAGCTGCTCCCTCCAAGCCAACAAACAGTTGAAAAATGGCATACATCTAAATTGCATATGTGTATTAAGTTAGATGTGTGGGTTTTGCTAACCTCAAGGGCCAGGCATTAATAGTTGTAACAACTACTGGTACGTAGTTTTTAATAGTGGATCAAGCCATTATAATTATTTAGTTTGTTATGTGAAATTTAAAGCTAAAACCATCTTTAGAGCTGATTGGAGAACTAAAATGGACTATTCCCACATTTCTCATGAGCATGTGGCAACTGTAGTTTTTGTTCCTCCCTGAGAACATTCAGCCACACTACCCTGGGTTGAGCCAATGGCATATCTGCCAGCAACATGTTCTGAACTCATCACAGGTTTGTTTGTTTATTTATTTCACAGGATTTGCTTGCTGGTTTTCAGCCATTCACAACAATAAAATCAGATTTATAGGTGGAAGATATTGCTGTCACAATTGCGGATCCCATAAAATGTATTTGGGCACTGGAGAAGATGCTTTCTGAATACTGATAGTCAGAGGATTTATGAGGCAATCGAAAGTAGCCTCTTTTTATGCTCCCTGTCTTCAGAATATTAGGTGCTGCCTCTAACAATGGTTTATTTGCAACTCAGAAGCAGCCACTTGAAAGGTGAAGCTGCAATCGACTGCCAAAAGCTGATTTGAACTCTCTTCAGAGCATGTGTCACACAACCTGTTCAGATCATGGCCATGTGGCTGCCAAGTCAGCATATATTAACCCAAAACTGCATCTGCCATGGGTTTAAGAGAGTAATGAGAATAGAATCCAGAATCTACAGGGACAGATCCTTCTGTCTTTTTGTCCAGTCCAGGGAAACACCTGGGGTGGGGAAGGTGAAAACTGATTGTCAGATACAGTCAAACCTGTGATACCATAAAACTTGGGTAGCCATGATTTTCAGATATTCTTGGACTCCCATCTCCCATGATCCCCATCCAGCATGGCCAATGGTCAGAGATGATGGGGGTTGCTGTCCAACAACACCGGGAGGACACCACTTCACTACACCTGCCATGAGATGCTAATAGGCAGTTATAACATCATTGCGTTTCTGCTAGTTTCTTCCAGGAGAATCTTTTTATTTTCCTCTATTCAGAATCTCCATCTGTGTTGCATTTCATGTTTCATTTCCCAGAGTACTTATTTTCTTTTCCCCTATGAAGGCCAGAAAGGCTGCATTGTATGGGGTTGTGTGCTTGTTTTCCTTCTACCTTTGGGACAGGCTGCAATTGATTGGATGCCATTGCTGGCATTCAGTGGAGCCCATCTGAAAGCTGTTATCATTCCCACCAGTTAACGTTCTGCCGTATGAGATTTGAGGATGAAGCTCGCATTCCTGAGTGAAAAAGAAGTTCAGTTACATCCTGTTTATTCCGTTCTCCTCATCTCTTCTTGCCATTTTTCCAATCTGGCTTTTGCAGAACACAGACAGTCGAACTATGCCACCTACGGGCTAGAGGGAGAATCAGAATTTGCAATGTGATTTCCCACACAAATATCATTTGATGCCTACAGGTTGTGCAACCTATGAACTCCTGCTGGGGTTAAGTATTTTTCATGTTAGCACTTATTCCCTGCTTGAATTAGAAAGAGCAGTTTGGCCACACGATAAGGACCAGGAGGCTGTGAAACATTCCTTGGAGATAATCAAGAAAAGGCTAGATGATCATTTGTTGTGAATGCTTTAGGTTTAGAATGCTTGCTGTGTGTTACTATTTCATTGTGATTTATTCATACAGGGTCTGGAGTAAAGGGGGGTTGATGGGCAGTCTCCTTTTTTTCAGAAGCACACACTTGCTGGTTTATGTTTGTATGTGTATGAGAAGAGACTGAATAGTGCGTACAGTGGTAACTCGGGTTAAATACTTAATTCGTTCCGAAGGTCCGTTCTTAACCTGAAACTGTTCTTAACCTGAAGCACCACTTTAGCTAATGGGGCCTCCTGCTCGGGTTACATACACTTCAGGTTACATACGCTTCAGGTTACAGGCTCCGCTAACCCAGAAATAGTACTTCAGGTTAAGAACTTTGCTTCAGGATGAGAACAGAAATCGCGCAGCAGCAGCGTGGCGGCAGCGGGACGCCCCATTACCTAAAGTGGTGCTTCAAGTTAAGAACAGTTTCAGGTTAAGAACAGACCTCTGGAATGAATTAAGTACTTAACCCGAGGTACCACTGTACAGCAACAGTTACCAATTAGCTAAGTTCTGCGGATGTTCTGTTTTTCAAAAGCCAAGCCATGGACCTCCTACTTTTTAAAATGTTGATATCTCTGCAGTCATTTTTGTTATGTGAATAGTGCCACCATACCCTCCAACATGTCTCAAGGCAAAACCAGGACATTTGGCTCCCAAGCCACACTCCCGCAATGAGTCACATGAGACCCACCTGAGAGTATGGTGCCCCATTTTTGGGTGCTGCAACCTTGTGTGTTTTCAATTACCAGGCTCTCATGTGATAGCACGACCCCCCAAAATAAACAGGATGTCCCGGACAGTTGACGGGTATGTGCCATGGACCCCCCCCCGGGTGGTTTACACGGACCCCCCTGAGGTCCACAGACTGCCAATTGTGAACCACTGAACTGCAGCATCCCTGGCAGGTGGCCATCCTGCCTCTTCTTAAGGTATGGGGAACCTCTGGACCTCCAAAGCTACTGAATGTCAACTCCCATAATCCCAGGCTACTGGCCATGTGCTGGCTGGGGCTGATGGTAGTTGTAGTTCAGAAACCTTCCTCCCAATATTTGGTTGAGATCTAAACATTCCTTTACATTTGCAGCCACTTGTTCTCGTAACTAGATAAATTTGGCCACAACCTTTTCAGGGAGGCGGCGTCTTAAGAACCAGCTATGTCGGAAACTGTTCGAAATACCCAGCTTGTCTGTAGGTGGCAGACAGACTTTATTTTCCTCCCCAGTTGTTGCTGAACAGATAGGCTGCTGCCTGTGAAAAGTAAGCAAACAGGTTAGTCTTGGGTGAACAGAGAGGGGAGGGGAGGTGAAGATGTGAAATTCTAAAACAGGTTGATACTCGCTGTGGGGCAATCCTCTCTTCCTCTGAAGCAGCTTCTTCATTCCCGTAATCACAGTGAACAACTTGTGCTTTCACTGACCCTCTCCAAAGCAGGTTCACCACTAAATCAAACATTTAATGAATTAGCCTTCCTTCTTTTTTTGGATCCTGATTTACAAAGCTGAAGATAATTTTTGAAATTTTTTTCCCCCATGGAGGTTTCCTAGTTGTTATGTGCAGCACTGAGAACATTGCATGGTTCAAAAGGCTACGGACCAGGGCTTTATTTTCAGCCAGAACTTGCCAGAACTCAGTTTCGGCACCTCTCAGATGGGCACCATTGCCATTATCAAAGAGCAAGGGAGAAGCTCGTGGTGAGCTCCAGCACCTCTTTTTCTAGCAAAAAATAGCACTGCCATAGGCCATTATTTTTCAACTTTATGTAGAATATATCATTTGAATGAGCAGGGTAGATGCCAGACCTCAGTTGGTAGTAGATGCTGCACTCGCCCTGAGAAAATGTATGTTCTGGCATTGTTCCTTGTGGAATGATTGTGCAATTTCGTCACCAAGCACCTGGCTCCCAATTTATCTCCCTGCAATCATGTTATATCACACCACTGTTCAATCCATCTTTTTGTTTTGTAAAGTGCTGCAGTTAGGCAATAAACTGGGAACAACCAGGAACATGTGCTGGGACGAAGTAGCCTCCTGCAGGAGGAGAACAGGGCACTCAGGGATTTTAGTTTTGGCCCGTGTTAATTGTACAGTCGGCATTTCTGGACTGCTCCCTGGTGTTTACTTAAGGCTTGATGCAGAGCAGTGACCTGGAGATCTAACTAGCTATCCATTTTGCTTCCTCATAGCTGGTGTTCAAAGACCTCTTGGCAGCTTCAGCCCATCTGCCCTCTTGCCTGAATTCCCGATAGCACTGAAATAGGAGGTTTCCAGATGTGAGATTCCCTCTCCTTTTCAGCTTTGAAAGAAAGATTACAGACACAGTCTCAAGAGTGATGAATGGTGTGCTACTATGTATTGAACTTGCATTCTGGCTGGGAGGCGAGCTTGTGCTCATCAAGAACCCGAAGGCAGAGCACAGAAGAGGCGAAACTCTCCCAGTTGCCATGTAAACTGTTGCCTTTTAACAGCAGGCACCCTTTGTTTGACTGATAAATCAATTATCAGCTGCAACAGCTTCGTTGCAGCTGCATACAGCTTGGCTCGCAATCACCTAGTTGTTATTTATTCCTTCTCCGTTTCTTGGCTGAGTCCTGAATAGAGAAGGGGGGTGAGGGAAATGCCTATGACTAGCTTTTGCGTGCTGGGGAGTAAGCTCATGCCCGCTCTGGGTCGAAGCCCAGACTTAGCTACAGTGCAGCGACTGCTGCATATACGCTGGGCCTTAGTGTGACACAGCAACGACACGCTTAGAGATTGTATGGTCCCACAAAAGGGACTGGTGTGTGCAAGGTCACTGGCCATCCCTCACCTAGATCTGATTATCTATTGTATTTCATTTAACCCATATACATAACCTGTCTACAATCACGGCAAAAGAAAATGTATATAGTATTTGCTTCCTTACGACATACATTTACAGTGGTACCTCGGGTTAAGAACTTAATTAGTTCTGGAGGTCTGTTCTTAACCTGAAACTGTTCTTAACCTGAGGTACCACTTTAGCTAATGGGGCCTCCTGCTGCCGCCATGCTGCCAGAGCACGATTTCTGTTCTCATCCTGAAGCAAAGTTCTTAACCCGAGGTACTATTCTTGGGTTAGCAGAGTCTGTAACCTGAAGTGTATGTAACCTGAAGCGTATGTAACCCGAGGTACCACTGTATTTCCTTATGGTATACAGCAGGTACCGGTAATTAATCTGCAACTTCTTGTGTCAGTTATTACAGGATGCTCTGGTGGAGATGATGTGCTGTTTCTATAACATTAAGGCACATTTGAAAGGGGAACACGGCTGTTGTCAAATCTGTTCAGGGCTGCCCAGTGACTTACTGTAACAACTTCATGGTGAGTTCTGGCACCTATTTTTCTTGGGGGAAAACACTGGTCATCATCATCGCATTCTGAATAAACTCATGTGGCTATGCTTGATCTTACCATCAGGAGAAGCAGCAGCCTAAATTAAAATGCATTTAAAGTGCAGATACATTAATAAAATAAGCTTTAATTTTAAATGAAATATCTTAAATGTCAGGTGCTTGGCAGTCATCCCAATACATTTCTTCTCGTTGGCCAGAACTCTGGAACCTGTCAGTACAATGACTGCAAAGCATTGTGGGTCCCAACCTGGGTCCTGGTCTAGCTACCTTAAATGGTCAACAGGGCTGGTGTGATCCAGCTGCTTAGCAAGTCATCTTCAATAATACTGCAGTATCTGATGTTTCCAGATAATTCTATGGGACTCCAGGTTTATTTCCAACTGAATAATGAATTAGATAAAAAAACACAGAATACAGCCTACATGTGGAATGTTTCACGTGTAACAGCTGCTTTTACTGTTCTAAAATTCAGTGTTCCTCTAGGAAGTAATAAGTACTTTTAAAAGATTGGACTTACAGTAGATAATAAAGAGAGCTACATTATCTCCAGATCCTAAGAGTACCTTCATGCACAGCACGCCAGGAGTTAATAAACCGAGCGTTTGAATGGCAGGAAGACATTGATTTCTAGAGTTTCTGTATTGTACTGAAGTCAGAGGTGAAAGAGTTCATGCACAATGGAGACGTTGCTTTCAAATAAAGGCAGCTCTGGAAAAGGAGGAATTTGAACAGGAAATCTTTGGGAAATTATACAGGAACCATTAGACGTTCTTTAAAAAAAAACCAACCCCACAAAAAAAACCCTGATATCTTTCCCATATGATCCTGAAAAAAGAAACTGTATTCTTAAAGAAATGCTTACGTTATGCAGTCTGCTGGAACTGGGGCTGATTTGTTTGTCCTTAATCCTTGTGTATATTGCAAAACGGATACTTCCAGCTGGAAATGTGTCTTTAAATGTAAATGCTTCTAAATGGAACAACCCAAGGTCCCAAAACAATCTGTTGTTGTTGTTGTTGTTTAGTCGTTTAGTTGTGTCCGACTCTTCATGACCCCATGGACCAGAGCATGCCAGGCACTCCTGTCTTCCACTGCCTCCCGCAGTTTGGTGAAACTCATGCTGGTAGCTTCGAGAACACTGTCCAACCATCTCGTCCTCTACCGTCCCCTTCTCCTTGTGCCCTCCATCTTTCCCAACATCAGGGTCTTTTCCAGGGAGTCTTCTCTTCTCATGAGGTGGCCAAAGTATTGGAGTCTCAGCTTCAGGATCTGTCCTTCCAGTGAGCACTCAGGGCTGATTTCCTTAAGAATGGAGAGGTTTGATCTTCTAGCAGTCCATGGGACTCTCAAGAGTCTCCTCCAGCACCATAATTCAAAAGCATCAATTCTTTGGCGATCAGCTTTCTTTATGGTCCAGCTCTCACTTCCATACATCACTACTGTCTGACCTAGGGGCAAATACCTTGCTGCAGCCAAATATACAAAACTTTCCTCTCTTCCCAACTGCATGTTGAGGAAAGCAGGCAGCAATGGCAGCCTGTTATAGTGCTGACAGGCACTGCTATGCTTCAACTACCAACCTGGGGTGTGTAATACTAAAAAGGCATAAGTCAACTCACGGGAGGATTCCTCTAACGTTACAGTAAGGCTCAGATGCTTCAAAAGGCAATGCAGGACCAGAATGTGTAGCATCTTTGGTACCAAGCACTTAGTCCTCCCTCTCTGGATTTGGGCCTCAAGGATCAGGCAAAAAAAGCTTGGACGCATGAAGGGTAAGTTGTACGCAAGCACGATTTGTGACATTGCACCAACGTAATTGCTGGTTGCAGTGCATGTCTGTTAATACAGCAAATCTTAAATAAGATATACAATGGCAAAATAATGACAACATGCACGACTCAGTATCTCAAAGCCAAGCAGTCCTAATATTTCTGAAATAAGTCCATGAGAACAACTTTCTATGTGTATGCTTGTTCTAGCTGAATCCCAACAGAACTCAATTCAATGTTCCACCAAATACCGTATTTTTCGCCCTATAAGACGCACTTTTTCCCCTCCAAAAATGAAGGGGAAATGTGTGTGCATCCTATGGGGCGAATGCAGGCTTTTGCTGAAGCCTGGAGAGCGAGGGGGGTCGGTGCGCACCGACCCCTCTCGCTCTCCAGGCTTCAGGAAGCTATCCGCTAGCTGTGGGAGACCCAGCTCTCCCAGGGCTAGCGGAGAGCTTGCCTGCACCCAGAAGCTTGGGGCGCGCTGAGCTCCACACGCCCCAAGCTTCGGGATTAACGCAGCGGTCCGCTAGCTGTGGGAGAGCCGCTAGCTGTGGGGGGGAAATAAAGGGAATTTTTTTTTTATTTCCTCCCCCCAGGTGCGCTGCGCTAATCCCGAAGCTTGGGGCGTGCGGAGCTCAGCGCGCCCCAAGCTTCTGGGTGCCGGCAAGGTCTCCGCTAGCCGCGGGAGAGCCGCGCGGCTTTCCCAGGGCTAGCGGACCGCTGCGCTAATCCTGAAGCTTGGGGCATGCGGAGCTCAGCGCGCCCCAAGCTTCTGGGTGCCAGCAAGGTCTCCGCTAGCCGTGGGAGAGCCGCGCGGCTCTCCCAGGGCTAGCAGACCGCTGCGCTAATCCTGAAGCTTGGGGCGTGCAGAGCTAGCGCGGCTCTCCCACGGCTAGCGGAGACCTTGCCGGCACCCAGAAGCTTGGGGCGCGCTGAGCTCCGCACGCCCCAAGCTTCGGGATTAGCGCAGCGCACCTGGGGGGGGGGGGGAATTAAAAAAAATTCCCTTTATTTCCCCCCAAAAAATCTAGGTGCGTCCTATGGGCCGGTGCGTCCTATGGGGCGAAAAATACGGTAGGTCAACTCCAACCTTAGAAAGGCAATTTGCTCTTTTTAAGAGAGAGAGAGAGAGAGAGAGAGAGAGAGAGAGAGCACTGAATTGTATAGTTCCTTTTCAGGACAACCAGAAGAAGATTCATGAAACAGAAACTGGAGTCGGGATCGCACAAGTATACACATAGAGAGTTGTTCTCATGGACTTATTTCAGGAATATTTAGACATTTTGTCTTTCAGATACTAAAATGTGTGTGTTATTATTTTATTGGCATTGTACATACAGTGGTACCTCAGGTTAAGTACTTAATTTATTCCGGAGGTCCGTTCTTAACCTGAAACTGTTCTTAACCTGAAGACCACTTTAGCTAATGGGGCCTCCCGCCGCCGCCGCGCCGCCGGAGCACGATTTCTGTTCTCATCCTGAAGCAAAGTTCTTAACCCGAGGTACTATTTCTGGGTTAGCGGAGTCTGTAACCTGAAGCGTATGTAACCACTGTACCACTGTATTATATAAGATTTCATGTATTAAGGTAAAGGTAAATGTACCCCTGCCCGTACGGGCCAGTCGTGTCTGAATCTAGGGTTGTGCGCCCATCTCGCTTAAGAGGCCGGGGGCCAGCGCTGTCCAGAGACACTTCCGGGTCACGTGCCCAGCGTGACGAAGCTGCTCTGGCGAGCCAACACCAGCGCAGCACACGGAAACGCCGTTTACCTTCCCGCTATACAGCGGTACCTATTTATCTACTTGCACTTAGGGGTGCTTTCGAACTACTAGGTGGGCAGGAGCTGGAACCGAAAGACGGGAGCTCACCCCGCCGTGGGGATTCGAACCGCCGACCATGCGATCGGCAAGTCCTAGGTGCTGAGGTTTTACCCACAGCGCCACCCGCGTCCCTTACATTTCATGTATTAGAAGGTGTCAAAATGTCGTACATTATTGTTAATGAATTTTTGTATACCACATACAGAGTTGTTTAGTTTGTGATTTATCTCTCTGTATTCCTTGGGTGTGGTATTGGGCATGTCTGTTAAGGCATCAATCTTAGCTTCCAAATTCCTGGCTTTGTGGGGTTTTAGACCTGACTCCTGACTTGTTGCACATTCCTGCCTCCTGGTTCGACCTGTGATCTTGGTCCCTGCCAGCTCCAGGCTCCTGGCTTCTGACATTCTCCTGACTGTTACCCATGGCCCAGTCCTGACTCTGTGGCAGGCTGCAATAGCTGATTATATCAGTTCATGCAAATGAAGTGCTCTGTTGAGTCATACTGTAGTTATGCCGACATTCTTCAACCAGGCCTGCTCCTCAGTCAGTTCCCAGTGGTGGCTGGAAGTATATTTAGGGCAGGACAGCCAGTCACATCACTCTAGCATTTCCAACCTTACCTGACTTCATCCTCCACTCCCCTTTATGCTTCACCATATAATAGTGGTAGTAATATGATTCTTTTCTATATTGATTGATTTTAAGCATGTCACATTTCAGAAGCAAAAATCATCCCAAAGCAGCTTATAAGAAAAAGTCAACGCAATAAAATAAAACATTATTAACTATACCATTGAAACCAATAAAATACAATATTTATCTCATTAAAAACAAAGCATCAAATAGTAAAACCACATGTAAGCACAACATCCAAGCCTTTCATTCCTGGCACAGGATACCAACCACTCTAGCTTATCTTAACAAAAAGCAGATTTGGAAAAGCCTGATAGCTCATCATAAGAAAAAATCAAGTTGACTAGCTTGAAAGTATTATTATCATTATTATTATTATTATTATTATTATTATTCACTACAGGGCCAAGCTTGACTTGCTACTAGAAATATATATATATATTTCTAGGAATAATTCCATTTTCACCCAACTGCTTCTGTACCAACCTGCGTGGAAAGAATCCAGAAAAAGAAAACAAACCACCAAACACAAGACAGCATGTGCTTAAGTAATGTTGTGAGATCATAGTATAAAGTTTAGAATTGGAGTGGAAATAGAGGTCAATATTAGAATGACTCTAAAGAAGCTGCTACTTATTTGTTTATGAAAGTACAGTAAAGTACAGTACAGTACTTCTTTCGTCAAAATTAGCATGTTTTCCCTTGGATTTCTGAACATGTGATGGAAGATTACAGTAACCAGAATAACCTTGTCTAATAGCCTGTCAATAATGCCTGACAATAATGATTCTACCATCCCCCATTCTGCAGATTTCCCCAATTACCATGTGGGCAGAACAAAGAACTTCCCAGAACTGAGTAACCACTGAAATCTGGAGCCCAAAAGCTTCTATCACTCCTCACAATACAACTGTGCTCAAGCTAGTCTCCAGCCTTCATTGTTATCTTGACATCTAGCTTCAGGAGTGACCTCAGATACCCATCAGTCATGTTCTGCCTGCACAAAAGAACACATCAGAAGTGTAGGTAAAAGAGGATGGAGAGGAGAGGTGGAGGGATTTTTCTGAAGCACATTTAAGAAAATAAAGTTATTGATTTTTTAAGAGCATCAGTAAAAGTTATTTTATATATTAAACCCACCCAATGCCCACTGTCACAGGGTGGTCTGAGCATGAATACTGGGTGGATATAAGTTATTTTTCAGAAGTCTGTAGTAGTAGTACAATAATGATTATAACAATATGATTGTATCTATCAATAACATAAACTATAATAATAGATCACCAGAATTTAAGAATGGGCCCTGCTGGATCACAACCCATAGTCCAGTATGCTTTTCTTACTCAAAAGCTCATAGCTCTGACCTCCCTGCTTCAGTATTCCTTTCATACTAGTGTTTTTTCCCCACTGGAGGGCCTTAACAGCAGCTCTGAGGGGTGATTTACGTTTGGGAAACAGTGTGTGGGAAAGTTAAACACCTCCCGCCCTCATTGACCGAGCAAGATCAGAGCTCTCTGCCGCTGCGTTAAAGTTACAATCGCTTACAATTGCTCCGCCAATATATTTGGTATGATATTTGTTTGATCTTCTGTTGTATAAGGATATGCCTGGAGAGGTATTATTATTATTATTATTATTATTATTATTATTATTATTATTATGCAGTATGGGAATGTTTGCATTGAAATAAATAATAAAAGGCCAAAGAGAAAAACAAATTCAGAACAAGAAATAATGTTATATATAGGCGTCACTGTATTTTGTGGTTCCGGTGAATGTTATTCTTCGATGAATTCTTCATGCAGCGAAAGTACGTACCAAAAGGCTTTCACTGGTAGGGCTGCCATACGTACAGAATTTCCCAGACATAGCCTGGATTCGGCAGTTGCAAGCAGTGTCTGGACGGAAATCACTGAAATGTCTTACAGTATTTGTTTGTAGGTCCCATTTTCATTTCCAAGAGCTTTACTGCTGCACAATGTGGCTATACTGGTCTGAATTATTAAGCAGACAACATACAATATTCCTGGATGCTATAAAGAGTGTTAAAATCAATTGCTGGTAGTGTCTGCCTACCTCTGTGTAGAACTTCAATCCCAAATCGAATGAGGAATACAGTCTGCTAAATATTGGAATCTATATAACCCATACAATATCATGCAGCAGCAGCAGCAAGCTAAATTGACTCCCTTGCTGCAGAGCAGCAGAGAAAATAGCCTGTAGGTTAGTGGTTTCAAATTATCCTTGAGATTTCTTGCTACCTGGCATATTCACAATTCCAAACTTATATCCTGAGCTCAGTTAGATAGTCAAATGGAATGTACATGCCAGCATTAACTGCTGCTGAACAGATGTTAACCCTGCCTTGCACACATGACTCTGGAATGCAATAAAATTAGGCCGTTCTGGGAAAATATTTTGTCTTCATTTACTTACAGTGCTGACTAGAACAATGGGTTTGATCTTCTTTAGCCTTGGCTCATGGAAATAATCCTTAAACACAAGAAAGAAGTGATCTATAGGGTTATGACATAACTTTTAAAAGAAGCACCTTAAGGAAAATCTGAAAGAAATCAACGCCGCCTGAATCGTTAACGCAAGGAGGAAAGAAACAGGATGTTCATCCACATTTTTTCCTGTTAGTTAAACACTGCAAATAATAATTGGTTGCACACTGCAATGGTTAGTTAAGAACTTGTTAAGCTGGAAAATCAAATACAATCGAATACTCTTTTGGTTGTTGGGTCCAAATGGCTATGATGATGGGAGATGTGTGATGGGCTTTCCCACATTTTTTTCTACAATCCTAAAAGCAGCTAAGGGACATTGGATCAGGACCATGGAGGTGGGGGACAACCTCATCCCCTTTATCCCAATCAGAACTCCTCTTCCCACTGCAAATTGTTGCTTTCTACGTGGACAGAAAACATAATGGCTCCGTTATTGGTACCTGCTTATTTCCACCAGAGAACAAAAAACCAGCTTCATAGGAAAAATCATTTGGAAAATAGTACCATGGTTCCTCCATCCCTACCCCAGCACCCTAATCTGACTTATCCTTCCCTTCAAACTTCCTTAGCTTCAGCTGTACACATGTAACATATGTCTTCAGAATTCTCTGGGCCAGCAGAAGATATGGCAGCAGGTTAACAGGCTGTAAAAAAAAAGATATTGAACCTTCCATTCTATGTTGTGACCTATTTTGACCACATCAGATCAGTGGGTATGGGCAATGCCAGCATGGACTTGTTAGAGTAGAAATGGAGCTAAAATGAGCTTCAGAAATTTTGCTCATGCACATCCACATATCCAAAAAGCAGCTTCAGGTGCCCTTGTGATTTATGTTTGCCATTATTTCTGCAGGTACCTACATAATTAAGATTACTGCTTACAATGAATAAATTTGTGCTGAGATATCATAATATTGTCTGAGTACGTGTCCTTGCCTGGCAGTTGGATAAGGCTGAGTCTATGTTTAGTTTCACACAACCCTAGGAATATGATATATTCAGAGAAACGTATTGCTCTCAAAGATTTGACAAATTAAGCTTTCTGAGACCAGTTGATAAGCCCGAGAGATTTACAGTGTTAAAAATTTATTGGTACTTTATGGGAAATCAATGCATAATTTTATCTTAAAGTGTCCATTATTTGGTAGTAATATAAACTTAGCTTAAAACAATAACAGAAAGCAAAGTAATTTATCAGGCTTGTGGCTTACAAGCATAAATGTCAAAGAGCTCTACTTAATTTTTCATTTTCAAGTTCAATTTGCTAACCAGTTTTGAGTCTTAAGGGATGAAAACTCTGGCTACTAGCTTTGAAGAACCTCCATTGGCTTTAGAAGAAAGCTCAGGTTTACACAGCCAAAGAGTTAAATTTTAAAGGATTTCAGCTTGGTATGCAGTGATTTCTAGGAACATTTAGAAAAATATATTACCTGGTAAAATTAACTGAAGCTTCTACATGAACACGACTTGATATAAATACTAGATGAGATTTATGGTGAAACAATTGCATTTTACCAGCAATTGTAGCAGAGATCCAGCCAGATGCTTATAAAAGTACTGTAGATATCAACATAAGAAGAACTCTATCAAGAAGAAATGAACTCCATTGAATCACTGTGCTATACTGAGGTTCTCATTTTATTTGTTTTTAATGATGAAAATAGATATAACTTCCTAAGCCAATTTGTCCATAAAAATCCACAGGCTCTAGACCAGAACTGCTAATGGAAACTGTTTATTGGTTCGCCAAATAATTTATAAGGTTTGGACACATTAAATGGAAACACATTAAGGAATGATGTCACAACTCTAAATGTATACTGCTGCCATTCTGTTGCGTTCACCAAGAATGAACTGATTGTAGCAAGTGCATTCAGGCATGCTGTAATGGTTGTGCAGAAATAAGAATGTTTTTCCATTTTTACAAGCCATCAAAATACACAGGAGAGTTTTATAAGAAAGCAGGAAACAATAGCCTCCAGATGAGATGTGGTATCCTCAGTGATTGCTTGCAGTCCCAAGGATAACAAAGTCTAACAGTATATTTTCTCAAGGGGCCACTTGTGATTGCAAAGCCTGAAATGACCAAGAAGATTAAAGTACAAGGTGTGGCTTTATCTGAAGGTCTGCACAAGATCAATTAGCTTGGTAGAAGATTTGCCATTGCTTATTGCCATTGTCTTTAAGCCTCTACAGTGGTACCTCGGGTTAAGTACTTAATTCGTTCCGGAGGTCCATTCTTAACCTGAAACTGTTCTTAACCTGAAGCACCACTTTAGCTAATGGGGCCACCGTGCCGGCGTCACACGATTTCTGTTCTCATCCTGAAGCAAAATTCTTAACCTGAAGCACTATTTTTGGGTTAGCAGAGTCTGTAACCTGAAGCATATGAAACCTGAAGCATATGTAACCCGAGGTACCACTGTATAACATTAGAAACGGGGTGTTTCTGCGCTAAGCTTCCTCTTAGTACCATATTGAAAGTGAACATGTATTAAATCCTGTTTGTTTTCAAATTTGCACTGAAGAAATATACAGTGGTACCTTGGTTCTTAAACACCTTGGTACTCAAACAGCTTGGAACCCAAACACTGCAAACCTGGAAGTAAGTGTTCTGGTTTGCAAACTTTTTTTGGAAGCCAAAAAAAGCCCTCTTTGGATATTTATTGCACATCTAAGGAATTTTTTATGTGATCATGTACCCAGACTATACCCACTCTACTCAAATATCCAAGCCAAGAAGCCAGTACAAACAGGATGTGGTCTAAACCACTGGGCCTCTTGGGCTTCCGATCAGAAGGTCAGCCATTCGAATCCCTGCAACCGGGTGAGCTCCCATTGCTCTGTCCCAGCTCCTGCCAACCTAGCAGTTCAAAAGCACACCAGTGCAAGTAAATAAATTGGTACCACTGTGGTGGGAAGGTAAACGGCATTTCCATGTGCTCTGGCACTCATCATGGTATTCTGTTGCACCAGAAGCAGTTTAGTCCTGCTGGCCACATGACCCAGAAAGCTGTCTGTGGAAAAACACTGGCTCCCTTGGCCTGAAAGCAAGATGAGCGCCGCAACCCCATACTGTAGTCATCTTTGACTGGACTTAACCATCCAGGGGTCCTTTACCTTTTACAAACAGGATTCTATTCTAAACTGGCTAAGGGGTTCTGTGAGACTTTAAGATTAGTAAACTTCTACTACCCACAAGTATAAGCAGCACCAAGGGGGAGGTAAGTGACAAACAGCTCACTCCCCCATTCCTGGACTCCTGTAGCTATATGAAGGAAATGCACTTTTTGCATTCAACTCTAAACTGAAATCTAAACTGAAAAATTTAATCAGGTTGCAGTCCTAAGCATGCTCACTCCTTCAGAACTAAACCATGGAGGAAATGTGTTTAGAATTGGAGCCTTAATATATAATATAATATAACATTATTATTTCTCTTTCAGAAATCTAACCAATGAGGAAAAAAGCTCACCCACACTTTGTCCTTTTTTGAAGTTTCTCTTTTGGTGTCACCACTGTGACCACAAATTTATATTTTCTTCTCCACAGTCCAGTCAACTCAGGATCAAAGCGGTAATAACTTCTGCCAAAAAAAGTTAACCATTACTGAGCTGTCTCTAAGATGTGGAAGGAATGCGAAATCTCTAACTGATTAAAATCACAACAAATAGCTAGGAAATGGCTGAATAAATAAACATAATGGGAGCTGAGGACATCACTGTGGAGGAAATGAATGATGGAAGCAATGACCTGGTGATAATTCCAGTTGCTGATGGAATTTAGGTTCAAGATATCAGACTACTGTTGTTTACACTTGGCTTATGGCTTTGGGTGGGTGCCTAATGGCAGTAAAGAACCTTCGATATAGTATGGAGAGCAACAAAATCAACTTGTTTCTGAGAGAATAGATCAAAATACCAATTTAACTTTTAATTTTTTATGAAACACTAAGAAATATCAACAGATCATGCTTGAACAGACTGAACTGTGCTTTGGGAGACTCAATTCTAACTGCACTTCTATTGAAAAATGTGGGACTTCTGAGTAAACATGCATAGGCATGAGCAGATAGCAATAATATTAGGCTAAAAAGAGGACCTAATGGGTTCTGTGGGTGATTTAAGAATGTTATTCTTCTGTTTGTAAGTGGTTTTGCATGATTTTAATATTCTATTCTATTCTAATGACTGTGAACCACCCAGGGACCTTATGGTGAATGGTGGGTAAGAAATCTAAAATCCATTATTGTTGTTGTTATGTTATAGGTTGAATATCAGTGATGTCACCCTGCTCGTGGCACCATTTCTCAGACTAATAAAGTTGCAAAATCTTCCATTGGAGGTGGCGCTAAGGCTTGTCTTCTCACTTCCTTCTGGCTAATGATGGAATGTGAAAACAATAGCTTCACCCAGACAGCATCCCAGAACATGACATGAATGCAGGATGTCAGGATGTCAGACTGGTATGATTGCAGGACTGTTTTCCCTCCTTATGTGGCCTTGGATCTTTCAAAAATAAAGTAAGCATTTCAGGTGCCATAAAGTTGAGCTTCATAAAATGTCTTTTAGTTTAGCATCTGCTACTCAGGTGTTGGCTGAAGGTCAAACTAGAAACGAATGCAGGCACACACACCCCAAATAAAGTACGCATGTCCAACTCGCACACGACCATGTATATGTGCCGTGGCAGGAAATAAATGAATAAATTGATTAGCTCCTTGAAACCATCACATAAACACAGTTAACATCATGTTGAGAGTCGTGGTGGGATGGTGGCTTCTGCAGTATGGCTTGTCATGTGGTTAGCTGGCTTGTGTAATTGATCTCTAGCGGAGCTGGTGTAATGAAATCTATGTACAGTTACAGGGAGTCGATGGCCATTTTTTCTTCAGCTCCTTATGACTCTGCTGTTCCAAACCTTTTCAGTGGAGTCCTATGCATGTTTTACTCAGTTTCCTCAGTCCCACTGAATTGAGAGGGGCTAACTCTAAATTAAGTGGGCTACAACTACAATGCTATAAATAAAAAAGAAAGAAAAGGTTTATTTAAATCACTGTGCATATTTGTCACTATTCCTCAACCTGCAACGCTCTGGGAATAAGCTGTAGTCACCATATACCCCACACTTCTGCTTGTCCTGTGCTTAGAAAGCCTTGGCCCGATCCTTTCAAAGGGGAAAACTGCTCTTTAGCTCTAAATTGGAACAAACATCAATCCAGAGAAAACCCGAATTGCCATATAAAGTTCCATGTCAGAGTGATTCCCCCCTCCTCCCTCCAGAAGTTTCCCAGCAAAAACACACTCTTTAAAGCTGAAGCAGAGCAAATAGCAATCTGTTGAAAACACCAATTGTGCTTAAGCTTTAAAGAACAGGTTTTTGCAGGGAAAGTTCTAGAGCGAAAAGTAGAAGAAAAAAGTACTCCAACACAAGAGTTTTAAAGTGCAGAACTGTGTCTCGAAAGAGTGGTACAAAAGTTAAGTGTGGATAAGTCCTGCGACTGAGTGGTAAAAAGCAGTTTTACTTGGGAGAAAGGAGCAGGACGAGTGTGGATATGCCCAGTTTAGTAAAAATGTGTTTGTGTAGTTTGTGTGTGTGTTTTAACATGCCCTATAGAGAATATCAGGACTTTCCTAATGCAGTTATTCACCTGAGGAAGGAACCAGAAAATTGGGGTAGTTCTGGGTAAATCTATCACAATGAAAATATACATTTGGGCCAGTGTGCCTGGTATAGAACCACAACGCCTTCCATTGCAAAACAAAAAACAAACAAAAAGTCAGTTTATCTTTATTGGTTTATTACACATAGTTGTGGTTGTTTCTGTAAAGATCCTGGTCCTGCACATACTTGTATCAATATCTTCCAATGTTAATGGACTTGCATGCCCTCATATGCAAAAATGACCAAAAGAAAGTTTGGCGTATTCACTGGAAGAAGAAAAAGGGCATTTTGCATTCACCCATATTACAAAGAAAAAAGTTTTATGTGACTTTTTTAAAAAAAGGCAGCGACTTTATACTCATTAACGCAGCAGTTTGTTGCTCTTTCAGACCTTGGTGCGACACTGCCCACTGTTGAGCACCCGGCCGGCCAGCTAGCTAGCTGAGCAAGTTAAGCAAATATTATCATTATTCTGTCATAATCCGCAAACGCGCGCCCTCTGGCGGCCAGGATGAGCGACGGCGATGACTGCTGCTCTGGGGTTTTTGAAACGGGCGAAGACTGAAAGTGGGCGGGTTTCTGATGGAGGCGGGGCCCAGTCCTTGCTGCTGCAGCCGCCTTCCTATTGAGTCAGAGGCGCGTTGCGAGCTGAAAGCGATTGTAACAAACAGAAGCCCGAAGAGCGAGCTAGGCGGGCGTTCTGATTAGCGCGCTGGGACAAAGTAAAAGATTCTCGGGAGGCTGAACGTTCCAAAGAAAGTTACATTCCAGGGTCGGAGCAGCAGCAACAAGCGGCCGCCCGGGGGGCACTTTCTCACGGAGGCGGTGGGTCTTCCCAGCCCTTGTTGAGCGAGGGCGAAGAGGAGGAGGCGAAGGACGAGGGGGGGTTTCAAACTGGGGGCCGAGAAAATGAATCGGAGCTTTAATAAATCTCAGAGTCTGCGGTATTTTGGCTACAGCGCAGTGGAAGTGAAAAGTAAGGTAAGGACAGAAGGAATAGCTACTTGCAGCCCGGATTAACCTCCCCCCCACGCCTTCCAGTACCTTTCCCCCACCTCCTCTAACTTCTTTTTAAAATGAATGGAGACCCCCATCTCCTTGCATCCTCCCGCCCCCTCCCCTTATGATGCTTTGTCTTGCGTCTGAAAAAAAACGAGATTGCTCTAGTTTTCCACCGGAGGGAAGTAACTTACTCCGGCAGCAACTTCTTTTTTCCCTTTTAGACGTGTCTGCGTCAATTTATGAAAGAATATAAAGGAATATTCTGCCCGCCAGCCCCCCCCCCCTTGACTTGCTATGAAACACATGTTTTCCCTTCTCTCTCCACCATAGGGGACGTATCCCATAGCAACTTGTCCCGAGATCTCTAGGGCGCTTGTCGTGAGGGGTGGGTTTACGTCTCCGCCTGGACATTTTCCACAGATTTTGTTTTTGTTTCAGTGTGGCTTTGGGGGCGCCTGGATATTTAATCTCTGGCTTCATCGGCTTGCTGGGATCAGGCGGCGATCGCGGCACGTTTCTTGCTGGTGGGCCGTTCACAACAAAAGGGCTTTCCAACTAGGGCGGCGGGAGGTGGGGTGGGGGGAGCTCGGGTGGAAAAAGAAGCAGGTTAGGCTCGCTCCGATCTGGATTAGTGAACCTCAAAAGAGGAGCGCCGATTGGAGGGGGGATGCTGTTGCCGCAAAGCCCCACCCCCGCACCCCCCCACTCCTCCCCCACGCGCTCGCGGTCGAGTTAAACTTGATCGCCACTCGCGTGGGAGTGAGTGAGTGAGTCCAGTCCCTGCAAAACGCTCGGCTGCCTCTGCTTAACGTTTCCCATTGTTCCTCCTTATGGAAGTACTTCGAAACCTTTGTGTTTTGGTTTGAAAATATTGCCGTGGACGCGGGAAGGGACGGCTGGACTGCAGACACAGGGGGTTGGGGAGAGAGCTTTATTTCTCTCTCCTGAATGCAACCCTCTGGACTTCTCAAGAAACGCCAAGCAGCCTGCTGCTAAATCCCATACTGGCCCTCTTGAATCTGTTCCTGGCCCTGTCGCTGCCTTGCAGGTCTTGAGCTCTGCGAACTCGCTCTCTTTCATTCGTGTTTAAACTTGTTTGGAGAGTAGTAGACTCCCTTTCTCCCTCTCCCTTTTCCCGGTGCCACCTGATCTCTCAGCTCTTCCTTCGTCGGGGGGGGGGGGTGAGGGGAGGAGGGAAGTGCTTGCGCGTTACCAAACGTAGTCTTCACGTTTTTGGTGTTTCCCGCTGAAAGGACACAACTCTGACTCGTAAGTGCAGTCGCATCTATTTGCACTACTACACCCTCTCAATCTGTCCGCCCCACCCTTGCTGTCTTTTGGAAGAGGCCTTTAAGTAAAGCCTGCCTTTCTTGCCCTAGGACGAAGGTGTAAGGTTGTAATGAGGGATATATTACAGGCATCTGAAGTCTATGCTTGGAATTCTGCTTCATAGTTCCAAGAGCTTCCGGTTTTCAGATAAATCAACCAAGGGATGGGAGGGAACCATAACATAAGAAGAGGCTTGTTGAATCTTCCCAAAGGTCCATCTAGCCCACAGATGATGTTTGCCTACCCTGCACCAACCGTTAGCCCCCATCAACATGGCCAATGATGAGCGATGATGGAAGATGTCGTCAAACAACATTTGGAGGACCACAGGTTGCCTGTCCCTGATCAGTTCCATAAACCAGCCAATCAGGTGTTAGCGGTGAAGGCAACAACTTTTGCCCCATTTTATGCTCTTCGCCTTTGGTATTCAGAGGCATATTGCCTCCCAACATGGATGTTGAATTTAGCTGCCATTGTCAATACAGTGGTACCTCGGGTTAAGTACTTAATTTGTTCCAGAGGTCCGTTCTTAACCTGAAACTGTTCTTAACCTGAAGCACCACTTTAGCTAATGGGGCCTCCTACTGCCGCCGTGCCGCCAGAGGACAATTTCTGTTCTCATCCTGAAGCAAAGTTCTTAACCCGAGGTACTATTTCTGGGTTAGTGGAGTCTGTAACCTGAAGCGTATGTAACGAGGTACCATTGTACCCATTGATGGAGATACCTGTCATGAATTGTCATTTTAGAAGCTATCTAATATAGTGGCCATCGCCACATCCTGTGGCAGTGAATTCTGTAAGTTAGCTAGGCGTGTGAAATAGCACTTTTTGTTTTCATGTGTACAGATAGATGATTTTGGCGAGGGACTCAAAGTTCTAGTAGTATGGGGGGGAGTAAGAATGCATTTTGGCTATCTTCTTCTTACTATTCATAATTTTGTAAATTCCTGTTATTTCTCCCCCCCCCCTGGACTAATAAGAGCACTTTAGTCTTTCATCATAGCAAAGGTACTTGAACCCTTTGAGCATAGTGAAGACTTGCCCTTTTGTGTGCTTGCATGGCATGCCTGCTATGACAAGTTTGCTAGAGTTGCCATATTTCAAAAAGTGAAAATCTGGATACAAAAGTTGTCAAACATTTTTTGAAAAGTTGCTGTGTTTTTTGCAGGGGGGGGTTGTGGCAAAGTTTGAGTTTTTGAGCTTTTTTATGCAAATCGTCAAACTCTACACTACTGACATGGGCTGCCATATGTCTGGACTTTCCTGGACATTGCAGTGATTTCTGCCCAGACGCTTTCAGGGGGCTGAATACCAGCTATGTCTGGAAAATTCTGGACGTATGGCAACCCTAACTTAGCATCATTACATCCCAAAGCTCCTGTTCAGGCAGGGGAGGCAGCTATCCTTGAAACAACATGAGACCAGATTTGCCCTCTGCTTTTGTCAGGAGTTGTGCCATTCCAGGCAGCTTATCTATGACAAATGTATGTGTGGTTGTGAGACGTATGTTAATGAACAACACAAGCCAGGTGGAGTAGCCATGGCCCTCTCTAGGTGTTGCCGGACTCCAGCTCCCATCACCCCCAGGCATTGTGGCCAGTAATTGGAGAAGGATGATAGGAATTGTAGCCCACCAACATCTGGAAGGCCTTCTCTTTCCCAAATCACTCTAGCCTCACCTTATCTGTATTCCTACAGCTACCTTACTTTCCCACCCACTTTTCTTTCTTTATTTCTCATTCTTTATTTTACTTATTTATTTATTCTTGGCTTTGCCTTCCAAACTTGCCTTGAGTGTGTAAGATCCACAGCAATACCTCTGGGTGGGGGTTGCATCGCCTCTGTGTTCTCAGCAGCTCATAGCAAAATGTTTAAATCAATGTTAGATGGTGGCAAGAGTCCTTCTGTGGACAATGCATGCTGAAATTAGAAAGAGCTGGATTTTAGTTCCTGTTCTGCCATTGACTGAGCAAACTCCTCACTGGTTTGCCCACTTTATTTGGTCATTTAAGGGGGTGCGCACTAAGATGTGCCCATGTTTGTTGGACTCTTTCACACCCATCAGTGTTGGCAACAAGGCCAGTGGACAGGGATGATGGACGTTGTAACCCAACAACCTCTGGTCAACCACAGGTTCCCCATCCCTGAAACCAACAGAGGTCTCTGGGTATTGTATCTTTCTATGTTAGGGATGAGTTGTTTTTCTTTGTTTCAAAATTATGGGTGCTTGACTTTACTTTGGGTGAAATATAGGGAACTGGGGAGGCTGCCTTGCACCCAGCCAGACCATTGGTCCATCTGACAGAGGTACTTCCGTTCCATTCTTGGAGATGCTGTGGATTTGAACCTGGGACCGTCTGCATACAGAGCAGATGTTCTGCAACCAAGTTGCATGAAATAGCCAGCTAGCTGCCTTCCCCCTTCATATTCCAATAAAGCTTGTATTTCTCTCAATGGTCTTAGTATTGTACATTTAGAACACAGAGTTCTGAAACTTCATTGCAGTGCAAGCTCTGATAATAGGCACTAGAAAGGCCATGCTGTCAGAAGTGTGAGCTGTACTTAGCATCCTTTGAATGAACTGTTCTGAAGGAATGAATTGGTTGTGTATATGTAAATACTAGTCCTTAATCCCTGTCAGCCAGACTAGTTTGCTGGGATTCATACAGACAATCTGATATACAGTACACACAAAGTATATCTATAGGTAACAGACTCTTTTGGCTGCTTTGTGTTGCTGCCTATTAAACGGAAGTGTTTCATAATGATATAGTAACATTTTTAGTGATACAGTGGTACCTCGGGTTACATACGCTTCAGGTTGCGTATGCTTCAGGTTACAGACTCCGCTAAGCCAGAAATAGTACCTCGGGTTAAGAACTTTGCTTCAGGATGAGAACAGAAATCGTGCTCTGGCGGCACGGCGGCAGCAAGAGGCCCCATTAGCTGAAGTGGTGCTTCAGGTTAAGAACAGTTTCAGGTTAAGAACGGACCTCCGGATTGAATTAAGTACGTAACCCGAGGTACCACTGTACAGTATAGACCCTCAAGGGACGCGGGTAGCGCTGTGGTGTAAACCACTGAGCCTTGGGCTTGCTGATCGGAAGATCGGCAGTTCGAATCCTCGCGACAGGGTGAGCTCATGTTCGGTCCCTGCTCCTGCCAACCTAGCAGTTTGAAAGCACGTCAAAGTGCAAGTAGATAAATAGGTACCGCTCCGGCAGAAAGGTAAATGGCGTTTCCGTGCGCTGCTCTGGTTTCGCCAGAAGTGGCTTAGTCATGCCGGCCACATGACCTGGAAAAACTGTGGACAACCATTGGCTCCCTCGGCCTGTAAAGCTAGATGAGCACCACAACCCCAGAGGCGTTTGTGACTGGACTTAACTGTCAGGGGTCCTTTACCTTTACCTTATAGACCCTCAAAGGCAAGGTTTGACAGTTGCAACACTGATGGTGTACCATTCATGTTAACTCCTTTTCAAGAGTATTTGTTTGACCAAGTACCTGAAGTAGTTATTAACCAGCAGCATACCTCCTGTGATATGTGAGAATATTTGTTTTCCAGTCATACTCAGAAGTACATACAGGTTACTAGATGTAAGAGAGCAGCACACTCTACACAATCAGTTACTACTGGTGGTATTCTGTCACTTAACATTGATTCCTAGGACCGTTATTGCTACCATCAATTACACTCAAGTTGTATATTAGAGTAGCAATCATAATATATTGAGTGCCTTGGTGGTGGAATGCTTTCCCATTAGACATGACTACAGGACTAATGAAGAGAGAATGCTACGGATGTTTGTTTTTTAAAACCATCTATGGCATGAGGTTGTGACATAGGCTCTGTGAGATTTACCTGGAAGGCAGGGCAGAGGTTGTTAGACAGCTAAGGAAAAATGTTGTTTTGACCAAGAGTAACATACTTTTGGATGATTAACTCCACACAACTACATTTCTAGAAAATTGATTGATTGTGATGATTAGCGTCCATGTTCTCAGGTCTTGCTCCAGGCAGAGGTAATGTTCCTTACTAGAGTCTTGAGAAATATTTAAGTAAAGAGGCTGCTGGACATAATAAACAAAGTATCTCCAAAGTGTGTGCCTCCTCTACTTTGATATGAGAAGGTACTTCAACATGTAGACACTTTCATTGACCACGATCCTTCTGGTAGTGATGCTTAGCCTTTACTCCAGGCAGTGTTAGAAACTCAGATATATAAGCTAGGCACCAAATGGCTCCTTAAACCAAGGTGTACAGTCACCTAAATGGAATGTCTAGTTGCCATTTTGGGGCAAGGTGGCTCAGAGGTTGTTATTTTTCAAACGATGGATCGACTGTGATGAATTCTCAGTGAAACATCTAGCTACTTCAGATGACAACCTTGAGCTAGGTGAAGAATGTTGGGAACTTAAAGAAGAAAAGCCACTTGATCCAGGGACAGTCCACATATATATTAGCCTAGTCCTACCTCTTTTTCCTAATGGTGATTCCTGCTCATGCTCAAGCTGCACGGAAAAAGCAATTTGGTTCCAGAAATTAATTATGATTGTGCATGTAAAATATAACTGATAGAATTCTACAGAATGGGCTATTAGTGTGTGAAAACAATCTAGATCCAATGATCCCCAGATGGTGGAGGTGTCAGGTGGCATCCTGGCTCCCAGGCATCTTCACTTGGTTGCAAGTGGTCGAAAGCCAGATGCAAAATGCGCCTGGCGCCTGGCTAATTTCAAACACAGACTTCAGGACCGTTCATGTCGACCAGAGATGGGGAACCTATGACCCTCCAGATGTTGTTGGATTCCCAACTCCCATCGTCCCCAGACAGCATGGTCAGGGACGATGGGAGTTACAAGCCTCCAGATGTTGTTGATCCACACAGCCTGCTACAGAAAAGTTGTGTTTAGGCTTCTTTGTACTGAATTGCTGTATGTCTTGATGACCTGCAGTTGAATGTCTGAAATGATTCCCTTGAATCAAAAGTAACCGCATTTGTGGTGATGTGATGAGATGTATCAGCACAGGGCCCATACGCACATGCAAGTCATCAAGTGACAAATATACAGTGCTTAAGTTTGTGCCTCTGAAAGCCTTAATTGCAAAACCTGCTGTCCAGTAAAGAAGAAAATGGCTTCTTCAGCTCAGGAGGCATGTTATCATTAAAGTACATATGGTTTTAATCCACATAGTTGTGTGTTGGTGGTGTTTAATTCACTGGTTTGGAGTGGCATGTGAAACTTAAATATAGTGCTTATATTTAAAATATGTCAAGGTGGATATTCAGCAGTGATGAAAAGGCTTTTCACTGCTTGGTGCAGATGCCTTGAGAGTTGCGGAAATTTTGAACTTGTCTTTTTAAGTTCATGTTACTAATTTTGTCAGGTATATAACAGATGGTCTTCCATATGCCAAATGGCGGATTAGCACTGAAATTTACCTTACTTGTGGGAAAACTGTAACAGTTATTTCTTATTTAATTGAGAGACAAAGTCAGCATTTTTGTAGTAGGTGATGAGAAAGTCTCACGGTCTCACTTGGACTGGTTGGGTTGCAGCTTTATTCTGCGCATACTCGCCTGGGAGTAGGTAGCACTTCCTGCTGAGTAATCTGACTGTGTCCAGACACGCATACGACTGGGCTGTTCCATCTCCAAAACAAAATGTTAAGTAGAGCATGGTAGTTCTGTAAAATACCAAATATGATAACTCTCTTGTGAGAAGAGGGCACCCCATCAAGTTTTCTTTCTTCTTGAGGGAGGTGTTCATGTTCTGGAACAATAAACCTATAGTAACTCAAAGGGTTTGTGTTGGAATCATTACTCCGGAATCCTGTTTGGAAGCAGCATTAAGTAGATATGATTGGCAGAAATGTGTTTCTTCTAAAGTGCTTGGCCCCACATGCATTAAGTGTGTCTGTCTATCTTTAGGTCTTTATTCAGCAGTAAGCTGAGTATACAAGAGTGTTGAACCCTTCGCACCCCCCGATTTTCCTGGAGAGTGCAGTTGGGGAGGCAAGAGTTAATCTCCCCAATCCTGAATTTATTGGGGGCACCCCAAGGAAAACCTCTGGGTCTGTGTTGGTGACCTTTGAAGTCAGGTTCCCGTTCTTGTTTTATATGTAAATGGGATGAACACATGAATGGTGTCTCCATTGCGTCTAGTTTGGCCTTCTATTTGTAGGGGGAGATGGTAAGAATGGATGTTTCCTTAAATTTAGAAAGGTTTGTTTAGGGCACTTTGTGACTTAGGGTAGGCACTGAGGGGAAACACTTTGGCATCAGCTGCATTGTTTGAATATTTGCTTCTTGCTATTGAATTTCGACTTGTACGCAGCACTTTTTAGCGCTTGGAAAAGCAGCTCATAATTTATGAACAAATAACATCCCATTAGGACTTGGCGATCCATCTGTAAGAATGCGTCGAGCTAGTAAGGTATCTGTTGCTCTACATTGCTTCCTGTCTGACTTAGGTGGACATGGGTGTCTTGCTAATGAAGTGGGCAGCTGTTTAACCACACAGAACAAGTGTGTCTCAGCTCTGTTTTGCAAATACCTCCACCTGCAATTATTCTTAGCCCAGATGGCCTGAAAGAGAAAATAGCCATCTTACAGGTGGCATGTACTTCCCTGCCTAGTGGCTATTCTTATCTGCCATAGGTGGGTAGCTGTTTGCAAGCATGATCTTGACCAACTTGGCAGACTGCTCTAGATCAAATGCAGCTCAAAATGCCACTTGGGGTGTGCTGTTCTTTCCGGCCGATGCCTGTGCCGTCATCCTAAAAAAAATAAATGGATCAACTCATCTTTTATGTTGTAAGCGCCAAGACTTGTGAAAACCTGTCTGGGAACAAGAAAGTTGAGAATGCGAACTCGTGTTTTCTTGTTTATCCTCCAATGCTTTAGCCTAGAAGAAATGGGTATGAGTGGGCGCAGTCCTGCAGATGTAATCAGGAACTTTGTTTATTTGAAAGGAGAAGAAATGACAAACCTGGTAGGGGTAGAATGTTTCTAGCACAAAAATGTCGTTTCTGCAGCGCACTCCTTGGAGACTAGATTTGTTGCCACCTCTATTGTGGCCTCTTGGCAAACAGGAGGCACTTTGGGTCTCCTCCCAACCTTGTTCCAGGTGTAGGTATTTATTTCCCTCACCCCCCTTGTTCCTGATGTGGATATTCACTCGCCCCTTCTTCCCTAGCAGGGTGTGGCAGCACCATTTTGTGGTTCGCCTCAGCTACCAAAAGGTATTGGTTCATCCCTAGCCTGCCTCCATCTGTTTTCAGATGGACACACTGCAGGGTAATGCAAAATCAATGAGCTTTTATTTTCAGAATGAAGCCAGTTTCTCAGGAAGCACTTCTTGGGATGCAAAATAAGGGCAATAGATCTAGATGGTACATGGACTGTGTAGAAAACGACAAGTACTTGGTCTCCGTTGGTTCTCGAATAAGATGTTGTGTGTATGCAGCCCGAGTCTTTTTATCAGGGAACTATGAAAGGTGGCAAAATCCATGTTGGTTTGAAGTGCTTCTTGATAGAGGTAGTTAATAGTTCATAACTGCAATGCTTGGAGAGATATTTCAGTCACTAACTTCTAGATTCCTAAGTCATGGGATGAGCTTTGTGTTCTGGGGTAAGCGACTACAGATTCTTGCATTGTCCTCTGCAGATCTCTTGAGATTGTAAAGGTAAAGGGACCCCTGACCGTTAGGTCCAGTCTTGACCAACTCTGGGCTTGTGGCGCTCATCTCGCTTTATTGGCCGTGGGAGCCGGCGTACAGCTTCTGGGTCATGTGGCCAGCATGACAAAGCCGCTTCTGGCGAACCAGAGCAGCGCACGGAAACACCGTTTACCTTCATACCGGAGCGGTACCTATTTATGTACTTGCACTTTGACGTGCTTTCGAACTGCTAGGTTTGCAGGAGCAGGGACCAAGCAACAGGAGCTCACCCCGTCACGGGGATTCGAACCGCTGACCTTCTTATCGGCAAGCCCTAGGCTCTGTGGCTTAGACCACAGCACAAGATTTCAATCAGTTGGGCTGGAATTTTGGAACTGTGAGTATGATGGGGAAACCTGCGGCTCTCCAGCTTTTGTTTTCCAATGTATTTCTTATCAAGTGTGGCATGAGCACATTTTTATTATGAAACCACTGATTTAGATCAACATTGGAGGCACAAGAGTCTGGGTGTTTCAGTTGCCACATCAGTAGAATGTCCTCCTTACTTTACTTCCTGTTTTTATCACTGTTAACTTTTTGTTGCCTGGTGAAAGTATAGCTTTTTTTTAAAGGGTCCGGCTTGAGTATTCTTGACCTCTTGGACTTCTGTGGAAGACAGGCAGGGCAAAAATCTTTTAAATATATATTTTTTCTAAATAGGAAATCTAATTCAGCTAGGGCAATGAAAAGCATGCACTATAAGACTGCATCTTTCCTAGTCCATATGGCAGCTCCTATTTTTTTCCAGCAAGTTGTGTATCCTGTATTTGTATGCCTTCCTGTGATGATAAACGTTTGGGTTGCTTAGTTATACCTGACTTTGGTTATCTGTTTCTACTGTGGCTAGAAGACTTGCTTAAATTCAGCCAATCAAGAGCAGCTTGAGCTTTTACACTAACAAGTTCAATGAAAGATTATTATCTTGACTTGTTCTTCCACTCTTTTATTCTGTGGGGCCAGAACAGCGACAGCACCCTGAAAATCAGGAAGGTCTAGTTCTCTAGCAGTTTTGACTAGTCATGTCTTCCACTTCTTTTTAGCATGTACTACAACTCACAAAAAGCTAAATGTGTGTAGGGTTTTCTTGGGGTGGGTGGGTGTTCAACTCCCATACCAGCTACTGTTGGAACCAGCGGTTATTCATCATCACTCTGCTAAACTGGTAGCAAAAGTCATTTTTGAGTGAGAAATTACATCTGGCTACATGTAACTTCTCGAAAAGGGATCTTCCATTCCTACATGTAAGCCATACAATGCACTCTTTAAATTGCTGTTAGATTTTAAAACCCTGCAGCTGGAGGTGGTTTTGTTTTGCATTAATTACTCAGACAAAGGGCTCATCCACACTTTTGCTTTGACCCATATTTTGAATTGTATTCTGTATCAATTAATTCCCCCGGGGTCTGAGAGCTTTTCTTGTTGTTCCACTGCTGTGCCTTGCCAAACTTACCCGCTGAATCAGATTTCATCAGATGCATGGGAAATCTGGAGAGATTTTGCATAACAGAGTTTGAATTCAGCAGGTAAGCAGTAATAGCATTACATTTTTAACTATTTCTACCCCCACCCACCCCAGTTCCATATATTTTACTAGAATATATTTTATTGAGAAAGAGAGATAGAATAGCAAAAAGAAAAAGAAAAAAGTGCATATACCATTTACATGCTTCTTAAAGGTGATCTACCAGAAAAATATCTAAGTAGAGTCTTGTTCTAGTTCTTTTTGGATTTACAAGTATCATTCTCTTTTAAGATAAAATCATGTATTCTGAAATTTTCAAGATTCACAAAGTAATAGATATTCCTAAAGGCTCAATAAGTACATACAAATTCATGTAACCGTAGTCTGATGGCCTCCTTTAAAAAGGGGGGTGGCTATTTCTGCAAGAGTTGATCTGGAGTGGGGAGGGCCTATTTAACTCTTTGTGTGCCCTTTCCTTTCTCCATTTTGCTCCCTTCAGGTTTTCATATGTGCACATCCTTGCATTTGACTGTCTGCAGTGGGAAAAGCTGCTTTGCGGGAAGGACTTTGCCGCAGTAGGGAAAGCATTAAGCATTCTGCTGCTACTTCACACCATTCTCTCCAAAATGCGTTTCCTCTTTTAAAAGAGCCACCAGTCTCCAGCTGGTGTATTATATTGCATGTAATGTACCACCTGGCCCTAAGGAAAACACTTAGCTGGGTCAACCTTGTGAGCTGGGCTTTAGTTAAACTCTTGTTTGGAACGTGCAATTTGGTTCCAAGGATGTTGAAACAATGTGTCTGGTAGGCATAACCTGTTCAATGTGAGTTTTTCAAATGTTGATCCACACTTCAAGCTCCTATCACTTGTAGTTTTGGGATAGACGCATCAAAGAGGTTCCTGTGAGAAGCACATGGGATACACAGCTAAATTTATATGCTGAACTGTCATGCTTCTTGAGGCATTGGATTTTTGCTAGTATTTTAGATAACGTGTTGCATTAGTTGGACATTAGTGGATGCAGGAAGGGAATTGTGAAAATGGGCAAGATTTAAGTATTGCCTGTAGAATTTTAAACTGAGAATACATGAATACAGTTCCCCACACACACACCTCACACCTCTCTTTGTCATTGTATCTTTCTGCTGGAATTATTGTTTGAAATGGGCAGAACCAGAGGGTCTCATAAGAATTACCTTGTGTTTTTTTACCCAGGTAGGTTTCTATTTGGAGGAATCTCCTGAGGCAAAAAAAAAAAAATCAAAGTCCTTTAAGAATGCCTTTAGAATAATTAATTTCTAGGTGTACCTGATAGAAGCTAGTCTTCTGAGGATAACTACCGTGTGACAGAATAGCCTCTAATCACGTTTAGGTGTAACGGGCTGTTGCCACATCCCTGCCTGTTTTGCTAGCGCGATGTTTTCCATTTGACAAGTTGTTTGCTGATTTGGGGATATGACTGATGATCTGAAATGGGAAGGAGATAATGTCTGAAATTAGGCCAACTCCCAGCGTGCAAAACCTGTCAACCCACAAGCTTTTGTTTTGTTTTTGTAAGGTATAGAAGGGAAGAAGAATTCTGAAGGTGCCTGTCCAGCCCCTCTTTTGTTCCACACCATTCTACTCTTCTATTCTGTTCTGTTCTGTTTTTTATTTCTTTTTAAAGGGACTACGCTTTATAACCAGGGCCTCTTACCGTGTTGGTGTCAGGCATGAGCAAAACAGACTATTTCTGGTCTACGTCACTTCAGCATTTGTTATCCCATAAGTCAGGCATGTCCAAAGTCCATTTTTGGGGATCGATTGATTTAATCCGGTTGGCCCTCACGCATGTTCACTTCATCAAATCCGGCCCTCTTTGAAAAAAGTTTGGGTACCCCTGCCATAAGTCTTTTCTGTCCCATTCCTGCATTCATTTAATCTGCATATAATCTTAGTTTTAAGGGACGCGGGTGGCGCTGTGGGTTAAACCACAGAGCCTAGGGCTTGCCAATCAGAAGGTTGGTGGTTCGAATCCCCGCGACGGGGTGAGCTCCCGTTGCTTGGTCCCTGCTCCTGCCAACCTAGCAGTTTGAAAGCACGTCAAAGTGCAAGTAGATAAATAGGTACCACTCCAGCAGGAAGGTAAACAGCGTTTCCTGTGCTGCTCTGGTTCGCCAGAAGCGGCTTAGTCATGCTGGCCACATGACCCGGAAGCTTTCTGCAGACAAACGCCGGCTCCCTCGGCCTATAGAGCGAGATGAGCGCGCAACCCCAGAGTCGGTCACGACTGGACCTAATGGTCAGGGGTACCTTTACCTTTACCTTTACCTTTAATCTTAGTTTTATCTTTATGTATCTATCTCTTTGAGAGAATGGTACTGGAATATTTTTGCGAAGTGTGAAATTCTGTGGGTAACGTAAGTTCTGATTTATACATTAGCCCGTGAGGAGCAGATTAGGTCAGTTCATATTTTTTTTTTTTATAAAATTTTTATTGGTTTTACAAAGTTTTAAACAACAAACAAACACTTAAAAGAACAAACATACATGTATAGTTTCATCACCTATTTTCATAAACCTCTTTTCTCAGACTTCCCCATACCCCCCCTTTCTGCATCCCAGTGTCCATATTTTTATAGCAACTCCCAACTGTTACTCTCCACCTCTGTCATCTTAGTCCTCTCTATATTCTGACCTTGTGTCACTGTATCCTTTCGTTTCTGGAAACCAGAACACTTTAACATTCATTAAGTTTATAATGGTCCTTAAGATAGCTTTTAAATTTTCTCCACTCTTCATCCACCGTCTCTGTTCGTTGATCACGGATTCTGCCTGTCATCTCGGCCAATGTCATGTAGTCCATCACTTTCATCTGCCATTCTTCCAGAGTGGGTAGATCTTGTGTCTTCCAATACTTCGCGATAAGTATTCTTGCTGCTGTGGTAGCATACATAAAGAAAGTTCTATCCCTCTTTGACACCAATTGGCCGACAATGCCCAGGAGAAAGGCCTCTGGTTTTTTAGGAAAAGTACATTTAAGTACCTTTTTCATTTCATTATAGATCATTTCCCAGAAAGCCTTAATCTTCAGGCATGTCCACCAAAGGTGGTAGAAGGTACCTTCAGTCTCTTTACATTTCCAACATTTGTTATCGGGCAGATGATAAATTTTTGCCAGCTTGACTGGGGTCATGTACCACCTGTATACCATTTTCATAATATTTTCCTTTAAGGCATTACATGCCGTAAATTTGATACCGGTGTTCCATAACCATTCCCAGTCATCTGACATGATGTTGTGACCGACATCCTGTGCCCACTTAATCATAGCTGATTTGACTGTTTCATCCTGTGTATTCCATTTCAGCAACAAGTTGGAATTTGCAGAAACCCAGTTCCTCAAGCATCCCTATCAGTTTTGCCCCTGGATTACGCTATGGTGCCAATTCATGCAACATATGAAGCTCTTCCCTGTGGTTGGAAGGTCTTCCATGCAACAATGTCTAGATTGTTCTGGTTTAAACTGTGGATATTGTTGGCTCTCTGCAGTAGTTTGGATTTCTGACACATGCTGAAGTCAGTTAGTCATTTGGCAGTTCTGTCCTGTGAACAACAATCACTAGAGTGGAGCAACACTGAGAAAGCTTGTGTCTTGTCTTGCTTGATAGTGTATTATCATGAATACGATAGTAGAGCCTGCTGATTTATACCCTAATTTTTGAACCATTACCATGAGGATGATACATTGTAAGTGTCTCCCATTACCTAGCCTATATGCCTTCTCTGCAGGCAACTTTGGAAAGTGTGTATACTTTCTTGAACTTCTAGTAATTTAAACTTCTTTTCTTGAAAAAGTGAAATAAAATGCATTCTCAACTACAATAGCTTTAGAATTCAAATTCCCCAAAAAGGTATTTAGCCTGAGCTACTTAAAACATTTGGGAGATAGCCATTGCCTTTTAAAGTTTGTGTGGTGTCAGACTCAGGATTAAATAGATAGCAACAGTTTTGAGCAATCTTACCTCCCTCTATGTTTCATCCATGATGTGCTGCCAGAAATAGAAAACCTTTGGCTAGCTCAAAATCATAGAATTGTAGATTTGGAAGGGGCCACAAGGGCCCTCTAGTTCAACCCCCTGCAATGCAGTCATTTCACTGGCAACTGATAGAAATCCTTTTAAAAACACCATTGCATTTTAAAAACAGCAACAATAAGTTGATTATTCAAACCATAAGGAATGGGATCCAGACATAAAAAAATAAACCACATTGTTTATATTGCTGCTGTTCATAAATGAAGACATGGTGCCAGATTTCAGTCAGTTCTGAATTTCTTGGGTTTCTGGATTGTTGTGGAATTGCCTAAACAATCATTGTGCGAGCAATTTTGGCCTGAATTTTTATGTTCCCCTCCGGCATGAGGAGCATATTTTAAACACATCCTCTTGCTTATAAGCCTCAAGTCTTTTAATAATGGCAACCGACTAGGAAGTGTTAATAAGTGAAGACACTGTAACTAGTGTCATGGGGAAGACGGTGCTCTTGGATAGAAGGATCTCTGATTTTCCCAATTTGTGTTGTGCTGCTGCTGCTGATAGGTTAAACGTATGAGGTGGCATTTGTGTACTGTAGGTTATGCCTCATACATTGGGCTTTACTTGTAGGGCTCTTTCCAGAAATGTTGGTTACTACAGTGGTACCTCAGGTTAAGTACTTAATTTGTTCTGGAGGTCCGTTCTTAACCTGAAACTGTTCTTAACCTGAAGCACCACTTTAGCTAATGGGGCCTGCTGCTGGTGGTGGTCTGCCAGAGCACAATTTCTGTTCTCATCCTGAAGCAAAGTTCTTAACCTGAGGTAATATTTCTGGGTTAGTGGAGTCTGTAACCTGAAGCATATGTAACCCGAGGTACCACTGTACTGCTGTAGAAACTATGATGAGTTGATGTGTCAGGAACAGTGTGGGGTTATTTCACCTCTCTGTTGTCAAGAGGTTTTTGTCAGACATCACACCTTGTTTGTGGAAATCTGTCCTCCATCTTCATCAGTTTAGCTAGCGTCCTGCTTCATTCTCAGTTTGTGTTTCTGCAAATCTTGCTACTCAGCCACTTGATTTGGCAGCAAGTTTAGATAGATCTCTTAACAAATTCAAAACAAGTGTTGCCCTTGCTCCAGCATAAATTTTGTAGTACAATACATAATGTTGTAAAAAAATTCTACTGCAATGCCTTCTAGATGTACCAACACTTCTCTGTTGGAATTCTGAGATGGCATATTTTACAGTCTTCTAATGCTAAAAAGGCCTTATGCAGGGAGCTTCATGTTGACGCATGGAAGTAATTTCTCCCAATATGTGTTATATAGTTAAAATTAAGCAAGTATTGACTGTAGTGAATCCTGGATCAGTTCCACTAACTTCTGGCAGGCTTCGCCCACAGTTAATTTTGGTGACTACTAATGGCACCAACTCTTTGGGTTTTGTGGGTCCATGTCAAGCGAGTGCATTTTATTCTCATTAAAAATGCAGCACTTCTTTACATAACTTGAAATAATATTGAAAACAGCTGTGAGAATATGGGCTTTATTGACGTAAACACGCAACTTCAGCGCTCATATATGCTGCCAGGGTTCTTGAAGGCAACTCCAGCAGGGATCTTCAGAACAAATGAAATTCAATTTTCACCTTTCAAAATCTATTTTTTTATTATTATAAAAAACCCATAATTGCTTATACAGTGGTACCTCGGGTTACATACACTTCAGGTTACATACGTTTCAGGTTACAGACTCCACTAACCCAGAAATAGTGCTTCAGGTTAAGAACTTTGCTTCAGGATGAGAACAGAAATCGGGCTCCGGCGGCGCAGCAGCAGGAGGCCCCATTAGCTAAAGTGGTGCTTCAGGTTAAGAACATTTTTAGGTTAAGTACGGACCTCCGGAACGAATTAAGTACTTAACCTGAGGTACCACTGTAAAAGATTCGGAAATGTTCAGCTTTTGCTGCAGTTAGAGGAGTATTCAAAGTACCTTGTTTCTGAAAACCAGTTGCTAAGAAAATTGTAGCTTCTAACTTGCCCTCGCTCCTGACCATTGCACAACCATTTGTGGTACATAGCATGAGCTCCAGAAATAACTTGGTAGTTTAGTATAATTGGCATTTCACTGTTCCTTTTGGCAGGCCATGTAATAATTTCTGAGGAGTCATCGTAAACCACCTTCTCTTCATGATGACAAAAGTATATTATCTGCCAGAGTAAATATGGGTGCTTCATTACAACATGTGTGCTGCTAGAAAATGTTCTGCATGTTGTATTTCTGAGTGTGCCACTAATATAATAGGAATAGGTCCATCAAATATCTGTGTTGCGCACACACTAACTGGAATTTTTTTTCTTGAAAGCTGGATTACCCCCCCCCCCACCCCCTGTGCTTTCAGATACCTCAGAGCCCCATTGAAGTAGATTGACGGCTCTTTTAATAGAGCCTAATATTTCTCACAATGGTCAACTAGATATCTCTAGTAAACCCATTGCTGGATCCATGAAGAGCTTGTGTTTCACAGTTTAAACCATAAATCTATTTTTGGTCCATTCTGTCAAAGGCTGTCATGAACTCCATGAAGGCTGCATAAATCTACTTGGGTTCCTTGGCATATTTGCCAATTAAATGACTAAATAAGAAGCCCTTTGCCTAAAGCCTGCCTGTTCTTTTGAGAGAACATTTCTTCAGCCCTAGTGTTGGAAACTCAGATATATAAGTTAATCACCAAATGGCAACTTAAACCTAGGTTATGGTCACCATAATGGAATGTTTAGGGAAGCTTTTAATGTTTGATGTTTTACTGTGTTTTTAATATTCTGTTGGGAGCCTCCCAGAGTGGCTGGGGAAACCCAGCCAGATGGGCAGGGTATAAATTTTATATATATACACACACAGAGAGAGAGAGGGGGGGGTACCTTTTTCCAGTGAAATTTGTTGTTATTTATTTCATTTTTATACCACTTTATATTTTAAATAACAAATCTCAAAGTGGTTTACAACACATTAAAACATCACAGAAAACAATCAGAAATAAAACAATTCCAAGCTTCAAGGGAAATATTTCAGATCCTTCTCTAAGTGACATTTTGCTTTCCTCAGTCGCCAACCTGGCATTATGTGATCTCCGCGTGGTCGCAATTGGACCCACACCAGTCGCAAATTGTGCCTTCTGCCTGGCTAATTTCTAATGCTGAAATCAGCCCAGTATTTGAGCTTATTCAGAAAGAAGCTTGAACACGATTTTTGAGACAATGTTTAACAGATTTAGTAGCTTGTAATTTTGGAAGGCATTTTAAATCACACACACACCCTTCTTAAATTGTGGAGCTGTAGCATTTCCCAACCTACTTCTTTCTGACCTTCTAATCAGTTTTCTATTGTGCCCAAGTTTTAGTTTCTCTGTAAATCCTTTTTTAAAAAGTTAAAACGATTAGCATCATTTGCACATGCAGATTGTTGTATCGGAACCATCGGAACCATTTGACAACTGGCATTCATATCACATGAAACAGAGAATTTGCCTTCGTACGTTCTCTACCCCTTGTATCGTCCCTAACGTTGATTTTATTATGGGAATAGATGAGATTTCCTGTTGTGCTAGGACAGGTTGGTTCCTTGGACATCTTTTGCTGTTTGTATCTGCAAATCGACCAGACGGTGACTAATACTGAGGGAGATTCTTAGAATGAGGGGTCATTGTTTGAAGAGCAAGCATGTGTAATACTATTTTGTTAGTCACCATTCTCGCAGCACTGTCAGCCTAAATTACCGTCAACCCCGTATTTCCCTTCCTTCCCTCGCTTTTAGCTTTGCGATGTCAGTCGAGATGTTTGCGTTAGGCAAGTAGGCCAAAGTAGATTACTGTACTTCATTGTTCAAAGACTGCTCTAATAAGTAGATTAGGTTCCCATAATGAAGGATTGTTCTGGCTGCTGTCTTAGTGTAGCCTGGGAGATAGGCAAAAGAACACCCTTCTAAAAGCCATTTAGCACTCTAGTGATAGGAAGGTTCAAAGCAGTTGAGGAGACTAGTCTGGAAAAGGCCTTTTGAGATCAATACCAACTATGAGGTATCCTGTTTCTTCTACTACCCAGTGTGCTGCTTAGTAATATATCATTGCTGCTCACCAGCCTTTAATTAGGGAAGAGGGGAATGGAAATAACCTTTTTAAAATAAAAAAATGAAAAATGAAACAGTTGGGATCCAAAAGTATGTAGCCTGAAGAGAACGGGTGGTTAATTTAACAGGCCACTGTGTTCTCGCATGCTTTTTATTTTTAGCTTGCAGCCTTTATGAAAACCCTTCAAGCCAAATTGGTCATTTCTGCTATGCTTCTGCTAAGTCTCTGCGTCAGACTTTGTAAAATGGGAGGGGGGCTTTGTGACCTTCACACAGGGCCATAGCTAAGGGGTGGTGAGGTGGGCGCCCTGCCAGGGGCGCAGGCAATGGAGAGGGCGCAAAATAGGCTATAAATATGTCTGTAAATATAAATATTGATTAATGCCTCATAGGAAATGGTTTTAAATACAGTGGTGCCCCGCAAGACGAATGCCTCGCAAGACAAAAAACTCGCTAGACGAAAGGGTTTTGCAGTTTTTGAGCTGCTTCGCAAGACGATTTTCCCTATGGGCTTGCTTCGCAAGACGAAAACGTCTTGCAAGTTTGTTTCCTTTTTCTTAACACCATTAATACAGTTGCGACTTGACTTCGAGGAGCAACTCATAGAACGCAGTGTGGTAGCCTTTTTTGAGGTTTTTGGTGATTTTTGAAGCTTTTCCAAAACTTTTCCGACAACGTGCTTCGCAAGACGAAAAATTCGCTAGACGAAAAAACTCGCGGAACGAATTAATTTTGTCTTGCAAGGCACCACTGTAGAGGGTAAATTGAATGGGTGGAAGGGGGGGTTGGAGGAGAGGCAGAAAGAAGAGCTAATTTGTCCATGGCTGGGGGGGGGGGGCGGAATCTGGACGGTTCTGCCAGGGGCGCAAGGTCACCTAGCTACGGCTCTGCCTCCGCATGTGTGTTTGGATGCAAACCTTTAAATATTTACTCCATCGGTTGACCTGACTTCTTAATTTCTAGGTTCTTATGAAGGGTTACAATTGTGTCTGCCCAAAAGAATGAGACTTGTATTGCTTTATTTATTTATTTAACCAAGTTTCATTGTAATAGTAAGCAAGCTTTCCAGGCTTCACTGAACTCTTTAAAAAAAACAAAAACATTTTCCTAAAACTCTTCAGATAGGAAGAGTTGTATTAAAAAAAAAAAAGCTTTCATTTCTCACGTTTGGGCACGTGTTGTATGATTGTGATTTTATGTGAGATGAGTAGCTTCTAATGACAAGAGATGCAAAAGTCAAAGGACAAACTCTTAATTACTGTACTTAATATACGGTACTGTATAAACATGACAAAGGAGAATCGTTACAAAGGGGTTATTGGGTTGTTGTTTTTATTTTGATTATATATTTTGTGGTTTTATATTTTGATTTTGTTCTGTGAGACCTCTAGGCATAGGACAGTATATAAATTCAATAAATAAATAAATGCACAAGTCTGTTCACTGGGGTTCCGCCTCTAAACTCATTTCATTTGCTATTAATTTGTATACTTCATTTCTATATTACCATACACAGTTTACAAGAAAGTAACAACAAAATAGGCATTCCTGGATTCCCCTCCCCCCACCCTTGACACTGCTGTTTGCACCATACACAACCCTTCTGCATGCATGGCTGTGGGAAGATTTATCTGCAGTGTTCGGATTGGCAATATTTCATCAAATCTTTTCCCTTTTACTGACTAGTTTCTTAGTGGTTCGTAACTTAAAATCAGAGTCCTTGACAGCTAAAGACTAATATACCGTATTTTTCCATCTATAAGATGCCCCCATGTATAAGACACCCTCTATTTTTGCGGCAACAACCAATCACCAGTCCCCCCTTGGCACTATCCGTGTATAAGATGTCCCCTAATTTTTGACATTATTTTTTATGAAAAAATCTAGTCTTATACATGGAAAAATACGGTACTTCTTCAGCTCTGACTTGTTCACTTGAGTAACAGTTTGCTGATGCTTGACATCTCCTAATTTCCATGTAGAAGCTTCCTTTTGCAATGAGCTGAGGATGCTTATCAGCATCCCAGTTAACAGTTTCAAATATAGCCAAGGCAATGAACATGGAAATTACCTTTGTAGACTTTCTTCCAAGTCTCTTAGGGCTACATGAATATTAAAATGCCTGAATTGAAATTAGTGTTTGTTAAGAACAATTTAATTCCACCCAATTTCCCCCTCATTAAATTAACCTAGTGTGTTCCACATCTGCATTGTTTGCATGGCTATCATTCAGGGAAACTGTCTCAAATGTCACCTAGTGACTTCAGTGGAACTGACTTCCAACATATTTGGAAGGATGTACGCCCACAGGTGGGGAGCCTTTTGGGTCCATGAACCAGATACTTTTCAGGCCCTGGCCCCACAGTCCAAACCTGACAGGTGAGTGAAGCTGCCCACCCATCAATTATCTGGTGTCACAATGATATAAGATAGCTAGGTGCTTTGAAGTCCCAATGTCAGGACTTCAAAGCACTGCTCAGGGATTTCAAGCTCCTGAGGCTTTTTTCCAGGCATCGGTTACGTGAGCAAGTTCCATTGCAAGGAACTGTCTTGCACAGGCAATCTTCACAGAGGGGAATATGGTGTGGGCTTTGTAGGCCTGCAGAGTACTTTATGGTCATCAACAGTCTTGGGAGTCCAAGGCCTCTTCAACATCAGAAATCTATGTCATTGGGGATTCTGTTTTCATCAGTAAATGGAGAACCAAAGTTCTTATGTCCCTCAAAAACCTGGCAGGAACTGATCTTTCAGAGTGGGCCTCTGGATTTCCCAATTGTTGGTCAAATTAGGGAAGTGAAAAAGAATCCATTTAAAATGAACTTCTGGGAAACCTTTCAAGAGCAATTTGCTGAAATCATGAGGTATAGTAAGTAGCAGGAGAAAACAGAAGCATTGCATTTTGGTTGACATGTTCAAAGCAACTGTAGGCAAAGGAACACTGGCAGGGTTGTCTGCTTTTGACAGGAGGAAGGAGAGAATAAGCAAATTTGTTCTAACTGGTTTGGTGTGATGTTTTGAATTGGCAAACCATAGTTACAGCCATCTGTCTGCCTTGAGAAATTTGCTGCCCCAAGGACATTATAAGTGCAGAAAGAATAGTGCTTTAGAAGTTCAAACCATGGTTTGGATTCTAAGCTATAGCTAGTGCAAAGCACGGTCTAGTACAGTGTTTGAATTAAATTTAAAAAAACAACTGACCTCTTCCATCATCTTAATATCCTGTACAATTATAAGGTTGCATTTTGAAGAGCACATAAGCTACTTAAGAATAAGAACAGCAGATGTGAAATTTGAAAGCTTCTGTCACCTTAAAAACCCTGACACCCATTCATCTCCTCTTTTCCCCTTGATTCCAGTTTGGTGCAGAATTTCGAAGGTTCTCCCTGGATCGTTTCAAACCAGGGAAATTTGAAGACTTCTACAAACTGATTCTTCACATCCACCACATATCCAACATGGAGGTGATGATTGGTTATGCCGATATACATGGAGATCTCCTTCCTATTAATAACGACGACAACTTCTTCAAGGCTGTTACAAGTGCAAACCCGCTGCTTAGGATTTTTATACAAAAGCAAGGTAAGATTAAATGATCACCCATCTGCTGAAAACATAAACTCCTCATTTTTTCTTACTGACTTCTAGATTTTGAAAACCTCTGTGGGGAGTAGAATCCTGTTTGTATTGGCTCCTCGACCTGGATATTTGAGTGGGGTGGGTAAGTTGTTGTTAGGGAAATAGCAGAAATATATCGCAACGAGGCACAAAAGACTGCAGTGCATCAGCATATTTTAATAGCATGCACTCAAAATAATTTGCATATTCCTTTCATTAATATGACAAGCAGCAAGCTGTTGTTAGAGATGCTGCTCGTGTATTACTGTTTGGAAATTCCTTCCTTTATATGTAGAAAATGTAAGTTGGCCCTTAAGAAATCTGAAATAATGGCTGAAGATCAAAGAAGGTTGGATGCCCAGCCAACGAGATTTGTTTTGCTTCTTTCACTGTGCATCAGCTCATGAGAGATGGGGGTGGGAATTCAAGCCTGCCAGTACTCCAACTTCTCCCTGCAGCCATAATATTTGGGAGCAAAATGTATGCTAGGACTCTTTTATTTTTAACAGGTGTCTCTTTTCTACCAGAGGAAAGAACCATATATGGAGGCTCCGTTTCGCCCTCTTCTGCATTAGCAGTCCCTACTAAGCATGGTTTGATTGCCTAATTTATCTGTTCTTAAAATTTATTAAGTAACAGGGCAATCATATATATATATATATATATATATATATATATATATATATATATATATTACTGAGAAATAAAAGGCACCAAGTTCAATAGGCCATACTCCCAGCAGTGACGTTAACATATGAGAGTGCTGGAGGTGAAATAGTTAAACAGGTTACCCAATCAGAACCCAGGGGGGTGGAGTCAGAGGGACTATAAAACCAGCTCTGAGAGGGGCGAAGAGGGGGAGTTCGTTGGGAGTTGGGTGGTTGGTTGGAGTGGGAGTGAATTGGAATAGAGTCTGTGGGTAGGTTGAGTTAGTGATGCGAAATAAGCTGAGTCAGGAACAGTTAAGAGCTAGGAAGACAAGTAAATATCTGAGAGGTGGTTTAGTGAGTGAGAGCAGGTAGCGGGAGTTATAGGTCTGGATAGGCACCCCATGATTGTAATTGACTGAGACTGTTTATGAAACCACACTCTTGTTAAACTGCAATAAACAAACAGAAGTTTATGTTCCGATTTAACCCTGACTGAACTCAGTATTTTACTAGGTAGGGCCTGGGTGGTGGCAGTGAGAAATAAAGTGGTGGCACAGGGATCAATAGACGGTGAAATGTCCGGGGACCTTGTGTGATCGCCACACCAGCCATATAGGATTGCTGCTTAAAGCATGTTAGCAGTTCAAAACAGGATTGCTGAAGCATATTTAAGCTGCTGTGTTCCAAAGCTTGCTTAAGAAGCAAGTGACTTTGAAACAGAGCCAAAGGCAGGCTACTAATGTAGTAAGAAAAATGAAGCGGCACAATGGAGAATAAACTCTTAAAGCAGAATAAAGTAGAAATAGCAGGAATAACAAACAAGACAGATCACTCTGGGGAGCTTCTCACAAATGCTCAGGTGTTGCGAGACTGGCAGCGTGCAGCGTGGGCCTGACAGGCCTCATAAGGACTGCTGCTGCCCAGCAAGGACTGGGGTGTCTTGGGAGAAGTTTCATTGGAAGTTTTTGCTGTTGTTACTAATGTTAACTTTTTGCATCTTTATTTTTATGTGGAAATTGTTCAGTTTGGTTATATAGTTTTTAATGTGTTTTATTTATTTTTATGACTACTTTGCTATATTTGTAATTATGTAAATCTTTTCATATTGTAAGCCGCCTTGAGCATTGTTTTAACTGTGGGAAGGCAGCGTACTGTACAAATAAAATGATGATTATGATGATGATGTCAATCTTTACTCATACAGATTGATTTTGATGTAGGGTAGTCAGACTTTTTGCAACTGGAGTGTGCAAAAGTTTGTATTGGTCCAAAACCATCACAGTTTTATTACATGATGATACATGGGGTACTGGATTGGGTACCATTTTCCTGGATTCTGTACCTTAGTCACAAATGACTAATACAGGTATGTGTCTGTGTTGGCAAATGGGCCCTTAGCTTTGAATTTAGAAGCAAACCTTGAATCAGAAGGAATTATATCTAATTTTCCTTTGCCAGCACCAGTTCAGATTTACCTGTGTTTATGTATCAATTCTCCTTTGTAAATAAAATAATATAAATAAAATAATAAAATAAAATAAGGGGTTGTTACATCTTAGATAGGGGACTGGCAAGTTCAGAACCAGATGACCTGAGATGGAATTGTTACAATGACCCCATTTAAAAAAAAATGCAGAAAGGGAGTGGTTGGACAAAGTAACTTCATTGCTGTAGAGCCCAGAGTATAAACACTCCTGGGTTTGATAATCATGTTTTGGAAGAGGCGGAATGTTATACTTAAAAATAATCCATTGCCAATATTAAATCTGCTTAGTTGGGGGGAAATAAAATGTATCTTCCTCTGTTCCACTTTCCTATTCCCTTACAAGCCATTATAATATTACAGCTGCAGTGTCCCAACTTTACAGCTTCAAATACAGAACCTATTAAACTTTGGCGTTTGGTGTGTGTGTGTGTGTGTGTGTGTGTGTGTGTGTGTTGAAGGGCAGGTACTTTGCACAGGCCTGCAATAGGCAGTTTGCTCTTTGTGTCTGGGGCTAGAGGACTCCAGGACTGCACAGCAAGTGGGTGTTTCTCTGCAATGCACATCACCACCTTGTCGTTGTTGTTTTTGGCACTCTGGTTGAACAGGTTGTGGCTAGATTGCCATCTTGGACTAGTATCCTTCTCTCTTAAACATCAAGGGCACAGCTGTTCTGCTCTAGGCTTCTTTCTGCTAAGCATGCTGAGCCATCAGTGCTGCTAATCAAAAGGGAAGCATTTTTAGTTTTGTTTTGTTTTTCCCCCACAGGTGGAGAAGCAACTATAATGTGGCACTTGGGCCTGGGTTTAAATCCCTCTTGAGCTAGTTTGGGTGGCCTTGGACCCATCCTATACCCTTAAGTATAGGGAATGATGTTTTGCCTCACTGTGATAGTAAAGAATGAAATGTAAAAATCAGCCATGAGCCTTGGGAATAAGAGCAGGAGGCATGCAAATAATACAGGGAATAAGTGAGCCATTCTCCTTTGGCCTCTGCTAAGGGTAGAAAAAACCTGGGTCTCTGTACAGCTTTGCTTTGTTCGCTTCCACCTCGGCAGGCTGTGATGCAGGTCATTCCTCTTTTTCTAGATCATCACAAGGAGATTTTTCAGTCAGTGCATTGGTGACAATAGGGAGGCTCTGTCAGATCACTGGCTGGTAGGCAGACAAGTGCAAGCTAAGAAGTTTGGTCACTGAAATGCGCAGCATCCATCATCTACTTCCAAGGCCAATGTACAAAAATCGCTCCACTCGTTTCAGATGCTTCTCCTTTCCTTCCTTTTTCCTTCTCTCCTCCATCCACCCTTTGTTGCCAGCTTGTTGTTGTTGTTTAGTCGTTTAGTCGTGTCCGACTCTTCGTGACCCCAGGGACCAGAGCACGCCAGGCACGCCTGTCTTCCACTGCCTCCCACGGTTTGCCAGTGCCAAACTCATGTTGGCCAGCTAGTTTATCCCAAACACAATTGTCAGTCTTTCAGCGCAATGAGCACTTAAAACAGTCCTAAATTGAAGCAAATACTAGAATCTCTGCAGAAGCTGCTTAACGTAAGTTTTATACTACATTGGGTGCTGCAAGCTGTTTTCACATCCCCTTTCTTATCCCATTTATGGATTTCTTGACCTGTCACAGCTTGGAATAGTTCCTAGGTGTATCCTGTCCCAGGTACTGGGCCAGGCCAAGATAACTTTGCTCTTTAGGCAAAGCCACAGCAGATGGCTTCAGGCTACTAATGGTAACTAACAATTACCCGCAAACAAAGAGCAATGTTTTAAGTGCAAACTGATACTTCTTGTGTTCCACCTGTGGTGTTATGGATGAGGGATGTTTTCTGGCAGCATCTTCTGCTGGTACCTTTTTTTAAAAAAAGAGAGAACTGCAGTACCAAACTGAGCAAAGGAAGTATTTCTATGAAAATGTTTTCCCCAGGCCTTTCCATGCTCACTGTAGGATACAAGCTGGGTGTGTACTCTCTGGCTGTTCTCACACTTGTCAGCTCATCAGAGGAGAGCGTGGGGTGAGGAACCCGACATGTTTGTGCTGCTGGGATTGGCAGTGTTGAAAGAATGTTTCCTGTTCCTGTTGTTCAGATCAGTCCGAAAGTGTCCTTAGATGTCCAATGGGAGCCAGTTTTGAATATGGAAGAAGTAAAGCCCTTGGTAGTGTGGGGGCTGCATTACTGGCATTCCATACAAAGTGGATATCCACAGTGTGCTGGGAGAATCCAGAAGTACTGTATTGGTCAGGCAACCTGGGTGTGGGTATTTAAATATAGATATAGACACACACTCATATACATGCACACACATACAGAGAGAGGGTGATTCAGTAATGTGTTCTGGCAACCAGCACACCAGTTTACAGTCGGGTTCATTAGCTTCTCCTAGTTGTCTATTTCAAGCATTGATAATAGTGTACAGGTGCTTTGTTTTTCACAGTAGCCTGGAGGAGAAATCTGGATGACCAATTTTAAGGGAATGCTTGCATAATTGAACACCAAACAGTCAATAAAAGGCAAGCGCTAATTCTGTTGACTTAATTTTCCTTGGCTGAAATAGATATTTCCCAATTGCTTTTCGGAGAAGTGGTTTTAAGGACTAGGCCATCAGCTAATATCCCTGTTCTCGAGACAAGACTTTTTGTGATGTTTTGCTCTTGTAAATCTGTAATTTAATATCAGATGGATCACAAACTTTTCCTAAAGAGAGAGGTGTCTGCTGCATGAGAAATTTATGACCTCATAATTGGGATAGCAATGTGGGAAACTTTTCTTCTTCTGGACGCACGTCTTTAATTCCTGATCTATGTTAAACTAAAAGAAAGATTGATAAAACAATTGAATGCATAAATCTTGCTGCTTATTCCTTCTAGCTGAGATCCCAAAAGCACATGCCCAGTAGAGGCTTCAGGTACACTTTTCTTAATAGCAGTTGCTTGACAACTTCCCATCTCAAAAAACCCCAAACAAACACAATTAGGATGGTATTGCAGAGGTCTTCCACAAAGGTCTTCTTTATATTGCATAGGTCAAGAGAAGAAAGTGAGATGTCCCCTTGAACATGTGTGAGACCTTGTTCCTCTTCTTTGATCCTGGCTTCTCTGTGTTATGAAACCTGAGATTTCTATAATGTATAATTTTTCTGGTCACCTTGGTATGCTAATTACAAAGTAAGCTTGGATCTAGACTTGGCGGCTGTTAATAAAACACCTTCCCAGTGCAGGGAGGCAAGATCACTTGTTTGTGAGGTTATCCCCACCCCCTCCAGCTGTGTGCTGTGTAAAAAGGCAATTGAAAGGAAGCTGTCTGTAGTGAACTGTCATATCATATGGAAGGGTTACCAAGCACCTCTTTGTGTACAGTTCTCACTCCAATGTCTAACACAGGGTTTTCCAAAAAAACAGCTGGAGACCCAAATGCAGGAAACCCTGCTCTAACAACACCTGACCCAGAAATTGTGCCGGTGAAAACTTTTTCTGGCATGGTGGTAAAGTTTTTGGGAAAGCTTTACCTGCTTAATCTTGTGTATTAGTTATAAAAAAGTAAGTGGTGGCAAGCCTAGTTCTACAGCAACCTTACAAGAAGATAATTATAAATTGCACAGCCACTTCTGGGCTGCCCTGTGTGCTCTTTGTTCTGCATGTTTGAATCCGAATTTTGTGGTATTCATGGCCGACAAGATTATTCAGCATCATGAGATTTGCCAGAGTTGAACTGACCAAGATGGATGCCTTTTATGGGCAGCACAGTTAACGGTGATAAAAAGAGAAATTGTAAATCCAGACATTGTCCCTTTTAAGATCTGGCAACACAGAATATTGTACATGTTGTTGCTGTTTTTCTCTTTTAGCATATATACTTCGGGCTGTCACCTTAATGAAGGCAATAGTTTAAACAATTGGTAAAGGTAAAGGGACCCCTGACAGTTAAGTCCAGTCGCAAACAACTCTGGGGTTGTGGCGCTCATCTCGCTTTACTGGCCGAGGGAGCCGGAGTACAGCTTCCGGGTCATGTGGCCAGCATGACTAAGCCACTTCTGCAAACCAGAGCAGCACACGGAAACGCCGTTTACCTTCCCGCCAGAGCGGTCCCTATTTATCTACTTGCACTTTTTGGTGTGATTTCGAACTGCTAGGTTGGCAGGAGCTGGGACTGAGCAACGGAAGATCACCCCGTCGCAGGGATTCGAACCGCCAACCTTCTGATTGGCAAGCCCTATGCTCTGTGGTTTAGACCACAGCACCACCCGCATCCCAGTTGAGCCACTCTTAATTGACCACCTCATTGAGCCCAGGAAGCTTCTGCTTAGGGGAGTGTATTTCTTTGAAGGTTATCAGTGTCTTACAGTGGCATAGCTGTGGGAAGCACAGGAGTGGTTGCCCCAGGCGCAGAATTGTTGGGGTGCAAAATCTCAACACTGAGTGCTGCCTCAATACAGCTTTCACTGGGCTCCATTGGAAACAGCTTCTTCATGCAAACCAGGAAGTGACACCTCTAGACTTTGGAACTTCTTTTCTTATCTCTGTGGCCATGAACTCCTGTGTGACACAGGACACAGATGCCATTAAGCAGTTTAATGTGCATGCATATTCCATTCGTTTCCCTCCCTCCCACCCACCAAGCCCTGCACGGCCCCGGGCACTGGCAAGCCACGCAATGCCACTGCCATCATCCCCCAGCCACCAGTTTTGAAGGAATAAATCCTTCCATATGTTGAAATATAATGTGCCTCTGTAGTTTGCAAAGTAGCAATGGGAATTATTCAGCCAGCCAGCCTCATGAACAAAAGATCGAAGCTATAATTACTTATACTTAATTCATTGAAGTTGCTCACTCTCAGCTGCTCCTGTGAGATATGGGAACACATTTGATCAGTCTCCCCCCAGCCTAGTTCACGCCACATCCTTGGACTACCAGCTTGAGCCAGCACAACCCCAAACATCTGGCAAAGCACTAGGTTAGGAAAAGTTTTTTGTGTTATGTGCTGCTGCTGCGGGAATTATCTGCAGAAGTAGTCATGCAGTGCCTTTGGTGTTTTCTTTAAAACAAAAACAAAAAACCCCTCCCTGCTAAAATTAGAAACTTAACACAGGAAATGTAGTAAATACTTTTGAATTAACCACCCGCTATCCTTGGAATAAATGGTGCAGACAACATGTGGAGATAGTCTTTTCATCATGATGCTAGCAAATGCTTAATGACTGGAGTGCATGTAGGGTTCCTAGTTGAGGTTTTGCCACTGCTTTCATCTAGACCAGGCCTTGCCTCTTTCAATAGCTGCATATGGAGTAGGATGCAGTCCACCACCCCCATCCCCAAGTGTCTCTTCTGACATTGCCTTCCAGCATGCAAGCCCCTTCCTGTGCTGCTCAGTAGTGTTTGAAGTCTGAGGCTATGTGGGAGAAGCCCAGGACATGCCTCCTCCTTCTCATGCTGCTGTGGTGAGCAGCATGGTCTCTTCCCAGGTGACATGAGTTTCTGGCATAAACAAGTACTGCTAGAAAGATGCCGGAAAGTCTATAGATGCCAAGAAAAAAGGGAATGTGGAGGACTACTTTTTTAAAAATACATTTTTCTGTTGGTTTTTCCTTGGCTTTCACATCTGTGAGCAAGTCGTACACCTTCAAAGGTACAACAATCACTATTTCACCTTGTGGTAATGTATTGCATCACTTGCCACTAAGGATTTTCACGTGTTAAATTTTCAAAACAATTCAGAAACTCCCCACCCCACCCCGATAGCTGGACCTCTGAAGGACCAATGTTGCCACAGGGTTGTTTGCAAAAACACTTTCTTTAAAGGGCTTTCTAGGGTCTCACTCCTTTACAACCAAGAGTCTTGGTGGTGGTTTTTTTCTGTATATTGGCTCTCTGAGATTCTAAGGACACAAACTTCTATCAAAGCCAATGCACAAGTATAAATGGAATGCAACAGCCTTGCTTGGCTTCAGCTGCACTTTCAAATGGCAGTCGTGAACTATTTTTCTGCCTCTGAATGACCAAGATTTATTATTCAGGAATTTCATTTTCCATGCTTAAAATACAGGACATTATTGACTGGAGAAATACAAAAAAGCCACCACACACTTCTTTAAAACCCCAGCGTTGAAAACATTTCTCTCTGTGTATGCCTGCGTTCCCCTCTCCTCTTTTCATGCTGATCTGTAAAGCTTTTTTCAAAACTTGCTTTGCAGATTCTTCAGTTCGATAACTAAGCGGAGTGAAACAACAACAGTTGTGTGTTAGAGAAATATGAGGTTGCAGACACATGTTAAGAATTTTATAGAATTCCTATAAAATGGAGGGTGGGGAGTTTTCAAAATGCAGAATATGGTGGTGAACTCTCCCAGGCTGCACTTGCTTCTGAAGCCCCATCTTCTCCCCACACTTAACCCCACCAACATTGCTTTTCTCTCCTTGAACTTAGATTTAAAAGTAATCACTACTAAAGGAAAGGCTGGAGGGGGAAGGGTTTGACATCCCTTACCTTGGGCTGTGCCAAAATCCGTTTGCCTCTCAAAAACCTTCAATGCTGTTTTGTGTGTTGCGAAATGTTTTGCCAAATATTCTTATGAGGTGAGGAGAAAGATATTAAATTTTCCAATTGTTTTTCCTTGGAAAGCTCTCTTCTGAGAAAGTTTGGCTGACTCAGCATTAAACAAAACGATAAGACTCTTACGAGTTCAAACGGATGAAGGGAAGGGAGCAGTAGGCTATCAAAGAAGAAGAAGTAGGGGCCAAGCCCACTGCTTCCTTCAATGATGATGATAAAATAATATTAGAATGTGATTCACAGATGTAACCAAAATGCATGGGTGGTGAAAGAGGGGTGGACATTTCGCCAAAGATTCTTTAGGGAAGGATTAAAAATCTCCACAAAATTCTTGTTGTTTTGCAGGGGATGGGGGATTCTCAATTTAGTCAGAAAAGTCTTTCCTGAGAGATTTGGGCTCAGGCCTACCTTTTACAGTGGTGCCTCGCAAGACGAAAAGAATCCGTTCTGTGAGTCTCTTAGTCTAGCGGTTTTTTCGTCTTGCGAAGCAAGCCAATTGACGGATTAGCGCTATTAGCGGCTTTTAGCGGCTTATCGGCTTAGCAGATAAGCGGATAAGCGGCTTAGCGGCTTAGAAAAAGGGGGGAGGGAAAAAACTTGCAGGAACTCGCAAGACATTTTCGTCTTGCGAAGCAAGCCCATAGGAGATTCGTTTTGCGAAGCACCTCCAAAACGGAAAGCGAGTTTTCCGTCTTGCGAGGCATTCGTCTTGCGGGGCACCACTGTATTCATGTTGTGCTTCAAACTCCCTGCCCCCACCCAATAGGAATCTAGCATATTCTGTTTTCTAATAATTGACCATGCCATTGTAATATCTAGTTGGCTTTTTAAAAATATTGTTTCTCCCAGCTCAGGTGATTTTGGCAAGTTAGCAGCTGATTCACAATGTAACTTAGGCATGTGGGATGGGAGCTGCTGCCTTTCTCAAAGCAGGCTTCAGTAAGTAGATGAAGAGGCCACAGCCGCCATATTGAGGACTTTCATAAGAGGGTCTACCACTCTGGAATGCTTAGAATCTATTTAGATTTCTAGTGCTTTAGTTAACAGGAAGCTTTTGCAATGCCAGGTGAGCGTCATGTGATGGTGGAAATAGGATCCATCTCTTCCCTTGACTTGTATATTTTCTTTGCCATAGAAGAAAATACACTATTTTAAGAACTGGTACTTTGCTTTGTTTCTAATAGAGGGAAAATGAACCATTGAACAAATCAAAGGGCTCAAGTTCAGCTCTATGGGGTACGATAAGCCCACAATGTACACACGGATTACATTCCAGAATTGCACCTAAAGCCAAAATCGCATATAGTCAAAACACATTGGGCTCAATAGCAGGTAGGATTGCCCCAAGTTGTTTTTTTCCAGAGCCCGGTCCCTTTTAAATTTTTTGCCACGTACATAAAGCTGAATGCAAAAAAGTTAAATGTGCATAAGTTGTGGGCTTACTGTAGTGGATCCAAATCGCTAAATACTGATCCATAGTGTTTCCAATCCTCCGTCAACATGGGATGCAAACCCAGAAGAAAGTTCTTGGATTTCCTGGTTCTGGTGCGTTTGACTCTCTTAATTTCCAGGGTAGATGAAACTTGGCAGCCATGTGTGTTTGCTTCAGTCGTTAGGCAACATGGTGTGCAGGGTGAGTGTGTTTGCACTTTTGTTGGCTAGGGAGCCCATGGTCATGCAGATGTCCTTGGAATCCAAGCTCAAATCTGCTCCAACCAACATGGCCAATGGTTTCGGATGATGGGATTTGCAACATCTGTAGGAGGACAGTTCCTCACCCCAGGCACACCGAAAATCGAGTGGAGACATCCTTCCCCCTCTACGGTTCACTTTGGCAGTGCTTAAGAAAAATGTTTTATCTGGAATATCTTATCAGTCTCTAAGTCTCACACTCTCCACAAAAGGATAGTTATTGCAAGGCTTAAGCCAGCATTTCATAATTGGCAGGCTGTTGTTGCTATTAGCCTGCTGACTCAGGCTAGCCACTCTAGCTGAATTATCTCATGGAGGGAATGAGATGTTTGGAAGGGCTCGGACAGGGATGGAGCAACTTGTTGCATTGTCCTTTTTTGCTGGTGGCGTGGGCTAAACAGGCCCATTGCTGTGATTTTTTTGTTTTCTCTCAGATTTCTGTGCCGGCCTGCAATCTTCCCACCCCCTCACTGCGAGGGAGAAAGCAACCCTTGCTTTTGGTGTGTTGGCAAAACTGTCCCTTGAATTATGGCCATGGGAATTGCTGAAGGGGGCCTGCAGGAAATAACTAGTGCCTTTTTGCCAATGGGTTATTTTTGGTGGCTTCAATTACAGCCCTCTTTCCTCCTGCCTCCTCTGGCAACCACACGGGTGTCATGTAAATGGATGGCGCTCAGTTGCGACAGCAAAGCCACCAAGGAGCTCAAGGAGCTGAGTCTGGAGAGAAGAGGACACGTTTGCAGCAGTGTGCTTTCCATTCCTCCTCTTCCTCATCCCGTCTTCTTTTCCTCAGCCCCTTGTAAGATCTTGAGTGCTTTCCTCATAATGTAAATATCCTTGGTCAGAGATATTTTGACTTCAGAGTTGCGACGGGAAGTTTTGCTTGGAAGATGCTGCCTAGGAGGCGGGAGAGGGGTTAGGCTTTTAAATGCTGCCTCAGAGGGAAACTATGAACATGGTTAGTGCTGAATTTGCATTGTGTTGCACCCTTAATAGTCTCGTATCTTGTACTAACAACGGTAGTTAAAATTACAGCCATTTCTGAGCACCGTGAAGGCGGCGGGGAGAGCCTTTGCATCCTTTTTAACAGTGTGTGCTGTAAGAAACAACCTTCCCCCTTCTTGCCCAATAAGGCTCGGCATTTATATACATGAGTTTTGTGAATGGCAAAGTCTTCAGAAGTCAGGCACTGTTTGAGAAGCATCCAGGAGTGACTAATGCTCCTTAATCCAATTTATAACAGATTTTCTCTCTTTGAAAAGCAAGACGCTTTTTTCTGTTTTCATCTCTTCTCGGTAAGGAGAAGACATGGGGAGGTCTGTGACGACTGCTGCTATTTTTTAGATAACTTGTCAGTTTCTTCTAGTGCTCTATTCCTTATATTATTATTCTGTTTTATATATATCCAAGGGGGGGGGTGTTGCCTCCCACCCACCCTGTTCTATCTGAACAACAACCTTGTGAGGTACAGTAGACTGAGAGACGGTGACTGGCCAAGGCCAGCCAGTGAGCTTCATGGCAGATCAGGGATTTGAACCCTGATCTTCCAACCAAGAGTCCAAGACTCCAACCACCACACTACACTGGGTGATAGCACAGATTTAGGCTATTGTTTTGCTCAGGTTCTTGTCCTACCGTGAACTCCCCCTTACACAGACATGCCGCAGACACTGTGTATTATATAAAGATGGCTCCTTTACTCTCTCTTTCTCCCTCACCCACTTTCCCCCTCTGCTGCTTTCCAAACTGGCTTTCTGTCGGATTAACCCTGTGCACGGAGTCATGGTTTCCCACAACTTTCTCTTTTGTCGTTAGGTTCTTGCAGTAAGAAGTTTTATGTTATAATTTTGATGCATATAAATAGAACCACCTAGGTTAAGGAGGCTCAGAACAAAAGCGTCTCATCCTTTTATTTTCATTACATCATCATCCTGTTTCTTCGCGTCTAACGGCTCCCATACCTGGGGTAACTAGCCTAAGCTTTTTAACCCAGGTACTTCCCAGGACATGTGAGCTAATTTGGCCATCTGTCAGTTGCATGATGTCAGGGAACTGCCATCAGAGCATCAGGTGGTGGAGGGACTCAGGCAGGATGAAAGAGACTCAACTGCTGAAGCAGGGACCAGCAGGGGGAGGAGTGGGTCTCTGAGGGAATGCGAGCAGGAGGGAGGGCTCAGGGAGGCTTCCAGCGAGAACAGTGGGGAGGTATCGGAGTCTCCCATAGGGAGACCCATACCTCGCAGGAAACTGTCACGCCGTGAGTCCAGGAGACGCGTTTCCGTTAAGGAACTTCTTTGCTGGAAACGCTTCCGCAGGCAGCCACTGTCGGACTCTACTAGTGACTAGAGCAGACATGTCTGAGGAGCTCCGTCACACACGGAGGTTTGTGGGGCCGCACAAACTCTGAGGGAGCGCGTTTTCACGCACAAGCAGCTAATCAAACCCTCACAGCAGTCCGACAGTCTTTGTACGCTGCCTGTGCAAGAGAAGGCATCATGAGCGAACCAACCGGAACCGGAGGAGCAGGGGCTGGAGCTGGTCCAAGCTTGGAAGATAGATACCGAGCGTTGGAGGTTCAACTGGCCCTGCAGACGGCGAGGCTGGAGGAGAGAAGGGCTCAGGATGCAGACAAGAAGGGGAGAGCCACTCAATTCCCCAGAAAGGTACCAGGATTGGTGCAGAAATTTGGGGGGGACCCCAAGGACTACCATGCTTTTAGGACAGAGATGCAATATGCCCTTAATGTGCAGTTCGATGAGTTCCCTGATGAGGAATCGCGAGTTGCTTTTGTAATTGGGCATCTTGAGAAAGGGGCTAGAGACTGGGTTCGACCCCTAATGGCAACGCACAATGACATACTAAAGGACACAATGAAGTTCTTTCGTGCAATGGATATCATGTTTTCCAGCGATATTGAGGAAGGGGTGGTGCGCAGACAGCTAATGGCTTGTAAGCAGGGGAGTCGATCTGTCCGTGAATATTGGACTGAGTTTACCATGCTGATTCACAGACTGAGTTGGGATTTATCGGCGGCACCCGTTCAAATGCTATTTGAAGAAGGTCTTTCTTCGGGGGTGAAAGACGAGCTGGCACGGAGCCCCAGGGCGGAGTCTATGGATCAGCTGACCAAATCTGCGCTGACCATAGGAGCGCGGCAGGAGGCAAGAGCCTTGGAGAGGCGGGAAGGGAGAGGGGAACGTTGGAAGGAGTTCCGCATTCCAGACATTCCTGAGCCAGCTTTCCCGCCGGCAGAGCCGATGGAAATCGGAACAGCGCGCGCGCGCGCATTTTCAAAAACCAGCGAGGGAGCTAAGAAGGAGGGAAAGGGCCCCCGGAAATGCTATCTCTGCCAACAGCCAGGCCACTTTGCCAGAGTCTGCCCCCAGAGGAAGGAATGGCAAGGGATGGTGGGAGCTGTTGAGGGGGGAGAAGAAGGGGGAGCGGAGCAGGTAAAAGCCAACGCCTGGTTGCCACAATTGGGGCACTGCAGCCAGGCCAAAGAGCAGTGAAAGTGCCCGTGCCAGAAGCTCCTCGACCTGCTCTAGTGATTGAAGTGTCGCTAGAGCTGCAGAATGGGCACCCCCTAAAAATAAAGGCGCTATTGGACTCAGGCAGCTCCTGCAATTTTATGAGCAAGGAGTTTGCTGCTGAACACCAGATACAGACCATCCCTTTAAGCAACCCCCTGCAGGTGACCACGATTGATGGCAGGGAGTTGTTGGGAGGAGGAGTCCGCTTGCAGACTGTCCCAATGATAATGAGGGTGGCAAGGCACACAGAACTGATAGCGTTTAATGTGGCCACCCTGGGGGGCGCTCCCATTATTTTGGGAATGAGCTGGCTAGCTCTACATGATCCGCTGGTTGGCTGGCATCAAAGAGTGGTGTCCTTTGGTTCAGCACATTGCCTAGAACACTGCAAAGGGGAGAAGGGTTCAGTAGGGGCCCAAGCCACCCTAGCAGGGACTGAAGTAATGGGGAAGGTGAAGGTACCACCACAGTATGCAGATCTCAGCGACGTGTTCAGTGAGAAGGAAGCTGACCAACTACCACCTCATAGACCCTTTGATTGTCAGATCAATTTACTCCCTGGAGCACAGCTTCCCGTGGGCAAGTTGTATGCCATGTCAGACAGGGAAATGCAGGAGTTGCGAGGGTTCATTGACAAGAACCTGAAGAGAGGCTTCATCAGAGAGTCCAAAGCAGCAGGGGGGAGCCCAGTGTTCTTTGTGGACAAAAAAAATGCGGACAAGCCGAGACTTGTATGTGATTTTAGGCGGCTGAATGCAGTGACTGAACCGGTGGCGTTCCCTATGCCCAGAATTGATGATATTTTGACCATGGTGAGGAAGGGAAAGATTTTCACAAAGCTGGATCTAAGGGGGGCGTACAACCTGATACGCATAAGGAAAGGGGATGAATGGAAAACCACCATGTTTACCCCTTTGGGGGCGTTTGAATACCTCGTTATGCCATTTGGATTACAAGCAGGCTCCGCGTGTTTTCAATCTTTTATGAACCACGTGCTGGGCCCTTTGCTCTACAAGAATTGCGTTGCCTTTCTAGATGATGTGTTGGTGTATTCTGAGAATGAGGAGCAACATGTGAGAGACGTCAGAGAAGTGTTGAGCAGACTGCAAGCCAACAGGCTGTGGGTCAAACTGGAGAAGTGTCGGTTCCATACCAAGGAGGTGGAATTCCTGGGGTACCGCCTGTCAGACAAGGGATTGGCCATGGATCCCGGCAAGGTACAGGCAGTGCTGGAATGGAAAACACCCAAAACCAAGAAGGATGTGCAGAGGTTCCTAGGGTTTGGAAACTTTTATCGTAAGTTCATCCGCAACTTCGCCCATCTGACGGCGCCCATCACTGACTGTCTCAGCAGTAAGAAGAAGTTTGTATGGACGGCGGAGGCGGAGCGAGCGTTTGAGGAACTGAAAAGGGCCTTCGCCTCTGAAGAACAACTTCTGCATGTGGATTTACGAAAGAAGCTAAGGGTTGAAACAGACGCATCTGACAGAGCCATAGGGGCGGTGCTTCTTCTGCAGCCGGGGAAGGAGGAGTCGGAGTGGCGTCCGTGTGCCTTCTTCTCGCGGAAGCTGAACAAATCCGAGAGGAACTACACGGTGTACGACCGAGAACTGCTTGCTATTCATGAGGCGTTCCGGAGATGGAGGCATCTGCTAGTTGGTGCACAACATAAAGTGCAAGTGTGCACGGACCATAAAAATCTAGAGTACTGGAGAACGGCGCGAGTGCTCAACCAAAGGCAGTTGAGATGGGCCCAAGAGTTCTCCAAATTTAACTTTGAGATTTGTTATGTGCCAGGCCCAGAGAATGTTAGGGCGGACGCTCTCTCACGCAAACCTGAATATTTGGAGGGGGAGGGAGCACCCGAAGAAACCCATATCATTCCAGAGGACCGCTGGGTGTGTGGGGCGACTTTGGTGGGGCAAAGGGAATTGGTAGAGGGTACGGTGCAGGATGCATACGCCCAGGGGAAACTCAGGGATCTCAGAGGGGAGGAAGACAAACCCGGTGGTTTTGAGGAGAGAAATGGGGCATTGTATTATAAGGGAGCGTTATATATACCTGAAGGGGAATTGAGGGAGAAAGTACTCAAGCAGCTGCACGATAGCCCCACAGCAGGGCACTTTGGGCAACACAAAACCATGTGGCTGGTTACCAGGGAATTTTGGTGGCCCAAGGTCAGGGAAGATGTGCGGGAGTATGTGAGAGGGTGTGAACAATGCCAAAGAGCCAAGGGGGAGAGGCAGGCGCCGGCTGGTTTATTAGAACCACTGCCCACACCTGAGAGACCGTGGGAAGCAGTGGCAATAGATTTCATGACTGATCTGCCAAGGTCTAGAGGGAAAACAGCCATCATGGTTGTAGTAGACCTGTTAACTAAAATGGCCCACTTCATAGCCTGCTCACATGCGGTTACAGCAGAAGAAACCGCCAAATTGTTTGTAGAGAATGTGTTTAGGTTGCATGGCGCCCCCTTGAGGGTGGTTTCAGACCGAGGGAAACAATTTACTTCCAGGTTCTGGAGGAAGCTCATGAGCTTACTGCATGTAGAGGTTAATTTCTCGACGGCCCGTCATCCTGAAACCAACGGGCAGGCGGAAAGAGCAAATGGGGTTCTCCAACAATATTTGAGGTGTTATGTTAATGACAGAGAGAATGATTGGGTGGAGAAGCTGGCGTTGGCAGAATTTGCCTACAACAATGCAGAGAACGTGTCCACGGGGATGAGCCCCTTTTTGGCTAATCACGGGTGCCATCCCAGAGCCTTCCCAGGGGGGGAGGGGGAGAACTGGAGCGTTCCAGCTGCAGAGCAGTTCGTGGAAGAAATGGAAGCGATCCATCGCCAGCTCCAACTCAACTTAAACAGGGCTAAGGAGGAATATAAGAGGCAAGCAGACAAAAACAGAAGGGAAGGTGAAAGCATCAGGGTGGGGGACCAGGTGTGGCTGTCAACCCAAGGGTTGCCATTCAAAGGAGGTTGTAAGAAATTAAGACCCAAAAGGCTGGGTCCGTTTGAAGTCATACAGCAGGTCAATCCAGTGGCTTTCAGGCTCCGGTTACCGAACCACATGAAGCTGCACCCAGTTTTTCACAGGTCGTTGCTGTCACCGTATAGAGGAGACAGTGAGGGGAGGGTCACTAGGGGACCAGCAATGGAGGAGAAGGAACACAGCTACCATGTAGCGGAGATCCTCGATTCCAGGTGGAAGGGAGATCAAGTAGAGTATTTGGTAATGTGGGAAGGGGAACCGGAGTCGGAAAACACCTGGGTTAGGGCAGAGGATGTCAATGACGAGGTTTTAATAGAGACTTTTCATCAGAGGTTCCCACGTAAACCTCAGCCTGTAGCGAGGTTCCGAAGGGAATACTTTGCCACCACCGACGAGGAAGAGGAGTTGGAGGGGTTCCCAGATTCTGAAGAGGAGGAGGATTCAGCTGGCCAGGACGACGATCGATGGAGAGAATTGTTCGAGACGTCAGAAGATGAGGAAGATTCGTTTCGGGGTTTTAGCCCTTCACCTCCCAGGGGGGAGGAATTGGGAGGGGGTGAGGGGGGCCCTGGAGGGGAAGTGGATGTCAGGGAACTGCCATCAGAGCATCAGGTGGTGGAGGGACTCAGGCAGGATGAAAGAGACTCAACTGCTGAAGCAGGGACCAGCAGGGGGAGGAGTGGGTCTCTGAGGGAATGCGAGCAGGAGGGAGGGCTCAGGGAGGCTTCCAGCGAGAACAGTGGGGAGGTATCGGAGTCTCCCATAGGGAGACCCATACCTCGCAGGAAACTGTCACGCCGTGAGTCCAGGAGACGCGTTTCCGTTAAGGAACTTCTTTGCTGGAAACGCTTCCGCAGGCAGCCACTGTCGGACTCTACTAGTGACTAGAGCAGACATGTCTGAGGAGCTCCGTCACACACGGAGGTTTGTGGGGCCGCACAAACTCTGAGGGAGCGCGTTTTCACGCACAAGCAGCTAATCAAACCCTCACACATGACTTGGGTACTTTCTACAGTTCTCCCTATACTCCCCCCCCCTCTCCCCAGCAGTATCTAAGCAACAGTTACACACCTTCGATTTTTAAAATATTTGTTGAGGGCAGCTCACAAAATATAATATTTTACCTGAGAGGTACACAGGTCAGTCTCACACTGGAGAGAGGCTTTCTCTGTCCATATACCAATCATTTCTCTTTTACATTAGCCCATAATTTAATTTGCTGCCTTGTCACTCTTTCCCCCTGTATTGAAAGATCCCTCACTACATCCTTTAGTGTTCTAATACTCTGAATCTGAACCTTTTGTTCTCTTATTCCAGGCCCTTATCTGAGGGATAGAGTAGGATATGATGATAATTTACTACAGTGCACTGTAGAGCTTCCTATTAAGTTTTGAGCCTAAAGTAGGTGATGATTACAAATGCAGTAGACCTTTTGTGAACCTACTTACCCCTCCACCCTCCATTTCTTTCATGATAATAAGTTACACTGGCAATGTGGACAGCCAGTGTGATGTAGCAGATTGAAGTTAGACTGGGGAAAGAGGCAGGTTCAAATCCCTGTTCAGGAAACAAACCGGGACCCCATCCGCACTATACATTTAAAGCAGTATCATACCACTTCAAACAGTCTTGGCTTTTTCTCAAAAGAGCCCTGTGAACTGTAGTTTTTGTAAAGGTGCTGGTAGCTGTTAGGAAACCCTTGCTCCCCTCACAGAACAGCAGTTCCCAGAATTCCCTGGGAAAGAGGGATTGATTGTTAAATCAGTCTGGGAGCTAGTCAGCCTGCCCTCTCCTTCCTCTATATGCACCCTAGATCTTCTCCAGAGGGTTGTGGGGGAAGCCCAGAGCAGATATTGCTAGGATGGGGCAGCAGGGGGAGGAGAGGAAGGGGAAGATTTGTTATGTAAGTGCATTGACATGGTTGGATATCACCCTTCATTAATCCAAATTAGATGAGGATGAGGATTTATTTGATACCCCACCCATCTGTCTGGGTTGCCCCAGCTATTCTGGACAGCTTCCAAAACATATAAAAACATCATAAAACATCAAACATCAAAAGCTTCTCAAGATAGAGCTGTCTTCTAAAAGTTGTGTAGTTCTTTATCTCCTTGACATCTGATGGGAGGACGTTCCGCAGGTGGGGTGCCACTGCCGAGAAGGCCCTCTGTCTGGTTCCCTGTAACCTCACTTCTCACAGTGAGGGAGCTGCCAGAAGGCCCTTGGAGCTAGACCTCAGTGTCCGGGCTGAACGATGGAGGTGGAGATGCTCATCAGCTATACAGAGATGAGGCCATTTAGGGCTTTAAAGCTCAGGACCAACACTTTGAATTGTGCCCGGAAGAGTACCATGAGCCAGTGTAGATCCTTTAGGACCAGTGTTATACAGTCCCTGCATCTGCCCCCAGTCACCAGTCTAGCTGCCGCAATCTGGATTAGTTGTAGTTTCCGAGTCATCTTCAAAGGTAGCCACACATAGCTACCAATCCTTAGTTCTGAACTCAACAAATCACTTTCCACAACCTGGAAAAATGCCCACTTTGCCTAGAAGCGTGTATTGAAAGAATGGGAAAATCCAGTTTTACTGCTCTGTAGGTATGCTGCTGCTAATGGCACAATTTTCTCTGCTACCTGGCAGATTGGGGAGTGAACCTACCTGGCTGGGAGTTCCCTGTGACACCAGACTCCACACCCTGCCTGCCTCTTCCTCTTGAGCCTATGCTAGCTGCGTCGACATAACTCCCCTTATTTGTGTATAGGCCTTTCTCAAGCAGAAGTCTGTCCAGAGGCCACTGCCAAAATCCAAACATAAAGCTTCGGGGGGGGGGGATTTATTTTCCTGCCTGTACTGCATGCGGTGTGTCGGCAGCGTTCATCATACCAAGCTCTGAATTGCTGCGCAGGGAGGGAGGGTAACAAAACAACTGTCGTCAGCAGTCCCTGCACTAGTAAATTACACATTCCATTTCCCTCTTCCCACGCAATCCACACTGGCCTTTCAGAGCACGGCTACATGCACTTGACGCTGTCGGGTGGCTGGAATCTTCTGCCTGAAATCCTTGTGTCTTCTTCTGTAGATTGACAACTGCCATCAGTCAGTGGATCAACTACTGCTCACACCTCGCTTGCAAAACCATGGGCACACATACACACTCTGCAAACTTAATCTTGCTTCCCATTTTCTTTTGAGTGTGCCTCTCCTAGTGCTTTCTGGCAAGTTGCTATGTGTTTTTACTATAGTTTTATTGGTGAGCCAGCCCTGAAGGGTTTTCTTTAAAAACCATGGCCCTGCTTATGATGATAAAACACGCCGTCCCTTTCCTCCTGAGCTGCAGTCACTTTTAAACAGCGCTCAAATGCCGTGATGACAATGTGAGTCCTCGTTAAAGTGCCTCTGGCTTTTATAACCGACAGATTGGCAGAGCAGGTTGAAGTTAAATCTTAGGCAACTTGCCTCTTACTCTTCTGGGTAGATAATTTGTAGCTTTGCATTGCCCCTTGTTAAAGGGAGTCCTGTGTAGGCCCCTGGGATAAAAAGTATTGGAGCTGAATGGTGGGAGAGGGATGGGGCATGCCTCTAGCTCTCAACCAGTGTTGGAAATTTGCCAGGCGCCATGTGCATTTTGCACCTGGCTATCGGCCACTTGTGACCATGTGAAGATGCCCACGCACCAGTATGGTGCCTGACATCTCCATCATTGGGAGGTGCATACCTGGGGATCCTTGATGACAACTTGGCATCTTATTTTGGTGACTGTAATCCTGGTTTAAGGAGCCATTTGGTGCCTAGTTTATGTATCTGAGTTTCTAGCACTGCTCTTGGCTTATCCTATACCGCAGAGTGAGTGTGAGGATAAAGTAGATCTGTAAAACACTGTAATTTGGCAGAACTCTTGCCTAAAAAGGGGGTGCTTGAATGGGCTTTCAGTGTACTGTTTGTGTGCATGCTTTTTTAAAAGGCTAGAATCTGATGAAGTATTTTGGAGTTCATTGTGTTTGTGATTGCTCTTTTATTTTCTTTTTCTGGCTGGTGCATGCGTTTATATGTGCCGTAGACCACATTTTGATCAGCCACACCTGTATCAGTAGGCCTGACACCTGAGGAGTGTACAGCAGACTTTCTTTTAATTTCCTGGACTGTGTAGCCAGCTTTGAATAAACCTGGAAGCTCTTCTACAAAATGGTGGGTCCCTTGGAACCAGCTCCAGTTAAAAGTTTGCGTTGGAGATGAATCCTTGGAGTTCTGGCTTAAGCAGACATCTCTTTTTTTTTACTTCCTTTTTTCCTGAAAGACAACAATATATGTCATCTCTTCCTTTCAAAGCAGCCAAATGTGTTTGGCATGAGTTGTGTCTTTTTTTCTTCTCGTTTTGTGGGGAGTAACAGATAGGAACAGATAGGAACATGGCCTCTTCAGTTTTGAAGCAAATAATTTCATTTGATAAACCACCTACAATGGTTTAAAGTAAATGCATGCTTAAGCCAGCTGTGTAAGAGTGTTAGCAAGACTGGCAGCTAGCCACGAACTCCTCCACTCCCTTTTAGCTATCAAAAGGCCCTGATTTGAAAAGAGTTCATTTGTCTCATCTCATATCTCTAGCTTAAGAGCAAATAATACGCTATTCAGCCTAAATTACCTTACTCCTTCCACATTCATGTTGTACATCATCATCAGTATGCAGGGCTGTATCACTAACATCCACTAGGTATTTAAGTTTGAACATGTTTCATATCTGACCTTTAGAAGAGTATATTCTGTGTTGTTTTAGATATTTATGACAGGGTAAACAAATGAAAATATGCAAGGGCCATATAACTGTAGCTATTGTGCTTAAATTATTGTTTCAAGATTGTGGATTTACAGTCGTTCCAAAACCAAATGACTAAAGAAACAACTAGAGCCAAATATATTTTGAAAACTCGAAAGGATTTTGAAAAGTTTCGCTAAGGAGCTTGATTCTGGGCCTTCATGCTTACATTTGGCAGTTACTTCATACAGGCTTGCGAGGAGCAATTTCAAATGCCCAGAAAAGACACTTGGTGCAGACCCCATTTTAAATGAATATAGGAAAGTGGGTCGTTGAATGAGTCCCCATGAATTCCTGCATTTGCACAATCACCACATCCTAACACCTTGTTGCAGTGAAGAACACGGGGTTCATTAAACATGCCATCTCTCCTGTGCAGCGTTAGAAATTGGCCAGGCACCGGGTGCATTTTGCGAGTGGCGTGGGTCCAGTTGTGACCACAGAGAGAGCTCTGTATGCCAGGTTGGCAGCTGGGGGAAGCAAAACGTCACTTAGAGAAGGATCCGGAATATTTTCCTTGAAGCTTGAATTTCTTCTGTTCTGGATTGTTTATTTGATGTCTTAATATGTTGCAAACCGCTTTGAGATGTGTTCTTTAAAATATAAAGTGGTATAGAAATGAAATAAACAACAAAATATTTCATTTAAAAATGGCACCTAGTTATACAGTGGTACCTCTGGTTACATACTTAATTCGTTCCGGAGGTCCATTCTTAACCTGAAACTGTTCTTAACCTGAAGCACCACTTTAGCTAATGGGGCCTCCTGCTGCTGCTGCGCCGCCGGAGCACGATTTCTATTCTCATCCTGAAGCAAAGATCTTAACCTGAGATACTATTTCTGGGTTAGCGGAGTCTGTAACCTGAAGCGTATGTAACCTGAGGTACCACTGTATTCCACTGTGGTTTAACATAGGTTTAAGTTGCAATTTGGTGATTAGCTTATATATCTGAGTTTCTAACAGATGCTCCTATGGTCTCAAGTTAGTATAGCTCAAATTAAGGCTGTGCCTCTCTGAATGTGAGCATCATTCTCATCTGCTGCAGACCTCACAAAGTGAATTTGTGTCCCCACCTCGCTGAATTTCTACCATGAATAGTAGATAGGGATTCCACCTTCCTTGTGCTTCAGTGTAATATAAACAATATAATGCAGGGCTCCTGGTATCAGCCAGCAGGCAACAGAACCAACAGATCATTCTGCACAGGTTCCTTTGTCAAGATAAAGGATGAAAGGCTATCTCAAAAAGCAGACTTTATGGATGTCTTTCTAAATATATCATTACTGGCAACTTATCCCAGCTCCGCTGGGGTTACAACCCAGAACTGCATTCCACTAGCAATGTAAGTAATTCAACCCAGGTTTGAACAAAATTGTTTTGATTTTAGCCTTGGGTTCAGCTGTGCATGCATATTCCTTGTGGTGAAGGCACTGGCCTGTGTTTAAATAGGAATATAGTGATGGCAAATGGCTTGTATCAAGCTCCTCATTTTTGTAAAATGGTTAATAATAGTTCCTGAAACTTTTTCAAACTGTGCTGAATCTAGTTCTCTCAGCTGAAATGCTTTGGGTGAGGTTTCTCAAACTTTTTATCGTAGCAAGCATCGCTAAACGAAGAGAAACTGTGCAAGATTTTTATTTTTATAAAAATGAGGGCACTTTTTTAAAAAGGGGAACAAGCAATAAACTTCATTAAACTGAAATAACAAACTATGATATGAGTAAATAGATACAAATCTGCTTCTTGCAATGTTCTAACTTTATGGGAACAAAAGGGGAGGGGGTCCTGGTTTCAATTTTAAAGGATAGCCTGGTGCTGTACAACTGTTCCTTCCTTCCTTGCATTCTCTTCTGCTCATTTTCTGGCTTTCCTTTAGTCTTGTGGATTTGCTTCTCTCTCTCTCTCTCCTGCTTATCTTGCCTTTTCATGGCTGCGCTTTCTTGGACCAGAGTTCTCCTCAGCAAGAGGAGCTGTGAGCATCAGTACCTGGCAAAGGGTTTTGCTGGCTGGTTCTCTGAAGGATTACAAAGCCAGGAGTCAATTACCGTATTTTTTGCACCATAACACTCACTTTTTTCCTCCTAGAAAGTACTGTAAGGGGAAATGTCTGTGCGTGTTATGGAGGAAATGCCTACGGGTGGCATGCCTACAGATTTTCCTCCTCTAAAAACTACGTGCGTGTTATGGTCGGGTGCGTGTTATAGAGCGAAAAATACGGTACTTTTGTGACAGGCCTAGAGTCTTTATTTGTTCAAATCTGCCATCAAAATGCATGGCTTAATGAATGTCTGCTAGATTCTTTATCCCCCAGGTAAAGCACATTCCTTTAAGAACAACTACGGTGATCAGGAACAGGGAATGTGTGTCTGCTTGCTGTTTTTCTGTTAATAAAAAGCACATCTGTTTTTCAGATCTTGCTCACGGGGTTACATGGACCTCTTAAGAATCCCAAATCTTATCTCCAGCATTGCACAACTAAATCCATGCTAGTATTTTGTTTTTAAGGCTGTCTCTAGGTTTGATGTGTTTTCTGCTCATATGTGTGTTGCATTCAAGCAAAATCCCAAAAGTTAGCTCTGTACTAATCCCTAGAGACCTACAGCCAAACCCCCTTGACTTACATACTTCACCGCGTACTAGATCATGCCCCATTGGAGAAATTTTGCAGAAATGGAACCCTTTTAGTTGCTAATCTCCTAAATAATATATGTTTCTCCTAAATTCTCCTAAATAATATATTTTTCTCTCTGATCAATACAGATCTCTTATTGGTTTAAGACCAGTGCAAAATCTAAACAAGACAAACCATCTTCAGAGGTGTCCTGTCACTTGCGCAAACACGGTTAGAGGGGAAACTTTATATACCGTATTGGCCCAAATATAAGCCACACTTATTTCCCAAATTCTGACAGTGAAAAGTTAAAGTGCGGCTTATATTTGGGCCAATACGGTACTGTGCTTGGCTTAAGGCTATCTGACAAAGCTCCTCCACCTGTATCAATCTAGTTGCCTCAGGGGCAGCCATTTTAACTTGGGGTGCAAAGTGATTTCCCGTGGGCAGGAAAAATGTTTGCAGGCACGTTGTCCCGAAAGTCTGCTAGGGCTTAAATTGATGCCCTGTTTGAGGGAAAATATGTATGTCGAACTTTTGACAACCTGCAGCAAACAATGTATTGTTCCATTCACATTCATATCAAAGTAGGGAGAACTCATTTTCGGAGCACTATGTGGTAGTGCAATTTCTACTCCGCAGCGACTTGAAATAACTTTGCTGTCTCAGAGAGACCCCCATTTTCTGGAATGAGGAAATCATAGAATTATAGAGGTGAAAGGGACCCCATGCGGGGGCAAAACTAGGCTTTCTTTCACCAGAGTCAAAGACCCAGTTTGGCACACACAAACCCCACTTGAATTTGCGTACTCTCTCACAGAGACTGGGAGCCTGAATGGTGCCCCTCTGGAGGCTTCACCCAGGGCAAAAAAAACCCTGGCTGGCTAGCCCACCCCCCAGCTACTGTACTGGCCCAGGTCTGGCTTTCTACATATTAATTTGGGATGAGTTGAATGCAGCCCTCCAAACCTCTCTGCCTGGCCCTTAAAACTCTCAACTCTCAAGCCCCCTTCCCTCTCTTAAAGCATTTCCTTGGCTGGAATATGTCTTTGAAATGTGTTAATGCCTCTATCTTACCAGGATGGAGAGATGTGCAAGGGGCAGAGGAAGGTTGGGTTGAAAACTTCTTTATAGCTGGAATATAGCCTGGATGAAACGTTTGCCTCTTGTTGTGCATACCACTGGCATATGGTCCCTGGGAGTCTGTTTATGAGGGAATATGTGGCCCCTGGGCTGCAGAAAAATACCTGTTCAAGGCTTTCCGTAAGGTAGGCGTCATAAATGGTAAGATGCACAGTAGTGTGGTATAGTGGTTAGGGAGTTGGGCCAGCTCTGGGGGAGACCCTAGTTCAAATCTCTGCTTTGCAATGAACCTCCCTCTGTGACTGAGCTGAGGTGGCTTTCTTTCCTATCTCGGAAGGTTGTTGTGAGGAGAAAATGAGGGGATGGGGGAACAGGCAGGATCGAAATAAAATAAACAGGAGAAGTGTGTGTGTTCTTTGGATGATTCTTCTCCATTAGTGAAAGTGAAAGACTGTTTTAGGAAAGCCTAATCTGGGGAAACTAAGCCATTCACTTATGTGCAAATTTTGCTTTGACCATCGGTGATACATGCAGATTAAAGGGCGTGTGCACTGTGCTTTCTCAGCCAGTCCATATCAAAGCTGCTGTATTCACTCTGTCTATCTTGAAAAAACCAATAGCCTCTGCAGTGACCCTGGTATTCTGTTGTTGCTCACCCTGGTGCAAGCATCTGTTCCAGTGGCCTGGAGACCATTTAAGCAAAACTGTTCATGTAAATTCAGTACTTGAAGTGGATTGGGATACTGGGTGGTTTGGATAATATAAGGAAAGGAACATTCAAGAGCATGAAACAGTATTATAGGACAGCATGACAGCAACCTCCGGGGTTGAGTTTTAGCTGCTTGTGTGTAGATGGGCTTACAAGGTTTCTGGGTAATTGTTAAACTTGTGTAACTAAACACATGAAAGCTTTAATCGTTTGCACAAAAGGATGACTCTTCAGCCTCCGGCAGCAAGGCTGGTGGATCCAGCCTGGTGGATGGGGGTAAATCAGCCAGCTGCAACTCATCTGACTATTATGAAGTGCACACTTTTTTAAAAGTAGGCTATGTCTAAGTGTCTGGGCTTGAACAGGCATGCTTTTAGCCAAGGGTGTGTAGCTGTACTAGATTCTTGCTGGTCTAAAGGGTGCAGGAGGAGATCTGTTGCCTTCGCTGCGCTTAAACAAGCTTAGACTGGAAGGTGTTTTTGCAAGGCTTTCTGTGATCTTTCAGAATGGAAGCTGCAGACCAGCCCAAAATACCTTGTTTTCTATCAGCAGAAAGCACAAAAAAGATAATAGGGCATTTGATTACAGGTAGCGATTCTGGACTGTTTCAATGTGCAGCATCGATTTATCTGTGGCCGTTCCTCGGATGCTGCTGCTTGGCTTTCAAAAGAACTGGCCTGTAATCCTCTTTGAGGCTACGGAGCTCTTAATCTTGAAGGGATGTTGAGTGGTGAGGCCTAGTGACTCGCTTTTGTTGGACATTGATTTAGTCATTCATTAACCACCAGAGGTGTGTCTGTGTGACTGCTGCAACCAGAGTGAACCTGGAAGGTCACCAGTAAGAGGAACTGGGAAGTTTCAAAAGGTGGAGCTTGGGGGGCAGGGACTTGGACATAATGGGAAGGCAGAAGGAAACAGGAGAGGGGCATGAGGCACTGAATATCCTCATAACCTGTCCACCCAGTTTCAGCTTCCCCCCCCCATATAATCATGAGGACTTGAAACTTGCCTTCTTTAAAAACAAAGCTATGTGAAGTAGCCACGTACACTGATGAATAGGAATGTAGATGACGTGGAAGGATTGGCAAAGCTGAGACTATAAAAACAACCTGGGTGGATAAGCAGCAAATAATAGTTTTACCCTGAAGTAAACATGTAAATTTATTTGTACACCTCTTTATAGCTTTTTTTCTTTTTTGCCATCACCTCAAATCAGCTGGAGTCTTTAGGAAAATAATGATAAATTGTGTTGAGCATTTTTAGCTGAGACATTTATGTTCTAGAAACTGAATGTGAATTGGAGCAGGCAAAAAAAGACATTAGGGGGAAAACATGCCTGTGTAAATCCAGGTATTCTGAAGAATTGTTTTAAAATTATGTCAAGGTAGCAATGCACTTGAATTACTTGCTTGTTGACACTGCACTGAAAAGGAAAGACAGGGTTTACCCTAATCTTGGATTAGGTTTTATAAATTGTAGAACAAATGTATCTAAACATTTTTTTCAGTGTTGGGGAGAAATGTTAAGAGTTTGTTTTTTTAAGCACTACTTTCTTAATACATAACAAAAGATTTGCTTTCACAATCTGGAGAGTTTATGGTTGACTAGAATGTGCACCACGCTTTTTATATGTCTTAAATTCTATACACTTCATTAACATTGAACTGACTTGCCTTCCCACCACAAGGCACAACTCAAAGTTGCCACCTTGATACTAGTTTTTGATTTCTGAATTGGGACTTCAGCAGACTGTTTTGGCTGTGTTCCAGTAACCATTTTGGAATGCTCTCTCTTCCTTTTAAAAGAAGCTGAATTCTCCAGTTGATTTGATTTGCAATTAAAACCGCATGTTTGGTGCTGGATACTTTCAAGCGCACTTGGGGTGGCGTGTGCCATATCCTAGGATCTGTTTAAGATGTACTAAAGTGTGAAGAGACCATAATCTTGCATCCACTGCAGCTACAGCCAAAGGACATGAAATGGTTGAGCGGCATAGCATAGAATCCTAGACTTGTAGGATCAAAGGATCGTCTATTAAAGTGTTTCCCAAACCTGGGTCTCCAGCTGTTTTTGAACTACAGTTCCCATCATGCCTTACAACTGGTCCTGCTAGCTAGGGATGATGGGAGTTGTAGTCCAAAAACAGCTGGGAGACCCAAGTTTGGGAAACACTGATCTAGTCGAACCCCCTGCAATGCAGGGATACGCAGCTTTCCCATATGGAGATTGAACCTGCAACCTTCATGTTATCAGCGACATGGGCTAACCAAGTGAGCTATCCAGTGGGAGCTTGTGGCAGTGTGATTGGGGGCTTGTGGTAGGTGAAGACTGGCTGGGTATCCTAGCAACGTGTGTGTGTGCGCATGTGGTGACAATGTGGCAGTGAGAGTAGTGCTTGATAAACCACTGGTCCAAGCAGGGTGGACAGCTAGGCCTAGGACTTTTGCCAACATACCTAACTGGCCCCATTCTCCACCCCAGCTTTTGGCATTGCAAACTCCATTTTTCTTGGGAACTTGAAGCTCTCATCTCTTCTTAAGCCGACGACTCTGGCTTGCAAACCACAATGACAGTCTTGCAAGCTTTGGTGTTTTGCTTTACGTAAGTCTGGGAAGCTGAAATCTTATCCATTAGGGCAAAATGGATTTTAATTGCACTAACATATGTTCCTACTTTTCTCTTATGGTTTATGTGGCCTAGCAGGATGCTTGGAGCATCGTTTTATGCATTAATCTTTGCCCTGCTTGCAGCTTTTTGGGGGCCTCTAGAGGTCAGCGAGTGACTTTGCTGTGCTGAGCTGGATGAAGTTACTGATTTATAATAGCTTGCTATGCCATGCTCAATTCAGCTGTGAAACATATAAATTGTATCCCTTTGTCTGATTAGGGTGTTGTTGTTTTGCTGTTGTTGTAATTGTTCCCTGTTGCTCAGCATCTCCCACGCTGCCATTATATCCTGAACAAGGGTCTGTTCAGCTTCTATAGGCAATGGCTGCACCAGGACACATAGTATAAAGACCACATTTCTCTGAAAATGACCTTGAACCTCCATTCAGCCCAAGGTATCTCTCTCTGCAGAGTAACAGGGTCTTATCTTAGATATTTGACAGTTGCAGATGTCATGGTCTAAACTCTTTGATCAACAACTAGTGTTTTGGGGGGTGCTCTGAGAAGGGTGAGTGTGGAGGGTGGATGGACTGCCTAAGATCCCCTCCCAAAGCAGATCCTATTACTGCAGCTGACACCCCCACTTTCATTCCTCTTTAAATCTCTGAATTGACCAAGCATCACTTCTCTCTATGGCTCAGTTTGGGGTTCAGGACCTCTGAGTGTTCATCCTTGGCCCTGTTCTGCCTTACTAAGTGCCAAAATAATATTCTGCTACTTCAGTGGCTGTAACTGGAGCGATTTTTGCTTTCTCCGTGCTATAGACATAATTTAGGTAATTTACCAGTGTGGCGCTGTGGTCTAAAGCTCTGAGCCTCTTGGGCTTGCCAGTTGGAAGGTCGGCAGTTTGATTCCCGTGACGAAGTGAGCTCCTGTTCCTCTGTCCCGGCTTTTGCCAACCTAGCAGTTCAAAAGCATACAGTGCAAGTAGATAAATAGCGGGAAGGTAAATGGCATTTCCGTGTGCTCTGGCACTCGGCACGGTCCTCCATGCGCCAGTATCGGTTTAGTCATGCTGACCACATGACCTGGAAAGCTGTCTGCGGACAAACGCCGGCTCCCTCAGCCTGAAAGTGAAATGAGGTCTGGGGTCCTTTAGCTTTACCTTATAGACATACCATATTTTTTGCTCTATAAGACTCACTTTTTCTCTTCTAAAAAATAAGGGGAAATGTGTGTGCGTCTTATGGAGCGAATGCAGGCTGCACAGCTATCCCAGAAGCTAGAACAGCAAGAGGGATTGCTGCTTTCACTGCATAGCGATCCCTCTTGCTGTTCTGGCTTCTGAGATTCAGAATATTATTTTTCTTGTTTTCCTCCTCCAAAAACTAGGTGCGTCTTATGGTCTGGTGCATCTTATAGAGCGAAAAATACGGTAATTTACTTGCTTCAGCTTCTTGAGTAATACTAAATCTTAATTCCTTCTCTCTAGATCTTTCAGGAACTAGGGCACTTCTTTTAAATAGATAAATAGACTAATTGTGCTTCATTGAACCATCTATGGTTCTAATAACCCACAGCTCTGTAACCCTCTTTCAAAAACACTTTTTTGAATGTAGGTAATCACTGCATCCTGGGAGTAAGTGTACTTGGAGTGCCAGCTCCAGGGTGCTACTAATGGTAGAATGTTGCTGATCGGAGCAATTTCTCGGCTGCAGAGAAAAATGTGAGGAAATGTTTATAATATGTGTGGAGCAGGAGTCTAGTGCCTTGCTGTCAGATCATCGGTGCAAAATCCACATGGGTTTTGCATTACAACTAATTTTTAAGAGCATTCCTCCATGGAGGAAAATAGTTAAGCTGGAATCTGCCCACATGAGCGTTGGGACCTGACTGTATATCTATGTCTGCAGGATCCCCTGTGGCTACAGGCATTAGTTATATTTTGGCCTAGTTCTCGCTTTCCCAAAAGTTTTATTAGGTATTCAGCCCATTAGAAAGGGTAAGCTAGGACTGGGGTTTTCTCTCAACACTGGACTGAATTTTGATAATAAAAGTTATCTCCAGACTCCTTGTGGCCGTGAGTGTTATTTTCAGGGTTTTGTACGGTCAACTAAAGTTTTATGCATCCTCAGCTGGTTCTGTGGCAACAATGAGCTTTTCTTCTTTTCATATACCATATTTTCCCAGAGCTCTGGCTGGCACAGGTCAGCGTTGCTGGTGGGAAACATAAAAATGTTTTGGCATGACGTGGTGACTGTAGATTTTTTTAAAAACAAAAGAGCCATTTGTTAATGTTTGAACCTTCCCCAGAGAATGAAGCAGAAAATTCTCTGTATTAACCAAAAGACAACCGATCACATGCAAAGGAGGTAGCTCTCCCCCCTCCCACAAGCCATTCAGGAAACTTGAATGGGTACTTCTTCTTTTTTAAAGTACATTTCCAGTTTTTAAAGACCAACAATCAACCCAAATATTTTCACAGCTGCCCTTACATAACTAATTTATTTAACTGTGGTTATATTTATATATGGAACAAGCTGAGAGCCAGTGGAAAAGGACTGAGTCTCTTAGACTACTATACCAAACAGCCTGCACCTTATTTTTGTTTACAGTCATTGAATTTTTATCTAACACCACATTCTTTTATTTTTATTTTATTTTCCAAATGCTGCTGCAGTGAAATAACTTGCTTTCTGCTTGAACTGATCTGTTGTGCCTTGAGTTCTGTTGAGATGAATTGCCCCCATAATTGCAAGAACTTCTACTTTACTCTAGCTGATTTTAGTTTGATATGTTTTAGGTGGTTGAGTAGTTTTATTCTTCTTAATTCTGTTGTATTTTATTGTCCTGCTGTAATGTTTTTGTAATTTTATCTTTCTTTGTGTTCTACTTTTAAAAGCTCTTTTTCGATGAAGAGTGATTTGAAATAAATACACAGCAAGAATTCCTACTATTGTTTACTGAGTGCAAATGATAAGGAGACGGATCCAGTGTCAGCCATACTTCAAGTACCTATTGAAACTAGTGGATAAGTTTGCTTCATTGAGTTTGTTTTGAGCAGGACTAACTGGATTATCAGCCAGGGGTTTTAAGTAGCTGCACAATTCTCAATTCTAATATATATAGGTTTTGATTTATGCATCGATTTTAACCTTTTGTAGCGTGGGTTGTATTTTTAAATATTCTATGTGAGTTGCTCAAGTTGTTTTTCACGGGATTGTGATGATTCCAGCACGAGTATTAGCTAACATTAATAATATTACACAATAATGTTGACACGCTTCCATAGTTTCCACTCAAAAGCCTGTTTTTCTGCCCTAATGGGCTTTGCTGCACCAAGTGTTCCTCAAAATCACTTACTTCAGCTTCCCCTGTTTGTTTTGCATCATATCTCTTAACAACTTGGCTTCGGAAACTGTAGGCGTCCTATATGGTGAGCTCGCCAAGTTAGCCCGGGTTAGTGGCTGACTTGAGAGGAGTAAGCCTCCCTCCTTCCTAGTGCAGTTCTCTGGTGGGAGCTGCAAACTCCACACACCTTTGGGCATGCTCATCGCTCCACTATGAACTGTACTTCTCTTTATTTTCTGTGGTCTGCCATTAGCCCTGGTGGTCGTTCTTCTGTCTGGCAGAGAAGTGGCATGATTCCCAGCCCCCCTCACCAACACAGCCTTTTTCCAACAGGCTGACCTGTTTCCAACAGGCTGACCTCCCATCATGGTGGGATGCCCAACTCAGCACACTTGTCAGGAAAACATGGCACAGAACTAGGTTTGGGAAGCACCTTGGCTAGATTACCAGCTTGGTTCAGGCAAACATGGCTAGGGCATGGCCACAATTCCTCACATTTGAGTTGCTCTGCTGCCAATTACCTTAGACGCAAACCCAGCTGGAAAATCCAGTGATGGAGGGGAAGGGATATGAAGTGTAATTTTGTGTGTGTGTGTGTGTGTGTGTGTTTTGAGTTCCTGTTGTGGCGCAATAGTGCCTCCCAAAATGTGCTGTAAATACATTTCACACGCACGATTGCTTTTATCATTTGTCAATCCTTATTTCTGAAGTGACATAAGTGGAAAATTTAATCCAGGATAGAAAACAGGCCGGGCAACAGACAAAGATAAGAGAAGTCTGGTTGAATTATCAACACTTCTGAATAAGAAATTTCTTGATTTCCTTTGCCTGTCCTCCCAATTTAGTTTGGTGTTTGTCATCTTCGTTTTCCACGAAGTATTGCTACTTCTTTTGATCCAGTCTCCCTGTTACATAACCAGGGCAGATAAGAAGCTGATCTTTCTCTCTTACTCCTCCCTCTTTTGGTGGTTATAGTGTTGGACTTGGACTGGGGAGACCCCAGTTCAAATTCTCACTTAGCATTGCCTCTATAGAGTTGGACTACAACACACAAATAAAGGACCCTGTGGCCTGAGTGGAGGCAAAAGAGAGCACGATGTCGTCAGCCGCCTTTTCCCTTTTTCTTTTTACAGAGCGGGTGTGCTGCTGTGGAGTCAAAAAAGTTCCAGACTGTAGCACCTGCTATCTTCATTTCCCAGAATGCCGTGCCTCTGGGCCATGAAGGTGGCAGGACGACCTAGCTGATGGGAACAGTGTCCCGTCTTCTCTCTCTCTTTTTAAAAAAAACCCCAAGTCTCTGACATTGCAGCTACCTGGTAAGGCAAGGAGGAAAGACTGAGCTGGTAACAGGAAGGGAACAAATAGGTCCCTTTTTCTTAATTTTGTTTTTGGTGGGGCAAAGACAATAAATCTCTTCATTCCCTTTGTGTCTCATAACAACCCAAGGCAGCGGGGATGAAAAGGAATGGTTCCATGTTTTCTTTCTTTTTCTTCCACTAAACAAAACAAAAAATGGACCTGCCCATCCTCTCTACCCCATTACTAGGCAGAGAGATGGGAGCAAGAAGATCTGCTTTCCTTGGCTTCCACCCTCCCTGAAAACCCCCCCAAAAGGGAACTCATTTGTTCAATCTCCCCATCACCACCCTGCTTGCAAGAGGAGGAGGTAGTTGCCATGGTAGCACAAGAGAGAAAGTGGTGCAGTGATAGGGAGGGGCTCAGAGGACACCTTTCTCCAGGTAGGGCCACTGTTCCCATGCAGCTTTGAAGCTTACTTGGATGCCCTTTGGCCCAGTCATTAATTCTCTAGCCTACCTCACAGGGTGTTGGGAGTTAAAAAGGAGGGGTGGATCTTGTATGCCACCCTGCACTCCTTGGAGAAATGGGGAGTATATATGAAATATCCAATAATTTTTAGGCCAGTGCCTGCTGTACAGTATATGGGTAGGGTTCTCTAAAAGCTTTCCAGTTTTAAAGACCTGGAAGACAAAGATGGTTGATGTAAAAGTAGCACATTGTCTGTCCTTGTTTAGAAGTTCAGGGAATCATTGGCAGCTTTTTGTTTTGTTTTGCTTTTTAAAAAATGAAAATACAAACTGAAAGCACGTTTTTGCTAATAAATCTGTGCTGTATCCAGTGTGGTCCCTTCTGTTAATTGGAGGTTCTTAAATCTAGCAAAGACTTCTGTGAATGGAAAATGCAACATTTTGCATCGTCTCCCTATGCAAAGTGGGGATCTCCAGTTCTGGGGATCCCCAGCCCTGCAGAATAGATTGGGGAGCTGCACAAGGAAAGGCAAATGAGAATATCACCTCCCTGATTTCATTCTCAGAAGCCTCTGCTGGATGAAAGAGCCATCGGTGAACTCCTCTACCAGAAATAATTAAACTATATTCTCATGCTAGATACGTGGAGATTGTATGTGTTTATTTGGAGTATTGACTGCCTCCTAAAAAAAAAAAAGTTCCTAGGGACATGCATGCAATAAATAATCCATGAACAGCCATTATCATTTCTTATGATTAGGAGCACAACTGATTGGAGTCCAGGGAGGGGAGGATACAGTCTTAACAGGTACGGCTGTTGAAGCCTCAGTTGCAGTTCTGTCCACACAGCAGTCAGGCATGAATAAAGGTGGTGCCGTAGATGCCCTGAAAACCAACAGGAAATCCTATCAATGTGTTTGTGATTAGATGGTATTGCCATCCACTGTGGCTTCAACTGGGAAACTTACCCAGGATGAGAATTGGACTGTGCCCTTGCTTGACATCTCCTCCCCACACCTGAGTGGGTTCTGCTGCTTGAGCTGGACTGTATCCCTACAATGAAATTCTTGAAATGCATCTCTGAGACTTTTCTCTATTCCATTTCCATTAAACTGCGGGGGATAAATGTGCTGCCACTCCCACCCCTTTGGGTCTGATTGCTCCTGGCATCTCCCTAGTGGTGTTTGTTTGTTTTGGGGGAGACTCACTATACAGAAAAACATTTTCAAACTCCCATTTTGAAAGCATTTAAAGTCCTGATCTTCCAGATATTTTCTTCTGGCACTGGAATAGCATCCTTTCTAATGATGGCAGCTTCCTCTGTAAAAATTCCTACAAAACTAGACCACATTCCTTTTTCCAGAACCAGTTCCAGCTGACTCACATTTCCTTGCATCCCTAAATATGCCTGCCTACCTTGGGTAATATTCTCTTTGTATAAGCAGTTCTGTTCTCGTTAATCTTTACTGGTATTCAGTAATGATACCTCACCTGTTTGGAAGTATGTCTATATTGTTGTTTGGCCAGTTATTTATCCTTTGAGTCTTCTTGTAGCCTCGTGCTGGTTCGAACGGGGAATCCCCACCCCATGAGTTTCCAGCTGTATTGCTCCATTATCGGCACAAAATTTTATTCAGATATTTCCTTTAGCACAGTTCAAGCAAAGTATATTGACAACCGAGGTAGCTAGGGGTTCATGCAAGTTATAATTCCCAGTTTCTATGATAGGGCAAGAACTGAATTTCCTGGCTGTAGTCTTAAATATGATGATGATGATTATATTTATACCCCACCCATGTTGAGATGGGGGGTGGGGGTGGGAAGCAAACAAAACAGACTATTGCTATTTAGAGATGCATTAGTTGCTTGGAAGATATATAGCCGTAACATCCCCTTTGTATTGGACTAATTCACACAGCCAGATCTTATTGGTGGTAGTGAATATGAATGTGCTTATTTTTGTCAGATTTATTACCAAGGATGTAACAATATTGCATGTGGTGTGATATCGGTGTTAACTTCCTACTTGCTGTAGAATATGGTAATAATATTCCTGGAAAGTTTCGGGCACTATATAGTCTAGAACAACAGAAGTGATGTCTCCCACAGTTCAGATCTGTAACAGAATAACTTGCTGTGGCCTTGCTATGGGGGTGGGAGCAATCCTTTGCCTCTGATTCCTAATCACAGCTGCTGCTGCTGCTGCTGCTGCAGTGATGTAGTGGAGAGGGAACGCAGGCAAGCACAACTCTGGGGACTCTTTTTTCAATGATTTATCCTGCCAGAGGTGTAGTGTCCTTGCTGTGGCGAGTGAATGAGGTAATGAGGCTTTCAGCTTCATTTATGATAGATTAGCATAGAGGAAATTGGACTATGAGGAAAATAATCAGAGGTTCAGCACAACTTTCCTTTCCTATTGATGGGCTCCCGCCTCACACTAGCCGTTTAAATGACAGTGTTTGTTTGCAATCTCATTTGCATTTCTAATTAAAAGCTAGGGAGTTTGCATTTCAGCTGCCTGAATATCTTTTGTTAAAGCTCAAGTGTTTACTACTACTACTACTACAACAACAACAACAACAATAATAATAATAATACTTTATCTATTTATTTATATGCCACCCATTTGACTGGGCTGCCCCACCCATTCTGGGCAGCTTGCAACAAAAAATAGTAAAAACACAATACAACACCACACACTAAAAACTTCCCTGAATAGGTGAGCTGCCTTCAGATGCCTTTTAAAAATCACATTGCTGTTTATCCCACAGGGAGGGTCCAAAGTCAGCACCACAGATTCAACTGAACTTATTCCCAGAAAACACTAATTGCAGTTACTCTGAACCTTATAAATTAAGTATTTTGTTATGTACTGCTGCTCTTTGGCTGGTGTATAATATAATGGATCAACACAGCTATCTGCATTTTTGGACTCCTTTGGAGTGTGGCTCTGGGAGCAGTCACGGTGCACTCTCGCACTTCAGAATTCACCACTTCGCCATTCTACTGGTCCAGTGGTGCTGAAATCAATCAAATTATATAATAAGCACTGCCTGGTCAGTTATGCACCAAGGTTTTTGCCAGCTGAACTGCTAACCTTTTGCTTTTAACCGAGCCCACCAAGTTCTGCCCCCCCCCAAAAAAAACCCCTAAGAGCTCTTTTGGATAAGACTACAGAGTTCCAGAGTTAGTTGAGCCAAGTCTGCTGGGGGGCACTTGTGCATTTCCTGGTTCTTTGGGGGGGATTTAATTATTGAGGAATGGCGGTGGGCTCTGCAGAAATGTGACTAGTCTTCCTACTCTGTCAAAGTGGCAAAGTGCGGGAGGATGTTGCTGTGATTGCATTTTGCTCAGGGTGCTGGATCAGAATGGGGCATGGGCACGTTTTAATTAATGTAGCAATCAGAAGAGCATTGCTCAGCTTAAATTGTGTTGTGCTATCATTTGGGGAAGGGAGTAAATGGGAACTGTGGCATGTTTATGCTGCCCTGGCCTTTGACTGCAGAAGGGTAAAAGCAAACAAGTCCTGCATGTTTTCCCAAGCATACAATACCTCACTGGAAAAATAAACCGCATCATGCATGCTACCAAGAAATACTGTATAGCAGTGCTCTGTACACCAGTCACTTGATTTCACCCTGTTTCCCAGACTATGTTTTGCTCAAGCAGGCATATTATTTAGTGCCTCAGAGCTATTGGGTTTTCTTTAAATAAGCTTATTATCTCCATGCAAGAAGCCTAGAAGCAAACCCTAACAGTCGGGGGTGCTAGTTACAGGTAGGTAGCCGTGTTGGTCTGTCGTAGTCAAAACAAAATTAAAAAATTCCTTCTAGTAGCACCTTAGAGACCAACAAAGTTTGTTATTGGTATGAACACAAAAGCTCAAACCAATAACAAATTTAGTTGGTCTCTAAGGTGCTACTGGAAGGATTTTTTTTATTTTGTTTCTAGTCTGGGGTGCTGTTTTCCTTGCATTTGGATCAAATGTTGCATCTCCAAGATCATGCTTTCAGCTATGAATAGCTACTTTCCAGACTCTGCAAGGGCAACACTTAACCGTGGTTCATTTTCCATTCATAGTCAGAGCAGCAAACAAGATGTGGAATGTGGCTTGGAATGGGTTGTCAAACTGTGGTTTGCATTAACCATGACAAAGTATTACACTGACACTGAGCAAACCATAGTTAAGTGGTTTCCCTACTTCTCTTGCCTCTCCAACATAGGGTGTACAGGGCTGTGGGGTGCGCAAGGGCCTACAGGCCATAGGGGGCCTACCACCCCCAGGAATCTTTGTAAATTATCACATATGATAAGTTATACAATAATCTCAGAATGCTATTACTTTTTCTCTGACACACACCAAGTGTGAAGCTTGCCTGCTACTACAAATCATTATTGATTTTTTAAGTTGATGTTTTTTTAAAAAAAATTATTATTATTATTATTATTATTATTATTATTATTATTATTATTATTATTATTATTATTAGAATTTGTATACCACCCTATACCCGGAGGTCTCAGGGCGGTTCACAGAAAATATCAACATAAAAACCACAATATATATAAAGTTTGTAAAAAAATGAATTTGTTGCCATGTTCTACAACAATTTTGTCATATAAAGTAACGTTACGTATGTTTACTCTCACCATGAAATAGCTTCCTTTTACCTTCTTTTTGCCTTTTAATGCAACAGATAGGAGCAATTCTTGTCTAGATACCTGCAGGTAGTTTCACCCTGTGTGTGTGTCCATTTTATATTTATATGCTAGTGTATGGTTTTGGCTTAGGAGGGAAATGGCTGAGGATTACATGCATATATCCTGGTCAAGATCTACTATCTCAGGCCATTAAACCAGTTTTATAGCCTGGTTAGTACTAGCAGGGCTCACCACTGAACCAGGAAACTGATTTAACACGACACCATGGTTTAAACAACCCACCAATTTATCATAGCTAAAGAACGGTTGGTTCCAGTTATTCTTTCTGCAGCACAATGAGTTCATGCACAGGATGGGAACAGCTGTAAAAGCCAGTGAGTTCCAAAAAGAATGTTTCTGATGAATCCTCTTCAGGTTTGTTTTTTTAAAAGTGGTCTTCAGTGACCAAAGATTATTCCTAAACTGTTGCTGGCACAACCTTTTTCTGTTTCTTGAAACCCCCACAAAGGAGGAATTCTATGTAATCCCTATCTACCTGATTCCATTGTCTAGCTTCTCTTTACCTTAAGATGCTTCTTTAATTTTTAACCCCTGTCTTCTTCTTTGTAGCATAAGCATGTTGTTTCTTGACCTGCTCTCAGGGTCAGCTGAGAACAATGATTCTCTAGTCTCTCTTTATTGCAGCCTTAAAACAATATTTAAGTTTTCCTATTCTCCTTAGTCTCTCTCCCTTCCTTCCCACCTTGGGGGTGTTGTTTGAACTACCTTGCTCTGCTTTTGGTGGAGCAAAACACTATGGTAATTTCACAAAAAAAACCTATTTTGAATCCCGCTGTTCCTGTTGTGATTGTTGCTTTACATAGGATTACAGTTCTAAAACTGGTGCTAAAATGACCCATTCCAGACTAGAATATATTTGAGTTGTCTAATATATATAATAGATGTGTTGCCCTTGGAGAAGGGGATATTTCGGTTTAAACTGGTTATCTTGTACATTCCAGACATTTTTGCTACAAGGATAGTTGTGCATTTTCCTCCTGCAGTGAAACTAACCCTTTATAGTGTTTCTCACAAAGATCAGACCTTCCTCAGCCTGGTGCTATCATGATGGCAACAACTGCTATCAGCCTCAGACATGCTGGGGAAGGCTGTCACAGTATTAAATACTGAATAAATCCTTTGTTTTTCTGGTGCTTCCAGATGTAGGCTTTTCTATATCTGAATATATTTCAGTGGTTATGGCAAAATTCAAAACTTGGCTTAGCAATGGGCTCACTGTCTGCCATCTTTGGGCATTGCGCTCTAAGCTGATTGGCACAATTTAAAGGGAAACTGACCTACTGCTGAGTTCTGTTCTGGGAATGATGTGGATTTTACAGCATTCTGTATAGTAGAACACAGACATTAATTGACACTGCAAATTTTTTAATCAGTAGCCAAAATCAAGTAGGTCTAAGAAGTATTTTGCTCTAGGGTGCTCTATCTCACTGATGGATAGCCTTGGCTGCTGTTTCGTGGAACATTGGCTCATATCTCATTCCAGTTTGGCTGCTGTTTTAAGGCAGTGGTCACTACCATTTTTGGGTCTCGGGGCACCTTTGGCATTTTGAGAAAGTGCCAAGGGCACCAGTCAATAAATGACTGCTGCCAGGGGTGTGGCCTAACACAAAAGACTGCTGCCTCTAAAAGAGCAGAAAAAGATGACCCAGGAACATAAAGTGGTTCAAATAATTGGGGGGGGTCTATTGCATTATTTTCGTGAACAAAAACATTTTTCCTTGCCAGACGCTGTTGAGTCTTTGTTGTTACATGTTGTAGATTAGAGCTAGAAAATAAAAGATAACTCAATCCAGGAATAATTTTGAATCGCTACAGCCAGCCAGACACATGCATAGACACAAATGATCACTTTTAAATTGTTAGCCTCATCCTGTCTTTGTGCAATACTGTCCTGGCAGGTTGACAAGGATGGTACCATGTGGGAATAATGCTTTGTGGACTGGACACTGTTGCTGCCAAGGTCTTGGTTCAGAACTTACCCAATTTTTAAAAGAAGGGAACTCCGCTTAGATCAAGGAGGTGCAGCACAAGCAAGGTGGATGTCCCTCCTTTGGTGTTGACTTTGTGGCCCTTGTTTCTTTAAATGCTGTTAATTTCCTGTTCTCTCATTCTCTACACACGCCCTGTCTTAAAGGCCCTAGGTTGCACCAGCCTTTTTTCCTAACAAGGCATGACTGTCTATGAGTCTCCTTTGGAACTCCTTGGTGCCACTCCTTGTTATGCCCTGCAGGGCTGCTCTGAAGTAATTCATGGCACTCCCACCAGCCGGCCTCTGGAGTAACTCTGTTGCATGTGAACTGAGTGGCTGGGATCCGAAGCTGAGGTACACAAGCCGATGGAATGAATTCCTGTTCCATCTTGACACAGGCGGTTAAATAAGAGCCTTGGCCCGTGTGTCAGTTAGGAGCAAAGTGCTGTTCTTCCTTCTGATGTACAGGTGGACATGTTGGCCTGCCAGTTAGGAAAAGATCGTGATATCCTGGATTGCAACTGTGCAGAACTGATTAAAGAGAGTATGCAGCTGTGTTCTGACCCCGATTGGTGTTTATCTTGTGACTAACTTTAAATCTTATCCAGCAATGCTCCCAAAGGTCGGAACATGAAAGAGTGTTGAGGTTTCTTGTATCACGCACTCTTATTCGGATGCCTTGTTGTTTGGATTCACAGATGTGGAGTACCTTTCCACTGGTGATATTTGCCAGCTTATTGTCTAGGCTAGAAAACTCTCGGTGGCTGATTATATTTTTCCTTTATGACCTGGAACAGCTACAGCACAGTATTCCAAAGCCGGTCAAAAAATTCCCAGGGAATCCTTGTTCTTCGGTGCACCTTATTTGTTGAACACAGGGTTTCCCAAACCGGGGTCTGTAGCTGTTTTTGGACTACAACTCCCATCATCCCTGGGTACCAGGACTAGTGGTCAGGGATGATGTGAGCTGTAGTCCAAAAAATAGTTTGGAGACCCAAGTTTGGGAAACTCTGGTTTAATATCAAGTATACATCCCAGAGCATAAGCTTTAGATTTTCTTGTAACCACATTCTAGTTAAGCTCAAAGTGAGAAGCTGATTTCTTCAGAGGTTTTTTGTTTGTTTTTTAATCTGGTTAATTTTAGCTTTTGCAGTGCAATTCTGTTCACCTTTAGATAGGCATTCCACTGTGATCAGTGAGGCTTATTTCTAGGCAAGTGTGTTTAAGATTGCAGTTTTAAAGTATCTTTTAGGGGTGGGGGAGGAATTCCTTCTGCCATACACCCATCAGTTCACCACCTAAATTTAAAAACTGTAACAATCTGCCAGTTGCTGGGAATCACAAACGGAGAGAGCGCTTTTGCACTCAAGTTCTGCTTTCAGGTTTCCCACAGCCACCAAGAACAAGATGCTGGACCAGATAAGCCAATGGCCTGATCCAGCAAAGCTCTTCTTACGTGAAAGGTTACAGTTCCCTTTAACCGCCTAATGAATGTTGCATAGTAATGCTGGAATATGATAGGCTGGAATCTAGAAATCATGCCCCTCCTTTTGGGTGCTGGAGAGATACCTCATATTTTATTTCGGGCTGAAAGCCTATTACAGTCGTACCTTGGGTCCCAAATGCCCTGGTACTCGTCTCTTTTGGCTCCCAAACGCCACCAACCTGGAAGTGAGTGTTCCAGTTTGTGAACGTTCTTTGGAACCTGAATGTGTGACGGGGCTTCCAATTGGCTGCAGGAGCTTCCTGCGGCCAATCAGAAGCTGTGCTTTGGTTTCTGAACGTTTTTGAAGTCGAACGGACTTCCGGAACGGATTCCGTTCAACTTGCAAAGTACGACTGTACTTGTAAGCGCTGGAGATTCATGAGAATTACTTTCCCACATATCTAGGCCAAGCCTGAGTAACTATCCCCCCCCCCCGGAGGTAATCTGAGTGTGAGGCTGCATAGTAGGTGAGACCAGAGCCAAAGGTAGATGGGACCATCCCATACACAACTCTTTCTTGAGCACCTGTTTTTATGCTCTTTTTACCGATAAGAAATTAGACCAGGAACCAATTGAAATATGTGGGAGATTGCAGTCAAACATAACAATTCACAACTGCTAGTTAGTTAGCACACGAAGGGTTAAGGACCACAGAGTTGTGCTGCTAGGTTCCGCTTTTTAATTTTGATTTTGCATTGTGTGTGTAAAATCCACAAAGCCCTGGAAATACTTCTCTGCTTCAGTAGGAACAGGGCACACGATACTACACCAGTAACTCAGCCAGCTACTGGGTAGGCTTTGATACTTGGGTAATGCCAGGCTCTGGGAATTCAAGGAGAGCTGATTTGGAATGTCATGTGTCAGGCTTAACAGACTTGCAGAAAACCACTTGCAGCTGTTTGTTTGGAAGCTGCCTGGTGTCAACTGAGTTTACTAAACTGGATGTTTTCCTTTAACAGAGCTGTGGGATTCCCCAGCACAGCAGCCTGCTTATTTTGGATGTACTTTCACTAGGGAGATAGTGACAAATCTTCCAGAGAAGTGGGGGGCCACTCTCAGTCCTTTTGTTTAACTGACAGGAAAAGGAAAGAGTCATGAATGCATTCTCTCTGCCCCCCTCAGAAAGACAAAAACTAGAACTGCCTGCATGGCAGCCTTCCGTGTCCCTGATAAGCACCTCCTGCTTATTCTTTCTAGGAGCCAAAACTTTGTACTGCAGAGGAAGATGTTAAGGGCTCCAGTCAAAGGAAGCGCTACCTGTCTTGAACCCCAAACTATCAATGTGGCTATTCCCACCCACCCTTAAATAAATCACTTGTGATAGGCAGATAGGGAAGAAAGGCATTCAAAGTAGAAGCAGCTCCATGCAATGCAGCTGGACTGTACAGGTGAAACTCGAAAAATTACAATATCGTGGAAAAGTTCATTTATTTCAGTAATTCAACTTAAAAGGTGAAACTAATATATGAGATAAGACTCATGACATGCAAAGCGAGATATGTCAAGCCTTTATTTGTTATAATTGTGATTGCTGAAATAAATTAACTTTTCCACGATATTCTACAATGTTTTTATACATGGCAGTTCACTGTTGAGAGATGCTCATGGCACAGAATAGTTGCTATGCACTATCTGGTATCACTATCCACCATAATTGTGGACGAGTCTCTGAAATATCGTTTCCCTTCCACAAAATTCCAGGAAACTACAGATTAGGGACATGCTCCCCCCCCCCCCGCCCATGAAAACCATAACTAGTGGATTATTCCCCTTGCATTGTTTCCATATATTGCTTTCCATTCCCACAAACCTTTTATTTCTAGTTCTGTATAATCCAACGCCACAGATGTGAGACTGATGGCCCATGTGGATGAGCACTTTTGAGGAATCGAGTGAAGGCAGTGAAAGTGAGAAGGGAAGTGTTGGTGCCAAGTGCCCCTTTACTGAAGCCCTTGCATTGAACTCCTTGTCTGGTCGCCAGTGCCAACCCAGGAATTCTCTCCAGGCGACTGAGCAAGCTGGCAGGCGGAGGGCAAAGCACTCTGCCTCTGTTGCCAGCCTGTTCAGCTTCTCTTCCTCTGCACCCATTCTGGAAAGGCAACAGACTGGCAAAGGAGACATGAGGGTACCTTCTTCAGCAGCCTGCTGTACTTTTAGCCTGCAAAAGAAAGTACCAGTCTGTTTTTCACTCATAAGAGCAACAGTCTTTTAAGTAAAACCAATCTACATCTGTATCTATATGCTAGGTTTGATTTTTCTCTAGTTTCCTCTCTGGCACTTCCCCACCTCCCCTCAATCTTTATTTTTACACATTCTCAGCTTAGGTTTTTTTTAATTGCAAAAAAAAAGTCAGCAATTTACTGTGTATTTCTCCGAATACACACATTTTTGCAAGCAATTTTCTCAAATATGAGGCATTTTTGTTACTTTTTACTGATAAATTATTTTACCCCAACGCAATACACATTTTTTGTGCAAAATACTTTCTCGAAGAACAGCACTGCAATTTGGAAAAGTGCACATTTTGAAAGATAGCTGTGCCTCAGTTCATTTGGATTAGGTAATGAGAACTAAATCTACATTCTCCCCATCCCTTCTCTTAACAATCCCCAATACTGCACTGGAAAATTATAGAAGCTGAGCAATGACCCCTGGTGGTCACCAAATGGAGCTACAGAGAGCACGACTGGAATATCAGCGAATACTGATTTTCTCAAATGTTTGAAAGTCTGAAATGCTGTCTGTGTATATAGAAAGGAATTAGGTTTAGCTTTCCTAATGCAATTTAGTTTAGCTTTCCTGATGCAATTAAAATAGCTCAAGTAAAAGTAAAAAAAATTACTTAGCATTCCTCTGTTTAAAAAAAACACCTGCTGGTTCTAATAGACCAGATGAGAGCCTATACATATCAAGGCGAGCAGTTGCTTTATTTTAGGTTAACCCATTATCACTTTTTGAGCTGTGAATTTGTGTGCTGAGCTCAGGTTTTTGGCCTACTCTCATCAGCTGGATAACTCAGTTGCTGCTGACTTGATTTCATTGGGTGGGTGGGTGGGTGTTTCAGCTTATTTACATTTGGTTCTTAATGCTTAGCCATCTTGGAGGTCAAAAAGGTGGAACAGGAAAAAGTAAGTAAGTAACTTAAAGGAGCACCTCTTTCATTGGATGATCAGGGCAAAAGAGCCAAGAATTGGAATTCAAGATAGAATGAACAGAAGAGGGGACAGTTTCTGAGATAACCAGAACATCAGCGTCACTATTTAACAACAACAACAACAACAACAACAACAACAATAATAATAATAATAATAATACCCTTAGTACAGTGCATGTGAAGAAAAAAAAACAAGAATTTCTTGTGTATGAAATTTTATCTTCCAGGATTTTTTGTTTGAACTTGCGGCACAGATTCCCCTCCCCAGGGATTAACTGGGTAGGATTGTAAAAACAGGTTACTTTAACCCAAAAAGCATAGCAGCCTTTCAAACAATAAACTCAGCCCAATTTACTTTAGCATTTGTTTGTTCAATGACTATGCTTGACTACAGCACAAGTAGGTTTTGGTTGGGCATTGCGTTGTGTTTTTCTTTCTTGCCTTATCCAGCTTGCTCACTTGTATCTGAGTTGGGTAAAGGAAGCAGCCTAAGTCAGAGTTCACGATATATCTGTTTCCTTTTTGAATCCTTCTGTATCTCTGCATGTTCCATCATTTTATAACAAACGATGGAGTAAGTTCCCCGGCCAGGCTTTTATCACTTTCCGAAACCACTTGTGTATGTTTCTCTGTAGGAAAAGGCCACGTGGTGCAGATTTTTAACGCTTTAAAAATAAATAAATCCACTGAAAAGTTGTCTTGGGTGATGAAGTGAAGGCTTAAAGCCCTCCCCAGTTTTAAGTTATCCTTCTGTTTACTTCTGCATTCAGTAATTGGGATTTTTTGGGTTGAGGGGCACCCCAAATGCTCTTAATGAGTTGTTGGCTTCCTTCCCAAAGTTGCCTGAAGTGCTGTTCTCCTTAGTGGAAGTAATTCTGTCTTTGATGTAGTTTCCAGAGCTGTCGACTAAAGTTGCACAGTTCCCAGAAGAAATAATACCCTAGGAGCGTATGCAGACTAGAAATGCAAACTCCAAAATGAATTCTTCCTATAGGAGTCTGGCAGTCTGGTTCTCTGTGGAATCTTGCTTGTTTACATAATCTTATCTGGCTACGCTTTGGTATTTCATCTGGCAGGCAGTTCCTATAAAAAGCAGCTGTCCAAGCAATGGGAGTGGCGCTTCTGGTTATAGGGATTTTGTGTGGTGGTGATGGTTGTCTATAATAGCTTGCTCGAAGTATACCTGTTTTCCTCCTAAGACCAGGTGCTCAATATTTAACATTCATTTGTATAGGTGTCCCTCATGGCTTTTCTTAACATGAAAAGACTACTTAGACTTAGGGGACTTTTAAGTTTAATATTGAAGGTATGCTTTACCTCTGTACTGGATCTCCCCACCCTGAAATAGGGTTGGTTGGTTGGTTGGTTAATTAATTAATTAACAAACCAATTAATTAATTAATAATGAAATGCACGCATGCATAATTGTGTGATGACCAGACTATGCGAAGCTTTTAAAAAGAGGTGGCAAGAGGAAAAGGAAGTCCCAGTTTGCTAGAAGGTGTCATCCTATTTTTCTAACACTCTGTGCTCAGGAAATCTTGGAATGAACATTATCAGTCTTTGGGTTCCTCCAAACATTTGTTTGTGTGTGCTGTTTTAATTTGAAACTCTTAGAAAAGTCGCTTTCAGAACAATGACTCAAAGGATAAGCAGAATGCAGCTGAGGAGGTTGAGTGAGTTAAAACAAATAGCTTTTTCTTTTCCAAACGCCGTGGAGATAAAACAGTAACTTGCAGTGGCCATTCCGACCACACGCAGGAGGCGGCACAGACGTGTCCCAACCTCATGGTTGCTTAACTGGAGCCATAAATCAAAGCAGCTTTGCAAGTAGTCATCAATTCATCAACTCCACCCACACAACCAGTTGCTATAACTTGTCCTGGCACTCATGGCTCATTTTTGGCATCAAGCAAACTAGGGAGCAGTAACAGGAAATGCCTGCCCATGCTCCCTTGTGCCTGACATACTTTTTGATGCCAGGCTTCTGGGGAGAGGGCACCAGTTTTCTCAGCTTGTTGAAAGACCATGACTACTTTGATTACTTTTTCCCTGCACGTCTAATAACATGCTGTACCTTTTAGAAATTGAAAACACAAGTGGGTGTCTTCCTGCTTAGCCTCATATGAGCTTGCCCAATTTCCTGGGCTTTCCAGAATCGTTTTTAAGACCGCTGAGTGTGTGAGCTATGCTGAAGAATTTTCACCACCACTTTCCATTCTTTATTAGCTCTGATTGAATTGTTTTAAATCATGGTTTCCTAAACCATGCTTACATAGTCCACAAGTCTTCTCCTGTTTGCATAACTCCCGTTTTTCTTCTGAAGACCACCTTCCGATTAACGTGAGTGAAGGCAGAACTGGGTTCAGAGTGTCAGGGCTGGAGTCAGATGCAGGTCAGCATGAGAGACACAAGGCTCCGTTGTCAGTGAAGTTAACTCTGTATTCCAGGAAACGACATACAACACTTCCCAGCATGCCTTGCCCCTGTGGAGCAGTTGCCAGGACTGAGGGTCCCTGCCTTCCACTCTTTCTAAGGCTCCTACTCTCCCAGATGTTTCCCAAGCAGTCTCAAACTTGCACCTGCACACTGGTCTCTGTTCAGCCTTCCTCATTATTCTGCATGTTCTTGGAGACCATGAGGAGGGGAGCTTGTCACAGCAGGAGAGGGAGGCTCCCTGGATTCTTCAGCAGCCTCTTGCCCCGCCCCTCCTCTGCCTTAGCTTCAGGTTCTGAACTGCTCTCTGTCACTGACTCTTCCTGGTCACCGACTGCTTCCTCTGACCTCTCCTCAGTGTCTCACTACCAATCCCCTGGCTCTGAGCCTTCTTCCTCTGGCATTTCACTTAGAGATTTCCCTGTTGGTGCCTCCCACCACTCCAAGTCCAGCCAGTCCCTGACACATAGTAGCCACACTGTTGCTTCTGATACCACCAACCTTGCCAATGAGCTGCTCTGGGGCATGATTGGTATAGTGTGGGCTCCAAGTAGCCTGGGTTTATTGAGTCATTCTCCTACCCTGCACTAACAAACCGCTGGGCACAGAAAAGTAGCCATTCTGCAATTTCTGCCAATCCTCCTCCTAGGCGTCATAAGAAATAGGATACTTGCTTCCTTAAAGATGTGCTTGGCAAGATGCCCAGGTTGTCACTATTAGGTGTCTTTTCAAAGAGATGTTTATGGGAGGAGAAATATCTCCCTTTGCCAGGAAAACCTGAGCTCCCACCAGTTCTTACTGATGGGATTTTATAATCTGCCCATCACCAAATGGTCCCAGGGTAGAACATAAACAAGATAATTAGAACAGTGCAATAAAAACAAGCTCAAATACACATGCTATTAAAATATTTATTAAAATAAACAAAATCAAGCAACATATCAGGCTGTGAATAATCACAGCTAAATAGCTCATCGCACTCTCCAGCCCCTCCCAAAGGCCTGGCAATTGGTTTGCTCAGCATATATACCCAACTTAAATAGCTTTGGCATATTATATGGATGTGACTTTCTTCCTTATTTTTTCCCCCACATAATGTATATTTGTATACTGTTGTATGTTGCCTTGGGTCCACTTGAGAAAGAAGTCTGTAAAATATATTTAATAATAACAAATGTCCCTCCATGATGGGTCTGCAAAGTAATTGTTGTACAGTGGTACCTCAGGTTACAGACGCTTCAGGTTACAGACTCCGCTAACCCAGAAACCTCAGGTTAAGAACTTTGCTTTAGGTTGAGAACAGAAATTGTGCAGCGGCGGCGCGGCAGCAGCAGCAGGCCCTATTAGCTAAAGTGGTATCTCAGCTTAAGAACGGTTTCAGGTTAAGAACGGACCTCCAGAACGAATTAAGTTCTTAACCCGAGGTACCACTGTATTCATCTCTAATCTGATAAATCCTATTTATCTTTTGGGAATTTCTGTCTGACAGATTTCTTCGTAGGTGTATTTGCAACATAACTTGATGTAAAAATTCATTACCTGTTCTTATCTACAGATAACACAACAAGGGCTGCTTCTGCATTGCACAGCAGCAGCCCACGTCCTCTTCCAATCTCACAAAAACTCTTATAAATTATGGTTTGTTGCTAGCAACAGTTTATGCTGGCTGGGACTGATGGAAGCTGAAATCCCTGAAATGTGGGGTGGGGAGGGGAAAGATGTTCAAGGCAAGAACAGTTTGCAGCATGGGCAAATGACTACATTTTATAAATGTTGGAGATGAAATTCCATTGTTTGCTGGAAAGTGTTTATGGCTCAGTGGCATGTGAAACTCAACTCTTCCTCTCCTCTCCTCTCTTCTCAGATGAAGCAGATTATGGTAACTTTGGTTCAAACACCTTAACCAGGAAAAAGAAAGCTCTGGTGACCCTCCGGAATGACAACCTTCGCAGACGCCCCCACGTTAATATCAGCATGCCTCAGGATTTTAGACCCGTGTCTTCCATCATTGATGTGGACATCCTACCTGAAACTCATAGGAGAGTGAGATTGTATCGACATGGGTGTGAGAAGCCACTAGGGTTCTACATTCGTGATGGGACCAGTGTCAGAGTAACTCCTCATGGGCTTGAAAAAGTACCTGGCATTTTCATCTCTCGGATGGTTCCTGGTGGTTTAGCTGAGAGTACAGGCTTATTGGCTGTCAACGATGAAGTCCTGGAAGTGAATGGCATAGAAGTGGCCGGGAAAACTCTTGATCAGGTAACGGACATGATGATCGCCAATAGCCATAATCTTATCATCACAGTCAAGCCAGCAAACCAAAGGAACAATATTATCAGAAGCAGTCGGATGTCTGGGAGTTCTGGCCAGTCTACAGACAGCACTGCAAGTCATCACAGTTTGCCTTCTTCTCATGTCCTGCAGAACTTCCACCCTGATGAAATGGAGAGTGACGAGGATGCTGACATTGTAATTGAGGGCTGTCTGGAGCCACAGCCCATTCCAAAATCGCACAGCCTTCCTTCTGGTAGCCTTTCCCGAATTAACGGCAGCAGTCTTAGCCAAAGACTACAGAGGGACCTGGTACTCAACAACAGCTTGGGACGAGAAAGCAACGGCAATATTCACAAAATTCTGAGTTCCTTAAAAACTGATCCTCGTCATAGCTTGGTTATTCCCAAAGGAGGCATTGAGGAGGACGGAACGGTGATCACACTTTAGTGGGTGCTTCCGTGTGTGTGTGTGTGTGTTTCTTGTCTGAAGTGCCAACTGGAACAAATCTATACACATCCCGAAGAGAGGGAATCTTAATTCTCTTAGACCTTCTGAGGTGTGACACACGTGTTACTTTCCGGACATGGTGGTATTCAGGATTATACATAAAAGTGCTGCCTATTGCAACCCATGAAAAATTGTAAATATGGTTTCTGCTCCTAGGGTCACAATGAGGGAAAGTAAAGATTGCTGCATTTTTAAAAAAAGAATCCCATCTATGAAAGTATGTCTGCTGCATGTATGGATATAAGCTGCAATATATACATGTAAATTGTATATATTTTGATGATTAATAACAACAGACACAGTAAACATGGAATAGGCATTCATAAATTAGTCTTTGAGGGGAAAACTACTATTAAGGATTGCATCCAACAGGATTGCTCAGTCAGGTTTCTGTCAGCCAAACAGGGAAATCCTTATTCTCTCTTCCTCTGCACACACACCCCCAAAAAAATCTGCTCTGGAGGGTTCCCGAGTTCTCTGGAGCAGATTTAGGAAGGGAAAATTGCTGACCACTCCAGTATACTGACCAAAGCCTTACCACCAACTGAGTAGCATGATTGGATACAATGCAATGTGTTTAAATTTTGAAATTTTACTTTCTGCCATTATATACTGCTTCCTAGTTTGTTTACACAGAAAATTTACTTGTCTTGCCCCTAAATCTGGAAAGGGCTAACTGAACAACTTTCTATCCTGGAAATAGCGTTGAGGGAATGCTGCATTTGGTTTTTTTATTTTTGGAACAAAACTTTGACCAAATGATTTTGTGTTTTATATGTATATTTTTAAAGTGGGATAGTGTCACATTGTTGCCATAATTTCTTTTTGATCAGCACCACCTGCTGGTGACTTGTAGTACTGTTGGAATAAACTGTCTTCATATGATGTGAAAAAACAACAAGCAGCATAGAGGTTGGTTTAATTGATGCACCATCAGGATATGTGTTCTCTTTTTATTGCTAAAATATTTATTAGACAAATACTCAAATTTTAGTGACTGTTGGTTTCACTTTTTTATATTGATAACAGTACTGAATTTGCAAATAAATAATAAGATTGCTTTGGACTGCATTCTCTGTCACCACAAGAAACTCATCTAAGGCTGTAATCCACTTATCTGGGAGTAAACCCCACTGAATTTAATGGGACTGGCTTCTGAAAAGATTTGGTTAGGATTGCAGCCTAAATTTGTCTTACTGTTTAGAATTAACTTGAATCCAGAGTCTTTAATAATGAAAGCTGGTTCCTCTTGGTACATACTGATTTCCTAAGCTAGAGTGTTATTTTATTTTATTGTCCCTGGAGTCTAAAATGCTACAATTCAACAGCATATCAAGTGTTCCAAGTAAAGACTATCTTAGATTGTTGGGATCATGATTAGTTATAAAGCAAATCAATAATAGGCTACTCCAAAAGAAACAGTTTTGCTCCCAGCTCTGTTTTTCTGTTCTATAAAATGCCACAAGCTGTTACAATGTTTAGTAGAAAAAAAGGTTGACTATATTATGAAGTGTCTAGGAAAAAATATAATTGTGTTACAATGTATTTTTCTACTTTTAGCTTTGTCATTTTCTTTGTTTTTTACTGTGTAGTTGTGTGTATTAAAGCGTTTCTAAACAAATGAAAATTCTTTATATAAATTATATCCCACACCATCCACACCCTTATTTTGTACTATAAAGGGCTCAAAACACTTTGGGGTTGTTTAATAAAAAAGCCTTTTATTGTTCTGCTTGGAATAAAATTATGTACAAGCTTCAATATTTCTTAACTGGAAAATGCCACCATCACCCCAAACCCAGGTCTTGGGCCCCAAAGCCATCTCAATAAAAATACGTTTGGTGCTTCAGAAGCAGCAGGAGGTGGGAATGTGTTGCTATCTATGTTGTTGGGACTCAACGCCCATCATCCCTGGCCAATTGCTGTGCTGACTGGGGCTGATGGGAGATGGGAGTCCAGTAACATCAGGAGGGCTACAATTTCCTCACCTGTGCTACTGAAGAGTGCACCGGAGTGAGGATTTTAGGTAGCCATTGAATACCTTGCCATACAGAAAGAAATGGATTGTATGGAATAATTGGAAGAGTTTTAATATGTTAGGAAACTAGATGGCAGGGTTATTTTACCTATACAGAGTTGCTGAAAGCTGGATGCAGCAAAAGCAATAATTGAACTTTGTGTTGGAGAAATGGACATCATTAGAACCAAAACATCAACCTATGAAACTAGAAAAGAGCAAAAATATCAATGTTTGGTCCAGAAGCTAGGTACTACACCCTCACTAAAGGAGATTGTATGAATGATTCAGTAAATGATGACGTATGTAACTAAACTTATGGCCTCAAATTCTCTTTATCTTATACGCTGCTTTATTACAAAAATCATGACTAGACTACTGATCCTGAACTGAATAGTTAGTTGCCCAACCACCCCCTCCAGAACCCACCGCTCTCAACTGCCTCGCATTCAAACTCCCTTTCAAATCCTCATCCAGTCATCACTCACCACCAGAATCCTACACTCACTCTCTCCACCTCCCTCCCTCAACATTCCCATAATAATTCTGATACAATTACCTTATTAACCCTATTACATTCAATATTTTATACACGCTGCTCCCTATAACCATACAGTGGTACCTCGGTCTACAAACAGCCCTGTTAACGAACGATTCGGACAACGAACTCCACAAAACCGGAAGTAGGTGTTCCGGTTAGCAAACTTTGCCTTGGAAGCCAAACGGAAGTCGAACGGTGGAAGGGCACCGGCGGAGCAAGACCTCAGTAGGGAAAGTGTGCCTCTGTTTAAGAATGGATTAAGTTTGTAAACCGAGGTACCACTGTACTGTTAGAAGCACTTGAGCTTCCCATTCCTGGTTCCTAGGAAATGGGAGTGAGCAAACTGCAGGTTCTCCATCCCTGTTCTAAAAACCAGATGTCTTCCTCCAAACAATCCTGGGCATTGTAGCTTGTTAGGGGTTCTGGGGATTGTAGGTCTGTGAGAGGGAAGCCACAATGGCACAAATCATTTCGGGGGAAGTCATGTGCTTTAAAGGTGCATTGGGTGCTCTTTAAAACATAGTATCATAGAATTGTAGAGTTGGAAGGGACCCTGAGGGTCATCTAGTCCAAGCCCCTGCATATGCAGGAATCTCAACTAGATGATCCATGGCCAATGGCCAAGTGCTGCTTAAAAACCTCCAAGGAAGGAGAGTCACTGCTTCAGGTCCTAAGGGCCTCTGGAGCAGGAGAAAACAAGCTTACTCCATTCTCCATGTGACAGCCCTTTAGACTTTAGTTATTGAAATGGCTGCATGGTGTGGATCTCAGATCAGAGTTATGAGAGTGTAAGCAACACATTTCTCTCCCCTTTCTCCACACCATGCAGAATTGCAATGGTAACCAGAAGGCTGGAGTTTGGAGCCCAGCCAGGGCTGGCTGTGGGCAGGATCCTTGCATTGCCGGGAGTTGGACTAGATGACCCTTGGGATCCCTTCCAACTCTGCCGTGCTATGATTATATCAAGCAGCTAAAGGAATGAAAAGATGCTTCTGAAACATTTGGGAATCATAGGAACACACTTCCCACCAGTGGCCGCCTGCAAGAGTTTGCATCTTCCTTAGGAGAGAGGCAGGCCAGAACAAGGGAAGGCTTAGAGTTCATGTAGGTGGAAATGCCAATTGAGGGCCCTATACTATAGGAATGCTCCCTTCCTGTGTCCTCCACCCTCATGTGCCAGACTGGTGCTAGCATGGCTGGGAGCCAGGCGCCTGCTGATTCCTCCATTTTCTTTGCAGGGAAGGAGCCTTTCCCCAGCATATACTTTGTTCTGGCCAAATCCCTGGAGAGACGTGATGACCCTCAGGTACTGGGGCAGAGGGAAGGAAGGGGTCCTTGTGAAACACGTTTGGGGAGTCTGTGGCTTCCAGCAAGTTCTTTTCAGAAGCAATGCTCCCTCCAACAGGGGAAGCTGAGCATAGCCATCATGGCTAGTTGCCTTTGATAGGCAACTGTCTAGCCCTCTTTGAAAGCCATCCCATCCAAGATGCTCTTGTGGTGCATCTGATTCTCTTATGCTTCCTTGCTCCTGCAAGGAGGTGACTATTGTGAGATCCTTTGGTTAACATCTATCTGGGCTGGAAAATATTAAAGAATCAGAGGAGTGGTAAGCTTCCCTTGAAGCACAACTGATCAAAGGCAGGCAGATCTGTTAGCATCTTGATAAAGATGCTCAAACGACAAAGGATGCTATCATACCCCGCAAGCATCTCAGAAAACGCTCCCAAGCTGATGGAGAAGAGAGCAGTTAAGTGGTCAGTGGGGCTCCAGTTTGCTGTTTCTGGATCCCACCACAGCCCTTCCAAGTTGCCAAAGAAATCAATGTCACAACAGTTTTTTCCTCGCACCTCCTCCCCATGATCCCCCGTGGGGCCTTCTCCAAACATATGCTGTGTCTGAACCAGCAGATCCCGCCAAACCAAGTAATCGAGGATCTAGTCAGAAAAGGAGTGTGCGCAGTCATACCAGAAATAAGCAAAATAGCTAAACAGGTACTAGACGTCACCCCAGAACTGGCCCTACTGAACACCTTGCAAGATAACAATGCACACTCACACTATAAAGAGCTCATAACCCACTGACAACGTACAATTCAATATGGCTAACTTAACCCGACAACCCCCCTCACCCATGCACAAACAAATCCCACTGCAGCCAGCCAAAGACAATCAGCCACACCCTAGGCCACCCCAACCTCTCATCATCAAGGAAACATAACAAGTAAATAGAAAGAGAACTTCCCCAAGTGATACTGACAGAAAAACCCCAAGCATACACTAAATAAAAGAACTTAAGCTTTGCCACCCCAGTCCCTCTCTCCCGTCCGTCAGTCCCCTACAGTGCCTACTATGGCTGTACAGTGGTACCTCTGGTTATGTACTTAATTCGTTCTGGAGGTCCGTTCTTAACCTGAAACTGTTCTTATCCTGAAGCACCGCTTTAGCTAATGGGGCCTCCCACTGCTGCCACGTTGCGGCGGCGAGATTTCTGTTCTCATCCTGAAGCAAAGTTCTTAACCCAAGGTACTATTTCTGGGTTAGTGGAGTCTGTAACCTGAAGCGTATGTAACCCGAGGTACCACTATACAGACAGAAATGAGGGAGACATGTTTTATTGCAGCTGGGGAAGATGAAGGCATAGAATTAGGTATTTCTACATCTTGTTGACAATGTTTCACAATGTAATCAATCAGATTAGACAAATTCCTGAGAGGATAAGAGTAGTTAGGCTCTGCCTCCATGGTCAAGAGGTATTCTGGTTCTGAATACCAATTGCTGGAAACCGCAGGAAGGAAGAGTACTTTTTTGCTCAGGTCCTGCTTACCAGTTTCCCAAAGGCATCCAGCTGGCCTCTTCGAGAATAGGACGCTGGACTAGATGAGCTGAGGCACTGGCTTGATCCAGCCGGCTCTTATGTTCTTAATTTTAATCCCTGTCATATGCAGGTAGGGCTGGAACAGACTCCAATGTGAAACCCCGGAGAGCCACTGCCAACTGAGTGAAGACAATGCTGAGATAAATTGGCCAATGGTCTGAGTCCATATGAGGAAGTTTCCATGGAAATGCAGTAGCTCCCCAATCTACAGTCCTGGAATTCCAAAATTTGTGGGCTGAATACCGTATTTTTCGCTCTATAACACGCACCAGACCATAACACGCACGTAGTTTTTAGAGGGGAAAACAAGGGGGGGAAATTCTAAACGAAATAGTGGATATATGATTTTTGTGGTTCATGCTGTGGCCACAGACATGTGATCTGACAGTGAGTTTGGAGTAGCCCAATGCAAAAATCCTGAGGATCCATGTGGATCCGTGCTTTGTAACCACGGAGGAGGGAAGGAAGGGGAACCATGGATCCTCAGCTCACAAAGGCAGCAGATCCCCACCGCCACCCACAGGCATTCGCTCCATAACACGCACAGACATTTCCCCTTACTTTCTAGGAGGAAAAAAGTGAGTGTTATGGTGCAAAAAATACGGTATTTATTTGAGGAAGGCAGGTGTAAGAGCAAGGAAGAAATGAGTCCTTATCCAGATGCATAGGTAAGTGCTACATTACACACACACACACACACACACACACACACACACACACACACACTTATACAAAGGGAGGAGTGATTACTTACTACTTTGTTCCAGCAGTCCAAGTCAGAAGCTCAAAGCTACAAAGTGCTTAATCTAATTAAGTCTGCGTTAATGGGCGTAATCAGGATTTTTGTTGGGGGCGTCAGAACCTGAGAATTGTATTTTTATTGATTTAGGGGCACCTGCCACCCCCATGTCTGCGTTTCTCGTCCCAAAATCTTTTTTATTTTTTAAAAAGACAGTGACTAAAGTCAAGCGTTTGTAACTTCACCATTAAAGCAGCTTTTCCTCTTTTGTGGTTGGGCGGTTGACATCTCAGCACAGCATGTTCCCTATTTCGTGGACATTTGGATCGGCCCTACTCTGCTGATAGACCAACGTGGCTCCGGCTGCAATTGTATACCTATTTACCTGTTAGCAAGTGCTATGAAACTCCATGGGGCTCCTTTCCGAAGTCTGCTTGGCGCATCCTAGCCTTCCTCTACCTTGCAGGTGCTGGACAAAACGAGAGGAGAGAGAAGCAGCACCTCGCTTTTAAAAGGAATATGCGGTCCTAAGTTCACAGGGCGGGGGAGAAAAGAAGGGAAAACGAAAGCGGAAGCACCTCCCTGGACGCTCTCCAGCCTAGACTGAGGAAAGGAGGGAGGCCACTCTCGGGGGCCAGGCCTGAGGCGGGGCCTCTAGTCTCAAGACACCCAATCACGGGCTCCGCTCAAAAGAACGCCACGCCTCCGCTACGCCCCTTATTATTTAACAAACGAGCCTTCCCTTTGGCCGTGTCCCCGCTGGGTTTCCGTAGATGAGGAAAGGCTACTCCGCCGACAGTTGACGGGCCGACCGTTGAAAAGCGCTTCGTCAGGTGACAGGCGGTTGGCTTCCTGATGCGCGCGGGCGGAGAGTAGTAGCGCGAGGGAGGGGGCCGAATGGATGAGGCGGCAGCTGAGGAACCGCCGCTGCTGCCGCCGCCTCCGCAGCTGAGCGGCGACAGCGGCAACGTCTCTCAGAGCCACAGCAGCGCCTCCGGCATCGGGGAGGAGGAAGAAGACGCGGCCGAAGGAGATGCCTGCGGAGCGGAGCTGCTGCTGGCCGCGGCCGCGGCGGACTACGCCGGGTACCTGCTGCCCTCACCGCTGGGAGGAGTCGCCCCAACCGGGCAGGTGAGCGCAATAACTCGCCCGCGTCTCCTCAGGAGGGGAAGCCGCCGCTTAACCGCAGCCTCGGAGCGGGGAGGGAGAGTTGGGTCGCGCCGCGGTGCTTACCTCGAAGCAAAGCCCCCCCCCCCAGTTCCCCCCCCCCAATAAATTATGACTACGTCCATCCTCTCACCTCCGATTTTATGCAACGCAGCAGCTGTAGGACTTTAGTTTATGGTCTTACTGGCCTTGGACTTTGTGAGGAGTTTCCTTCTTGGAGGTTAATGGGTATTGCTTCCATTGTTCAACCAAATCCTGTGTCTGTTTACTCAGAAGCAAGCTCCACTTTGCCCTGAGTTTCTTCCAGTCCATGTGTTATCATTATTTCCTAATTTCTATAATGCCCTCATCCGAGAAGCACAAAAAAGACACAACATAGTAGCAAACAAAAACTCCACCCCCATCGCAGACACAAATTAAAAAGGTTATCGTTTAATTAGCCAAAGGCCTGGGAGAAGAGTGTTTCTGGTGCCTAAAGGTGGCACCAGGCGAGCCTCTCTAGGGAGAGAATTCCACATAAGAATGCCCTGTGACGTTTGCATTTTTATTTATTTTTTGCAGATTGAAACCTTAGACAAGAGTCTGGAAGATTTGCTGACAAGGGTAGATGAGTTTGTGGGGATGTTAGACATGGTAAGTCTAAGAACACAATAGATATGGTCAGCCACTGAAATCAAACTACCTTTAGGCATGCTTTCTCACCAACATGAAATTAATAATCTGAATCTAGCTTGTTTTAACATGTAGCATTCCAGTTTTTGTGGCATCCCAACATTACCCGCAGGCATGTGCAGATTTGCTCAGATCAACCCAAAAAAAATATGAAATAGCCTTAACCAATTGTTCTGAGCCAAATAGTTTTGTTTAGATTATGATTGTTCTTTATATGAGCACTTAGACACAAATTCTTTACTTGTAGTGGCCTGTGGGTTTAAATAACATTTTATTCATTTAGATGATGTTTGAGATCTCAAGTAATCTTAATGCTGTTTAGAATTTTTCTTGTCTGCTATTTTTCTAGATTCGAAGTGATTCCTCTCAAGTAGTAAGTGAAAGTGTGCCTCATATTCATGCAAAGGCAATGGAAATGAAGCAACTGTATAGAAAGATTGACAAACTGGAGGTATGTGTTTCTAGTGTCAGTATCACAGCCCTTTTTTACAGGACTACTTGGAAATAACCTTTGGGCTATTTTCTTTTTGATCCTGTAACATAAATATATTCACCCAATCCAAACAATTGAGCTCCAAAATTTGTGTAGAACTTCCCAGCTGGAAAGAAGTTTCCATGTCTACTCCTTTTCCTGTGTGCAGATGATCTTGTAGATTGGGCACATGGCCCCTCGCTGTTCTTAAAACTTAGTTTAAACTGTCACTTTTTTAAAAAAAAATCCTTGCTCCTGTAAATTTCAAATAAAAGAGGAGGAATGTGGCTTTGTAGCGTAAATCAGTGTATCCAGGCACACTAGGGGAAGAGCTTGCTATGCTGTCTTGGCATATACAGTGGTATCTCAGTTTTCAAACGTAATCAATTCCGGAAGACCGTTAAGAGCTCCAGAACGTTTGAAAATGGTAAACTCAATATGGAAGCCTCAAAATGGAAAACTCAATACGGAAGCCACGTGACATGTTTGACTTCCAAGGCACGTTCGAAAACCGAAGCATTTACTTCCAGGTTTGCTGCGTTTGAAAACTGAAATGTTTGTCAACGGAGACGTTCGAAAATCAAGATATCACAGTATAATCAGTCATCTTACATTGTAAAAATTATGACTCGCTCTTCAGATTTCAAAGGAGTTTAGAAGTTCAACATATAAGAAATCTTGGGATTCTTCATTTCTGTTCTGTTTCCCACCACCCAAAAAACCCTACTGTGCTTCCAATACTTTTTGAAATTATGTAGTTAGAACTCTTGACATAGGTAAGAACACTGATTCTCAAGGTTCTATTTTTTAAAAAACAACATGGATTATTCAACCATTGTGTAACATGTGTTAAACAGATGTTTTCCCACAATCTAATGCAGTTAAATGTGCTTTAAAATGCATTGATTTTCATGTACTAAGTCTAAGCTGGAATTTGGAATGTGGCTGTAGATCAGATGCCAATGGTTTCTGACATTTGTACAGAAAATTTGGTTTTTTATATGACCAGTAGAACTATTTGAGCAAAGAAATGTCCCTTTAATATTCTCCCATATTGCACCTGTTCATTGCTATTGATCTGTTGTTGTCTTTCAGGCCTTTGTAAAAATGGTTGGAAATAGTGTGTCAGGGATGGAAGAACAGATCACAAAGGCAGAATCAGACCTTGGAACGTTCCCAAATACTTTCAAAAAATTTCTACACACAATCAATGTGCCATCTTTCCTTAATGTAAGTTTTGTTCCTCAACTATGGAAATGCTTGCTATAATAATGTATTTGATATCAAATATCATAAGCTTTTGTTATGTTCAGATGTCAACTTACTAGATTAGTTTGTAAGCCCAGGAGAACAACTTTGGCAAATCTCCCCACTGTTGAGATGATTATGATGATGATTCATTAAGTAGAGGTGTGGTTGGTTGATCCTGACAGTCAACATATGGATGTGTGGATTTAGATACATAAAAGGGAATGAAACATAATGCAATCTAGATAACTTTCTTGGAGTGTTATATCCCTCACAGACATTTGCTTACAGCGTGCTTCTTCCCTTCAAGGGTTGCGGCCCACCCCCCACCCCACCCCTGCATTTATCTGAGATGGGAAATGGTTTGGGGGGGGGGACACAGGAGATTTGGAACATGCTATATGTGCCATGATTGCAAAATACTGTTTTATTAAATGTAACCCCTAAGTACTCAATTGTTAACAAAGGTATGCCCACAGTGGCCAACCTACCCCACCAACCAACAGAAAGATTCATACATGATTCACCTTGCTATCTCATATAAGTCCTCCACAGGTGAATAGAAGTTACTTGCTTCCATGAGAAATGAATGACAGTCAGCTCCATTCTTTCTCAGTTCCTTTTTGGATCTTGCCTGTTGTTTTTCCGGGCACGGTGACTCATAAATCTTTTGCCTTACAAGTTGCTATAAATTACAAGTGGGGAAGAGTACTGTTGCATTTGGAACCTGCTTGTGGGCTTCTAATCTAGTTTGGCCACTGTGGGAACAGAATACTACTAGCAGGGCTCCTTTTAAGCTACCACTAAAATTGTGGGAAATTCATGATTTATTTCTGTTTGTTCTGTTGTGAGCAAGTATTTTAACATACAGGTTTTAATTCCAGAAAACATCTTCCTCAAGGCAGAATCAAACAGTTTATGAACCTCCTGATCTCTTCAAGACAGAAGACTACTTTCCTTCCCTTGGTGAAGCACAGTATATGTGATTTAGCTTGACAATGACATTATTGACAAGAGAGTCTTATCTAAGTGAGTTCAGTGCTGATCTTAGGTAGTTGCAATTCTTTGGAAATTATGTCCTGCTGCTTCCCATGTGTCCCAGGCCCTCTTCAAACATATTTCAGCTTAGTTTTGTATAGAATATACTGTTTTTCCAGTCTTCCAACAAGGTGAACTATACACTCATGTTTGGCAGCTAACCTTCTAAGTAACCCACTTTGAAGGCAGGGAGAGGGAGATGGGGTTGGGTGGAGGCAAGCACACTCTCATGCCATATAGACATAAGCAGTCCTTCCCCCTCCCTGATTTTATGTGTAGGAAAGAGGGTAAGTGTGTGCAGAATGGGCTTCCTTATGATCAGCTACCTACCAAACACCTTTTTTACCTTTCCAGGCTAGAGAGTGTCAGGGAAGGCAAGTGGGGAAGTAACACGTAAGTTAATACCTTCTTTTCTTACACCTGCCCCCTAAGGATGCCATAAACACACACCTGCCTTTTTTACTTGTCAACATTGAAAGGCTAGGTAGAAGCAGGTATACTTTTCTATGTGTTCCTTAGATCTACAGCCCCTTCTTTGGGCCCAAAATGAATTGTGGGGAAATGGAAGTGGCCAAGCAATAGAACTCATTTTTGTCTTCCTCTGCCCAGGAGTAGACTGGCATATGGGCAACCAGTTGCCATACTCTAGTAATATTTTGTTGGCTATTCTCATTTCAGAAATTGGAATAAAAAAATGTATAAATACCCATCTGCAGTTAAGAGATTAAGAGGGGAGAAAACAGGAAATGTATGCTTTTGCATCTCACATTTTTTATTTCTGCTGCTAGTATTAACCCACATACCACAAGGATATTTAAAAAAAAAATATTCTGTGGTACTTTTAAGTGCAATAAGGACCAAAACTATACATTCATGCCCTTTTAATGAATGTATCTGGATTCAGTTCAATGTATTGGGTGGAAATGCACTGTTTAAACAAGGAGAGGCAAAAGCTGCAGTCAAGTCAAACAGCTATAGGTGCTGCCTACTGCAATTCTGGGGAACTGTTGTTGACAAAGCCCTTTTTGATGAATACCTTAAAACATTTGTATATAAAATGCCAAAAGCAGTGGCCAAAGCTCTTATAACTTAAAATCTAATTAAAGTTTAAATAAGATTCCTTAGCGTATGACGTTTTTATTTTTAAACTATAAATATGTAAGGTTGCACTCATAAGCCCACTTGTTTGGGATTATGGCCAATGAATTCATCAAGATCATACTCTCTAATATAGTGTTATGGCATGCCATCCCCCCACCCCAATGGCAGCCTGTTAACTCTCAAAATTTAAACTGTGTGCACTGGTTAAAAAAGACTGGCAACCCCTCATCTATATAAGTCAACTCTCACATTGTTACAGAAACTAGGATGTATTTTTATTAAAAGAGGATTATGGAATTTGGACTTTTCCTCTAGCAGTGAAACTATTTTCAATGCTGCTATATTGAGAAACCTAGCCAAAGGCTTTTGCAAGCACAAATACTTTCTGCACCCTCTTGATAATCAATTCTTCACTACTGTACAGGGGATACTGGTGGGGAGATAGAATGTGGTTCTTTTCGGGATAGTAGTTCTTAATTATGTATTATAATCTCACCCAAACATGAGATGACTAACATAACTCTACAGAATCAAAGGGTGCACAGAATGTATTCAGCAGAATGCAGTGGCAAACAAAGCTTTTTCTTAATTCTCTTTCAGTCTGAGTGGGCTGCTACACGATTAAATGGAACCATGTTTCATGTAAAAGACTACCTGTCAGGAAAGAGGATCCAACCTAAGTGTCTCACTAATATACACAGCCTGCATAGGCAATGCCCCTCACCAGTGCATATCCAAACACCCAACACACCTGTGGCCTGAAGTAGTGCTGCCAGGGAGTTTTACAGCTCAAGCCTGCCTACAGGGTCTAAGACACAGTATACAGGAAACAAAGAGTTCTCAAAGGGCTGCTTGCTTGAATGCTGCTTCATTACGTCACTTTAAAAACTTCTATACACATCTAAAATTGAAAACTTGGGTTTATTTGAAGTCAACGGATCAATAGCTCTAACATGTAACAGACCAGGCTCTCTCCTACTGTAAGGAGCAGCTCAAGCTTTATGTGCTCTTCTCACTCCTTCATAATCCTTGGCGTCTAGAAAAATTAAGAGGAGCTGTTCACGAAAGCACCGCTAATGCACCTCTATTCACTTCCATTCTTGGCAGATCATACATGCGCTGTAGTGAGAGCCAAGCATAATAATTAGCACTGTCATATAATGTATCCTGCAACTTAAAATAAGCTCACATATTAACTTTGGCCAAGTTGAAATTCAGCCTAGTTGGTCGGCACTGAACACAGATATTTGCACTTCAGTCAGTTTTGATTTATAGGTCGTCATTTCCCAAACCAAAGTTGATTTTTCCTTAACGTCTGCAGTGATTTTTGTTTTGTACTTACTGCCAGCATCTGGGTTTCAGGTAAAAGCAGGTTGCTTTTGCCACTACTTTTACCTCCTAGTTTTTTTCCCACAAAATGGCAGAGGGAGGCACTATTCCACATTCTCTGGGCATTCTCACATGAATGGATGAAGGTCAAAGTTAAAACAGTAGAAGAAGTAGTAATCACCACTACTTCAGCTCACCCCTGAATCCATTTCTTTCACCAAGTTCTGGCATATACATAAGAATCAATGCTGAAACAAAAGTAAATAATCTACCTGTGCCTACAGGACCCCCATTGCAGAATTTATTTATTTTTTGCACTGGCATTATTCACTGTCAGACGAGATTGTATTAAAGAATAGAACCAAACCAAAAAGCCCTCTGAACAATTTTCTGACATTTATAGAAACTGAACAGCCTATAATGCAACTGCTTAAATTGCACAGTTATTTACATGCAGTTTCACCTTAACAAAAATTCTCTTGCCATAAAAGACACGTTAGTAACTAGAAAACAATGTCAAGTCAGCACACCAAATATATCATTTTCTTTTCTTGATGCTAAAGTAATAAGGTGTCCTAGTCAAGCTGAACAGAATGTTAAATGTTGGTGGTTAAAACAATAGTATTCTGTAGAGATATCAGAACATACATTGCTGAAAAGAAAGAGACAAGAGAAGCAATAAAACCTGCCCCTGTTCTCAGGCCTATTTGTTTTTAAAGAGTACTCTGCATGTTCAATCTCTTGCCTAACTTTAGACAAGGTTGTCATCTGGGTGATGCAGGAAATAATTCAGCTACTGTAATGATAAGCAAGAGCTTTCAATAAACATTGATTCAAATGCAGTGAGAAACTTGAATAAACTCAGGGCCTGCACTAGGCTAGTGTTGCTGAAGTCTTTGATCCCTTGCCCCAAACAAAAGTGGCTTGGGATTATTTGCTAACATAGAGCAGAGCAGCCAGTGAAAAGCCTTCATAAAGTGTACATAGCCAAGTGCTGCCTGGAACAGTATGCTATGTCATCAGAGCTCCCAGCAAGCAATAGAGCCATATGAAAAGATCCCTAGGTTGTCATTATAGCTCAATATCAAATGGACAGCTCCTCTCTCTTATTTATTCCAAAATGCAAATCAAAGATTATTTAACCAAAGTTTTAACATCAGGGGAGAGAAGTTGCCAATTTTTATGTAAGCCTTCATAGTTTCTTATTGTAAAACAAATAGTTTAGAAAACAGTGCTTGCAAATCCTTGGCTTACATGTTTCATAACTAAAGACAGCAACTGCTACTTTTCAATTAATCAAAGTTTCTGCATTTGTTATAGCTGTCACTGGTAAATCGGTTGTTAATTTGGAGAGCAATCTGAAGATTAGGTTACAAGTTAACCATATTAATTTTAAAGACAGGGGAGGTGCTTTTTTAAATTATGGCCCTCCTAATAGTTTTATTATTTTATCAAACATATACACTTTTAGAAACAATTTGTACTTTTAAAAAAAAAGCCAGGAAAATTGTTACACAATTGTATAAAAACCATAGGCAGAGAAAACTACCCCATGAACAGCAAAAAAGAACAAAACAAAAACCCAGAGCCTCAGGTATACTATACTGTACCCTACTGCCACAAAGAACACACAGCCCAAATGAAAGAGGCACTGCGTACTAATCTTTTAATAATCACAAGAAACTAAATCAGTGAGACAATTCAAAGAATCATCGAGTTGGAAGGACGCCGAGGGTCGAGTCCAACCCCCTGCAATGCAGGAATCTGAACTAAAGCATCCATATCAGATGCCTGAATATGCAATCTTGATTGCCTTATGAGAGTTTTTTTTAAAAAAAAAATTACACATCTTCTGATTCACATTTTAAATTCAAACTGTGCTTCACATTTTTAAGTTCAGACATATTGAATCCCAAAAGCACAGAAGGCTTAAGCTTTTTTATTGCCCTAAGGCAGGTATGTCTCTTTCTCCCAAAGAATGATGCAATGTCAACTTTCCAAGCACACAGACTGGATGACAGTAACTCTAACTCCTTTTTAGAGGGATACGGCTTCTTGTGAAAATAATCTATAAGAAACAGTTTCTGAACTTCATTTGAGCACTGTTGGAATGGCTTTGGATTTAATGCTAAAATGTGAAGATTCTCAACGGAGGGCTGGCCCTTAGTTTCAGACTTATGATCAGTCTTTTGTCTCTTGGAAGGCACAAAAGTCATTTCCTTAGCTGGAACTTGGGCTGTGCCACTGTCTATAATCAGGAATGGCTGGTCATCATTCATTTGGTCCTCTGCAACAGAATAAAGGTGATCAGATAGTTTCCTCTTTGTTGAGAGAGAAGGATCATCATGATTTTCACCATTCACAAGTGCCAGATCTTTCTTCTCGTCGAGTTCAAGCTCCATCTTCACAGCTGGGGTGCTGTCTTTGGGAGCGCTCCGGCAGCGAAGCAGATGCACAGCAATAGCAGTCAGAGTCATGTTGCCAGTATATACACCACAGCAGTGGATACATTTGAAAGCTGGGGTCTTTAAAATGGTGTGCACAGTTGGCATGATATGGTGCCTGTCCTTCAAATGGAACTCGTAGGCTTCTAGGCTAGTGAAAACACCGTAACAAAAAGGGCAAGTTGATACTTTCTTATTGCCATTATTCATATCAGCAGTCTCATGTTGCAGCTTCATGTACAGAGGAATAAGTGTCCTTGAATTTACCCCAGCAAGTAATGCTAGGTATACTTCTTTTTCACAAAGTTCTTCTTTTACAGTTATGTTGAAGTCAAAGTGAGGAAACACCAGGTCACCTTCCGAATCACTCTCAAGTTGAAAACCTTTGTCATCATAATCTGCATGTAGTTTCTTCTTCCCCTTATGTACAGTTTTAGTATGATCCACAAGGCATTTTAGGTCGTGAAAAGTACTGGTGCAAAACAGGCAAGCTAATCCATGTATGAAAATATGTTCTATAAGCTCTGCCTGAGAGAGAAAACATTTACAAGAAAAACACCTGACTGTCTTATCTTTTAGCCATCTCAGAAAAGGTGCACAGGCTGCAACTTTGTCTGTATCAAGCTTGCCCGTCTTCCCTGAACTGCATTTGTGAGCCACTTGCATGTGCACCTGATAGACGTTTGATGGGAAAAGCTCACTGCAAACAGGGCAAGTCTTCCACTGCTTGGCCTGTTTAAGGGCTAGGCTCATTGCAGAGGCAGAGACAGAAGTCTTGGCAAGGGTATTCGTGGAAGAAGTTACTACTTCAGAGGAAGGCACAGTAGCTGGAGCCTGAGACTGCTGAGTAACTGTACTAGATGGCATCAGCTGAACAGGCATCTGAGGAGGTGGAGCTGTTGTCACCCCTCCACCCGCTGGCACAGGCAAAGCTACTGAAACGGGGGCAAGGGTATACGTAGGTATCCCATTAACTTGTCTGCCAGTTGGAATTAACTGTCGAAGGATAGGTCCCGCAGTCAGTAAAGTAGCATTCTGAGAAACTCCAGGTCTGACAGACGGGTTTACAGGAAGTACTCCTGGTGCAACAGGCTGATTGAACTGGAGAATCCCAGGTCCAACTGACTGGTTTACAGGAAGAACTCCAGGTGCAACAGGATGATTAAACTGAAGAACCCCTGGTGGGATCGCCTGGGTGACTGGAAGGACCCCAGGACCACTGGGCTGGTTCAAGCTACCAACAGGTCGGTTTACAGCAAGGACGCCAGGTGAAGAAGGCCTGTTTACAGGAACAGAGCTAGCCGCAATGGGTCTGTTCAGAGAACCAGCAGGCTGAGTTACAGGGAGAGACCCCGGCAAAACTGGACTGCCAACGGCCCTAACAGATTGATTAGCAGGAAGCAGGGTAGGCCGGACAGGGCGAGTGAATGAAAGGACTCCTGGAGGAACAGTTCGACTTATGCTCCCAGGAGGCTGGTTTAGGCAGAGAATGTCAGGTCTCACTGGCTGCTTCACAGGAAGTCGATGAGAAACAAAGACTGGATGAGGAACTGCAGGCCGAAGAGTCACATTGTTCGGACCTGCTTGGCTAGGCAGTAGTGTATGACATGACTGGGCAACTGAAGCTGACGATGATGGATGTGTCAGGCTACTGGAGGCACTTGGTCCAACTGTGTTTGGGACTGCTTTTGTTGGCACCACATTCTGATTCTGATTCATTGATGGAAGTGAAAGTTGGATACATGTAGGAGAAGGTGAACCCACTGAAGCAGTGGTAGGTATCAGCGATGGTGTGGCTCCAACTGTGGAAGGCTTGGGTGCAATACTGACGATATGCTGTGACTTTGCTTGTCCTGATTTTTTAGGCTGCACTGAAATTATAGGTCTCAATATATTCTCCAGGTCTTTGTGTACTTCAGATGTCAGGACATGGTATATTAAAGAATCCCGACTGTTTGCAAAAGCATTGCACTTTTTACAGTAGTGATCAGTAAAATTCTCTTCACTTTCATCAGGCCTCTCCTCAAAGTATGTGCTTATTAGGCTTTGGAAATGGGTTACCAATACATGTTTCTTCGTATTATAGTATAATGTGTCTGTAAACTGACATTTCTGGCATATGAAGTTTACTGCATCACTCCGGAATTGTCTCATGCCACCACTCACATTATAGTTTTGAATTTTTTTCTTAGAGTGAAATATACGAAGGTGTTTCCCCACTACTTTGGAATGAGAAGCAAATGCACATTCTGGGCAAGGAACAACTAATTCTTGGTCAACTTCATCTTCATGGTAACGATTCAAGTGGTTTTTGAAAGAAGAAAGAAATTTTGATGAGAATTTGCAGAGGCTACAGCAGTACGGATTTGTTCTGTATCTCTGAAAAACAAGAAAAAGGGGCAGTTACTTCAACTGGCATCTACAAAAGGCATATTTATGTTGATTGCCCAATAAAAATACCAAAGTCCTGAAAGCCACTATACTAATTTCAGTCAACATAAAAGTTTCTTCAGGCGATCAAAACTTTCCACATCTGAGAGCATTAACAAAAGGCCAACATCTTATGCATTTATATGAACACAACTTTCTCATCACTAATATGCTTGCATAACAACACAAACTGTATGCAGAACAAGCAAAATGATGTAGATGTTTTATGTTGCTGTGCTGGCAACATAACCCCATCCCATAGCCCCATTCAAAAACTGGGTGAAAATTTGGATTCTAGCCAACACAGAAAACAATGTGGGAAAGCTACTGCTTGGTGATCAGTTAGTCACCAGGAAACAATAATACAGTTTCTTTACTCTTTGAGATCATCATTTTCAAGACCATCATTTTCTTTTCATCTTCTAATCAGTCATTATAATAGCATCCTAAAAAAATAAATAATACACCAAGTTCCATGTGAACTTAAGAAAAGCATGCACACCTCTTGCTATATTGCAATCAGCTTCTAAGATCGATAGCCATCTAAGAAACAGTTTGCATTGCACAGTTGATCCCATGCTGTATCACAAAGGCTAAAATAAATCCACTAGGTATTTACAAACCAGTGGCCTCAAACAGCATTCTGAAAACTGTAATGAATAAACATACCCTTCTTCTGGTCACAGACTCCCAAAGAGACACATCACTCCACGAAGTGTTGCAGAAATATTTTTCTCCTGGGTCAAAACTTTTCAGGGTCTACGAAAAAACAAAGATTTCTAAAACAGCATGCAACTAAAAGAAAACCCTATTTTATACAATTCTAAGTCAATAAGATTATGTTGGATATAAACTGCAGGCTGTATCCAATGCTTCTGCTCCATTCACTCACAACACCTCCCTTGCACAACAGGACTCCCCCCTGCCCTGCAGTCCCAAAACACCAGCAAAAACTGCTCCAGAGAGTTGGGGGACCCTCTGAAGCAGATTTTAGGGGCTAGTGAGTAGAGGCGGCACAAGCACAGCTCTACTCACACAATACTGGATACAACCTCAAAATTAAAATTGCAATTTGAAAAATATATATGCTATGTCGCCTTTTTCCAATAATGGATTTCAAAGTGTGGTAAAGTTGGTGAGCTTATCAGATCTTAAGGCTTCCCCACACTACTTGCTTCTGTGTGGGTAATCTACAGATGACACTGAGCGTGGAAGGTATTAACCCAAGCTATAGAGTCTCACAGCTAGAGTTTTCTTTGCAGCTTGTCTCCCCTGCCTTTCCAACTTTGTTCAGATTTCAAGTTTAATCTATTTCAAGTGTAGTTTATGCAATTTGAAAGTTTTAAATATTTGCAATTAATTGGGCTAGACTTTTAAAATGCACAATTTCTGGTGTATCTGAACAAGCTTTGCTTGTCAAGAAACTATAGTCATATCTCTGAAGTTAAAGTTCTGTGTGTTTGATGTAATGAAGTGCCCTGATGGAATGTGTGTTTGTGACTGACCTTGATTTCATGTTTTAAAAAAAAAAAAACTTAAAAATGTCAGGAAAAAGCAGCAATGCAAAATCCAGCTGCAGGTGGCTGGAAAGCAAAACAGGATGTTGTTGTCTGGAACTGTACTGGTGGGGAAAAGGGGCAGTCTATTCTTTGTACTGAGCACCGGATGTTAGCTCAGAGTGTCATCTGACCTGTACTGGAAGTACAGGGTGGAGTTGTGACTCTACTGCCGGAGTCTGGAGAGTACAGACACGTTTTCTCTGTACTGCTGAATGACAGGAATAAAGACATGTAAATAGGACTCCTGTCTGTCTTTCTTCCCCTCCCTGGGGGAGTGCAGGGAGGGAGAAGGAGGAGGGTGTGTTCTCCTCACTTTTGAGGAGGATCGCCGATTTACGACCTTGCCTGCCGGGAGACGCAGACGGGAAGGTCAACAAGGATCCCAGCCGAATGCCTGGAGTGAGGCCAGTTACCTCTGACTGCGGCTGGAATCCTGACAAAAAACCCCTATGCATAATCTTTAATAAACCAGTGAGCTTCAAAGGCAACCTAGCCAGATGGATGGGGTATAAATAATAGTAATATGAAAATGAACAACAACTTGGGGGAACTTCAATTTTTCCTAAAAGAGCAAACAATATTTTGCTCATCTGCTTGGCGCAAACTTTTAAGACTATCAACTTCTGTAAACAAAAAAACAGGATATAGTGACAAATCATGGCAACAATGCATGGAAGGGTAGGTTTTCACTTCATAGTAATGAACTAGCCAGTAACTAGGGGTGGAGCAACAGCAATATGTGCGTGATACCACAACAAAGCCAGGCACAGCTATCTGAATTGCTATACACATTTACAATGTGGCCCCGTTAGCTACATGTTAACTTAGTCATCTGTATTCACACTGTGTGTATGTTGTTTCCAGACTCTACAACATCGCTACCAGCTTCTGCTGCTTTTACACAGCAAAAAATACAATTCTATTCTTGCTTTACTTTCCCCTCAGTCTTTCCAAAATTCAGAAAACCATTAAAATATTATTTATCATGCACAACAAATAGTCAAAGCAAAACAATGACTAATACTCCTGCACAAATTCACCAGAAACTCATGCCAACCTCCTGTTAAGGGGTTAGTTTTATTAGTGAGGAAAGAGCTTTCTCATTGCTGAGATGCACCTGGCTAAATCTGGTGACTTCCCTATTAGTGTTACTGGGTAGATTGAACTTTGTGTATGAAAGAGCTCAGATTACAGCACTGGTCATGGGTCGTTGGTTGTGGTCATTATCAGGAAGGAGTGGATCCTTGTGTAATTGTGGAGTTACCTGAACACTTTGAGAAGAGGTTGTCTGAGAAGACTTGGAGAATTGCCAGACTTCGGGACCAGAGGATTTTAAGTTGTTGCAGGAATAACTGCAAGTTGGCTTGTGTGTGGACTTTGTTAAGCAAGGACTTTAAAGTACAGAAACCCCTCTGGTACCAGAAGGAGAGAAGCCTACATGTAACCTGTATATAGTGTGTAAATATGTAGTGTGTGTTTTGTGTGTGCCAAGTAAAACAACTGGTTCATAGCATGCACACCGATAGCAAAATATATAGGTGTTGAAGATAAACATACACTCCAACAGCTCCCCAGCAGCCACCAAGACAAAATTATCTGAGCAACTAGTCCTTTATCCAGAAGGAAGCCTAGTCAAATCTCTGCTACCAGTTCCACAAAGACACACTTCCTCTTTCCCATTCTTTTCTCACAATAAAGGAGGAAGCAGGAATGCCCAGTCGTTTTAACTGATGTGCATTCCCACTCCAAGTGAGAGTAGGTTGACTGTATTTGAAGTAATCCTGTTTTTAAAATCTTATGTTTTGAGCTTCACAGCCTCAGATTAATGTAACCAATGCCAATTTGCTTGAATCTGTAAGCTAAACAAAGATCTCTCATTCCATTCATATTTTCATGTGACCTATCATAGTTGGTCTTTTTTCTAGCTTTACAGGTGTTGAAGGAGTTGTGTATTCTGTAAATACTGTTTCTTGACAAGCGAAACTAGTATATTAGTACTTCCTACTTCTGTGCAAGGGACGCGGGTGGCGCTGTGGGCTAAAGCCTCAGCGCCTAGGGCTTGCCGATCGAAAGGTCGGCGGTTCGAATCCCCGCGGCGGGGTGCGCTCCCGCTGCTCGGTCCCAGCGCCTGCCAACCTAGCAGTTTGAAAGCACCTCCGGGTGCAAGTAGATAAATAGGTACCGCTTACCAGCGGGAAGGTAAACGGCGTTCCGTGTGCTGCGCTGGCTCGCCAGATGCAGCTTGTCACGCTGGCCACGTGACCCGGAAGTGTCTCCGGACAGCGCTGGCCCCCGGCCAATAGATGTGAGATGGGCGCACAAACCCCAGAGTCTGTCAAGACTGGCCCGTTCGGGCAGGGGTACCTTTACCTTACTTCTGTGCAAACCAAAGCTTTCACTTACTTCTATGTTTATTTTAAGAAAAATAGACACATGAAATATATCAAGTCATGTTTCATAGGATGTAATCTAAGAGTCATTCTAAATGAAACACGAAAAAATGTATTAAATAAATAAATAACTGAAGAGTTCCAATCTGCAAACCTGTCTCTTAAAAAAGAGTCAATATGCATGCTACAAGTAAATCCCCAAATTGAATCTTATAAAAAGACAGTTGAAGACCTATGATCACTCACACAGTGACTTACAGAGGATATCATGATGTTTTACTCATGGACAATTGTACTGGAACTGGTTTTCCACTCCTCTTTTTCAAGCAATATTTCCACACTTATAAGACTCATGAGCTCACTTAAGAAGAATGACAATAGAGAACTATAAGGGTCTTACCTGAAGTAACTCCTGGCAGCTGTCGAGCCCAATATCCTTTAGAATACCCTTTACTTTCTTCCGAGCCTTCCTTATATTATCAAGATTTTGCACAGGAATTTGAAGCATGTTGAATTTTGCCTAGAAAACAAGGTGACACAACATATATACATCATTTTGTTAAATATAATATTTCAAATTATGCTTATGCAATTAGAAAATTCAAATTAATCTCACTTTCATTACTGAGTATTTTAACAAATGAGTATATCTGTAGATTTTACACTTTCTGTGGCAGACAACAAATAATACATATGCAGCTATATTTATCACAGGAAGGTTGCAATTCCTGTACACACTTCCCTGGGAGTAAGTGCCACTGAACACAATAAAAATACAGTAGCACTACCTGTACGCGGGATGGATTTTACTAGTCAGTAAGGCTTGATTTAAATCTTTTTTTACAGAAAGACTCATTTTTGCTGGTATAATCTTAATATTTACAACCAGATGAAGGTTTCATTTTTGGAATAATAAATTTTCAGAGTAGTTTTTACAGATATCCAAAATTACTGATTTGGTTTATACTAACAGAAAAACAAAGACAGGTTATGAAATTATTGTTTATATTTGGACAGCTTTTCTGCTGTACTTTATTGGAAGGAGATAAAAATATTTCCTTAATAACAATTTAAACAATTTATTTAACTAAAACAATAACATTATTGTATATGTATCCATGTTTGTTAACTGATGTGGTTAAACGATTTTTTTTAACAAAAAACCAGACTGATGATGAAAAACTTAAAACAAATCCTGATTTCCTGATGAATAGCCTTTAAACTATAATGTAACTTAAACAGCAAACTATCTTTAGAAAGCTTTTTCCTCCAAAAGCATTTTATTTTAAAAATCCGATTTAAATCAAAGAAATCTGATTTAAATAAAAAGTCCGATTTAAATAATAAAAAATCCCTGTTTTTTTTTTAAAAAAATCATTGATTTTTATCCACCCTGCCTGTACATGGATGCTACTGCTCAAGTTCTTTATTGCTGAAGAGGTGCAATTCTTCTGTTCAAACATTAGTAAGAGAAGCCAAAGATAAAATTGCAAGTGGAGACCACCACAAAACTTCAGTATTTTCCTTCCAGCATCTATTTGTCTGAAGAAGTTGCTCAAAGTACTAAGTTACTGAAATGTAAGTAGTAATCTGTATTAAGAGTTTAGAAGCCAAACTCAAGGTGTGAATTTCAGATACACACTTCTTTAGTTTGATTGCTATACACTGCCAAGTGATATGTCACAATACTAGCTGACAAAAATAGCTACATCTTTCAAGATATATGATGTGCATGCTACGCAATACCACCACCAAACAATCCATAGGGCAAACACAGTTACAGCCAGAAAGCCATACTACCTCACTACCAACTGTGTTCCCTAATAGGTATATACAATCTTCCAAGCCAACTGCTACTTGCAAGAGCAAAATCATACCAGGTCCTCAGTGGGGACCACCCCCCCATTCACCCCTAGCTTTGAAAACATACTATGGTAAGTATCACATGCACTTCCAAGTTTCTACCTATTCAAGAGATATGTTAAGAGATGTTAAGATTTTGGGGGATACCTAGTAATATGATCCCAAGATGCAGAACATTCAAAATGCTATGACAAGGTCATTCGTCTGTTTATAAGAGTACAGTGGAACCTTGGTTCTCAAACTTAATCCGTTCCAGAAGTCCATTCGACTCCCAAAACCCTTCAAAAACCAAGGTGTGGCTTCCAATTAGCTGCAGGAGCTTCCTGCACTCAAGTGGAAGCCGTGTCGGACATTTGGCTTACGAAAAACGTTCAAAAACCGGAACACTTATTTCCGGGTTTTCAGTGTTCGGGAGCCAAATTGAACGAGTACCAAGGTGTTCGAAAACCAAGGTACGACTGTGTACCAGAATGTAATTACCTGATGCAAAACTGAAAGCAACAGAAACTGCTATACCTCCGAGACTGTAAGCACGGGCTGAGACACTTTTCAGTTGGCAAGTAAAAAATAATACCATCAATTGACTACAATAAAATATTCCATGAAGAATGTTCTTTTGTATGTGGTGACTTCTAAAAACTGATAAGGGTGTCATTTGAAAGCTTGGTATTAAGAGGTTTTTTTATATGGATGTTTCAAGCACTTCTTTTTCCAAAGAACAGAGATTGTTCAAGGATGCATTTGTAGTAGCTGCATTAAATATTCCAACCAGAATGACATCTAGTGTCTAACCATCTTCTCTAACTCAATGTGATGGGCATGGTAACTTACTTCCTGTATAATAAAGCCAGCCTATGATTCTTCTCCCATAACTGCTTGCCTTTAACCTTGTAACTTCCAATTTATTGTACACAAATAAGATATAACCACCTTGTATTGAATTACTCATCATGGGTGACCAGGAATTCCATGCAGGCACATTCATGGAACTTCATCCAGGTGAGGGAACAGGCTGGTGGAGGGGTACAAATCACTGTGTGCCTCTTCTGTCAGCTCATACGTCTTCTATGCTAGGAAACAAAGTACCTTCCTCCTAGGCTAGCATGGAAATGCAAGAGGATCAGAGAAATTGCTCTGTCCATGCTCCATCAGCACACTCAGCTTCCACAACATCTGTGGTGTGAAGGAAGCAAAGTCCCTTCCTTCCTGACCAGTACAGCAATGAAGCTAAAATATCCACAGTCCAATGAGGAACCCATGAATTGCTCCAATTCTTTTTAAAAAGCCATTGCCACATCTTAATTTTAAAAACTTACATCCTATGCTTCCATCGCAGTCACAACAGTGTGGCAGTGAATTCTGTAAGATGTTGCCTTAATTATTTACTGTTCTACCCTCAGCCTAGTACCAATCAATTTCATCAGGTGACTCCAAGTTCAATTTTCCCCACCATTTCTAATTTTATAAGCTATCAATGTTCAGGTTTTTCATATTTTTGTTCAGTGCCAGCCACAAGTTATTCATTATTCAGCTAACACATTTTTTGCAAAGGCCATATCGCGGCATAACCAGAGGATGAAATGCACATACAAACAGAAGACTGCAATGCTAAATAGCCAGTGTGGTAGGATTCCAGCAGGTGGAAGAAGCAGGCAAAGTTTCCAGTGCAACTGGATGCAACCAAAGCTTTCAAAACATATCCAGCACCATGCATATACTTCTTACCTTTCCATCCCCTGAGCATGCTGTGGCTACTTAGAACTGTTGTCTAAGAGAACAACACATTGCACTGGTACGCAAGTAACTGCCATGCATAAGCTTGTTAACTGTGCTATGCACAGCTGCTTACTTAGCCAGTGTGGTGCAGTGGTTAAGAGTGGTAGACTCCTAATCTGGTGAACCGCTCCTCCACATGCAGCTGCTGGGTGACCTTGGGCCAGTCACACTTCTCCGAAGTCTCTCAGCCCCACTCACCTCACAGAGTGTTTGTTGTGGGGGAGGAAGGGAAAGGAGAAAGCTGCTTTGAGACTCCTTCGGGTAGTGATAAAGCGGGATATCAAATCCAAACTCTTCTTAGCAGTATCAGAAGTATCAGACTGGAGCTGACAAAAGTCAAAGCAAGGAACTTTCCCACAGTGCAGCCCACCACATACATGCCTGCTCTCCATCTTGAACCATGTGCCAGGCTCCTCTTGAACTCTGTTCCTGGGATACATGCTTGCTGCCTGAGCTTTCATAGGTAAGGAGACAAAAGTGTCTATGTTTGGCCTGGGAGCACTGAGATGGAAGGTAAGCTGCGCCTACTGGAACAAAGAACTTTCTCCTTCTTTGTTTCTCTTGTCTGCATTTATTTGGAAAGCGTGTGAGACAAAGTCATGAGACAAAGATCTCACCTTCTTCTGACTCAGGGTCTTGCCTCTGATGTAGCCCTCTAAAACTGTGGACCCCTGAGCACATAGAGGGGAAAGCCCACCATAAATCTACATCTTCAGCTGCTTCAGGATCAGATCTCTATAGAGCTTGTATGCAAGACCTGGACTGGAGCTGCTCCTGACCCTAGTGAACTGGAAAACGTAATTCCTGGACTGGACTGCTCCACTTTATACATGATACATAATTTGGTTTGCTCACCACTTTCTCATGTGAGAATAATGTTTTGCATAACAACATAGTCAACATGAGACAGAAAATATTCCAGTGCTTTATTTTTCCATGAAAAATGTTCTGCTTCATAGGCTCAATGGTAACAGTTACCCCTTAAAATATGTTAGGCAAGCAAAGTTTTTAACCATTGTTTACTATATATATATATATAAAATAAATAAGCATACTAAATTAGAACTCTCTAGTAAATCAGAAAAGAAATTCCATGGAAACTAAAAATATTCCAATACAAATTCCACTATGTTAATTAGCCTAATTTGCATTGGAAGAAATTCCATTCCAAAACTTTCCAGAAAATTTACATCACTGAATGTTAAGGGCCAAAGAGCTGACAGAGATAAATGACATAAGTTTGAGCAGCAGTGGAGTTACAAGACCAAGACCAAAACCAAAAGAACCATAAGGAAATTTTACATTTACATCAGTGCACAGGAGAGAACTTCACTTCACTCAAAGCCTTCCCTTGGCTACAATTCCAATTGCTGAAACGATAATCTGTCATAGAACATGAATGGTGTTTTGACTCTTAAGCAGCAAAATTCCAGCCATGGCAGATCTCTCCTGCTCTTCCTTGTTTCAAGATCATGATCTGAAGAACAATTCTGTGCACAACTACATTTGAAAGCCTCTCCAGTTTGATCTTAAAATGTGAAGATGCATTAAACATTTTTTTAAAAACTAATATAAGGCAATCAAGATTGTATATTCAAGCCATCTGTCATGGATGCTTTAGCTAAGATTTCTGCATTGCAGGGGGTTGGACCATATGACCCACAGTCTTTCCAACTCTACAATTCTATCATTAACCTGCCATCATTCAGCATGTCTACTCTGGACTAAACACTCAGGCCAAGACAGCCATGACAACACTGCTGACTAGGAGAGGCAACAAACACACTAAGTTTTCTTTAAAAGGCTACATTGATACACCTGCCTGCAGAAATACCAAGTTTCCACATAGAATTTATGAGCTCCTGAAGCGTTTACTACATCAGCTGAAGAGAAGGGCAGAGGCTGGAGAAATAACTTTTGAGTTGAATGGTGTCCTTTTCCCATCCTCAGCACCCCCCTGGGAAATTCACCAAACCTACTGCACCTGGAGCCAGGTGTGGTAATAGGTAAAGGTAAAGGGAACCCTGACCATTAGGTCCAGTCGTGGCCGACTCTGGGGTTGCGGCGCTCATCTCGCTTTACTGACCGAGGGAGCCGGCGTACAGCTTCCGGGTCATGTGGCCAGCATGACTAAGCCGCTTCTGGCGAAACAGAGCAGTGCAAGGAAACGCCATTTACCTTCCTGCCGGAGCAGTACCTATTTATCTACTTGCATTTTGACGTGCTTTCGAACTGCTAGGCTGGCAGGAGCCCACCTTGATACCTGCCAATAAATGCAAGCCCTGCCCAAGAGACAATAAAGAAGCTGCAGGAGAAAGGGCAGAGGCTGGAGAAGGAACTGTGAATGGAGGGGTGGCTTATTTGTATCAGCAATTATTTTTTAACTGTATTTCTGTAAACTGTTAATTGCATTAATGCAATTATTTGTTAAATGTATTTCTGTATTATTTATTGTTCGTTGCTGTTTCAGTTTACAGTATTTCATTTGAGAGATTTTTTTAATATATTAAGCTGCATATAAATGGAGTAAAGAAAAAAAATAGTGCTTTTTGTAAGAAGATAAAGAGGACAAAATCACTGAAACAAAATGTGTCTGAGCTGCAAAGTGTTACCTCTCTCATTTTCCTTCTCACTTGTATGTGAGCACAGGACTTCTTCCCTCTTCTCTTGTACTGTCTCCTCTGCACCTTTGGTTATCCTGTCTTTCCTGATGATCTCCCTTTCTTAATCTAACTGTGGGCCAGGAACACATTTGCAAGGGAGTCAAGTTCAAGCCTTTACAAGCCTAAAATGTCAGATTTCTCCAGCTGCCGTATGGTTAGCCACTATGACCAAAGAGAGGCATGCACTTCTAAGGTCATACAGACACATGACTTTGTGAAAAAGGTTCTGGATTCCAGTTCTCAGTGGAATATGAGTTATCTCACAGCCTCTTCCATTTGTGCATGGAAATACAGATCACTTGCTGGAAACAGACCAATCACACATACAGTACCACAGTGACTATTAAATGCAAGATCCTAAAATGTGCAACGCTATCAACCGACCCTCAAGTGTTGGGACCAGAAAAGTACCACACTAGCCAGCCACCACTCTATAAACAGCCTCGACAGCTTGCTCCAGTCCATCTCTGTAACTCAAACCCCGTTAATGCACTTCCTAAAAAAATCACAACCTTAAGCAACCGGTTTAGTATTCAAAAATTATTTTTTTATTTTTAAAAATGGGCCTAGCTTTGGCCACCCCCCAACGAAGCAGTCGAGAGTTTACAGGCTTCCTGAAATCATTGATGTTTCACATGAAGGAGAACGGCAGAGCTGGTGCTGTTAAACGCATAATAATAATGCTGCAAACACGAATGCCTCACAACATTCCATCCTCCCTAGCCGCCGACGAACCCCCGGACTTTATTAGAGCTGGTGGCAGCGCGGGGGACAGGCGAGCAGGTTGAGGGAAGAAGCCCTTTCTTCCCTTCGCGGCTTCCCCCCCCCCCCCGCCTCCGCTCCCGCGGAAGGGAAGGCGGGCTTCCCCACGAGGCTGGGGTTGCCCTCTGGCTGTGGCTTGGCTGGCAGTGCACCGAGGCGGCTCCTGCCAAGGCGGCCTGAGGAGGGCGGAGGCCGCCCTGGGCACCAGAGAGCCGCAATGTTGCACCTACCTGTCCGGGCGGCAGGGGGAGCCCGCTGCCTGCCCGCCGGTTCTTGCGCTCGCGCCTCCCTGAGGCGCTTGGACGCGTTGCAGCCTCCGGCGCCGCCTCCTCCGCCTCCTTCCGCGGCCGCTTGCTTGGTCGGCCGGCAGCTCGGTCACTCCTTCCGCGGCCGCCCCGCCCTGCCCCGCCTCCCGGTCTCGACCTGCAGCCCGCGCTCAGTGGCCCAGCAGGACGGGCAGCGGCGGCAGCAGCAGTACCAGGAGCAGCCGCAGCATCCTCGCCCGACCGCTCGCCCTGCAGCCGTACAGCGTCGGACCGGGCGCCCCGCTCAGCCCCAGAGCCCGCGCTCCCATCCACCCACCTCCGGCTGCTACTCCTCCCTCCTTCCCAAGCCAGAAAGAGAAAATGGCGCTCGATTTGTCCAAGGAAGTGACGTCGGCCCCATTTGCATGTCAGTCGGTGGACCAATAGGGAGGCGCGTGGTCCAGGGCTCCCATTGGTTCCCTCCATCAGCACCAACTCTCCAGGAAGGATGGTTGGGATTCTTGGGAGCGCTCTGGGAGTGCTATAGAGGTGTACCCCACCCTTAAACTACTCACCTGTGCCCTCCACTTCCCTTCCCTTGCTCTGGCACAACTCCTGGAACAACTCCGAAGTGGAAACTCCCGCGTGATTTCGTGCTATGACGTCATTTTCAAGGGGGCGTGGTGCTGTGATGTCATATCATGTGATGCCACCACGTGGCCATGCAGTATTTCCCTTGCATATTTGCACAGAATGTTGTGGAAGCCTTGTTTGCAATCAGTATGTTGGTGAAATCCCACCTTACAGCCAGCAGCCAATGAAATGCTGACATGTCAAAAAGCTTTGCATCTCATTGCATGAGGGAACCACTGAAGCCTCTGAGGGAAAGTGTTTCACAAGGTTCACACTTTTCAACAGCATATACACCTTGACATACAAAAAAATGAGGAATACTCTTTCCTCAAAGAGCAGGAAGGATAAACTAGATTGTCTATCATAACTTCATAATAAGATTGTTCATGAGCCTTAGGAACCATTGTGAAATGTTAATGAGGACCACTATATGATAGATGGAACCACCAACCAATAAATGCAACTAGAGCAGAACACAGACCAATCCTTGTGGAGCATCTCAGCCTAGTTCTTACTAGGCAATTTAATATTTTATATCTTTCTTGGTCTTGGGTCTTTTAAGGTCTTGGGTTTTCCCAATGTAGAGCTCCAACTTTCCTTCTTAGCCTAATGTGCTGATCTGTTGAAAAATTGCTAATCTAAGTGACAGCAACAAAATAGGACTTTCATGATTCTGTCTACCCAATGTGCAGGAAAAATTTTTTGGGGGTGACTATATAATTTATATTTGAAATATGGTGTCAGTATTGTGATAATACAATGGCAAGAGGTAAGCAAGTTCCATTGTAATTAAACATATTATAGGCAACAGAAGAGGTAGCCAATATGGGGCTCTCCATGTGGTGTTGGGCTCCCATCAATCTCAGCCAAGGATGGTCATGGATGATGGTCAACAATATCACTTTGACTATACCTTGGCAATAGTACACTTGGTGCTGTTTGGAACATGGAACACTGAACTACCTGTATAGGTTACTTCCCATGAAACTCCTGTTATTTCCCATTCATGTGCTATTGTTTACACGCGTTGTTAAAGAGATGCAGGATCAGCCCATGCAGAAACAGCTTCCACGCTTCAAAGAGATCATTTGGAACAGACTGAGACCCTACCTGCCTGTGCAGTGTCTCGCCAGGGTGGTACATGCTCTGGTTATCTCCCACTTGACTTCTGCAATGCACTCAACGTGGGGCTACCTTTGAAAGTGACTTGGAAACTACAACTAATCCAGAATGTGGCAGCTAGACTGGTGACTGGGAGTGGCCGCCAAGACCATATAGCACTGGTCCTAAAGAATCTACACTGACTCCCAGTACATTTCCAAACACAATTCAAAGTGTTGGTGCTAACATTTAAAGCCCTAAAAAGCCTCGACCCAGTATACCTGAAGGAGCGTCTCCACCCCCATCATACAGCCTAGACACTGAGGTCCAACTCCAAGGGCTTTTTGACAGTTTCTTCACTGCGAGAAGTGAAGTTACGGGGAACCAAGGCAGAAAGTCTTCTGAGTAGTGGCTGTAGAATGCCCTCCCATCAGATGTCAAAGAGATAAATAACTACAGTATACAACTTTTAGGAGACATATGAAGGCAGCCCTGTATAGGGATGCTTTTAAAGTTTGATGTTTTATTATGCTTTTATATTTGTTGGAAGCCACACAGAGCGGCCGGGGCAACCCAGTCAGATGGGCAGGGTATTGCTACTACTACTACAACAACAACAAAACAACAACAACAACAACAACAATAATAATTTTATTATTTATACCCTGCCCATCTGGCTGGGTTTCCCCAGCCACTCTGGGCGGCTTCCAACAAAACACTAAAATATAATAACCTATTAAACATTAAAAGCTTCCCTAAACTACTACTACAGTCATACCTCAGGTTACAGACGCTTCAGGTTGTGCGTTTTCAGGATACGGACATGCCGAAACCCGGAAGTACCGGAACAGGTTACTTCCAGGTTTCGGCGCTCGTGCAGAAGCACTAAATCACACTTTGTGCATGCGCAGAAGCACCGAATCGCAACCCGCGCATGCGCAGACGCGGTGCTGTGGGTTGCAGACACTGCGGGTTGCGAACATGCCTCCCGCACGGATCACATTCGCAACCCGAGTGTCCACTGTACTACTACAATAATATAGACTGTAGTTGGGGATGAGAACTGGGCATCTTTAAATAAGGACTAAACACCTGAGCTTGATTCAGAGAGTGGCAAAGAACCTTTTCAAACACTTGAAAACAAAGCATGACAGTAGGAAAGGGTTGTATTTCCGACTGAGACTGCCTTGCTTGTCTGGGTTGATGACCTTTGTCAGCAGAAAAACAGGAGCATGACCCTACTAATTCTCCTGGACCTCTTAGATGGTTTTTATACCACTGATGATGGTATTCTTCTGTCTGACATGTGTTGGGCATTGGAGGGCATTATTTTGCAGTCATGCAGCTCCTACCTGATCAGAAGATTCCAGAAAACAACGATGGGAAGACATTCTTTCCCAATGAACCTTGTTCACGGTGTCCTACAGGGATCTACTCTGCCTCCCATGCTTATATGTTCATGAAACTACTAGCAGAGGCAATCTGGAGTGGGTTGTCCTTGTAATGCTAACAACACCAAGCTCTCTTTCTCCTTTCCATCTGAACCAGATGTCTTCCTTGAACATCTGGTTGGTGTCAGAAGCAGACTAGACCAAAGTAAACACAGTGAAATGTACTCCAGAGAAGTTGCAGATACTAACAATGGATGGTTCTAAAGTCAAAGAAGTGGTAGAATGGTCTGTCCTGTATGGAATCACACTCCCACTGAGAGAACAAGTTCACAGGTTGGAAGGAAGCCTTGAATACAGGGTTCCTGCTTTCTCAGGTGAAGGCTGTGGCTAAGCTTGCATCTATCAGTTCTATGCTTTTCTGGAAAAGACAGACCTTGCAAGTTCCTCATGGGGGACTCAGCTGCACAGCTCATCGACTGACATCTCTACCAGCCTCATATTCATCTTATTATATTGTTTCTTTATTAGATTTCCTCCCTTCATCTGAGGATCACAGGATGGTTCACAATATAAAAACACAAAAATACTTACCACAGTAACAAACAAAAACAATAAACCCCCCATCTCAGTTTCAAAGGTAATAGACTGTTTAATTTGTCAAAGGCCTGGGAGAAGAGGAATATTTTTGCCTGCTGCCTAAAGATAGGTAATGAATGTGCCAAGGAGGCTCCCTGGGGAGCCACCACAGAAAAGGCCCGTTCTCAGGTTGCTGCCCTTTTGACCTCTCGTGATGATCACCTCATATGCTGATCCAAGGGCCCCGTTTTGTTGATATGGGGAGAGGCAGTCACATATACCATCAGGAGTGGGGCAAGTGGGTGTGGTTTGAGGAAAACAGCTTCGCAAGTGAAATTGGGACCCATGCCAGGTCAAATTTAGCCTGCAGACTGGAGGTTCCCTAACCACGAACTATTGGACCGAGTGTATATGTGTGTCTACTATTACAATCTATGGTGAGCTGCCTTGATCATGTGATTGAAAAGTGGGGTATAAATTTTATACAAAAATCAAAATGAAAAGAGGCAAAAGCTATTTTCTTCCCCCAGCACACTTTGCAGCATTCTATTGCTTTTAAGCTGTATCTGCACATGCTGGTTCCAATGCCACAAATAAACTGGACAGGGAACCAACTGCTTAAGTTTATGGAGTTGTGGTAAATAAGAGCAAAGTGTTGTCCTGAACATCTAGACTGGCCTGAAGAATTAGTGCAGGTATGTTTCTGCCAAGCTGAGAATCATGCCAGTGTTTCCAAGCAACTGGTATTCAACTGGTATGATCCACCTCCCTGTGATGGGGAGGTGGATCATAGCTATGCTGGCTTAGTAGCCACTGACAGCCTTAAAGACTTGGGTGCCTAACATTTTTTGTGTCCAGCCAGGTATATCCAAATTGTGCCAGGCCTACAAAGGAAAGAAAGGTGGCAATGAGAATACCTATAAGGGCTGTTCTCTGGTTCTGGTTAACAGATGATCTCTGGATGATCCATTTGATGTGCTCCATCTTATTCACACCAAGTCAGGGCAAGCTGTCAGGACAGCAGAGCTCCTAAACTGGTGGAGTTTCTTTGCCAGCTCTTCCTCCCACAGCACCCCTATTCAGACCATTAAGAATGCCTCTGCTGAAGACGACTGTCCAGAGGTTTTTTTCCAGCCAGAATTCAGTGCCGTCACCTCTCAGGTAGGTGCCGTTGCCATTATAAGAGAACAAGGGAAGTGTTCGTGGTGAGCTCAAGATAGTCAACATAAACATCAATTCTACTTGAGAGGTTAAATCCTGCTTGAAAAGAAAAGCTTTAATTGTCCATATGAATGGGCAAATTCTCATATCTGATAATTCTTTAGCCGTAACAAATTCCATAAACACGGGGCAGCACAATGGTACATACATGGGGCTTGTCTTGCCATGATAATGAACGGCTCAAGCCACCTCAGACTTCATGCAAACAATATATTCAAAATGCAAACTTAGCACTGCAAATTCACCCAGAGTTCATGCCAACATATCAACAAATAACATGAGGATATGAAATATGTAGTCATGTAGAAGAAATGCATTTAAGAAAAATGGTTATTCCCTCATGTCCACTAACAGGACTTCTTGTGGTTATTTCAGAGCTAAATTTCAGAGCAATTTTAAAAGCGATCCTTTATGCAAGTTTCAACATGTTTAATGCAATTAAAATAGACAAGCAGAGCATTCTTACAACACTTTATATACACAATGTTTTATGTGACAGATGTGCAGGAGCGAAATGCAGGTATATTAGAGGAAGTGATCATCCTAATGAGATTGCTTAACATTTAAAACAGAATATACATGTTCTTTCAATCACCAAGCAAAATAATGAAGAATACAAGCAATTTTAAAACCAATTTTTGTTTACAATTATTTTTTTAGATGAACGATCTCAAAGGCTTGCTTGAGAACAGAGATTTCAAGCAAAGTTGTACAGAGCCAACCTAAATATGTCATTGGAACAGATCCATTTGTCGTTAATGTTCTTGAGAACAAACAACTGGTGAAATCCCATCACTGGATCATCATCCACCTACATTAAGAGAAGATGACATTTTAGATTCTTTATAAATATGGCCATCATGTAAACAGAAGCCCCATAGTAGTCTTAAACATAATAAAGCAAAATCCAACCAGATTTAAGCCCTTTTATGCCTCGCTGATTTTGGTGAAAAGATAAATCAGTGAAATCTTACACTATGTCATTTTGATTACATTGTACCTTCTGTTTCATTTTATGTGGCAGATGTATTGTATAGCATCTAACACACACACTTTCCATTTTTATTGCTCGGTTTATGATATTTTAAATAAATAAAATTCTGTTCAGACACTTTAATGTTTCAGCTTTAACACTGAGGTAGCCAAAGATTTAAATGCTTTGCACATGCCAAAGATGATATTAATTTTCAAACTTACCTTCAGCTGACCAACAACCATACTAAGGATACAGTTGTCAGGAGCTGGTTGGTGATCTTGGGATGTTATGTTGTGCTGAATTTTTTGGAAAGGGAGTCTCTAGTACCAAAAAGAGAACAAGTGTTAGACCTGCCTAGTTTACTAGATATAGAATACTAGCAACATGCAAACACATGAGAAACAGGCCAAGTCAATCAGTGCTCTCCTTTCAGTTCCTCGGTTAAACTATTGGATTTAATTATTTTAAAACACTTACACAACAGGCAGAAAGCTAGCCTTGCAGGGGGTTGGACTAGATGACCCTTGGATCCCTCCCAACTCTACGATTCTATGAACTACTGATTTTAAGTAGGAACATACCAGCAGTTTTTCCATGATTGATGCTTTTCCTTGGTATTGCTGCCCTTCCCATGATAAACAAGAAGCATCTGTCTGCAAAAAGGTATACATTACTAAAACCTATACATTAAAAAGACCAAAGAAAAGCAAAGTACACAGGTTCAACCCCTAGGCATGATGCCTTCAGGGAGCTCCACTCCTCATCCTACTCAGCTTCCCACAATTGTCTGCACCCATCCCCAAAGTTTGGCAAAACCTATGGTAGCATTTTCTGGGTCCTTGGCTCAAACTGCAAGCACTTCACATTGGAAGGGGGGAACACTGTGACTGATAAGAAAACACACTATTACGCCTAAAGTATTTGGAAAGCTTCAGTCACAAGACTCTACCTTCAACTACCGATAGGAATAAAAGGAAGCTGCCTGGGATCTAAAATTTACAATATTTTGTTATTAACAAACACAAACAACAGACCCAAGTTTTGGTTAGGCACCTCAACCACATCTTAACTTTTGCTGCTTTGGCAAAGATGCCAAGTCAATAACCCAGGACCAATGAGAAAACAAAGGTCTAAACAAAGGTAAATTGGTACATACATAAAGTGAAGCTAGTTGTTCCCTGTTGGTATCAAACTGCTGGTAATAAAGTTGTATAAAACTTGTTCCAATTTGCTCCCAAATGGGTCTTTCTGCCATTTTGCACGCCTACAAAGTGAAAACATTAGGAATGTTTAATTAATAAAACCTAGACAGTCACAAGCCCACCCACAATGGAACTATGTCTGGAGGTATAAATGTACAACGTAAGCCGGTTATTCACATTTAAGCTTAGTAGGAGTGAAAGAGTGAACATTAAAGTTGCACAAGAACTCAGATATGAAATTTTCAATTTATTGTTTTCCTTTTGCTTATCATTTGGGTAAGACAGGGCAGCGGGACCTACTGCTGATAAACATGTTTAGGCTTGCCCTTGATCTTCTGGACAAACTCAGAATTTACTTGGAAACTGGTTGAACTTCTAAGTAAACACATATAGGATTTGGCTACATAATCCAATGAAACTTTTCTTGGAGTAAGCTCAGCTGAATTCAGTGGGACGCCCACGTAAACATGCCTAGGATCAAGAAGTAAAACTGCAGTCCACTGTGCTACGCAGGTAAAAGTAAATCCCGTGCGATGCAGTGGGAACAGGCATGCATAGAACTGCACTCTGAGGCTGCAGCCCTAAACATGCTTACTTGGAGAATCTCACTGAACTGAAGGGGACTTCTGCATAAACATGCATAGGGTCATCAGAAACGGGTCCAGTCCGGCATGGGCTTACTTCGGCGTAAGCCCCACGGTGCAGGGCGGATCTCCGATCCCATTAAACATTCGTGAGATCAGGCTGCGCGATCCACAAACGCCTTTAATGGGGTTCCTCTAGCTTGGACACCTCACGTGCTGACTTGGGAGTAAATAGATAGATGCCCCTTCCATTTAGGCGTAAAGAAGCACAGCACCCATTTTCATCCGGAGGTCGTCAGCGGGGAAACTAACTGTCGGCTCCACGCTCTTGATCTCTCGCGAACTTGTGAAAACGCAACGAGGTCGCTTCTCTTCACTCACCGACCCCCAGCGCCGCCACTCCCCTCCCAGTTTTGGAAAGGCCACGTGCTACTACTACCGCCCCTGCGTCTTGCTCGAGCCCGGGGGTAGGCGGGGGTCAGCTGCTCCGGCAAACGCTGGAAGAGCACTGGGGAAAGCGAGGATAAGGGAGCAAAAGCGAGAAACTCGTGCACAACTAGGGAAAGGATCGGTGCAGGAAGCAAGCTCCTAACGTGCAATGCCAGATCAGACCGCTCTCTTTTAAAAGCAGTTATGCGTTCAAAAGCTGCACCCACTTCCAAACAATGCAGCGCCCAGCGATTCCAAACCCCGCTCCCCATCCCCGGGGCGTTGCACGCCTAACAAAGCCCGCCGTTTGCTCCCCAGGCGTGGATCTTGGCGCCCAAGCGGCCGACTCACCCGGCAGCTGGTCCGCCCGTTGTGGTCGCCTGCGCGCTACCTCCTTCCCAGCTCGACTCCAACCCTCGGCTTATCTCCAACCTATCGCCAGCAGCCTACAAAAGAAGTGGTTGGAAACCGATTCGGATTTTAAGCTAAAGGATTCCGCCACCGCGCAGGATGCACGGGAACAACCTGGAGGGGGGCTTCTGGAATCCGACCACCTAGGGCTTGAAACGCACGTGGGGCTGGCTCCCCCCACCGCGTCCCGGTTGGGGGAATGAATATATGGAATCCACCCGCATTTTGGGAATCACAACACACACAGTAACTCTCTGGAAATTTGGCGCCATTATAGAAGTCTTCCCGCCCCCAGAAAATAAAAAAACTTTCCCGTATCCCCACCTCCTTAGCAGCCGCTTCTGTCCAACAAGCACGTGGGTCACCGATGCAAACTCGTTAGAACCATCAGATGGCGCGCCGACCCCGGCGATTTAGAATACGTCACACCCTCTTCAGCCAATGGCAGCCTGAGCGCCGCCACCTCAAAGGGATTTGGAATACTGGGCTGGCTTTGATGTTCGCTCCTAAAGCGGCATGTTAAGAGACACTTCCTTGTTCTACTCGTCGCAGTGCTGCTCGGTTAGTGGATACAAAATTAGCCATGCAGAATCTTTGGCATGAGATAAAACTGGGAGAGCATGCATTAAAATCCGTAGGCGAAAACACGAATTTCTGGCTCAACTTCTGCTTTATACGCGTTCACTCTTTCAAAGCTTTTGAGGGAGAAAGGTTATTGGGTGAGAATTCACAGCACAATGAAAAGTATTCGCCTGTAAGGTGCCAAGGACTCCTGACAAGAGGTCAGCAGAGCTAAAGCACAATCCTGTGGATGCCTATTCAGAAATATGTCGATTTAGTTCATTGAGACTTTATCCCAAGTAAGTGGTTGTAAGATATCTCTGCTGTTCCTCTGGAACGGGTGCCGGAAATGGTTGCTGGCAACCAATGTTAATGCTAATGTTCTTAAGTGGGCTTTTAAAAAAACCTAAAAACCATATAACTGAACCACATATTCCCCTCAAAAGAAGCCTAGGAACTGTATAATTTGTCAAGAAAACTGGGAATTGTAGCTCTGATGGGGGAAGCTACATTTCCCAGGATTCTTGGGGGCAGCGCCGGTGCTTTAAATGTACAATGTGTGAAGTGCCTACGAAATAAGAAAAGCTGAGCTAGATCAGACTGTAGTCCCATTCTAACTGTAGTTTCCTAGTGGCCAGCCACCAAGAAGCCTATGGGAAGCTTGCAGGCAGGGCATGAGCCCAAATACCATATTTTTCGCCCTATAGGACGCACTTTTTCCCCTCCAAAAATGAAGGGGAAATGTGTGTGCGTCCTATGGGGTGAATGCAGGCTTTCGCTGAAGCCTGGAGAGCGAGAGGGAGCAAGCTTCGCGGAGAGTTGCCTGCATGCTGAAGCCTGGGCGCGCTGAGAGTTGCCTGTTCTGGGGGCTGGGGAAGCTCAGGCTTCCCCGCCCCAGCCCTGCGCCTGGGGGGGAAATAAAATTTTCCCCCTTTATTTCCCCCCCAAAAAACTAGGTGCGCCTTATGGGACGGTGCGTCCTATAGGGCGAAAAATAAATATCCTCTGCCTACCCACCAATAACTGGCATTCAATGCCATTACAGCCTCTGATACCTGAAGTGCTACACAGCGATCACGAACAGTAGTCATTGATAGCCTTATTATCCATGATTTTTTCTAGTCCTCTTTTAAAGCCATTTAAGGAGGCAGCCATCACATCAATGCAAGATAGGTTTAACTATGGAAAACAGCAGGCCATTATTCAGAGCCAGTGTGGGACGATTAGAGCAGGTGTTGCCAATGGACACACGTGTGCCCAGAGACCTTACCTGATGTTCATAGGTTCCTTTCCCCCTTCTAAAATGAGGCTTGGGAGATGCATTCTGCTTTAGTCAACATGTTATGATGTGTGTGGTGCCCATGAGTTTCTCTGGTTTACAAATGGGCCCTGGGGCCTCAAGGGGGCTGACAATCTTTGTTGAGACTAGGGTCTGGGAAACCCGTGTTCAAACCTTCACTTAAGCCATGAAACTCGGTGGGTGACCATGGGCCATTCACCATCTCTCTCCCTCCCCTCACAAGGCCATTAGAAGGATAAAATGGGGAGAAAAAGAAGCTAGTATACCACCTTGAAGTCTTTGATGGCAAGCTGGAAAAGAAGTAATAGTAGTAGTACTACTAGTAGTAACTTTGCCAGATCTATCCCTTCTCCTCCAGCCTACACACAGCTGCATGGCTTACCTGCCAACTTGCTGAATAACAAGGTTACTGTCTTTATCTTGGGACCACTTCTGATATGGCTGCTTTGGGGAAGAGAATTACTGTATGGAAGGAGCCACAGTCATATAATCCATCAATCCATTGCCACAGTTATCACCCACAGACCACTTTCTTAGTAAAATTATTGGAGCCACTGTTCTGTCTCTCATGGGAGATACTGCCAGCATTGCAGAATCTCATGTCTACCGGTTGTAGTATTTGGACTTAGTATAGTAAAACAGTTAAGAGTATTAGCCAGGTATTTCCTTCTAATCTCAACACATCTCAGTGGGTGGCTGTAAGAAAACTACTAACATTAAGTGTCATATTGTCTTATAATGTGGGGGTACTCTTACTAGCTGACCTCATAGTGCTGTTGTAAAGATTGCTGGAAGAAATGTGATAGAAGACTGACCCTGTCAAAGGTAAATATGGTTATTACTCGGATACCAATTAGGTTCAGTGATACAAGTTATAATGAAGATAGTTTGGTACTGTCAAAGTTGTTCAAATGTAAGTTAGTGTGTAAATGAAATTGAACAGCTGAGAAGAATTGTTCAATTGTTTAATAAAAACAGTTTGAAACAAGGTTTTTTAAAAATAAACTATTCTATGAAAACTTATGGTTTTCCTCCGCTATACAGTATGCTGTTTTAAAGGTGAAAAGCAAAATCCTTATTTTAAACACCTCGTGTATATAACTACTTAGAAATAAATTTGACTGAGGTTAATGGGGTTTGCTCTCAGGTAAGCCAGTTTTGTTTTACAAGTTTACTTGTGCTCAGTGGTACTGTTATCTACTTCCAGTCTATCTTCCATTTCCTGCAATTCATCCTCCAGTTCATTTTCCAGTTCATGTGAGAACGCAGTGTCACTGTCCCAGTCATCTTCACTGTATTTGTCCATTAGGTATTTCTGAGGTGTAATTCCATCATCAAAAGGTTTCTTGGGTTTCTTCCATCTCACTTTCTTGCGCTTTTGTATCTCAGCCAGCTGTTGCTTCTGCTGCTCTGACAATCCAACTCCTTCTATTTCCTTGTCCTTAGTCATTTTTTTGTATTCAATTATTTGCTTATTTAATGCATCATGATCAATTCCAAACAGATTATCATGCATGCAGGAAAGGGACGAGTCCAGGTATGTGGTGGCTTTGGTGTATCGTTGTTCACTGCAAGAAAGGGATAAAAAAGTAAGAACTGTAGCCCTAACTGTATGTGATACTTGTCCCTTTGCTGAATTTTTGCTGATTTCCCCCCACCCACTGCAGCCCACAATGTTCTGGAGGGTCCCTCGCTTAGAGAGACAGATACTACACTGTAAGGAAGGGAACACTGAGACTACAGTAGGAAGGAAGGAGGTGGTCTTTCACCCACCACAGGCACACAACTCTTAACCAAACCAACAGTAGCCTGAAAACGCATCTTAAAATATTTTAACTAGTTTTTCCAAAGCGTTACATTTGTGTTTTTGATTTTATACCTGAAATCATTTTGAACCGATTCCCTTCCTTCTTCTTCTTCAGGTCCAAAATCAGCAGTTGCCAATAACTTCTCAATCTGCAAGAAAATAAATTCACATGCATTTAAGATATCCAGAAATAGGGCCGTTTCTTTGCACAATCAAGAAGTTAAATAATTTGTAAGCCCTCGTTACCGTGCAAGTGGTCCGGTACACATGGCATCATGGTAAGTCAATCTAGGGTTTACTGTGTGGATCAGGCTTCCTCAACCTCGGCCCTCCAGATGTTTTGAGACTACAATTCCCATCATCCCTGACCCCTGGTCCTGCTAGCTAGGGATCATGAGAGTTGTAGGCCGAAAACATCTGGAGGGCCGAGGCTGAGGAAGCCTGGTGTGGATTCTGAAAAAGGAACAAACCTTGCCTACAGCTAGTGGTTAGTGAAACAGTTTAATCACAGGCCTGGGTCTGAATGACAAACTATGTCAAATCCTTGACTTAGCTTGGTGCGGTATGGGAGCAAAAAAGGACCGAGGAGGAGCAAAATGGCTGCAAGCTCATCTCCAGGAGCTTGCATGTTTGTGCACCTCCAGTAAGCCATAGCTTGGCTTAATGTGTTGTGCAAACAATATGCCCCTGAAATGTAATAACGCCTTTCAGTTGCTTGGATGGATTCATGTGTAGAAAATTCTGACATGCACAATTGGAATGTAGCATACTGTACACAGATAAGTGTCGTACCCATTGATTTTACCATTTTTGCCATTGGCCACACCGCCCTGCTCACTGCTGGCATGTGACCCCCGTCCACCCAGCAAGTTGCTCATGAGGGAATGTGGCCTTTGGACTGAAAAATGGACCCCACCCTGGATCAGCCTAGTGCAACAGTATATTTCTGTTAAGAAGTTGCTACGAATGCATCCCAAAATGGCTTTTCCTGGTTTTTGTGGCAGTGGGATGGGGGAGGGATGGGAGCAGCATCCCATCTCCATGATGCAATTACCCTGACAATGCATATTAACAATACAGTTATGCAATTTCTTCCTTACCTCTCTTATAGCAGCATCTTCTTTGTCTCTGACAAACACTAATGAAGGAACAGTTCCTAGGACCTGATGTGAAATCAGAAGGTGTCTGTAAAAAAAAGGAAGGAAGGAAGGAGAAACCTCTAATATTAAAATCAGCTACAATTTTGTTAAGTGTTTGGAGAAAATGAAAATCAAAAAACAAAGATAGAATGAAAAAAATGAAGCACTGTAACATCTTCTAATTACTCTATTGGAAAATTATCCAGTTTTCAAGTGGAAAGTAGGCCCACCCAACTTTTGTGGCAAACTCCATTCCACGGGGCCATGTCAGCTAACTGTACCCTTGCGGTGATTTCCTGCAAAGTGAGAGTGATGCACAGGAAACAAGCCACTCTTTCCTGTTTATTCAGCAGAACAGCTTCCTCTTCTAGAGCAGATTCTTGCAGATCCCAGTCAAGTAGGTACCAATGAAGGGAAGCAGAAACGTATTTTGTATGTGTGTATTTGAAAAGTAACATGGACTGCTCTGTGTATACACAAAAATGATATTTTGAACACTTGCATGGAAGTGTATTTGTTTGAGTGCACATGAGCAAGCATGCATATCTGTCTGTGCATGTTGCATAAGAATGTAACTGAAGGAAAACACTACATACATGTTTCCGCATGTGCTGAAGGTGCTTGCGAGCCTAACAGTGTAACATAAGCAAGCTAAAGTTGGGCATTTGAGTAACAAAAACACCGTTAGACCAAGAATGGCCAAACTTGGCTCTCCAGCTGTTTTGGGACTACCAACTCCCATCATCCCTAGCTAACGGGACTAGTGGTCAGGCATGATGGGAATTGTGGAACTGTAGTCCCAAAACAGCTGGAGGGCCAAGTTTGGCCATGCCTGAGTTAGACAATCATATATTGGCAAACTATTTTTAACGTGTTAGTTAAAGAGATGCTTGAATTGTGAACAGGTTTAATATTTATGCTAATCACAGAAGCACTTTTTAAAGATGAATCACCATCTTTACAGTGTTAGACAAAGTTTTTATACCACCTACATAGTGGCATTTTAGATTTTGGAAATTTGACCACAGCCAAATAATAAACCAGTCAACTGACCACATATTCTTAAGTCCAACACTCAACGTGCCCTTTTAAAGTTGCCAATATGGCCTCTAGACAAGGACATTCACCCTCCTCTGGATACAACACTGTAGTACCTTATACGTGGACCACTCTTCTGTAGAACCTTCTCAATGTAGTCATCATGTTCCACACTGCCAGTAGTCTTCCAGTAGATACGACATACTGAAAAATCTGATGTGAGGGACGCCTATGGAGTTCAAAATGCCAGTTGTAAGGGCACATTTTACATGGTGAAGAACTCTAAGCTTGGAAGAGGGCAGTGACAATAATCCCATTACATTCAAGAGGTTCAAGAAGAGGATTACTATTACCTAAGCAAAGCAATTCCTGACAACAATACGCGTGTATCTAGCAGTTCACTTCCCATATCCAACTTTTTCTACTTATGCCCGACTTTCGACAGGGAGTGATGAATATCCTGCATTAACCAAGGGTTGGACTACAGGCCCTTTTCCAATTCTGTTACAGTTCTTTGGTCAGACTGCAACAAACCATCATGAAATCTGTAGAACAGGTTTCATGACTGGGCTTTGACGGTCCTATTACATTTCTGATCTCACAACTTTATATTAGGGACTTTGCTGGATTGACGCCTTTTGTACTTGCCTTAGACAGTTCCACGTTGAGGTCATAAACTTCTTGGCCAGCCTCAAAGGTACTCAGGACATCTCTCACAGCTTTAAGCAGAAGAACATTTAGGGCTCTTTTACGTATGCTGTCTTCTGTCTTCACTTTTGGTGGACAAAGCTTTAATATACTTGCCAAGTTGGATGGCTTGTGTGCCTTTAAAACAAAAAAAGATTGCTGAGAGGAATATCTTGTGCATCAAGCATGATCTACTTTTCCATCGTAGTTGTCTTTCCAATTTAAAAATCTGTCTGTGCTTACCAGGGAAGAGCCCAGTGCAGGACTATCATACCAAAACTTCTTCCTTTCGAAAAAAAGAGAGAGACTATATGAGTTTTATGGATTTAACATGAGCAATAATGTATCAAACATATGTCAAAATACAGCAGCACTATTCTAGGAGAGGCAGATGCAGAGCCGTCTTTCCCATACGGCTTAGTGGTTCATTGCGCCAGGGCGCTGGCCTCTCAGGGGTGCCCCAGCAAGTGGGGGAGCTGCGCGGCTTTGCTGGCGGCCTCCCCTTTCCCTGCACACCCGCCAGCTGCGCCTCACCAACTATATGGCTGGCGCATGCGCAGCTTGCCTCCCTAACCTCTGCGGGGATTGCTCTCCTGCAGCGGCATGGGGAACAGTTGCACACACACACCCCATGGCTGGCAGGGCGCAGCTTCGGCCCCCCCATCTGTGGTAATATGGGAGCACTGAGCGGATATTTGCACCCCAGCGCTGCATCTGCTAAAGATGGCCCTGGGCAGATGCACTTGTCATCTGAGGCCCTTCTCTATGTCCCGCTTCCAGACAGGTTCAGAGAGTGGCAACAAGAGAAAGGGCCTTTTCTGTGGTGGCTCCCCATTTGTGAAACGCTCTCCCCAGAGAGACTCAGTTGGTGACCTCATTACATGTCTTTAGACGCCAGGCAAAAACATTCCTCTTTACCCAAGCCTATGGCTTTTAAATAATCAAGGGCCTGCGAAAGTGTGGGGGAGAGGACTGTTATTATGATGCTGATTTTACTACAGTCATACCACGGGTTGAATATGCTTCATGTTGAGCGCGTTCGAGTTGTGCTCCGCGGCAACCCGGAAGTAAGTAACGGAGTGTGTTACTTCCGGGTTTCGTCGCTCATGCAGACGCTCAAAATGACGTCACGCGCATGTGCAGAAGCGGCGAAAAGCGACACGTGCGCAGATGTGCCGTTGCTAGTTACGTTTGCTTCTGGATGCAGATCCCATTCGTATTCAGAGGTACCACTGTATCAGGCTGTCTGTCAGCATGCTTTTTACTTTGTTTTTGTCATTGATGTTTCGTAATGTATTTCTAATGCTGTACACCACCCTGAGATCTTTTGATAAAGGGCACTATATAAATTGAAACAGGAACAACAACAATAACAACAACAATAGCCTGGTTTATAATCTTAACACTTGCTGGATCCGGGGGTTAGAAGGATCTCCCATACATTCTGCTTTCCCGCCGCCACCCCCCCCACCAACTCATAACAATAATCAGTATAAAGTGCTAAAGGAGGGGCCCAATCCGCTCCTTAAGGGGGCTGGGTGGGATCAGAGAAACAATTCATTGCCGTTTATGAGCTTCCTGGGCAGCAAGTGTCACTGATACTCTGCACAGCACCTAGTGAACAGCAGTGAGAGCTCAGCTGGTTCAGCACCAGCCTCTTAATCTCAGGGTCGTGGGTTCGAGCCCCTATTGAGTAAAAGTATTCCTGCATTGCAGGGGGTTGCACCCTCACGGTCCCTTCTGACTCTACAATTCTATGACTTTATCCTTTCCCGAAAGAAGTCTGCCTTACTCAGAAAGATAAGGAAAGTACTGCAAATCTATGGCTGTCCATTATTATTATTGTTGTTATTATTCGGGGGTGGGGGTGCGTTACTCACTTCTTTTTAGAGAGGAACTTCTTGAGCTGGTTCCTGGAGCCGCAGAGGGCGGCGGAGCAGCGCAGAGCCCGGCAGCCGGGGCACCCCAGCGGAGGCAGGCCGAGGCTGCAGTCCTGAGGCCGCCGCCACCAGGCTGCAGTCCCGGGAGGCGGGGTCGCTCGGCTGCTGGCAAAGGCTGCAGCGGCCGCGCTTCGAACGCCCCACATAGCGAGCTCGGGACTCTTCGCCGCGCAGGAGTTCCAAGACCTCCCCGTCGGCTGGAAGCAGCTCCGCGGCCGCGGCTGCTCCTCGTTGCACCGCAAGGCCCCAGCAAGGTCTGTCGCGGGAAGCTGCCGCAGCGCCCCCAGCGGCCATGAAGCGCTCTTTTCGCCGCAAAGCATCCGCACTCGCAAGCCCTGAACACCTGGCGGCGCCCGGCGCATCTGGGTCGGGAAGCGCAGCCCTTCGGCAGTCATGCTTCGCTTTCTGATGAATGCGCGCGCGGGTTTGCTTTGCGATCGCTCCTGTCGCGAGGTGGCCGTGCACATGCAGTGAATATTGCTGCTTTGTTATTACTACAATAAATTATATGCCGATGGTGACAATAAAATTATTACTGGGGGGGACCATGTATGGTGTAGACTTGACCTTATGACTGATCTCTCTTTTTTGGTGATATTTTTAATTTTATTTACATTATTACATTCAATTACACATTTTAACATATGTAAATATGTATATATATTTTCCTTATTCCTACCTTTGTGACTTCCCTCCATCACTTTACAGCTTCTTTTGTTTTTGTTTCTTATTCTATTCTGTTGTGTATTTTGTTTGTATTTTCTCCATAAAATGTATGTCAATATCTTAGCTTTACGAAATTTAGTCAATGCATATCAATAAATTTGTTTTAGAACGATGTTTTGTCATATATTCTTCCATGCATTCCCATTCTTTCCTTAGTTTCTATTTGGATTGATATCTGATAAGCTGTTTTTATTCTATAAATTCACATACCGGTAGGTTATTTTGCCAACCCATTATTGATGGGACAATGTCCCCTTTCCAATTTTGGGCTATTAGTATTCTGGCAGAAGCTGTAGCATATAAAAACACTTTTTTCTTGTTGTTTTGGATGTCTGTTGATACAATGCCTAACAGGAACGCTTCTGGTTTTTTCTCAAATGATGTTTTAAACATCTTTTTCAGTTCCTCGTGAATACTACTCCAGAATTTTTTTATTTTCCCACATCCTACCATATGTGGTACATCGTTCCTTCTACCATATTGCATCTCCAACAAATGTTGGTTTTTAATTTGTAGATCTTAGCCAGTTTAGAGGGTGTCATATATCACCCATACATCATCTTCATAAGATTTTCTCCTATTGTATAACAAGAAATAAATCTTTTATCTTGCTTCCACAATTTTTCCCATTGCTCCATCAGGATGGTATGTCCGATATCTTGGGTGACAATACAAATTATTATTATTACAGTGGTACTTCTAGATACGAACAGGATCCGTTCTGGAGCCCCGTTCGCATCTAGAGGTAAACGTATCTAGCGATGGCACGTCTGCACACACGCGCATCGCTTTTCGTCGCTTCTGCGCATGATGTCATGCGCGCTCCGTTATTTCCGGGTTGCCGCGGAGCGCAACTTGAATGCGCTCAACTTGAAGGAAATTTAACCCGAGGTATGACTGTACCGTAATAATAATAATAATCGTGTGCATTCCACCAAATTCCATGCAATTCATTGCCAATTAAGGTTGAAATGTGTACCCATTCATTATACATTTGAGTGCCTTCTTTTTTTCTCAGTAAGGCTGCATATTTCAAACCCCAAATAGTGCAAGAGTGGGACTGTTTACAGCCACTCCAAAATATGTATTTTTGAAGAAGAGATGAGCTGGTGATCAGTATCCTCTGTATCAATCTCATTTTAATGCTGGAGTGTGCTGTTCAGTGCTGATGTGTTTGGTGTGTGGGGACAGATAACCGTTGTGGAGGAATGCTGTGCATATGTGGCTGTATGTTTTGTGCTTTGAAGATGTATGTGACCTCTATTGACTATTTTTATTTGGCTTTTAATGGTTGAGTATTTACTGAGGCTGAATCCTGTGCTCCTTTGCTAGGGTATAACAAAGCATATCTACGCAGAAGAAAATTCTGTTGAATTTATTCCCAGGCAAGTAGGATTAAATTTCATTAAATTTGGTGGTACTTACCACTGAATTTATGTAGGATCATCAGGCAACATACCATTTTTTCTTCTGAACTTTTGTTTACTGTGCTCTTGTGATTCTCGTTCTTAAACCTGAACACCATTATTATAACCTTTCCTGCTTCCAAACCCTTGATGAGATGGAAATGTCAACTCGTTTTACGGACGTACAACTATGGCTATCATATTTACAAAGAAAATATAGGCACCTTAATGTAATCCAGTAAAATAAATCACCATCAATTGCTTCTCTTATGAGTGTATCTCATTTCATAATTCTCAAAACAGAAATTTTAATATATGAGAAACCACAGCATGTCACACAGATTGTACCCTGGACAATATAGTAGTGAACTGTAAGGGAAACGCAGAGATCTAAACAGAGACCATTATTTGTGGTGCAACACCCCTCTCGCTTGTATTTATTTTAGATTCAGATTTGTCATGGCCAACGGCTAGTACAATAAAGTTATTTGGATTGGACTGATTGTAGCTATACAAATGTTATGGACATTTTCAGAATAATTATTGTGATGTTTTACAGCACACTCATTTAATATCCCAGTGCTAAAGATCTCATTCAGCATTTTTTTAAAAAAAAACAGAAAAAGGACATATTACAACTTTTTATTTTTTAAATTTGTGTTTCCTTTCCATTTAGCAAAGCCCTGTGAAACAAATTGAACAATACAATAAAGGGAACACATCAAATAGAATATTCATTCATTTTTCTTCTTCATATCTGAATATTACAAACTTTTTTCCGTACTGAAAATAAAAACTGAATACATAATTTTCATACGGAAACCTTGAGACAGATACAGCAAAATGTACACAGAATTAACATTTCATCTGTATCATATGGAGAATGTTACACATGCACTTCGTTAGGGACTGGGAGACCACTGACACCAGCCAAGATACTTTCAACCATGTTTCTCATCATCAGATGGCGAGCTTTTGAAGTTGCACTTCCAAGGTGAGGAGTTATAATGACATTCTTTAAATGTAATAAAGCATGATCTCTGAAGGAAGGAAGAAAATAAATCAGAAATTTAATTAAAATCTTAGTAAACTATGCCACTATTTTTACCACAAAAAGTCTGTGAAAATGAACAGATTATTAATTTAGGCTTGGTTCCTAACAAGGCAGTTGCTGGCAAAAACATTCCTACAGAGTTCTGTTCACAGGATGCTTCTGCGAGGAGAAGGGGAAGATGTGACTGATTGATTCCTTGTTCTCGCTGAAATGTCTCATGACCATGAAAATCTGCTCCAAAGGGTTGCGGGACCCTTCAGAACAGCATGAAGGACAGAGAGGGTGAAAATTACCTTCCTTCATGTGCCAAAAGAACCATCCACTGCTCTTAGTCCTTTCTATAATTGGAAGGAAACTAACTAAAACATGCCATCACAGGCACAATCAAATCCCAGTCTTAAAATCAGTTCAGGGTCACAAAGGCAGTGCTTTTTTCTTTAAAAAATGTTTAGGGCTACTGTTATTTTGACTCAAGAAAATCACCATTTTATAATTCAAATCGGGGGAAATAAATACAGTAAATGGACAAAAGTACAAAGATTCATAAAATGTTTAGGGGTATGCGTCGCCCCAGAAAAAAGCACTGCAAAAAGGTATCTAAATGACAGGTATGTTCTGTGTGTCCGCTAGTCACACATCACATTTTAATCTATTTGTAAACATTTGTATCCTCTCCTTCATTTGAGGAGTCCCAGATAGTGTACATAGAGATGGAACTGAATAAGGAACCTTCAGATTGTTTTCTGCATACACAAAATACAAGTAAGATTCACATCTGCATTATACAATGAAATAGTGAAAAAAGGTTGCTTGCGTCCATTAATTTGCCTGCTAACATGTTCAAGGCTTAAGGGGTCTGAATGACTGATCTACTTTTATGCTGCAATGGCAGCTATTTGCATAGGTACTGTGATTTCACAGTTCACTTAAGGCAGGGGTCAGCAAACTTTTTCAGCAGGGGGCCAGTCCACTGTCCCTCAGACTTTGTGGGGGATCGGACTATATTTTGGGGAAAAAAATATGAACAAATTCCTATGCCCCACAAATAACCCAGAGATGCATTTTAAATAAAAGGACACATTCTACTCATGTAAAAACACGCTGATTCCCGTACCTTCCGCAGGCCAGATTTAGAAGGCGATTGGGCCGGATCCGGCCCCTGGGCCTTAGTTTGCGTACCCATGACTTAAGGAGATTTGCACATATGAGGTCAAAGGAGGCCTTGGAATCTGAATTCCAAGGTCCATGAGCAACTGTTATTAAACTGATTGCATAAGTATTGTCTGTGCATCATGGGGTTTAAAATTATACCACCTTGCCTATGCAAACCAGTTAACATTTCAGAGCCATTACAATGTAAAGTTTGCATTAACACACTACGAGTGATACCCAACTAAGTCATATTCCAACTAAGTCATATTCCAACTTAGATTCATTGAATTTAATGGATCCATCCTGACTAATACTAGATAACAACCCTATATCACATCTACAGTAACCTGAAGAATTAACAATTGCCATGGTTTGGAGTAAATATCCAGCTGCTTCATCTTAAATTGCCCTTGGTGATGGAGCACTCCAGATGTTTATATTTATTTTTTTAATGTCTTAGATTTCTAACTGGCCCTTTAATGTGAAGTGCCAGGGTGCGCTACAACAATGAAATATACAATTACAAAATACACATAAAAACAAACAGAAGAGTTGCAGCCATAAAAGGGGGGAAATGTAAAAAACAATTACAAACATTTTTAAATATAAAAATGTGGTTTTAAGGAGAAATTTGTACAAAAATGCTGGTGAATTTCCATGAAGATTTTTTTCTTTAAATCAGCACATTTGCTGTGGAAATGTGGAGAAATGAATTTAAGATTAGAAAAGTAAGAAACTTAGAAGACCAAAACTGATTCATCCGTCCTTAGACAAATCAGAAATGAGTCAGAATACATTTTGGGACATAGATTATGCCAAAGATGGGGCAATCGATGGCAAACCAAATAGTTAATGGACAAACATTGGTTCTGATTTCTGCTTAAACATTTTCATGTGGAACCATTCTTACCTTGGCAATGGCTCAGGATATGTCACATCCAAAGCTGCGGCCTTAATAACTCCATTTTTCAGCGCGTTCACCAATGCATCTTGATCAACCACTTGACCTAAATGAAAAATCGTACTGTTTTCTTTGAACCAAAACATAGACTGCAATATAGACAGCAATATAGAAATACCATCAGCCGAGATTTCTGCAGAACGATAGTGTGTGTCCAATATCTGTTCCAATCTAGCTCAGTCTTTCCCAATCTGGTGCCCTCCCGGTTTGGGCTTGAACTCCCATAATCCCATACCATGGACCACTCTATGCTGCCTGCTGGAATGGATGAGATTTGTGCTCCAAAACATTTTAAGGACACCAGGTTGGGAGAGGCTTATCTAGTTCTACAGTGCCTAAAAGTAGAAGACTAATCTCCTGAAACAAGTGCAGTGGACAGTTGCTGGAGATGACATGATTTCCCCCAACATCTCTCATTCTTGTGTGTTGACTCCACAAAGTAATGGAGCGTCGTCAGTCTAGGTTCTGTCTCCAGGAAAATGTGGTTTACTGCCCAAAAATGATTCGGTATCCTACCTCTAGAGATGTTGATAAGAGTAGCAGTGGGTTTCATGAGCTCCAGCTCCTTTTTTCCAATCAGTTTTTGTGTTTGAGGTGTCAGGTTCACAGACAGTATGACAAAGTCAGAACGCTGGAGTAAGTCTTCCAACTTTGGGCAATAAACAGCACCAACAGCCTGTTCATCAACCTCATTCCTGCAGGAAACAAACATTTAGCTCTAGTTAAGAATTTAACAAAAATAGCATATACGGTAGATTGTCGTTAAACATTTTCATGAAACCACCAGATGTCATCTGGGGATGTGAGTTTTAGTGTCAGCAATTTACAGTTGATACCTACTTCTTTCTTTCCTTTCCCAACAAAATCCTGGACCTTTTGTCAAGGATCAGTAAAGGACTAATAATAAACTGAAACTTTTTTAAAAAAAAATATGAAGATACAAACTAGGAGTGGAACTACTAATCCAGGAACAAACTTTCAGGCTCTTCTGAATGGAACTGTACATTTTTTGGGCGTTCTCCTGGAACCAGCATTATCTCTGGATATACAGGTGACAGGAGTTGCCATACGTCCGGAATTTCCCGGACATAGCTGGGATTCGGCTATAGGAAACAGGTCCGGGAACATCTGGACATATGGCAACCCATGTCAGAAGTGTAAATTTTGGTTAATTTCCTTTATAATAGTTCAAAACATCTTCTTTTTTTGAGACTTGGGGGGGGGGGGGAAAGCTGGTCAAAAAAAATCCCAAAACTATCTCAACAACTTTGCAAAAAAAAAAAAAAAGCTGTCCAGATTTTCACATTTTGAAATATAGCAACCCTACCTAGAAGTGCTTTTGCCAAATTAAAGCTAGTGTACCAGCAATATACATCCTTTTTGGGAGAAGGGAGGTTGCAAGAATGTCTCCGAGTCACAACCAGCATTCAGGGCTACAAAACAGAAGTTTATGAGGAGCCGGGGGGTGGCGTGGCGGAATAAGTGCTATTTCTTCCTCTTCCCAGCTAAGGTGTGTGTAAAAAGGCAGATTTTGGAGGAGGCGGTGGGGGGGACAGTAAAACAGCCGAGCTGTAAGTGAAAAAAGCATTTGGGAATACTTCTCCCCTATGGATGTTGGATGGGGCAGCAGTGGCTTTTCTGCTTGTAGGAGTCCTGTGCTATCTGCTTCCACCTACAATCACATTTTATATTTGTAAACAAGCCCAGATATTACCAAAACACCTTAAGTCCCCCGTGACCTCTTCCTTCCAAAACAAATCAAACCTGGTGAAATGAAAATACAGCTATCCTTGGGAATTTGTACTTGTCTGAATTGTGCAATGCACAAACAATGTTAGCAAAAATGAATACTGTATATTAGGAGAAAGTGTGCATAAAACTGAATATATTAGTTAAACTAACATTAAAACTGCATTGTGTTAGGAAAAATTGCTTGCAAAAATGTGTACTTTAATCCAAAATGTCTTCACCTGGGAAAATTTGCATTATAATACTGATGAATTCTCATGAGGAAAATTAAAAAATAATAATTCCCCAATTGTTGCAGAGATATAGAGAACCAAATGTAAGATTGAAAAACTGAAAGAATGGAAATTGACAGATCTTTCTATTCCTACTCATGACCTTGTCACTTCTCAGAGAAGTAGGCCTTGTTTAATAGGTACTCTATTAACATTCACAGTAAATGTTTAGACAGTCCAGGGAAACTCAGTTAAAGCACAATGGATTTATGCAGACAGTGACAAAATAAATGCTGAAGTTATCAGGTGGGTAAAATCAGATTAAAACACCGAGATCAGGCAGAGGTTTACCTCCGGTTCCTATTATGATAAAGAATGTTCATTTCAAAAGCTCTGGCTCTCTGGGCCACTTTGTACCCAATAGCGCCCATTCCAATGATCCCCAGCGTTGCACCGTTAATTTCTTCTCCTAACCAGTCAGCCATAAAACATTTAGTGTCAGGAGAAACTGCAATCTGATGACCTAGAAATTCAGACAGACAAAAGAAAATGAGGGTTTGCAGTGTTTTAGGAGATCAGCTAACAAACATACGGTGTGATACCCATCCCAACTTGGAAAATTGCTCTGGTTTTAAGAGCTCTGAGCTGTATTTGAACAACTGCTTTGATTTCTAAAATACTACATACCAGGTCCCAAATCTTCCTTGAAGACACACCCCTTTTTAGCCCAAATATACAGTTATACTCATCCGAGGAGTGATTGGTGGGGATGTTTGGGGTAGGGCCTTTTCATTGACAGAACCCCAATTATGGAAATCTCTCCCTAGGGCTGTTTATCTGTCCCCCTCCTCTTTTTGACAATTAAGACATTTTTATTATGTCATGATACCAGTGTGTTTTAATCTTGCTAGCTATTATTTTTGTTCTAAACATTTTACTTTGTCTTTCACTGCTCTCTGATTTTGCGAACTAAGACATGGACTGTTGTGAACTTGCCTGTGGGAGTTCTTAATCTGAGCTGGAACGTAGTATAAATATATAAAATTAACGAAGATATAGTTCTACCAACAGCAGGATGTCATCACATCCTTCAAAGGATACCTGTGCGAGTGGATCAAAATCAAACATCTGTGGGAGTGCAATTATCTGTGACCCACTTTCAGTATTCAGCAGCTAGGCTGTATATTTTATGTATATTGGAAACGATGTAGAACAGGTTTATCCATGTGTTTGCTAGTTCAACAAGGCATTCTCCAACCTATACAGACATTCTGCTGACTATGTTGACATTTTACAGATAGACCTCTCTGCACATGCCTAATTCTGATTATAGGCCTATATAATCAAGCGCTTGTAGACCATGAGAAAAAAACTTCCTCGTCCAAGAAACTGCTTGTAGACTGTAATTACAGGGCAGGTGTTTTGTAAGACCAAATATGTTTTCTAGGGTGGATTTGTTTGGAAATGTTTTTTTATCAACAAATGACATTTAATAATTTCCTTTATCTGATCACTCTATGACTTTTAAGCACAGCAACCCATACACAATCAGTTGCATTCACACCATGTTTTAAAGCAAGTTAATTGGAAAGCTAAAATGTACCTTCCACAATCCTCCTGGCAGAAGCCAGCATCAAAGCCATCCCCAAGTCTGCTGTAGGATTGGCAACTGCAAATGGGGTGTTTGCTACTTTCACGCCAAAGCTGGAGATCAGTTTTAGGTCCAAGTGATCCACGCCTACGCCACAGTTTGCAATCACCTTTAAATTAGGCAAGCTTTGCAGGAGATCCCTGTCAACCACTGGTTTGAAACACCACATAAAAATTGCTTTGATTTTATGACTAAGATCTTGCTTGTTTTCAGTAAATTCCTTCATGGTAATGAGCTTAAAATGTTTCTCCAGAAACTCCACATGGTCTTCATATACTCCATTTGTGCCTCCTATAACATTTATCAGTGTATATGGATGCTCGTTCTCTTCCATGGTCTGTATACAGTATAGAAAAAAGAATTTATATATCAAAACTCATTTTTTTAACTAATGTGAAGACAGCAGTGTTTCTCTTCAGATTACTGTTTTTATCTAGTTCATTGTGATTAACAGGGTAGTTCCTTTATACAATAAGGGCGGGGATATCCAAGACTGCTAATTAGCATTCCAAAGCGTTCAGTCCAAAATTGTGTAATCTATGCAGATTTCATTTGGGAGTAAACCCAACTGAATTTAGCAGGGTGTAATTCTGAGTAAACACGAATAAGATCAAGGTGGAAGTGCCCAACAAGGTTCAAGGCTTTCATTATTATTATTATTATTATATTATTATTATTATTATTATTATTATTATTATTATTATTATTATTATTATTATTATTATTATTATTATTCCCTTCATCCCAAGGGAGTCCAGGTAATCTATACAAGAATGGAGTGTTCTTAGTATAAATTCTGTTGAGAAACAGATTAGTGACTTACATAAAGGAGAAAAACTAAATAGCATCATGAAACATACTAGACGTTTTGTAATCTAATCCTGGCCATATCAAAAGATGAACATTTGGACCCTGCTGTAAATATTACTGCACACAATGCTTCTGAATGCTGTATTTCTCCTCCTCCGCCACTGCAGTGCACACAACTCTTTCCCCTAATTTAATAGATATCTGGATTTTAAGAAGAAATTCAACGAACTAAATACAAAACCAACTTCATAAACAAGTCAAAATAAAAAAATTCCTTCCAGTAGCACCTTAAAGACCAACTAAGTTAGTTCTTGGTATGAGCTTTCGTGTGCATGCACACTTCTTCAGATACACACCAAGTTCATAAACAAGTGTTACAGGACGTGAGTCACTATCACCTCGTGAAATGACGCCTCCAGTTGCTATTCAGGGATAACAAATGCAAACGAAGGAACAAAAGGATTCACTTCGCCCAAGTGTATTTTTTCCGAAAAAGTGCGCCCCAATTGAAAACAAAATCTGACTATTACAACTCCTTCCCTCCCCCGGTGAGAATGGAATTGCCTACTGTCACAAAGCTTGAGCTGCAGAGACAACGTGATCCGTGCCCCCTCCCCGGAAAAAGCTCAGATAACGGCACCCCCCCTATTAATTTGCATATACCTCTCTTATTGGCTGGAATTAAACACCCACCCAAGCAAATGACAATTAGAGATGGGACATTTCTGGAGAGCCATAAGCCCCATGGAATTTAGGAACTTCCGCTTAGGGCAGGGGCTGGTTTGCTTGCTAGTTTTGTGAGAATGTTTGCCTTTAGGAAATTCCTACACAGACAAGCAGCCCCTTAGAAGATGCAAAAGGGAAAAAGGCGTCAAATAAAAGGATAATAAAGATTAGCAATCTTAAAAGAGAGAGAGAGAGAGATATGAAATACAAATTACCCTGTGGAAAGAAACGTCTTTCAGCTCCTTCAGGAAGGTTGCTCTTGAATTGGTACCTGCTGATTCGGAGCAGAACTGAGGGACGTGGAAATCACCCGGGAATAAACTCCGGACTGTTTTGACTCCCCAGCTAAGGAGTCGGCAAGGAGGACTTTGTTCCCTGGGTTGGGAAACCGCGAAGCTGCAGTGAAGCCTCTTTCAGCTAGGAGGACCTGCAGGAGGAAATCTGCTGTACAGATAAAAGAGTTACTAGAGGTAATCACAGCCCTCTTGCTGTCGGTTATTTCACCCAAAGGAAGGGAGATAAGTTTATCAGTTTAAGAAAAAGAGATCAGAATAACAAGTATTTTACAATTTGGCATTATCTGGATACGCTGTCATTTATTTACATTTACTTCTCAAGATGCTCAGGATGGTAAACGGCAGTTCTCCCCTTCCATTTTATCCTCACGTCAACCCTTTGATGTAGGTTGGGCTGAGGCTACCCAATGAGCTTGATAGGTATTGGAAATCTGAAATACAGGCTTCTCCACTCATAGTCCAGCTACTAGCCTGCACCTGCTCTCCCAAGTTCAGTACCTGCCTCCACACATAAACAGAACGTGCCACCTGTTCACTTTGAATGAATTTTTTGTATTTTGGGAGCCCAGTCCTTAATGAACAGTATCTGTGAGCAGTGCTGGATTTATGTATAACCTAAACAAGCTATAGCTTAGGGCCCCACTCTCTTGCCCCCCCCCTATAATTCTTTTTAATTGTATTTCACTATGAATATACCGTACTTCTTGTTGTCTTTCGGTTCAACAATTACTTTGATAAAATACATATTTTGTTATGTGCAAATGGCTTTAGATGCCTATTAGGTCCATAAATTACCATATAGCATATATTCAACACAAAAAACAGTGACAATTTGTTGTTGACAATGGACAGCTGGACATATAAAGGGCCCCATTACCTTCAGTAGCTTAGGGCCTCATCAAACCTAAATCTGGCCCTGTCTGTGAGGGTGTGCAAAGATTAAAGAGGGTGTGCAAATATCAAACTGCTCCTTCCAGTTTTGAAATTGTGTGCTTGAAGATGGGCATGTGAAAAAGGTTCAGGAGCAACATAGAGCAACACCAAACAATTCTTCCTACAGTTCTGAAACCACAACTGGGTCATTTGAAGACTTACTCATTTGTCCTCCACTGAAAAAAATGAACATGGGACTAACCACAGTGTAACAAACTACGGAATAACATGACCAGAGCCCTGCTCGATGCCTATGGGAAACAAACAGCAGAGCATGAATGTGTTGGTCTTCTCCTGCTGATGCACCCCAACCGTAATTCCATGAAAATGTCAACCTACAAACCCATTTTTTAATTTTCATATATCATTTTAAAGATAATTTCCCAAAGTTTCAGGTTCTGCCAACAGTTTTTCAAAATGCTATTTCACATGTGAGTAAAACAACCAGAAGCATGACATGCAACGCAACTCAGAATATCTCTGTTTCTCTCTCTCTAAAGTTCATGGTTTCTTGGATAAGACTCATACAATAAAATAGACAATAGGTTGATTAGCCTTTATTGTATTGATAGTTTTAGTTTCTCATTGGTGAACTGGCTATAAATTTTATGTTAGGAACAAAATCACATGAGCTTAAGACAATAAAACTTAGGTTGCTTGAGCATGTTGACATTGGTCACAAAAATACCTACTCTTCCCTGCCCCCCAACAAATGAAAAGAAAAATCTATGTTTCAACTTTATTAATTTTTTTGAGGTTCTTAGCATTAAAAAAATGTTACCTGAAATGTGCTTTACATGCAGGGACTGAAGGCTGTCTATAGCCATCGTAACTAGCAGCCATTGATGAACCTATTCTCAACAGAGGTCACATGTTCAGTCTTTCAAATATTCCCTGTTTTGCATGGTTTGCTGCTCCCACTGGCTAGGGTAGAGAAATGAAGTGTGAACATTTCCAATTACAGTGTAGGAGGCTTAGTTAGGGTAGCATGGAACAAGCAAGTTGTGCCAAAGCCCTCACAGAAAACTTAGTTTTTGAGGGGCGATTTGACAAAATAAAAGGGCTGGAAGAACTGTCATCAAGATATTAAATTATCCAATTTATAACTTTTAAAGCCGTGGTAGTGGTACTTTATTTTAAACCTTTTAGAAGAAGTTTACTTAAAATGGCAATCAGGCAGAGTTTCCAATTTTTTAATTGATTACCAGGTAGCAAAGCTTGGTTTGGCTACAAATTATTGTGAAAGAAGTAACTCACTTGCAAATTTCAAAGCACATTTATTATTTTTATTTATTTGTTATAAATATTGTATATAAGATTTAAAATGCAAGCATAGAAATTTTCACAACAGTTTTTCATATTAACGAGCAAGCACTGTTTGAAATTTAATTGTGTGGAATGGTAACAAAGGACATTATCTGCTATAACTATGATGAGGAGTTAACAAAATATGAAATCTCCTGTTGGCTTGTTTTGTGTCTTCAGTCCAGAACAAACACTGCTGCATGAGGCATGAGATTCAGGTTGAATTTATACATCTGTCAATATGTTTCTTGCACTAGAGAAAAATGTAGAATAGTTCCATGTTGCTCTGTTAGATGACAGCCCACAAGTTTAGTCAGGAAACACTTCACTGGGCATTGGGAGACCATTAAGAGCTGCCAATACATTGCTTACTGCTTCCTCTGTTATCATAAAAGTAGTTTTGTGTGTTTTAATACCAACATGTGGTGTTATGATAACATTTTTTAATTTTAGTAACGGATGATCTCTGAAAAGAAGAAGATAAAAAAGACAGGTTATGAATATAGGAAGTGGCATTCATTCAAACAAATGAAGGAAAAGTACTTAGAGCTATCCACCATCTGAAGGATTTTAGTTATCTGACTTGGCAAGCATCCATATTCTAGCAATGTACCAAAGTCAAATGACTTGAAAATAGGCAAGTGTACCCTTCAGTTTCAGCCCCTGTGGTTAATATTTACTCCCTCTGATTATACAGGTGCTTTAGTAGAGTATAATAGTTAATGTGTAGTTATATATAAAGAAATATCTATAGATCTATGTAACTTATATTTCTAAAGTAGAAGATTAACAGAGCAATCCTACCCACGACTTACACTCGCAGTTAGAGACTGGGTCACCCCTGAGCCCACCTGCATGTTAGAAGCTCAAAAACATTAAAGTGTTGTAGATTACATTGGTGTTGGATCACTGTTGCATTGGTGCTGCTTAATGCATGTTTAACTGATTCACCAACATGAACGGAGGAAGTTTGGGCATTAGTTAGGAGGAGAGAGACCTCAGGTGCTGGTAGCATCCATGGCACCAGCACACCATTATATCTTCAGAACAGGTAATGCAAAATGAATACACTCACACTGGAGTCAATGGGGAGCCCCAGACAACTCAAAACCCCACCCTCTGTCTCCCATTGCGTTGCTCATTCTCACTAAACTTCTGGATAGCTCCTTGTACATTATGAACTCATGGCTGAAGTGCCTCCTCTTCTTGGACTATATGGCCCACTCTTTCGCAAAATGTTTGCTCCAATCACACAGATGCCATACATTCATGTGTGGAGTACTCTGTCAGCTATCTATGCGGTCAGACAACTGACCATAAGCCCATGTCTTTGGAAGGAAGAGGGTGTAGGTGAGCAATTTATGTTGCACTGAGAAATAGGGTTGGCTGTTTGTTATGAATGGAATAACGCTCCTCCTTTCCTGTCTTATCTGTGTGATAAAAGGTGCATGGGATCTCAACTATAATGCACTGGCATAATGCTTGTATAACTGTGATGCAGGGATAATCACTACAATTATAGGACTGCCTTTTGAACTGCAGGGTCCCCAACTATTTTTGGTCTGGAGGAACATACGGAAATCTACAAACTCTCGGGAACAGCATAAAATTCCCATTTTATAGGCAAAAAAACTGGCCATGCTCAGAACTGCACATCTGAAAATAAGCTCCACCCCAATCCCCAAATAAAACAAAGATTAAAAGCAGACCATACTCCCCTCCACACACAAAAATCAAGCAATCCTCCCAAACGAACCGTAACAAAAAAGCCAAATACACTTTTTAAACAAATTGGGAGGGACAGGGGCCTTGGTGGGCGGCAAGGGATGTTTTAAGATGCAGTTAGGAATCCCAGCTGCAGATGAAAGCTTTCAGCACTAACTCAAACATTTACTTAACACCTGCTCACACTGTCCTTCCATGGCCTCATGGCTTCAATTTGGAAAGGAAGCATGATGTGTATTATATAGGTTCTCCTACTACTTCCCAGAGTATACAGTGGAAGAAGGCAGAGATATCAGTCTGAACTTTAGCACTGGTTACTCCTATGCTTCCCTGCAGTCTTTACAATGCGCTTATAGTCATTCATTTTTTAAAATAGATAAATACATAGTTGTTTACCTGGGCAGTGGTTCAGGATAAGTGACATCCATAGCGGCACTTTTAATAACACCAGTCTGAAGAGCTTCCACAAGCATATCTTGGTCTACAACTTGCCCTGTGTGGAAATCATGTTCTTATGATAACCACTGGGTAACGGTGCATTGCATGGTTTCATCGAATCATAGAGTTGGAAGGCACCCGAGGATCCTCTAGTCTAATTCTCTTCAATGCAGGAATCCCAACTAAACCATCCATGACAGACGGCCATCCAGCCTCTGCTATAAAAGCTCCAATCAAGGAGAGACCACCACCTTCCGAGTTAAGGAGAACATAAGTACTGTCCTTGCTGCTGAACTGATCTCATTACACACCTCCATTCATCAAGCTGGGAGCAACAGACCATAAGCCTTGGTATAACACAATTTGTGAGCCAACACTCGTGGTTTGTTTCTCTCAAAACAAACTACGATGTTAAGCTGAGCACAGATTCACATGTTGTGATAAAGAATGCAGGGCTTCTTCAAAAAGCAACTGCTCAAAAGGGGAATGCTGGGCTGCTTGAAAGCCTTTTTGCAAAGCGACTTTCAGACAGTGCTGTGCTTTGAAGTCCTAACACTCAATATTTTTCTTCAAGCAGCTCTTTATGACCTACCTCTAGAGATATTTATAAGACTAGCTGTGGGTTTCATCAGCTGCAACTCTTTTTTCCCAATCAGTTTGTACGTCCGAGGTGTCAGATTTACAACCAGCACCACAAAATCTGACTGCTGGAGCAAGTCTTCTATTGCCCCACAATAGCAGGCACCCACAGCCTGTTCTTCATCTTCTTTCCTGACAGAAAAAAACAACAAGGATTATCTGTTTAACAAGTGCTAGGTTTTTTTTGGGGGGGGTTAGCATTCACAAATGTGCAGATCCCTTGTACAACAAGGGGTGCACTGTACCACTAAGTTCAAGGCTACACAGTAGATCAGAATAATGTTCCAATCTCCCCTGTATATTATATTGATATTTATATTTCTAGCAAATAAATTAAGGTTTAAATGCTTTTTTTCAAAGCTGAAAAACTTAAATATTGCAATCAAGCCACTGAGATTTAATAAAACCATCTAAATTAGCATAAAAATGAGCTGAGCTGCGTACTTTTTCCTAGAAAACTCTGACATTATTAAAACACACACCAAAAATGGCAACCACATGTAGTAGAGGTTCTCCCTCTCTCCATCACGATGAGGTTAAGTTCTTTTCATATCCTGATTTGAAGTACATTAGGTAAGTTCCACAATGTGTTACTGAAGGGAAGAAGAGAGCTTTGCTCATGGCTCTTTTCAGCAGTCCTTGTGGTTTTTGTAATATCTAGTTTCCTCCCTAGCAAAGCAACAGCTTAGAAAACCAGAGTGAGGATGAAACGGAACACAGCAAAAGCCAAATTCAGACATCACTCAGGATGAATATCAACCTTAAATCATGGCTCTCTTGTAGAAAAAAGTGGGAGGGTTGGAAGACTGGCAGGAAGACTTCACATATTCTCATAGGATTTGGGTGAATGCTGGAACAAGCTACTTAGCCAGTTTCCTCATTTACTAAGAATTGAAATTTGTTTGTGTGAAATGGCCCTTATTTATCCTTATCTTTTTCTCACTGGATGGATCACCTTTTCTAAACATGATAGGTTAGCCTCTCTTCATCACATTAAGCAGAAATATGAGTTGAAAAGTACAGCTGTGTTTGTTCACTTCTGAAGACCAGCTGATCTTTCTCTATACCCATGCACAAAGATTTGGTGGATAAAACATCTTTAGAGGTGAAGATACACTCTATTTTGTATGGTATCAAACTGTGTATTTTTACCTTCTGTTCCTGTTATGATAAAGAATTTTCATCTCAAAAGCTCTGGCTCTCTGAGCAATTTTATACCCAATGCTTCCCATTCCAATGATACCCAGAGTTGCCCCGGTGACTTCCTCTCCTAACCAGTTATTAGAGAAATAGCCTGTGTCAGGGGAAACAGCAATCTGGCAACCTGCAAAATGACAAAATAAGGGGTGGCGGGTGGAGAAGAGGTGTTCATTAAAAACAGAATTCTGGGGGGGGGGGGAGGGAGTGATTTTTGTAAGAAATCTGAGTTATTCAGCTGAGGCTGTAAATAGGTGATTTTTTATTATATATCAGTGTTAAATTATTTGTTTAGATCGCAACAAAAGTCATATTGCATACAAAATTTCATATTCACAAACAAGGTATAAATATGCAAGTAATTGCTCTACCGGGAGCTGGCTTCAGGCACTAGGCCTGTCAGCATTACAAAAATGTCTGCAAACTGCAGGGTGAGGTTCAGGCAGGATACAGGGCAACCTGATGCAATATTAGGTAGAAAAGGGTTCAGGTTGAAGGCAGAGGCTCTTTGAACAGAAAGCTCCTACTGTATGTTGTTTCAGCAAAGAACAAAGCGAGCTTCTCTCCTGTATATCAGCGGCATTGATACCTCCCCATTGTGAGCCTCACCCATACTGGAAGGTGCTGCTTTGCTTAAAGGGGCCTAGCTCTCAGCATTAATCTCTTCCTGCAACAGAACGTGGGAGACTCTGGTTGCACGTCACTTTCCATGGAGTCTTCCAAGTCAGAGGATGACAGGGCCCGTTCCTCTGGCCAGGCTTATGTTGACTTCATGAGCTCACTGGGTAGCAGCACTTCTGGGTCTGGTCATACATGTCCTCTGTTTTGGAGTCCTCCGCTCCATCACCTGAATAATAATCTGACTCCTCATCCCTGACACCAGCCTCAATTTACCTCCTTCCAAAGGGAATCAAATCTGGATAAGTGCTCCGCCCTGGAACCTCTCACTGCTCGGGAAAATGAGACAAGGGTAACTGTAAAGAAATGTGTACAGTATTGTCAGTGTTACCTTCTACGAGTCTTCGGGCAGCTGCCAGCAGCAGGGCCATACCAATGTCTGCTGTAGTGCTGTGGGCAGCATGAGGAGTGTTGGCGATTCTCACTCCAAACCCAGAGATCAGCTTCAAATCCAGGTGATCGGTACCCACTCCTGCACTTGAAATCACTTTTAAGTTAGGCAGACTTTTCAACAGCTCCCTGTCGATGACTGGCTTATGCCACCACGAGTAAATAGCTTGGACTTGAGCACGATAGTATTCTTTGCTTTCGAGGAATTCCTTCATGGTGATAAGTTGAAAGTGTTTCTTCAGAAACGGCACGTGCGCTTCTAAGACTCCCAGGGTGCCACCTACTTCATTGATCAGTAAGAGAGGCAACTTGGAATCTTGCATGATCTTCGAAAGGATGGGAGACAACTAGTTTTCTGAAAAGCATAGAGAACAATCGAACCACGCCACAAAATACTGGATTATTTTCCTTCATTGTGATACAATATGCAAGACATACAATATACAAAGAATTGGTGGAAGACCAACATGGTCAGAAAGATGTAAACCTGTCTCTTCTGAATCTCAAAATCAAACTTCACAAAGCCTGATCCTTAAACTGTCAAGACTTGTACGATAGCACTCATAAACTCATTCCTGTTTATTTTATTTATTTAACAAAATGTATATACCGCTTGATTGCAAGAAAACCTCTGTGTGGTTGATTATCTGTGAAGCAATTATTTCAAGAGAAAAGGAAACTTCAAAAATTAACACAATACCGGTTGTGAAGCTGTGCTCATCGAAAGGATGTCTTGAAATAGTAGCAAGCAAATCTCAGCACTGCTGAACTTTGAACACTGGAATTTATCAAGTTACTTTGTAAGCCATTTTGCTTGCCAAGTATGGGTATAATCCAAACTAATTTAAACATATTTAATTATCCAACAAAGTTCAATCCATGAGCGTTAAAGATATGCATAATTCTCTACTAGTAAATCAACAGAGAACTTTGGCATATTGTTGCTTTTAAAAAACACCACTCCAAATACATTGTTTGCTAAATCTGACTCAACCACAATGCACTTCTTTATTTGATTATAACCTCAACATTGTCTTAATATAAATAAATGTTTTCAAATGAAACAACAGGTTGCATCCAGCACCGCCGTTCCACTTGCACAGCAGACTTCCACTTGCACAAAACTTCCCACTCCTCTCCCCTGCAGCACCCCTAACTCAAAATCTGCTCCATAGCATTGAAGGACCCCCCCCCCAGAGCAGAGTCTGGGGACATATGAGGGGGCTTCAAGGGAGAGGTAGGGAATGTGGTGTTGCTCAAGTTGAACTCCTCTTATATAGTGTTGGGTACAATCCAAACACTTTGCTTTAGTATGTAAAAAAAACCCCAACAACCACTTTTTTGCACTCTTCTCAGTTATGCCATGAATGGATTCCACTTTTGCTTGACGTGAGACATTCAAAAGCTGGGGTAGCCAACAGTGGTCAGTAGTTCTCTTGGGAAACCAAAAATGCAAGGGGAAACAAGATGGCTACTGCAGCATATTGGGGAGTGTCATCTTCCTCATGCAAATGGCACATGTAGGACAAGATATAACAGTGCTGTTTGGGACAGTTCACATTTTTAAGGGTACAGAAGCTGGTATGTCCAACAGAACACCAAGCAGCCTCTTAATCAGTTGCGGTTGAATTTGGTATTGCAACTCCACTGGGTATTATGTATTATTTTACTTTTGAAAGTGACTGAGGCTGCATGCACACCCCTATTTTCTATGGCTCCAGGATGCTCCCCACTGTTGGTTTTTGGAATACAGTACCCATGACAGTCACAATTCGTATCTATTTTTGTAGGATTGGGAGGTTGGTTTGGATTACACCTTTGGGTCTCCACCAAGCCTGTAGTTTTGTATCTATAAGATGGGGCATGTAGTAGAAGAAACTGCTGGATTGTTCAAACCAGTTTCTTTGTTAAGCTGATGACCTAGCTGGCCCTCTTAAGAACCCTCCTTCTGCATGATGGAAGTTTGTCATGTTACCAAAGACAACTGGGTGTGGATACTCTTCCTAATGGGGAAGCAAGACGTGCTGGAGTGTGAGCCCCTCCTTCCTATACTCAAGTTTTATATATGTGTAACTAAAACCTTATATCCTAAAGACACCAGTCTCCATTGGGTGAGCAAATGGCACCCGTGAAAGCTACTTGAAGAATCCTAGTGCTTTCCCTCAAACCAGTTTCCATTTGATTTGAAAATGTAGGCTGCCGTGAATATCTGTTTGTACAAATAAAGGGCTGGAAGAATCAGAAAGCCAGCTGTTCTGCTCGAAAGCCTTGGAGCAACATTTATTAGTTATTTTACTTAAGAATATAATTACAGAAAATAGTTACAGTATGGGAAGCCATAAATGAAAACTACGTAGGATAAGTTTTGATTTTCATTCTCCATTGTTACTTAGCGGTTAATGTCCTTTTGCTGACCAGCCATTGATTATTAATGTTCTCCATCAAACTATTGGGGGATCACTTCACTAGGAATGGGGAGGTCATTGAGAACAGCCTGTATATTTTCCACTGCTTCTTCTGTCATCATAAGCAGGGCTTGCACAGTTGCAGTTCCAATATGAGGAGTTATAATAACATTCTTCAGTTGCAATAATGGGTGATCCCTGCAAGGAAGCCATAACAGAAAAATCAGAAGTCATCTGGCACGGGCAGATCAAAGTAACTATATTGCTATATGACTGCACTGAAAAAGACTCCAAATTCGGGGGGTGGTGATTAATGGTAAGTTAGCTTTCACTGAGATGTCTTCTATACACTGTGTAGGTCACAATCATTAAGTGTGATATGATCTACTAAATCATTTTAAGAGCTAGCCCTATGAAGATCTGCTTTTGAGTGACTGGTGCTCTGAATCAAAGTTCTCATCACCTATAAACTTGTTTGTATGGCAGTACTGTTAGATAGAAAGCTTAGAACAATGCAGTCTATGTTCTAGGCTTAGAACAAGAACTCCAGCTTACAATTCTGCTCTATTTTTGCATTTCAAATGCACGGTACAGGTTTGAGTGAAAATGAATTAAAGCAGCAAAACAAATTTTGCCGCCTACTATACAATCTGAAGGTTGTTTTGTTTCAAAGCGTTAGATGGCAAAGGAAAAGCATTTGGGACCTCGGGACAAGGGACAGATTGCTATCTCAGCCCTGAACACAAATGCTATTGTGTTGTTGTACTACAGAGCTTGTAATGGGTTATATTTAATACCTCTACCATCATGATTTCTTGTGTTACTTCAGTTTGTTTAAATCCAAATACTCTGAGACTCTGGTCAGTCAGAAGAAATGGCAAAATGAATTCAGAAGAAGGCATATTTGTGACTATCCATGCACACAGGTTTCTGAACACATCAAGCATTAAGGAGGCGGCAACAGAGGCAAATCATGATCATCTATGCCTTAATGTTGAAGTTTTGGACCAATGAATAATAATTATTCCATGTCAGGACTAAAACAACAACAGCAAAGGTGGGGGTTTTTTGGTAATATTTTACCTTGGCAATGGTTCAGGGTGAGTCACATCTAAAGCTGCAGCCTTAATAACTCCATTTTTGAGCGCTTCTACCAAAGCATCTTGATCAACTACTGCACCTGATACGGACAGAAAATCATAAAGTAGTTCATGATAAAGACTGAAAGCTGGTTTCTTGCATTGTTCACTTGAAAAGCACAACATTGTGTCCAGTGGAGTTAATTCCTAGGTAAGTGTGCTTAGGATTGCAGCCAAAGAACACATTTTAAGGAACTAAGGGACTCTCCACATTATCTCCCCAAACACGTTTTGATTGACCCAAAATAGTAAAAAGTCCTTATGAATCCAGTCCTTAATCCATTTCCTTTGCAGCAAACCTGTTAAAGTTCACCAATAAAGCCACTTCATGTGATATTGCTCTTCCATCCTTCCTTCCTTCTACATCTGGATTAGGGTGTAATGAAACCCACAGCTGTACCCAATGTATGTTTCTTTACCACTGAATTTCCCCCTTCTTTTTCTTGTGTACCATACTCCTGATTGCCCACCCCCCACCAATACTACTGGTTTCAAAATAATCCATATTGATTCTTGACACGGAAAACTGGTTGTTGGCCTCACCCTTTGTTAGTGCTGATGAAATGTATCACCTTTCACACAAAAGAATACAGAGAAAAGGATGGAATATAGTCAAAAATAGGTATTTGAAAAATGTATATAGCTGAAGTTTACATTTAGGTAGTCACACATCCCCTACCTCTGCAGATGTTGATGAGAGTAGCCGTGGGTTTCATCAGCTGCAGCTCTCTTTTCCCAATGAGCTTGTGTGTCTCAGGTGTCAGATTAACAACCAGCATCACAAAGTCAGACCCTTGGAGCAAGTCTTCTATGTTTCTGCAATAAGTGGCACCAACTGCCTGTTCTTCTTCCTCTTTCCTGGAAGGAAATAAATGTGACAATTGTCACTTATACAGTGGTACCTCGGGTTAAGTACTTAATTCATTCTGGAGGTCCGTACTTAACCTGAAACTGTTCTTAACCTGAAGCACCACTTCAGCTAATGGGGCCTCCCACTGCTGCCACGCCGCCGGAGCATGATTCCTGTTCTCATCCTGAAGCAAAGTTCTTAACCTGAAGCACTATTTCTGGGTTAGCGGATTCTGTACCCTGAAGCGTATGTAACCTGAAGCGTATGTAACCTGAGGTACCACTGTATTAGTAACTCTCGTCCCTGGAGCTGCCCGGGAGGAACAAATACTTGACAGGGGCTGGGAGCTCATTGTGGATTCTTTCCTATGGGTAGCCAAATTTTAGGTCAAAAGGCAACATTTAAAGTCCACTGCATCCCTCCCAATTCAATGCAGCATCCATGTGAACATCAGTGTTACTCCTTGCATGGTGCCTTTCAAGGCAGCCAAAGGGCATTGCTAAAGGATGCTGGCTGATCATGAGAATCTGAAAACTTGAGGAACATGGGAGCCTGCATGTCTATCTGGCTAGCAGTGGTTTTTTTAAAAAAATGATTACTATCTTTGAAAAGATCTTCTAGTCTTCTAGTGCAACTTCTTGTGTGCCCTGCTTCAGGTATTGATTGCCAATACTGGAGATAAGCAGAATTACTCTTATTTTGTATGTGTCGCACCGTGCATGTTGCAAAAAGAGATTCAAGACAAAAATCTAATAAACCCTGATTTATATATTAAGTCTGAACAGGCAGGTGGGGGGGGGGGCTGTTTTACCATATTGTAAGTCTGAAAACCACCATGTCTTTAAAAATCACTTGTTTCCACTTCAGTGTTCAAATATTAGCAAGAAGAATCACCATACACGTAGGTTTACCATATGTCCAGGAATTCCCGGACACGTCCTCTTTTGGGGGTCCTACATGCCCATCGGGGGGGGGGTGATTGATTTTACATTTTAAAGCAAATGTCCTGGATTTTTGGTGGGGGTTATTTTATGTGGGGGTGGCTCTGGTTCAGGCTCTGGTGACCCGGGCTCTGGTGTGGCCAGCTCAGGCTCAGCAGTGGAGGAGGGGCTGTTGGGCGATTGCCCTAAGGAAGCCCAACAACTTTTTGTGTCCAGACTTTTACCTCTTGAAATATGGCAACCCTACCACACAGTGACTTTTTCACTTTAATGGTAGAGATGAAAATAGTCTCAACTGAAGGAGGAATTGCTTTTGTCTCAGCCCCTTAGCCTCCATGACTACACACAGACTGACACTGTAACATGGTGCAGAGATTGATAGTTTCGAACAACTGCTTCCAACAGACATTGAAACCTAGATTACCAATACATTGGAAGTTAAATAACTAAGGCTGAGGTCCTGTACCTGTCTATTCAGGAGTAAGCCCCACTGAGATCCATGAGACTTACTCCCATGTTAGTTTTGCATGGGCTGCACAGTACAACACCTTCATCAAAGATATACCTACGGTTCCTGTTGTGATAAAGGATGTTCATGTCAAAAGCTTTTGCTCTCTTGGCTACTTTATACCCAATGCTGCCCATTCCAATGATACCAAGCGTGGCCCGGGTAACTTCTACTCCCAGCCAGTCAACCGCAAAATGTGTGGTATCTGGAGATGTTGCAATACGACAACCTAAAAAACAAAAGCAGAAGCCACGAATGAGAAACAAGAGTTAGTACTTACAACAGCTTTATTTCAGAAATTAGAAAACATGCCCGCACTATTTACAATAGTTATTGAAAATCAGAAGACAGCTCTAAATGGGAGTCCCTGGAAGGCATATGTCTACTTAGAATTTGTACAATAAGCAGCACATAAAAATATAGGTGGGAATAAATTTAAGGAAGAAGGTAACAGAATCCATCACTGTTAAATCTAGTTAAGGGATCTTGTATGGAAGGACTAGAGAAACATCTGTTCAAGAGTTTGAAGATCTTCAACCCATAAAATGTTGAGCTAAATGGATATTGGCTCTGACTCAATTTCAGTTACAAACTAGAAGCAAGCCAAAATTTGGAGTACAGTACTCCATAATTTTCAGTTTAAAAGTTAATTTCTACTTGGTACCTGAATAGCTGGAAAAGGGAGCAAATACCTGTATTATTATTTATCACTATATCATGGGCATTATCATATAACTATTGATCAGCTGATCTAAGGACTGATTGATACTGGGAGTGGTAAACTCAAAATCTTAACATATTAGTGCAAGTTATGTCCCACAAAATCTGAAATGTGTCCACAGCAACTTACATAAACTGCAAAAGAAAATGACTTTACCTTCCACTAGTCTTCTTGCAGATGCCAGCATTAAGGCCATGCCTATGTCTGCTGTGGAGTCAGAAACAGCATGTGGGGTGTTGGTGACTTTTACTCCAAAGCTCGAAATCAGTTTCAAGTCCAAATGATTCACTCCTACCCCTGAGTTTGCTACCACCTTTAGGCTGGGCAAGCTTTCAAGAAGTTCCCGGTCAATGAGAGGTCTGCACTCAAATACAAAAATGGACTTGATCTTTTCACGAAGTTCGTCCTTGTTTCTGTGAAACTCTTTCAGGGTGATGAGATTGAAGTGTTTCTTGAGGAACTCCACATGGCTCTCCAGTACACCAAATGGACCTCCTATTTCACAGATCAAAACGCCTGGCAGTTCTTTTTCTCCCATACCCTGAAAAAAAGGGGATGATGAGAAATGTTAAACAGAAAACTAGGCTTTCATAAAGCCACTGGGAAATATCCAAGAATGTAAACTGGAGTCTCGGTATTCTGCGTTATTCTATATTAACAGATAGTCTCTGGCAATAATTACATTTTGTTGGGTGCTTCAAACATCTAAAAGTGTTCCCAGGAGGATGAGCTGACTCACAGGCATTGTCGGATTTCTCTTTAGAGATCTACTTTATTTGTTTCTATTTCCTTTGTTTTAATGTTGTTGTACACTACTATGGCATTTTGTGGTGTTTAGACATTTATAAAGATTTTATACATAAATACATAAGAAAAAGAATATACCCAGGAGGATTTAATTTACAACAGGATTTAATTGCAACAGATGATGACTTTCTACATGCGTATTTTCTTGCCCAGTTGTGGCAATAAGACACTACAATGTAATGATAAAGCTGTATTCATCATGTAAGATGCAGAAAAATGCTTAGTTGCTGGAGCGGAATGGGATCCTCTCTAAAAATGTCTGATAATGCTTCATGCCGATCAAATTAGCCTTTTATCAGTTTTGATTCTGACTGTCAGCTTCTGTACAAAGAAATGAGCTGCAGCCAGTTATAGGACAAAAAACTTCACAAGATTTAGCTGCTTATCTTTTAATAGAAACACCAACATCAACTAATTTTGATCATCGTAAGAGGACAGCATACACTACTTTTGATGATTTATCAGGAAAAAAACCTAGCAAATTATTGTTTCCTATACAGTATTTAAATATTGCTTAAATATTAAGGCAGTAACCTTGTGGTCTTGAAAATAACAAATACAATATGTATATACAAGAAACAATGAATATGAAAAACTACGAAACAATGTAATATAATCTAACATAAAACAATAAAATCCTAAAGACCTCAAAACATAGCAGCACATTTAAAAAACTTCTTAAAGAGTCAAGGAACCCTTCCATCTTCAGCCTCCCTCTCGGCAAGGCATATCTTGGGTCACAATATACAACTCTCACCCCACTAAAACATACACATCACACCCAAATTCTGCCTTATCTGTACGCTCCAACCCACATAAGAGGGATTCCATTAGTTACTGCCTTCTATGATATGCTTACTGGACTTCTGTCTAATACAGTATTAGACAGTATTAGGAATTCATTTAAGTGAAAAGGCATAATGTAACACTATGGACCCTTCCATATAATTATCAGTTGTGGTGTGTGAAGCAATGTGTTCAAATGGAAGGCTGTGGGCAGTGCTATTTTTCTAGAAAAAGAGGTGCCATAACTCACCATGAAGACTTCCCTCATTCTCTTAGAATGGCAATGGAGCCCACATGAGAGGTGGTGGAACAGCTGTCTTGCAGCACTGGAACAGTTTACATCTCTCTGTCCCCATATTTCACCACAGATTTTGTCAGCAATGAGTTTTGCCAAAGGGCCACTTTGATTGGCAGCAACCCCATTCCATTCCCAGGATGCAATTAAATATAGGTGGCTATAATTTGGTCCAGGGGCTACTAATGGCCGCCTAGTACAAGTACCCTCAGCTGATTCCTGCTAAGGAATAAACTCTGTTTTTCAGCAAGCTAGAGATAAGAATAGTAATTCCCTCACTCAAAGCCTTAACGTGCAATATAGGCACATGGGTTTATATATACAATGACACCTCGGGTTAAATACTTAATTCGTTCTGGAGGTCCGTACTTAACCTGAAACTGTTCTTAACCTGAAGCACCACTTTAGCTAATGGGGCCTCCTGCTGCCGCTGCGCTGCTGGAGCCAGATTTCTGTTCTTATCCTGAAGCACTATTTCTGGCTTAGTGGAGTGTGTAACCTGAAGCGTATGTAACCTGAAGCGTATGTAACCCGAGGTACCACTGTATATTATGTGATTAGCATAAATAATCACAATAATCACTTCAATCATTAACAGGAATATTTCTACAAGGCAATTTGCTTCCTCCTGGTACTAACCTTGGCCTGGTAAGCTGCTCCCCCAGTGCTGTTTTGCTCAGTTCTGTAGCTTTGCACACAGGTAATATTTGTCTTTGCCCACTGAGACCAGTGCTTGCTGGAGACTTTCACCCAGGCAGCAGCCAGCTGAACAGACTGTGCCAAGCAGAAGGCTTTAACTCTGAGCATAATCCTACATTAAACACAGTGTTTTGGGAACACCTGTCCAAGAAACAACAATTTAAATCTAAGCTAGTGTTGTGAAAGTTTAGCAGATACTAAAGCAGACATTCCTGAATAAAAAGGAAGTAACAGTGCAATTATATTCTAAAAACCCTTTGTGGAGCCAGCAAAATAAATCACTCAAAATAAATCATGTTTAAAACTTTTAACAAAGATTACACCAAGATTAACAACAGCTTCTGCTGTAACTAACTTACCACTTTTGGTAGGGGAGTGGATTAAACAATGTGCGTATTTCTTGATTCCTACAGCACACACTGAGTACAGTCAGTTCTTTTATCTGTTTGCTTTTAAGGCCCCTTAGCTGGCTTGGCTCTGCCTGAATGTGAGCTATGCACACAGCACATCTGTTCCTTAGTACGTACACACATTTGTAACAAGGCTGTATCCCATTTTTATACTTGGTTTCCAGATATTTATTAACAGCATTTACAAGCTTCTCAAGTAAAAATAAATGCTCAATGTATTATCCGTTAGGAGCCAAGGAAAAAGTCATTACAGTAGCAAACCTGGATAAAATACATATGTGGTAGCTATGTTTATTTTGCCCTGTCTATAGTGCAAAAATGTGGCATTGTCAGCCCATGTTTTTATGGTTTACACATGGTGCTAAAATACTGTATCTATGTAAAAAAACAATATGTATTACTACTGTCTAGGAGAAATACAATTCCAAAGGGATCACGTGGTCTGAAGCTGGCAAGAGCCTTAATTGCAAGTCTCTGCCCGCAGGAGGGGGCAATGGCAAGAACTGCGGCCAGACCCGAGCAATCAATCCTAGCTCTCGATTCGCTTTCCCTTACGGGTTGGAAGAAACCATCAAAACCAAGAATTCCGCTCGACAAGCTTTCGGCGGGAAACCTTTTCCAAACAGTTGACGTCATACCAAGGTCTATGGTTGCCGCGTATGCGGGCTTCATAGCTGTCAGAACCACTCTCTTCTACGCAACAGGTACCCTTTTTACCAGAACGGTTCCCCCTTACCCCTCTTTCTTTTTGCAATGGACTCGTCCTATCGCTTAAGCGTCAACTGAAGAGCAGCCGTTCCACTTCCGTCGCAAAATGAACCTTTCCGGAAGTGGCGAAACAAAAGGCGGGCAAACGGCTTCATTTGCTCTTGCGGGGCTAAGCGTAGCGCTGCATTAGGCGGCGCTTACCCGCCTCCCCACCCCACCCCGCCCGGCCTCTAAGGTCGGCGGCTGCCGGTCGTCGCGAGCGCGCACGTGTCCTTCGAGGCGCCTGTGGGGAGCCGTTGCAGCCGTTATTCCTTTGCGTTCGGTGAGTGGCTGTTATCTGGCGGGCTGGAGTCCGCGGGCGGGTGAACGGTCGAGAGACGGAGGAGTTCAGCAGCGTTAGGAGGGCCGCAAGCTCCCCATCCCTTGGGGTTTGCAGAATCCCACGGAACCTTAAACCGGCCTCGGCTTTCCTTACCCCACTCTTATCTCACAGCCCGTGCCATAGCCCTGGTCAAGACGACGCTACCCTATTTGGCCGCGTTTATATGTTGCTCTGCGGCTTGAAAACGTGCAGAACGGCTCTTGGAAGTGTCAGAACAATCATTGTATATATAACAAAACCTGAACAGACAGGAGAGCAGCTGGAACATGAGGGAAGAGGACTTGACTAAGAGGATGTAAGATAAAATGGTTTCAAAAGGCCTGATCCAGGGCACAAAACACGAAAATGCCCTTATCCTAGGGTAACTGAAGGTTTAGCCTTCAATTTAAGGGCGTCTTAAAAATGATATTGATATTTGGGGTGTAGCATATGGTCCTGTCTATCTTTTTGGTTCCAGGTCATTTAAAGCAGGCACGTCCAACTCCCAAGAGACTGTGATCTACTCACAGTATTAAAAAAACAACAACTGGCAGTGATCTACCCTTAAAAAAAAAAAATAAAGATCGCTAGGGGTCCAAAGATTGACCAGGAACACTCCGTGATCAACCAGTAGATTGCATTTGGCCTGTTGGACATGCCTGATTTAGAACTTAGCATTAACCTTTAATCGTGCCCTTGTTTTCTCTTGGCTGATCCCAGCCAGACCCCAAAGTCACTTGTAAGTTCTTCTGTTCCTTCCTTTTGGAGAACAATCTGAACTTATTACCAACTGTCATGGACCAGAAGAATTGACCCCCCCCCATCAACACATCCCTAATTATGTTGCACCATTGACTATGCAGTCTGCTGTGGTAGCTTAACCTTGGCTGCAATAACGGGGTAAACTAATTATATAACAATTTGCTTGCCTTACACAAGAATTCACTTCATGAGTTTACCAGTCAAAATCTAACAAATTGCTTTGTCTTGAATCAAACCTTTTTCTGTAACCTGAACCTGAACTGTAAATTATTGTCTTGTTGTTTTCTCCCACAGGTCTTACACATATTTTGAAAATGTCGTATATGCTTCCACATTTACACAATGGCTGGCAAGTAGACCAGGCCATTCTTTCAGAAGAAGACCGTGTGGTGGTCATTCGTTTTGGGCATGACTGGGATCCAACATGTATGAAAATGGACGAAGTTTTATATAGTATTGCTGAGAAGGTATTTCATTTTTATTAATATTGTATTATATCCATTTAATCCATATTTATATATTAAACCAATAACATAAGCTTATGAGAAAACATGCCAATTATTTTGTTTACATTTTTATCTGAGAAGGAACAACTGAAATGCATGGTTTTTATGTAAAATATTTTTTTCAGTAAAGGTCGCACACATCCAGAGTCATGTGAGTAGGCTTCCTCTTGTATCACGAGACTTCCTCTCTGCCCTCTGTAGCACTCCTGAAACCTGCCTGAGGGTCTTCCAACCCCCTGGAGCACAATTTTGTGGGAGCGGTACAAGGGAGGGGAGCAAAGGAAAGTTCATATTATGCTATAATAATGAATTATATTGGTTCTTGCCAGAATACAAAAGTTACTGACTTTCCTAAACTTATAATCTTTGTGGTTGCAATGAATGAAATTGAATTAGAATCACAAAAGGAGGCAGAACAAGGCAAAGTTCTTGTATTTCTTCAATGTTATATTGCCATTCGTTTGATTGTTTTATGCAGTTGTGGTCCTTTAATTTTGTTTGTTAACTGTTTCTTACTGTAGAGTAATTGTTTCCAAATCAGCTTTTCTACTGAAAAACTTTACCAGGCTTCCTCAACCTCAGCCCTTTAGATGTTTTGAGACTACAATTCCCATCATCCCTGACCCCTGGTCCTGCTAGCTAGGGATCATGGGAGTTGTAGGCCAAAAACATCTGGAGAGCCGAGGTTGAGGATGCTTGCTCTTTACCTATCTGCTGCAACACTCCTGCGTTATTGAAGAAAGTTCTAGGGGTATAACTACCTCATGTAAAGGCCTGGATAAGCCTTTCAGATCTGATTATTGCATCATGTTAATTGAAATTATATCCTAGAATGGAACCCTAGCTTTTTATCAGAGAGGAAGATTGATAGGCATTTGCAAGCCATAGTTTAGGGTAGACCTAATGCTGATCTTAATATTCATCTAACCTGTTTATCATTAAAAATGATCCCAGAATGTTTTACAATATACAAAATAAATACACCACTCACAATGAAATCATTTTCATAAAACAAATAAAATGCTAAAAATTCTTAATCACTTACAACAGATTGATAAGTCACTGAGAGCAGGCTACACAACTGTATACCAGTTTAGCAAAAAACCTGGGCGAATAGGCATGTTTTTAACTGTTGCTGAAAATCTATCAGTTTCAGCACCAGTTGGATCTGGGAAAGAAGGGCATTCCACAGTTTGGGTGCTGATATTAAGAATGCCTTAAAGCTTCCAGGAACCTCTGCATTATTGGAACATAGTTTGAAAAACAGTGTTCTATACCATTGTAAAGAATTTACTGGTACTTGGATAGGTGGTAGATGAGGGAGGTTTGGCATATATTTTAAAGCAGCAAATATGCTAAAGGTAGTTGCAGAAGTTATGGGGGCTGAAATAAAATAGGACTCTTTCTGTCACATGAAGGGCGCCTTTGGATCTAACCTTATATAAAATTGCATTGCAGAAGTTTTTGTGAAAACTAAAATAATAAAATTCATACTTATGCTATTAATAACAGCATAGAATTCAAACTGTTATGAAAACAACCCTAAAGGCAATCCAATTGCTTGTATTACTGCTTCTGAGCAATAAAAGACAAATTGACTTTAAACTTCAGGGCAAATATAGTAAGTTCATGTACCAAAATTGAGACATAACTATTTAGTATTTTGACATTTTAAAGGAAGATATAGCTAGAAATATTAATAGGCGGGAGAAACATTGTCAAGGAAATATCAAGGAAAAGGACATAATATTCTTTGGAATACTTTTATAGATAGTAATATAGTCCTACCTCGGGTTACAGACACTTCAGGTTGCATTTTTTTCAGTTTGTGGACCACTGAAACCCGGAAGTACTGGAACGGGTTACTTCCAGGTTTCGGCAGTCGCGCATGCGCAGAAGTGCTAAATCACGCTTTGCGCATGCACAGAAGTGCTGAATTGAAACCCACGCGTGCGCAGACACGCTGCTGCGGGTTGCAAATGTGCTTCCCGCACGGATCACGTTTGCAACCCAAGCGTCCACTGTAGTTGAAAAACTAGTAACTTGGCAAGCATATTGGCACTTAAATTTTACGTGGGGGGAAAAGAACAATGTAACTTTGTATTTGAACATCTCCCTCTGCAGAAATAGCAGATTAAAGAGGGTGATCCTTCCTCATCTTCTTGCTTACAAGTCCTGTTCGGATATCACTGCTGTACAAAGAGTGAGTAATCAGTTGTACTGCATATTTACACTAGAACCATCATGCAAACCTATTGTTATGCTACAGTTATATTCTGCACTGGGAGAAAATTTAGTTGACAGTGAGCACTGAAGTTTCCAGTTTCCATGCTGGTCACTATCTTAGAATTTCCAGTAAGTGCAGCTTGTTCTTCCACTGTTTATGCTCCTTCTCTGATACACTATGCATAATTTCCAATATAACCATGCAGTTCTGGGGTGTAAAAATTAACATACGTGTTTTGGACAACAGTGACTTCCTGTCAGGTCCAGCAAAACAAAAAGTTTGCCAATATGTGCCGCTAAAGAAAAAGGCTTTTAAGAATATTTGTCTACTTCTGTTCTTATGAGCTGCATATCTAACCCCATCATCACTAAACATTTAAAGCGGTGTCATACCATTTTAAACAGTCATAGATTCCCCCAAAGGACCCTTAGAACTAGTTTGTCAAAGGAGCTGAGAGCTGCTAGACCCCTATTCCCTTACAAAGCTACAATTCCCATAGTCCCTGGGAGATGGATTGATTGTAAAACCATTTTGGAAATTACTGTTTGTAAGCGGAATGGGGTCTCTCTGTCTCTAGCATTCAAAATCAAAAATGAACTCCTTGGCATAATGAGACTTTTTATTTCCTGGTCTTTGAGCATTGAGGGTTTGGCATCATGTTTTAGGGTTTTAATACTAACACAAGGGTCAAATATTTTTAAATTTTCAGAATTCTCTAAGTCTTGCAGTAGGGTTATAAGTGCCTTAAGAAACATATATTCCACTGTATTAAAAATACTTATGCATAGGTTCTTACAGGTTTATGTGTATATTAGTGTGTTGCAAAGGTTGTCAACCTTTTTGGGTCCACGGCTCCCTTTACCAACTACATTCTTTCTGTGGCCCCCCGTGAGGCTCAGGAGCCCAGTTATGTCACCCTTTTCCTGCAGAGCTGACAGCCCCTCACCCCTTTTTGAACCTTTTTGTATCCAGTCCTGGCATCCAATGAAATATGGATGTGTTTACAGGTGTGTGTCTAATATAGGAGAGGTAAACAGGAACTGAGCAGAAACAGCAAAGTTTCTTGTATTGTGAATTTTTGAAGGGATATTTACTGAGACTTTTTGTGGGTCTTATAGGAGATACTGGTGGGTACACTGTGGCCCACAGACACCACACTGGCAACCCTGACCTTCTTGTTTTTCTTCCTTCCCAAATCTCTTATATGTTAGTAAAATATGTCTGAAGTGTTAAACTCATTGGCAATTGCAGAACAGTGTATTTTTTAAAATTAAGCTGTTTCAATCATCACTGCCACAGTATCAGTATGACCTACTGCATTGGGTGGGAGCTGTAAACTAATGAAGATTATGTGCAAATTAATACTGAACAACTTGAGATTTCCTAAAGCTTGCAGAAAAACAAACGTTGAATTCTGGCTGCTACTGGGCATAGTGCAAATGGATCGGACCTGAACATATCTAAAATATAAAACCGTATTCTGTGTTTCAGTTCTTGTTATGTGTGTCTTTCGTTTTGAAACAAAATGGGAAAGACTTGTATCCTTTGGGAAGCAAATCCCAGTGAGCATGTTTCTCTGTAAACTTCAATACAGTGGAACCTTGGGTTGCAAACATGATCCGTGCGGGAGGCATGTTCGCAACCCGCAGCGCCACGTCTGCGCACGCGTGGGTTGTGATTTGGTGCTTCTGCACATGCACAAAGTGCGATTTAGCGCTTCGCATGAGCGACTGCCAAAACCCAGAAGTAACCTGTTCCAGTACTTCTGGGTCCGGCACGGTGTGCAACCCGAAATCGCGTAACCTGAAGCGTCTGTAACCCGAGGTAACACTGTATTGTGAAGCTATTTTGCTTACAATTAATGTTTTAGAACGTAGTATGTTCTAAACACACATTCCTCTCCCATAGGTGAAAAATTTTGCTGTTATTTATCTTGTGGATATCACCGAAGTGCCAGACTTCAACAAGATGTATGAACTGTACGATCCCTGTACGGTCATGTTTTTCTTCAGGTATACTATAACTTGTATATTTTAAGCTGATAAGTGTTTTCCAGGCTTTCTCTAATTTTTGACTGAATCTGTTTATTTGTGTCATGTAGTGCAACTAAATAAGCTGCAGAATAGAGTAACTTTATTGATGTCTGTAATCCTACAAATATCTGTTGAATACCACTGGTACAGCACTGGATACAACCCCATTAATCTAATCTAGTCTTAGTATAAAGGAAATATACATTAAAGTAAATCACTCCATCCTGCCCAAATGTAGATGGAAATAGGGAGGAGTATATATTGCAGAACATGGGGGCTACATGAAATACTATGTAACTATAATATATTAATAATATCCTTCCCCATTTTTCTTTCCTTTCTTAAAGAAACAAGCACATAATGATTGATTTAGGCACTGGTAACAACAACAAAATTAACTGGGCAATGGAGGACAAACAAGAGATGATTGACATCATAGAAACAGTTTATAGAGGAGCACGTAAAGGTAGAGGTCTTGTTGTATCACCCAAGGACTACTCAACCAAATACAGATATTGATCATTTGATCATTTTACTACAAGTCTACTTCTGGAGCTTCGTGAACTCAAACTTTGTATAAAGTGTTCTTTCTTGCTTTCGTCTCCATTGTGAATATATTTTTGAATTTATGTAAATATGTTATCTTATTTTTTATGCAAAAAAACTTGCTTGATTTTAGAAATAAAGTATGTCTTTTACACATAGTGTTTTGAATCTTACATTTTTCAGAATATTATTTTTATAAAACTATTATTTTTTATAGGAATGGATTGAGCTATGTCCAGTTGAAACATAACAAATGCCTCTAGACAACATAAACCATATTTCATCAGAATAAAAAAATACAAAAATACAGTACAGTGGTACCTTGGTACTTGAAGGGCTTGGCTCCCGAACGCCGCAAACCCAGAAGTGTTCCGGTTTGTGAACATTTTTTGGAAGCTGAACGTCCAACACGGCTTCCGATTGAGTGCAGGAAGCTCCTGCAGTTAATCGGAAGCCACGCCTTGGTTTTTGAACTATTTTGGCAGTCAAATAGACTCCCAGAACAGATTAAGTTCGAGAACCAAGGTACCACTGTATAAGTCCCACAAGGCACATTTTTGTGATTGGCTTGGATCCAAATACTGTTCTCCTATCACCAGATGGCTGGGTTGGGTGGACATGGGATGTGAAGGTCTGTAGATAGGAGGGATTGGAATGATCCCTCTTGTGTGAGCAAGTAGAAAGTGCCTTACAGAGCAGGAATTTTGGATTCAAGCAATTGTTTAAGGCTCACCTTTAGAATCTGGGAATCTAAAGTTCATGGATACCAGAAAACATGCATAGCACCAACTGATACAAATCACTGTAATATTAAGTAATCATTGTAATAAGGGAATTCAGTCAGTGTTTTATGTGTTCCACTTTCAGAGCCTAAAGCAGTTCCAGTATAGATTTTTCAAGAAAGTTGGAAGGCAGACAGTATCCATTGCTGGCCAAAAAGAAATACATGTCCCAGGATGTCTTTGAAGAAAAAAGGCAACTTTCCTCCCTTTTATTTCCTCCCCTCTTAGCATAATTATGCTATGTTTTTAAAAAGGTAAAGGGACGCGGGTGGTGCTGTGGTCTAAACCACTGAGCCTCTTCGGCTTGATTATTATGAAGTCAGCAGTTCGAATCTGTGCGATGGGGTGAGCTCCCGTTGATCTGTCCCAGCTTTGCCAAACTAGCAGCTCGAAAGCATACCAGTGGAAATAAATAGGTACCGCTGTGACGGGAAACTAAACGACATTTTCATGCACTCTGGCTTCCGTCAGTGTTCTGTTGCACCAGAGGTGGTTTAGTCATACTGGCCACATGACCCAGAAAGCTGTCTGGACAAACACCGGCTCCCTCGGCCTGAAGCGAGATGAGCGCCACACCCCATAGTCAAGTTTGACTGGACTTAACTGTCCAGGAGTCCATTACCTTTACTTATTACAGTTTTTACTGAAAGGAGATATATAGGAATTTCCTTCAAAAAGAAATATTTTGTTTGGCCTCTACACACAAATAATTTGTAGAAACAAAACTAAAGCACTATAATTCAGCAGTGGCAATTCCTTATTTGTTTCAAAAGTATCCTCTCAGTTAAAAAATTATATTAATAATTTTGAGGCTGCTCAGCCTCAGGGGGCCCTAATTCTGTGTGTATCTATAAACCTGCCACTGGTTCCTAGGTTTATTTGTGTAATTCACATAATTAATGGTGTTACAAGTTGACATGGGCTTGTGTGCTTCTGGGTTACGGTTCTTACATAATTAAGACACCTAATATCTTGAATTTATCCTGAGAATTAAAATCAATTTAGTTCTGGCTGGTCTGTGCTCCAGTGGCATGCAGTGGTCAGAGTTCAAAACATGCAACTCATACAGGTACTAGTCAGCCAATGAGGTGGGGGGAGGGAACATAGGAGAATGCAAACATCTGAACTTTTCCCCAGTTGTGTTAGTCTTAGTATGGTCTCTTCTCATCTGGTGCTCATAACATTTATCCCTGTATGATCTACCAAGAGGAAAAGTAGGGTTGTTGAGCTTTATTTAGTTTTGCCCAAAGTTGTTGAGCAACAAAACTGGCACACCGGACAACCCTAGGGAAAGATAAGAACCCGTGGGCAAAAATACAATGGAAACTTACATGAACATAATCTGTGGTTGTTTATATTATGCTGATAAAAATATGAATCACCATGGTCTTCACTGTTACAGTAAACTAGGTTTCAGTGTTCGTTGGGGTGATTCCAATGTTAGACACACAGGTAAACTTAAGTAGTCCACCGAGCTCAAGGATGAATAATGACTTTGACTCATGCGAAAGTGTTTAAAAGCAAATGATACCTTCATTAGAGAAATAATGAATGCAAGTGACTTTACATGTTCTGCTTGATTTTTCTTCCGCTATAGCCATACAGTTATTCAGTTCCAAGCATAGGTTTTTTGTCGTTTTCATGTCTCCCTCTTCAGTGCTGCACAAAATTAATATTAGCACAAGGCTTGAGTTAAAATTAGGAAAATGAAACCATCAGGCCTGAATTTGGCCTCTAAATAGACTTTCATTATCACATTACACATTTACATATTCTTCTAATTTATAATGAAAAGAATGCCATTGAATTGAGTAGACACATTTTTCTGGTGAATTTTTTTTGTACTAGAACAATATAATGTCAGAATATTCTTATGACAGAATATTTAGCTATACTAAACAGGCATCTGCTATGCCATTCTTCTGCAACATGCTGCATCTACTTAATTTTAGTTTCCCTGAACTATCTGTAACTGCATGTCTTCCCTACACTCAGTTGAGTGTTATCTGTCTTGCAGAAACTCACCTACATTTGCATTGTAATTAAACTACTATACATTCATACCTTCTTTTCCACATCCAAGCACTTTTGAGTACTCAGTTGTTGAATACACTCTTAAAATAACTTCTTCTCTCATTGGCTTGAGTTAACTTCTACCTCTATTAGCCTGTCCATGCTTTAATATTAGCAGAGGGGGATTTCCCTCACTTTCCATTGTTAGGAGATGCTAATTTGGTAATGACATGGAAGAGCCTTCTCTGTGAAGCGCAGTCCTACACTCATGATTTTTGACATGTACGAGCTAAATAAAATGTACTAGTTTGCTCAGGTACTTTAAATTTTGTTTGTAAAAAATGTATTCATGACTTAATTTTTTTTTAATGAATCATTGATTTAGCCTTCTCTGTTGAGCTATTTGCTGGTCTTTTTAAGAAAGAAAAAGGTTTTGTTTTGAAAAGGATTTTATCAATAAATCTATCATTGAAGGGTGGCTATTAATCTTCAACCAATCAGTCAGTCAATCAATCAATCAATCAATCAATCAATCAATCAATCAATGTAATGTAATGTATTACTGAAGCCCAAACAAAAAGAACACTGAGAGTGTTTTCGTCTGAACTGGTGTTTCAAAAATATTATACTCCCGGACAGATGACTATCAATACCACATTATTTTACAAAGCCAGAATCTTACCGTTAGTTCTTCACTGGTGTTTTCTATCCCAGCTTGTGCCATTAGTCCAGTAACATGCTTCTCTAAATCATCTATGCGCTCGCCCATTTCATCTGGTAATAAAAGGTTAAAGAGCATTGTGGTTGTTTTCTTTGTCATTAGTAATCAAGCAGTGGAAAGACAGATTGCCCTTTCACCAGGTATTGTCTAATGCTCAAAGTGACATGAAACTGAAGGACATGCCAGTCAAGAGTGGTTTTGACTGAGAAAACAGGCTGCAATCCTATATGCATGCTTGGTGAATTCAATGGAACTTACTTCTGTGTAGGCATAAGATTTTTGTTTTGGCATTGGTCAGTATAAATGACTGGTATAGCTTCTCTATGGCCCTTTAATGGCCCTTGGTGGACTGAAGTAATAAATGAGAGCTACTGGGCTCCCTTATGTATTTGCATAAGATTTAGTGGATTCCCATCACTGATTACTGTTCCAGGCAATTAGTACAATTTCTTTTTAGCAATTATTACAATATATTTGAATGTATTTTTATCCAACTTTTAGAATCATAAGCAGTTATTTTGAAAAAAAAAATGGTAATTATAAATCAAGCAGGTTACATAAATGGCTTCAAAAGTGTGATCAATCGGCAGAATTTGTGATTAGTTTTAGAAAATAAACTGAAAAGGATATTTCTTAGAAGTAATTTGTCCGTCAGTGCTTGAAAGTTTTCCTGTAACTGTTGTAGTAGATTTTCTGCCTGGAAAAAAAGATACTGTTAGCAAAACGTGTTTATGCTGTTGGAAAATGAGTCCATCAATTTGCTGTAATAAAATGGCATAAAAATAGTCAGCTTGGATTTTGTACACTGGGATAGGAAATGCTAGCTACATATTAAGGCTGACTAAAGGAAGGTATTGTAAAGTGCATGTATACTCAGAAGAAAGAAGAATGTCTTCCTACGTGCAATGGGCTTCATCACAATCCTGAATTTGCATGAAGTCAGGGCAGTGGAGCAAAAGAAAAGGCAGATTATATAACACCAGTGGCCATGGCATGGGAGTGAGAAGGGAGAGATACTGACAGGGATAAAGTAGTGGCTCAAAACAACAGGCGACTGAATAAAGCAGGAATGGAAGAAACAAAGGAGAACAGCAATTTTGAACATTGGCAGAGGTTTGCGTAAAGTACCTTCATACAATGGAATATTTTAGGGCTCCACATCCTTTATCTCTCTCACATGAGTCAGCTGAGGAATGGAAGAGGGAAAATGTTGAGTACAGTGAGAAGGAAAGAATCCTGAAAGAAAAAAGTGGGTGTTTTAAACAAGTACAGATATCTGAGTAAAGTAGGAATGGAGGGACCCATGGGTGTAGCCAGGGGGAGCAGCTGCCCCCCTAAATCAAGTAAATAAATAAAAATACTTAACTGACCAATTGCATTGCAGATAACTCGGTTCTGCCCCCCAACATAATGTCTGCCCCCCTAAAATAAATCCTGGCTATGCCCATGGCTCAGGGACCAAGGAAAATTGTGGTTTAAAACAACAGTGCAGTAGAGGTCTGGATACAGTAAGGATAGAGGGACCCAGAGGAAAAGTAAGATTATGAATGGAAGAGCATAGTCCTATAGTCACTGAGAAGTTTTCTCAAGGGCAAAGGATATTGTAGATGCCTCACTATGAATGTGGAGAGAGAATTTCATTCTTTGAGAACTCTTTGCTGTGGCCACAGAGGTTTCAGCTCTGCAGCACCAGTGCTCTGATGCAAGGAGATGGCTCATTATCTGGGGAAGGGCAGATTGAATGAGGCAGTGGATCCAAAGTCTCCCATTTCCTGGATAGACCCTCCAAATTAGAAGAATTTGTCCCATGGTACTCAATAGGAGCAAAACTGAAAACCAAATGAAACAAAAAACAGGAACACTGAAATTGTTGGGAAAGAAAACTGAATGAAAGCCCAGTGGGACTCAGATACAGTGCTTCTTCCACCATTAAATCTGCCCACCCATCATGATGAGATGGCTCTGCCAATCTGTTTCAACAACATATTTTTTCTCTGTAACATTTCTGTTTACGTGTGAATGCTACTAATATGCTCAGGGGTGGGGGCAGAAATGATTGCATAAGTGCTTGGCACACCAAGAATTTATATTTGACATGGAAGCTATAATTATCAATGTGTGATTATAAAAGAACAAAGAAGCTCAAGCATGAATCCATTATGTAACATGCTATTGGGAAATGAGACTCTTGTAAGCAGAGTGTGCAACAACCGTGTATTGTAAAGTTAGTATCTCTGTACCTGTCAGCATCCTAAAAATAGAAAACAGGCCCATATCCAGCTGAGAGAGGATGATTGTATTGTATATAAGGTACTTTAAAAGTTACATTTACTCTACCAATTGTGATTAAGATATATAGAATTCAAGTAGGAACACTTCCCCTTGTGGCTTTTGTTACTTATAACAAATATGAATTTCCGGTTGGTGGCTTTTAGTACAGCAACCTTTTGTTGATTAATATAGCAGTCTCATCAACTAAAAAGCTGCAGTGATAAGATTATTGCACTGTTAATAGTTTTTTGAAATGCAATACAAGTCCTCATTGCCTCTGCAGCTCATGTGTACATCAGCTAAGTCTAAGATGAGAACAAACTGTTTCTCCCTTTAAAGCCGCTTTGTCTTGTATGCTGATTTGGGCAGACAGACTGGAACCGATTTGACTAAAACTCATTATTAATCAGCTAAGATTTCTTTGTGTGGCACAACCTATATGACACGCTTGTGAAGTACGAAAATGAAACGGGCAAGGATTAATTACTAAAATGAAAGAATCGTTTTAAGACTCCTGCACTTATCTGAATACTTCACGTTTATTATCTCCTGGTTAGGACTGTGATACGAATTAAAAGTATATAGTCTCATTTCCTGGAGTAAAGGCAAAGTTGAAAGTGGTATTAACTACCAGAGTGGCATCATAGGACGTGACACCTTCAGTTAAGAGGAATAACCGTGTCGTCGTCGTCCCTTCTATTTCCGTATTTCTGCCCTTTCTGCCTTCAGCTACTTTTTTCTGAGAGGCAAGAACACCCCCCCCCCATATGGACCGCCTTCCCTGCGGCTCCAAGTTGGCGAAATCTTCGACGGCTGGATTTCTCCCTGACCCGCTAGAAGTTAGTGCCCCATTTCCCACGCCCTATTTATTGCCAAAACAGCCACGAGACCCGTCCCCTCACTCCACGCAGCGACACATTTCGTGAGGGAGGCGCAGCCTTTGGGCTAAAACCCACGCAGCCCCGAGAGGCGCCGCCAAGTGCGAGGCAGCGTCCAGCACTCACGAACTGAGAGAGCTCCCTGGCGCTCTGAGGGTCGTTGTCCGCCATCCTGTCCTCCTCCTCCCTCGCTGTGGTGGCGCCGCCGCCGCCTCGTCCCTCGCCTTCCCGCTCTTCACCTCCTCAAACGGCCGCTGGTTGGCAGGACAGTGGGAGAAGCGGGAGCCGGCGGCGCGCGCCTTCAGCCCCGCGCCTGCGCGGCGACGGGGTAGTGGTGGCCGTTGAGCCTGCCCGCATCCGCCCCCGTAGCGACCCGCCCGCGTGCTTTGTCGCCAGGCGGCAGCCGTTGATGGAAGGCCGCGCTTAGCTCCCCGCCAACTGCCAACTTGTTCAAGGCACAGCTTGGATGTTTCAGTGAATAGTACAAGTTGAGGGATGTATTCATGCAGTGTTGTTTTTTCTCTTTAAAAATGTTTAGGGGTACTCTCATTTTTCTGCTCATATTGAAATACTGCCCCTCAATGAGGCCAAACTTAGATTCACACAATGTTTAGGGGTATGCGTCCCCCCAGAAAAAAATCACTGTATATAGTATATATACAGGAATATATACTATATTCCCTCTCTCATGTGGCTCTGAACATAAACCCCTCCCCCATCAAATATAGTAAAAACAACAAGAAGAGAGAACTTTTCTATAAAAAAAGAAAATACTTTTTAATTAATAAGAAAGTGCATAACATCAAGAAAACAAAGGAGAGGAGACATAATCCTGGTAAGTATGGTCATTTCATCATTATTTAAGTGTATGTCCCACTGTAGATGTCCACCACGCATATCCCAGGCGAAACAAGGCTTTATTTCACCCTGGTCAAAGACCCAGTTGGCACCCATTTGCGCGCGCGCACACACACACACACACACACACAGGCTGGGAGCCTCAATGGCGCCCCTCAGTTTCAATAGCTAGCTGTCATCTGGCAGGGAAAGGAGACTATGGTGCTAGAGAAAACAAGTCAAAAGCCCTGCTGGACTGGCAGAACTGGTTTCACAGTTCTTGAGATCCTGACCATAATATTTGGAAGGAAACCCAGGCCACATATCTCCGTGTTGTCAATGAGGAATTCTTTAAAGAAGGAGTGTCTGGCAACCATAATTAAGGTTGAAACATACTCTCAAATGTTCCTGCTCACTCTTGAGTACACAGATGGCTTGCATTTGCTGAGAAAATATGTGTGAGAAACTGGCAGAACAAGTTATACTAGTACTGTAGATTGTGACTGCTTTTCTTTGAGCTTTCTGGGAGTCATCCAAAAAAACTGGATAAACGGATACCTGACTGAATATATCCGTATTTACAAAAAAGACAAAGATTATTATTACAAAGCTTATTATTGATGGTTACATGCATATGTGTTGTTTAAACTTTATCATATTAATCTCAACTGCATTTCTAGTTTCATTATGAACTGTAAATGTTTCCATGTCATAAATGGCAACTGTGGGGAGGAAAAATTACTTGTCCAGTGCCACACAGAACACCATAGGTCAGCTAGGGAGTCCCATACGTTGCTGAGCCGCAGATCAAATACTGCCATTTTGTTCTCAATATGATTTGTGTTTTATTTTGGTCAGGAGTATGCTGGGCAGTATAATTATAAAGTCCCCTGTCCATGTTGGTTAAACGTGACAAAAGATAAGGGGGAAAGTTGAGGATTGGCAATTGAGATGTGAGAACTGAAGATGGCATCCAATAGTAATGGAAGGATAGGTGAGATGGGAATGTGATTGAAGATGGAATGGTATTTCTCTTCCCACAGTTTCTTCCTGGTGGGGCAGGGACTGCAGCTTTCCAAAAGCCTTTGGCCCCTTGGCTAGTGTCAGAGGCCACCGTGTGCTTCCTCCAGCTCTACAGATTGTATCAATCTGCAAAAATAATTGTAGGTGAAAGGCTGGCAGGAATACTTGTGGTTAAATTAGGCTTGATGGGAAATGCTGGATGTGTGCCATTTGATAATGAAGAGGGTGGGATATCTTAGTAAAAAAGAAAAGAAAAGAAATTGAGGGAAGAAGCCTGCTTGTTAGGCTGCTGCATTGCCAAAGGTTAATTTCTTCATAATAATAATAATAATTTATTATTTATACCCCGCCCATCTGGCTGAGTTTCCTCAGCCACTCTGGGCAGCTCCCAATCAAGTGTTAAAAACAATACAACATTAAATATTAAAAACTTCCCCAAACAAGGCTGCCCTCAGGTGTCTTTTAAAAATAGGATAGCTGCTTATTTCCTTGATATCTGATGGGAGGGTGTTCCACAGGGCGGGTGCCACTATTGAGAAGGCCCTCTGCCTGGTTCCCTGTAACCTCACTTCTCACAATGAGGGAACCGCCAGAAGGCCCTCGGTGCTGGATCTCAGTGTCTGGGCTGAACGATGGGGGTTCATCTCCTGCCTTCCTCTCCTGCAGATAATCAGTTCCAGCAGGACATTGTTTCCTTGTTCATGCACGGTTTGATAAAAGAAAATAAAGGGAGGTAGACTGTTTTGTGTGACTGGTTGAAGCTAGCTTCCATCATAGCCTTAAGAAGAACTGCATGGGATTCATTATAGTCAGGCTGTGATATGATCAAGTGTGTGCTAGAACAAGATGCATGATGACTGCCACATGAGATGTGTGACCTCTAGCAACTGTGAAGTATATGCTGTTACTTAAGCTGACATAGAAAAGCTATTTATGGAACAAAGGTTTCTCTGACCCCTTGACAGTAATTTAGCTTATAACTGAGATGCATGAAATATTACAGATCACTTTAAAATAAAATACAAGGCACATTCTAGATCATTTTCAGGTGTCTGGTATTACTTTGCTATCAATATATCAGTAACATATTTCTTAAATATATTTACTGAGTTGCATGGTCTGTTCCAACTCTACAATTCAATGATTTTATGTTTTGCTGCCCCAGCTCAAGGCTGATGTAGCAGAGGAGCTTGTCTCAAGCCTCCAATCTTTAAATGGAGCAGTTTAGGATTCAGCTGATCCATGGCTGGTCCTGCTCCACTATCTGCAACACTCCAGTTTTGTGGTCTTACACTGACTATCATTAGCAGAACTTCCACCACCAGTTGCTTCCTAGCCATCCATACTTTTACTAAGTGCTTCAGGAGCCCCCACAGTAGCAGAGGTTTTTGGAGGGGTGTCTCTGTACAGCCATATCACTACTATTAACATAAAGGTTGTTATCCCATTGAACTGTGTTCTTCTTGGGATTGTACTGTAGCCTGAATTTTCTTTGGGAGCTGGAACCTCCTTTTTAGATATGACCATTCCAGCAACCATGTGAGAATAGAGTATACATGCACACAAAACAGTAACTGTGAAGTAATCTCTGAGGAATATCAGTAGCACTCCAGAGCTTTACATTTCCTACAAGGACTTAGAGCAACACCTGGGGGACCACTAGTTCCCCAATCCCCAGCCCTGTTTTAGAGAGCTGGTTTTATTGACGTTTTGGCATTTATAACTCTGAATTCTGCTTTGGTTAAAAGCAACCTTGAATATAAAAAAGGGAATAAATACTACTACTAATAACGGAAGTCAATTATCCATCGGTTCACTGCTTCAAAGGTCATCACAAGTCCTGTTCGAGGCAAGAATTTACATACAGTGCATAAAAAAATTGATAATTGATTGGGGGAACGGACCAGCAATTACTTTTTACCAATAGTTAAAAATAGCAAGTTCTCTGCTGTTGCTTTGGCGAGGATGGCGTCATTTGAAAAGCCTTTTAGAAACACCTTCCTTGATGCTGCTCTGCGAAAAAACACTTTTTTCCTCTCCCCATATCTTGGGGAAAGCAATCCCACCAAGCACACTCCAGTACTCGCATGGCAGAGAGACTGGCGCAAAAAAAAAGTACCCGTTCTTAAAAAGACAAATAAACTGGGACGTCGCTTCCTCTTGCCCGCTTCTCCAAATCGTCACGGACGCGTCTCGCGCTAGGACCCCGGAGGCGCGGGGCCGGGTGCGGGGCGGTTCCTTCCATTGACGGAGGCGCTGCTGGCTGTCGTGACGTCACATAGGCAGGGCCGATTCCCTCGCTGCCGAGCGCTCCTGCTTATTGTCGCCAACCGCTCAGAAAGAGCAGCGGCAAAAAAGAAGCTGCACGGCGAAGGCGCGAGCTGCTGCATCTGGGGAGGCGTCGCGGGCCGGGGGCCGGAAGAGGGGCGCGGGGCAGGGGGAAGGAGGAAGGTCGGTCGCCGGCGGCGCAGCTCCCTCAGGCACCCGCAGGAAGAGGAGGAGATGCGCGGGTTTTGGTGCGAGGGGCCCTCGGCGGCGTAACTGTTCCTGATAGGGCGAGGTGAGATGGAGGCTGCGAGAGGTCACGTCCCAGAGCACTTTCTGGCTGTTGGGGAGCTCGCGCAGAGCTCCTTTTTGCTTTTTGAGGCGGGGGCGGGGAGTGTTTGGGAGAGTTGCTAGGATGAGTATGAGGGAAGTCGAGGGTGGAACGGTTGCTTTGTGCTAGAGCAGGAGGCTGCCATTCAAAAGGCAGGCATCAGTCACTTCGGGATAAGCGAATTATGTCTCTCTCCAAAAAGTTCCCCTTCCTTTCCCGAACTGTTATAAGGCTCTTCCTGTGAAGGCTGCGGCCAATTCCCCCAAACCCTGCCTGTCCTCTGGAGGCTGAGATGGCTCAGCTGTGCGGGAGTCTCGGTCATTTAATTTCCCAGCAGTTCACAGTTGATCATGTAGGCTCAGTAGGATGCGTTTATGGGAAGTCTGCAAAGTTTCCTCAAAACTAGAATGTAGAAGAGCTGCCCCAGCCATTCCTGTGCACTTTAGTCAAGCCATACTCGGTAGCACTTGACATGTCTTTCATTTCCTTCATCTGGTTTCTCTTTTTACTATAACATCTTGGGATTCTCTCTTCTCTATCTCTTTTTGGGTTTTTTGTTAGCGTCATCAATTCCCTTTCCTTTCTCTATGGTCTTTACACCATACAAGCAGTTAGTGGGGTAATCAGATTTCAAAGAGATATATTTCACTGATTAATTGGTTAGATAATTGATTCCATGTGACTTTTCAGAAAGTGCTCCCAGTTGATTGGGCAGCAGATATTAATTGATTTAAAATAAAAAATTCAACTAGTTATAAAAGTGCAGCTGGCAAGTGTTGTCTTCTAACAGAAATACCCTCTTCTCTCACACACATTTAATTAGGTGTCATCTCTAAACCTCATTCATGTGCTCCTTCATCCCTATGTTGTCATGTAGATGTTGGTCTGAATCACATAACTATCTATTCCTGGTGAGATTTGTTCCAATTGAGCTGATTTTACTCTTGGTTCAATGGTGCAGGTCACATAATTTATGGCAAAAATCCAGTGAAATGACCTGACAAGCATTCTCTCACAACCTGAAAATGTATTGAGCCATTCAAAAGATGCTTTCCACATAGGTTGTGTCATGTTATCTTCAGTTGGGGTGGGGAAAACATGTGCAGATGTGTCTTTGGTAATGCCAAAAGAGATGGAACTTGAAGGCACAGTCATTCTTAGTCAGAGAGAAGCAACTCATTGAAGAACTCTCTGCTTTGAGTATGGTTTCTGCAGTACAGTGGTACCTCGGGTTACAGACGCTTCAGGTTACAGACTCCGCTAACCCATAAATAGTACCTCGGGTTAAGAACTTTGCTTCAGGATGAGAACAGAAATTGCGCAGTGGCGGCAGCGGGAGGCCCCATTAGCTAAAGTACCTCAGGTTAAGAACAGTTTCAGGTTAAGAACGGACCTCCAGAATGAATTAAGTTCTTAACCCAAGGTACCACTGTAGTTATCTTAAACGGTTATCCTAGCCCCTGAAAGTGGCTACGTGTTATTCCTGTAAATAATAATGGAGTATGCCAAGTAACTTGCACAGTCATCTTGCCTGCTGTATTGTTGTGGAGTAACCTGAAGACCCCATAACTAGGTACATTACTTTGCTACATTTTGAGAGAGACTAATGTGTTGAAACCAGTACCATAATGAATGAGTGGTCTTTATTTTCTGAAAAGCCTATAGTGACTGTGTGTGCATCTTTATATACGTTCTTTCTGAGAGGATTTTATTTCTAGGGATGCTAGACTTCCACAGTCTTGGCACTCAACCAATCCATTGTTGAACATGGTAGAAAAGGCACTGGTTGAGACTGGATTCAAGAAGAGTGACTTTCTGTGGTGCTTTGTGATTTGCCCAACTTGCTGTAACAGGAGATCATTTTCTACACAAGTACAAGTTTGAGATTTTATCTTTGATTTTTTTTGTTTGCTTGTTTGTTAGGGCTGCCTAAAGAAGGACACATGGAATGACAGATTGCTTAGATATGAATAAAAGCCAACAAAGCCTGAGGAAGAAGTAAAAGGGGGATCCCTTTGCAGCAGCTGCCCTGATGTTAAGGGACTTCATATTGCCCATCATGGAGGCGGATGGCTGGGAGTGGCTAGTGGCTCCGATTCAGCAGCTGATATCCTGGGGTGCATCTGCAGCCATGGTGTTTGGAGGTGTGGTGCCATACATCCCACAATACCGAGATATTAAAAGGACACAGAATGCAGAGGGCTTTTCAACCTACGTGTGTTTAATGTTATTAGTTGCAAACATTTTAAGGATACTCTTCTGGTAAGTTGACTCTTATACCACTTTGAATGTTTTCTCTATTCTTGAGTTTCTGCATGTTGATGTGAGAGGTGCTGTGAGATTAAGTGCCTTTTGGACATCACAAAAAAAATCTTCATAGAAGGAACATAAAATCTGCTTGAAAATCACAATTCCTTTACTCGGTGGTTGATTGTGAACAGCTTTGTGAATTATCATTCATAAATTCTACATTGGTCATACAAAACTGAAGTAGAAGAAGGATTCATCCTAGATTTGATTCTAGGTCCCAATCCCAATCCACTCTGAGCTGCAACACATTGGCTATCAGTAATACAACAGCAGAGAGAGTAAAATATTATGGAAAAGTCTATTTTGATTCCGAATCTGAAAACTTTAATTTCACACACACACACACACACACACACACACAATATTTTTAAGAAAAACTTAAAATGGGAGAATAAAATAAACAGAATATTGAGTTAAAAATAGTTTCACAGATTTCTTGCTATCCATGTGAGTCACAGCATGCTTTGTTGCCCAGGTATACCCTCTTTTTGTTTTGTTATCCATTTGGCTGCAAACACATAGGGTTAGATCCAGACTTAATCATGCTTACTGATTTCAGTGGATTTACTGTAGGCATGGCTAAAGCTAAAAGCCCAACTATGTCTTATTAGAGTGAGTCCTATGAATTAAATAGGGCTTACTCCTATTTACTCTAAGTGTGGTTTAGATTACAGCCCTGGTATGGATCTAACCCATAGTATTCTTTATGTAAGTGGTTGAGGGTGTGGAGCTGAAGAGATTTGTCTTCCTAATTTTTAGTTTTGTGTTGCTTTGCACTTTTCCCCAAAATAGTCTCTTGCTTTGCTTTCTACTGTTCCAGTTATGGCTGGAGTCCACAGAATGTGAATTTTTTGGCACATCTATTAGAAGGTTATGCTTATAAGTAACTCAGTAAATCTTGAGGCTGTCCTCTAACAGTTGATCTGTGTAGTCATTTATTGTAGAAATCTTCTGGGCTACAATATTTCTGTGTGCAATCTGTGGCCCTTCTACTGTTCTTAAAATATTTCCCACTTTTCTGCTCTTATTATACAGGTGTCAAAATGGGCTCCAGCATTAAAGCTAGCATAACCAATCCTTTATATGGTGAACTTTGCTTCATAATAAAATATAATTAACTTTGGGCATTATCCCTAACCAACAACTCATTTTATGAGAAGTTTAGTCTGAGGAAGAGACAAAGGGTAGTGGACTGATGCCCCACCCACCAACCTCAAAGAAGATTGTTCCACATAGCTTTCTTGCATCAAGATCCTAAAATTTCCTAATTTCTAAATAATAGAAGTCAGTTGTGGAAGTCAGCCTTTCCCATCCCGATACCCTCCAGATTTTTAGATTACAACTCCCATAAGCCCCAGCCAGCTCGACCCAGGAGTGAGGGTTGATGGCAGTTGTAGTCCAACAACACCTGGAGGGCAGCAAGTTGAAGAAAGTTGGTATAGTTAATTGGAGCAATGAGTGCAACTGGCAAATTGGTGTTGTTGCTGCCTTTCCCCCCAATGGCTATAGTCCACTAACTGAAGTGAAAAGTGCATAGGGTAGCTTGATTACCATCATTCAGCTTCATGGTTTTGTAACAGTATCTTATTATTTGTTTATATAAAATGTTTATCCTGCCCATGCACCACTTGGGATTAGGCACTTGAGATATTTACAGTAACTTGTTGAATAGAAATAGAGATACACAAACAAACCCACCGTGTTTGATTGACTCTTTGCAAGACTCTTGGATTATTTCCTATGTCTGCAAACTTTTGCTTGAAATCCATAGCTAGCTAGCTGTGTAGTGCATGTCACCTTGATATGTCTCAAACAGCTATTACGAGTTAACATATTTTACAATATAGTGAAAGAGTATTTTGTCATTGGGTCCAACCATTGCTTTGACATGCTGCTTGGTTCTATTGTTACCCTTGTAGGGTAACACTATAACACATGCCATTTTTTCTTCTAGCCTTATGTTTCTTTACTGCTTTGGTCTATTTGTATAGTTACATTTTTATTTGGAACATTGATTCCTTTCCCTGCATAAAATGTAAACATCATAAACCAGGAAAGTTCCTACCACAAAGGAAACATAAGAAGAAGAATCTGATTATGTGGACTTTAGTTCACAAAAGCTTGTGTCATTATTTTGTAATCTTTAAGGCTTCACAAAATGTTTTCGTTTTTGCTACAGCAGATTAACACAGCCACCTCTCTGGGAAAATAATGTTATAATGTAATAGTTCTGTCACAAGTCTAATATTTACAAATTATTTCTAACTCCTGTTTTTCTGGGATAGTAGTATGTGGTTCTCCTGTCTGCAAGAGATTCAAAAACAAGTAGTTTTAACTTCCTGTCCTCTAAACATTTTTTTCACAAACATCTGAATTCCCATCATTATTTTTCTAGGAATGTGATTCCTAGCAGGTATTGTTAGAGATAGGTGCTTCAAGGTGACAGTCAGCAGTGTATTAAATAAATACTGTACAAGAAGCACATTGTGGGGACCTTTTTTTGAGCCCTTATACTGCTCTTGTCGCCCTCACACAAGGTCAGACAACTAATCATACTCTTCTGATGCAGTGTTGGAAAATGCATCTGTATTTTTTAAATGTCCCCACTGCTCCCTGCCCTTGCCTCCTATCAAAGGACAGCCATGGTGTTTGTTCTAATTTCTGGGAAACATGAGAAAAGACACAGGAAATAAACAGGCCCATTTCATTTTGATAAGCCATACTTGTCTGTGGCAAACACAGTGGATAGGCAAAGTGGATAAGCAAAGTGTGTAGAGTGGTAACAATTTAGTGCTGGGTTTGGTAACTGGGTTTGCCCTAGGATTATTGTAATGTACAATTTCAATACTTGATCTTAATGTAAAATGAACACTGGGCTTAGGGAGTTTGGGACTTTAAGTCAGTGAATGAGTAACTCAGTTTTACCTCTATGCCAATATTTCTCTACCATCACTCTGGTCCTGTTCAGTGCACTCTCGTCATCTTATTACTGAACTTAAGGGGTGTTTTCCCCATGTCAACTTCTTATTTTTATCACTGCAACCAAGCTATTTATTTATTGATCCATGAATCTTGGGAAAATACCCATCCCCCGATTTTAATTTGTTTATGGATGGCCATTTAGGTCAGATTGCTATAGCTCTCATGGATGTAATGTGAAACCAGGAATTTGGACACAAGCCAAATGTTACTGAAGAGTATTCTTCTCTGTTGATTTCATTGGATTGCACTGTAAATCCAGCATCCGACCTTCAGAGGATTGGCCACTGTCCAAATTCATCTTGTGTCGCCTGAAGGAGAATAAAATGGGTGCTGTTAGTTTTTAGCGGTGTGTGTTGTAGGTCAAAAATGTTAACTCATTTGTCACTTTTTAAACATGCGGAATTGTAACTGGATTTTCATTTATACCTTTCCCTGTTTAAAAGTTGTTGAGAGTTTAGTGATGACAGAAAGCTTTGCTACTTGAATCAGCATAAACTGGCTTTTAATCAGCACAATAGTTAGTTGTAATCCGTTGTGTGGTTATGCTTCTGCTATGCTTCTACTAATGGTCAAAATTTCATAGATATTTATTTCTGTTTCATAGAATCATAGAGTTGGAAGGGACCACAAGGGTCATCTAGTCCAACCTCCTGCAACGCAGGAATCTTTTGCCCGATGTGGGGCTTGAACCCACAAACCTGAGATTAAAAGTCTTGCACTCTGCTCTGTCTGAGCCAAGTCTATGATGTTCATGCTTAAATTATAGAACTTCTGATGCTGATGGAAATTGCATCTTAATTTATTATCAGTAATGCTATGAATCAGACTCTGTAAACTCAATCTAAAAACTGTTTCACGAAGTTTGTTTGAAAGACTTGCATCTCAGCTAAAAATTTGTCATACAGTTTTGACCTAACTTTCTCTCCACAAATTAACTGGTTTGGCATAATGGTGGTAAGGGGAAACTTGGGGGAAGTCTTAAAAAGTCTCAAGCTGTAGAGAGGACAATGCAAACTTTGCTCCCCAGGAACTTGTTGGAGAGGCAAAAAAAGAGAAAAAGGTCTGGGATGCTTGCTGTAAAAAGAGCAGCATTTATTGCCACAGGACCTGAGGTGGATTAAGTTTTGGTTGCAGAGATTTAATGAAACTAGGGCAGATAGGCTGGAAGGAAACAAACAGGACTGGGAAGAAATTTAGGGTGGAATTTAGTCAGGAAAAAGCTTACAGGAAAGAGAAGGCAAAGAGCCATAATGAATTAAAAACACACCCACTCACCCAAGTTTGGGGAAGCGAGGTTTGGTAAGCCATGGAGGCAGACTTCAGGCAAGAGGTATTGTCTGGCCTGTCAGAAGCATCTTCCAGCATCCCTCTACAGCAGTGACCAGGAGACAGGCAATGCAATATGAGCAGCCAAACTACACCCAGTTATACTTATTTTAAACGTCAGTGGGGCAAGGTTGATTTATGACAGGTCTTCAGGAAAAAATAATATGAGTGAGCAAAGAAGAAGCCAAGTAGAGTCAGTTTGGTAGTGGTAGGGAGCAGATATTACTCCAGGCATAGGCAAACTCGGTCCTACAGATGTTTTGAGACTACAGTTCCCACCATCACTGACCACCGGTCCTGTTAGCTAGGGATGATGGGAGTTGTAGTCCCAAAACATCTGGAGGGCCGAGTTTGCCTTTGCCTGTATTACTTATACTGTATATCCCATTTTTCTTGGGGAAAGAAACCTCTCGGTTTCACATTCCATATTTATAACTTATTCATGGGTGGGCAGGACAGATTTGTCAAAGGATGGAAAACTCATGTTGCTTCTCAGCATTATGTGTGTGAGAGAGGTGGGGTGGGGGGAGAGAAAGAGAAAGAGAGAAAGATCTAGGTCACATACTGACATCTGGGAAATTGCAAAAAATTGACTGAGGCCACCCAAGGGTAATGAAATGTCTTGCTTATTAAGAATTTCTGGGTCAAAGCTAAAAATAATATTTTTATTAATATAAATAATATTTTTTATTAATAGTGAAATGTCTCAGCATTAGGTGCCACAGTGTAAATTAGGCTTAAAAGAACAAAGCATAGAAATAGAAGCTTGCAATCTTTAAAGACATCTCAGGAATATTGAGTGGGATGGAAGGGACACAAGGAAGGGTTTGGAGAAACAGCAGAGATCCAAGGTTAACTCTCTGCCACTTTTTTATTTTAACAGTATCCATCTGCTCTGGGGTTCACTGGACCCTCTAAATTATAGCTGGAAAGAAAGACCACAATTGGCTTCAGGGTTTTTTTAAACAGAAAAATATTGTTTAACAGCAAAACTGTTGAGATACATTTAACACCATAATTTTAACTGGGAAAGTGTTAAAACTCTTGAGTTGAAGAGAGCACCTAGCTCAATAAACTACTACTAGAGTGTTTCTCAAGTTTTGTAGCAGCATAAAAATTGAATTTATAATGGAGATAAAATTCTAAGGTTTTTCCACCTTTCATTCATTCATTTATTTATTTACTAAGTTTATATACTTGTAAACTGCTTAGTGGTTTTATAATCAAGCAGTATATAAACTTTGTTAAATAAAAAAAAATTGTATTTACTAGACTTCTAAGTGGTATAATTTTGAGAAAATTGGTGGAGATAAGAGTGGACTCCAGTTACACTCTGAAAGCCATCAGGGATCAGAACTGATGGCTTTCTAGATGATTTGGGACTCTAGATCCAATCACTGTCGGCCATGCAGACTTGGGCTGATGATTCTTTTAGTCCGCTATCCATAGGGCCAAAGTAGTGTCGCTTTCCCTTCCATTTCAGTAGAGATAAATCAGGCCCCCAGTAGCGTAATAAGTTAAAATGGATTTAAACTTCTTATTTTTTTAATTAAGGAGGGGGGAAGCTGAAATACTGTGGGAAAACTGATCCCAGAACTGTTGGAGAGATGTGGAAGAATTCAGTGTAATGCTAAGCCGATTGCTTCATTGCTGCAAACACTTCTGCTTTTCTGATAGAATGGTCTGCCCTCTTCTCCCCCATGTGCTGTTCTGAGGGTTCTCCAAGCCAATTTGGGGAGAGTGAGGGGAGCTGGGGGCAAGCCTCTATGCTAGTGGAAGTCCTTGTGTGTGGCCGTGCTTCTTATTTGAATGAATCCCATCCATGGAGTATGAAGTCGTTCAGGTTTGCTATTTTAAAAAATTGATACTTCAAACAGCCGCTGGGGTCCACAGCAATATCACTTGCTGTTTCTTAAAGGGAGGCTTACTATTCTGCCATGCTTTGTGAAAACTGGACCCATTTGTTTATTAAGTTTTAATATGTGCTTCTTTATCTTTGCAAACGAGCAAATGACATTACATGACAAACCTGTTGTAATTTATAGCTGTTTAGGAACCTCAGTGCTAGTTGAACTGGATTTAATGATATCCATATCTGAGTGGAAGCAATTCTCCTCACACAGTTGTCCCACCCACTACTACACCACATAACACATTTCCCAGAATTTATTTGGTCACGTTTCCATAACATACCTTCAGAGACGCTGAGAGTGAATCGACTTACTATATCTGTGCCTATTGTTTTTGCAACTTCTGGAGTGGATCTCAAGCTGCTGTCAAAATTGAAATGAGGGAATAAAATTTGGTTTACGTCTCAAGTACAGATTTTCAGCAAACCTAATTAAACGGCAACACATTTTCTTACTGTTAGCATCTTACCTGCTTACAGTAGATAAGATAAAGGCAAGTGTTTGCATTAGATTTCAGTGTGTGGAAGCTGCATACTACTTCCAGACTTCCTGGTGACTAAAGGATAACAAGACTTCCCCCCACTCAAAGTTATGTAAAAGATTGACTGACCAATGTGACAGTAGTACTTCCTGGTTTTAAACAGTTCAGAAAATGACAAACCAACTTAGCAAGCACCAAATCAACATCTGTTGCCTAGCTTGATAAGAGCAATATATCTGGCAGTTTCTCTCCAGAATTTATATAGATTGGTGTTGGAAGTGAAAACAGGAAATGGAGTACTAGATTAGTGTTCATTGTTTTTGCACCCTTCCTTTGAACACCAGTATTGTCTACTCAGAGAGAGGGGATACTAGTCTAGATGGACCATTGATCTACTCAGGGAGTTTGTACTATGCTAGTGGAGGAGTGGGGAATTGGCTTTAATCAGCCAGCTAGATTGTAGGTTCCTCTACCTTCAGGCCAGTTTGAGAGGTCAGAAGTACCTGCCCACCAGTCAAATCAGCTGACATCACTATGATGTCAGTTGACCCATTTTCCCTTTGTATTGCAACAAGCTGCACTATAGAAATGAGCATCCGAACCCAGCCAAGCAGGGCTTGAAGTGACTGCCGATTAGCTGTTTGATGCTGACTTCAGGCTCTACATTTCTGTTGGGATCTTCTCACCACGGAGTTCACCATAGAGAGTTCAGGTAGCTCATCCAACCTCAGCAGGCTTGAAGTCTGCATCTATCAGCTGATTTGTGATGGCAGCAAAGCTGCCTTGCTAGTTCACAATCAGGAGCAAGTGTGGTGTGGAAAACTGTCGGGTCAAATGGGGACCTGTGCTGTCTCTAATTAGGCCTGTGAACTGGAGGTTTCTCACCCCTGTGCTAGTGCCTGCTACATGTCTACATAATGGAGGGTGTGATAATGACAGAAAGTAAATGGAATTAGCATAGGATAACAGAGGGTTTTTGTGGAGAAGGTTTGAGCACCTTCTGTGGAGAAGGGTGATTGTTATGATTTAAGACTCCTTAAAATAATTAAGTTGAAAGTGGGAGCCTCCAATTTTCAGGTATATGTTTCCTACAGTTCATTTGCCTTTTGGCCATAGGCCATAACTGAATTTAGGATGATGACATACATTAAACTGGCACTAACTGCAATATACGTAGAACTGCAAATATTGCAGATCCAATAGTCTTCGGAATAGTCAGCGAATGATACAGCTTTTTTTCTTTTATAACCCTTCAATTTTGCTTGTGCTTACCCATGAGATTTATTAGGGGATTATGGAGGCTTCTATGCAATTCAGGAAGAAGAATTTGGATAGCAGCCAGTTCTTATTGAAGGTCATGCCCAGGTTTTATGATTAGGATTTAATGCAGTCATAAAAGGTAGACTATCCTGTAACATTTGGCTGATATCCAAATCCTGATCCACAGGAAACATAGCTAAAAGACAGTAGTAAATTAATTTCTTTTGGATGGCTTGTTTCTTAATTTCACTCTTAGTTGATTTCCTATGCTTCCTAAATTAATTTTTGCTTGGCTCTCAGTAATACTTATTGAAGATACGCGGCTGCCTATTTTTAGCGTACTGTTGCTATGGTTCTTTTATCAGCTACCCTAACTCTGGACCCCTGTCCTTTACCTTTTTTTTTTTTTACATCCTAGGCCTTCTTACCAGTCTTCAGCCTCCTCATCTGCCACACACCCAGTTGCTCCTCCTACCATCTTCTAAACTTGCTTACAGAAGCGACACTGTTCACAAACATATCATTTCTAGCAAGTCCTCTCAAAGTACTAGAAGATTTGTGAACATAATGTGCTATAACTGTGGGAAGCTTGTTTGAGTTTGGAAAGGAGGAGGACAGAACTAAAAGAATCTGCTATTTATGGTGTAGTGTTTTCAGTGAAGTTTCTTGGTTCGTTTTCTTTCCCTCCCCACCCCATTTGGGACCTAACTTAGAATTGGATTAAACTACAGCTCAGCTTTGGAATATGAGAATAATAAAGAGTGATAAGCATCATGCAGAAATCTTTCCTTCACCACTGTAGGCTTGCTGAAACTCTCCCCTAATACACATGTTGTACATCAGAAAACAGCCCCTCCCCATTTCCAGTATGGTGCATAGCATGTGACACAGGTTGTATGTGCATATAGCATTATCTCTGTAACCATTTTTAAGGTGAGAAGTTTGTGGAGATTAAGTGCAGCATATATGTGATTTTCGGCATGTTGGGTGTGATTTGTCCCTTGGTAACCGGCAAATCCCCATTTGTCTGAAATCAGGGAAAGGATTGGACATATTGCACACATTCACATGGTTGGGTTGCTAGTAAGTTTATGTGTGCATGTGCAATATATATTTAAGATAATCTTTTGGAAGTTAGTTGTTCCTGTGAGTGTGTCTTTCAATTATTATTTTTAAAGCTTAGGAAGTGAAGAGATCTCCCTCTAGTGGTTTTCACGAGAGAGAGACTGAATTCTATACATCAGTTTAAACTTAGGGGAAAGCATTCTTCTTGTTAAAAGCAGTTCTTGAGAAGATGAAGTACTATCCCTACATAACTTCATTTGTATCATGTGACCCCAAGAAGCACAGAAGAAAGGCAGTCATGTCCACATAATCTCAACCATTTCACTGTAAATATCCTCAAAAATCCTCCGATTTCCCCATTACTCCAAAGAAACAGTGTTAGAAAGCTAGAAGCTAAATAGACCTTAAACCTAGGTTATGGGCGCAACAATGGAATGTCCAGGCGCACTTTTTTATAACAAGAATACAAAGCCAAAAATGAATGAACTGCAGCTAAAATATTATGTTTATTTTTCACATGGTCTCTAGTCCTTCACTTGCCCACCTCCCCCTAATATTCTTAAGAGGGTCTCTTCTTCAGTCTTCAGAAAGTAGCTGGAAGTGAGTAGGCGGGAAAAAGGTCCTCCTTTCCTTCCACTCTGCAGTTTTAATCTGAAATCATATGGACACTACAGTGCCCAGAGCTGAGAAACTACTTGCGCTAATGAAATTCCTGGTTGCAAAATGCACCTAGAACAATGGGAGTTTCAGACACTGCAGTGAATCCTTTAGTTAACGCAAAGGATCACCACCCAGCTAAGCAACTTCTGTGGGATTGTTTCCTGGGATTGTTTCTATGGGGTTGTTTAAAAAAAATTTATATCCTCAAAATCCTTTTCTACTTTTACTCACTGTATTTTGCAAATTGCTTGTAAAAGTAAACGTTGTCTGATGCCTGGTCAGAAAGAGCCACGTAGGGTAGACCTGAAAAAAAACCTTTACATCTCCCCTGGGGGGAACCTATGCCCCTAGAAAGAAGTGCACATCCACATTTGAAAACGCCTGCTTTGAGGGATTTTTTATTTTTTAAAAAGTTGGCCATTGCTGCAATCCAGCCTGCATTTACCAGGAAGGACTGACTTCTGGTTAGCATTGTGCTGCAATGTTTTGCTCTTGTCTGGTGCTGCACTAGCCCTGTCTTGGCTGCAGGGACATAGGAAGCTGTCTTGTCCTGGGTCAGACTCTTGTTTACATTGAGTAGCATTGGCTCTCCAGGGTTTCAGCGAGGTGTTTCTCCAGCCCTACCCAGATATGCTGGGAATTGAACCTGGGACCTTCTGCATGCAAAACAGTTGTTCTACCACTGAGCTTTGGCCAGCAGCATGCCAGATGCATCCTAGGCTTAGGGCTGTTGAATAACACTTGGGCTAGTATGGAGTATAAATGTATTAACATAGTCCAAGTGGAATTCTTTGATCCACATTTGTGTGTGTGTGACTATTTCTGTTGAAGTTGGTAGAATGAATGTTCATGATTTGATTTGATTTGACTTGTCATCTTTTGTTCCAGGTTTGGGAGGCACTTTGAATCCCCTCTACTGTTGCAGAGCATCATTATGATAATTACAATGTTACTGATGCTGAAACTTTGCACTGAAGTACGTGTGACAAATGAGCTGAACATAAAACGGCGCTCCTTTTCAGGTTAGTTGAAGCCCTTGGCCAGTGATCCTATGTACTGTCCTTCCCTTCTGCATTTGCAGTTGGGTTTTTTTTTTGTTACTGAACTGTAATTTGGCACATGTTATATAAAACTGTCTTTAAAATAATAATAATAATCCTGTACTAAAAGAACATTCAGCCTGACTTGTGGTAAGGGGCTGTTTTTTTTTGGAAATTTGTTATTTGTTTTTAAAATGCTTTGTTATGAATATGCCAAATGCTATTCAGTAGCTGGCATCATGTTTTGTTGCAAAAGTTAATTCAATTGAGCTCTGGGTTAATTGCAGAACAAAATGGTATTTTGCCTGTAGGAGAAGGGTGGTCTCACTTTTTGATCTCCAAACCTAAGAGCAACCTGATACTTTCCAGGTTGTAGTTTTAATTTGTTTTGATTACGTCTTTGTTGGTTGTCAGTTTGTTTTGATTCTTCAATATATGCTTACTTAAAAAAGAAAATGCTGCAATCCTAAAATGCAAGATAGCTGCCTTAATTTATGAATTGATTGGCCTAGGGCATTTACATTTTCTAATGAAATATGCTATGAGATAATGTGAGAGAATGAAGCATATTGTAGCACAAAACTCACTCTGTGTGCTTGTATTTGGGTCAGATGGGGGGGATCCTTTGGAGCTTTTCTTCTGAATGCTGGCACCATGCAAATGATCAGCACAAGGTATTCCTTGATTGTATTCATTCATTTGCATATAATGGAGAAATACCCTTTTCCCCAGGAGGAATAAGGAAAGGTGGTAGGAAGAGATGCTTTTCTGTTAATTCCAATTTAAGTATCTTTTAAGAAGATAACTTTGGGAAGCTGGAAATAAATGTTGAAATTGCAAGCAACTTCTGCTCTGCTTTTGTATGGACTTTTGGGGGTCATGGCTGAAATTCGATAAATAAAAGTTTCCCTCTCACATTTTCTCCATCACATTGATATAGTTATCAGGCCAACAGACTAGAAGAGCCATTCCTCCTGCTGGGTTCCTTTTTGCTCTGAAAATACCGTATTTTTTGCACCATAACACTCACTTTTTTCCTCCTAAAAAGTAAGGGGAAATGTCTGTGCGTGTTATGGAGGGAATGCCTACGGGTGGCATGCCTACGGATTTTCCTCCTCTAAAAACTACATGCGTGTTATGGTCGGGTGCGTGTTATAGAGCGAAAAATACGGTAATTCTCTTTACAAGTCCAGCCTAACCCCCCAAAATATCATAGGGCTCATGCAAGTGCAACTTCCAGCTGCTTTAGAGCTAAATTAGAAGTGGTGTTAATTGTGTGAATGCAAATAATGTGCATGCATTTTGTTATGTAAATAGGAGCCACAGGAAAGCCTGAGCAGGTTTGGGATCATGAAGGGTGAGGAGGGGTAGTTTAACTCTTTATTTCCCAGCCACAGTCCTAGTAAAAAGGCCTCTGTTTAATGCTGTTTGCAATTAAAGGAAAGCTTCCATTGGATTCTCACACTTTACTGTGATTGCTGTTTACACAACAAGAACCCGCACATTTAATTGTGTTTGCACAATTAATATCATGTCCTGTTTCACCTTTGTGGTAATACTTTACTTTCTGGAGCAATGTGTACAGAGAGCTCCCATTTCAAAACCCTGTTGGCATCTGTTTCCTCAAAATTCAAGACTTTGAATCTTGGAATGTATCACAGTTGATCTGTGAGTTTCTGATATGCCTGCTATGTTGCTGCTGAAGAAGAAGAAGAAGGAGAAGAAGAAGAAGGAGAAGAAGAAAGAAAATGAACACTTGAAACACCCCTGTAGCAAACACTAAGGCTACAGTGCTGTATATGATTACCTTGGTATAAGTCCCACAACTCAATGAGGCTTGCTTCTGAGTAGACATATATATAATTGTGGTCTGTCTGTTTTTGCACTCAATTGACTAGCCTGTACTAGCTAAGTCACTGTGTTCCAGTGTCGAAAAGCTGTACATTTGTTCAGATTTGGTATCCTGAGTATATATATATGTATATTTAAGTGTGTTTGTAGCCCAGGTATTAGAATGCAAAGTTAGGCTAGCCAGTGTGCAGGTAGAATCAAGGTTAATTTAGCCATGGAGCTAACTAGAACATTGATTTTGTTGTTGCCTTAAAGCAAAATAAAGTAACAGAAACTCTGCAAGCACATTAAATTCTTTGATTTGCAAAACGTATACAGAATTCATAATTTACAGAATGCAGAATTGAGGTACCTGCCCAGAATTTAATTGTGTTAAGCACAGAGTTTGAATTAAGTACCGTATTTTGCGCCCCATAAGACGCTCCGGCCCATAAGACGCACCTAGTTTTTTTGGGGGGAAATAAAGGAAAAAAATTATTTCCCCCCCAGGCGCGGGGCTGGGGCAGCCCGAGCTTCCCCCGACCCCAGCCCCCAAACAGGCAGCTCTCTGCAAGCCGTGGGAGCCCAGCGGTGGTTCCCGCTGCTTGAGGAGAGATCCGCGAAGCCTGCACGTGCTGGGATCAGCGCTTGCAGGCTTCGGGATGCCTGCAACTCTCCCCAAGCAGTGGGAACGTTCCCGCTGCTTGGGGAGAGATCCGCGAAGCCTGCGCGTGCTGGGATCAGCGCTTGCAGGCTTCGGGATGCCGGCAACTCTCCCCAAGCAGTGGGAACGTTCCCGCTGCTTGGGGAGAGATCCGCGAAGCCTGCGCGTGCTGGGATCAGCGCGCGCAGGCTTCGGGATGCCTGCAACTCTCCCCAAGCAGTGGGAACGTTCCCGCTGCTTGGGGAGAGATCCGCGAAGCCTGCGCGTGCTGGGATCAGCGCGCGCAGGCTTCGGGATGCCTGCAACTCTCCCCAAGCAGTGGGAACGTTCCCGCTGCTTGGGGAGAGATCCGCGAAGCCTGCGCGTGCTGGGATCAGCGCGCGCAGGCTTCGGGATGCCTGCAACTCTCCCCAAGCAGTGGGAACGTTCCCGCTGCTTGGGGAGAGATCCGCGAAGCCTGCGCGTGCTGGGATCAGCGCTTGCAGGCTTCGGGATGCCTGCAACTCTCCCCAAGCAGTGGGAACGTTCCCGCTGCTTGGGGAGAGATCCGCGAAGCCTGCGCGTGCTGGGATCAGCGCGCGCAGGCTTCGGGATGCCTGCAACTCTCCCCAAGCAGTGGGAACGTTCCCGCTGCTTGGGGAGAGATCCGCGAAGCCTGCGCGTGCTGGGATCAGCGCTTGCAGGCTTCGGGATGCCTGCAACTCTCCCCAAGCAGTGGGAACGTTCCCGCTGCTTGGGGAGAGATCCGCGAAGCCTGCACGTGCTGGGATCAGCGCTTGCAGGCTTCGGGATGCCGGCAACTCTCCCCAAGCAGTGGGAACGTTCCCGCTGCTTGGGGAGAGATCCGCGAAGCCTGCACGTGCTGGGATCAGCGCTTGCAGGCTTCGGGATGCCGGCAACTCTCCCCAAGCAGTGGGAACGTTCCCGCTGCTTGGGGAGAGGTCCGCGAAGCCTGCACGTGCTGGGATCAGCGCTTGCAGGCTTCGGGATGCCTGCAACTCTCCCCAAGCAGTGGGAACGTTCCCGCTGCTTGGGGAGAGATCCGCGAAGCCTGCACGTGCTGGGATCAGCGCTTGCAGGCTTCGGGATGCCGGCAACTCTCCCCAAGCAGTGGGAACGTTCCCGCTGCTTGGGGAGAGATCCGCGAAGCCTGCACGTGCTGGGATCAGCGCTTGCAGGCTTCGGGATGCCGGCAACTCTCCCCAAGCAGTGGGAACGTTCCCGCTGCTTGGGGAGAGATCCGCGAAGCCTGCACGTGCTGGGATCAGCGCTTGCAGGCTTCGGGATGCCTGCAACTCTCCCCAAGCAGTGGGAACGTTCCCGCTGCTTGGGGAGAGATCCGCGAAGCCTGCACGTGCTGGGATCAGCGCTTGCAGGCTTCGGGATGCCGGCAACTCTCCCCAAGCAGTGGGAACGTTCCCGCTGCTTGGGGAGAGATCCGCGAAGCCTGCACGTGCTGGGATCAGCGCGCGCAGGCTTCGGGATGCCTGCAACTCTCCCCAAGCAGTGGGAACGTTCCCGCTGCTTGGGGAGAGATCCGCGAAGCCTGCACGTGCTGGGATCAGCGCTTGCAGGCTTCGGGATGCCGGCAACTCTCCCAAAGCAGTGGGAACGTTCCCGCTGCTTGAGGAGAGGTCCGCGAAGCCTGGAGAGCGAGAGGGGTCGGTGCGCACCTACCGCTCTCGCTCTCCAGGCTTCAGCGAAAGCCTGCATTCGCCCCATAAGACGCACCCACATTTCCCCTTCATTTTTGGAGGGGAAAAAGTGCGTCTTATAGGGCGAAAAATACGGTAATTGTTGGTTTCGTAGCACTCTGAGGAAGTGTGTGCAACTGTTTATCTCAAGTGGAGTGAAATAACAAAGAATCCAGTATTCTGTAACTCACTGAAGTTTGAACATGGAACATGCAATGTACATGGTGATTTACAATCAAGCCATCTATCCCTAAGTAATGTTTATCAAAATGCTGAGGGTAAACTATTTCATGCTGTTTTAACTTCCGTAAGCCTTATAGTGAAACACTCTGTTAAATTTTCTTTAAGAGTAGTGTAAAAAGACAACATAATCCATGTTTGGTATTGCTGTATATACTGCATTAAATACTTGCTCAAGCTGTGGATTCTCTGTTTTTATGTAAATACATATTTCAGATTATTTCTCAGATGTTTTTTAAGCAGTGTGTTGTGACTCAATTATTACTGTATCTAGCTTCAAAATCCAGGGGAGAATGTCTTGTAGACAGCACAGGAACTAAAATAACCAAATCCTTCCAGCATGACTACCAGCAAGATATACTAACCCTGAACTAATTTAGAGCAAATTAAGAGGCTGGCTATTATATGGAGTCAACTAGTCTGTTTTGTCTTTGCTTTCTCTTCAATGTTTTAATGTAGCTGCAGATAGTAAGGATGAAGAAATCAAAACACCTCCCAAGAGATCCTTTCTGGGTATGTATTTTACAAACCCAAGCTGCATGAGGTTGCCATCTCAACACCATCTGTTCTTCACTGCTTTTTATTTTTACTTTTTGCCCTTTTAATATTTTTGTCATGTTAGAAATGAATGCATGATTATCATTTCTACGAAGACGATGCCTGTGCTACATTTTTCATAATAATAAAATCCCACTTCAGTTTTAACACTGACTGAGGAAAAAGATGCATTCAGGTTTGCTTCTCAAGCAAGTTTTTACTCCTTCCACACATTTTTTTTTTAAAAAAATATTATTATATGTTAGTTTCCTGGCCAATTTTGGTGTCCCGTGATGTGCACATTCTTAATTGATCTTTATTTCCCTTTTTTATGCACTCAGTAATAATGTTGTATTCTTCTCATGCCTGAAGTTCAAGAGTAAGACTTCCATAGCCAGGTTGTTTCAACTTCCCTTGCCAGCATCTGGCAAATTGTAGGAGATGGAAAATAAAATCCAGGTGATTTATGAGATATGGCACCTGCAGATGTTGCTATTGCATTTTAGAGCTGAACAGATGGGTTTCTGTGTGACAACTCTGCCACAGAGATTAAATATAATCCAAGCCTATAATAGGTTTGAATCTGTTGCAAGACTTGAAGCAGCCAGAAGAGAATGGATTGCAATAGGAGGCACTTTTTAAAGAGGCTGCAAAGTATTTTACATTCCTTACATTTTGGAATTGGAGGAAATAACATTTTCTCAGTGAGCAAGTTTAATTATTCTATTGTTCAGAACATTTTCTGCTGCATCTTTTTCCAAAAAAGGGTTTTTCTTTTTTGCAAAACCTTTGCTGCATCTTTTTTTGTTCTTTGATTTCCATCATTAGCTTGTAGCGATCTTTACCAGTGTGCTGTGCAAAGATCTACTAACTCACAGGATGTAAACTTGCTTGAAACTCCCTGTTTACATTTCTGCTTCCTGTCTTATTTGTGGTGCATGGTTGAAAACAATAATATGTTGAAGTTTAGAAGGTTAGAAATATTATTCATTTGTCTTTTTTCCTGTAACACAGAAAAAGGTTACTAAAGTTGTTTTATTAGCAAGTGTTTCAAGTTAAAAATATAAATAATACAGCCTGAGAAAGTTAAGTGTTGCATTAATGCATATTTATTTATCAATATTGAACTAGCAGACTTGCCAGCTAATTTCAGTATCAATCAGGGCATGTGCTGGGAGTCATTCAAACCTGGTTCAAGGTTTAAATGAAAATGTGCACTCTGTGAATGTGTGGAAAAGTAAGTGCTTTAGCAAAACTTGCAGATTGTGGGGGCAAAAAGCCAAATATTTTTCCTTAGCGGCTCAAGTGTGCTTACAGGCCTGGCTCCAGCTCATTAAAATGGGTGTGCGAGTTCTCAACATGCCTACTTGAAATGGATATGTAGCCTTCAAAGGTGAAGAAGAGCTTTGCCAGTTATGCTTTCATGCCAGAATCTGTGACTAAGCACACTCTGTATAGTCGCTTGCAGTTGCGGACAACTGATAAAGAAGTGAGTTGAAGGAGATGGGTACTTGCATCCTATAAAAATGAGAATGATGCAGCCTGTGCACCAGAGGGTAGGGAAGTGACTCTTACCTTTAAACAATAGGTGACATTTCAGCTGCACAAAAATCAGAGGGTGATGTATGTGTGCATATTAATATGTGGCATTTTATATATGTGTGATATCTGTGTTTGTGTGTGTTGAGGAGGCCATGGAGCAGGGCCAGTGAGGGGTGTGACCTGGGATGGGGCATGATCTGGGCAGAGTCCTGAGGGTCAGGTGGTACTTGGGGCTCAACCTCATGGACCAGTCCCTTAGAATGCCACTGGTGGGCATGGTGTTGTGATGTTGCCTACTGATGATATTGCCTGGGGTGGATGCAAAGGGAAGGAACCAAGTAATGGCCAGTGAGGTAAATGATTTGCATATTGCTGCCATGCCATTCAGATCAGTGTTATACATTCTCCCACACTGTGCATGTTGCCAACCAGTTGGGAAGGATCATGTGATATTCCTCACTTTGCTGGCTGAGAAGCTGCTGTGCAAAGATCTTCCTGAGACAAAAACGTTTCTATAATGGGATTCCTGAATACAAGGAAGGACAATTAAGTTAAAGAGAACTATTAGTCATATTCTGGGGTAGTTTGTTTCCTCTTTCTGTGAGCAACAATTTGTTTTTTCTCATATTTATAGCATTTTTAAATATCTAAATTGTGTGTGCGTCGATTGAATTATGAGAGTTGTTTATGCCTGCATATTGCAGAATGCACTTTAAAATGTATGTGTTGCTAAAATAAATACTTTCCATTTTTTATTCTTGAAATTGGTTAAACCAGAGTTTTTAGGTGATAAAACAGTTTTGTAAAGTGCTGTTAGCTCAAAGAAGGATGTGTTCCACTTTATCTGAGTATCTGTTGTCCTTGGAAACTGTCACTACTATTTCATGCTATAGTATATTAGAGTGACAATGTTACCTAGGGGGTTTAGATGAATAGAAGTTCAGTAAACCTGATATATGATATTGGAGCTGTCATTTGGTATTACCTTCCAGTCACAAACTGAGCTACTTCCTTATGCTCTCTGAGGTCCCTCTTGATCATATTTGTCAGCACTTAGTGTCATCGATTCTTCTATACCCAAAAAGAAAAATTAGGAGAACGATTTTAACTAGTACTTTATTCTGAAAGTGGACTCTTTATTTTCTTAAGCATATGGATAGCTTTCTGTTTTCGAATAGAAACAACTTAGGAATCAAATGAGGAGCAAAGATAATGAATAAAACATTTCAAGAAAATTTTAATATTCAAATTAAGCCTTTGGTCCTCTTAATAAAGTATTTTTTATTTTAAAAAAAACTTGATCCCCCCCAATTACATTGTTTAACTCATCAGTGCTAGTGATATTTTGAAGGTGATTAATGTTTTCCTTTAAACAAGAAGTTATACACTTGTAACACGTTTGGATTATCATTTTAGAAGAATCATTCTCTGAATCAAGAGCATGGTAGATGTTTACAACAATGCTCTGAACAAATTAGTCATTTGTTAATGCTGTTGTGGTTTTAGTGTCACAGGTGAGATTTGCTTGAGCGCTAACATTATAGTTCTCGTAGGACTCCTGCCATCCCCAGCCAGCTGATTTGGTAATTACCAAGGAAATTGGAGAACTAGAGTCTCTAGATTATGAGAAGCTAAGTTCCTTTTATTATATGGATCTAGTAATGATATCTCATGGCAGTTCATGGATACCCTGCTGCAGTATCTAGCCATTCTTGGTTGCCATCAAAATTCCTCAGTTGTATTTGCGATCTGCACATAGAGGATAATGGTAGACCTCTTCTACTGTTCCACTAGTCATAAAGTGTGTTCAAATTACCATGCTCAAGATTATCGGCATCTCTGTGGCGCAATGGGTCAGTGCGTCTGGCTGTTAATCAGAAGGTCAGTGGTTCAAGCCCACCCAGGGATTGTTGCAGGCAAGATTCCTGCATTGTAGCAGATTGGACTAGATCACCCTTGGGGTCCCTCCCAACTCAATAGTCCATGTTTCAATGATTCTGTCTACACTTCCATGAATATATGATACTAGTGTGCTAATACTGCATGCAGTTTGGTTTTGGGGGGCGGGTTCAAACACTATTGTCTACATAAGGATCAATAGTGTCAGGAAGGGCAACCAAACCAACTATCTCCAAACCAGTCCTCATGCTTTTATCATCAGTGAACCTTCCACTGCCTCGAGGAAATACCTGTCATGTGTAATTTTATTGCTGGGGTAGCCAATGTGGTGCATTCTAGATGTTGTGGGTTTAAGTTTCTATCACCCCCAGCCACTATGGTCAATGGTCAATAATGATGGGAATTGTAGTCCACAATATCTGGAATGCCCCACATTGGCTATTCCTGTTTTTAAAGTGTGATGTAATTATGAACATTTGTAATGGGACCATTTTCCATCTCCAGGACTGGAGTATTAGGGTGCTTGTTCATACTGGCTGCTGCCCAGTATAGCATACTGGCTGTGCTATATCTTTTAATCATAAAATTTCATTTATATAGTGCTTTAAAATAGTGCCATTATTTTAATTTTGGTGCTGGTATTTCCTCCCTTTGTTGCCTTAATCCGTCTTCCTTGGTTGTTTTTTTTAAACGATTGCTATGTGGAGAGAAAATGACTGCTGCATTTATATGTTCCAAGTTATACACGTGTACAAATTTAAAATGATAGGATGTACTGAGGAGCTGGGGGGGGGGGAGCTGTGCTGATTTAAAAACAACCAGGTGGCACCACTCACCTCTTCCTGTGTTTTTAAAATGATCTGTCCTCACTTCCTCCACCAATTTCCTTTCCTTTCTTGTCTCCATCTGCTGAAATGATCAGCCAGCTTCCAGTTATGAATGTTAATTTAGCTACCATTTCATAGAGATTAATGAGGGTCAAAGTGTTTGTGTTGTTTGAGAGCCACTGCTTCAGGCTCCCTCAAGAAGATGATCCTCACTTAGATATATGGAATTAAATATGTGACTGCCTTAATTGGTTGATACCAGAACACATGAATATTTCAACAATGGATTATCTTGCTTCTGCCGTGTATTGCAAGGTCCTACTTTAAGCAGTTACAGTTTTGGAGCTCAGCCTGTTGTTCCGGACTGCTTTCTTCTGTTACTAGAAGCCAAAATAGCGAACCAATTAACATTATCCATCAAAGCAAACAAGAGAGAGAGAGAGTCTAAGTCCACTATTTGAGTTCAGCTGAGGTGCTTCTCTTACTAGCATTCCTTTCCTTTTCCATAGCCAATGATGAGACTAAGCTGAGCATCCAGTTGTTTTGGAACTCAGTCTGATTCTTAATTTCAGGAATCTTCCATCCTGAAACTGGTCAAAATAAGGAGATGGAAAAGGAAGATGACTATGATTAATTCCAGACACAGATCATATAAGTGCTGATGATGTAAAGTCTTGCACTTTGAAAGAGCACTTGGTTTTGATTTCAAAAAAGAGCATTTGTGGGTAACAGGAAACATTCCCCCCCCCCCCGCAAGTGTGAAATGAGGTCTTATTAGAAAATAAACTAAAATCCCAATTAAACTTCTAAAAAAGATGCAACTGCTGTATCTAACCACATGAGGGTGCTCTTAGATCTTGAAACTACTGTTTTCAGTTTGTATAAGTTAAACTAAAAGAAGCAATTTCAGCTCTTAAGGGAAAACAAGAACCAATATTCTTTGGTATTCAGAGTTCTGATAGTGGATGTAATTGGTAGATGTAGCTCACCTGCAGCATTCAAATGTTGGGATTTACAGAATAGGGGAGGGACGATGGAAGAAGGGAATTGATTAGATTTTTTATATTTGGAAAAAATGTACAAATGCAGCCATTAAGTATTGAAAGCATTTATGTAAGCATGATGAGTATACATTTAGGATAAAATTTATTGGAGCCAAAATGCTGTGATTTTTGGAGTAAAAAACCCCCACCACGAATGGCTAGAGATTAAACCTAGAGATTAAACCCTGAATTTTCTTCACTTTGCATTGCTTCAGTTGGCACAATAGGAAGAACAGGCTGTACAGTGGTTGTATTTCCATGCCTTGGAGAAATTCTCACTGGCCCTGCCACCGCTACCCCTTCCCACTTTCCAAGATAAAATATTCTCTGGAGACTCAGCTTTGTCAAATAGCAGGTACAGTGGTACCTGCTTCAGGTTACAGATGCTTCAGGTTACAGACGCTTCAGGTTACAGACTCTGCTAACCCAGAAATAGTACCTCAGGTTAAGAACTTTGCTTCAGGATGAGAACAGAAATCGCGCTGCGGCAGCTGGAGGCCCCATTAGCTAAAGAGGTACCTCAGGTTAAGAACAGTTTCAGGTTAAGAACAGACCTCCGGAACGAATTAAGTTCTTAACCCGAGGTACCACTGTATTTTAGATGGCAAACAGCTTTCTGTTTATAAGAACATACAACCTAATTCAGGTGGTGGCATTGCAAGATTAGTCACATTTCAAAATCATAGGCATATGTAGCTTGTATGTAGCTTGTATGTTATTATATGTTAAATATGCTAATGCTTTTGAAATATATCACCTCCTGCAAGTACTGTCACTGCTACCACCTGTAATATTGTCACATGCAAAAAAAGCACCCAGAAAAGATGGGGACCAGGATATGACCAATTCCCAAAGGGTGTGCCCCTATAGTACTCTGCAGCTATTTTGCTGTATTGTTAGTATTATGCTACCACAGTGCTGGCTCATACATTATAGCCCTAATATTCGAAAACCATTGCAAGGAAACAATTTGCTCATGAAATCCCTTGGAAGTGGAGCATGTTATAGGACATGTATTGTAGGCCAAGTATAGAACAGGGAGAAATTATTTGAACATTGACTTATTTGGATCTATCCTAAGAAAAGATCAAAACAACCTGGTAGAAAGCAAAAACTGGTCTTGCTGAGACCTAGAATGCAGAAGAAACAGCTGACGTTTTCAAATGTCTAGTCTCAATGTGGCATATTAGAGATGTGGTGCATCTTACTACAGCATCTGGGCCTTATGTAATCTTCCCAGCAGAGCAGAAAAAACTCTCTTGCATGTGAAATGCTTCAGTGGCTGTATTTTAGAGGGTTTGCTCATTCTTTGGGTATTTGAAACACCCCACATTACATGATAGACAATAAATGACTTAGCCTGTAATTCTAAAAGCACTAGCAAGGTTGTAAGCTCCATTTCGTATTGTGGGATATACCTCTGAGTAAACGTGCATAAGTTTGAACTGTTAGTATTTTATCTTGCTTTCTGTCCTCCCTCGCTTTTCATAGTTGTTTTGGCGGGACAAGATTCATGTATTTTCACAATTGTTCCTATTTATGCCTATCTCTAAAGGATCGTGCAATGATGCTGCATGTTGCTCAGTATGCAGTGAATTGAGCAAATGATACTTAACATTGAAATTAAATAGTATTTGCCTGCAACGATTAAATTAAATAGCTGTGCCATATGTATGCATCTTCCCATTGGTGGTGATTCCTTCTCTCTACTCGGAAGCAAAGGCAAAGTACAGTGGTACCTCAGGTTACATACGCGTCAGGTTACAGACTCCGCTAACCCAGAAATAATGCTTCAGGTTAAGAACTTTGCTTCAGGATGAGAACAGAAATCGTGCTCCGGCGGTGCAGCGGCAACAGGAGGCCCCATTAGCTAAAGTGGTGCTTCAGGTTAAGAACAGTTTCAGGTTAAGAACGGACCTCCAGAACGAATTAAGTACTTAACCCGAGGTACCTCTGTATAGAAGACACATAACAAATTAGAGCATTCATTAAAAAGGCAAGTTCTTGTTGAGTATATTTCTTTTTCCTTTATCTTTAGCAGATAAAGCATCAAACAGCACTTCAGACAAGTTTTTTTCTGGATCCTGGTAGGATCCAGTTCTGAGAACCACAGCCTGTTGAATTGCTAAAGAGATGCCAACAGATCCAGCAATGTTAGCAAAAAGGGATGTACACAACTGGGCGCACACGCTGGACCCATTAGCACCACGTGACCTCAATCTAGATGATAGTACTAGCATCACGTGGCTTCAGCAAATGAGGGTCTTTCTAGTAGCCCACCTTCAAAGCTCCAGAACTGCCACCTTGGAAACAGCATCATTTTAATCAGAGCAAGGGATGAAGCATAAGCTGAAATGGTTTGCTGTTAGGATTTAAAATTTGTTTTGTTAGTCACTGTAATATGTGTGTGGGTGTATGTATTTATTTTCCATTTGCACTTTTTACACTTAGCTTCTCAGAATTTCACTGGATTTCATTTCCGTAGGCTTTGTCCCAACAAAGCCTCTGGGTGTTCAGGTGGTTGTTAAAATGGACTCAGTATACACTAGGTCATGGGTAGGCAAACTAAGACCCGGGGGCTGGATCCAGCTCAATCGCCTTCTAAATCCGGCCCAGGAATCAGCATGTTTTTACATGAGTAGAATGTGTGCTTTTATTTAAAATGCATCTCTGGGTTATTTGTGGGGCCTGCCTGGTGTTTTTACAGGAGTAGAATGTGTCCTTTTATTTAAAATGCATCTCTAGGTTATTTGTGGGGCATAGGAATTCATTCATTTCCCCCCCAAAATATAGTCTGCCCCCCACAAGGTCTGAGGGACAGTGGACCGGCCCCCTGCTGAAAAAGTTTGCTGAAGCCTGCGCTAGGTTGTTTTACTCCGCTCTCTTCCCCATTCTTCCTTTCTCAGCAGTAATCTTCTTGACTCATATTTCAGGATGCTAACAGAGTAAGCATCTTGAACAGGGGTCAGCAACCCTTTTCAGCTGTGGGCCAGTCCACCGTCCCTCAGGCCACGTGGTGGGGCAGACTATATTTTTTTTGCGGTGGGAATGAACAAATTCCTATGCCCCACAAATAACTCTGAGATGCATTTTAAATAAAAGGACACATTCTACTCATGTGAAAACACGCTGATTCCTGGACCGTCCGCGGGCCGGATTGAGAAGGCGATGGGGCCGCATCTGACCCCCAGGCCTGAGGTTGCCTACCCCTGATCTTGAAGGTATGCTCAAGGCACAATCTTGGATTTATCCATTTTTTGTTTTGTTGGCAGTATATGCTAAGACTCATCTCTGGTTAGTATAAAATAGATGTTGAAAGCTAACTGGAGGATCTGGGAGCAATTCAGGATCTAGGAGGCAAGTCTTAAGGAAATGGCTTAGGATCCAATGGATATCTGCTGAGCTGGGACATTCCCAGCACAACCAGGCTATGCTGGTGTAAACTCCGCCCCCCCCCGCCCCTTTGGCTCAGCTTGGGATACATTGGCATACCCCCCCCCCTCCATTCGACTGAGCCAAGCCCAGTGAATTTAAAGCCTTTACCTCCACAGCTACTGGATTTCTGCTCTGGGTACCTCTGAATCTGTCTCAGTGCCTTTACTTGGTCCCACAACCAGCTCCCACAGAGTTTGGGAACAGGGGTCAGAATTTCTAGTACAGTGGTACCTCGGTTTGTGAACTTAAGCTGTTCTGGAAGTCTGTTCTTAAACTGAAACCATTCTTAAACCGAGGCAGGCTTTCCTTAATGAGGCCTCCTGCCGCCAGTGCCCTTCCACTGTTCGGATTCCGTTCTTAGACGGAGGTAAAGTTTGCAAACAGGGACACTACTTCCGGTTTTGCGGAGTTTGTAAACAGAATCATTCGTAAACAGGAGCGTTCTTAAGCCGAGGTACCACTGTATAGGAAACAGTAGGTCCAGCCATCTCTGCTTTTCAGAGTCAAACACTGCCTGCTAATGTTTAGAAATATTATGACCATAGAACTTTTATCTGTTTCTGTGTCAAGTGAATGGATGAAACAGTTGATAAGCTGAAGAAAAGTCCTTTTTAAACCTGCCTGGCTTCTCTTCTAATCCCCCCCCCCGCCCCGTTTCAGGCAAGCAAATAGATCAATAAAAGGGATCCGACAAATCTCTCCTGAATAAAAATTCTTATTCATTATGAGAAGGCACTTGAAAACACATTAGTTGAGAATGCTATCCATACAATTTCGGAGCTTAACTCTACTTTGTGTGGAAGTTTGTGGGGTATTTATTTCTATTTAAAATTTACTGAGAAACATTAACTTTTTCTTTTGACAGTTTTAATTGAGCTCTCAAAGGTCTTCTGCCCTCTCCTGCTGCCGAATCCTGTATATTTAACACACTCTTTCTGCTACCCAATTATTTTTCCGCTGACAGTGATGAGTATGCATCTTTCTTATTTTGCCAGGACTTCTTAACCTTGAAATCTCTTTTGATAGCACAAACCTTCTCCCTCTCCGCCAACTGTTAGAGAAATGGGATAAACACACGTTCAATCCTGCTGTGAAGGCTTTCTGAGCTTGCTGACTCGCTGAGGCTTAACCTCCTTATGTTTGCACAGGGTTTTTCCAACTTTCAACTTCCTTCCTTTTGTCTAACTCATTACTTTTCAGGCGTCAATATTTTCTTTTCTATGTAGGTTTTGCATCTGGATTTAATAACAGATTACAATAAAATATTTTACTAAGCACCTGGCACATGTCTCCTAACAGAAAACTCAGGTGGTAAGTGCTAACAGGACTGTAGCTAAAACTGGACTAATCAGAAAAGGAGGTTCTAGTATGTTTGAGAAAACCCAAAGTAATACTTAGCAAAAAAACTTAAGGGCGGGTAGCTCTTCCCCTGACAGTCCAATGGAGATGGTACATACTTAGTGTTTGCGGAATGCAGTGTGTTTTGGAAATAAAATCAGAAAACTGCATTTGGAACAGGAGAGTCCATTTAGGTCCCCCCCCCATTTTTTGTACAGCGGTACCTCTGGTTGTGAACACCTCTGGTTGTGCACGCTCCGGGTTACGAGCTCCGCTAACCCGGAAGTAGCTGCTCCTGGTTGCGAACTTTGCCCCAGGATGCGAGCGGAAATCGTGCACCAGAGGCGCCCTTAGCGAAAGCGTGCCTCAGGTTACGAGTGGTTTCCGGTTATGAACGGACCTCTGGAATGGATTCCGTTCGTAACCAGAGGTACCACTGTATTTGAAACAATAGCATAGGAAGCAAAGTGTCATATCCCTCAGCTGGGATTTAGAATCTTTGTTGGTGGGCTTACCGTGGCTACATGATCTAGCAAACAGTTTATTCTTTCTTTTTTGAAAAAAATTTTAAATTAAATTTTAACAATGCAAAGTATAAAAGAAAAAGACAAAGACAAAGACAAAAAGAATATAAAGACACAAAATACATACTACAAAATACAACAATACAAACATTAAGCACAAAAATACAAAATACAAAAATACATACATTAAAAACGAATAATAAAAATAAAAAGCACATATAAGAAAAACACAAAAATTCCCTCTTTCTTAATTTTACATCTTAAATTCACATATTTTCCTGACTTCCTCACGCCCCCCGTTCTTGTATCCCTTTTAAAAGTTGGTTCAGCAAATTCATAGCCCATTAATTTATCTGTTGTTGGATTAATCTTAGGTTTTACCTTTTTGCTAGAACCCCAGCATTTCCTTTCAATGTCATCAACATTCAGAAATTTTACAATGTTTCTGCAAATAGGTTTTAAATTTCCCCCAATCTTCTTCCACTGAGTCTTCTCCCTGGTCTCGGATTCTGCCAGTCATTTCTGCCATCTCCATATAGTCTATTAGTTGCATCTGCCAGTCTTCCAAGGTGGGTAGATCTTATGTCTTCCAATGTTTTGCGATAAGAATTCTTGCTGCTGCTGTAGCGTACATAACAAACAGTTTATTCTTGCATGTCTCTACAAGGCCATGAAAACATTTTGCAGGTAGTTGACCTTGGGAAGTAAGATCAGTTTCGCATTTGAGGTCATATAACTTAGTCCTGCAGGCTGAAGCCTCACTGCATTTCTGTACGGGCTGGACAGTTCACATCTGTGCTGTCGCCATATGACGTTCTATATTCAATGTAATTTATAACAGATAAAGCTATCAATAAACAAGCAGTCATATTTGTGCAGTATCAATCAACTGAAGTAAAGTGCTAACTGACAGGCTAGTTTGTAAGATTGTCTTCTGCTTAAAGATATAGTAACACATGTCATCACAACATTGATGAATCCTGCCCCAATGTCCTCAGCTACAGTAAAGCCTGAATCTTGGGGATCATCTGCTCTTGATTTGATTGCCAGCATAATCGTTTACAGTTCAGATTTAGTGACACTCTGGTCTAAGTTTGTTTGAGATACAACAGCCATTTTGTTCTCAAGTCCCCTTGCTGGGATAGAGGGAGATTTTTATTATTTTTACATGGACTGAGATAAAGTTTTAGTTTTTTCTTTTTTCCAGATTTGACTCCTTTTCTTATTTTTGACTGCTTTTCTTACTGCCTGATCTACCAATAAAAGTATCCCAATGAAGTGCAAAAGCAAAGTTAGATGGCAAATTACAGCACCCACAGGGAAGAGCTCAAGTCTCAGACAACCAGCACAAGAGCTGACATCATTTTATAATTAAATGGTTTTAGAATGTTGTATTATTTTACTGTTGTTAGCTGCTCTGATCCTGGCTTTGGCTGGGGAGGGCGGGATATAAATAAATTATTATTATTATTATTATTATTATTATTATTATTATTATTATTATTATCATCATCATCATCATCATCATCATCATCATCATCATCACCACCACCCCCCATTTATTGATTTATATTTGGCTCTTGGTGCTGCTGTGCCTTGTTGATGTGCTACAAATGTTAAATGATGGTAGGTTCAGAATACAAATACATCATTTTGTTTCTAACATTTTTTTGCTGGTGCTTTAGAAACTTGGGTGTAAGTGCCTTAACAAAAATACCCATTAAGCCATTTTGTGAGTGTAACTGGCTTTCAACGCCATACTGCTTGTGAATTCATATTTTGTTGTTTCATGCATGCTTGAATTACAAAGATTGGATTATACAATAATCCATTGAAGCTGTAAAGAGTTTCCATACAGACATGTAGAAAAAAGGTTTTAAAACAGAGCTTTACCAGGTACTCTCTATACATTTTTGGTTTTAGCATTAAAAAAATAATAATACAGCTATGTACAGAGTGATTCCTAAGAAGGTAATGCTGCTGCCTCAGAATTTGAAGTCTCTGTAGCCCTGGTTTTAATTATTTGTATTCACTATTCCTATCTTCATAACTCTCCACCTTTAAGGCTTTCTAAGGCATGAGAGCTGACACTAAGTGGAGCTCTCCATTAAAATTTAGGGAGCAATACTAAGCATTGGAAGCCAGTGTAATTTACAGCACCTTACATTAATCTGGCATAAAAGTACACCAGAGCCAAAATCTGTTCGGTAGTGGGGCTACTGCTGGCTGAGACAACCGAAGCCTAGCAGGGAGGAAACAAGCCTTTAAAATAGAGTTTGACCTACACCATCCTTTTTGCTAGTGCACCTTCCTCAGGATTACTGGGTCATGTGACCAAGCTGATCAATGTTAAGATCTAGAGTCAGTTTGCCCTTCCTTGTCCCTGTCCCTCGCCTTGAACACCCAATTTTCAGGGCTCACAGTCCTATAAATTCTGCTGGTTTTGCCCTGGTTAAATAAGGATGGAGTTATGCTGGCATATTTAAAATAAGTATTCTGAAATTAAAATTTTGGGGTAGATTAAAACATTTGCAGATTGACATAGAAATAGAATGAAATGCACTTATGAGTGGAAACATGCAAAGTAGAATGACATAGAAATTCCTTTTTATCCATCTATACTTAGAAAATAATCAAGGTTAAAAAAAAAAAGCTGTTGAGCATTGTTCTTGTATTTTTGCTTGTGTGCTGTTGTATTTTCCCATTACTATAGACTTGAGCTCTACAATCACCGAGAGGAATAGCATGTTCTTTCGAAGTATCAGTTATCAACTGAGCAATTTCTTCTTCTCTTTTGTTGCTACAATCTACAGACTTGAGAAATCTTACTGGAATCTCATGCTGCGTTTCTTTTAAACGTACATACATCAAAAGAAATGTTCAATGTGGGAAGAATCTGGTGTGGAATCTACTATTACTGCAAAGTACTTTGCAGATTGCCTCTCAAGCAAAATGTGTTGTTTCTCAAGATTCAAACTTGATTGCCGCTGTCTTTTGGGAATGTTTTAGGCAGAGGAATGTGACTGTAATATACTCTTTTAATTTCCTTGTGATGAGATGGAATCTCAGTGGTGATACATCCAATGTCAAGGCCTACATTGTGATCACTCCTCTAATCTTCCAAATTTACTTCCATATGTGTCTGTATGTCTGTTTCTTTCTGTCTTCCATTTCCGTTTCCTGCATCTGCCCCTTCATCAAAATACTGTATATGATTAACCAAATCAGCTGCTCCTCATGTGGTGATGAAGTTTCCAACAGTTTCCTCTTGCTTCAATTCTATAGGTGAGTTCATTGAAAAAATGTTTTGATGCCACACTTAATCCACATGGAAAGAGTGTTGACCCCCCTCCCCCTTTTCATTTTTCTTGTATTTTCTTTGCTGGCCTCCTAATTCATGAGAATACATTTGGAGAGATGATTTATAAATTAATATTTTATATCTTTAAAAAAGAGGGAAAGATAAAAAGACAAATATTATATACTAATAATTTAGTAGTAGTAGAAGTAGTGGTAGCAGATTAGTAGTAATATTTCTGTACTTTAGTATTCAAAATTCTACCATTAGTACATTAGTACCAAATGTGGCAATGCTGCGTTAGACTGTCATAAAATAGTACTGAAGCAGTTGCCATGGTGATATAGAATCGGAAAGTAGTGGGGTAAATATGACCCCACTTATCCATTTAAGGGTTAAATCACACTGATAAAGTGATGCTATGTTGAAAGTAAGTGATATTATTCATCATACCACTACATTTCTCAACACTGCATAATATTATGGATCATAATTTTTAAGAACGGAGACATATAAAGTTCACACAAAACTAGCATCTAAGACCTTAAGGCAAAAATGCAGATGTGGAGTGTTGTAGGGATACAGTAGTGAGGGATTTCCTATGTAAATTCAAATACATTTAATACTTTGATTTTCAGAGGAGCCAACTACCTACCTAACGATTTGCTCCTAAACAGGAGTAGAAAATTCTGAGAGTTGTTTTGCCCACTGTTTCCAGTTAATTTATACAAGACAAAATTAAGGGGGACACTGCTGGGATGTGACTAAAGCTGCCGCCTTCCTCTGTAGTAAAATATTACATGCTATAACCCTTTAATAAATAATAAATAATAATCTCCCTTTAATAAAAAATTAAAGACCAACTAAGTCTGTTCTGGGTATAAGTTTTCATGTGCATGCACACGAAAGCTTATACCCAGAACAAACTTAGTTGGTCCCTAAGGTACTACTGGACAATTTTAAAATTTTATTTATTTATTTTGATTGCATCAGACCAACACGGCTACCTACCTGAATCCGATCTCCCTTTGTTCAACTTTAAAACTGTTCTCTGGGCTTCACCATTCTTTCTGTCAGTCTCAGCTTTATTTGTAAGCAAAATTTTAAATATAAGTAAAAACTGCAGCACCTAGCTGTGCTCACTTGACGAAAACATCAACAATGCTGCAAGAGCTCCCCTGCAAACTTTGCAGCTTGTTGCAAGTTGGCCAAAATAACTTGAGTTGTGCACACTGTTTCTCAAGTTAACCAATAATTCCAATTTAACAACACTTTTTTGTCAGAAAACGTCCAAATCAAAATACAGTGGTACCTCAGGTTAAGTACTTAATTCGTTCTGGAGGTCTGTTCTTAACCTGAAACTGTTCTTAACCTGAAGCACCACTTTAGCTAATGGGGCCTCCTGCTGCCGCCGCACCGCCGCTGCGTGATTTCTGTTCTCATCCTGAAGCAAAGTTCTTAACCCGAGGTACTATTTCTGGGTTAGCGGAGTCTAACCTGAAGCGTATGTAACCCGAGGTGCCACTGTACACAGAGATGAATAATGATCCAGTAAGTATAAATATCTTTGGTGGGGTTTTCTTTTGGTATAGTGCGGGTTTTTTTGCTTTTATCAAGACCTTTACAAATATAATTTGTAAATATAATCCTGATTCTTAGGAGAGTTGTTTGGAAAAAATAATTTTGCCAGATGTAGTCAGCTCTTCATCTGTTCATGATACTGGGGGCAATGAGTTGCTTTGCCCTCCTTTGCTTGAAGGTGGGCTAATGTCAGTGCTGACACCCGCTGCCCTTCGCCAGCAGATGCAGTCCCCTCAGTAGGTGGAGCACGTCACCTGCAGGAGAGGCTAGGCAAGCCCGCCTTCTCAAATCATTCACTGGAACTTTAGTTAATCGCCTCTCCGGATTGGCTGAAAGAAGTGGGGCACTTGGCAGAAGAGAAAACGGGGGGGGGGGGGGCGGACGGACAAAATGTAAATGCTAGTCTTCACACTATATGCAAACGTTTTCTGAGGTCCGAGGGAATTTTGTGCTATTGGGCCCCCTTTTTGACCCCGTGCAAGGGTACGATGTACCCATTGTACCTCCCTCTCCTGGGCCCTGGGCACTCTGCTCCTCTGCCATTCATGCTTCCACACTGTTAGGAACTAACCCATAGCCTGGTTTCGTGTGATGTCTAAATATGGGTTGATGGTTTCCTTCTCTGCAATCAAGCCCGGAGCTTGTAACCAATATTTATTCTTGTCATGCCACTCATGCTTTTATTTGTGGGGAGCAAACCATGAGTCCAGGATTAGACGTAAGGTTAGGCCAGACCAGCAGCAGGAGTGGGGAGGAATACCCACGATTTCAGTAGCTTGCAGCACCACGTTTAGTTTAAGGTGGCATATGAACCAGGCCAATACGTGTGCTTTCAGTTGCTCCTTTTTGCAAGGAGGATAGAGTGCTGTGGCAATTCTGTGAACGTGACAGTGCAAAAAACATCCTGAATACACATTGCGGGGCTTATTTTACTTCACTGCAAACCAATGTCATCTTGACTTCACTTCAGTCTGTGTGTGGTTCTTGGAAGGGCTTGTTGCCAGGTCATTTTGCACCACTCCACTCCCCCCTTCCTGCTGTGTTGGAGATGTGACCCTGGATGGAACAGACAGAGCAGTTTGCAGCTTTCTCATTTTATAAAGCTCTGTGTTTTGGTGTGTGCGTGTGGTTTTCGGTTGAAGTGCCTAAAGCTCAAGAGCTTGCTTGCTCTTAGCAACTAAAATTGGTGCAAAGTCTCTTCTGCCTTTTTCATTGCACTTTTGAAAGGCCAGCTCACTGGTGAATTATATCAAACCTTCAGTAACATCAAACCATTTTACCAATATGGGTTGTTGTTGTTGTTGTGCAGTAACATCAAACCATTTTACCAATATGGGTTGTTGTTGTTGTTGTGGTGGTGGTGGTGGTGGTGTGTGTGTGTTGGGGGGAGAAATCAGGTGTTCATTTTCATATCAGTGGGAAAAAATACTATGATTTAGATTATTAATTCGCCACACCTATATTACAAGGTCTAATGTGGCCTGGAAAAGCAGCTCTTGCCGGTTCAAATTGTGAATTAGCCCATAGACTCTACTTCACACCACAAGGTGTTGGAGCAGAAGTGGCCCATAGAGGCAGGAGTGGGGTAACTGAGGAAGATTGAAGCAGGAAAAGTTAATGGTATTATGACTAACCTCAGAGAGGATGTTTGGTATTCAATATACATTAATTTAGCCCTAGCAATTGCCTATTTATTGATAGAGGAAGACAAGCCAAAAGTCAAGGTACGTAGAAGATTTGTGACTGAATCTCTTGACACTTTTCCAATGAAACACAGCCAACGGAGGCTGCCAAGTGGACTGGAGCCGATATACAGCTCAGACGATGAGGTTGGGCAAACTTCATGGTGCTTAGAAGCTGTGAATAACGAGGAAGCAAGCTTGTGCTTTTTCACTTTACCCATTGGATGTGCTTGTCCCGTGCTCTTGTCCTCACCTCCATTTGGGGCTAACTTTGGGCTTGAGGGGGTCTAGGGCAGTGGCTTTCCCTGTCAATGGTCCTAGCAGCCTTGTTTGGCTGGAATGGCAGTGCTCCAAGCTAGGGTGGGGCAATACAGTGGTACCTCAGGTTAAGTACTTAATTCGTTCCGGAGGTCCGTTCTTAACCTGAAGCACCACTTTAGCTATTGGGGCCTCCTGCTGCCGCCGTGCCGCTGGAGCACGATTTCTGTTCTCATCCTGAAGCAAAGTTCTTAACCCGAGGTACTATTTCTGGGTTAGCGGAGTCTGTAACCTGAAGCATATGTAACCTGAAGCATATGTAACCCGAGGTACCACTGTATATCAATATATTGTCCAAAACTGGTTTGAAGTCCTATTATGATATCGGTTTCATAATTCTTTACCTGGTGATATATCGTGACTCATGATGTGTGTGTGTGTGTGTGTGTGTGTGTGCGCGCACACACATACACACTATGCAAAAATCACAGTGCAGGAAAAGCTGTGAAGCTAGCCAATGCCTCTACATTAGGCTTCTTCAACCTTGGCCCTCCAGATTTTTTGAGACTACAATTCCCATCATCCCTGACCACTGGTCCTGCTAGCTAGGGATCATGGGAGTTGTAGGCCAAAAACATCTGGAGGGCCAAGGTTGAGGAAGCCTGTTCTACATAGTTCCATCCTTATTTCAGACATCGTGATATATCGTTATAATCGTTATGTTTAGTTGGTGATATATCACAATGTTGAAAAACAGATATCGCCCAGCCCTACTCCAAGCAAGAGTTGTTGGTTTCTCACAGTGTCCCAGAATAATGCAAAGCTGCAGGTATTGCTGGGAGTTAAAACAGAGCTTAGATCCAGCTGCCTCATGCTGTTCAGTGTTAGGAGGGTCGAGAGCAGCCATAGAAGTAGGCTTTGACAGGTGCTGTGGCCCTGGCACCTGCTCAAGAGTGCCAGGTGCTGGCCCTGCTGCCCCCCCCCAAAAAAATCAGTGTACATGCTTTGAGGGCTCCCAAGCCAATCTTCTTCTCAACCTGCAGATGCCAGGAGATGTTGCAGCGTGTAGATTAGGAGTAGAGTTGGCAAACATGATTCTGCTGCTCCCGCCACACATTGGCTAATATATGGCAGAGGCTTTTGCTCAAGCTCCCCTTTGTGTAGAAGGAGTGAAGTTTTAATCGGCTTTTAAACTATTGATCACACGCACTAACCCATGGGATAGGATTTCAGTGCCACTCTGCCTTTTATTCCTTTTTTTAAAATGTAAAGCGGATTGCCTCCCTTGCTTCTTTCGTTAGCGCAGCTTCCCTTTTTGGAAGCCGAAGTGCATGGCTTGCCTCCGTGTTTGATGAGCCCTGCTATCACAGACCGCTTGGCAACAATTAAACTGGTACTCTCCAGACCCCTCAAGCCTGCTTTTCTGTTACAAGCACATGGAATCTGGCACACTGCTTTCTGAAATATTGTTAGAGCAGATAGCCGGCTGGTAACTGGACTGTAATAGGGTAGGGAGTTTCATTATAGCTACCCTCCGAAAGTTAATGCTCATCTGTGTAGAACTTGGAGGGAGGAGGAAGAAACTCCTTCCATTTTTAATGTTCCGAGCAAATACTCCTTTCAGTATTGTCCTGTTGTCTTTTATTTCCTCTTGTTTGCCTGTTCTTCTTAGGAGATAATGTACATCCAGACCTGCTTTGGGTTGCTCTTTTTGGTAGTGTGTACACAACTGCTGCTTTTAACCTGGTTTCTATAGAAGACAAGATCCTTTTTGTTCTTTTTTTATCTGTTTATTTTTACAGTATGCTTCAACACTCTTAAAATATTATCCATCAAAATTGGTGAAATTAAATGTTTAGAGAACATCAAGTTATGTGTTAAAAGTTGTGACTGTGCAATTTATGGTCTTTGTCTACGTTTTCTGGATATAGATATCATTAAAAAGTTGTTAGCCATCATAGATGTAGAACGGAAGGGTTAAATAAACTGCTGCTAAACAATTATCCCAAATCTAGACTGATGCAGTCATTTAAAATATATTTTAAAGCCACAAAGGTATTGGGTGAATTTTGGAAGCAATGTTTCACAGGAGTGTCATTTGCTATATCATTTTATTTATATTTCCCCAAGGCATTTAGATGTAATTATTTCACCATGTAACGTGACTTATTTAGAACAGCTTTGCAGAATATTCAAACCCTATTGTTTGTGATGATTTAAAATACTAGTTTAGTTATCTGAGGAAAGATTAGCAACATTAGGGAGTGGTGAAGGAAATTCTGGAAAGCAACATGACATTATTTACTTCTTCTTGGAAGAAAGGGCTGGTGATATCCGAAACGGAGCAAAAAAATTATTATGCACCAAAATAGACTTGCATTTTTTTAAAAAATACATCTGTTTAATTGCACCCTTAAGAATGCATTTGACTGCTTTTAGCATAACTTTGATAACTGATTTCTCTCCAGTAAAGCACCTAGTAATATCTCCCCCTCATTCCAGTGTAACATGTGCACAAGCCCATCAGTGTGCACTAACTTTAGATACAATTCTGGACCAAAGAAAATGAGGGAATGATTAGCATCCGCTTTCCATGTCTTAGTAGCATGCAAATGTAAAACTTGCTCATATTCCCCCATACAGCAGGGCTAGGAGGATCATTTCTGACCGTTGGGTATTTGGGGTGGGAGTGATGAGAGCTGGAGTCCAAAAACAACTGGAGGGCCACAGGTTCCCCATTCCTGATAAAGAGAGTTGTATGAGCTGTATCTTCAAAGGGGACATATGCTTGTGAGCTGTACCACCACTGGGAGTGCATGCATCTCTTTGCAAAGGGTGCTTGTACAATGCCCCAAACCATGGCTCTGGAGATATTCTAAACAAGCTCTAAGACCGGATAAACCACACTGATTGAAAAGTGAATTTGTGAGACAATGTATGTGTGAATCAGCCTTGAGATTCTCAGACTTCTCTGTTGGTGGCCATTCATTCTGTGGCATGATCGTGGTACTCTGTGGTAATATCTCAGTGCTTTATCAACATGGCTTTTGTTTCAGCCTCTTGTTGTTTTTCTTAAATCAGGGATGGCTAACTTTTCCTCCAGAACTTTTCCTTCCAGGTCTGCATACCAGTGGTGGGTGGAGCTAGAGGGGGGAAAAACTGGCTGTAGCAAGGGATGCAGTAGGTTACATTCCAGGTATGCAAAAATCAGAGGTTTCTAAACTTAAACCTCTCCATCCACCCATCCATACAAGTGATCAAGTCAGTCAGTAAATAAATAAATAAATAAATAAATAAGCAAGCTTTATTATCGCCATACAAAAAACAGACAATAGCACTTGAAGAGGGCATGGAGCAGGGCCATTCATGGATGTGGCCTGGAAATAGAAGGGAAGGGTCCCAAGGACAAGGTAGAGAGGCCTGGAGGGCTGCATTCTATGTAGATTTTGGAGTCGGGCGGAAAGACTTTTCAGGAATAACGCAAAGTGTGTTTTGGCACTATGATCACCCTTTTCTGTTCTCTCATGTATACAGATGCAACCTTCTCATGGTTAGTGGCAAATCATAGCAGCATGTGTCTGAACCCTGTGTCATCTAAATATCCCTCATTCTGCTGCCCTGCAGTGTACCATAAACATATTCTAAGTTTTATCCATCACCACATGCTTGGTTTTTACCGCATTCACCCTTCTTATCACTGCTCGTTACTAATGATTTTTTGTTAGTGTGTGTGTCAAATTCTCAAGTTTATCTCCCAGCTTAGTGTTTGTGCTGGTTTCTTTACATTGCTTGAGTATTCTAATATTACTTCCCCACCCCCTTATGTCCAAAGACTATTGATTGAATTGGTTATTTTGGTGCTTTTGTTTATTATTTATAAATATGAACATTGTCTTTCAGATTTTGACTTGAACTATTTCTGGCACTGGAACAAGTTTACAGATTATGTGCAATGTGTTCTGGCTTTCACGGGAGTCACAGGATACATCACTTACCTTTCTCTTGACTCAACTATCTTTGTTGAAACTCTGGGCTTCCTTGCCGTGTTCACTGAAGCCATGCTGGGCATCCCTCAGCTCTATCGTAACTATCAGAATAGGTCAACGGAAGGAATGAGGTAAGATGGTATGCATGTCTCTTAAAATACTTCAGTCACGTTTCTGGCTCTGTTCACACACGTAATCATTTCTCATTGCTTCGGCAGCCTTCCCAGAACTACTTTGATTAAAATAGGAAAATAACACAACAACTCTCTGGGGAGGCGAGGGGGGAAAGCTGCTTGGAAAGGTGATTTCAAGCTGGAAATGGCAAACAGGGAAAAGGGCTGCAGAACTCTTCTGCCTCCACTTTTCTTTCTCTTATTGCCCCCTTTCTCTGAAGCAGCTTTTTCCTTTTCTAAAAGGGCCGTTGGGTTATGGTAATTTAATATACCTATACTTTCACCCTTTTCCCCACCCTGGGGTTTCACATGTGTATATACCCATGCAGGACATCCATTTGAAAATCTGTGAGTCCATCAGTGTCCAATCAACATTGCAATCAAACTTGCATTTGATGGCCCCTTCAGAAAAGGAAAAAAGCTGCTTCCAGGAGGGGAGGATTGATAAGGAGAAGCAAAGTGGAAGCACAGGATATGTGTAGCTTTTCTCTTGCTAGCCATTTCCAGCTTGAAATTGTTTTCCCAAGCAGTTTTAACCCCACCACCACCCTGGGGTTTCAAGTGTGTATATGTACCCATGCAAACACACATCTAAAAATCTGAGTGCACCAGAGTCCAGTCCACCTAGCTGTTTTCTTCTCTACAGCTTCTGGAGTTTCTCTGAAATTCATGAGAAGGACAGGAAGGGAAATAAGCCAAAAGTTAAAAATGTGTGAAGTGTATGAGGAATAGTAATTGTCCTGGCCACCGATACTTGTACTGTAGGCCTGAGAAGCTTGCCAAGGGAGCTCAGATGGAGTATCTTCCAGTAATTTAATATACTTTTGGAATATATGCTAAGGAAAACCTGCATCACTTATAAACCAATTCCCCCGCCCCCACTTAGATCTGCATTGCAGTTGCTATTTAATAAGACTTTGGAGCTCATTTTGGGTGTAGAGTGTGTTGCAGAGCAGAGAATTTAGGCAGAGAAGTTATAATTCTATTAATGACCATTCTAATCTTGACATCCAAGTACTAGAGCTCCCAGAATAGCACATTAGTAACATCTATCAAGTAAAGAATTGCTTAATTTCTATTCCTCTCAGGACTTAAGTAAGTCTCCAGTCGTTTCTTGTTATAAATGAGTATTTTAATGGAAGTTAATTGTTTTATAAGAGAGGATTCAATTTATCACTGGTGGTTAGATTATGTTTAATTTCTTTGACATCATCTGATTAAAAGAACTAGGAAATAAATGCATCATTTCAGAGTTCCCGGATGTTAACATATTGCAAGAATGTGACGTCTGAGAAAAGGAAAGATGATAGCTCATAAAATGGTATTGGTGTCCGAAACTGGGTATCTACCTCTAAAACTTCCTTTTCTTACCAAGTCTTCTTCATCTTTAACTTCTACCACACCCCCTTTAACCGTTCCTTACTCTTCCTTCATAACCATCATATCCTCACCTGCTGCCTTAGCCGCTACTCTTCACCATACTCTTTGCCAGCTCTTCAGTTTTTCCTCTGCTGCAGAGATGGGAAATCTGTGGCCCTCCCAGATGTTGTTGGGCTTCCCATCAGCCCCAGCCAGCATGGCCAGTGGTCAGAGATGCTGGGAGCTGGAGTCCAACAGCATATGGACGGCAATAGGTTCCCCATCCTTGTCTAACCATTTTACTTTATCTTCCAAAGTTATTTCGTTTTGTGCGTATGCTAATCAGCTCACTCGTGGCCATGTAGACTATTTTCCGAAACTCTGGAGATCTTATTTACACTTTGGGCAACTCTCTTATGGCCATTTGTCCGGTGGTTTTTGTTTTGTTTTGCTTTGTCTTTAAAAAAGCTGATTAAGATTTGAGCTCTACAAAGGTTAATGCAAGGCGAGGGCCTTTTCTTTCTTTTTTAATCACTTCAGGAATGTTCTTTCAAAGAAGAATTGCAAAGAACCAGCCTCATTTAATCACTAAATGCCACATTGGTGTTGATGAATGGATTGCAGTTATGAATGAGGTGCACCAGCAGAAGCCGATGAGTCATGGGTCTGAGAGGTTTTTTAATGGCTGTTGGCAGCACATGCAGGGAAATCTGGTGGCTGAAACGCGCTTGTCTGCTTTTGTCTTTTGTTGCTTTTTTATTTCGTTTTGTTACATCAGCATGAAACAGGAGAGCAATTTGAAACATGAACAGTTTTCAGAGTTAGGATGGTTTCTTTCAAGTAGCTGTTTATGTTCAAAGGAGCGGTGAATGCAGTAAGCAGGAACCCCTTTTTTGTTTTCCATTTTTTGGAAGGAGATGGTGTTACTTTGTATTTCAGTGGAAGAGCAATGGCTTTGCCTGCAGAAGGTCCCATGTTCAATCCTCAACATTTTCAGTTAGGAAAGGGTAGCGGGTGATGGTAAAGCCCTCTGCCTGAGAATTGGAGAGCCACAGTCAGCCAGAACAGATAATATTTGACTAGAGAGGTCAATGGTTTGACTTTGTTCAGGAAATGTTGCTTGCTGTGTGAAATTTGAAGAGCAGTGTAGCTAATGTGCTGTCCACCAGATGTTGGACACTAACAACTTCCATCAGCACCAGCCAGCATGGCCAGTGGTCAAGGATGATGGGAATTGTACTCCTGTAACATCTGTATGTTAGCATGTTGGCCATTCCTGCTCTAGACAGTGACTCATTTCCCAGTTTTTTTCATTAGAATATCTTTGGTTTTTTGATGCCACCTCCCCATTTAGGGTTCCATGATTGGGAGAAAGGTGAGATATAAACCTAAGAAAATAAATATTATTGCTTATATTTATTTGTTTGACCACACATACTTGCAGAATGCCCACCAATTTGAGGGGGCAGTATGTGTGATGAGGCAGGGCATGTCAACCCCTTTTCCCCCTGCCACATCTTCACCACCCCTCTTTAGCTCTCCTCAGAGGCCAGGTCTGGCCCTGCTCTTGCATTTTCTCAGTAGCTGCAATTTCACTAGTTGTTAGATGGTCTCACCAGATGAAAGACTGGGCAGTGCGGGACAAGGGAGGAAGGAGAGGTTGCTGTGCAACTTCACAGGTTTTGAGCTTCCCTTTCCCCCCAGTTTCATTTGATGCTTTGGAGCAGTGCACTTGGAAGAGAGCTTGTATATGTGCCTGCATGCTCCATCCAGGAGATGTCCCTGTGATTGTCCCTCTGTGTGTGGGAAGGCCAGACCAGAACCAAGAAGCTGGAGCTGGTGCTGCTTGGATAAATAATCCAGGCTGTGTTTTCACTTGCTGGTCCTCTAGCTCTTCAGCCAGGCAGCAGCAGCAGCTTCAGGGACTGGTCCTTTGGAGTTTCGCCACCCCATGGCAACTCAAAAAAACTCTTGAAAGTGGCCCTGTTGTTCCGCTACCCTTCAGTCATGTTGAACAGTTTTGGTGTCAGTCAGCACGCATTACAATCTCTAAACAAATTACTTCTTGCAGCTTATTACCTTGTTGGTAACATTAAGCGGGATTGAGCACTACAAGGAGATTGATGAATTCAAGTGCATTGTGGGAAGCTTCTTATGTCTGATGATGGCCATGGGAGAAGAGATAAACCGTAGAGGAGAACACCATTTATGGAGTTTATATGTCCCTGGTGTTAAATGTACCAAAGCTTTCTCTTGCTGAAGGGTGTGATTAAGACACAAAAATTAACTAAGGATATTTTCACTAGCTCACGTGTGGAACACTTGTACTTTAAGACCATTGATTCAGGCTATGGGGAGTATTAAAGTTATAATAGGAAAACTTTAATATATATTTATATTTACAAGAGAGAGAGAGACTTCATATTCTACTGTAATTGAAAACCTCCTAATATTTAAATAGCATGGACAGACCGTGGAGAGAATATAATAAGACAAAGATATGAATCATTGGCATGGTACCAGCTAAATTGAACTTGGGATTTAAATATTTTATTACCACTATAAATTCATATCTTCTTGAGGGGATTGCAAGAAGAAGGATTAAATAAATTTATATTTAATAATAGTGGGTTCTGCTGTGACCCTCAGCCTGCAAGAATTGTTCCCCAAAGCAATAATAATCTCTCATTAAATTGTTTGTAGAATTCATATTAGAAATAAGTAGAACACTATTGCACTTGGTGTTCTCAATTGTCTCTATGAATAAAAAGGTAAATAACCGGCACTTGTTTATGTGCACCGTGGCCTGGAGTTTAGGGTGCACAACTCATCCATTTTCATAGCCCCTGTTTCCCAATGGTGTTGCTCTCCTGCAGTCATAGGGAGATATGACTTAAGTGACTGCATATAGATGTTAAATAGCATTGGATGCAGTGTAGCGCCTTGCAGCACCCCACGGTTTGTCAGGGGGCTGTGGCACAGTCACACAGTGCTGCTCTCTGGAACTGTCCTGCAAGTGGTAATCAAACCACTGAAATGCTGTGCTTCTGACCCCAGTGTGTAGAGATGATTCAGAAGAATGCCTTTGGCCAACAATGCATGGAGACGATCCAGGAGAATACTGTGAACAGTAGCATCAAAAGAGATCTGCAAGATTAACAGGGTCATATTCCCCCTGCCTCTCTCACAGAGGTGGGCATCCATTAGGGCACTTCTGTCTCCAAACCAGGCCTCAGACCTGATTGAAATGGCTCCAGATAATCAGTTCCCTCCAACAGTTTCTGCAACTTAATACACACCCTCTTATGCACCTTGCACAGAAAGGAACAATAGTTGGAATAAACCTCTGGTTCCTTGGAATAAACTGCCAGGTCCATTCTGTGGGGTGGGGGGTAGCTTTAAGAAGTCACAATAGGCAAGAAAGCCATCCTGCTACAATTGTCCACATTCTCAGGCCTTGAAAATTGAAACTGATGCCATAAAATAGGACGAGACAGTGCATTGGATGCCTCCTCAGATACTGTTTCAGCAGTGATGAACAGATTGCCATGGAGGTGAGCAATTTTGTCTTCGGAATGCTTTGCAGAGTTATTACAGTGAGCTGCTGATGACTCTTACATGGGGGTAGACATAAGTAAACCCCAAACCACTCAAAAAAGCTCAGCTGGATAGATATCTGAAGATGTGATGGACGTAGCAATGTAAGCTTTTATTTTTCTGCCCTCACCACCACTTAGTAGGCACAATTAGTGTGTTTCCGGATGTCTTCATGACAGGTCTTGTGCCTGTGTCATTGTTTGGAGGTCTCTGACATATCAGGAAGCTTCACAGCATTGGAAATGGGAACTTGGGTGCAATTGTGTTGATGGTTTCACGTCTTGTGCTATTCCATGAGCAAGACTGCTGACTCTGCTTATCAGATAACCCCCCTCCAAAAAAAAGAGAGCATTTAGGGATCCATTTGATTCAACATGTATCTGCTTGGGAGAACTGGTTGCATGAGATCAAAATTCACAATATATTGTTCTGATCATAACAAGAGGGTAATATATATGTGTGTACGCGCACACACAGAGAGAAAATCTAGAAGCCATCTGTGTTCATGAAGCAGCTGTTGCCTGTAGGTCTGCTTTATGCACTATCCTTGGAATAAGGCTGCTTCTGGACTATAACCCTGTGGGGTGAGCTGCTAATGTGAATCTAGCAACGCCAAGGAAACACACTGCAAATGAGAAAATACCCTGGAAGCCTTAGAATCTGTGTGCCGCACATGTGCTGCTTGATGCCAGTGTTTAACCACCCAGAGAGATGTTGACGTGGGTAGGTTCTTGCTGACTTCTGCTTCTCTGTGATTGGTAGAGGAATTTGACCTTAATTCCCACCCACTCTGTGGCAAGTCCATCAATGGTAAACACATTCCAAGTTGATGTAGTTGTTTCATGAGCGTGACACAGATTTCACTCCGGATCATCTTTCTCTGCTGCGAAACTTCTATCATATGTTCTTACTGAAGGGCTGCATATAACCCCCCCCCCCAAAAAAAGTATGCTGTAAAAAACCACTGATATTATGTTATCCACTCACTCAGGGATATGGTTTCTGCTTCATGCCAATGTTCTAAAAATAACCGCCAGAGCTCTTCCTTCCCAATTCCGGTCAACTGGTTTTTGTGATAGACGAGGGCTGGACATACTGCTTCCTCTTGAGATTGTCAGTGTTGCTGTAATGCCAGAGAGATTGCTGCAAAGTGACATAAGAAATTCCTTCCTGAGGTTGTGCACATTGGCATGCCGGAATGAGTTTCAAATTTAGAACTCCTAATGGTTGACCAACTTTTGCATCCCGTCAGCCTTTAAAGAGGGCCGATTACCTGTTCATTCAGGAATTCCATATTTTTAGGGTGCAATCTGATGTGAAATTGTCATAAGCTGCCAGTTCTTTTTAAAATGTCCCCATTAATAAAAGCACACTGTTTGGAAGCTTGGGACATGGATTGCATTATTATTACCAATCTGGAATTTTGATTGCCATTAAATTCCCAACAGCTTCTTTGATTTCATGGCTTGCATTTTCCTTGAACTAGCTTCCTTGCTGTCTGTTTTTAATTCATGTTGTGAGCCACCTTGGGGCCCTGCATTGGGAGAAAGCTGGGAGATAAATAAATCAATCAAACAAACAAACAAACAAACAAGCAAGCAAATAAATAAATAAATAAATAAATAAATAAATAAATAAATGATGGCACATGTCATAGACTTACTGCAATAAAACCATACTAAGAATGCAATCATGTGCATAGTTTACTTACAAAAACAGTGAAGTGTCTTTCATCACTTTGAAAACTAACACATTTATTATAGCATATTTGGGGGGGGGGGTTGCTGCAAGAGCCTTTTAAGATTCTGGGCAACTTAATTGTCCAATGAATAACACTTGCACTGATGTTCATGGCATTTATATAGTTAGGGTGTCATTACATCGAGGAAGAGACATGTAACGTTTTAAAATTTGTGTACTGACTTGTTCGGTGAAAGCACTCTAGAATTTAGAGAGGAAACTTTATCATTCTTGACCCTCTTTGCTTCTATTTTCTTGGCAGTATTTGCATATGTGAAGAAACGGTTGCATCGTGAGCGAAAATGTCAATGTACCTTGTTGTGTAAAGGGTCAACTGTATAGGGAAAAACTGACAGTTCACTTCTGACTGAAGCCAGAAAAGATACTAAGGCCTAGTTCACACTAAGTGATAATCTTGGTTAAGCATGAACTAATTGAGCTTGTGAGTACTTACTGCAAAAATTGTGGCTGCTTTGCTCCTTCCTGACGAAGCACTAACCAGAACTAAGCCATGATTTGTCTTTGTATATCCATACCCAAGCTCATGGTTTTTGTCCCAGACAGACCCAGACCATGGGGCAGTAAGCAAAGAGCAAGCTTTGGCTATGGCTTAAGTTTTGTCTGTAGTGAGACAAACCCTGAACATGGGTTCTTGTGTAACACTAAAGCAAACCACAGCAGGGCTGTGGGTAGCATGATAGCGGCATGATGGTAGCAGGAGCAAACTAGACATGGTTTTTTGCAACCACACATACACTTGTTCATGCTTAGCCATAAGTCAGCTTAGTTTTAACATGCAAACCAGGCCAATGTACATGTGGCAGTCTGCCGAGAAATGACTTAGGCTGGAACATTTTACAAATAGGTGTTTTGTCAACATGCAAGGTTTTCTGTTATGGCAGTTAATAGCAGAATCTAGCTTCTCTGTGGGTCAAGAGAATTGACAAGGGTTAAATTGTGATTGACCCTTTAGTGGCTATTCTGTTCAGAATTTGTCCTTAGGTGTACACCAGTGAGGAGTCAGAATTCCAGGAAGGACCTGATGATTGGTAAAATTGGTTCTGGCTGGAGGCAGTATAAGGGTGGGCAAAATACTGTTTGAAGTCTATCAGTTGGTTGGTCAGAGGGTGAAGATACTGAAAAGACTAAAGATGCAGAAAGTGAGCTCAGAATCCCTGATGGCAGAAGCTTAGGGAAGCCACCCAGGAAAGCGAAACCCCGGAGTCAGTTCTCCAGTTTAACTTCTGACTAGTCAGTAGCTGGCCACAGGAAGACACCTGTTAAGACCTTTGTGGCTAAGACCTTCAGCAGAAAGAAGACTTCAGAGGAAAACTGATGTATGTCTGTCAGGTGGACAGCAGCAGTCTCAAGAGTCAAAGAATCATAGAAGTTTAGAGTTGGAAGGAACCACAAGGCTCATCTAGTCAAAGCCCAAGTGACAGTAGCAGATTTAAAACAACAGCAACTTATTTTTAACAGTTATTATACCACATACTATTAAATAACCAATCTGCAAGCAAACCATTTATTATTATTTTATATTATCTTTAATAAACTTGGCATATTTTCCAGTTCTGTTTGTCTCATATCTATACTCTGCTACTATGTGTAGTAAAAGGCGGTTGAAGAAACAAGTTAGAATTAAAATGCTGCATTGATAACACTGGTCAACAACAAATTTGTTGTCTGCATTTTTTCAGTTGATTTAGGATGAATCTGATGCGCTGAATCCAAAAATCACATTGGTTTTGCTCAATCAGGTCAAGTTTTTGAGCTATGGCCACATGTCTGGTTTTTTACGCTTTTGTTCACATGTACGCTTGTGTGGAGCATTTTAGAAGAAGTTGGTGGGGGTAAAATGCCATGTCGAATAATTGTTTTGATTGGAAATGATTATTTTAATGACAAGAAGTATTCAGGTCCGATAGTTCTGGGTGATTATGTAGAAAAGGGATCAGTTTGAAGTCATAAAACCTCGAAATCTTCCATAAATTGGTGCGGCAAAGCATAAAGTTGGGGGATCAAAACTAAGTTAATGGGGCAGCCGCCCCATGAAGTATCCTGATCTTCAATCAGCACGTCGTCCTGTAGCTCATTGTGATGAAATTCCAGTGCCTATCTTCAGAGAACTTCCTGACATTAGTGACGAAGATGCCTCCAGTGTTGAAGGACATGAAGAAGAAGTGGTTCTTGAAGATGATGCTCCACATCCATTTTCCCAAAAGGAGTTGAATCTCTCTGACAGTGGTCGCATCAGCTTCCTCCACAACAGGCATCAAGAGTACCTCCATTTTTTATCGGAAGAGAAGGACTTGGTGTACTGTGCAGATATTGCGCAGCTTCTGCTCAAGCTTGGAGTGCCACAGTACGAACCCAAAGATTGGAGACTGTTCATTGACAGCAGCAAGCGATCACTGAAATGTGTTCTGCTACACAACGGCAACCAGTTTGCCTCTATACCCCTGGCTCACTCGAGTACACTGAAGGAGAACTATGAAGCGGTGAAGTATGTGCTGGAGAAAATTGGTTATGATCAGCATAAGTGGTTTATTTGTGTTGACCTGAAGATGGTGAACTTTTTGTTGGGACAACAGTCTGGCTTCACCAATTACCCATGTTTTCTGTGCATGTGGGATAGTAGGGACTGTGCTCAGCATTACACGAAGAAGGATTGGCCTGTGCGGGAGGAATTGGTGCCTTGCAAAGAAAGGGACGTCATCAACGACCCTCTGGTGGACAGAGACAGAATACTCTTTCCACCGCTGCACATCAAGCTCGGCTTAATCAAGCAGTTCACCAAGGCTCTGGACAAGGATGGTGACTGCTTCACTTACTTGTGGCAGGCTTTTCCAGGATTGACCATGGAGAAGTTGAACGCTGGCATCTTTGACGGTCCTCAGATCCGTCAGCTCATCAGAGATCCAGAGTTCGGAAACTCAATGAACGAAGTGGAACTGGAAGCATGGAAGGCATTTGTTCTGGTAGTGAAGAACTTTCTTGGCAACAATAAGGCCAGAAACTACGCAGAACTTGTCAACAACATGCTGACTGCTTTCAGAAACCTGGGCTGCAACATGAGTGTCAAGATGCACTACCTATTTTCACATATGGACCAGTTTCCTGAGAACCTGGGTTCAATGAGTGACGAGCAGGGGGAGAGATTCCATCAGGACATGAAAGAGATGGAGACCAGGTATCAGGGTCCCTGGGACGCAGTCATGATGGCTGACTACTGTTGGACTCTGAAGAGAGACCTCCCTGCCGCTGAGCATTCCAGGAGTTCCAAGAAACGGAACTTCAAGCCCTGAAGTTTGAAAAATGGTGAAGCAACATGTAATTTACGTGTACTTACCTTTATCAATGCCCACCATTCAGTTTACAGTAAATCTGACCTGATGGAGAGAAACGGATGCCATTTCCTGATTCAGCAGTGCAAAAATACCCTAAATCAGTTGTAGAAATCTAGACAACATTCAAAAAGTAAAAAATTGTTGCCCAGTGTAATCTAAGAGGTTTTATTTAAATTGTATGAGGCAGGGATCTTAAGAGTGTATAAATAGAAAACGGGATATTGTACCTACAGATATTAAACACCTAGCAACTAGAAATTGCTAAGCACCCAGAGATATGCAAACCAAATTCCTCCCTATCCCTAGTTAACAGTAGGATTCCTCTACATAATAGGGGCTAGAGGTGGTGGTTCTCCACAAAGTGGTGGCAGCTGATGGGAAGACAAAACCCCCTAGATCCAATCTTTCATAATGCATTTCAAGTAGCAAGCAGAAAAGTGTAAGTAATGGTTAAGTGAAAGTTCAAAGAATTGACAGTAAAAATACTTGCTCAGGGCAGATGCAAGCTAGCATAAGCAGTCAGACCAGATAGATGACACTAATAATGGTGAGATTTCTACTGGGAGTCTTATAACTGAGACTAGTAAAACAAACATTTTGCACAGTGAGATGTACCACAGTGTAGTAATGACCCACCTGAGGTCTTTACCCACTAAGAGAGAAAGAGAGAGAAGTGCTGGAAAGCCATGTATATTTTAGAAATCTAATTCTGTGGCTTGAATTTAAGAAACAATTTGCCATTATCCTGGCAGCAAGCATGTAACTGAAGCAAGACCATTTGTCTGTGTTCACAAACCTGATCCAGAATAACTCCTTTGCCATTTTAGTAGCTGTATGCAGATTCAGTTTCTCTTGCAGCACAGAGTCACAAAAATCCCCACTTGCAAGATTTCTCTTTGTTATTGAGCTACCCAAGGTACATGTACTTAAGAGCTACCAAGTTGCTTAAATGAAAATTGTCTTTGGCAAATTGGTTGAGTGTAAGTCTGGCTTTCCTGAATATAGTCATCATACGTTACAAGATGGCCTCTATGCCTTGGGGGGGGGGGGAAATGTCTGAATTGGTAATCCATAGGGAGTTTCACATGGTCTCCAGTAAAAGAGGTTTTCTTCCATCTAACATAGAATGTGTCCTCAACAATAAACCATGCCCTGTGCTAGTTTTCATTTGGCTAAGTGTCATCCAGGCCTAAGCCAGGATGATCCCTCAGATGAAAACCCCAGTGACATTAAGACTGAAGACCTTATAGTATCTCCTGACTCCAGTGCTACCCCAGACACCCCCAACATCTCTGGAGAAGGGTCGTCAGGCCCATCAGCAGTAGAGGACCCAGAAAGACCCATGAAAGATGTTCCCAATTGACCTGCTGCTCCTCTTTCGGCTGTTGAATACTGGCATCAGAAGATGCAGGCACTGACATCCACTGTTCAACTGAGTGTACAGCTCAAGTCCAAAAGAACTAGACTTCTCAAGAGAAAAGGACCTACTTAGAAGCAGACAACCTTGAAGGCTGGGCTAACAGATGTCGGTGGGGACTGGGTGACCAGTCTACATAACTCCCCAATGAAGACTGTCGGTTGCTGGTCGTTGGCTCTGTGCACCCAACTTCCTGTTCCTACTTCCTGCTACCCTCATTGACCCTGGGCCTTGGACCTTTGCTAATACAGTGGTACCTCGGGTTAAGAACTTAATTTGTTCTGGAGGTCCGTTCTTAACCTGAAACTGTTCTTAACCTGAGGTACCACTTTAGCTAATGGGGCCTCCCACTGCCGCTGCGTGATTTCTGTTCTCAACCTGAAGCAAAGTTCTTAACCCAAGGTACTATGTCTGGGTTAGCAGAGTCTGTAACCTGAAGCGTCTGTAACCTGAGGTACCACTGTACTTTGCTCTTGGAAATGTGCCCACTTTTGTGTTTGATTTCTGCTTTACCTCTAAACCATGCTATCTGATGGCATCCACTTTGGAACTGCTTCATTGTGATTGACCTCTGCTTCTCCTTAATAATTTGTGTTTCTGGATTGCCCTGAAATCCAGATGCTATCTTAATGTTTCAGAGTTTAGCCAGCCCTGTCTTCTGGGGTTCCAGCTTCTACTTTTGCTTTGGCTCAGGATCAGAACCCGAACACTTAGAGGCCACTGCAAAGGAGAGAAGCTACAATGGTTTCCCATTCTCGTTAGTAGAAAGACACAGACAAGGGATTAAATAGAAATGGTTTAGGACACATCTTCATTTATTTTTGAAAGACACTTGATGCTTTTCCAGAGCAATGAATATACATGCACCTTCTTGGCAGTCCACATTACAGAAGACCTTCACTGTGGTCCGATTTGGGCAGTCTGCATAACTGGCTCTTCAATGCTTGAAGCTCAAAAATGGGTTAATTCTGTATTCAGAGATTGTTTCATAAGTGCTTCCCAACCCAAGTTTCAGGTTAAGTGCTAACCTGACAGTGTGCAAAGTGGAATGTAGGGAAATATACATTAAAATCTCAAGGAAAGAGTAGCAGGGCAATGGACTGCATTGCCTGGGGTAGCTTATAGAATAACCTTTTCTTAAATATTTCAATATGAGCCCTGAATCCATGATGTCTTGCTTAGGTCTAGAAAAAGCCGGAGATGACTAGGTTTGAGCACGCTTTTTTAAACATTGCAGGTGTAAATATCAATCATACTAGGTTTGACCCAAAGCAGTGCTGTCAAAAGAGATTTTAAAAAAAATTATTAGATGACTTGCAGAACTTTATAATAATGTTTAACATTTGACTTTTTGCATTTCTGGATATTTTCTATGTTTAACTTTCTCTTGGACTGTCTTGTTTGTTTTTGCGTACGTTAATTTTGTAATGGCCACTTGCTACATACAGTAGAAATCTGACCGGCTGAAGTTTTTACTTTTAATGTGGCACGTGGTATGCAAAATATAAAATAAAATGTATCTTTCCCATGGATAGCAGGGTGCTCCTTGCCAGTGCACAAAAAGTAGTATCTTGACTAAGAAAGTGAGAGGGGGGTGCTGGGTGTTTTTTTCTGAGAATAAATTGCAGTCGCATAAATATCAATTCTGTCATATTTTAAATTACATTGCCTGTACTGCTGGAAAAAGGCCGGTGTGTGGTAAATGCAGTTTTATGCATTGCATAACTGGATTGTTGCATTTGCATACCGTTCTTTAAAGTAGTAATTTTGAAGGGCTCAGCTATAAGAAAAGCGCTTGTACTGGGGAGGTGTGTTGTCACTGGATACCATTGGAGTGCATTACATCGCTGGGAAGTGCTATTTTTGTTGCTTGAGCCTCTGGCAATAACATCTCTTTCAGAGCAGCTCCTGCTTCCTTCGCTCCCTCTGGCATATGTGTTGTTGCAAGACCCGATGTTACTCTTGCACCTCTTGCTAGTTAACCAGCCATGTTGTGGCTCAGTTCACCACACGCTTGATCCCCACCTGGCCCTGCTGCTTTGTTTTCCTGACAGCCATGGAGCCGTTAACATTTCCCTAACTGATGGGTCCTTTAGTGACAAATCGCAGTAACTTGGAAGAGCAGCCCACTGGAGATCTGCAACAAAGTGTGTTTAATTCTGCAGTTGGAAAAACTAAATTCTGCGAGGAGAGCCTCCTGTGATCAATACACACTAATGAAGGTGAAGCTGTAAATGTACAGTGGTACCTCAGGTTACAGATGCTTCAGGTTACAGAGTCCGCTAACCCAGAAATAGTACCTCGGATTAAGAGCTTTGCTGCAGGATGAGAACAGAAATCGTGCAGCAGTGGCGCAGCGGCAGCGGGAGGCCCCATTTTCTAAAGTGGTGCTTCAGGTTAAGAAAAGTTTCAGGTTAAGAACGGACCTCCGGAACGAATTAAGTTCTTAACCTGAGGTACCATGATGTGGGTTCTGGCATATACTGCTTGTTTTCTGCTTTTCGGGAAATTTGGAGGCTGCAGCAGGACTTGCATTTTGCAGAGCTGTATAGTGTGAATGTTGGTTTTGTAGGGCCATTGACCAATTGAACTTGGTGGCAACTCCAGGAGCTGCGGATTATCCTTGGGTTGACCATGCAGTACTATAGTGTAAGCTGTCTTAAATCTTAAACTTCTCAGGTTGCCAAATTCTGCAGCAAGTTTTCTTGTTTGTTTGTTTGTTTGTTTGTTGCTGTTTGTTTGAAGCTTCCGAATCCTGGGTCTATTTTGTATTTTATAGTCCAATATGGAAATGTTAGTGTATTAGTAAAAGCAGCATTTGGGTCAGACTAAATTCTCCCCTGTTGGAATTTTACCGTTAACACAGCCTTCTTACACATTTGATATAGATAGATCTGCACACTACATGGTTGCTAGACACTTGGTAAATAAGATTCGAGTTCTACACATTCTGGACCTTTTATTTTGAAGTCGGCGGGGTTTCAAAGTCTCCTTAGCTTATTCCCAGCTTGTTAAAATGCCTTCTGTATCTTTCATTAAATGATTGCATTGTTGCATATCTCTTCCCCCTTCTACTAATGGAGAGGAAAATTGTTCCGTAGAACAGCCGCTCAAAATGGGGGAAATAACCTTTGTGAAATGAAATCCTCCTTATCTGTCCATGCACTTGGCTTCTTTCTTGCTTCCAGGCAGATTGTGTGCTACTTCTAGCTTCCTGCCTAACTGGGGTTTCTTCCCCCCCCCCAACCCCATCCTAAAAAAAAGAAAAAAAGAATTCTGAGCGGCTGTTGGACTTCACAGAAGGTAACGCTTTATTCAGCTTACAAAAGTTTCTTTCTCCCATATGAAATTCTGAAATGACTGAATAGGAAAAAGTGGTGTGTCTGCAAAGCTAGCCTGGTTTTCTTAGATATATGCCAAAAAAAAAGTCATTCCCTTATTCATCTGGGAAGCTGAGTTTGTGCAGTGAAGAGACAATAATATCATAAATGGGGGCACACATGAAGCAGAAATTTCCAGTGTCACTAATTGTACCAGATGAGTTCCTGAGTGGGCATGGAGTGGGGGCAACTTTCCCTTTTTTTTCTCCCTGGCCCTCTGGCCAAACACACTTTTACTAAACTGGAGGGGGTTGTAACTGTGCTGCTTTCTTTTCTTCCCTTTTAAGTGGGCATTGATAGATGAGTGACTGCGGCATATTGAAAAAATATGTGGCATTAACTAAAACATCTGAAAATGTTTTTCTTTTGAATTTATGTGTAAAAACTCAGGGCTGTAGGGTTGGGTGCACAATATTTTTTTAAGCAGCATTTAAAAAGCACAGTCAAATAAGATGGGGTGTGTGTGTTATAAATTGCTTAGGTTTATTATTGTGCAGGGTTAAAAAGAAGTTTAGGATGTCCATATATCCATTTCTAAGTTTTGTCTTGCCTCCACAGTGCTACCCATGGGTTGGGATTAAAGATGCGTAGTGAATATTACTGAAACACTGTGTAGAATCATTCCTGTTCTTAGACTGCACACAATACAGCATCAAAGGCTACCATAAACGCTGTTGTCTCAATACTTTAATGAGAACGTCAAAGCATACATAAGGTTTAATGTTGGAGCTTATGGGTTACTAAAATGTTGAGAAATGCTCTGTGCAAGTACAATGGCAGTCTTCCTTACGGCAGAAAGCTGTGCCACCCCCCGCTGCACTTTTGATTGCTGTCCTTGGTATCGATTCATGCAAGAGAGCTATATATGCATCCAGGGCTTTCAACCGTTTCCCAGTGTATGCCCCATGTGGTTTGTGAGCATGTAGCTTGTTTTCTGCTAGTCCTAGCATGAGCAGAACGGACTGCAGTTACATTTGCAACAGTCACCACCAATGACAGTAGCTCAGGATCCTATGATAAGTTGCCTCTTCTTCTATGAAGTCCTTCCTGTTTTGCTTCTGGGTTTTCAGTAACCATCCCCGGGAAACTGAGATCTCGGGGCATCTTAAGTAGCATGTGACAGGATTGCAACTCTCGTAGCATGAAGACCCTTCCTTCAGGATTGATCATTTTAAAGCATTAATTTATCTCTTGCATAAGCTTATTTTGTGATCTCTATAACTGGGTTTGTATGAAGTGTATGCGTGGCTGTGATAGTTTTGCTCTCTTCAAAACACAAGTTGACTTGTGTTTAGGCTGTAATCCTGAGCCCTTTTAATACAGATTAAATACCATTGAATGCAGTGGAGCTTATTTCTTAGTTGCCATGTTGGGGACTGTGCTACACATCTCATATTTTATTTTACTTATGACTTGTATTGAACCATAACCATATCCCTAACATGGATCTTCCCTTCTTTTTCTGGACTGCTGTCAACTAGAGTATAAACTTGTCTCATTTCACTTTTCTCTTTGCTTCCATTTTCTCTCTCACTGGTTAGAGAAATGTTGGACATTTTCCCTATTTTGTCACACACATGGTTGCGTCTGATTACTTGTAAATAAGATCTGAAGTGCTCATCGCTTTCAATTATATTTCATACACGTTGCATAATATATTTTTGGTTATTATAACAATGAACTCCAAAGCTTTTACTGGGCGCTGCTTATAATTCCATTAAAAATATGTCCATTTATAATGCATTAAGACTGTTACAGGCACTTAAAAACTGGCAGTGGTTTTGACTTTCACTACTGAGAGTGTGTTAATGAAAATTTATTTTTTAAATTATAAAAGCTATCTCCGACTTCCTTCACTTCAATATTATACCTGAATAGAAAGAAAAGTTTCAATAATATTGTGCTTTAGGACTCACAAGGGTAGTTTATATGAAGTAATGAGTGATGATTAAGGTACTCCTTCTTTTAATTATTTATATACTTGGAGACACTGTCTTATTTCTCAGTATGTGTGCATAATCTGATTGTCTAGTGAGCTGGAATAAGCTATAAACCAATATAAATAAATGGAAGGGGGAGTGAACCTGGAAAGCTCGAGTTAAAATCTTATGCTCATCCAAAGCAAGCCTTTATGACTATCTTGGTGCTAAAAGTAGAAAGATGACATCTCTCTTCACACAGGCCTCAGTTAAACCAGGAAGGCTCTATTTAACCAAAGTTTTCCATTCCACCCAAGCTAGGAAACTGTGTTTGCCAGTTTTGGAACCAGACACAATCTTTAAAACCATGGTTTGTAGTTGGGTTAAGAGTCTGGCTTTTTTGAAAATGGTAACCATAGTTATCTGCTTTGGGTCAAACAGGAAACTGTGGTTAATTGGATACTTTCTAGCTTAATTATGATTTGAGCTGCTTGTGTGGGTAAAAGGTTCATACATTAAGCCAAAATATGATGATCCAAACCAGCTCATTCTCAGTAGCCTTGGGTTAGTCATAACTGGTTTCAAAAGCTAAATATCATGGCTTCTAATATAGGAACCTGTTTATACATTTGAAAAATTAATAAAAGTGTGTGTGTGTTTGAAAGAGACATTTTGCTTTCTCTATTTTATGTACTGTGACATTCTTTTGATTTTTAGTATGAACTATATGGCTTATGACTGGCTACTCTGCAGAAGAGCAGACAAAAGCTCTCTCCACATTAATGTTAGATTTGCCATGCATTATAGCAGAAGATAATAAAGTTTGCTGATGATTGTGCTTTGCTTATCCTAACTGTCACTCATATTTAATCAGTTACAGTTACTGTAGCTGTGCTATGGTTGTAAATCTTTGTTTCTGCTTTCCATTTTCCCTCTTCTTAAAAGTGCTTTCCCTTTCTCTCCCTGTTAAGTGTCAAGATGGTGCTGATGTGGACCAGTGGTGACACCTTCAAGACCATGTACTTCCTTGTGAACCAGGCTCCCTTCCAGTTCTCTATCTGCGGACTTCTACAGGTCTTTGTGGATATGGCCATCCTGTTGCAGGTTTACTTCTACAGCTGCTACCCACAAAAGCCAGCTTCACACACAACACACCCAGCCAGTACGAAGGCACTTTAAAGCACAAAGTGGAGGCAGCTATCAGTCAAAATATTTGGAGCCAGCCTTGCAGCTTCACTTTCAGTTGTAAATACTGTGTTTCTGATGGGCTGCAAATAGAAGCGTCCAACATGGAAACCTAGCCAGGTATCAGACCTGGCATTGTTTTTAATTATTTGCTTTCCTTGTGTTCCAAATCCATTGGAATGGATTTTTCTTTTGGGGGCTCACATGAGGGTGCTTTTTAAATATATATATATATAAATGGACATATCTATAAGTCTTATCCACTCATCACGCTTCGTATATATGTGCTTGTGTGAGTGTGTGTATGTGTACCTACTCAAGGGCTGGATGTTTTTCAGTGCTATTTAAAAAAAAAATTCAATCACAAGAATCAGAGTATTTTGTCTGAAGCTTTTACCTATTTATATAAAATGTATAAGGGTCATACTTTTGGAATGTCTGTTATATTTCAGTTAGGACTCATGAAGGCAATGCAATTATCGGCAGAAATGTTAAAATAGTTTTTTCCAAATGGTGACGGAGGCTGCAGCTAGGAAGAAAGGGGTAAATGAATGATGTAAAGAAAATGTATTTTATTCAGTGTAAATGTGTTAAGCACACACTGCTGGACCAGTGTGTCCAATTAATAGATCAACGTGTGAGGTGTGGTTGTGGAGTGGGTGATGCTATGCCAAGATGAAAAAAATAATGAATTGGCATTCAACTTGTTGCTGTGAAGAAAGAAGGGAAGGAAGGCGTCTAATACAACTCAGCCTTCTTTCTGAAGTGGCTACAGTCATAAGAGACCTGAGGGAAAATGCCAAAAGACCCAATGAAGGATTTATGACAGTAGCCGTTTGGAAGCCAGAAAGAACCCAAATGTGTAGCCTAGGCCTTAATCTGAACTCTCAGTGCCCATATATGTTTGGCGGTGAAGCCAGCAGTGTTACATAGCTGAGACTTTCCAGCATGGGCACAGTGAAATGCCTTCCGACGTACAGTCTTAAGCTGCACTGACAATGGGAGCACTGTCTATATAACTGCATCTTAAACTAAAATAAACTACCTGGGTGTGTGGTCTGCTTCAATAAATGAAAGGTAGACCAGGCTAAGCAAGAGCCACTCGGAGGTAGAAGAGCAATTGCCTAGTGATGAATAACACAGCAAGCCTCTTTTTCAAAAAGAAAGCTGAAACTTGACACTTCCCTTAGTATTATTTAATGCCAAATGTCTTCTTTGCATTAGCCAAATATTGAGGAGGAAGAATCCTAACAGTATTTCTAGCCCTTTAGGATCATGAAGATTGCTTCCTTTTTGCAAGTTCCATGGACAGTAATTGAGATAGTATATGAAATACAGGTGGGAATTTGTGTTATCCACATGCAACGTAGATGAAGATTGGGGAAAATCTGTACCTAAAGTGTGTTTGCCAGTTTCAGACTTGCATATTTCCTTTACTGAAGACTTGATCTAGAATTCAGCAACTGCACAGCTTGAACTGTTCCTTTTCAAACCACTCCTCTTTGGCCGCTTGCCAGGAGGAACCTGCTTTGACCCGGTAAGGAATATGCAGTCATGCTGTGCTCCAGGAACTGTTTTATTCTCTCCACAAGCCATGGTTGTCCAGAAACATATATTCTCCAGTGCTAGATGAAACTGCTACGTGGGTGATATTTTGGGTCAGCAATAGACACCTGTTAAAATGGTTGCTTTCCTCCACTAAAACGTTTTCCAAAAATGGATGAACTTGATGCACCTGCACGTCTGATCTACGAAAGCTGTTTCTAGCTGGGCATCTTCCTCGTTTGATACATTTGGCTGTGCCAAATCTTCTCTGTACTGAAAAGACAGAGAAGTTTCATAATTGTTATCAGGGTTTTTTTTTAAAAAAGGAAAGGAATTATTTGCCTTCTGCACTTGCACATTTGCTTCTAATTTCTTCGTCTGTTGAGTACGGAACAACCTCAAAACTGGCTGGACTTCCTCTTCTATCCAGTTAGACACTCCATGTCTGAGGAGCAAATTGTCCTGGAGATCAGACTGTTCTTTTTTAAAAGAAGAAAGAGGAGAGGCTACTACCACTCCATAGTAGCTCTATGGATCTCTTCCTCCCTGGCTGGCATGTAAACAGAACCTCAGGAAAACTGTTTTATTGAGAGCTTAGTGTGAAGCGCTATGGTTGACCTCAGACTTTGTGCTATTGATTGGCTACCATGCTTGTTCCCTAATGCCTGAAGTGACCTTACCTAGCTGATGTTATGTGGCATGGCAGAATATGAATGTTTAATTGCTCTCCTTTTCACAACTGTTCTGGCTGTGTTAGAACTTCTGGGCATTTGTCTTTTAAATTATAAATTTCCACCACAGTTCTATTTCCCTTGTATGCTGCTGTAATGAGGATTGTATTTCTACTTGTACAACAGGATTTCATAACAGTAACTTGCAACGCTGTGCTTTATTTTTGTATGGGGCAGTCTCTCCCCCCGCCCAATTGTTCTTTGAAAAGGGGCTTAAGACTTGGCTAGTGTGTGTTAGCTTAGTCTGTGCATATCCCCCATGCCTCTTTGTTTAACAAGTATTATTGATGGTAAAATTGGTAATATTTCCCAGGACGCTGTGCACAGATTCACAGTTAGATCTGTTAAACTGATAACCATTTGTTGTCAATATCCAAACAATTTCCTTCATGCCAGGATTGCCGATGCCAGAAGAAAAGCCAATAGAGTTGTGTCTAAAAACGCTACATTCATCTGTGGCATATAAACAGGAGCTGGGGAACCCCTGAATCCCAGATTTCAAGGTATTTAGGGAAAGGCACAAGGGCTGTTTTCAGGCATGCCAGCTAACAACAATTCCAGTGGGACCACAGCTATCTCAGGTGTCTTTTAGACATTCTCCCAGGTGTGTAGGAATGCTAGTCTGTGATCGGCTTCTATGTGCTTGGGAGAATGTTTAAATGACCCAGTGCAAGTTCTGCAGAAAAGACCCCATCACTCTTGCTCCATGGTTGGATCATTGAAACATTTTCCCAGTCACAAGTGAACTGCTTGCATACAAACAGATCCCACATATCCGGGAGACCATCTAAAGGGCACCTCTGGTCAGTGAATCACTGGCTTTAAAAATGCAGTTCTTTTTACAGGTAAAGAAACCTGTGTAACCACGATCGCATCAGAGTTCAGAGATTAAGTAAATCTTAAATCCATCTTTCTGCTGAATGTATGGAATATCTCAATGGCACTAATGTTGATTTATCAGTTGCATTTTTTAAAAATAAACCAATCAGTTGTGCACAGAATTTGTTGTTGTTCCTTTCAAATGTAAGATAGGTGGGGGTTCAGCATGTCGGTAGAAATCAGAGTTTGTCTCACCATCTTACAAATTGATGGGGTGTGAATGAGCGCCAGACACCATAAATTGGTTTCCTAAAATAACAGATCAGAATTATTATTTTATCATTTGTATAGCCCCTTTTAGTGTACATTTTGCTGATGAAGTTGAGTGTCTTGTCTAGTGCTTCAGCTATCTAGTGGAACGTAGCTGAGCAAGGCTTTCCCCCAAGATTGAAAATCCAATACATTATTCACACAGGCTCATACTAGGCACTGATCCACTCTCGTGGCAAATGTATTAGATGGATATGATTTACCAGGTCTTATGTTTATTCCTTAAGTTCTTGCATATCAGCTGCAGCAAATTATTTTGCAATTAAGTTTATGGAGTAAACAGGGTCACACATTCGTACAATTAAATATAGGGTTGTATTCAACTTCTGCTAAGAGTGGTACCATTGAAATCAATGGTCATTGCTAACTTGGGTCAATTAATGTCAGTGGCTCTACTCTGTATAGAAGTTAGTTGGATACAGCCCATACTTTATAACTGTGTTTCAACAGTACATAACCATTTTGATCCAGAAAAAGTAATGGGGCCAGATGTAATCAGTGAGTATTAGGTATGAGTAACTTTCTTGAGACTGGGGCACATAGAAAAGAAATAGTTGTCAAATTATTTCCACCAGTCAGTTCTGCAGGGAAAGACAGAAAATGTTTTAATTTTATTTCTTACAAAATCTCCACCAGCTTCTCAGAACAAATGTGTGAAAATACAGCTCAATAAAAACAAGGCAAACAGCTTCTGCGACACTGCATGGGGCATATCTCCAGTAGTTCTAAGCCTGGTTTAATCTGTTTAATCTTTCTTTGCAGCCCAGAACACTAGAATCCCTTTATAGCCCCTGGCATATTCACTTGATCCTAGGGTCTGAAGTACGGGCCAAACCTGCATCCTATGGTATGCTCTCCAAAAAAGTTTGCAGTCTGAGAAGCCAAGTGGCTCAGCACAACATCTTGAAAAGCGACGTGGCCTGCTGTTTATTTTCCCTCTACATTCAGCAAACAAGTGTGTAGCTTTTAATTCGGCCAACATTTTTTTGGATATAAAACAGGGAAATGACATTTCTTTTATCAAGAGCACTGAATGGAATGGAGACAGTGCTGTTTTGTGCCACTTGCTATTATCAAAGGCTCCCTTTGGCGTAGTACTGTGTGGATTAAAGCGGCAGCTGCTGCTATTATGCAGCAAAAAATAAGTATTTTATTAAATTCCTGCAACAGTGAGAGCCTTGTGGAAGCAGGAAAACACGATGCCCAACATTACCAGAACAAAGGAAAATGGGAAGTTACTCCCTCAGTGTCTAAAAGCAAGGAAAACATAATGATCTGAGCCATTAATTGTAGCCTAACTGAATTTCAAGAAGGGGTTTCATGTTTGCAAATTAAGAAAAGCGACAAGGAACAGTTAGGACTGGAATGGGGAAAGATGTTAAGGTTGGAGGCTGAATTCTTAGTGGTAATCTCATGGATGTCATGTGCCAGGGGTAAAAAGGGCTGGAATTGCTGCTTCCACCTTCTTTCTCCCTCCCACAAAAAATTGTTCAGCGTGGCAATCAAATAGGGTTGAGAGAAGGCTCCCATTGGTGTCTATTTGCTCTGTATAGGAGAGGCTGAGGGGCGCTAATAGAAACGTCAATCTTTTTTTTGGCACCCTTCAGACAGGCCTTCCTCAGTGACCAGATGAGCCACCAGAGTGCCCAAAATGGAGGTTGGGGCTGGGACGTACTATTAGCATGGAGTTTAACACCAAGTGCAGTGACACTGTTCCCTTTTGCCTATACTGCCAGACTCTGTGTAGGCTGCTGATCACTTAGTACTCTGATTCAGACCCACAGAAAACATCATGTCTGGAGGTATCCTTACTGTTGAACAAGGAGATGAGACCAGCTGGAGCAAGACTCTCATCTTTTATTATTATAGACACCATGGTATTTAGTAGAGCCCAATTGCATGGAACAACTTAGGCTGCATATAGGTGCATTTCACAAGATGTTTTCTGTTACAGGGTGAAGTCTGCACCTCTATTGTTTGCCTTTCTGCTACATATATCTGGTTCCAGCTCCAGCACTGATTCTTGTCCCTCCTATACCCTCCATGCTTTGTGCAGGCTTTTGGCTAATTTCCTCCCAACCCAGCTTAAACATCTTTGGTTTGTTTAGAATTAACATATAGCTTTGAACATTGTGAAGTGGCCCTTAAAGAAAATATACAGGACAAGGGTTGTGCCAAGGACTAAATTGGCCAGAAACTGGTTGCCTCCTTCACAGACAGTTGCAACCTTATGGATGCTGTTTCTCTCAACTACAGGATGTATGTAAATACAGCAGCCACACGGGATGAGCTGCTCGCTTGTCTACCTATGTTAGCATTCTGGTTTAGTGGGATTTAAAAAAACCACACCCACCCAAAATTGTGCTAATCTCAAAACTGCAAAAGAAGCACCATATTATTTATAAAACCATACAACAAAGAGAATTCCCTAAAGATTGGCTTTCACCCAGTACTTAGGATATGCAGAACTGTCTTACACATTAAATAAAAGCATCTATAGTTCAGGACAAGAAATTGGGAGTTTGGTTTATGCACGATATAGATTGGCTTTCGTAAGTAAAAAAGAAAGCACAATTAGATGGGGGTGCTTCAAGAGAATTTTATTTTCAAATATCTTGGAACAAGTGGTAATGAGAAACAGGAAATATTAATTCAAAGCTATGTTTAAAATAATTGATTATTATTTACTAAGGACAGAAGCATTTTGAAAAACAGTAGCTATTTTGTTAGTAAAAAAAACCTGAAATCAATAGACTTCCATGGTCCTGAATATGATCTGGAATGTCATTTTTCTCACAACCTTGCTGACCACAAATTAACTCATCTGAAGAGAAGCTGAACATGTGCCTTACTAGTTACTACTTTCCTCCACTAGAAACTAAAAAAAAACAAAAAAAAAACCCAAGGCTGATGATGTTCTTATTTTTTTGCTCAGATCTGAAGCACTTGCTTTTGTAGGGTGATGGGGAGAGGCTCATGGCAACTAAGAAGTGTGCCAAACTGCTGCTTGACTGTAGTAGGAAAATAGAGTGCTGACTCCTGTCGCTACTGCTCACTCTGTGTAGGACAGCCATGAAGAAATTGTTTGCATGCTCCACATGTAACCAAGTCTGTGGTGAGAAAGGAGTGTTCTGTTGATTTTGGGGCTGGGGTATTTTGTGTGTGTGTGTGTGTGTGTGTGTGTGTGTGTGTGTGTGTGTGAGAGAGAGAGAGAGAGAGAGAGAGAGAGAGAGAGAGATTTCTCAATCCTACTAGAGCATAACTTCTTTCAGAGTCTTTCTTCTACATCATAACAGCAGCTGTTGCATATTGCTGATACAGGAAGCAAAAAGCCTTGTGCTTCTTCTCTGTGCATCTTCACAATGTCGAAAGTTCAGCTTTTTCATATGCTGTCCTCTGCACCATGAGAACTGTGTGCCCTGTTCAGAAATGGCTCCTCGCTTGTGGAATGCTCTCCCCAGGAAGGCTCACCTGGGACCATCATTACATGTCTTCAGGCACCAGGCAAAAACAATCCTTTATCATTACACCTTTGGCTTTTAATTACCTACGGCTTTTATCTACTTTTTTTAAAAAAACCAATCAGAAAGGTTTTTTAGATTTCTTTTATTAATTTAATGTAGGCATGTGTTCATTTTTTGCTGCAAATTGTTGCTTTGAGTTGCATGGCAAGAAAGCTACTAATAAATTTAATAAATAATAGTGATACTGCATCACTTGTCTTTACTGTTCCTATTACATCGGGGATGGGGAAGCTTTATTTCCCCGAGGGCTGAGCAGGCAACACCAGGGGTTGGAGCCAAAAATGGGGAGAGCCAGCCCATCCGCTTTCCCTCTTGCATCCCTTGCCCTATCCCTATATTCACATCCACATACCTAATCTCTCTCCCCTCCTGCCTCATCCTTCTCTCGTTCTCCCACCAGGTACCCCCCATCCTGGTGGGGCAATTAGGCATTGGAAAAACAGCTCTCATACACACAAATGGGAGTTTTTGGCATGCCCACTGACCTGGGGGGGGGGGATTATGGGCTGCATCCAAATGCACTACAAACTGCCCCTGCTTTACAATTTGTAGTATCACCTCCCTGTTCTTTTTCCTACCTCCTCCCTTATGTTCACTAAGTGTATCTACTGGGGGGGGGAGAGCCCCACCCTGCCTTTTAGTTATTCATGGATGATGGGAGGGAACTAAATGTCCTCCAATCAGACACTGACCTTTCTTAGATATGTTTTCTTCAGTTTTGAAAATCTTGGCACCAACGGGCGCCACATCCTGAGAAGTGCAATAAGATACCAAACGTTGGAAGTAAACAGCATCATTTTAAAACAATATACATTCAAATCTGAGCAAAAAGGAACATATTGTATACGTCTGCCATCCAAGCTAGGATGCAAAAGCTTACTGTGGTAAATCTGCATGTTTTATTAAATAATGCATAAAGAGCTAAAGCACACGTCAGACCTGTCAGCAGGCAGCCAGAATTGTGGTTATTGATTTTCGTTCTATTGAAGAAAAAATTAAACAGAGAGGTAAACTAGGGGTAGCTTTTGTCAGAAATGGCCCTTTGTCCCCATACTTTCAAATTCACCTTTAACCCTTTCTGTGCAATACTCCATGACTTTTTACAAAACCATGAAACCACCTGTGGTACAGGGTTTAGGAAAAAAAATGTTCTTGTGCAATCTATCTCTTGCTCCCAGTCCTATGGCACATGTACTTTACCCTGAATTTGGGGCGCTTATTTAAAAACATACACACAACTGTTTTAGCAGTGTTATTCCCCCCTATGTGCACAGTGGAAACCTGTCTTTTAAACTGTTGTTCCTTCAAGATCACTCTTGAGTGCTGAAAAGTATCTTGTGTTCTAAGGATGCTGCAGATGAATTGTCTTCAGTATTATTTTAAGAAACAGGATTGGTCACTTAAGCCAATGCTTAAAAGGGCAGTCTTTCTCCAACACTGTGTTTGGCTGAGTACCCTGATATGGGCAGTTCAGGGGCTGTTTCAGATATGAGAAATATCTACTCGCCCTCGTTCCCATGGAGTTCCTACAATACTTCAGTTTCACTAGAGTCAGCAACTCTTAGTTCCCTGTTCAGTCTCTGCATGAACCACCTCTGCATCAACCTCTTGTGAACATGTGGCATCTCCTTCATGGGAACTGTCCTCATTCAGAGTTCTGGTGCTTTCTTCCACATGATGGTACTGTCTGCTAGCAGCTCTCTGCTGTTGCTCTTTAAGCTCGATGTACGAGCGGGAAAAAGTGTGGAATATGGACGTGACAGGGAAAGCCATTAGCAAAATGCCACTCAAGATGCTGCTCAGGGCGACCACCTGCCCAGGAATGCTACGAGGTACCATGTCTCCATAGCCAACAGTTGTCATGGATATGACAGCCCACCAGTAACTGCTGGGGACACTGGTGAATTCATGCTTGGCTCCCAATTCACTCTCCGCCAGGTAAACCAGTGGGGAGAAGAGTGCCATAGCGACACAAAGGAAGAGGACCAGGAGCCCAAATTCCCGCGTGCAACGGCGTACAGTAAGCCCCAGGGTCTGCAGCCCCAGTGAATGCCTGGCCAAGCGCATGACATACAGGATACGGAGGGCTCGCAAGGTGCGGAGGACAAGGCCCACTCTCTCCAAGTACTTGTTTCCACCACCGCTGCCACCGCCACTACCCCCAGGTTTGTCAGTGTTTTTGGTAGAGGCTGTATCTATAATCAAAGAGATGTAGAAAGGCAAGATGGCCAAGATGTCTATAATGTTGAGCGGAGTCTTCAAGAAGGCGCATTTGCTCTCTGCCTGGATGGAGCGCAAGACAAACTCAAAGGAAAACCAAGCCACGCAGATCGTCTCCAGAACAAAGATGTCATGGCACTTCTGGGAACATTCACCCTGTGGAGAAGACAGAAACTTAAAGAGTCACGTAGCACAGCAGCAACATTTCCAATTCTATTTTATTGAGTTTCAACGTTTTTAACATATACAAGTATCAAAACATGATGTCATCATTTTTGTCGACGTCCCACCCCTATTTCCCATGGAGTTATTGTTTCTCCCTTCTGCTGCAGCCTATCTTCTATCAAATCATAACCACAATAATATACCGTATTTTTCGCACCATAGGACGCACCGGACAATAGGACGCACCTTGTTTTAGAGGGGGGAGAACAAGAAAAAAAAATTCTCCCCCTCTCTGCCCAGCGCCCCTTCAGCAAAGCGGCAGGAGGCGCTGCGCAGAGAGGGGGAGAATTTCCCCCTCTTGTTTTCCTGCTCTAAAACAAGGTGCCGTTTAAGGTGCGTTCAGGCGGCTACCTTGGAAGCCTGGAGAGCGAGAGGGGTCGGTGTGCACTGACCCCTCTCTCTCTCCAGGCTTCAGGTTCCTTTCGACCTGCTCTTTGGGGCTGGCGGGGGGAAGCCCACCACCAGCCCCAAAGAGGAGGTCAGGGAGCAGCGGAAAGGCGCAGCGGAGAGGCTCCTGCCATAGCCGCGCGTCACCTCTCCAGCCGGGAGAGGGTCGCGGGGCTATGGCGTCTTCGCTCCATAGGACGCACACACATTTCCCCTTCATTTTTGAAGGGGGAAAAGTGCGTCCTATAGAGCGAAAAATACGGTAATCAAATTACTTCTGTTACTCATAGCTCAAATCCTGCTCACAAGTACATCGTACTATAGTATTTCTTTAAACAGTCCAATAAAGGCATCCATTCTTCCATAAAACACTCATGTCAGAGCTGCCCTAGGTCCCAGCTCACAAAGGACCAACGCCACTTCGTTGTTATATACAAAAGTCTTTATTGAAGTTCAGTTTGTCTTTCACATCAGCAGCGTGCAACTCTACGTCTGAAACTCTAGACCGCCGAAGCTCCGTCTGAATCTCCCCCCCCCCTACACCAATTTAAGACTCTAGCCTTGCTCCACCTTTTCCGCTGCTCTTTCCGCCTCTGGCTCCGCCTGTCAGCTGGGGTCTCGCCCTTCCTAGACTCTTCTGACGCTGAATCCCCTGACTCTTCTCCTTGCCTCCGGCGGGCTTTAGGACCTGGTTCCCAATCTGGGTTTTCTGCTGTCCCGCGCGCCCGTACATTTGAACTTGGCGCGCGCGCCCAGCCGGCAACCTTCCTCCTGACCGTTACACTGCTCCTGTCACTGCTTTCCCCTTCGGGGGGGCTAGCTGGACCCGACCTCCCTTCCGTTCCCTCACTCTCCGATGGAGGCGTGGTCAGCCCTGACTCATCTTCTCTCCCTGCTGGAGGAGACGCTGGCCCTGCCCCATGGGACTCTTCTTCCCCCCCACTACGCTCTGGTGGGGAAGCTGGTCCTGATTTCCAGCTGCTGCTTTGGGAGTCCCCGCTGGCCCCTTGTTTCTGGTGTGTGTCCCCCCGGGACCCCCCTTGCCCTGACCATGGGCGCCTCCTTCTGGGAATCTTCTGATTCGCTGGAGAAGCTCATGGAATCTCTCAGGTCACTGTCGTATTCCCCTACGCTGCCCTCAGATTCTTCCCCTTCGCTTTCCCTTTCCTCTCTCCCCTGTACCTCTGCTCCTGAGCCCCTGACAACTCATCATTAGAGTCTGTTAATTTTGCCAGTTCTGCATAGTCCATTATTATTATTATTATTTATCCATTCTTATTTGGTTGGAACAACTTCTTCCTTCCATTTCTGCGCATATAGAATCCTAGCTAGCAACATTATTTGTTGTCAGTTGCTACATTCACAGAGAAGCCCATGCTATGCCAGTGCATATTCATGTTTTTTGAATGTCATACAAAAGTAATTTCCTGTAGAATTAAAACTGTAATTATCTTGAATATGCAATGACCTTGTCGCTAAAGAGATGCTCCACCTTCTTTATTGCAAGCCCTTATTGCAAGCCCTACATTTTCAGGATTTAGTCTTGGTGGCAATGCTTTATTTTCAGAAAAGTTCTACCTGCCTCCATGGGGGGGGGGGGGAGCAGGTGACGTTCTAACCCTTAGTGTTGATAAGACCCCCTGCTGAATCTTTACATATCTTTATAGCAGCTATTTCCCCAGATCAAAATCCCACAGATGAGTGTTAAAGCACTGTCAAAGTAGCACACAGAAATAGTGTGTTTCATGTTCAGGCAAGAGACTGAGCGCAGTTCATGCATGAGTCCTGACCCTCTGCAAAAAAGCTGAGAACAACTATCCTGTACTAAAAAGTGCTGCTGTACTAAAGAGTGCTTCTCTAGGAGAACAGAACTCTATTAGTTCTGTTTTACAGAACAATTTCCCCTCCAATATATAAATTAAAACTAATCACTGCTATTTTATTTTATCTCTGGGGCAAAACCTTGCTTGAATGAGTGATTATCAGTTCCTTACTAGAAGACGAACAATGCCCTCGTTTGAAACGCAACAAACAAACTCACCTTCACAGCACTTAAGCACCAATGAAGAATAATAACGATGATTTTTTTCTGTGATTGCTCTTCCACTTCCAAATATACCTGCAATTCACTGTGAGCTTTTTTGCTATTAACTTCCCTAGGAGTGTTAATCACCTCCAGAAAGTAAATAGATTGTATGACAGATACAGTTTATTAGGATGATAAGCATGAGTTGTTTTCACTTACAAGTTTCACATAATATATTGTAATTCTGCCTCAGGTGAAGAGAGTTGCATGTATTTTAAGAATATAAAATGAGCCCTGCTGGATTGGATGAAATACCTACTTTCATCCTACTTTCACTGCAGCTGATCATGGGAAGCACATCAGCAGGGCATAAGGCCAATAGCAGTTTCAACTCATGGTACCCAGCAATTGGTGTTCAGAGGCATACTACCTTGGATGCTGGAGGTTGTACATCATGAGTTGAAGCCACTAATAGTCTTATCCTCCACAAACAGGGATATCAGGCTGAACTGCAGAGTTAATACTTTCTTGTATCCCTACACTAAAGCTCTCTACCCTGTGGGTGAGCTAAGATGCTGGGGGAGGGCATTACTGGGTGTGCCCAGGGTATGGTGTCTTTGTATGAAGCTGTGGTGTGACTACTCCTGAAAAACATGCTCAGAACTTGATAGGTATTTAACAACTACAGCCAGGTCACAAGCGAGGACAAGGTAGTTGGGAGGGTCATGGAGCCACAGCGGCAGGCATTCCTGGAGAAAACTGATTTGTCTCCAAGATGGTCCAATGCATGTGGCTTTTGAGGCCTTTTTTGATGGCCCTTGGCAACATCTGATGCCCCTTCAGCCCTCATGCTGCCTTTGCAAAGCAGGGGTAAGCGAGGTGCTGGGCTTTGGGAAGGAGGCATGAGGGCTCTGACAGGGTCCTGGAGTCCTTCCTTCCCAAAGCCTATTTAGTACATTCCCAGTTTTGGGAAGGACACAGGATCATTTTAGGACCCTGCCAGAGCCTTGCACCTCCTTCCCAAAGCCCAGCACCTCACTAACCAGCTTTGTAAGCGTGAGGGCTGGGGAAGGTGTCACATTTTTGCCTCCCTCCCGCTGCACAACAAAGCTGTGTACAGCTCACGAGTTCCCGTGGCGAAGTATTGTTGCGGCCCACTTAGAGGTTGGGCCACCCTAATCTAGACCCATCCCAATCTGGGTTCAGACTTAGGTTTGGGACTGAATTGGTCTTGGTTGCCCTGATGAAAGGCCTTTATCAGGAGAGGCCCAGGAGGAGTACAACTCTGTTGCTCTTAGTTCTCTCATCAGCTGTTGATATCATTGACCACAGTGTCCTCCTGTGGGAGATGGGTCATGTTCCTACAGTGGTTCTGGACTTATTTCCAAGGATGGTTCCAGAAGACAGTATTTAGTGTCAGGTGGTTGAAGTCTTTGCCCCCAAAACTCACCACGTGGGGGCAATGGCACCACATATGAATGTACAGATAATACTGTATACAAATAATAATACTAATGCACCCATATCATGGGAGACCTGATATCAAAGGAAATAGTAACCAGTGTATGTTTTGTTTAGCAAGATACTAAAGCCATTTCAATTACCACATGGCCAGGTATCTCTGAATTAACTTGATGTGCTTAGTAGTTGCCAGCAATGTTATTATGTTATTTTTGGGAGCACAGAAGAACAAACTTGACACATATTGCACATAGCTATGTCACAAATATGTCAGCATAAAGGTTTATAACATGCAGCTGTGCCTGCATCATGGTTATGTGCCAAATATCAAGCTCCAAATAAAGTATTAGATTTTACTTACAGAAAAGGTCTTTGAATAACCAAAGTTTGTTTATTTCTATCAGTATAAGAGCTGAAAGTTCTCTATTACCATCCATTTCTCCCAACATCTTTTACTTACAGAGAAGAGGAAAGAATTTGTTCAACTACTGAAAAATATATGGACCCGCAACCACCTGTATCGTATCCTAATTTCAGTTTCATTTCAGGTCAGGTCAGTTGAGGACATATAATAAAATTTCAAAGAAGGGTGGAATTCTCCCCTGCTGAATTAAAGTACAGTGGTACCTCCAGTTATGAATTTAATTCATTCCGGAGGTCCGTTCTTAAGCTGAAACCACATGAGGTGCACTTTCGCTAATGGTGCCTCCCACTGCTGCCGGTGCGTGGCTTCAGCTCGCATCCCGGGGCAAAGTTCGCAACCGGGAGCATCTACTTCTGGGTTAGTGGAGCTTGTAACCCAAAGCATTTGCAAGGAGGACAGTACGTATATTTGTGGAGCTTGGATTTGGAAACCAAATATCCACTTGCCTTACATTCATACTACATTTTATACAAAAGAATTGTGACCTCCTGACTTGGTCGGCCTGAATCTATTCTAAAGCCAGAACTTTCCAAGTGCTTACTCTGAACATTTTACAGGATGCTGGAGTTTGTGTTAATACACAATATTTGTTATCTGATATAACAAACATTTGCTTTAAATTGGAGGATCCTAAACTAGACTCTTGCTGCAGAGGGTTCTGCAAAGGTTAGTGATATTCAGACATCCCCGGAGGCCAACAAAATATATAACAGGAGAGGGATGAAGGGCTAATTACCCGAGGGAGCCCTTACAAAATATAATAAATAGGCAGCTCCAAGCTGAGTTCCAGTTTCTCACTGCCTCAATATAGTATAGCTCTAGTACTCTTGAGATGTCAAACTCATGGACAATGAATGCACCTGGGAGGGTTTTGAGGAGATCCCCTAACCTGTATATGTTCAGAAGAAAGCATGAATGGCGGTGCCTGGTGTTTTTTTTTAATCATTCTTCCTTATGAGAAGATCTGTGGCAGGCATAGCACTTTCTCCATAACGGTGAGATATGTGTACAAATACCACAGAAGTGAATGGGTGCATGCACATGAAAATGGGCAAAATATAGTGAGCAGGGGAAATCTACTCAGATTTCACAAGTCAACACTTGTGTGTGCATAGTCATAACATCTGAAAAATATGCCAGAGCTCTACTGTATATAGGCGTTCTTATATAATGAAAGGACTTGTCAGAGAACACCTCCACATTTTTTTTTGCCTTTGCTTTCTCCCAACAACTATGTTTAATCCTACTCAGAATGTTTTAAGCCACTTGATATTTTTTCCATTTAAACAGCAACACAAGAGCCAATAATATAATGACTGGATACAGCAGTAAAAAAAAATCCCCTTAATCCGTTCAGAGTAAAACGCCTGGTCCTCAATAAAGGTGATACTGAGAGCTGAACAGAGCTCATATACATACTAAAAGTCACCAGTTAAATCCCGAAATATGAAGTTTTCTGATTTCTTTCACAGTAAGTAGAACTGCAGCTGATATAGGAACAAAGAAGATTTTGCTGTGGAGTCTTGTCACCACTCCTCTTTCTCCCTCAAACTAATTGCAGCAATTCTATGATTCTGTGGTCAGCCTGCATAGGTCTCCGCATCAGAAGATGAAAATCTGCTCCTGATAACAGACACAAGGAGGGACAGAATCACTGTGATTTGCCACTATTTGTGCTCCACTTTTTTGGGGGGGGGGGTATGAAACCAGGCACCTTACCAAGAAGTACTAGCCTTTTGTGAGATTCAGTTCGCTCAATAGCACTATGCAGGCATTCCTGATGGTAAGGAGAGCAAGGGCGCATGGGCCATCCCATCCCCAACATCCCCACACATGGCGGCAGCACCCGCTCCAGCACACACGCATGGGGAATTGAGAAAAGGACCAGCCCACATGACCCTGCTCCTCCTACACAGTTGCTCTTTTTGTAACCATTGTCCCTTCCACTGTCACTTCTTCATTATATGGTGTGTGTGTTTTAATTGGCAGGCTTGTACAACGGCACAGGAATTCTAGGCCACTGCAATATTTGTCTGCTAGCGTAAGTTCAGAACATGGCAGCCCCACAATCCCGAAATCTTTCCGTCTCTTCTCAAGCCATAATGACCCGTCTCCAACTCCATTTTTTCCCCAGTCAAAGAAAGATGTATAGGTATATACATCATTTTCACAATTCATGTTTAAAAATTATACTGTGCCATTTTGTATATATGATGAGAAGCATGCAAAAGGAGGAACTCGTCGCCACACTAAGGTGACCCTTCTGTCAGGGCAAATGTTTTGGCTTGCCTGTCAAAAGAATCTCCCACCTCCTCTCCGTGTGTGTCATTCTGATGGTTCTCCCAACACTCCTAGAGTTGATTTTGGGAAGCACATGGGGGAGGAGAGGCGGGGAAAGCCCTGTTGAGCAAGCAGGAGTCCTTGGGCGTGGGTTCTGTCCGACAGGACTCATTAGTTGAATCCTGCTCAAAGATTATATCTGGCCCTGTGAAACTGTGACAAGTGTTGAAGTGGGCACATAATTATGTTCATATTTAAAGGCTTGGACTGAGAAGGAGAATTAGAAAATTGAAGTGAACGCAAGATAGAACTACTGTGAGCATGGTCAACAAACCCATATCAGAAAAACATTTGCTCTCATGGACTTTAGTTCTGTACAGTAAAACCAGTGAAGTGTCCATTTTGCTTTACGCTGATTACCTAGTCCTGCTCTCTTTCAACAAAACTGGACTCAGAAGGATGCTGGTCAAATTTGGCCAACTGTGTAAAAAAGAACACCTAAAAGTTAAATATGCCAAAACTAAGGTTGCCCTATTTGGTAGGAGGGTTACCGAGTCCAAGTGGACATTAGATGGTCATACACTCAAGAAAGTACATAGATTTAAATACCTAGGATTACTTATTGACGAAAAGATTTCAAGGAAACCCTAGCTGGATGCAAATAAGCTATTATCTGTCCCCTCCACTGGACAGCTATACAGGTTCTTCCACTTGAGGGCAGAGAATTTATGGTAATCAATCCAGCCATCAAGATCTACGTGTCAAAGATCATCGCACAAATGCTTTGTGGGGCTGAGATGTGGGGAAGCGGTATCAATCAGTAAAACCACACTCCTGCAATATCTCTCCTGTTAAAATCAAGTTTCCAGTTTCAAGATGGCAAAGTGTCCTGGATATTTGTGGTACCCTCTGTAGTTTAATTTGTATCCAGGAGTGTTTGCTGAAGCCAGAAGGATGAGGCTCTAAGCCATGCTTCCTGCCAATGAACTAGAAGCCTAACACTTCCTCTTAGATACAGTCTGTTTCAAGTGAGTCATCTGGCTCATGAGTGACCTACTGCATGAAACTAAGCAGCAACCAATCATTTTGACTGAAAACATACAACTGGAGCGAGCTTTGGCTTTGGTTCGCTCTTCTGTGCCAATACTGGCAAAGGCATTCCCTCCACCCAGCTCTTCTGTTAGTCCCAGCACTACCATTGAAAGGACACAAATTGACAGGAGCTTTCTCAACAAAGGTTATGAAGCAACCACTTGCCTAAAATGTTAGGCTGTCATTTTCTTTGCAAGGCTGGTTTGACAGAGCTGCTTCCACACTGTGGCAACTGCTTAAATCCATATTAGCCTGGGTGCAGTATTCTCACAAGTCTTCTATGTCCCAGCTATTAGTTGTGGTAAAGGGTACTTTAGCACTTCCTATTATTTTTGTAGGTATGGTCTACCAAAGCAGATGAAGATGGTAGGAATGCACAAATATGCCAACTTCAGTTTCTCATTTTTTGAACCCTAGATTCAATTCTTCACATTTCCGCATCAGTCTGAGATCTTTTTAAAGTCCTCATGAAACTTAACCAGTATTTGCATGAGAATTTATCCCAACATACACTTTTGTATGCAATTTCCCCTAAAATAATGCCTTTTTGCATGTTATTTTCACTAATATACACATTCTTATGGACACTTCACCCCAGTATATGCAGTTCTGTATACATTGTGTGGCTAGAGAACTGCATTAGAGAGCCAAGTCCAGGTTTACTTAGTTAAAGGCAGTTCCACATATTCTTATGACTTACCAGGGCACAGATTTCTGACTTCTTGGATCCTAAAATTATAGCCTAAACTGATTCACTTAGTTACAGTGGATTATATATCAAAATGATATATAAACAACAGAAACCATTTTAGTAAAATTGCCAGTTGGATGTGAAACAAGGTATGTGCTTGTTTTATGAAGCAAAGCTTCTAGTTCCCAATTCTTAAAACAGAGTACTTGTTTTCATATGCATCGCCTACCATGGCTGCTGCACAAAACAGGAAAACAGGAAGTGTAATAAAGTATGTGTAATATAATGCAATAAATAAAGAAATCCGACAGTATCAAGTTCTCTGTATGAGTTATAATGGTTAATACCTACAAATCTTCCTCCTCTAACATAGTGTCCAATTCAAGACTACTGAACCACATATTCCTATTAAAATTTCATTAATTACAACAGTTTTTCACTTGTAAGTTGAGAAAAGAATCTAGCAGCAAGGCTCCTTTAAACAGCATTGTTCCCATTATAATAAACGTTGATATGGGCACACAGTACCTTTCTCTGCATAAGTAATAGGCCAGCTAGGCAGCTTCTTCTTTCTTTCCTTTTTGGCCTTAGTTTGGGGGAGGAATTGGTGAACATTAAATGCAAAGTTTCTTTTGTTAACCAAATTTCTTCTTTCTCCCCGCTATTCAGAACCATATGCAGAGGTCGGTATTTCTTGAAAAGCAACGGGTAATCAAAGCCAAATCATTTTGGTAAAAAAAGATATCAGAACTTGCATATTGAAAAGATGTACTGGACTAGTAAAAAAAACCACCACCAGGCAGACAAATAAATACATTTAATTGCTTGTCAGCTGTGTAAAACAGTGGTCAGGACAGTTAAAAGCAAGCCATTATTACTAATCAAGTGAAGCAGGCAGGAGGTTGCTTAGTTGGTTTAAAGTATTAAGATGTGCCTATCTCTTCTATTAGTTTCCCAGTACCACCTTAAGTATTAGATGGCTGCCAGGGGTCTAAAAAGCAAAGGAGTCTTGCCCCCACTTTCTCAGGACAACAAGCCAATGGTTGCTGCTGAATCTGCAGTTACATGAGATTCTGCCACCAGCTGCCCCTTTACAGCAGAATCAGACCCCTGAAAATCAAACCTTTGTAGTAGGGCAGCAACAGGTTAGGATTTTGATATATGTGGTAAAATGAGGTTCCATTTTATGCTTTGCCCTGGCATATCAATAAGCAGTTTATCACTGCTCTAATTAATTAACTATTTGCCCTTTGTTGCTTGTCACCATCAGTTACAATAATATGCTGCTTCAAGGATATTACATTTTTATACCAGCTTATTATCATAGACAATTTGTTTTATCCTGAAATTACTTTTTGAAACTTTGTCAGCAGTCACTGCCTGAGGACATAATCACCTCTGGAGTGCTTCAGGCTGTATGTGTGGGATAAATCAGCCTCATATAACCAACATGCTTAACACTGATTAATGAATGAAGGGGTTAAGCACCATAGAGCAAGCTGTCCTGCTAGGCTTAGCCAGGTCACATCTGCTCACATTGAGAGGAAGGGCTACCAAACTCTTTGTTCTCCCACTTTCCACCATCCTTCTGCCCTGTGAACCTTACCAGTAAGGAGGTCTAAGCAGAATGCTCCAAGCTTAGACCACTTGGATCAAGCCATCTTTGTGTTTCTATACAAATAATTTAGAAACTCCTACCATTCTGGAACCTAAGCTATACTGCCTGTCTTTTCTTGCTGCTGTATAGGAAAGCCTATGAAATCTGAACTTTGAAGAGTTTGTAAGTAAACCGTTTTAAACTTACCAAACGTGTGGTCTTTTTTGTGCTGAGGGAAGCGGCAAACTTTGTAAGCAATTTAGAAGGGGATATTTTAAAGGTCTAACAGCATATTAAATTTTGTAAGGTTTTAAGTAAGAATTCTGAAAAACAATTCACTTAAAACTTGTCAGAATTTGCAAGTACTCAGTCTCCACTGATTCTAGAATGAACTGTTGTGTGTATGCAGCCTGAGTAGACACATGTTGGATCAAGGAGCAAGTCTCGGTCAACTCTGCTTACATAGACGGCATTTCAATTTCTCAAAGCTCTTTCTGTCACTAGAAGAGAACCTTTTGATCCAACCAAAGGTTGCAATACAACAGCAGCAGCTAGGCAACAGAACTTTGGGAGACATCTGCTCAAACTAATTTTTGAAATTTAGTATCTACGTAATAATGTACTAGGTTTCATCTACAGAAAACAGAAACTGATGCACCAAACATGGACTTATCGGGATGTATGCTGGGGATGAGGTGGAAACTTCACCAGCACTTTATGTTATTTTCAGCATCATTACTTTTTATAAAATGCATTTCTGTTCACTTACCCGGTCTTCTTCTTCTCTGAGATCTGGCATGGTGCTAATACAGAGACTAACTGCAGTGATGGCAACAAAGGAAACGGATATGCAAGCAAAGATCTTTCCAGGGATCCCCGAGTGAGGATTTTCCACCATATCCCTGAGCTTTCTCATGCAGAACTGCAAACGGCTACTGTCCTCGAAGGCACATTGTGGCTCTTCACTAGCTAGCATTTCCTCTTCAAACAGGGCAGCCTCCGCCATCTCTTCCTCTTTTTGCCGCAGCCTTTTTTTACAGCACCACTCCAGGTGTTCCTCTTCTATCCCCCAGTAAACCAGCTCATCTTGGAAAGAGAGGGCACACATTTCTCTCAGGAGCCTGAGCTTCCCAGCCGTCACAAAAGTCATGATGGTCCTGAAGGCACACGGGTTGCGGTCAAAGAAAAACTCGTTGCAATTGACATCATAGTCATCACAGATATCCATGATCTCTTCGTAGTTGTTACACGATTTTAACTTCCCAAGCCTGGTCAAGGGGCAATTCTCTAATGTGGTCCATGGGATTCTGTATTTGATGCCACCTACATTGATGATCACATACGCAGTTCGGTCCTCTCGGTGGGCAAAGCAACACAAGTCTTCCCCAGGACGCAGAAGTGTGGCCTTTTTGTAGAAGAATCCTTTCTTTGCCTGCACTTCGCATAGTGTCTCCAAGTTGTTGTAAGAATATGAGGTGAATTCGGGATCTGTGGGCCCAGGGAGCAATGCCATTTCCTGATACATTTGTTACGTTCATGGGGGTGCCTAGCCTATTCAAAGAAATGGTAGTTTCTTGACTGGTGGGGACACAAAAGGCCAGTCTAAAAATAAAGCAAGAGTGGCAGAGTTAGCATTTTTATATGACAAAACAAATCTCATCTGCATTTCTTAAAACTTTGAGCACCTCTGCTGGGATCATTCTAACTTCCAATTGCCCTTAGAGAAAAGGAAAACAGGATACAATAGACACACTGGACAAACATCTTGGGTTCAAATAGACCACAACTTTATTGATTACAAATGTAAGTAGGCTTTGACACAGGCAGTGGGTATGTACAGTGGGACCTCGGGTTACAACACCTCGGGTTACAAACACTTTGGGTTACAGACTCCACTAACCCAGAAGTAGTACCTCAGGTTAAGAACTTTACCTCAGAATAAGAACAGAAATCTCACGCTGGCAGCGGGAGGCCCCATTAGATAAAATGGTACCTCAGGTTAAGAATGGTTTCAGGTTAAGTTCATAACCAGAGGTACCACTATATCCTGAATCATTCAGCCCGACTGTTGGTTTAATATTTTGCAGGGTCTGTCCTGGGTTAAGAATCGCTATGTGACGTACATCCAATACGGGTGATCCCTCTAAGACCGTCATTCAGCTGGGGGGGGGTGTTTCCATGGCCCATTGGCCTCCTTTGGACATCTGGAGAGCACCTGCACCTGGACCCCTTTAATGGGTTAACCCCAATTACCTGAAGCAGGAGTGGGTGGGCTCCCAGCCCCCCCCTCCTAGATTAAGGCTCCAGCCCAAGGATACCCGCCATGACGTAAGCAAAACTTCCTGATAGGCCCAGTTTGTCTGCAGACAAATTTCTCCCTGGTTCTGAATATGCAACCAACTATTTTCATAGCAAGGTCTTATGAAGGACCTGCCCTCTCACCTTCAGGCAGGACTATATGCTACACAGGATGGGAGGGTAGGGAATCCAGGTCCAACTGAGCTGGTGAGTCTGGGTGATGCTTCTTTATATGCCTCATGAGCAGACCCAAGTGAACGCTAGGGGCTGAAGTCTTCACTCAGGTCCACAATGAAAGCCATGCCCCTTTACTTGCCCATGATAGCTCCATTTAAATACATGCCCCAGCAACCCACATGGCCAGAGGAGAAGGGAGTCTTGCCCCCCCCCAAGGCCATGTGGGATCAAAAGTCTGTCCCTGGCTCGGACTGCGATCATCCTGGGTTGCAGTCACCACTCACCATCAGTAAGTGGTCCTTAAAGCTCATCTACAATGACAAAAGGTACTCTAACCATCCATTAACTAGTGAGATATACTGATGTAAGTTTGTGGAATGTGATTTATTATATAGTGGTACCTCGGGTTACATATGCTTCAGGTTACAGACTCCGCTAACCCGGAAATAGTACCTCGGGTTAAGAACTTTGCTTCAGGATGAGAACAGAAATCGTGCTCCGGCGGCGCAGCAGCAGCAGCAGGAGGCCCCATTAGCTAAAGTGGTGCTTCAGGTTAAGAACAGTTTCAGGTTAAGAACAGACCTCCGGAACGAATTAAGTACTTAACCCGAGGTACCACTGTATTGTGTATTCTTTACTTTAAAAGTATTATTTGTACATGTACTAAAAATATTTTAAGCATTTAAAGTAATTTAATCAAACCATCTAAACAATAATGTTTACCTAAACTTGCTTAAACTACACAAGACGAAATAATGTTTAGTCACTGTGACAACATAAATGTATTAATGAAGAGACAAAAAGCTGCCCTAGACCAATTAAGTCACACAATGCAGAGCACAAGTGGAGTAGAAACAGCAAGTGTCATAACTGCAAAGTGCATGAAGAACAAACAAGTCCAGACAACTTACATTAGGAAAGGGCACTGTCAACACAATTGCATGCTTCGTCTAAGATAAAATATTCAGAGCTAAATATGTGGGTGCCATCTTTCCAATGTATTCCTTGCATTGTATCTCAAGAGTTGAGAAGACCAGAACATGATTTCTTTTTTCCATTTCAGCATACTTAGAACAAGTGTTCATGTATCTAAACACCTAAAAGAATATGTTAAACAATCTTGTTTTGGCATGAATACTGATGTGTGTATATTTTACTTTACAGGTATGTCTGGCTTGCTACTTCCATTCCACAAACAGTGACAATTATAGTCTTTCATTTGTCTATACAAACTTAATGACAAAAATGCATTAGATCTACAGCTGTTTTACATCTTCACTCGACAACCTCAGGCACTTGATAATTTAATTCCCAATATTTTAAAAACACAGGCATGGAGGAAACGCTAAAAAGTTGCTGAAGCACTTGTTGCTGTTATGAATGGAATGTTTCCTGCTGCCAAATATGACTCAAAATACAAAGGTGGGAAGCAAAATTACATCCACTGACCTATGGCCCCAACCTATATTCTCAAGGCAGGGGTAGCCAAGGTAAAGTCCTCCAGATGTTAGCTTACAACTCCCATAATCTCTGACTAATGTAGCCAGTGGTCAGGGAAGATGGAAGTTGCAGTTCAAATCCATCTGGAGGGTACCACATTGGTTCTAAAATACAGGAACTGCTATTTGCCTTTAGCCAGGGATAGCCAGAGAAGATGGGGACTCTCATGGAACTCTGGCCCTTTTTCTTCCTACCAAACAAGTTTCAGTCTTGGAGTACCTATATCTGAAAAAAATAATAATAATCCATTGCATTGCTAACAGATAATTGACCAGTTAAACCACAGAGCCTAGGACTTGCTGATCAGAAGGTCGGTGGTTCGAATCCCCACGGCGGGGTGAGCTCCCGTTGCTTGGTCCCTGCTCCTGCCAACCTAGCAGTTCGAAAGCACGTCAAAGTACAAGTAGATAAATAGGTACTGCTCTGGCGGGAAGGTAAATGGCGTTTCTGTGCGCTGCTCTAGTTTGCCAGAAGTGGATTAGTCATGCTGGCCACATGACCTGGAAGTTGTACGCCGGCTCCCTCGACCAATAAAGCAAGATGAGCGCCGCAACCCCAGAGTCGGTCACGACTGGACCTAATGGTCAGGGGTCCCTTTACCTTTACCTAACATGTTGATTGTACCTTGAAGTTAACTTCTTCATGTTATTTCCCCTTAATCTAGATCAAAAGGAGCATCCAAACAGTTCAGTTGGGCTCAGAGGAACTTTGCAATATGAATACTAATGCAGCACTATATTTATCAGCCACATACATGGAAGCCTGCATTCACATACAAATCTCTTTTGGTAGACCAAGGCAAATGTCTGTGAATAAGAGCCATTCTACTCTTAATATGACACTAACCTAAAACAAGCTTGAAAGTAGATACATAAATTGCAGGTTAACATACAAATACAATTCTTTCTCTAACATCAGAATACATTATACCGTAAGCCTGTTCAAGCTTATGAGCAAGAGTCCCATGGAAGAGAATGCATTTCAAAACACAGTTTATTTTATTGTGATTTAAAGCCACAAACATGAAACATACATAAAAACCAGAATGTGAGGAGTTCTCTCCAGAGAAATAGGAGAGTTCATTCGGAGTATATGGTAGCCTGCAGTGATTAGTGTCATATAACAGCATCAGCTAGGAAACATTATTACTCACAATAAGCAATTTCTATATCACACTGTCATAACATTGATTGATTCATGCCTTAGCACTAGCGAAACATCACAGAAGCTACCGTACTTTTCCATCTATAAGACGATGTTTTTTTACCTTAAAACAACACTTAAAAATTGGGGTAGTCTTAAACATGGGTAGTGCAGAGGGAAATGATTTCTGTCTTGAGTAGTAGATTGTCACTGGTGTTATTGCTGCGACAATGTCTGTTCGTGATTGGGCGCTGCTGCGACAATGTCCGCTTGTGATTAGGTGTTGCTGCGACGATGTCCGCTTGTGATTGGGCTCTGCTGTGACAATGGCTGCTGGTGATTGGGCTCTGCTGCGGCAATTGGGCGTGGGACTGGTGGCTGCTGGTGTCGATCGGAAAAATGATAGGAGGTTTCTACGTTGCGTTCGATTGCAAGCGTTTGGAATTTGGGTGAGCTTTTTTCCGGCATTTCTCCCATTCTGGATAATCTCCCCCCATTTTCTTAATATTGAGTCCCAAAAATTAGGGGGTGTCTTATCCATGGGGATGTCCTATAGACAGAAAAGTACGGTGATTTGAGGACAAACCTTGGGTAGTACTGAAGTTGCATCACTAACCTAAAATGCAAAAGCTTCCAGGTGTATCATATAGGATGCTGCAAATGAAATGGATTACAAGTAGAGATACCTGTACTAATAACATGCCCAGATCTATGCTAGCAGGACTTATTTTATTTTCTGGCACTGCTCCCCAAGATACAGTTGCATCATGGCACCAAATACTACCATACAATAATTCTATCACGCATCACATACAAGAAAAATAACTTTAGAGGTATTCCTACAGTAAACCTCAATCTAGTAATCTGAGCATTAGGGCATTAAATTATTTTATTATGGGTTAGAGCAAGTCTCCACTTTTTGACTTCTCTCAGGGAAAACCTTACTGCTTAGTGAGTTGGTCATCTGTACTGGGCCAATACAATTGGGCCATATTAACAACATGGAAACCCCAGGACTGGTTGACACTTGACGACTGACAGCTGTGATCTCAGTGTGTCTGAGATACAGACCAGGGTTGCCATCTTTTTAACAACCATCTTCTACCTTTTACTGTATAGTGTGGCATACACAAATTAAGCAGGTGAAGCTTTTCCATTAAGTTTATCAATATGCCTCACGAAAAGCCTCACTTGCTTCATTTGTTAGAAGCGCAATGTCACAGCCTCTGAGAAGTCATCAACCATAGTAAACATCTCCACATGCTCACCCACTAAACAACTGCCTGAGAGTGAGTCTTGTAGGCATAAACTACTTCGAAGAAGATGGCACATTAGAAAAATGTGAAGAGGAGGAGGAGGAAAGGAAAGTCTGTGAATGTGATTTTGTAGAGTGGTTTTACAGCAGTCATTCAAAGAGCTTTGTGCCACTGCTATGCCCAGTATAATCCCTTTCCAAAAGGCCACATTTCAACTGCCCTGCAACAGTTGCTGGAGTTGGAACCAGAGGCTAATTAATAATTTGTGGTTGTAACAAGTGAGAAGAGGTCATGGCTGTGTTTCTGCAGACCTCCACAGGCCAAAGGCCAAAACAACATGCTTCAGGCAGACATAGCTAGGCAAATACCTCATTGTTGCAAATGGCGGTAGAACTTCATTCTAGCAACATCAGGGCATAAGTCGGAAGCATGTCATATTCTCCAGGGACCCTTGAAATAGGAAGGTTACCTTGTAACTGATGAGTTTAGAAACAAATCTTCTGGTTCAAGGAATAATCAGGGTCTTTCACAAAACACAAGCTGATTATTCACATTTCACCTATAATTTTCAAGGCTTCATTACTAAAGGGGCATGCCCTCTATACAAAGAGCACTCATCTGTTTGGAAATATTGCCTTCCACTTCCAACTTGGAATGCAATAGGATGGAAGAAAACATCATAATTTCTTCTTTAGAAATAACAAACTGAACCTGTTATAGAGGCCTTTTTTTGTAAAAATCTCTGTGAGTGACAGGGTTTTGTTTCTGTGCATTTATTTTCAGCTGCAAAGAATATGTTGTTTCTCAAAAAGCATATATTGTTCTGCTACACATATTGAAATCACTCTATGTCAGTTCAAAATGCCCCACTTCATGCTTGCCAAGGTTTTTATTCCTCTCACCCCATCAATGGTGTCATGTTTGAAAATCCTATTACAATTGGGGGAAAATAATCTGTGCTTTCAATTCCTTCAAACAAAAAAACCAGCCAAGCACCTTCTTTTGAACAGATGTTACTAAGAGATATGCTGTACCATAATGTGAGACCTAGTTCATGATATAAAAAAGAGATGCATTCAGAGGAATCTGTACCAAAGGCACACACACATCCATTCAGCAACCATGACCTGGAAAATCTTTAAGTACACAAACTCAAAAACTGTCATCTGATCTTAGAGACAGTTCTTCTCCTTCCATGCATGCACATATATCAAGTGTGTTGTCTGAATCAAATGTCTGTAGATGGGAGAAATCAATTTTTTGAGAAAGGTTTTAAATCACAACATAAATGTGTTCAGCTGACCCTAGCAGCAAGAAAGGCTCTCATGAACCTGAAACAGCTTGCATGCAGATTAGGCTGCATGCACAATCCTATTTACAGTGGACCACCAATTATGCAAGGGTTCTCTGTCTCTTGAGAAGAAGCAGTGATGCTACTGGCTAGAGGTAAAGTGAGTGGAAGTGCCCCACCATGCTTTTACTGGCTACCTCACCACTTTCCCCTTTTTGGAAAGGAAAACTCGGAAAGCTCCTACTTCACACCCCTGATAAGCATCAGTTAAGCAGGGAAATGAGCTCTTGAGTTGGAACTAGGGGTGGATAAATTGGTCAATTCTTGTTTCTAATTTTTCCAATCTGGAGATCAGTTCTTCCAAATGTGCACATCAGTATGCATTTTAGGTTTTTTTTAAAAAAAAGTTCTCATGAAAATTCATCAGCACTTTAGGGTGGATTTCTCCTACTGTATCCTTTCTGTGTTCAATTTTACCTAATGCACACATTTTTTCCAAAGCAATTTCCCTTAATATAATGCATTTTTAATGCTATCTTCACTGTGCATTTTTATGCACACTTTAGCATAGTATGTACATTTTTGTACACGTTCTTGCCCCTCCTTTCCTTTATCTAAAGAAAACCTAGGCTGTCCATAAAGTACTGGTAACAAACTACAAAAACAATTCTGCACATTGCCAACAGAGGTGCAGGTTTCCACCCCACCCTACCCCAGTATTTAGCACTGTCCGTCACATATACAGCTATCTCCTTGGTGGGCAGAAGTTCATTGATGTGTCCAAGGTGTAAAGAGATCCTGGCCCCCTTGGTAACAAATTCGCATGGCATGGAGAAAGCGGATAGAGAAAATTCTCTCTCCCACTCTCATAATACCAGAACTTGTGGACATCCAAAGGAAGTACTCATTCATGCAGGGCATAGCTAAACTATTTGCTTTGTAATTGAGACTGCCAGTGTGGTGCAGCGGTTAAGAACGGTGGACTCGTAATCTGGTGAACCGGGTTCGCTTCCCCGCTCCTCCACATGCAGCTGCTGGGTGACCTTGGGCTAGTCACACTGAAGTCTCTCAGCCTCACTCACCTCACAGAGTGTTTGTTGTGGGGGAGGAAGGGAAAGGAGATTGTTAGCCACTTTGAGACTCCTTTGGGTAGTGATAAAGCAGGATATCAAATCCAAACTCTTCTTCTACGGAACTCGCTCTCACAAAAAGGCAGTGATGGCCACCAACCTGGATGGTTTTAAAAGAGGAATGGGCAAATTCATGGAGGACAAGGCTATCAACACTTGCTAGCCACAGTGGCCATGTTCGACCTCCACTGTCAGAAGCAGTATGCCTCTGAATATCAGTTTCTGGGAACTGCAAGTGTTCAGGGTACTGTTGTGCTCATGTCCTGCTTGTAGGCTTCCAAGCAGGCATCTGATTGGCCACTGTCAAAACAGGATGCTGGACTAGATGGGCCATTGGCTTAACGCAGCAGGTTCATTCTGTGGCAGAAGAAGTGCATTGCAAAATTCAGAGAAGCATGAATGTTGAAGGATGGCTATGTTTTAGAAAGTGTGAATTAGGTAGGTTCACCTTTATATGTGAACTGAATCAAAATTTCCCCCCAACCCTAGTTAGGACAAATATCTAAAAACCTAAACAGCGCCTGCAGAAAACTTGCGGCTTTTGCCTAAGGAATGTAAATTATGACACACTTTTAATCCCATTTTTAATAATGAATAATTTTAATTGTAAATTCTATCTTACTGTTGTATAGGCTGATTTTTTTAGATTCTGCTTGCCTCACATGTGTCAGCTCTATTAGCTTAACCTAAAATCTAAGTTACCGATATGGTAACTTAGATTTCCTTTCCATATGCAAGGACAGAAGGAACAAAAGCAGTTAAATGTTGGGCACCCTAATCTTTCACTAAAAACAGCAGAAAAGTACTTAGAGCCCTGTGTGCTGATTCTATATAGTTAGCAGTGCACATTATGACGCTAGCTGACATTGTAAAAACTGAAATGACTTCCTTTTCAAAAAAACAACAACAGGGAGAGATGTGAATGCCTTCCCGTATTTTATGGTTCACGAAACTCCTACAGTAAATTGCTAGCTCTGTGTAGTGCTTATGGGGGCATTTTTGTGGTGGTAAATGATAGCTGCAAGATCTACGAGGGAACCAAAGTGCGAAGAAAATAGTGGATAAAAGTGGATAAGCTTACAATTATTTCAAAAGGGAGTGGGCAGAAAGAGCATTCTGCTAAACCTCTGGTGGTCAACTAAAGAATGCAATCTGGAAGTCTGACATATTATAATAAGCCAAGATCCTTTAGTGGTTAGCAGTGTACTTACAGAAGCTGTCACTATTAGTGGGAAGGGAAACAACAGGCAAGTAATCTCATGAAAAAGTCTAGGAAGCATGCATCAGTGAGGAAAGATGATATACATGAAGAATATGATGTTTGATGGGAAATCAGTAGAGCTTATTTCCTAGTAAAATATATTCATGATTGAGCCATAACAATTAAAGCCTACACCCTATATTGAAGTCAATTGTGAAACTCCAGGGACTGAACCATAACTCTACTAAGATATTTTACAAATTATAACCAACCAGCATTCTTGCGGTTGCCATTTCTCTAATAGGTGATATACTCTCCTTCCCAAGCACACCTCTCAAAGACGGCTGCCGCAGAGGAAGAGATAAGAAGCAGGACAATTCCACTGGCTCTGCTGAGACACTAACGACCTTTGACTCTACCTCTCGCTAAACCGTCACCTAGCAGCAGCCATTCCACCAGGTTACAGAAGAGGTGGACGGTAGGGTTATTTCCCCCTGAAAATGCACAAATCTTACGAATCCGCATTTCATAATGCACAAAGCCATATTTAATAAAGCACAACAGCTTGAATTAAAACCCATTTAACCATTCTAAATAAATCTGAGTAGCTAGACATAAATGCTACACAGGACTGGCTATAAGAATGTTGGTCTTAATCTTAACAGTCCTATGTACTTTTTACATAGTTTAAGAGGCACACGTAACCTCTTAAAACGAGGACTGCACTAGGCACGAGAAATGCATTAAAATTTATCTTTTCCATTCCTGTTTTCTAAACCAAGCTGCAGGCTTGTAAATATCATTATTTATTCAGTAAATGTAAAACATAGAGAAGCAAATAAGCAAGCAGCTCACATTATGTCCAATAGAATATCAGTTGCCAACCTTTGGGCCCATTTCCAAACTGGATAAACTCCCATGAACACTACATTCACCACAACCTATTCTGTTGGCCACAATCAAATGCTTCTTACAAGCCTTCTTTTTTGGACCATAAAGAAGGCTGATCGCCGAAGAATTGATGCTTTTGAATTATGGTGTTGGAGGAGACTCTTGAGAGTCCCATGGAGTGCAAGAAGATCAAACCTCTCCATTCTTAAGGAAATCAGCCCTGAGTGCTCACTGGAGGGACAGATCCTGAAGCTGAGGCTCCAATACTTTGGTTACCTCATGAGAAGACTCCCTGGAAAAGACCCTGATGTTGGGAAAGATTGAGGGCACAAGAAGAAGGGGACGATAGAGGACGAGATGGTTGGACAGTGTTCTTGAAGCTACCAGCATGAGTTTGACCAAACTGCGGGAGGCAGTGAAAGACAGGAGTGCCTGGCATGCTCTGGTCCAGGGGATCACGAAGAGTCAGACATGACTAAACGACTAAACAAGAACAACAACAAGCCTTCTTTCCATTTTCAGCAGGGAGAGGGGGCACAGGGTGTAAGAGAAAGCCTCTACAGGCATCCATAGGTACCATGTTGGCAATCCCTAGAGAAGAATATGAATTTGAGACACTTTGGATATCTGACACAAATACCTTTTAAATGCATGAAAATTGCACAGCACCAGACCTTGCAGGACTGAGACTTTCATCTATATATTTTTGGAGAAATTTAAAAGGGGTTCCTAGGCTGGATATAGACATGTTGAAGAAGTGATTCAGTTAAACGCATTGTAAACTCATACAGGGAAATCTGGTAGGGAAAGACGGGACTCCACAGCGCCATCTGGTACACAGTGTTATATCACATATACAATGCATATAAAACACTTTTTCTTTACCAATCTAGCTGAGTCCCTAGATTGGAAGTATCCCTCACTGGAACCCAAAATAAAGGGATGCATGTTCCAACTGAAAATATAGGCCTTGACTGAAAGACAAATGTGCATAGGTTCAGCCTCAAAAATAAGGAGGCGGTTGCGAAGCAATGTTTCTTATACACTCCCCAAATACACCTGTGATTTCTAATCACCGATCAAAGGATCACAGCAATCTTAGAAGTTGTAACCCAATGTCACCATCCTAAACCTATCAAAACCATTTAGCTCTTCAGAGGAGCCCTCATCATAATATCATCTAATCACATATACTCATTTTTCAGTATCTCTATTAAGATTTTGACTAATTTTCCTCTTCATTAAATATTAACCAATATCCTCTTTCATCTGCCTACAAAACAATTCAAGATTAAGCACAATTGCCTTGCCCATACCGCTCAGAAGTCCCGATTTAAGTGGGACATCCCGAAATTATAGAAGCCAATCCCAGCTTCTAATTGGATCCTGGAATGTCCCATTTTTTGGTCTGGCACTCTGGAACATGTCAGCTGAATGCCAGTCCAGAAAAAAAGTCCATTTTTCAGTACAGCGCTCTGGCACAAGTCAGCTGGCTTGTGCCAGAATGCCGGACTGAAATGTGCTCGTTTTTTCCTCTTGATTTTTGGTCTCGCTCAGGATCTTCCTAATTTTGGTTCCCAGGCTGTTGGGAGGGTATGCATGCCTAGCTGACCCCCCCCCCCCCGGCATGCATACAGTGCTCACTATGGATTCTAATCTTTTCAGTGTTCCGGAACAAACACCCGCTAAATGCAGTACCTGAAAGCAGCTAGTTCTATACTGTAAAAGGTAGGCAGGGGCCTTTCCAATTTAGCTAGGCCATAGGCTCAAAATAAAATGGAATCATCACAACAATGCAGTTTTATGAAATTAATATTTTATCCATCCATGCAAATAGATATACCTACAAAATATTACGGAACAGGGTTTGGTTTTTTGGGGGGGGGAGTGTCCCTACCTACCTACAGAACATTCATTTTATTTACTCAACAGATATTCACATTATTGGGTCCACTTAAAACACTGCATGCTTCCATTCCAATCCTAAATCGGCACTGAAAATACCAAGGATGTTATCTCAAGTGTGAGAGATGAATGCAAAGATGGTGTGTCTACCATCCAGCTCCTAGCTTTCTGCATAGCAGATGCCTCCCATTGGGACACAGGAAGATCTAAAATGTTTTAGGAGGATAGATCTTTTTAAGAAAATCAACTGAAGCAGCAGCTGCACCACAATATGACATACTAGAAGAATCGAAGTCTTTCAGGCAAAAACTCCAGAAATTAAATCCTAGATAAAGAAGGACAAAACCCCAGACTATACACTATTGATTTTTTAAAAGCAATGTAGTAGATAAAAAATAATATCAAAAGAATGCTTAACAAAGAGGTGCTTATACCTCTAGTGTATGATGCTTGACTAAGAAGAGTAACATTGGCAAACATGCACCATGTTCTGTCAAATCACTACTCACCCATTTAACACAGTGCTCATTCACTTCTACATAAACTGTAATAGAAAGCATATTTTGCTGCAGGGTGTGCATCCAAGGGACTGATACTTTCTCTGTATCCTGAGTAAGTTGCAGATGTTTTCTTGTTGGAAGGACCATGAATAGAAAAAAAGTGTGTGTTTTGCTGGCATTCACTTAGGCCTCATTCTACTTTTACACATGGCTGTTGCTCAGATACAGCAGTAATATGTTCTATTCAGGCATGCAGTTATTATTAAATCTAATGAAATGCAGTTTATTTGAGAAATTCAGATAGGAATGGACACCATGAAACAACAGTAGCTGAAATTGTTATTTTAGTCGTGTCCGACTCTTCGTGACCCCATGGACCAGAGCACGCCAGGCACTCCTGTCTTCCACTGCCTCCCGCAGTTTGGTCAAACTCATGTTGGTAGCTTCGAGAACACTGTCCAACCATCTCGTCCTCTGTTGTCCCCTTCTCCTTGTGCCCTCCCTCTTTCCCAACATCAGGGTCTTTTCCAGGGAGTCTTCTCTTCTCATGAGGTGGCCAAAGTATTGGAGCCTCAGCTTCAGGATCTGTCCTTCCAGTGAGCACTCAGGGCTGATTTCCTTCAGAATGGATAGGTCTGATCTTCTTGCAGTCCATGGGACTCTCAAGAGTCTCCTCCAGCACCATAATTCAAAAGCATCAATTCTTCGACGATCAGCCTTCTTTATACAGCTTAGGTCTAAGATAGCATAAAATTTATTCCCAATTTTCTGATACTACTATCTCTTTGTTGTTACAAATAAAAAATGGAGATTAAAAGAAAATCTGGTGCTTTCTCTGCACTGCCATTCTTATCGTTTTAAACAGCCCTGCTTATCATTTTGTGAAATTTCCTCTGCTAAGATCCAGTGCTACTATTTCCCCTTTTCTAACATCAAAGTCTTACTAATTCTCGTATTTGTGCCCCTGAGAACAAAAAATATATAAACTGAATGTGGGCCCAGCGTGCATTCTTATTTACCATCTTAACTTGCCATTAAATATATTTATCTCACATATATATTAGCTGTACAAGTGAAAATGCAACCATTTACAATGAATTATTCCTTACAACAATGAGATGGCAAGGAAGCTACTGTCATATTCAAAGGATAAAGGACAATTGTTACCTACTTAATATTATTAATTTCATGCTGTGTAAGCACTATAGTTAAACATGTCCAAAACCATAAGTTCACTGCTATTCATAAACTACTTCATTACATTTCTCATTTCCTAGTCTTGCTTTTTATTTCTATCAAATATCTGTAAAGCTGCCCCTATCATCACCTTCAGATTTTCTGATGAAGTAATGAGTTATGCTAAATCTGTGGCCCTCCAAATACCAATGAATTCCAGTTTCCATCAGCCCTATCCCAGCATGGCTGATAGGAATAATGCAAGTTGTAGTGCCACAGGTTCTCCAACATTGCCATAAAGCTATATCCTACATATGCACATAACATTTTTATTATTATTGTGGAATAGTAAACAAATGTTTTCAAAAATACTGACACCCCCCCACCCTTTTGGAGCTAAGAGGCAGCTTATTTACTTGAGTTATTTATTGAAGATATTTAGGGCGAAAGCCCTCTCAAAGCAGCTTACCAGATAAAAGCAAACAATAAAACACAACTAATAGATAAAACCAGCAGTAAACCACGAAACAACAGCAGCTCAACAAGAGCATTTCAAGGCCAAGGAGAACAGTGTATCTTCAGAGGTTTCCTAACACTAGCATTAAATACTAAACATGTATTAAAGCAACAACTAAAATATAATAAAATACAAAACACTAAGTCAAGAGAATTGATCGACAGCAGTAAGAACTCTGTACTCTGAACTCAAGTCACACCAAACATCCTCAAAAAACTAAAAAAATTGGAGACAGTCTAATTTCCCTCACCCCACAAGAGGAATTCCTAACGCATTGGTTGAGAAGGTCCAGTTCTGTTAACTCCACAACTGGGGGTAGGGGTAGGCGACCCAAATAAGAGCATCTCAAGGGATCTTAAAATTGAGTATATTCATGTGGGAGAAGACAGTCCTGGACGCAAAACACAGATGGCTACAAAAATCAATGCAGAGTGGAGCTTTCAGGACAGAACTCTTGGAAAGAAATTAAGGGCCCATTCTGAGCAGAATGAGAAGGGGTGCCCCCCAATTTAGCAAGGATGTGAGGAGGCCCTACCAGACATGGTGGCCAGAGATGTGTCATGCAGAGGTACAGTGGGAAGGGAAACAATCCCAAAATATTGCACCCCGTTATGGAAGATTCCCAATTTCAGACTGCTGACTCCCTCTCACTGCAGCCACAAAAACTGCAAAGTTTGGTAGGGATTTTCAAAGGAGCATGGGGGCTACAAAGGGGAGGGGGGAAATCAGTAAAGCCAGCTACTTAGGAAGGGCAGACCCATTAAATCTAGTCCTTGCTGCCTCTCTTCTGCCCCCATTTTTTCCTCTAAAACTTTTGAAAATAGCTGCTCATACCCTGAGCAGCTAGCACAGAGGATTCCTTGCTGCCATTAACCTTGCATGAACACAGTGTAAGTCCGCCTAGAAGCATCCCATCTCTCCCAAGGCCAGACTGTATGGGGGGGGGGGGAATAGCTTTCCCTATGTAAGCATAGGAGGTAGCTGTGCTTTTTTCTGCATAATTCTCTCCGGTAGTGACAGGATGACATCAAGCCTTCTTATTCCCAGGACGACTTGCTCCATGTTCATTCAAGGCAGCTGGCAGTCTTGTAGGCTAGCTGCTCAGGCTGTTGATGGCTGGTAACACGATTTTCAGAATTTTTAAAGGAAAAAAATCAGGGGCGGGTGGGGAGAGACAATGGATGCGTGCAGCTTTATTTGAGAGATCGCCATAACATTTTTGGAAAGTAGCTTCATATAAATAACATCCTGTTTTAGTTTGTATGTCTTGGAGATCGCTAGCTCAAAGGCAATCATTCTGTAAAGAAGAGAAGCTTGTTTTTCTTTCCAGCTTTAATCTCTTGCAAATTCCCTGAAGGATCTTAAGGTCAAACTGGAATCATCATCAGTAATAACCATCTGCAGGTCAAAAGCTGCCTTGCTATTCTCCATATACATCCTTCACGAGGCTTGTACAATCATTTTTCGAGTGGGGTTGCAAAGATATACCTAGGGGCATAATTTCACAAAATTGAACCACACAGCTGGCCTTCCCATAATATACAAGCCATATAGTACCTCACTGCTAAGTGATAAAAGTGTTCTAAGTTTAAAACTTCTGTTTAAGAAACTTTATATACAGCAAATTAGTATATCATGTCTATCTTTGATTTGGAGCCCTCTCAAAGAAGCATCTGAGTCCATCAGTCGTATCAACAAATAATTTTTAACAAGATAATTAAGCCAGCATGGATAACTGATAGGAAACTGAGATTAACTATGATTGCTAAACAATATAAACCAAGGAAATACAGAATTGATATAACAATCCAGATCTTCTTGTTCACCTTGCAGTAGGTTCACAGGTACTTTGGTTGATTTCCAGGGCTTTTTTCCAGCCAGAACTCACCGGAATGCAGGTGGGCGCCATTGCCATTATAAGAGAACTATAAGCACTCTCTATATATATTCCAATAAACTATTCAGTACAAGATCTATAAGGACTTATAAGCTACACCATCAGCAGAACAAGGTAACAAAGGTGTGATATCAGAGTGGACAGCAGGAGGTTGGGCATTTTTAATGCTTCCTCATGTTAACAAAACAAAAAAACCCACCCAAATTCCTTCCTATATGAATTACATATAAAACTATCCGTGTGTGTGTGTGTTATCAAGGCCTAGACAAAAACTCCTGTCTGAGAGCCATCTTTGAATGTGTGCCTTCCAAACCATACATCATCCTGTTATTGTACAGTAATCTAGGAAAGCCATACTACTAATGGAAGGTAGACTCAATAAGGCATTTTAAACTACACTTTAAAAATGCCTTATTGAGCCCATTTTGTAAAAATGGCTTTATTAGCCATTGCTCCAAGGGACACTAGACGGCACACGTAGATGGATCCCTGCCCATCCTCGTTGCCTTCACAAGAAAGATAAGATAAAGCTAAGAGAGAGTTAACTTGGCCCAGTTTGTTCTTGCTCACTGGGGAAATATCTAGAAACTTCTAGCATTTTCATGATTTTGCCAAAATGACAATGGAAACCTATTAACTATTCATGATTATGTTAACAGTAGACCATTTTATGAAGAGAATATAATATAAACACAAGCTTCAGCACATTGCAAGAAATCTGACATAGAACAAGTCTGAAAAGAAACAATAGTCACTCTTCTGAACAGCATATTTGGTAGTTACTATTTAAGAACCTCCGACACTGGCCCAATCTGTCATTTTTTCCATGACTTATTCACAAATTATGGCTTTTCCTTGGGGTTTATCCCTGAAGCCTTTCTCATGCATGAGTATAGGCAGCAGAGGCTTAGGATCAGAGTTTTACTTCTCCTAGATGGGTTACCTTCCCAGGTTGACATCTGTCCCTCATTACTCTCTGCAGCCTTCTTGACCGTTAGACCCACTATTGGTCTCATCTGCTCAATCCAGCATTAGAGGAGAGTACACAATACTTCAGGAATTGATTTACTTTAGAATACAGAAGTCCTTATAAAAAGTTTGTGGCAGATTAATGCATAGCAACAGTCCAACAGGGCCCAGGTTTTATAAAGAATTTTATAAATACAGTATTAGCAGTTTTAAATTTATATCCCTTGTTACACAGATGCAAACTTGCAAAGTTTGCCATCTATGCAGTTTATTTATAAGCAACCAAAAGCAACTAGCCATGTTTAAAAAAGAAAGGAACTCATTATACTCCTTCCTTTATTGTTTAAAGAATATTGCAACAGATGCTGTTTATTGGTAAAGCATACCTTAAGAGTTTGAAAACTGAAATACATGCTACTGTTAAGTAAAGAAGCTGTTGACGCTTTCTTAAAACCTTTTATTCTGAATTTCAGTTCACAGGCTGGGGGCTGAATGTGTCCCTTCTTAGTCCCATTGCTCAGATGTTATGGTTTTGCACATCAGTGAAAGAACTAGGCCAAAACTCAGCTCCATATCAAGCCTGCTTGCTCTTCTGAGACAAGAAACTTTTGACATATGGAGGAAATCAAGACTACAGCTCTCCCACTTCTGTCCTGAAGAAATGTTCAGTGGACTGAATGGCCTTTATATACAAAATGGGAGCATTACCCACATTGCTGTCACATCCAAACAGTACATTTAAAGCAATCTTATACCACTTATGCTACAGTTTCCCCAATACAAACATGGGAACTGTAGTTTGTTAAGTGTCTCCTAACAGCTCTCAGCACCCTTAACAAACTACAGTTCCCAAGAGTCTTTGGGAGAAGCCAGGATTCTTCAAGTAGTATAAGAGTGCTTTGAATGTATATTGTGGTCTGTGTATGTATGTAGCTCACTTCTAAACCAAGTACAGTATAAAGGACAATGTAAGAACATCAGACACCACGATGCAAAGGAAGGTATACCCACTGAAATTAATAAATATGACTAAGTTAGTCTTCTTAATTTCAACAGATCTACTCTGAGTTGAATGCCATTCAGTCAGTCACAGAATAATCGTAGAGAGCAAGGGAGCTAAAAGTTTACACAAATAAGTATATCTGCATACACAATATTTGCAACTGCATCATTTATTCTAAGATTAGCCCTCTTTAGGGAAGTTTTTAATGTCCGACATTTTCTTGTATTTTTAATGTTTTGTTGGAAGCTGCCCAGAGTGGCTGGGGAAACCCAGGCAGATGGGCAGGGTATAAATAATAAATTATTCTTATTTATTTCTTATTCTTATTATTTTCTTGTGGCAAAGAATTTAGACTTCCTATTTTGCAGAACATAGTAATGAAGGAGGAGGAACAGCAACAGCTGAGCCTTGTGTTTTTATATTGTAAACGGCCCTGTGATGATCCTCTGATGAAGGACAGTATAGAAATGTTTTTTAAAAAAAAAATCAAAAAAATCTTTACCATCCTTTTTATAGCACTTCTTGCCAAGGCACAGTATGATAACCTGAACTTCCGAAGGACTGTTAGTTGCATACAGGCCAGGCATTCAACAAAATGAAAAATCTATGTGAATACCAATTTCTGTCTGTCACTGTGAAGTCATCTTTGTGGCTTCGCCTGGGCCTGCTGTCTCTTCTAAGCAGATTTGGTTTAGATTGATGTGGCTTAGCCAAGGAAGGCAGACAGGCAATAACCAGGTTACTGACAAAGGAAAGGAACAAATAGGAAGACTGTTATTAGTTTATTGTAGCTTTTATGGTGAAGTTAACTATAGTGACTAATGTGCAATGGCAGCTACTTTCAGAGACGACTAACAATATGACTGTGAGCTATCTGGAATGTCTTAGAAACAGATATTAAGTTCACACTTGCCAAGCTATTAGCACATGAAAACAATCTATTATGGGTCACCACACTTCTGTGTTCTCCAGAGAGAACAGTGTGTGAACTTGAAAAGAAAAAAATCTGCAAAACTAACCAGGTTTAATGCTTTAATTTCATTTCAGGGTTTTATCAGCTGCTCTTCAATTTCCCTCTTGAGTAGTATTTGTTCCAAAAGCAATTATATTTTCAGAGTTAAATGTTAATATATATGGGGAGGAAAAATGTGTAAATCCTGCCTCCAGCAGCAGCAGCAGCAGTGAATGGCTGCCACTTGCTAACCAGCCAGTACAAAATGGCCTTGGAGCAAAGAATTCTGGACCAAAAAAGGCCGGTGAGGATTTACAGTATCACAAGGGGGCCGCTTGTTCTTGTGCAAGTAATTTTATATGCTTAAATGAAGGGGACACGTAACATTTTTAAATAACTGTAAACCACAGAGTCGTTCACATTTTATCATTATTCTAATTTATTTCTTGCAAATGACTTACAAGAAGGCAATGTGAATTCCTTGTAAATTTGCATCTGGCTGCAGGCCAATTAACACCATCTGTGTATAGATGACTACACAAATTAATCATTCCAATCTATCCATAATTATTTTTCCTGGACATCTTGTATGATTAACCAGAAGAGAGGAATCTGCACAGGTGCCACAGACTGATGTGGGAAGAAAGGGACGGCACAATAATCTCCAACGTTTGGTCTTGCCTGGGAAAAGTCCTTCGGACTATTCTGTTGAAGACATAGAATGAATGATGGTAAAAGTTCAGCCAAGCCAATCTCTCTCACCAAAGAATGTTCAGGGGTTAAGTGACTGTTGTTAACCGGTCTCTGCCAATCCCCCATAACTAACGATTTAAAGCAGGCAATATGATAATTCTATATTTTCTCCCAGACCTTCTGTTTCCATGAGGTCTGTGCCCTTAGATCCTAAACCAAGTTGTATGTTCTGGCTCACTTTCTCTTTTACGTCTTTACATTATTGCTAAATTTGTTAAAAATTATATGTGGGAGCACAAAACATTCTGTCATTTGTTAACAGAGTCCAATGTTATTCTTAACAATATTTTATCTACAAAGTTCTAGTCAGCAAATATGAAGACACAAACCAATTTCCCTTGCAGATGGAAACACTGAGGCAATATATACCCTGCAGCCAGTTTTTGGCATTCACTTTTGTTGTACCTTTAGGAAATAGCTTTTAAATGACTTCTCTTGAAATCTCTGTACATTTTCTATTAAAATATATAACAGTTTTTGATCCAACTTGTGATTTTATTATATTCAGGTAACAGGAAAAAAAATGGTCTTTGTGAGAGAAGAAGATGAAGATCTAGTTACGTAATAGACTTTATTTATATTGTATTGACAGTTTGTATCAAATATGCATGTTGTGGGATTTAAATAAGCATTCTACAGCAAACACTGGATAAATACAATGCTTATTAAAATTATTGGATGGACTTATTGGGATAGGAAAGCTCAGGGGGTTTGAATAATTTACAGCTATGAGACTACAGTAGATAACTATTTTATTATTTCCAAAAAATCTTATTGGAGCTAAAAAAAACACACCATACCATTATGATTTGGTAGAGAATGTTGTGGATGTGCTGACTGCAGAGAATTAGAGAAATAAAATGGGCAAAACAATGTATCTGCTGGTGCTCTATATAAGTTAGGGTGCAACCCTCCCCTTCCAAGGGCAGAGAGGGTGTTCTGCTGCTGGTATTTTCCCTTAACTGGCAGTGGAAAGCTCTGCCACCATGGATGCTCCATTGGCAATGCTCCATAGAGAGGCGAGTTTCAGGAGCATGTCTGGAGCAGATTCAGGGACCCCCAGGACAGGGAAGAAAAGGAGCACTGCCCTGAAGGTGGTGTGGTTATTTCCCTGCCCTTTGGAACCAATATTCTTTGCTATTGCATCTACAAAAATTATTAGATTTGAAGTCTGCATCATGTAATAGCAGCATTAAAGGTAAACATCCTGAACTTTAAAATGCACATTTATATAAATTAGAGAGAAACTTTTAAACTTTTCAGTATGACTGCAATGAGGCCTTCCTAAGTCCTGCTTGTCAACAAACCTGGTTTTGAGGTTCATATGAGGATATGCCAATACCACATAAGAAAAGCCAGTGTAGCAGGTGGGGAATGGAAGAGAGGGCAGATCAAGGTCGTCTATTGCAGAGGGTAAAGGGTATATCAGTAATAACACAGAAATATAACCAGGTATGTAGGTCTTCCTACATTTCACTGATAAAGTTATTATTATTAATGTTCTTGTTAAACACTAGAAGCTGGAAGCCTTTGGCAACTCTAAAAGAAAGCATATTAGATATCAAAATTAAAAGCTAAACAGACTTTAAATTATTCCTCTAAGGACATCCTATCTACTTCCCAAGAGTTAACGTTTATAATATCATCAAAGGCATTTTGTGAAAAGAGACTAACCACTCTTGGGCGAAAGCCAAGTTTTCAGTGTACCTAATATGAAACAAGACAACAGAATCCAAGGCCAAAAAAATTAAGGTTGCACTCCTATTCACAATTAACTGAAATGAAGTTAATTTCAGTTATCCACTGTTGAACATAGTGGATACTCTTTTAAGTAAATATACATAGGTTTGTGCACTTAATCTTAAAATTAAGATTTTAAAGAAGACAAAAGACTTACCGGTAATTCTGCATTTGGATCCCCACCCGTTCTCATTTGCACAATTAACTGTCCCATCTCCACAATAAATAGTCTCTCTCTCACACACATACACCATATACTCGTTCCAGAGGGATACTCTTACTATCACTTGTAAACTGAATTGGAGAAAAGCTAATTGTGTTAATTAGCCTACCAGTGTCAAGATGCCTGGTTACAAACAACAATTATTTGTTTTAATCAATTATCACTGTGAATAGCTTAATAATTTAATTATCGCAATTCCATATACTGTCTGACCTGGTTTTTTTTTTAATAAAAGAAATGTGGCTTTATGCCTGTAAATCTGGCTGATGATGGGCTGTATTTTACCAATGTTTGTTGCTGAAGATTCTTAAGGTGCTGTCACTCTTTCAGCAACTGATGCTATCCTATGATCTAATGTAAGACATTACAAAGACATGATAAAGCTCCAGTGCTCTTTACCCGTGGAACCTCTAACTGTGGAAGATGCAGAAAGCATGGGACAATACAGACTCTGAATAAATCAAGCATTTCTACTTCACAACCTCATAGAATTACCGAAGGAACTCTCTGAAGTCCAACTAGACATTGTTTAGCTTTCCTGTACTCATTCTGCCAAACCCAAAGGATGCAATCCTACACCCAGCACATATGAAGGGTGAAACTCAAGAATTGCCTCTTTATTTCTGTCTCTGGTATACACTAGAGCTATTCAGGTCATGCCACAATACAACCAGGTCATTAAGCCTCCGCCCTGCAATGGTTTTCTTAACAGACCTCTGCAACTTGTGACCAAGAAGAATCCAGCCCACAGGCCATGTAAGGCAAGTTACCGGGGGGGGGGGGGATAACAGAAGAGCTGTGGAGCCCCCAGGAAGCCACAATCCATTGTTAGTTGGCTTTGCTTTGCTTTGTGGAGCCCAAAGTTGCAGCTTTTCTTGACAATCAAGTGGAATATAAATCTTATGGGGGGGGGAGTGCCGGCTTCATGTAGTTGGTCAAGGGAACTGTGGACTCAAAAAGGTTGAAAACCTCTGTGTTAAACTATTACCTTTATCACAAAGTGAAACTGGAAAGGCAACAATGCAAAAGCAATGGCCAATATTCTACTTTTCAGAGAGCATGTAATGGAGAAAGAGGGAAACTGAAAAGACAATGCTGAGACTTAAAAACTAGCTTTACAGGCAACCTTATGAAACACTCAAAGAACCTCTGCTCATCCACATGACTTGCCAACTAGAGACATTTGATGACTCAGAAGATGGTAAAAGTTATATAGATTTGGAATGGCAGTTTTCAGAAAACACACACATTATCTGTTCCTCTCACAAGGTCCCAAAGGAACATGCTCAAGTCTAGGCTGTGCTGAGTAGAGCCAATACTTTTTGATATGCTGTTCGGGGTGGGTGTGTGTAATAAAACATACTTCAGTGGCAGAAGGAAGATACCATTATTATTCAAGACAGGATCTGCACTCTGTGTGTGGTTTATGGCTTGCCACAGAAGTAGGCATAAGGTACAAGAGCAATATGCTCCCTGTGGGCTGTGAGCCAGTTAAGATAAGTCCCAGGGCAGCTTGTTAAGTATTACTGGGTTATCAGAGCACAAACAAATAATAGATCAGATGTCCTGCATTTGCCTGAATATGATACTCTGATTGATTTGTGGAGATGAATTTGATACAGGTTGGAATACAGGAGTTCATGCCATAGTAAATGTGTTAAGTTTAAGGTGCCACAAAAGTGTTGATTTTGCTACTGTAAACTAACTTGAACCCTCTTCTGGTTGGATTCTGGAATTCAGAAAAGGTTCTCCATCAAGGCAATAACAGGTCATAATCAGACTACTAAATCAAACTGGTATGGTTCTAGAAACCTGATGCAATTCAATAGCGTCTGCTTGTTCAATAGTCTGCTTCAAAAAGGAAAGGCTGGCGATAGGGCCACAGTTGGCAAGACTAGTTTTTTGAGCCAGAGCTGAATTGCAAAGCTGACCTCCTCCTTTCTCTTAATGAGGCATTAACAACCCCAGACAGCAAAGAACCCAGTCTCCATTAAGTTGCACATGTTGTTGTTGTTTAGTCGTTTAGTCGTGTCCAACTCTTCGTGACCCCATGGACCAGAGCACGCCAGGCACTCCTTTCCTCCACTGCCTCCTGCAGTTTGGTCAAGCCCATGCTGGTAGCTTTGAGAACACTATCCAACCATCTCGTCCTCTGTCGTCCCCTTCTCCTTGTGCCCTCCATCTTTCCCAACATCAGGGTCTTTTCCAGGAAGTCTTCTCTTCTCATGAGGTGGCCAAAGCATTGGAGCCTCAGCTTCAGGATCTGTCCTTCCAGTGAGCACTCAGGGCACATACTACCCCACAATCGAGTCTGCTTCAGGAAGAGAGAGGCAGACTGGAAATGATCCAAAAGAACAGGACAAAACTGAACATTCAAACTCTGCATCCTAACTTGGGACTCCCAAGCTGAAATGAATTCAAAAGATTTTGCCTGCACCATCAACAGCAAATTCATTCCAGAAAACAGATGATGACTCAACGTTCAGATGAAGAGTGCTGGGTCTTACCAGGTCATGCACCAACTGGAAAAAGCAAACACAATGACAAAGCTTCAAGGTGGTACTGAAAAAAATATATATAAAAATTTAGTGAAACAGCAAGATGTCCAATGTTAAACACCCTATTTTTCCATATTATTCTGAGGTATTGTCTTTTGCTGCTGTTGTCTGCTCTGTTTACATTTGGTCTGCTCTCTCTCTTTCATTTACCAACTAAAACAGCTCTACTGTACAAGACTTTGCAGACACATTGGCAGCCAAGAAGGGAAGTTACTTTGCAGCCACGACTGCCACAGCATAGTCTTTCGAAAATGATATATTTAGCAATTGGCCAGCTTCAGAGAAAGATGAGAACTACTTGTGCTCTAGTTGTCTTTCTTCCTGCTTCAGCTGTCTCCGTCAAGGGAGACATGTTCTGACAAAGTGTGAAAGGGCATCTCAAAATGATTGTGCCAGTGAACTAAGACAGCCTTTCCCAACCTGGTGCCCTCTAGATGTTCTGAAATACAGCTCCCACCAGGCCCAGCCGCCACAGCTGATGGGCACAACATCAAGGAAGGCTGATCTATTTTACCAGTAAACTAATCTGTCAAGAAGTACTATCAAGGTTAATAGAGGTCTCTACCAGAGAGTCCTGCAGATGTTGGATTCATGGGTTATTCTAAGTCAGCTACCGCCCCAACATAAAAAGATACTCATCTGTAACCTTCTGAATATGATATGGCAACAGTGTTCGATTACAACTGGAGAGGATTGCTCTTAATAACAAGAAAAGTTTTCAAAACCAAACAGAAAAAGAATGAAACTCTTGAAAACAACTCTCCCCCCCCCAATATATTGCGTCATTTTAAAAAGAAACCATCCTGTAGTACAACATAAAACATTTTCTTAAGGAACTAAAAACCAAAAATGCAAAAATACCGGTATCTATAGTAGAGTAATTCTCAAGCTGGGTCTAGAAACCTCAAGAATTATAAGGAACGGTTGATAGAACTGGGTATGTTTAGCCTGGTAAAGAGAAGACTGAGAGGTGATATGATAACCATCTTCAAATATCTAAAGGGCTGTCACACGGAGGATGGAGCAAGCTTGTTTTCAAGTTACAAGAAAGGAGATTCCGAGTAAACATCAGGAAGAACCTTCTGACAGTAAGAGCTCTTAAAATGCGCAACAGTCTCCCTCAGGAGGTTGTGGACTTGCCTTCATTGGAGGTTTTAAAGCCAAGGTTAGATGGTCATCTGTCATGGGTGCTTTAGCTGAGATTCTTGCATTGCAGGGGGTTGGACTAGATGACCCTTGAGGTACCTTCCAACTCTACAATTCTATGATTCAGCAATACTGATTACACTTTTGGTAAGAAATTATCAGATTACTTATTCTGGAACAGCCTCGCAAAAGCCTCACAGTACTGTTAATAAGGTGGGGGGGGGGGAGGTAAAGGACCCCTAGACGGTTTAGTCCAGTCAAAGGCAACTGGACTATGGGGTTGCGGCGCTCATCTCACTTTCAGGCCGAGGGAGCCTGAGTTTGTCCACAGTTTTCTGGGTCCTGTGGCCAGCATAACTAAACCACTACTGGCGCACGGAAACGCCATTTACATTGCTGCCCCTATTTAGGGGTCCCTATTTATAGCGGTCCCTATTTATTCACTTGCACAGGCATGCTTTTGAACTGCTAAGAAGTAGCAGTATTTGTCAGGGGAGGGGGGGGGGATCATACTCTAAAATCTCTGGCTGATGCCAAGAATTGTAATGTCCATCAAATTCAAGAAGGGTCAACTTTGGATATTCTTAACTTTTTGAGGAAATTGGTTGGTAATGATTGCAATGCTAGATAGTTTTGCAAACTATACTGGAAACATACTGCAATTTTTGGTCATCCTAAACAAAAGGATGAACCCTTACAACATAGTGACATGAATTTGTGATACATATGCCCCGTCTCAACATTTATTTTCTGGAGCTCTGTGTTTTAGTATTATTTTCCCATTGCTGATTAGCATCTTTCCTCAAAAGGTCAGCCTAGGACAAAGTAACATTTAAAGTCATCAGAGGCAATCATCTTGATTGCTATACTTTAAATAAAAATGTTCAACTAAGAAATGTCCATTGAATATCACTTCAATTTATGACCTCATTAAGTAAATAATCTTCTCAGTTCAAAGCCATGCTTTAGTCTGCAACATTGGCATTAGGCCTAAAAGGTCATGAGGGTTGTTTCAGTTGCAGGACCTTGATGATGAAGAATTGAGCAATATATATAGGAAATGACATCTACAGCAGGGATTGGGAAACTCTGACCCTCAAGATGTTGGTAGATTACAAATCTCTGATCAGTAGCCATGTTGGCTTGGGCCAATGAAATATGGAGTCTACCAACATCTCGAGGGTCACAGGTTCCCCTTCTCCAGTCCAGCGGTTCTCAAGCTTTTTTTCCTAGGCCACACTTTCAGAATAAAATTTTGCTCATGTCACACCTTTTTTTATTGATAAGAAAGAAATACATTGGAAAACAAACAACTCCTATAACTTCTTGATTTATAACATAGAACACAACTACTTTATAATATGATCACGGGACACCCAGAAAGTATAAACCCAAACAGCTACAAAAGAACATGTATCATTCCCCAAATATAATTATAAACAAACCTCTTACCTACATACCTTATGTATATAAATCCCATGAGAGGTGTGAGCTTACTTTTGCCAGGTAATCTTATTTATATTAGGTCTAATTTGAGACAAAGAAACTCTCATCTCATCAATATAAAGAAGGCTTTCTCTTTTCTCATCTTTCATATTTGTCAGAGTTAAAAAACCCTGTTCACAACAATATTTCATGGAGAACTGTAGACTAGCTCACACTCTTGAAGAGAGGCATGGATACTGTTTCTGGTTGTATAGCCAAAAAATATGAGTTTCTTTGATTGTCGTTGAATCTCCCTGCCACTTGGCATCCTCTCCTGCCACACTTGGCAAATTGCTTAAGAATAGTCATTGTGGCTAGTGCTTTACAGGGTCCTGCAATCCCAGTGTAGGCAACACCCTCATGAGATAGGTCCTACTCTAAATTGTTTCCCTGGGGCCATCTGTTCAGCCTCAATGTGTTGCCTTTTATGTGTATTTTTTGTTCTCTTCTCTTTGCATAACAAGGGATTGGTAGCAGCCTGTGCATGGCCGTATAGTGTATCAGCACTTCTCTGAAGCAACTGCCTTGTTCTTCACCATCTGAGCTTTCCTCAGAAATAATTAAGTCTCTAGATGCTACGATGGTGGAGAAAACTTCAGAAATGTAAACCAAACATAACTATATGCAGCAATTTATGTGTAAAACTTTATATAGCCTTAAACTATTAATACACTCAGTGTACCCCAGAGATATGTTATACCGTTTATACTGGAGAGAGGTTAACTTAAAAGCTGGAAGTATTTCTTAAAAAAAGAAGAAGAAAGAAACACACAAATAGAATACATGCAGAACTTTTTTTTAGGTGGAATTTGGGAGATCATCTGTTCTCTTTCTCTCTGATGTAGATTCAAGTACTGTAGATACTACTGGACAGGAAGAACATAAAAGATTCATACCTGCACCATAGTGGTTCACAGATTACTGGGGCAACTCTTGAGATACAAACGACAAAAATTAATATATAAAGACATCCTTTATAGGAACAGATCCTCTGCTTATCCTGATTTACAGCAAGCTGTGTCTTCCTCCTCCACTAGCCAGGGTGAACAAAAATAAATCTTCAATGATAAATAAACAACAATTTAAAAACAAATAAATCTTTTTAAAACACGCTAGATCAGATTTTTTTTTTACTTTTAAAATTCTATCAAGTTGCCACAGGATGCAGATATGAATTCTGCAGTGCAAATACATAAATTCTGCAGATATAAATATTCTGTAGTGGATAATATAACATCTCTATTTAGTTGCAAGCAGATAAGTTTTACTTGTTATGGCAAGCAATATGTATACATTAGGATACCCTACTCAGTACAAAAATATAAATCAGAAATCTGGAAACTTGATTTCAATCAGAACTTTAAACTCTCCCATTTTCTTTGGGATTTAAGTCAATAACTTAAACTCCCCTGATTTAAATCAATATAACCTGATACTAGTTTCCCATAAATCAACACTGAGAATGGCCATGATGACAGGGCAAGGACAGGCTCAATAACAAGAATAATACAGGAAATAAAACAAAAGCAAAAAAAAAAAAAATGTTTTTCAAAGCACCCGATTGTCCTCCCATTTAGCAAACAGTAAACTGAGAGCAGATCAAGCCTGCCATCTGGATATTACTCTTATTATTTCCATCAGGCAGCTCTCATTAATTTTCTAAACCCATTCTGTCATACTCAAACATTAACAAGTGGGTTCCTTTCTCTTTGGGGCTTTCACCTTTTTAACCTGCCCTTAATTTTCCAGTAAGCAGCACACTCTAGATGCAGCAGAATCCTGTGTAGTTCTACTCAGAAGTAAGCCCCACTTAAGTTCAATGGGACTTGCTGCTAGGTAAAGATGCACAGGACTATATTCTTAAGACTCCAGTCCTACACACACATATCTGGAACTCACCAATGAATAGACCATGCCTAAAACTGCATTGGCAATTGCAAGTAACGATCTATTTTAAGACTGCATATATTTAAGCTAATTAATATTTAAGTTAATTAATGTGTGCAAAAAAGCAGCAGGCTGAGACTCTTGAAGAGATTGCAGTTGGCTTCCTGAGTTCAACACCCTTCTGGAGGAGCCAGAAGGACAGAGCTACCACCTGACTGTTCAATCTTTTCTATTCTACCTTGGTTAGGTTTGCAAATAACACTGTTAACAAATGCTAATGTTAATTAATGCAAGAATAGTATTTTTCTCCTTTTTCATAGAATCATAGAGTTGGAAGAGACCACAAGGGCCATCGAGTCCAGCCCCCTGCCAAGCAGGAAACACCATCAGAGCACTCCTGACATATGGTTGTCAAGCCTCTGCTTAAAGACCTCCAAAGTAGGAGACTCCACCACACTCCTTGGCAGCAAATTCCACTGTCGAACAGCTCTTACTGTCAGGAAGTTCTTCCTAATGTTTAGGTGGAATCTTCTTTCTTGTAGTTTGGATCCATTGCTCCGTGTCCGCTTCTCTGGAGCAGCAGAAAACAACCTTTCTCCCTCCTCTATGTGACATCCTTTTATATATTTGAACATGGCTATCATATCACCCCTTAACCTCCTCTTCTCCAGGCTAAACATGCCCAGCTCTCTTAGCCGTTCCTCATCGTTTCCAGGCCTTTGACCATTTTGGTTGCCCTCCTCTGGACATGTTCCACTTTGTCAGTGTCCTTCTTGAACTGTGGTCCCCAGAACTGGACACAGTACTCCAGGTGAGGTCTGACCAGAGCAGAATACAGTGGCACTATTACTTCCCTTGATCTAGATGCTATACTCCTATTGATGCAGCCCAGAATTGCATTGGCTTTTTTAGCTGCCGCGTCACACTGTTGGCTCATGTCTAGTTTGTGGTCAACCAAGACTCCTAGATCCTTTTCACATGTACTGCTCTCAAGCAAGGTGTCACCCATCTTGTATTTGTGCCTCTCATTTTTTTTTGCCCAAGTGCAATACTTTACATTTCTCCCTGTTAAAATTCATCTTGTTTGTTTTTGCCCAGTTCTCTAATCTGTCAAGGTCGTTTTGAAGTGTGATCCTGTCCTCTGGGGTGTTAGCCACCCCTCCCAGTTTGGTGTCATCTGCAAATTTGATCAGGATGCCCTTGAGTCCATCATCCAAGTCGTTGATAAAGATGTTGAATAAGACCGGGCCCAAGACAGAACCCTGTGACACCCCACTAGTCACTCTTCTCCAGGATGAAGAGGAACCATTGATGAGCACCCTTTGGGTTCGGTCAGTCAGCCAGTTACAAATCCACTGAGTGGTAGCATAGTCAAGACCGCATTTTACCAGCTTCTTTACAAGAATATCATGGGGCACCTTGTCAAATGCCTTGCTGAAATCAAGGTAAGCTACATCCACTGCGTTCCCCTTTTTAATTTGCTGTTGTAGCTGGAAAGCAACTAACCTCAACTGATGCTATAGGCACTAACCAATAATGTCCCCAATACTCCTACAATGCTCACTGAGGCAATGGATGAGCCAACAAACAAAACTGCACCTTTTCAGGAGCTCAATACTGTGGGCTGGATGCTACAAAACTACAGACCTGCTACAGGACTATGGTATCTGGAACGCACCACAAAAACTGTAAATTATTACATCTACCCCCACTCCAGGGGCCTCAAGAAACTAGACAATATAAGAAGACCCTGAGACATCAATCAAAGATGAACTGGGATTTTATGTCACAACAATCCTACATCATCTAGTCAGAAGCAATCCTCGTTTTCAGTGAGCTTACTCCAAGTTTATAGAATTACAGTCTAAATGCCCATCTTCAAAGGTTATATGAAACACAAGGAAAAACTAATTTCCTGATCTTGCATGAAAGTAATTCTTTCCCTCTCATCATTCCACTTACCTTGTAAATAGGGGCAGGGAACCTGTGGCCCTCCAGATGTTATTGGACAACAACTCCCATCATCACTGACCATTGGCCATGTTGGCTGGGACTGATGGAAATGGGAGTCTTGAGGACAATAAGTTATCCACCCCCATTCTAAAGTATTGCTAACTTTTTTGGGGAGGGGAACAATACCACTGTGTTCCCGTTGCTGTTATATTTAAAATTATATTACATGCTTGTTTATTTGATGCAGTCTTTCAATCTTATATTTTACTGCATTCAGATTTTTAAGCCATATTCAGTTCTGAAAAATGAAAGGTTTACCTTTAAAAAAAAAAGTAATGAAAAGCTCATTCTTGATACAAAACATATCAAGTGAGAATATTCTGTCTCAAGGTGTTGTGAGCTCCATGTTTTCTCATCTGAAATGTACTGGTATGAAAAAGAAAACCAATTGAAAAAAGTGAAAAAAACCACCTGAATAAAATTGTTTTTTCCATTCCACATGATTAGGCACAGTGTGTGTAAACTCTGGTGCATGTTCTCTCATTTCTGCTGTCATTCGTTGGCATTTCCACCATATAAAATGCATTAACAGTGCAAGGGTAGACTACCAAAGGTAGCTGAACCACTGCAATCCAATGAACTTATCATCCTTGCAGGATGGAAGTGAGGTCAGGGGACCATCCTTTTCTGTTTATTGTGTGGATGCTGGTGGTGGGACTGTTAACAATTTTCCTCCCACTGGGAACAAGAGGGAAATAAAATATGCCAGTTCCTGGGCTGGCATAGTTTCATCTCTTGTTTGGTTCTGTGTCTTTTGATCCAAGCCTTCTCCTGGTGTGTCCTTAGAATACCCCAATGTAAGTAGAAAAAGACCCATGCATGTTTCCGCAGCGGTAGGTAGAGAACATCTAATATCAGGTCTCTCTCTCCAAACTTGGAGAAGGAGAAGCTTTCTATGGATGCTGGATTATCATATCAGGGGCTACAGGACTGCAGGATCTGGCTAAAATCCTGTATCCACATTCTGGGAGGAAGGCTCATTGAACTTAAGAGGGTTTCTTTTTGAGTAGACATGTACAAGATTGCTCTGTGAATCATACTCAGGACTTTGCAGAATAATAATAAAATACATAAATGGAGAGCTAGTGTGGTGTCACCAGAAGTCTGAATGATCGCACACAGAGTGTTGGATCAGGCTGGGATCTGCTCAGCCACGAAGATTGCAATGACACTTTGAGCAAGGCACCATGTTTCATCCTAACCTACAGTGGGAAAAGAAACATAAAATAAAATTATGCCCACTGGCCTGGGCTTCTTGGGAGAAAGAGGGAGATAACTGGGAATAAAAAAATGAATAAATAAATTTTGAATAATTTTCCATAAAAGGAAAATGCCATTTGCCAATAGATCGACAACTGTGAAAATACATTGGCTGAGGTAATAAACAGAAATTACCAAATGAAAGATGTTTTGTATCATAACATGGAAAACATTTCCCCCATATACTACAGAAGGGGATAGATCTCTTTGTGAGATCCAACATACTCGACAAGCAAAGTCTGTGGAAACATCAAGGAGCGTGAAAATGGAGATGCAGGTACAAAGTCAAGATTGCTTGCTATAAAAGAACCCTTTTATAGCAGGGGGTCTTGGGGGAGGGGGATATGCATTAAAAAAACTTGGAGAAACTCTTAGCGTAAAATGGCCCGTGAAGTCAGATGGAAGTCAACTGCTTTCTCGCAGCTAATTTTAATCTCATCTTTGAAACTGAGTCTAGACTCATTTCCAGTTACACCATTGTCAAATCAGAATGTGTCATAAATGATTAAACAGGCAAACTTATGCCGCAGTCCTTTACACTCTTACCTAGCCCTATGCACGTTACTTCTGAGTAGACCTGCATAGGACTGAGCAGCCAGGATCTTTTTTTTATGATAGTGGTATGAGTTTGGGATGAGGGGAGTAGGCTGTATGCTGGCAACCCTTCTACTCTCTGGATCCAGCAAGAGTTACAAGTGTTAAAATATAAGAAAGGATTCAAATTCCTGGTGAGGGTATATAGCCTAGGAAAGGAAGTGGCTTAGCACCAGAGGGCAAATGGGTAGGCCCCCTCCCTCCATCAACTTGTTGGTAGTTAGGTAAAGGTAAAGGGACCCCTGACCATTAGGTCCAGTCGTGACCAACTCTGGGGTTGCGGAGCTCATCTCATTTTATTGGCCAAGGGAGCCGGCGTACAGCTTCCGGGTCATGTGGCCAGCATGACTAAGCCGCTTCTGGCGAACCAGAGCAGCACACAGAAATGCTGTTTACCTTCCCGCCGGAGCGGTACCTATTTATCTACTTGCGCTTTGATGTGCTTTCGAACTGCTAGGTGGGCAGGAGCTGGGACCGAGCAATGGGAGCTCACCCCATCGTGGGGATTCGAACCGCTGACCTTCTGATCGGCAAGTCCTAGGCTCTGTGGTTTGACCCACAGTGCCACCCGCTTCCCTTGTTGGTAGTTAGAAACACATAAGCCAGAGTGGAGAGTTAAGTGATAGGAGCTAAAAAGGAGTGGGGACAACAAGCTGGGAAGCCAGAGAGATGTTTGATTTCTGTTTGAATCCAAAGCTGTGACTATGGGGGCAGCAAGGCCCTCTTGGGGTGTTAATACTGTGATCCCCTCCATCACAGGTTGGATATACAGTGATACTGCACATTAAGAACTTAATTCATTCTGGAGGTCCGTTCTTAGCCTGAAACTGTTCTTAACCTGAGGTACCACTTTAGCTAATGGGGCCTCCCACTGCCACTGCACGATAACCCGAGGTACTATTTCTGGGTTAGTGGAGTCTGTGACCTGAAGCGTCTGCAACCTGAAGTGTCTGCAATCCGAGGTACCACTGTATGTGTAAATAAACCATGTATCATAAAGAGACCATCTCCACTGACCCTCATTCTGAAGGAAACATAATCCCTGTGTAAGCACCTAGAACCTGGAATATTGCACCACTCAAGAGTTTGGGGTGGCGTGCAAGTATATATATATGTCATAATGACACTGCTTGCCTCTGCAGGTGGCAACCTCATGCAGGGAACAAACTCTAAGAAGCTGCTCTAAAACATAAACCAAGTTAAGGTCTCCCTTAACTTTACCTGGGCTGGACCAAGACAAAAAAAGGACTGTGTCTCATGTACACATACACCAATGTACAGAATAACTGAAACAAGTTTATCCTGAATATAAATAAGCAGCTGACTTTATGCTTTCAGCTCTTGAAAGATTAGCTCTTACCATTTACAAGGCTCTCTCAAACAAAACAAGTTCAAGTCCTCTTTGTCACTTAAATTTCAAATGAGACCTTAAACAATGGACACAAGGGAGCTGAACTACAAGCATTAGATTCCCCACAGAGATGAAATCTTAAATTATATTGTTACACACAGTACAGTGAACACAGTGCATGCAACCAGAAAGTATATTCCATAAATACTAAGCATAATATGCACAGTATTTTGGCATCTAGTTTTTAAGTGAAAACACCATAACCCCTTGTTGAAAAACATACTGAGCTCTTCAGATCTAAGGACGACTGATTTCTTCTAAATTTGATAAAAGTGAAGCTTTACTCTTAAGGGTCACTTGGTTCATCCATGTTCATCCATACATTATAAAATGCAGAAGCAGATTCACTTTAGAAAAACAAAAAGGCACTTTGATGACAACCAAGCCCAATTATCTGAAAGCCAAAACAGTGATGATCAATTATAGCTTACACACATAGCGTTCTCCTTCTAAAAATAAAATCCACTAATTTTTCATCATGCAACCTTTTTTAAAAAACTAATCTTTGATGCATATCACACTTATAAATTATATTTAAATTTATTTACCTATCACAGTTCCAGGAAAACCTACTTTCATATGGGGGTAAAGTGGGTGCCATTTCCCATGCGGGCAGTTACTAGTACCAATAATTTATCTTATGGATGGAGGAGGTGATGAGAACCTGACAGCAACTTGGCTCTGGGTCCCAGAAACTACAAGTCACCACCCATCCCATACGAATTCAAGACCACACTAAACATACCATGCAAGACACGATTATCTATTCTAAACGACACACACCTTGGTCCTGCCACTGAGCAGATTTTGAGTAAAGTGAGGTCTGGACTTCGGAGGAAAAAAAGAGAAAGTAAGCAATCTCGCTTTTTGGTTCTCTTTTGTTTTATGCCCTTGTTTATTAAGCCAGAATGCAAAATATCAACTATAGCAGTGCCTGAAGTTTGCTTTCTTCCTGCCTAACGAGGAACGGAGGCCAGGCATTGAGAAGAAAGAAAGGAGACTCACTCGACTTATTACATGTGATGACCCATTAGGCTGATAACAGGCGATGCACCACAGCGTTCCATTTCAGCAGGAATCTCAGGAGTTCAAGAGAGGAAAAATAGCAGAGAAAGTCCCTGCCAACGCCTTTACAGACAATCTACGCCACCCAGTTCCTTGCACCCAGCAAGAAGGGAGCACTTGAGGGTTTTCTTAGAATCTTGGTAACCTAAAAAAAGCAGGAGGCGTTTAGATGCTGCAACTGGTTCTCTCTTTGAAATCAAGTTGGACCGGATCTCATGCACATAGCTAGCCCGTTTAGCTAAGCTACGGCGCTATCCCCGCGCTTTAAGGCTGCAATGCTACGAGGTCTTCGCCGGGAACAAGCGGGACTTGCACCCGAGGAATCACGCCGCAAGGCTTGGGCTGCGCGCGGAGCCCTTTTTTTAACGGATCTGACCAATTCGCAGCTCCTACCCAAACTTCCCGCACGCCTCGGCGCCGGCTCCTTGGCTCGCTCACCTCCACTTTCCAGCAACTCTCCTGCTTCGCTCCTTCCCTCGCGCTGCGAAGCGGCTCGCCAAGCTCCGGCAGCAACCAAACGCGGACTTTCCCCTCTCTCTCCTTTTGCCCCGCGGATGGATAGGAAGGAAGGGACGAGGCTGCGCGCTCCCCAGCCCAGGCTCCTTGCGACGCTTCAAGCCCCGGCAAGCTGCACCCTCTCGGCGGCGCGCTGCAGGTGCTTCCCCAATCCCGTCCGGGCACTAATAGGAGGAAGCCGCCCTGCCGGCTCGGAGGAGGCAGCCCAGAAACGGGGCGGGGGAGCAGGACGCCGCCCCGCGCCACCTCGCCTCAGGCGCCGCCTTCTGCGCGCACACTCGCTTGCCGCTAGAAGCCCCGCGGAAAAGGCCGTCGGGTGCAGGAGCGGCGCCTCGCCCGGCATTGCCGCGCGTTTGGGCGGGCTGCGGAGGGCGCGAGCGCTGCGTGCGCCCCAGGAGGCCGGCGAGGGCGGGAAAGCGGGCGGCTCGCTCCTCCCGCGCCCCCTGAAGGGGCTTTTGTGGCGCTTCCCCAGCTGCTACGAAGTCCTAAGCAACGAGAAGGAAAGCGCCTCGTGAGCCTAGCACTGGAGGGTCTGAACTTTTCTGGACGAGCACTCAACGTGTTGCAGATATTGAGCATAAGAAACGGCTCCTCATTGTCCACACCCATAAAAATATTCAAACTTTTACTGGCAGAACTCATTGAAATAAAGCAGAAACATCAAATGAAACGAGTCCCAAATACAATGTCCAGCATAGGCTCAGCATCTTACAAAATAGGAAAATGATCCAAGCTGATCTAAAAGCGAAGGTCTCTCTCTCTCCCCACAGCCTGCATACCAGCCTCCAGACTGTTTACCCTCCCTTCAGGAGAGCTGCTTTTACACATTCATTGAGTTTGGGAGAAAAGACTCAAAAGGCAATTCTCTGCAAAATGGAGATTTTGCAACCCTGTACCTCTCACATGATGTCGGGTTACAACACTCACATGTTAGTTACCAGAGAAACAACCATCAGTTAGTTTATCATTAACCTAATGAGATTTCAAAGTGCTCTCCTCGCTTTCAATATAGCCCCATGGGGGAAAAAACCTATGCTGAACCTTTTCCCCAAAATACATTTAGTCATTTTTCATTTCTGTGTCAATTAAACCATTATACAGTACTTAACGCTTGCCCAAATAAAGAAAAGCAGCCACAACATGACCATATACCTTCGCCCTGCCACATTGAACAGGAAGCCATGACCAATTTCCTTCAACCTCTTATTTCAACCTGGCCACGATCCTGTAGCTTTTTGTTTTAACCCCTGAGCCTGACAGGCCCCACCCCATCCCCAATGTAGCGAGTAGTTCTACAGGTCTCCTGCAGATTTTAAATAGACTTTTCTTTCATAAGAGACTGAATAAAACAATTAGTCTCACTTGATGCCGTTATGTTCTCGCCTTCGTGTCACAAACGCGGTGGCCCCAGGCTCCGCAGCTCTCTCAACTGCTTTCCCACCACTCTCAAAGTCAGCTTATACAACATACCTGGAGAGTTCGTGCTGCTGTGAGACACATTCCTCTGAGAGTTCAAGCGGTTGCAGGGCATTATCTAACAAGCAAGAGACTGGCTCTGCGTGTTTTTCAATCGTTTATGAAATGCTAAGTAGGTGCCTATGACCTTTCGAGGTATTACAATTGGCATTCCAGTTCTAGCTAAAAGGAGTCAGCTTTTTGTACCATTCAACAGGAACAACTCCCCCCGTTGCTCTGGTGAACCATATCCATTAGCTCGTCCATTTGTGCGATTTCTAAAACCTTGAAAAGCCTTTCTATAATGTAGGGATGAATCACATTTCCTGCCAACACAATTTTTGCAGCCACGTTAGTAATAACTTGCAAAATTACTTACAAGTTATTACCTTCAACATACAGTAATTAAAATCAGTACGGAAACATCAAATTTCAGCAGTATTTATTCCCACTGTCTGGCTTTTAAAAATCTTCTCTTTCTCCTGTATCTCAGCCTGTTCTTGATGATACCATAAGGGCTGCTTATTGTTCTCAGGTTTGGAATCTTACCTCCTTTTGCCCATAGTCTTGTCAAGCAAGCCTTGCTGTTTTCAGTTGGTAAATATATTGAGAATTTCCTCTCTTTATTCTAGAGCCACTATTGCAAGTTTAGTTCAATTTCTTGTTATTTCCTTCACTGCTTATTAGAACATTCTACATTTGGGTCTTCCTGTTTCTACTCTTAAGCCACTGTCTTAAAATGCTCTTGCTTGGTTGATATTTTCTGCTGCTCATTCAAATATTTATACCCTCCTCTCCTCTGAACTCCCTTGGTAATTCATCTCCAGTTTAAGCTGCTTCTACCTACTGCCTACCATACTGCTCTATATCACAGGTGGGGAAGTTTCATTTTATGTGGCCTTATTCTTCCATCTCATCAAAGTTGATGAGAGTTTACTTTATCCCCAGTGTTATGGCTTGGGAAAAATAAGTTTCTTCTCCACACATACACCATCTGACTGAGAACAAATGGATAGTCTTGTCTCTGTCTCTCCAGATGCATTGTGTATGTGCAGTCTGTTCTAAAGAAAGGAATTACTTTTACTGTGTGCTTTCTAGATTAGTTGTTGTAATAAACTCATGTACAGTGGTACCTCGAGTTAAGTACTTAATTCGTTCCGAAGGTCTGTTCTTAACCTGAAACTGTTCTTAACCTGAAGCACCACTTTAGCTAATGGGTCCTCCTGCCGCCGCCGTGCCACCGCCGCACAATTACTGTTCTCATCCTGAAGCAAAGTTCTTAACCCGAGGTACTATTTCTGGGTTAGCAGAGTCTAACCTGAAGCGTCTGTAACCCAAAGTACCACTCTACTTCCAAACCCCTTCTGTGTATATATTTGAGAGTAGCCATCAAACTCATTAGGACTTACTTCTCAGTAGACTGCAAAACCTGAGGTAGCCATGGTGAAATTTGAATCCTGTTGGTCTTTATTTTGAATTAGGTAACTCCAAGTAGTCTCTGTCTGCCAGCATGCAAACCCTTGGCAGCAAAAATGTTGCCCACTCCTGCTCTTTATCCTTAACCCCAGACTCTTTATATGTAACAATCTTCTAGCTAAGTCTAAGATTACTGTATTTCCTCTCCTTTTGTCCCTTTCCCCTTGCTGCTTTCTAGCCCTGGAATGTCCTTGCAGCCCTGAGAGGCATCAGATTCTATTCTTCTTTTTTATTTTTTTACCTCTGAGTACCTCAGGAAACAGGGACGTGGGTGGCACTGTGGGTTAAACCACAGAGCCTAGGACTTACCGATCAGAAGGTCGGCGGTTCAAATCCCTGTGATGGGGTGAGCTCCCGTTGCTCGGTCCCTGCTCCTGCCCACCTAGCAGTTCGAAAGCACATCAAAGTGCAAGTAGATAAATAGGTACCGCTCCTGCGGGAAGCTAAACGGCGTTTCCGTGCGCTGCTCTGGTTCACCAGAAGCAGCTTAGTCATGCTGGCCACATGACCCGGAAGCTGTACGCCAGCTCCCTCGGCCAATAAAGCGAGATGAGCGCCGCAACCCCAGAGCTGGTCACGACCGGACCTAATGGTCAGGGGTCCCTTTACCTTTACCTCAGGAAACATCTGTTCATCCTGCCTTTCCCCAATTGACCTTTCTTTTTACACCTCTTCCTTTCCTTCTTAAAGTGTCTTACTTTTACTTTTAGACTGTAACCCTGCAGGTGGGGGCTTCTTTTTTTTAAAAAAAAATGCAGCACAATTTTAGGTAATAAATACATAAATAGCAGTCACATTAACCACTTGAAACCATCATATTTGTATCAAAGAACACCTACACAAAACAGAATAAAAGCCTGCCTGTCAAGCATTACATTTCTAGCACATAAAAGTGTCTAATCCAAATATTTGATTTAACTTTGCAGGTGTCATATATCATCTATAAGGTAATCTGAACTAAGTCGCCTTCAAAGAAGAGCGAAATGAGAAAGTTTAACTGATAGGACTTAAGTGAATATTCTCTCAGATCTTATCCAGAATAGTGGCACCTTAGTTGAGAAACTTGTGTATCACTGTAATGAAGAACATACAGAAAGTTAAATATGAGTGGCTTTTTGGTCCCATCTCCAAGATTATTTATTTCATTTATACCCCACTTTTCCTCCAACGAACCCAAGAAAGCATTCATGGTTCTCCTACCCCATTGTATGCTCAAAACAACCCTGTAAAGCAGATTCTCACCAGGCTGAGAACTGGTAAATGCTGAGCATTGCGGTTAGATGGAGATCTGAATTCAGGTCTTTCTGATTCTAGACTGACAACAACTACACCACACTGACACCTTCTGATCAAGTGCCAATAAAAAAATAAAATAATGCAACCAGTGACAGCACCAAAAAAGCTGCAAAATAAGCAGCGGATAAAGATAGATAGATAGATAGATAGATAGATAAGATAGAACTCAAACCATGGCTTGAAATCTTTTTTAAAAGTGGGAGAATAATAGACTCTCTGCCTGGCATTGAAATGACAGCAATGTAGTTACCAGGAAAACCCTGCTGGGGAGAGGATTACAAAGTAGGTGTGCCACCTCTGAAAATGCTCTTTTTCAGGTCAACAATCACCTTACTTCAGAGGGTAAGGGGATCTGGAAGAAGGCCAGCACAAGCCATTTCGCTGTTTTAGGCAAAGGTCAAGCTGTCACCAGCCGGTGAGCAAACAGCAGCCACATGCAACACCACCAGCAGGCACAGACACTCATAGGCGCCACAACTCGGCTCCTACTGCAGACAAGGGAGCATAGAATCACAGAACAACAGAATCGTACAGGTGGAAGGGACTCCTAAGGGTCATCTAGTCCAACTCCCTGCGATGCAGGAATCTCAACTTGTGGTTCCCCATCCAATTTAAAACCCAAGCTGGACTCTGCTTAACATTGCAAATGTGCTGGTTGTTTTATTGCTGCGCCCGTCAATGAGTCTGAGCAGCTTGCTACGCAAGCATATACTGGTTTGGATTTTCAAGGTAAAACGTTTGGCTAGCAATTTACCCATATCACAGCTGAACTACTTTTGCACTTGGAGGCATACATTTTTAACATATCTTCAGTTACTTACATTCCATTACACTTTATGAAGTAGTAGGCATACAAGCACTTAAATCCAATGAACAAGTGAATCTTTCCCAAATGTTTATTGTGACAGGTTTTTTATTATTTAGGATCTATGCAATCATAAACCCTATCTATACAGCCCATTCTGCATTTCCACACTTTCTCATATTTGCATTTGGCCTTGTGGAGGAAACTACATTCCAAGTTGGAACTGTACATTATGTAATTGCAGTTCCCATTGCTAAGGAAAGAAGCCACCATTTGGTTTTTTAAACACCTTGACTTTTAAGCCATGGGAACCACTGGAGAGATCTTACTTATTGGAGATTAATAAAACTACAGCAAACATTATTCCATTTCACCAGACATCAGAACTGAGTCCTTCTGTTGCTACTGTGGTCGTAAATGCAACCACAGGAGAGAGAGAGACTTGTCTTGTCTTGAATATTCCCATTTCTTTGCAACTGTGAAAGATATAGAAATCCAGGCTATTTTTACTCCAATCATAGTGGCATATTTTTTCTTACTGTCATACACAGTAGATTTATATTTTCAGGAATCATTAAGAGATGGGGTGCCACACAGCAAATAACATATTCAAGTATGTTATAGCTATCACAATCATTTGTCCTTATCCGATAAACACGAGAATCAAATACTCAGCAACTCAGAAATAAGAAGATGAATGTTCAGTTTGGTAAACTAAAACCATACCAAATATATTTTAGCCTGTGCTTCACTTAAAGTATTCAGTCATGACAACATTCTGAGGCTTCTTGGTGCATTTGGTGTAGTTGAATTTTCATGCTGAATTGCTATGGGAGGAAAAGAACTATTGCTCAAAACTAAAAGTGCTGTTTAAACTCAGGTATTACATATTAATTAAAAAAAAACCTTTGTCATAATTTAGAGACTAGCAGATGGCTCTTAACCAATTCCCCTCCTCTTAGGTTGTCCCACGCAGACTAAATCTACCATTCAAGACAGATTAATTTTTCTGGTATGTGGCTGCAACTCTTAGACTGAGTTTACTAATAATACAGAGAGGTGTGAGAACCTTGCTTCAGATCCAAAACATGGAACAACAATTTGGCTGGTTTAGGATCTGACCTTTAGCAATTTTTAAGTGAACAGTATTAGGATAGAGAACACAAGCGTGTTCAGGTAGATGAGACATATTTTCCTACCTCACAGAGTTCTTGCATATTTGCTTCTGTAATGTTCATCCCCTATAATGTTCATACACATGCACTTTCTCTGTAATTCTTACTCAGAGTTCAAGCAGTATATGAGGAAAAGTGAAATCGTTTATTTATTTTATTTTATTTTATTTATGCATTTTCCAGTTTATTTTTCACATACATTCATCATCTTATCATAGTCTTGTATGGACTTCCCAACCTATCCGTCATTGACATCCTATTTCACATTATTTGTTTTGCTGAGGAAAACTGAATTTGGTAAGGGCTCTAGCCAACTCTGTATTTGAGGGGACAGAAGTAGTGCCTCAACCAAATCTTTCCATATTTTCTCTTTCATGTCACTTCCCCAATATGTTTAAACTACTGCTGGACTATCTGGTAGTGTAGACATTGGCATCAGCAAAAAAAAATATTATGAGAGAAATCAGACACTCTAGAGTGGCAAGAATACTTCCATGGACATTTCTAGAATGTAAAGTCTTTAAAGTTTAATATGAAAGTGACCAGAGGGAGGCATCATCTTGAATATTGCTTCCAGTGTCTTAACTAATTTATAACTTAGAATGTAATGTTTAGGACCTCTTGTCAGCATTATTCTGTTGCACACATCATTACTAAGCCTAGGGATTTTTAAGGGACTCCTTTAGATCAGGATACTCAAGGTCATCCTGTATTTCATGAAGCCTCACTCTGCTTCCAAAATTCCACCTGTTATTTATAATGAAGAGCTATTTCTTGACTTTAAGCACATTTCACAGTACACAACAGACATCCAGAGACAGCAAAATTTTTGACTACATTATTTGCTGCAAGCAAGGCAACTGACTTATTTATATTATTAATACATTACAGGACACCAAAGAAGACAACATCTTTCCTGCATTTGATCTTCATTTCAACATCAGATGTGATCACTCAGTTTATACTTATCTGAATAAACCTGGATTTTTTTTTATTTTTCTCCTTTGCATTGTCTGCTTCTGATTTCCACATGTAGAGCAGCAGGTTGCCTTTATAATGATCATAACGGAACATTCCAAAACTACCTTCAGAGCAGTGGCAACAGATTAGAGAAGGAGACATTTAAATCAGTAAATCAGAGAGAGATGAAATACAAGCCTTATGCATAACTCAGTTTGCTCAAAATAATTGTCCTGTTGGAAGACTCTCATTTCAGAGGTCTCTGAGAATATGTCTGACACTAGATGGCTGTGAGAGCACTACAAAAACTATGTTTAACATTATCTTCAACCTACTTGCAAAATCTTTCTCAGTTAAAGTCTAATAACATTAATTAAAATCAAAACCACAGATGAAATAAAGGTCTGCAAGCCCTTGGCAATGCATATAATATAAATACTGTACAGATGTTCATTATAATAACAAGGTTTACTTCTCTACTCTCCAAGCATAGCTAGTGATTGAACAAAATAGTCAGTTTCAGCACTTCTACTTTCAAAGAACACCTAGACCATTTTTTTTACATTACTTGGAAATTAATATATTTCAATGAATGCCTAGGAAATACCTGATCATGCAGCTACCTTGCTGAGAGTCACTGCATGATATCATATTATGTACCCTGTTGTGCTAGCACAAGCTACAATAACAAACATAACTAAATCCTCATCCAATTAAATCCGAACTCATTTTTAAAGCACTAAGAGTTGATTTCAGAATAAAAGATTACTTAGCAAATCCCATTCTCCATACTCACTTTGACTCTTTAACATGGAAAAAGTGCTTCTGGGCAAAACAAATTGGATAAATGAAAACAAAAGTTATTATTAAGCCCATGTGAGTATTTTTGATCAAAATGGCAAAATAGGACACACAAAAATGTGTCACATTTTCACTCAGAATAGCAACTGCTCAGGTTTTGAAGGAGCTCTGATTTTCTGGAAGCCCCACTTTATCTGTGAATATATTCAAAAGCACATTCAGAAGTTGGAGATCTGTGTAGCGAGCAATCAATCATTGTATGCCAGAGTCTCTGTGGCTTGTATCAAATGCCAGTCAGCGCTATGCAGTCCACTTGGAAATGCTATGTTTGCTAGTGCCAGAAGTGTCCCTTATGGAATAAACAGATTAAAAGCAGCATGTGACTATAGAAAAGAATGAACACTGGAAACAATCACACTCAAAATTAGGCTTAATCTTTCAGTGCAATGGAAGCACCTAAGGTTCTTAAACTCATCTGTACATTTAGTGGGAAAGAATGTGTTTTCTAAAACTTGAGAATGAATAGCCCTTACCTGGACAAATGGAATAAAATAGGTGGGATTCCAGCTTGCTTCTGGCAATTTTTTAAATCTCAAGCATCAGTGCCCTTTAAGTACAATTCATTGCATAAATTCAACATCTGCTCTAAAAATATTGCATTTGCTTTTTTCTTCAAACCTCAAAGAAAACATTGGGCTATAAGGCTGAAAATAATAGCAATAAGAAGTATTGGGGACAGGTTGAACTCTTGTTTCCTAATAAATGCTAATGATGGAACTTGCCAACGGCTATAACTGCACCATGTTGTTATATTGGCTTTACAGAGATACTGTTGCAGCATATCAGGCAGATAATCTAGTACAAATGTTTAGAGATCAGGGAGTTTGATTTCATTAACCAGACATAAAAGGGCCACCTGGTGAAACAGATATAGAGCAGACACTCTGTATGGTGTAGACTAGGCCCACCATCCCTTCTATGGCCCCATAGCTTCTCAAAGTGTGTGAAATTTTGTCCTCTCCAAAGACTGACTGGGATTTTTGCCTCTGCAGCTCAATTTAGAAGCCACAATGAACATACGTGACAATCTTCTATGCATCATTTGCACTTCTCACCCTACAAATTCTCTCTCTCCACCCCTCTATTTGTCTTATTAGTTGTTCACAGTAAAAGAATCTCTAAGTGGCTTTCAAAAAATTAAGAGCCAAAGAAATAGCATGAAAACTAAAAGGCTACATCACAATAAAACGAGTGCAATAAACATAAACAGAACCAGCAAAACAACAAAACTTCAGAAGTAGAAAATAGGTATCAATAAACAGCGGAAACAACACTACCTGGTGCCAAAAGGCTGTTAATGATAGCGCCAGGCAGACTTCACTGAAATGAGCATTCCACAAAGAGAGAGAGAGAGAGATACAACAGAAAGAGATTTCTCCTTTGTTATCATCCTCTGAACCTCCCTCAGAGTGAACATTCTATCTGCATGCTTGTCTGGCCTGGTGTTACACTGAGTAAATGGGCGGGCACAGCTGAGCTAGACCAAACCCACCTAGACCTCAATGACACATGTCTCCTTCAGTGGTCAGATTATTGGTGGGCATGGTCTTATTATTGACCCATCTGGCATTAAGCAATAGCACCACCAAATCAGAGAGCTCAGCAGATATTTCTGGGGAAATTGGTGAGGGGGCCTAAGAAAGAGATGATGCTAAGTATACAGACCTTCAGCTTTTCAGTGGTGGAAATAAGCATGGAGATACTATGCTCAGATAAGAATGATCAGACCCATCTGTAAGACTAAATAACAGTCTTATTGTTTCTCATCAGTGTTCTGAATACCATTTAAATAGTGTAAGTCATTTAATATTCATTAGCAGCTGAAAATGTGGCTAAAATGTTAGCGAGCTGAAATATCAATTATTGTCCACTTTGTTCCTCTTCCTTGTATTTAATCTAGGTGAGGCTAACACTATTAGGAAAAAGATGACCAGAAAGGCTAGAGCTAGATTAAGTGCTGCATTAGGTACAAAGCAGACTGCATAGAGTATCTGCCTCCATTAATCTCTGCTCAAGCTCAGGTTCTCATAACGCTTCTGCCATAGTGTTTGGACTCAGCTGGACACCAAACCTAAGGAGGCTTCATCTGAAGAGAAAGAGCAGGGCCTTACTGCATCCCCCACCCAGACTTGAATTGTGTGGAATCAATACCCTTTGAGGGTGACTTCCCAGGTAACACCTTGCAAGAGAGGGGTGCAATATGGAGGGACCAAACATTCCATGACAGGACTTCTCATCGTCAGTGCCAGGAACCCCCAAAGCAGATACAGCAATGGATTTGTGCCAAATATCAGCATCAGAGACGTTTGGCAGCCTGAGGCTTCTCCATCCTTAGTCCTACCTGGGGGGAAGTGACAAGCACTAGTCTATGGCGCTGCGGTCTAAACCATGGAGCCTCTTGGGCTTGCTGATCGGAAGGTTGGCGGTTCGAATACCCACAATGGAGTGAGGTCCCATTGCTCTGTCCCAGCTCATGCCAACCTAGCAGTTCGAAAGCACGCCAGTGCAAGTAGATAAATAGGTACCGCTGCAGCGGGAAGGTAAACGGTGTTCCCGTGCACTCTGGCTTCAGTCATGGTGTTCCATTGCACCAGAAGCAGTTTGGTCATGTTGGCCACATGACCCGGAAAGCTGTCTGTGGACAAACACCGCCTCCCTAGGCCTGAAAGCGAGATGAGGACCACAACCCCATAGTTGCCTTTGATTGGACTTAACCATCCAGGGGTCCTTTACCTTTTACCTATGTTCTGGATCAGGACTGGTTGAGCTCTAGGAAGAGATCAGGCAGCTGGTCCATTCTTCAGTTTATGCTTGTTGGTTGCTAGTGCAACAACTCCATGAGAACAGCTGCCTTGTCCAGCCCAGCAAACCCAGGTCCTGATGAACAGCTCCTCAGCAGGTCTAGTGTACACTGTACCTGTTTTTGTTGCTCAGTTCATGCTGGACAGCTCCCTGGCTAGTCCAGGTCTTCTTGCTTGATAAATACCTGACCTGTGTGCTTTTGTTTTCCTTCAGCACTGGGAAAAGGCGGGTGTCTGACACAAGGCCTCTTCTCCATGCAAAGCCTGCACCAGAACACCTCAAACTACAAGGGGAACCTCATGTGATTAACGTTGCTCCATATAAAAATGTTCTCTGCACACAGGTCTGAAAAATGATGGGTCCCCTTGTTAACAGTCCTGTGCGGCACCTTTAGCAATAACCAACTCAGGCCGCAATCCTGTACATACTTATCAGGGAGAAATCTCTATATAATTCAGCAGGGCTTACTTCTGAGTAATATACAGCTTCTTTAGCATAAACCCACCCTAGGTTCACCAGGGACAACTTCTGAACGAAAGTAAGACACTCAGCTGTTAAGTTAGGTGCTATTTGTAAAATTGCAGTGCTCAAATGTATACAAGTAGCTTTGCAGGGGAAGATGATAGGGAGAAAACCAGAACAACTTGGCCATACCCCATAACTTGTTAGAGCCTCACCAGGCCCAGTGGGCACCAAAAACCACTGAGTGTGGCCAATAATGATCAATAGCACCTGCAAATTAGTGGGGGTGTATTCCAGTTCATATAAGTATACCTTTGCCCCACCCAAAAAGCATCCTGCTTAGAATAGCAAAAACGTTTTGCACCAGTCCAAACTAGATTGCAAACATAAGGACATCAGGCTTAACCGTACTATCATCAGGTTTGGTGTGTAACACTTTAAAAAATAAAAAATTAAGCCTGACACTGAACATGCTGTTTGAAATTCACACCAGTTATTGTAATGATTAATTTTGAGTCGTTAAAGGTATCACTTCGCTTGCTCTGTTTTTCAAAGGAAAAAACCCCCACTGTGACAGTTTTGAGGGGCTTAATGATAACATTGACCTTGAATGCCAGATTGCTATATAGTCTGCAATCTGAGGAAAAAAGATGCAGCAGCTTGTTGAGTCTAAAGACAAGCTTTGTACTTATTTTATGCAGTGAACAACAGAATGTGGAACTGACTTCATCAGGAGCCCAATTAATGTTGCAGCATTCATTTTTTTCAACAAAAGACAGCCATTAATAACAAGTTCTGCTTACATGCACAAGTGCGGATGTGACTGGACTGTACAAACCAAATTCCTCAACTTATATGTGTGTCCTGTGCCTTGCTTCTACAGAAATGTATCAACCTTTGCTTTAATGACTCTTGAGAGTCCCATGGACTGCAAGAAGATCAAACCGATTCATTCTTAAGGAAATTAGCCCTGAGTCCTCACTGGAAGGACAGATTCTGAAGCTGAGGCTCCAATACTTTGGCCACCGCATGAGAAGAGAAGACTCCCTGGAAAAGACCCTGATGTTGGGAAAGATGGAGGGCACAAGGAGAAGGGGACGACAGAGGATGAGATGGTTGGACAGTGTTCTCGAAGCTATCAACATGAGTTTGACCAAACTGCAGGAGGCAGTGGAAGACAGGAGTGCCTGGCGTGCTCTGGTCCATGGGGTCACGAAGAGTCGGACACGACTAAACGACTAAACAACAACAACAAATGCTATATATTTGTTGTTAGAATTGTAAAGCCATATCTTCACAGAGTACTTGTCAGACATGACCTATCTTCACCCCAGAGGATCAGTAAATGGTGCAAATGGAAAGATTATGTATGAAGAGCTGTTGCTGTAGGGAAAATGTGCCATGAACAATCATCTCATCATTTAATCTTTGGCCTTATCAAGCGAAGTATACAAACAAATGTATATGAAGAACACTCAGATTCACAGCAAGAATGGGGGAAATGGAAAAGAAATTGGCTAATGCTCTGTTCCTTACGTATTCCTAAAGCTGCAGTGACACTAAAGGGGTAGAAAGGGTGCAAAATCCTGGCTCTTTCACCCTGTCTTTTGAGAGAACCTCAATAACAGCAGTAACTACTGTATAGAATAAACAAATAAGTGTTCTGCACCCAACCCCCTCATACACACAGTGTGTATGTATGTATGTGTATGTATGTATGTATGTATGTGTATGTATGTATGTGTATGTATGTGTATATATGTGTATACACACACACACACACACACACAAAACAAAGTGGCCACTTTAGGATTCAGACCCTATTTTGCCTTTCATTTTCTTTTGTCACCCCACATTTTTGTTCTTAGGCTGCTTCTGGCCATTTCCATTTTCTGGAAATGATCCAGAGGTCTTCCTACAGAAGAGGAATTAAGTGCAAATAATTAATTTAGGTCAAGACAATATGCATTGTTACCCACTGGCACTTTTGAAGTTAGTTTGCATAGGATGTGAGACTAAAGGAGACATTAAGTGTCTTTTGCTATCCTTGTTAGCCTAGCGGGTGATTGGAGTCCTTTCAGAAGTGTATGTGAGGATCAGTTTCCCTTCCAGCACACTGAAGACTCACCATCACTTGGGTTATGTCTGCACTGAATTGCAAAACTTTATTTGGTATCATTTTGGCTCATGTTACTCACAACACAGTTGCCTTCAGATCTGTTCTTCCCAATGCCAGCTAAGCTTTATGTGAAAACAAGGCTTTTAAGACATCCTTGCCAAACTTCCTAGTTCATTCTGCTTAAACCATCAGTTTTTGATGTTGATAAATTCTTATTGGGTCTGAGATGTTCTGGAATTCAACTACTGACCTCGTGATAAAAGGCACTTGCCCCTTACAATTTCTACTGAGCTGTATCAGATGCAGACATAGCATTAATCTAGCTAAGCAGTTCTGTTGAGACAAGTTTTATATTCCCTTTTGCTTCTTAAAAACCGCATTCTTATATTCCACCAGGGGTTTATTTTTGCCTACTGCTGCAACATTGAGCAGACATCTTCACTGAACTGTTCACAGTTACAATTGAGAGCTTATGCTGAAAGGCACCAGCTAATTGAGAAACCAACCGTGTGTATGAAAAATGTAAATGAATTCTGCCAATGTGCTTTGACAAAGCTCTACACTGGTGCCTCACCACAACCATAGGGTAGACATAGGATAATGAGTTAAACCAGGAAAGAACACTGTTAATGTTGGCATGTCTATCTGATTTCCTCCTGTTTCCCCTTATAACACCTCCTCCCCCAGTAAATAATTGTGTGAGACAAATTAGCTTTCATGAGGAATGTTTTGTTGTTGCATTTAATGACAACTACGATGAAAATAAGACTCCTGTGCTCTGCATGGCTCCATGCTAGGAAGGGACTTGGTGAGCGGATCTTCTCTTGGTACAATATTGCAGAAGGAATCTTTCTCTGCCAAAATTCTCCCTGCCATGTGCTTCTGGGATAGGCTGCACAGCTTTTGACATTCACATTAATTTGTAGAATGATCAGTTTTACTGAAAGCACAATGTTCTTATATTTTTCTACCTGAAAATGATGAACAGTAAGCATAATTAAAAAACAAAAACAGGGCAAAAGACAGATGCTGCTTAAAATCCAGAGCTACCACTGAAAAAGAAATAAGTATTCTAAAAATACATTTGACAGTAAGTCTGCTCCAAATGGAATTATTAACTTCAACTTTAGTCTTTACCAATTCCAACCCAGCATGTAGAAATTCTTGTTGCAAGTTTGGATACTTCTGCTTTACTGGATTCTGCTCTGGATTTCCTGGTTACACTTCCCCAGGAATGTCTTCCAGATTAGATCTCTCCTAATTGGCATCAATTTCTTATCTAGAATCCAGTTTTGGGGACACAGTCTCTTTGAATCTTCTTAGGCAATCTGATGGCAACATTATAATCTCCATTTGCTCTATTAGGAGATTGAAAGTCTGCAAGACCAAACCAGTGGCCATGGGGCAAAGACAACCCACCCACTTCTGAAGACCCCTGGAGTGAAGGTGCCCCCACCAACTGTCTTCAGGACTTCACCCTCTTAAAACAACACCACCGCTTTGTAATTCAATGGCAATGCAATACTGAAGAACACTCTCTTGCCCCAAAGATCTTTCCTGGACACTTGGTATACTGTACTGGGAGTTTATTTGCAATCTGAGGTTATGGGTGCTTGCTAGCTCTCATTTTCCTGGTCTGCAAAGCAGTCCTGCCCTCGCACATCACAGAAGAGTTCCATCACCCTGCCATAGGTGGTGGTGGGTTCTGGCACTACCCTTCCCCTTTATGGTGTTGCTGCTACAGTCCATTTGCTTAATCTCCTTCTGCAACATTTTGGCTGTGCGCTAAAGCATTGGTGAGGAAGGAGAGAGGGCAGCTAGATTGCAACAACTGCAGAGCTGTGAAAGAAACAGAAGAATATCAGAGTGCTTGGGAAAGAACAGAAAAGGTCAGCCAAAGCAGTCTGGTACTTGGCACTCCCCCCCTTCCCCTGCTAACACAGGTATAGTGTTTGGATATTTTTTTTCAGTTCAGAAGAAAGACATGATGGACCGAGGTTTGTAAAAGAACTAGCTGGAGGGAATGAATATAGAGAAAAGTTGCTCCCCAGACCTAGAATTCAGGGCCATCCAGTGTTAACTGCTCAGCAGGACAGGCAGAAGGAAGAAGTTATTCATATAGCACATGAATAACTTATGGAGTTCATTACTTCACGTTGTATGTTGACGGCCATTAGCTTAGCAGGCTTCAGGAAAGATTAGGGCAATATTAATGGATCAATCAATCATCGTTATTAGCCACGATAGCTAAGCAGAACCTTGATGTTCAACATAATATCACCCCCACTATTTCTAATGCTCATGTCTGAGTACTGCTGCTGTGGTCAAAATCCACCATCCACACCTAATACAAAGGTGGGGGAAAGCTAAATGAGGTGGACTGCTAAAATAGTCCAGTAAGTGGGAGGGAGTACGTATGCTCATTGGCCGCAGAATTCTGATTGACGGACTGGGGGAAGGAATGGAAAGCCAGGGGGCTGGAGTAGAGTATCCTGGAAAAGGGACTGTCTGGTTGGTATTTTGAAAAGGAACATATTCCACACTGCAAATTTTGGTTGTACCTCAGATTATCTAATGTCGTGGGCAAAAGAAAACCAGGAAGGCTATCACCATTAATTTCTTGTGAGCTTTCTGGAAGAATACGGGCGGTCACTGCTGAAATGTTGGACTACATAATTCATATGTTCTTAGCCGACCCTTCAACTTGCTGCATGGTGCTTTGTCAACCTTAAAGCTCTGGCAATACGAAATTCTGAACAGGTAGACAACACTTGGGTTATAAAAAAAGCTTAGCAAGAATTTGGCAGGGAGAAGTAGAGGAGTTAGTTACACTGGCAAGGTTAAGCTACGCCACAAAAAGTCTTGTTCTAATTTTTATTATAAAACTATTTGGGTTCCAGTCCAGTCTCTTTCTTACAGTGCCATTAGGGAGAAGCAGCTCACTCGCAAATGTTGCTCTCCATGCGTGAGAGAGAAGGTCCTGTACTTGGCAGTAAAGTATTCATACGCATGGGAGTTAACAGGCATGGGGAGAAGATAAACTCTCGGATGTTTAAATTAAAAATGCATTATTTTTCAAGTTATATTTTGAAATGGTCCTTGGAGAGGGAAACTAGGAAACAAAAGTAGATTCATTTTATGTAATGTGTATTTTTCTCAAACTACTTATGATTGCCCTAGGAGAGGAAAATTGTTGGCTATAATAATAATAATAATAAAATATTAATTACCTGCTCATATCCTATCTATCTATCTATCTATCTATCTATCTATCTATCTATCTATCTATATCTATCTATCTATCTATCTATCTATCTATCTATCTATCTATCTATCTATCTACAGTGGTACCTCGAGTTAAGAAACTAATTCATTCCAGAGGTCCATTCTTAACCTGAAACTGTTCTTAACCCGAGGTACCACTTTAGCTAATGGAGCCTCCTGCTGCCGCAGCGCTGCCACTACAAGATTTCTGTTCTCATCCTGAAGCAAAGTTCTTAACCCAAGGTAATATTTTTGGGTTAGAGGAGTCTGTAACCTGAAGCGTATGTAACCTGAGGTACCACTCTATCTATCTATCTATCTATCTATCTATCTATCTATCTATCTATCTATATCTATCTATCTATCTATCTATCTATCTATCTATCTATCTTTGTCAGCTTTCAGTTGTTAGTTTAGCTAACTGCGTAAGCCTCCTATACATGTCTAGTCACAAGTAAATCCCATGGACTTCATTGGGCTTCACTTCCAGGTAAGTAAATATAGGGTTTACAGTCTTAGACTTGACAGCCACTAATATAAACGAGAACATGGTTCCTAAACACAGCCAGCTCCGAATTAGGCGTTCTTGTTAAACGCTGACAAATTATTTATAGAGAGAATTTTCTCATTATACATTCAGATGAAAGGCTTTGCAGTGCCCATTGAAATGTTTTCCTAGGAATAATGGCTGATCAGGTACTCATTAGTATCATGGAGAAAAAGGAAATGTTGAAAGGTGAGGGGGGGGAGTGAGCAAATTGATGCTTCTTAAAAATGCTTTTCCCTCAGTTTAGAAACACTCATTGACTAAAAGCCTTTCTCTTTGTCCTTTGTATGGTATAATCAAAGCTATTTAAAACCGGAGCTTTACAATAAGAGCCATTTAACACAAGCAAACCATTTTAAATCTAATATTAGGACTGCATGGAAACATGTAAGAACATATTCATGTGGCGTTTGTGATACCTTTTTTGTGTGTGCAAAACTTTTCTGTAGCATTCAAATACCCATTTCCTGGTTTGAGCTGTGTGGCGGATGATCCTTGCTCTGAAAAGTGTGGTCAAAATTAAAGGGTTCAGGAACTTGGACCGGACCAAATTTCATAAAATCATACGCAGACTTTACTAAAGCAAAACTCTACAAGAGAGAAAAACTCCAAATAATTACACAGATTAAAATAGCTCATGAGGTTAGGAAACAACGAATGCTAACTTATCCAGCTAATTAACATAAACACTTACACTTAAATCTCAGTAGGCTGAGCAACGGAACATGATGCTGCCCAAAGCTCAAATAGACATGGACCTCAGCTTGGTTGGCTGCCAAGAGCTCCCACCAATCCAGGTTTTATGGGAGCTTAGACCATGGCCGTTTACCTCGTCTACCCAGTTACCTTGTGACACCGACCTTGATGCCTAACAGGAGACAGGTGTAAGCTCATTATTTCTGAGGTTCTAACTCATTCCCATAAACCACTTAAAGGGGTGATATCACCACAAGCTGTCAGATCACTGAGCTCATTGTTGTTGGAATTAATCTGAGCCAGAAAATCTGCTTCTTATGCCAAAGCACAGCTCTTTGCAACCATGAACATGTGCAGAGTGCTTCCCTCTTCCCTACTAACTAGCCACAGTCAGGCATTTGAGGGACATTTATCTAGGTCAGAAGGCAGAGATGGCCGAAACCATTTAGCGCCTGGGATGGAAAGCTGATTGGAGTCCTCATAACAGTAAAAGCCTGTCACCTGAGGCAATCCGCCTCATCTTGCTACCCTTCTCAGAAGATGTGGCTTCAGATATAGTTCTGCCCTGGTGCCCAGGCTAGGGCATGCAGATGGAAAGAGTTCCTGAACTTTTTTCTTTTTTTTAAAGCAAAAATTAAAATCATTACAAAAGAAAGAAAATATTTTCTTTCTTTCTATACCATACTATCAAGCATCCATATACCAAAGTCAAATAGGCTTTAAGAAACATTATATAACTTATTGGGTGCCCTTAGTTACTGTTACATTTTAACAAGAATGTAAAATTATATGAGTGAAAACAACATACAAGGTTGAACATTGCCTAAGAATCTTACATTCCAATACTTAACAAACTCAATTTTTCAGTAACTTTGATGCAGCTTTAATAGTAATGTGGAAGGCAGAATTGCAAAGCTAGCCACCATCAGGAATTGTTCCTGGTTGACCCTACCAAAGGAGAGGCACACTGGGCAGAGTCAAAATTGCTCCAGGTTTGAGGGGACTTCCAGGGTGGCGCCTCCGGTGATGGTGGACTCCCTCTGAACTGGAGGGACAAGCTCCGCACGAAACGGGTCTTTTCCGCTGCGGCGTAGCAGGGACCCTTCTGAAAATCACAGGCGGATGAAGCCTGTGACCGTGGGACTAGGCGAGCACCTTTAGCGCCCCCCCAACCCACTAAGGAACCCAGAAACGGGCTCTGAAGTGAAGAGGGGGAAGTGGCGAGGTGCTGTGAGTCGATTGCTTTTTCTGTGGAGCGAAGCCGCACAGCCGTTGCCGGAGAGCGCTGCCTTTTTCCTGGGACAATTTGGCATCGAAAATAACTAACCGTGAGTACTGGAACGCTAAATACCTGGATTTTAAACAAGAATTGGCGAAATAAAAGGAACTTGGACTCTAAAATTTACCCTAATTTGGTACTGAAACAGAAAGGGCTAAACAGGAAGTCACCCTTCCGTTCTTTTGTAGTTATAACAAAGCAAAGACAACGTAAACTAGAGCCTTAAAAATCACTTTTAAAGGATCGTCTCTCATCATTCAAAATTGTGGAACCCCCCTTCGGAAGCAGGAGAAGAAGGGGGACGTTTACTGAGTTGTTTAAACCTGTGGAAATAAAGTTAAAGTAAAGTAATTTTCCACTGTCCTGACCCTGGAGCGGGGTGTCAGATTTGATGATTGAAGCTCATTGACCAGAAACAAATGCTTTGACAGATAGTTAAAAGGAGGGAAATATTGTGATTCCATTGTTTCCTTTCGTCTTTCAAAAGAACAAATATGGACAAAATATCTTAAAGAAGAAACTCTGTTGCTATTGTTTCCAAGGAAAAGGACAATCTGAAGTTTTTCCCCCTAGAGGGGAACTATGAAATTGTAACTAAATCCTGGGAACTTGCGGCTGTTACTGATTACAACTGTGGGAAAGAATTCTGTGACCTTGCAGGACAATGCCTTCAGAAGCACTGTTGGGTGCTTTCTGTAAAATAAGTGCCCTATTGGATCAGTTAAGTCAGAAGATGGACTTTATGACTAATGCGGCCAGAATCTTTGAACAGGTAGTGGGAAATCATATGGAGCCCACCGAGGAACCAAAACAGGAGCGTGCCATGACAGAACAACTGAAAGAAGAGGACCTTGCTGAATCTGGGACGCCAGGGATGGAGGGACTTTTGGCCCAGCAGGAAAATGAGCCTTTGGATCTTATAAATGAACTTGGAAAAAACCAGATTTGGAAAGATAAAGTTTGGATTGAACTGGAAATGGGGGGTTGGACTGACCCCCCTTTACAGGGATGGTTGGACTTTCCAAGTCTGGTAATGGGCCATCAGAGGTTTGGAGTTGTTGGGACTTTCAATTTTGGAGGGAATTTGAAATATGTTTTTAAACATCACATGAAGCTTAGCCTGGACTGTGAGAAAAGGGCTGATTTGCTGAAAAGGGTCAAAAACACTATTAAGCTGGAGTTCCCGCGAGTGAAAGGAAAATATGAAGAAGAGCTGCGAAAGGGACATGGAAGAGATTTAAAGGCCTCGGATATAAGAGCACCAGGTTAATGTGCCAGACTAATAGGACAAAAAAAAGACTGACAATCCCGGGACCGGGGGGAGGGGACGCTGGAAGAAGATTGGATTGCTTTTATTTTATTGTATTTTTTATATTATTACTACTAGAAATGTTTTATGAATTTTGGGAAAATGTTGAGATGAAATTACTTGGCTCTTGTAAAAATGTCTAAAGAATCTGGCAAAAAGGTAATGGTTATGAGAAGTTGGCAAAAAAGATTTAAGTTTTAAGCTCTAAGGTCGTTTTTATAAGACAAGATGATAATAGAGTAAGGTAATGTAATGATAAAATATTATGAATTATGGAAAGGATTTGCTGTGACAATTATTAATTAAGATACAAGAGATGGGAGGAGGAGGAGGTCATGGGAAGAAGGTAACGGAAATTGGAGAATTTGAAAGTGATGGTTTTATTTTCTCTTTTTCTTTTTGTGTTTCTGTCTTTTTTTCTCTTTTTTGTAATGTTGTCTTTTTTCTGTGTAATTTTTAATTTTTTTGTGTTTCAATAAATATTATTTTTTAAAAAATAAATTGCTCCAGGTTTGAGCTCCCACATCCATGTAAACAAGAGACCTCTGTAAACCAACCTGAGCTTGTTCCAAGAGGGTATCTGGCCTCAGTGCCAAGTTCATTTGCGCAGTGCTCTGTGGAGATTTCCCTTGGTCTTTCAGGCCTGAGATTAGCAGGCTCATCACAAGCAGCACTGACAAAAAGGGCGACTTGCACAAAATATATCCTCTTCTCCAGGGAGAGGGCAAGGTGTTGTTACCTCTTTATTGTAGCTGCTCCCACACACTTATAACTTCTGATTTGTGCACATAACGCTACAAGCAGCTGTGAGGAAGGTGTAGCACTCTGGGTATAGGAAGAGGTTTGGTATATGACACAAATGCACCAAGCGATAGCTGTTGCTACTGAAAAAATAATAATCATGAAAGAACTGCATAAATATAATTGGATTGAATTGATGGTGCTCACAGAGCATCCCTTCAGGCTAAAAGGGAGGGGGGCCTGGGCTGAGCCGCTGCACAGCATGGCAAGTTCATTAATATTGCAAAGCTACAGGCATACGAAGGATGCTAGTTTGAAGAGTCTCAATAGTAACATAATTAAAAGCACAAGCTTTTTTATGCTGTTTCAATGTATTACTAACTATGATAGTTTTCACTTTGTTGTAGATTTAACATGGCCGTTCCGCTAAGCACATGGCAGCGGTTTTGCATGCCACTGAAAACATTATCATACCAGGTTAACCAGTGGCACAGGAAACCATGGTTTGTGCTCGTATTGAAGTGAGCACATTTTGGGTCCTATATTTAGACATAAAATGGCAGTGACAGGGATGAATGCTTTTGAAATTTCCCCTCACAATAAAATGTTGTTCAGCCTTGTGGAATAAATTCTCGTGGATGTGTTTTTTTAATCATTATTTATTAACTCGTGTTTTAAAAAGAATCATTTTAAACATCCCAAAGTACTTTACACATTAAAATAACTGCAGAAACCAACTAAAAGCTAAAGCAAACGTATCACAGGTACACAATGAAAAACAATTTAACAAATTAGCTACTGAAAACAGAATTGGATAGGGGCAGGGAGTGTTGACCTGCCTTTAAAAGGTTAGCTCAGCCATAAAGACCAGTGAGACTTGATTGAAATGTTTCTGATTTTAAACAACATCTAAATAAACAAAAATAATAAAATACTATATACTCTGAGGTTATGACTACATGTTTATACGGGATCAAATAGAAAGAGTTTGTGAGGAATAAGAAGATGTATTTACACTATGTCTTCCTCCTTAAAAAGTTGGCTTTTAAATGTAAAGACTGTGGGATGTAATCCACTGAGAGCAGTCAAGTACAACATTCCTTTCCCCCCCTAGAGTGGACATGCAAGGGAATGTTTGGTCCAACCAGTCGAAACTTCCTTTTCCTCCTGGCCTGGAGCATCCTTCCTTGCATGTGACTAGTGGGTGGGCGTAACCTTTCCAGACCTGGTAGAAGGCCAAGGCATGCTGCCACCATCTCTCCTTTCCATCTTCCTTTTGTCCTGCGAACTTCCTGGAATGAACTGCTGGTTGCCAGCCAAGCAGTCCCCCAGGCCATCTCCCTTATGGGATAAACCTGTTAGTATAAGTTTGTAACTTTAAACCTGCCTTCAGGGATCACACTGTACTCCGCCTGATAATGAGTAAACTTTCTTTTTGTTACTTATGAATAAGACTGTGGTGTATTTATTCTTTTAGGAGGGATTCAAAGGGTCTTACCAGGAAAATATTAGAACACATTTCAATCTGGACAAGCCAGATTGAATTGCGTATTGTTTTAAGAAACTCACACTAGTGAGGCATCAGGCATAAGCCTGCATTTTATTAATGTTTGATCAGGACTTGTATATTAAAGAGGGCTTAGATTTTCAAAAGTAGATTTTCAAATGTTTCATGCCAGGCAAGAAGGCTAGCTGCTTAAGAAAACAGTGTTTTCTTCCTCTTAGACAAGGGGCCCCTTTTGATTGATAGCAGAAAGCAATTCTCAAAGTCGTAAAAGCTGAAATTACAGACTGAGTAATGACACTGACCCTACATGTTACAGAAGATAACAAAGGCAGAGATAAATATAATTAGGAATGGGCAAATAGTAAAATGATACCATGGGCCTCTCTTAAACCTTGAGCTGTATTTTCTAAGGCCAGAGGCAAATGGGGAGAAGCATCTAGCTGACAGAGAAAGAGAGGCTTTTTTGGGAAGTCTTTTTAAAACTGTTTCTTTCTTAAACTGAGAGAGTTTCAATAAATGTTGGGAAGAGCTAATGGAAACAAAGCAGCTGGCTGAAGCAGCTTGCTGAAGGGGGGGGGAATGTAAACTGAAGAGCCTTCTTTAAAAACTGTTTTTTTACTGAGTTCCTTCCTTTCTACTTTGAGAAGCTTTATTCTTTTAAAAGGTTACCTATGATAATGTATGAAATATATTAGCTTAAATATATTGGCTTAAATGTAATTATGCAAAGGATTTAACAAATGCTAGAAGAGTTGTATTTATCCTGGAATTAAGTCAGCCAGCAGTTTAGCCCCCCTGCCAGACAGGAAGACGCCATCAAATGCTGTCCTGATATATTAGCTGTCAGACATTTGTTTAGAAACCTTCAAATGAAGGATATCTTTCAATGTTGATGTGAAACTCAAGATCCTTGACATATGTTTAAGATAAAAATTTAAGATTAACCATTTGTTTTAGAAGGCAATAGGGCAGGGAGGGCAAGAGGTGAGCTGGTAATTAAGATTCCTTGTTGAGACACATGTAAGATATATTACTACTTATTTGTCATTTATAGATGTAACAATATATAGCTGTTTGTGTTCCATATAAGGACAGGAGGATGTGGGTGTATCTTTTAGGATTGGATATAGCAACCAGCCAATAGGAAATCCAACTAGGCTGATTGGACAGAGGCAGCCACAGGAGGAGCAAAGGGGGCTGGATTAAGGGAATATAAGGGCTGGCCATAATGGCAGGAGCCAGGCCAGAGCTTGGTAACCATATACCACTGTGCCTCTCATTTATTTGTCTGACAAATAAATAATTATTTTAATTTCTCTATTGCTGCGTTGAATATTTCATTCCAGCTAAGCGTTAACCACAAGCAGGGTGCTACATTTTATGGTGCCCCTGTGACTCGGATAAGTGGTCTGCTGGAACGCAGCCCCTTCGCTCTACTGAGCAGGGTACAAGAGAGAGGATCTCTAAACTGCTTACCCAAGCGCGCACTGGTAAATTTTTCCAGGGGGAACGCAGAAGTCTTGTCTGTCTGATACCCTGCTCACTGGCGGCGACGGACCGGGGGGGAAACGGAACCAACCAGGGGTAAGTGCACAAAGGGATTTTTGGCCCTCCAATTAATTGGGAGGAAGAGAAGTCTTGATCAAACTTCTGCGTCTCAGTAAGTGGGAACTGAGTACGCTAGGTGGTTGGATACATCAGATGGTGATCTGGTGGGGGAAAAGGGAAGAATGGGAGGTAGTGTGTGGTGAAGTATCTAACGCATTGTATGTGTGAGAAAGTACAGAGCAATCTGTAGCTGACCTGAGTGTGGAGTGGGTAGTACTTCGGTTCCCAGTGAGGCGACTCCATCTGGGCAAGGAAACCCACGAAGCGTGTGTGTGAGTGACTGAGTGGATACTTCACAGGGCCATACAATGGGAGTTGGGGGTTCAAAAGGGGAAAATACACCTCTTGAATGTATGTTAAATAATTTTAAGAAAGCCTTCTCAGGGGCGTATGGAGTCAAAATGACGCCAGAGCGCCTGAGAACGTTATGTGAATTAGAGTGGCCGAAGCAAAATACTGAATGGCCATCTCAAGGAACCTTTGATATAAATTTAGTAAGCAAACTTTGGTCTAACATCGCCAAAGAAATTGGAGGGTGCCCAGAACAATTTTCATATATAGATTCCTGGCTGAGCACATTAAATAAAAATCCTCCATGGATAAGGGAATGCAAAGTCCAACGATGCAAATTATTGGCTGTAAAAGCCGAAGCTAGGAAAGGAATCTTGCCAAATAAACTCAAACCCATTTTTGAGGGACCAGAGGAAGAGCTGCTTCCACCTCCACCTTATGCTCCACATCGAAGGGAGCCTAATCCAAACACTCCACCAGTTGTAACCCCAAGGCAAGAAAGTGGAATGAATAATGGGGCTGGAGTCACAGAACTTGATTCCTTGATAGATTATGATAAATATCTTCAGGAGGCATTGGAGGCCTATAATAAAGCCCAAGCAGAAGTGGTTATTCCATCTGTGAGTCCCAGTAGAACTCCATCTACAGTCTCTTTTAGTGAAACAACTGATTGCCTACCCCAAACCCCTGTACATCCAAGTCCTAGAGAATTATTACAGAAGTTACAGGGAGACCTTAATCGGTCAGCAAGCAATACAGCCAGGCGTATAAAGCTGCTAAAAGAACGCCTTGGGACAAATACCATCCCCTATGATTTGAGGCCCCTAGAGCAAGGCGAAGAGAAAGATCACGTAGTAGCCCCTCTCAGAAGAGTATTTGATGCACTTGAGGAGCCTGTGCTGGTTAACGGGCAACTCGGACCACGGCCACCTCGAACTTCGACCCTGCAATATATTCCATTCACGACTACAGATCTGATGAATTGGAAAACACACACCCCATCTTTTGCAGAAAAACCTCAGGCTATGATGGACTTGGTGACTTCAATAATAAATACTCATAGTCCTACTTGGACAGATTGCCGCCAGCTCCTGAATACTCTGTTCACCACTGAGGAAAGGAGAGACATAATTGAAAAGGCACAGATATATTTGCGTGAGCAGGCCAGAGTGGGAAATATTTATAATATTGACCGTCATCTCCAAGACAACTTTCCCTTGGAAGATCCTAATTGGGATCCAAACAATGTAATTCACCTGGCCAGACTTACCACCTACCGCCAGACGCTTGTGCAAGGTATCCGCAGGGCATGCCAGAAGCCCACTAATATGTCTAAAGTCTCAGAAGTAGAACAGAAACCAAATGAGAGTCCAGGAGACTTTTTAGAGAGGCTGCAAGAAGCCTATCGTATATGGACTCCTTTTGACCCTGAAGCCCCTGAAAACAGCAGAATGATTACTGCTACATTTGTGGCCCAGTGCGCTTCTGACATTCGTAAGAAAATTCAGAAATCCGAAGGATGGGAAGGGATGCTGATGAGCCAAATTATGGCCATTGCACGCCGAGTTTATCGGAATAGGGATGAGGCTGAGAAACAAGAGAAGAAGAAGTGGCAGAAGGAAAAGATGGTAATGCTAGCCACAGCAGTGAAGCAAGACTACCGCCCCTTAAATGGAGGAAGAGGGCGGGGAAGGAATCCACCACTGGGAAGGAATCAATGTGCAAATTGCAAGAAGGAGGGTCATTGGAAGCGGGAGTGTCCTGAACCCCTGAGGTTGGAAGAAGTACGCCCAGGCCCAGGCCCAGGCTCCGGCCCAAGAAACCAGGGACGGGGACGGGGAATGATCCGAGATGGAAGATATCAGAGACCTGGACAAGGACGGAGTAGGGACAATGTCATTGGACTGGCAGAGGAGGATTTTACCCAAGACTAGGAAAGACCGGACTCCATAAAGTTAGGCTTCCAGGAGCCCACGGTCACGATCCAATTAGGAAGCCATTTAATAGACTTTATGATTGATACTGGGGCTGAATACTCAGTACTCCCAGAACTATTGCAGAAAAAGGCATCCAAAAGTGTAGTCATTAAAAGTGCCACTGGTCAGTCAGCTAAGAGGTCTTTCCTCCAACCTTTGGAATGCCAGATTGGGGGACATCGTTTAACCCATCAGTTTTTGTATATACCTGAGTGTCCAATACCTCTCTTAGGTAGAGATATGCTGTCCAAATTGCAGGCCCAAATCACCTTCACTCCTCGAGGTCCAGAAATGAAACTGCCATCAAAGGCAGCAGGAATAATTTCCCTCTCAGTACCTAAGGAACAATCATGGCGCCTAATGTCAGCCCTGCAAGTCCAACCCACATTGGATACAGAGTTAAACAAGCTCCTCCGAACTCTACAGGTGCCACCAGGAGTATGGGCCGAAAATAGCCCACCAGGAATGGCCAAGAATATAGCTCCAATTGTAGTAACCTTAAAACCTATGGCTACCCCTGTATCTGTAAAGCAATATCCTTTACCCCGGCGAGCAGCAGAGGGCATCCAGAAACATTTGGACCGCCTATTAAAATATGGTCTGCTTAAGCCCTGCCAATCAGAATGGAACACACCCCTTTTGCCTGTTCGAAAACCTGGGACAGATGAATACAGGCCAGTGCAGGACTTGAGGCTCGTAAACCAGGCTATCGAGACCTTGCACCCAAATGTACCAAACCCATACACCCTGCTGAGTTTGATCCCACCAGAAGCAACATTTTTTACTGTATTGGACTTGAAAGATGCATTCTTCTGTTGCCGGCTGGCACCACAGAGCCAACCTATATTTGCCTTCCAGTGGGAAGACCCTTTGACAGGAACAAAAGGCCAGCTAACCTGGACGAGATTGCCCCAGGGATTCAAAAATTCCCCAACTTTATTTGGCACTGCCTTGGCGAAGGATCTAACAAGTTACCCCTCAATACCTGGAGAAAAGGTGGTTCTGCAATATGTAGATGACCTTATACTAGCAGCAAAGGATTTTGATACCTGTAAAGAAGGTACAGAGGAACTGCTCCACTTGCTCTGGGAAGCTGGCTACCGAGTTTCCCAGAAAAAGGCACAGTTATGTTTAGAAAAGGTCAAATATTTGGGCTTTGACATCTCACACCAACAACGAGCATTGAGGCCAGAGAGGAAAGAAGCTATTTGCCTTATCAAGGAACCTACCACAAGGAAACAACTCAGAGGATTCCTGGGAACAGCAGGGTTTTGTAGATTATGGATACCTGATTTCAGCAGTCTGGCCAAACCCTTACATGAAAGCACTCGAGGTGCAGAAAAGGACCCATTCGTATGGGGACCTGAGCAGCAACAAGCCTTTTTAGTTATCAAACAACGACTTATGGAGGCCCCAGCCCTTGGACTGCCTAATTCGGAAAAACCCTTTCAGCTGTATGTACATGAACAGAATGGGATTGCAGCGGCAGTCCTGACCCAGAGATTAGGAAGTTGGAACCGTCCAGTAGCTTATTTGTCAAAACAATTGGACTCAGTAGCAAAAGGATGGCCTCCATGCCTAAGGGCAGTAGCGGCCACTGCCAGCCTTGTCAAAGAAGCTGATAAATTTACCTTCGGCCAGACGATGTATGTGAATGTACCTCATGCTGTTCTGACACTCATGGAATATAAGGGTAGTTATTGGCTAACGAACCCAAGGATGGCTAGGTACCAAGGCCTATTGTGTGAAAATCCCAGGATTCATCTACGAGTAGTGAATATGCTCAATCCAGCGACTTTGCTGCCCCTACCAGAGGTAGATGATGAAGAATCACATGATTGTCTCCAAATAATGGATGAAGTTTATTCCAGTAGACCCGATCTGAAAGATGAACCATTGAAAAATCCAGATGTTGTATATTATACTGATGGTAGCAGTTACCTGCATGAAGGTGCCAGACGAGCAGGATATGCTGTGGTCACCAATGAGGAAGTTGTGGAAGCTGAAGCTTTGCCTGCTGGCACCTCGGCACAAAAAGCTGAACTTATAGGTTTAACTAGAGCTCTGCAATTGGCAGCCGGATGTAAGGCAAACATCTATACTGATTCTAAATATGCCTTCTTAACCCTGCATGCACATGGTGCTCTATGGAAAGAAAGAGGTCTAATAGGAGCCCACGGGAAAGCCTTGAAATATGGACCTGAAGTAGAAATCCTGTTAGAAGCAGTATGGGCTCCAGAACAGATTGCTGTAATGCACTGCAAAGGTCATGGACGAGGAAGGGATCCAATAACCAGAGGAAATCATGCTGCTGACAAAGCAGCTCGAGAGGCAGCCCAAAAGCCTGTGGGAGGATTTATAGCAGCCCTCATACCAGAGGTAGTTCCAGAAGAAGTTAAACCTCACTATACCCCAGAAGAGAGGAAGTGGGCTGAACAGGAAGGAGCAGTTGTGAAGGACGGTTGGATGATCCTGCCAGACAATAGGATTTATGTACCTCATCATCTAGCAGGCACAATTGTAAGAAATTATCATGAATCTACTCACCTTGGCGGTACTGCAACCAGAGAGAGTCTCAGTCGGAAGTTGTATATTATTAACCTATCACAATTAGCAACTTGCATTTCACAGAAATGTGTTCTTTGTGCTAAAAACAATCCCAGGCAGGGACCGGTACAACCTCCTGGAATCCAACATGTGGGATATGTCCCCATGGAAAGCCTAATTGTGGACTTCACAGAGCTGGTCCCTTCTAAGGGATTCAAGTATCTCCTCGTGTTTGTAGATACTCTTACCGGATGGGTTGAAGCTTTTCCCACCCGAACTGAAAAGGCACGAGAGGTAACTAAGAGACTCCTCACTGAATTGATCCCGAGGTTTGGATTACCTAGATGCATTGGAAGTGACAATGGGCCAGCGTTCATTGATCAAGTAGTACAAGAAGTATGTCGAGTCCTACAAGTGAAATGGAGACTGCATGCAGCCTATAGGCCTCAGAGTTCAGGGAAAACTGAAAGAATGAATCGGACTCTGAAAACCCAATTGGCAAAATTAACCCAGGAAACGGGATTGGGATGGGTAGATGTGTTACCCATAACACTGTTTCGTGTTCGGTGTGCACCCACAAAAAGACTTAAGTTGTCACCTTTTGAGCTCCTGTATGGGAGACCGCCCTCCTTTGTTCAGGATATTTCAGCTGATCTTAAACAAATAGGAGACCATGTGACACAGGGACAAGTGCAATCTCTCTCCCGTGTTTTTGTTTCTCTTAACAGGTGGGCCCTCGAGCGCACGCCGTGCAGCATTGCCGAGCCGATTCATCAGTTCCAGGCTGGCGATAACGTATGGGTGAAAGAGTGGAAACGTGATCCACTTGCACCTAAGTGGCGTGGACCTTACACCGTCTTGCTCTCTACTCCAACAGCGGTGAAGGTAGCTGAGGTGACCCCCTGGATTCATCACTCCCGTTTGAAGAAGTCCGAAGGCAGTTGGACGTGCAAAGGTGACCCCTCTAATCCTCTTAAACTGACTCTCTCCAAAAACCCCTGTATCTAGCCCTACCGGGAACGGGCTAGGTCACGGGCAACATTAGACGACCGGCCTGCTGCAGCCACAACCTGGAAGCTGGCTGACCTGCGCACGCCTGAAGCTTGAGGAGCATCTGAACCAGCGATTGTGAAAGGAAAGATTCTCTTATACAATTGATTGACTGCCCCACAATTGATTGACTGCCCCCCCCTTGTGGAACAATTATCAGAGATATTACTCATTGGGGATCCTCGGGATATATGTTTTGGTCTTGGTGGTTCCCCATTCCTGTCACTGGGGGAATTATATTGGGACTAATATTTATTTGCTATCACAATAAGGTAATCTTTTGTGGAAGGAATGCATATGCTAGACATCAACATGATTCTATTATTAATCCTGATCCCTTGGGAAGGGGAAGGGTCCTTGAATCTGGCCAAATTGACTAAATATGGATTCCACCATGACCACAATATGTGGGTAGGTTTAGCTGAAATGGTAGCCAATGTTGCAAATAGGACCAATTGCCTTGTTTGCTCTCTCGGGCCAGATGATTCAGAGGGAGGTATGCCCTTATTACCGATACCATTAGATGCCATTGGTATGGTAAGCGAAATACCACACCAAACAGAAGTACAGAATTTCCCCGGATGGAACTCAACTAAACCATTACGAGTTATACCTGTACAAGGGGAATTCTGTGTACATAGATCATCAGATGCAGCTGATTCTACCATGATAGGCTCTTCTCATTGTCACTATACATGGGATAATATTAAGAATACCTGGGCACACGATACTACCTATCGAACTCGGGATGCCTTGCCCTGTGCACCTCCTTTTATTCATGCATGGAAAGTGGTATGGAACATAACTGTGACAGAAAAAGGCAATCTAACATACTGCACTGTGAACTCTCTACCTCTTTTGCTATTTCGCCTTCTGTACTCCACGTACCAAAGACCTCAGACACGATGGTTGTGGTGGATATGTGGAGAATGGGCATACAAGAAACTCCCCTCCAAATGGAGTGGGACTTGTTTCCTGGGATGGGTATTACCACCAATGTGGATTATGCCCACTAATTTGGCCAAGCGTACACGAAGAAACGCTGATATTTCTCATATAGCAGGAGGAAGTACCCAAAGTTGGAGCGGTACTGATGATTGGCCACCAGAGCGCATTATAGCCTATTATGATCCTGCCTCCTGGAATCCTGGTGAGCTCATACAAGGGGCACGGGATCCTATTTATAATCTAAACAGAATAATTCGATTGCAAGCAGTAGTGGAACTTGTAACCAATGCAACGGCCAAGAGTTTGAGACTTATTGCACAACAGTTGGATGAAAGTAGAGCCGCCATTTTGCAGCTGAAAATGGGAATGGATTATGTACTTGCCAAGCAGGGAGGCCTATGTGGAGTCTTGAACTTGACAGGGAATGCCTGTTGCTTTAACATTTCAGATAATGGTGAGGCAATCCGTGTGTTGGCCACAAAGATGGAGTATATAGCACATGTCCCAGTACAAACATGGGAAGGATGGGATATGGGATGGCTCACCAATTGGTTACCTAATGTCACAGGACTCAAAGGGATACTATTGTCTTGCTTGTTTTTCTTGACAGTAGTGGTAATGGTTTTATGTATGATGCCATGTATCATTTCATGTTTTAGAAGTACAATTAGCAAGATGGTTTCAAATGAAACTCTACCTCATATCATGGCCCTATACAGAGCTTTACCTCAGGAATATGATGAAGGTCAAGCTATCAAGGACACTTGGGATGAAGGTCCTTGAGCTTGAAAGGGGGGAATGAGGCATCAGGCATAAGCCTGCATTTTATTAATGTTTGATCAGGACTTGTATATTAAAGAGGGCTTAGATTTTCAAAAGTAGATTTTCAAATGTTTCATGCCAGGCAAGAAGGCTAGCTGCTTAAGAAAACAGTGTTTTCTTCCTCTTAGACAAGGGGCCCCTTTTGATTGATAGCAGAAAGCAATTCTCAAAGTCGTAAAAGCTGAAATTACAGACTGAGTAATGACACTGACCCTACATGTTACAGAAGATAACAAAGGCAGAGATAAATATAATTAGGAATGGGCAAATAGTAAAATGATACCATGGGCCTCTCTTAAACCTTGAGCTGTATTTTCTAAGGCCAGAGGCAAATGGGGAGAAGCATCTAGCTGACAGAGAAAGAGAGGCTTTTTTGGGAAGTCTTTTTAAAACTGTTTCTTTCTTAAACTGAGAGAGTTTCAATAAATGTTGGGAAGAGCTAATGGAAACAAAGCAGCTGGCTGAAGCAGCTTGCTGAAGGGGGGGGAATGTAAACTGAAGAGCCTTCTTTAAAAACTGTTTTTTTACTGAGTTCCTTCCTTTCTACTTTGAGAAGCTTTATTCTTTTAAAAGGTTACCTATGATAATGTATGAAATATATTAGCTTAAATATATTGGCTTAAATGTAATTATGCAAAGGATTTAACAAATGCTAGAAGAGTTGTATTTATCCTGGAATTAAGTCAGCCAGCAGTTTAGCCCCCCTGCCAGACAGGAAGACGCCATCAAATGCTGTCCTGATATATTAGCTGTCAGACATTTGTTTAGAAACCTTCAAATGAAGGATATCTTTCAATGTTGATGTGAAACTCAAGATCCTTGACATATGTTTAAGATAAAAATTTAAGATTAACCATTTGTTTTAGAAGGCAATAGGGCAGGGAGGGCAAGAGGTGAGCTGGTAATTAAGATTCCTTGTTGAGACACATGTAAGATATATTACTACTTATTTGTCATTTATAGATGTAACAATATATAGCTGTTTGTGTTCCATATAAGGACAGGAGGATGTGGGTGTATCTTTTAGGATTGGATATAGCAATCAGCCAATAGGAAATCCAACTAGGCTGATTGGACAGAGGCAGCCACAGGAGGAGCAAAGGGGGCTGGATTAAGGGAATATAAGGGCTGGCCATAATGGCAGGAGCCAGGCCAGAGCTTGGTAACCATATACCACTGTGCCTCTCATTTATTTGTCTGACAAATAAATAATTATTTTAATTTCTCTATTGCTGCGTTGAATATTTCATTCCAGCTAAGCGTTAACCACAAGCAGGGTGCTACATTTTATGGTGCCCCTGTGACTCGGATAAGTGGTCTGCTGGAACGCAGCCCCTTCGCTCTACTGAGCAGGGTACAAGAGAGAGGATCTCTAAACTGCTTACCCAAGCGCGCACTGGTAAATTTTTCCAGGGGGAACGCAGAAGTCTCGTCTGTCTGATACCCTGCTCACTGGCGGCGACGGACCGGGGGGGAAACGGAACCAACCAGGGGTAAGTGCACAAAGGGATTTTTGGCCCTCCAATTAATTGGGAGGAAGAGAAGTCTTGATCAAACTTCTGCGTCTCAGTAAGTGGGAACTGAGTACGCTAGGTGGTTGGATACATCAGATGGTGATCTGGTGGGGGAAAAGGGAAGAATGGGAGGTAGTGTGTGGTGAAGTATCTAACGCATTGTATGTGTGAGAAAGTACAGAGCAATCTGTAGCTGACCTGAGTGTGGAGTGGGTAGTACTTCGGTTCCCAGTGAGGCGACTCCATCTGGGCAAGGAAACCCACGAAGCGTGTGTGTGAGTGACTGAGTGGATACTTCACAGGGCCATACAATGGGAGTTGGGGGTTCAAAAGGGGAAAATACACCTCTTGAATGTATGTTAAATAATTTTAAGAAAGCCTTCTCAGGGGCGTATGGAGTCAAAATGACGCCAGAGCGCCTGAGAACGTTATGTGAATTAGAGTGGCCGAAGCAAAATACTGAATGGCCATCTCAAGGAACCTTTGATATAAATTTAGTAAGCAAACTTTGGTCTAACATCGCCAAAGAAATTGGAGGGTGCCCAGAACAATTTTCATATATAGATTCCTGGCTGAGCACATTAAATAAAAATCCTCCATGGATAAGGGAATGCAAAGTCCAACGATGCAAATTATTGGCTGTAAAAGCCGAAGCTAGGAAAGGAATCTTGCCAAATAAACTCAAACCCATTTTTGAGGGACCAGAGGAAGAGCTGCTTCCACCTCCACCTTATGCTCCACATCGAAGGGAGCCTAATCCAAACACTCCACCAGTTGTAACCCCAAGGCAAGAAAGTGGAATGAATAATGGGGCTGGAGTCACAGAACTTGATTCCTTGATAGATTATGATAAATATCTTCAGGAGGCATTGGAGGCCTATAATAAAGCCCAAGCAGAAGTGGTTATTCCATCTGTGAGTCCCAGTAGAACTCCATCTACAGTCTCTTTTAGTGAAACAACTGATTGCCTACCCCAAACCCCTGTACATCCAAGTCCTAGAGAATTATTACAGAAGTTACAGGGAGACCTTAATCGGTCAGCAAGCAATACAGCCAGGCGTATAAAGCTGCTAAAAGAACGCCTTGGGACAAATACCATCCCCTATGATTTGAGGCCCCTAGAGCAAGGCGAAGAGAAAGATCACGTAGTAGCCCCTCTCAGAAGAGTATTTGATGCACTTGAGGAGCCTGTGCTGGTTAACGGGCAACTCGGACCACGGCCACCTCGAACTTCGACCCTGCAATATATTCCATTCACGACTACAGATCTGATGAATTGGAAAACACACACCCCATCTTTTGCAGAAAAACCTCAGGCTATGATGGACTTGGTGACTTCAATAATAAATACTCATAGTCCTACTTGGACAGATTGCCGCCAGCTCCTGAATACTCTGTTCACCACTGAGGAAAGGAGAGACATAATTGAAAAGGCACAGATATATTTGCGTGAGCAGGCCAGAGTGGGAAATATTTATAATATTGACCGTCATCTCCAAGACAACTTTCCCTTGGAAGATCCTAATTGGGATCCAAACAATGTAATTCACCTGGCCAGACTTACCACCTACCGCCAGACGCTTGTGCAAGGTATCCGCAGGGCATGCCAGAAGCCCACTAATATGTCTAAAGTCTCAGAAGTAGAACAGAAACCAAATGAGAGTCCAGGAGACTTTTTAGAGAGGCTGCAAGAAGCCTATCGTATATGGACTCCTTTTGACCCTGAAGCCCCTGAAAACAGCAGAATGATTACTGCTACATTTGTGGCCCAGTGCGCTTCTGACATTCGTAAGAAAATTCAGAAATCCGAAGGATGGGAAGGGATGCTGATGAGCCAAATTATGGCCATTGCACGCCGAGTTTATCGGAATAGGGATGAGGCTGAGAAACAAGAGAAGAAGAAGTGGCAGAAGGAAAAGATGGTAATGCTAGCCACAGCAGTGAAGCAAGACTACCGCCCCTTAAATGGAGGAAGAGGGCGGGGAAGGAATCCACCACTGGGAAGGAATCAATGTGCAAATTGCAAGAAGGAGGGTCATTGGAAGCGGGAGTGTCCTGAACCCCTGAGGTTGGAAGAAGTACGCCCAGGCCCAGGCCCAGGCTCCGGCCCAAGAAACCAGGGACGGGGACGGGGAATGATCCGAGATGGAAGATATCAGAGACCTGGACAAGGACGGAGTAGGGACAATGTCATTGGACTGGCAGAGGAGGATTTTACCCAAGACTAGGAAAGACCGGACTCCATAAAGTTAGGCTTCCAGGAGCCCACGGTCACGATCCAATTAGGAAGCCATTTAATAGACTTTATGATTGATACTGGGGCTGAATACTCAGTACTCCCAGAACTATTGCAGAAAAAGGCATCCAAAAGTGTAGTCATTAAAAGTGCCACTGGTCAGTCAGCTAAGAGGTCTTTCCTCCAACCTTTGGAATGCCAGATTGGGGGACATCGTTTAACCCATCAGTTTTTGTATATACCTGAGTGTCCAATACCTCTCTTAGGTAGAGATATGCTGTCCAAATTGCAGGCCCAAATCACCTTCACTCCTCGAGGTCCAGAAATGAAACTGCCATCAAAGGCAGCAGGAATAATTTCCCTCTCAGTACCTAAGGAACAATCATGGCGCCTAATGTCAGCCCTGCAAGTCCAACCCACATTGGATACAGAGTTAAACAAGCTCCTCCGAACTCTACAGGTGCCACCAGGAGTATGGGCCGAAAATAGCCCACCAGGAATGGCCAAGAATATAGCTCCAATTGTAGTAACCTTAAAACCTATGGCTACCCCTGTATCTGTAAAGCAATATCCTTTACCCCGGCGAGCAGCAGAGGGCATCCAGAAACATTTGGACCGCCTATTAAAATATGGTCTGCTTAAGCCCTGCCAATCAGAATGGAACACACCCCTTTTGCCTGTTCGAAAACCTGGGACAGATGAATACAGGCCAGTGCAGGACTTGAGGCTCGTAAACCAGGCTATCGAGACCTTGCACCCAAATGTACCAAACCCATACACCCTGCTGAGTTTGATCCCACCAGAAGCAACATTTTTTACTGTATTGGACTTGAAAGATGCATTCTTCTGTTGCCGGCTGGCACCACAGAGCCAACCTATATTTGCCTTCCAGTGGGGCTGGATTAAGGGAATATAAGTGCTGGCCATAATGGCAGGAGGCCAGGCCAGAGCTTGGTAACCATATACCACTGTGCCTCTCATTTATTTGTCTGACAAATAAATAATTATTTTAATTTCTCTATTGCTGCGTTGAATATTTCATTCCAGCTAAGCGTTAACCACAAGCAGGGTGCTACACTAGTTTGCAACAAGTTTTCTTCTGTGTAAAGGGGAATGCACTCTGCTAAGTAAAGGAGCGCAAGTTAGGAAGGCTATTAATAAATATATCCTCTCCTACCACCCTGAACATTCCCACAAAGACTGAATGCAGAAAGTGTCAAGATAGTGTTTAATTGATTTTCACATTTTTGAAGGAAAAAAAGATACTGTTTAATTAGGATTGAACCAAGGGTTCACTTCCTCCCATTAAAATAATCTCTCTCAGATGTAAGGAGGAAGGGAGGGAAGCTTGGGATCCAACCCACAACCCTTCAGAGACACAGAAGATGTTATTTTAACAGAGACATTCTGAATTGACTGATAAGGAGAGAAATGACAGGAGTCCAAGCAAGGAAGGAGAAAATTGCAGCAAAGCAAGAGATGGCCATGACATGACTAAGGTTTTATATTATGCCTGCCTCATGTGAGGAACAGAGTCCTTGAAGGGTACTTTTAATTCACTTCAGTGAGGGATAGAGTCAGGTGAACAATGAATTGCTGTGCAAATTCTGCACTGACAAGATAATAGAATTGGAAGCGAGAAGCACAGAGACTGAACTGGAAGTTAAGCCAGGAGAAAGCTCTCCTCCGAGCTTTTCCTGAGGTAAAAAAATCATGTATGGGAATGTCTCTGTGCTAAAATCTTTCCATTTTTCAAGTCAGGATGGCTGAGAAGAACATATAATCTCCATACTTTCAAGCTGCATTGTACATTTAGTCCTCCAGAACACCATTTGATTTCACGGCTCATTTTTAATGCAGTCAAAGGTGGCAGGTTGCTGGTTAAGCTCCAAAACACCTTGAAGTTGAAGTGCGATTACAGCACCAGACTCAGGTTAACAACTTCCATTCACCCGCTTTAGAAGCCAAAGAATGCTAGGATAATTGTGTCGTGCGGCAATTACAACTAATTATTGTTGTTGTAGTTTTAACAAAGAAAATCTCCAACTTCATTTTAACTGTAGGCAGAAATAATACGTTTGAGTGGAATTAACTGAAGGTTGCTCTTTAAAAAGCTGAATGAGGCTTTATTTTAATGCAGTCAGACAGAGTACATTATGAACTGACAAAAGGAAGAAACTATATGAGAAAGTTGAGTAAGAAAAACAAAGTTCTTTAAAACAGCATCATCGTTGCTGTAAGCCACCCTGAAAACTCAGCTACAGGAAGGCCAGTAAATAATATTAACAAATAAATATTACTGGTTATGGCTGCCGGCTGCCCATTCTTTTGTTAGGCAGGTTCCTGGTTACTAGCGGGAGCTAATGGTTAGGAACTGTTCTTCTGCTCCTTGGGAATGTCTCTCAATTTTTGAATGAGATACTCATCAGAACTAGAGGAAGGGGAGAGGGCAACATTGTTGGCTCTAGTGAAATGTGGGCCTTGCATGGCCCTAATGTTTAATAAGCGCTTTAAAGCATAATTTGGTCAGCGGTGAGACAGAGGGCTGGGGGAGGAGCCATCAGACAGAAACTCTTGTCTGCATTGTCTACTTCATTCCCCTCACAACCACATGTTTAATTAGGGTTTTAAACTATAATTAAACTTACATTTGGCAATGGTAGAAGGAAACTGCTCCCTCTTTTGACAGCACCAGATCGTTCTGTGTAGACCAGGGGTCTGCAACCTTTAAGACAAAAAGAGCCACTTGGACCCGTTTCCGAAGGAAAAAAACCTGGGAGCCGCAAAACCATTGCGACATTTAAAACAAATATATCTCCGGAGCCACGATCTGACAGCGGGCGGGAAGGTGACGTCGGGACGGTGCGTGACTAACGCATGCACCGCCCCATGCAACATCACAGCCAGTACAGCGCCCGCCACAGTGGGGAGTGTTGGGGCGCACAATGCGCCTCCTCCCCTCGCTAGTATCCGCCCCGGAGCCGCGGCAAAGGTGTAAAAGAGCCACATGCGGCTCCGGAGCCGCGGGTTGCAGACCCCTGGTGTAGACCTAACCTGGGGGTCCAGGCCTGCCTATGCAAATCTGGGATCAGCCCAACTTGACTCAGTTTGGTTTAGGATCTGGGATTTGTTTGGACCAGATGCAGAGCCATACATTTCATCTCTTGTGAATATGAGAAATGTATAGAAATACTGTATGGCTCCAGTCTTACTTGGGAGTAAGTCTCATTGAAGTGGCAAACATGTTTTAATCCTTTTTTTACTGTAATTTTGAAGAGATTTTTAATTGCTTTTTATTGATAATTTTAATATTCCATGTAAACCACTTAGAGGTTTCACTACCATCAAGCAGTATACAAATTTTGCTAAATAAAAATAAAATTGGAGTCAGTTGCACTTACTTCTGAGTAGCCACGTTCAGGATTGCGCTGGATAAATAATAACAATAGGCATCAACAGGGATTAGAGAGCTTCCAGTGATTTGACTTCCAAGGGTGGTTGAAATCCCTCCTCAAAGATGAACACAATGGACATGATCCAGCCAAAGTTAAGCAGTTTTAAAATCCTGTTGATTTCAGTGGCAGAGAATTAAACTTAAAACACATGCATACCTCTCCCATTAAAACCAGTAGAACGAAATTGTGCTTCCCTTTAGCTGGTTTGTGCCCTTCATTGAAACATTCACACATGGCACAAATGCTGCCTAAGAGGCACATTTAAGCTTCTCACACTTATTTCAAGCCATAATAATCTAGCTTTCATATATCACTAATAATATCCATACATAATATTATTTTAAAGCTAGCTCTTCTCTGGTTGGCTTTCTTTATGAACAAGGAGCCTTTAACTAGGAAAGTGTTGGGGGGTGGGAATCCTTTTGGAATTTTTTTCAGAGAACCATCCTTGATCATTCTCCTGCTGATCACATTCGCAGGTGTCAGAAAGATTGATGAGATCATAAATAATAAGGGTGGACTTGCTTATAAAAGAGATCTGAACTGTCTTTCAAAATGGCCGCAGCCAAATATAGCCAAGGTCATACGGGCAGAGAAAGTAACTCCGTCCAGAGTTCTTCCCTCTAACTTACCTGTGTAGTCGATGTCGCTGCTTTGCCAGCATTCTGAAGGCTTTTGAGGTTAAGGAAGGAGATGTCAGAATCAGGCCACCTTTATAGGGCCAAAAGAACTTCCCATAGGTAGAATACATTGGAGTGTCTGGCAATGGTGGAGACCATTGTTCTGCTCCATTTTGCTTCTGTTCACCTGAATATGGTTGTGGCTTGAGTTACTTTCTGCTTGGCACTTCTACACTATCACATTATTATTATTTTTGCAGGGGGTGTTCCAATCCCATACTACATACCCTCCAATGTTTCTCCGATAGAAATAGGGACGTCCTATACCATAATAATAATTTTATGATTTATACCCCGCTCATCTGACTGGGCTGCCCCAGCCGCTCTGGGTGGCTTCCAACGTATATAAAAACATAATAAAACGTTAAACTTTTTTTTAAAAAAATCTTCCCTATACAGGGCTGTCTTCTAAAGGTTGTATAGTTACTTATCTCACATAACTCCATACCCTCCAACATTTCTTCAATCAAAATCAAAATTGAAATTGAATTGAAATACTTTATTGTCACTTGTACAACTTGTATACAGTGAGATTGCACAAGCACCCCTCACTCAGCTCTCTTAGTCTTAATTCCCCTCGTTCACTGATGCACACCAAACCCGAAAGTCTGTTGCCCTGTTGTTATCTTTTCATTCAGCGGCCTAACAGCCCACGGATAGAAGCTGTTCTTTACCCTGTTGGTGTGACTAATCATGCTTCTATATCTTATGTCCGAGGGCAGGAGATCAAGAAAGTGCCAGCCAGGGTGTGAATCATCCCTGAGAATTTTCCTCACTCTCCTGAGGCAATGTTCTTCCGCTATTTTATCCAGTGGATTCACGGGACAGCCCATAATATCTTGTGCTGTATTCACCACCCTCTATAGGCACTTCCTATCAGATGATGTCAAACCAGCATTGCACACCGTGGTATTAAATAAAGGTATTCTACAGAAAACCAGGATCAAATCAGAAACCAGGATGGCTTCTGTAAATCTGGGACTGCCCCTGGGAAATAGAGACACTTGGGGGCTCTGATATTAACAAATCCAGGTTGCACAATTATAGCTGACTGGGAGCAACAAACCCACTTCACCAAAAGATTGGACTTTTTACAATAAGGAAAGTGATGGCGAAATGGAAAGGGTAGGCTAACACTTGCTTTGACACAACCTCATCTAAACTTCCCACCAACAAGTCAAGATGCACGCTCAAGAAACAGGTCTTCTGGAAGCACCACTTGTGTGCCATTGCAGCAGCAAAGGATCAGGCTACATGGCCTGCTCACTTAAAAACAAAAACAGCAAAGTCAGGCACATGAATATGGAGGAAAGGGGCACAAGGATGTGGACTCAGGCCTTTGTCTGTTGTCCGAAGAACTAGACTGACCACAGTATTAGAAGTAAATGACCTTCATTAATTGACAAGAGTCACTTCCCAAACCTAAACAAGCAGGATGACAATCAAAACCTCACCTTAATATCCTGGCTCACAATAGCTTGAGGCAAAAGTCTTTTGCTCATTTTCATCGAATGTTAAGAACTTTCCCCTAAGCAGTCTCTCCCTGCTCTAATTGCTGTGAGGTGGATATCAATTTAGTTCCACACAAATGAATTCATCGAGGTGGGGTCTGAAAAACAGGGCTTTCAACCTCCTGCCTGTCAAATGTTTAAAAGAACCTGTTCCCTCTGTGATAACTTTTTATTAGCACCACACGCTTCACTCTGCATAGAGCTTTTAAAGAGTGGAATATTCTAGAAGTCCAGCTGACCAAAGGTATAATGAGATCTCTAAATGCACGGTGCTACAGGAACTCTAGTTAAATCCCGAATGAGAAACCATCATAATTAAGCCGTGATGCAGAAATGGCCCTGTTTGCTGTGTGCAGAACACAAGATTGCTACTTTGTTTAGGGGCTGAAAAAGAAAATTAAGGTAGTAAAAGTCATGGCACAGTGAGTGATTGGTATCGCTGAACTCTGACAATGCTCACTTAAGTCCTGAAATTAATGACCCAAATGGCACTTAAACCACAGAGGAGTCGTTGGTTGTTAGCTATAATGTTCGGCCTCAACCAGAAAGTTGCCCTTTCCCAGATTTTTATTACATTATGATTTCCACCCACCAGCATTACAAAGCTAAGAACATTACATTAGATTGAACGGGTGAGGGGAAATATTACATATAAAGCAGGGCCATACTCTGATTTCCACCCCCCTCCCAGTAGAATTCTCTTTTTGTGTATGTGAGTCCACTGGAAAGTATTTCATAGTTCATTAGGCATGTTATTAATATACTGCTGGCCAACTCTGCTTAACTGCTTCTACTGAGTTAATAACTATAACCATATTCTGTATAATGACATAAGTACTTTGGGAGATTATGTGTGGGATAAGAGCAGCAGGGTGATTGGCCGGATGTTTTAAATTATTAGCTAGGGTCCTGAATCCATTAGAGAGCCTGTAGCAGAGAGAACCGAAATAGAATTCTAGAAAAAGTTAGTTTTCAGTAAGAATCTAGTGCAACAATAAAAATGGAAATGATTGAACACTTTAAAATACAAAAGCAGGAAGTGCATTGCTAAAGGAAGCCATTTGTCCTCTCTATGGGTTATTGTCAACTAACCTTTGCTCAGAGCAGACCTCTTGAAATTAATGGACCTAAATTAGTCATTGCCATTGATTTCAGTGGGTCTACTCTGTGTACAAGTTTGGCTACAACCCAAACACCTTAGCAGGGCAATGAAAGCAATCTGTGCAGAGCACGCACCAAATGTCACCCTCTTAAAAGGACCGGAACCACGACAAAGCTGTGGCACAAACCCCTAATTCAGACACTCTCTCCTGAAGGATACCATGGTCAATGGTATCAAAAGCCACAGAGAGGTTGAGGAGAATTAACAGGGACATATTTCCCCTGGCTCTCTCCCGACAGAGGTCAGCATTCAGGGTGACCAAAGTGGTTTCTGTGCCAAAACCAAGCCTAAACCCTGATCGAAATGGATCTAGAAAATCAGTTTCCTCCTGGATCTGATCCACAACCACCCACTCAAGAAACCTGCCCAAGAAAGGGAGAGTGACAATTGGCCAGTAGTTACATAGATTTTCTGAATAGAGGGAGTGGTTTTACCTCTGCTTCAGGGATCACCCTCTCTTCGAAGGAGGCATTAATCACCTCCCTGGCGCAGGCAGCTGTCCACTCCCTGCTAATTTTTATCAGCCAAGAGGGGCAAGGGTCCACAATGCCAGTGGTCACCCTGACTAATCCAAGCACCTTGTCCACATCCTCAAGCCTTACTAACTGAAATTCACCCAACACAACAGAACAACTAGACAGTGCTCTGGACACTCCTTGAGATTCAAGGTCCTGATGGATGCAAATTATTTTGTCCTCAAAATGCTTTGTGTCATGGAGACTTGGATCAGGAGACCTCAGCAACCCTGTGGAACACAGAGGGGTGCCAGAAGAGCTGCTGGATGAGGGGCCAATGGGAGAGCAGGAAGACAGCATGGAATACCAGGAACACAGGGAAGAAGGGATTGCACAGTCCTCCAGCACAGAGTGGGCTAAGAACCTGGAGGAACATGACTTCTTGCCCCTGATGTCTCCAAGGGCCAGGAGGAGGATTAGGAGGGCAGAACAACTGGGACTGCCAGTAGGCAGGAATGCAAGATTGAGAGTGCATGACTCATCACTAGAAGGTAATTAAGATCCAGGCCAGAACTTAAAGCCAATGGAGCCAAGACCCAGGTGGAGAGTCTCTGCCCAGCATCTAAGGGCTATATAAGAGGAGAGGTAGTAGGCACTCAGGGTCGCCACAACTTTCCGGGTTGGGCACTTGCTCTACACAACAGTTGGAAGGGGATGCTGGAGACCAACAGAGGCAGCTACAACAAAGGGAAGCAAGAAGAAAATTGCCTGAAAAGCAAAGGAGTGCATGGGCCATGCCAGGGAGCTTCTGTGATGCCGGATGGCGAGAGGAGACAAAGGCAAGCGGTACTTTGGGAGAACCATTGCTGCTGACATCTAGGAACCACCAGGAACAGAGAACTGCTGCATAGCTAACCACTGCATAGAAGCCACCAAGCCTGGTGTTGGGATTGAAGACATCGCCTGGGTCAGTACAGCACGTCACCCACTTACCTCAGCTCTGAATGCCCTCTGGGACACTTTGCAAACAAGTCACAGTGAACTACCTGTCACCTCCTTCAGGCCAAGACCTGCATGAGTCTACATAACAGTGGAATTCATCAGAACAGAGCTCCATATTTGAAGGCATCCTTTGCATTAACTTTTGATAACTTTACTATTTAGGTAACCAGAAAGTGAGATACTTGCGGAGGAGGAACTCATTCCAGTTCTGATGCATTGTGATGCATAATAAAGGTATATGTCAGATAAGAAAAAATATTTAAGGAGGCTGTGATGACTAAGAGAAAAAGATAATCTATTTCTTTTTTAAAAAAAGAAACAACCATACTACCAGGTTTCAAAGAAGATTATCAAAAGAAGTCTCTCTTAAGCAAAAGAACTAGAATAAAATCTGGCAGATAAAATCAATTTGTTTAAGAACCAAGCTGTGGCTTAACTGGGTTGTGAATTAGGGTCTTAGTAATAGGGATAAGCAGAAGTTGAGACCACCATCTGAAATGCTTCAGCATTTAACCTCTTATACAAAACTAAGACAAGCTGTCTGCATCTGCGCAAGATAAACCATTAATATAAGGGCCAAGACCTATTTCCATGTTTTTGCTGAAGGTAATGTCCCAATATGGAGAAGGATGAATTAGGGATGAACCACCTGTTTTCAAATACATCAAAGAACCTAACAAAGGCTTCTGTTCTAAAGGAATACACAAAACATTCAGCAATAGGGATATGCATTGTCAGAAGAAGGATTTCTGGTAACCTGTTGCAGTTGAGTTCCGCCACCGACAAATGATTGTGTCATGGGATGGACCGCTCAGTCATTTAAGATCCCTTAGTCCTTTGCTTTTGTGAACATTTTTTGGAGGTTCTCACTTCCCTTGCCACTGCCATCTGAGAGCCATTGAAAGCCAGTGTGGCGTAGTGCTTAGGGTGTTGGACTAAGACCTGGTAGACCAGCCGTGAAGCTCACTAGGTGACGTCAAGTGACTAGGATGGAAACATGGATGGAGGTAGCATGCTCATCCCCACTTTCTCTCCCTCACAGCATTCTAAACACAAACAAAAAGAAATAATAATAATAATAGTAATAATAATAATAATAATTTTTTATTTATACACCACCATCTTGTTGGGTTTCCCCAGCCACTCTGGGTGGCTTCCAACAGAATATTAAAAAATACAATAATCTACTAAACATTAAAAGCTTCCCTAAACAGGGCTGCCTTCAGATATCTTGTAAAAGTCTGGTAGTTGTTTTTCTCTTTGACATCTGGTGGGAGGGTGTTCCACAGGGTGGGTGCCACTACCGAGAAGGCCCTCTGCCTGGTTCCCTGTAACTTGGCTTCTTGCTGTGAGGGAACCGCCAGAAGGCCCTTGGCACTGGACCACAGTGTCCGGGCAGAACGATGGGGATGGAGACGCTCCTTCAGATATACTGGATCGAGGCCGTTTAGGGCTTTAAAGGTCAGCACCAACACTTTGAATTGTGCTCGGAATTGTACTGGGAGCCAATGTAGGTCTTTCAAGACCAGTGTTATGTGGTTTCGGCGGCCGCTCCCAGTCACCAGTCTAGCTGCCACATTCTGGATTATATATATATAAAGAGAATATTTTAAATTGTTAGCGACTATAGCTATTGTTTGGAGATGAGGTGGGGGTGGGGGAGGCTGGCTTTAAAAGCTTCCATTTTGCCCAGTAATGTTGCTATTTGTCAAAATAGTACATGCTGTAATAATGCAATCCACAGAAGTGCTTATGGGGTTTCCAGCACTCAAGAATTACAGCACCCAGAATAGAAACAGCACTAGCAATCTTGTTACATCTTCACAGCCTGGAAGAGAAGTGCCCTGATTAATTTGTTGTTGCCTGCATGTGTGTAGAGCATACTGAGGGAAAGAAATTGATGTACTAAGATGGTGTTCTGTTCAGAAAATGAACCGGTAGGTGACAGTTCCCCCCAGGCACCCAGTTCTACAGCCTAGGGTTGGAATAGCCAAGTGGTACCTGCCAAAGGGTGGCCAACAACTCTCATGAGCCACAGCCAGCATGGCCAATGATCAGGCAAAATGGGAGTTGTAGTCCAAAAAAACAGAGGGCACCCCTGGCCAAGGCCTAGCTCTGGTCAACCCCCAATATATTTGAAGCAATATATATTGGAATGCCTCTCCCAGTAAGATCCTATCCAGCTTCTTTGGTCTTCATCCATGCCATTATCTGGGTGCTCCCTCTGAGGGCAGTTCAGAGGCTGGTGACAAGGAGAGGGCCTTCTCAGTTGTAGCTTCTTGTTTGCACTCTCCCCAGTGAGTTTCATCTGGCACCACCATTAACAACCTTTTGGCCCTTCTCTTCTCTCAAGCATTTGATGGATTGTAATAAATGCTCTGTTGCTTTTTGATAAAATGTTTTATGCTTCTGAAGTTTTTGCTATTTTGCTGGCTCTGTTTATAGGTCATTGTAATGGATTTATTGCAATGTATCATTTCTGACCGAGAACTCCCAGAAGTGCAAGCTGGATATAGAAGAGGCAGAGGAACCAGAGACCAAATTGCAAACATGCGCTGGATTATGGAGAAAGCTAGAGAGTTCCAGAAAGACATCTACTTCTGCTTCATTGACTATGCAAAAGCTTTTGACTGTGTCGACCACAGCAAACTATGGCAAGTTCTTAAAGAAATGGGAGTGCCAGATCACCTCATCTGTCTTCTGAGAAATCTATGTGGGACAAGAAGCTACAGTTAGAACTGGATATGGAACAACTGTTTGGTTCAAAATTGGGAAAGGAGTACGACAAGGCTGTATATTGTCTCCCTGGTTATTTAACTTATATGCAGAATTCATCATGCGAAAGGCTGGGCTGGATGAATCCCTAGCCAGAATTAAGATTCCCGGAAGAAATATCAACAACCTCAGATATGCAGATGACATAACCTTGATGGCAGAAGAGGAGGAATTAAAGAACCTTTTATTGAGGGTGAAAGAGGAGAGCGCAAAATATGGTCTGAAGCTCAACATCAAAAAAACGAAGGTCATGGCCACTGGTCCCATCACCTCCTGGCAAATAGAAGGGGAAGAAATGGAGGCAGTAAGAGATTTTACTTTCTTGGGCTCCATGATCACTGCAGATGGTGACAGCAGTCACGAAATTAAAAGACGCCTGCTTCTTGGGAGAAAAGCAATGACAAACCTAGACAGCATCTTAAAAAGTAGAGACATCACCTTGCCAACAAAGGTCCGTATAGTAAAAGCTATGGTATTCCCAGTAGTGATGTATGGAAGTGAGAGCTGGACCATAAAGAAGGCTGATCGCCGAAGAATTTATGCTTTTGAATTATGGTGCTGGAGGAGACTCTTGAGAGTCCCATGGACTGCAAGAAGATCAAACCTCTCCATTCTTAAGGAAATCAGCCCTGAGTGCTCACTGGAAGGACAGATCCTGAAGCTGAGGCTCCAATACTTTGGCCACCTCATGAGAAGAGAAGACTCCCTGGAAAAGACCCTGATGTTGGGAAAGATGGAGGGCACAAGGAGAAGGGGACGACAGAGGATGAGATGGCTGGATGGTGTTCTTGAAGCTACCAGCATGAGTTTGATCAAACTGCGGGAGGCAGTGGAGGACAGAAGTGCCTGGCGTGCTCTGGTCCATGGGGTCACGAAGAGTCGGACACAACTAAACGACTAAACAACAACAACATCATTTCTGACATTAAGTTATGCCTTTGGCTTGTAATCTTTCGTAAATTAACAAGAGATAGATAGATAGATAGATAGATAGATAGATAGATAGATAGACACACACACACACACACACAAATAAGACAACTAACTAATAATACAAATTTGCCAAATGAACTTGTAAAAACCGCCATTTCTCAGTCCCGGCTCTCCATATTTAAAACAGGGGTAATATAGTTTTAATTACTATGCAGAGCGGCTGATGGAAAGAATGAAGCAAACAATAAAGAAAAGTAATTTGCTTGATTAAATTCTATAAATGATTCATACAAATTAATGTAGAATTTAATGCCTCCCAATTAGCTCCTAAAATATTTGCTGTTGAAAATTAGCAGCATTTATGGCTGCTTTGTAAGTATGTTTAACCAAAAAGTCAAGTGCCTGAATGCAGGGTTTTTAATAAGACAAATCCACTGCAGAGAAATTCCTGGAAAATGGTTTGCCAAAGCAAATGTCAGGCAGCCTTGGCTCCTGTTGCTCTGGCAGACAGCATTCCTTCCTCATGTCTCTTGCAAATGTTCTGTATCAGGCAATAAAGTAGTCCTTCTCTAACAAATGCAAGGGTACTCTGATAAATTAAGTCATCACCTTCACCTAGCAGCAAATCCTGTGCTTCTTCTACACCCATTTCTGCATCCAAATGAACAGAAATAGAAACAATTAGCCTTTTCTTTCAACTGCTTGGCCATCATTCCTTTATGCACTCTTTTTTTTAAACATCACAATCACTAGTTGTATCATGCATAAATCCTTTACGTGGGCTGCATTGTCATTCATCGAATGACAGAATTATAGAATCATAGAGTTGGAAAGTACCCTAAGGGTCGTGTAGTCCAGCCCCCTGCAATACAGGAATCTCAGCTACATCATACATGAGAGATGGCCATCCAATCTCTGCTTAAAAACCTTCAAGGAAGGAGAGTCCACCATCTCTTGTGGACGTCTGTTCCACTGCTGAACAGCTCTCATTGTCAGAAAGTCCTTCCTGATGTTTAGTCAGAATCTCCTTTCTTGTAACTTGAATCCATTGGTTTGGGTCCTAGCCTCCGGAGCGGGGGGGGGGGGAGTTTGCTCCATCTTCCATGTGGCAGCCCTTTAGATATTTGAAGATGGCTCCTATATTGCCTCTCAGTCTCTTCTTTACCAAGCTAAACCCTCAACCATTCCTCATAAGGCTTGGATCCAGACCCTTCATCATCTTGATCACCGTCCTCTGCATACCTTCCAACTTGTCAATATCCTCCTTAAATTAAGGTACCCAGAACTAAACACAGTACTCCAAGTGAGGGCTGACCAAGGCAGGGCTGTTACAGTACTTTCCTTGATCTGGACATATTCTACAACATGCCCATAGAAGGATCATGCCCATTTTGTATCCTCTGTAATCCTTCTGCCCCAACAACTGCTCTTGTTACCTGTAATCTTTCATTATAGCTAGTGGGAAGAATAAAGGAGCACACGAAGACAAATAAAAAAAAAGGAGGGTGTTAATATGAATCAAAATTACTTTAGGAAAGCCAAGGCTTTGCTGAGTTTTCAATTTTAAGTAAAATAAAACAACCACTTAAAAGGAATTCAAATTAATTATATAGTTCAAAGTCAAGACTAATCAGATTATGATGTAACTATCTCAGTACAAGGCCTGGAGGCTGAAAAATTATTGCAAAGCAATGGTTTGGTGAATGACTTCTAACAGATGACAGTATAATGAATTACTTCTGGTAAAACATACTATTATAAGTCAACAACAAAGAAGCACACTACAAATCATTCTTGGGATGACATCCATAATAGTTCTTCAACTCTAGTCCAAATTTTCTTTCGAGACCACAGAAACAATAGCAGTTAAATGTTGAATACGCAGAGGTTTCTTTAGCATGTTCACATCATGCTGAAGAGGCAAGCCTTTTCCCCGGTTCAAATTATTACCCACACTAGGCCTCAATAAGGAGAAAAGACTTGCTGTTCTTTAAAATGACATCTCAGTAAGCATGCGGTGCTTAAATAAATCATTCCATGATAATTTTCTAGAGCAGCCTGCCCACATGATTTCCTTCTCTGTCACACAGACTGCTGGAATATATATATATATATATAATCTATTTTTACATTTCAAAAGGTAAGTTCCAATCTGCTTGGGTTTTTTTACATTCCATGCATTGAGACATATAGCCAGTTTTACAAAAGGAGCTCTAATTTCTGTTCCACCTCCCAAAAAAGAAGCAAATTATAACTCTTAGGTTAGGCCCTGATGTGCTTTGTGCTTTTCTTGTGATGTGTGCTTGTGTAAACTGAATTTTATCAGGTCTTCTCTCTCGATTAATGCCCTATTTTGAGGTATTTTACAGTGAACATAACAAGTTTCTATCTATTCAGTCATTTAATAATAAGTAGATAAATTTGCCTCCACATTCTCAGGTGAGTGAGGCCATGCAAACCAGCCTTGCCCTGATGTTCCCATCTCCATTGACTCTGCCCAAGGACTTCTGTGCTTTGAGAATCATAGAGGTGTAGAGCTGGAGGGGACCCCAAGGGCCATCTAGTCCAACCCCCTCAATGCAGGAATCTTTTTGACCTCAAACCCACGACACTGAGATTAAGAGTCATATGCTCCACCGACTGTTTCCATTTGTGTGAAGGATTCTGAGGGTACTCAGCTGAAATAGTGTGGAGATTCCCTTAGTCTTCCCACTAAACATGTGGAAGGAGGAGCACTGGTAAGGATCTTGGGGACAAAGTTAGTATGGATGAACAAGCCTATAGGTGTCCCTATTTTCCAGGGATGTCCCTGAATTAGAGAAGCTGTCCTGGTTTCTGATTTGATCCTGGAATGTCTCACTTTTCCTTAGGATGTCCCTATTTTCACTGGAGAAATGTTGGAGGGTATGGAGTTATCTGACCCATCTGACCCATCTGAAGGCAATACTGTATAGGGAAGGTTTTTTTAATGTTTAATGTTTTATATATGTTGGAAGCTGCCCAGAGTGGCTGGGGCAACCCAGTAAGATGTGTGAGGTATAAATAGTAAAATTATCATTATGGAATGGGACGTCCCTATTTTCATCGGAGAAATGTTGTAGGGTATGCTTCCCAGCCTCCCATTCATGCAGGTTAAGGTTAAAGTTATATCTTGCAGTTACCCTTGCCCAGGTCATTGTCCCATTGTTTTCCTTTCACCTTCAGACTCTGTAATTTTGCTTCATTAAAAATCAATCGGCCAATCAATCAATCAATCAATCAATCAATCAGAGCATGCACTTTCTCACTTATTCACTCGTCCATACTAATAGATACCTCTTTCATTTGTTTTGTTTTGTTTTCTACTTGTTTATCTATTGCACAACCCCAGGTCTCTTTCATCTTTTGTTACGCCTCCCCACCCCCCATGGCAGCCATTTTGTGACTGGCGCCTACAGCACTTCCTCAAAATTCAAAATGTTCCCACTGGCCAAAAAAGGCTGGTGACCCCTGGACTATCTGTTTAACTGCCCCATCACTGTGAGTGTCTTTACTGGTATAATATATATATACTGCGACCCTTGGTCTATGATACAAAAAATGACTGGACTATTTACTTGCTAGCAAGAACAAGCATTCTATACAGATTATAGCTTTCTTTGCTTTGGCTCTGACAACAGAACTTTATTCAAAACCATGTGCTTGACTGCCACTTGGATTAACCTTGACTTTGCTTTAATGGGAGTCAGCTTTGGGTTGTATTTTTATGAAAATGTCACTTTAAGGTTCCACGTTCTGCTACTGTTATTTCTGAAGCTGGGCCATCTGCCTTGAATTCAGAAGAAGCCAGAGTCTTCAGTACTTCGTGACCTCATCCTGTACTTATAGAAATCTTGTCTTTGTGCAAAACACTACAATGATTTCAGCTGTAAAAAAGAGAGCCTGCCAAGACCTCAAAAGTACCGAGGGCTTGTGGAAGTATGAGAAACGGTATAATTACACATGAGGGGAGATTGCCAGGTAAATTAACTCTTTATGTCTCCTGCCTTCCAAACCTGCTTATAAACTCCACCAAAGCATAGCAACGAGATCCTGTTTTTCTTTATTCAAGGAGGCACAGCTATATTTAGACAGATTCTAATGAAAAAAACAGAATGTTAATGCAGACTGAAACATGAACGCAGAACCTAATTCTGCTTATTGTTATCTAGGAGATGTGGCAGACTGCTGAGGGGCTCCCCATGTTTTGCAATTAGAGGGGTTTGGTGGAGAGATAAGGGAAAGTTGCTTGCCTCCTCACAAGCTATAATGCAGAACATGGTCTCACTGTTTATTTATATCCCATTTTTTCCCTCCAAGGAATTCAATGAGACATATATGGGTCTCCTTCCAGATTTTATTCACCTGATGACCCTGTGAGGTAGGTTAGAGGATAGTCACTGGTCCAGAATCACTTCACAAGACTTATTGGCTAAGTGTCACTTTGAAACAATGGTCCCCCAGTCCTTTCTCACACTCTACGGCATCTCCCTGCTTGCTCACTACTTATTTCCCTTGCTTACCAATTCCTATGGTTCCTTTATTTCGTACCAGATTCCAGAAGAAAGTGGATGAGAGATAAATAAAAGAAGAGGGCAAGAAGATGGTTGCAGTTCAACCGCTTCATTCTAGCCCTGAAGAACTGATTCCCTTCCTTTGCCTTTCCCCTTCCATCTCTCACCTTTCCTTGTAATCTTGCCTTTTTAGTTTGTAAGCCCAGCGTCAAGGCCTGTCTCTTATTACCTCTAGTGCTGTGAGCAACTTTGGGAGACAATAACAGTCAGAAAAGCAGGATAAAAATTAGAGATATAAGAAGGCATTGTTCTCCAGGCCAGCCTGTATCTGTCACATGCAGCATCATTTCCATTCTGCTGCAGTTTGTCTTCTGCTAACAACTATGTTATTAATCTTAGTGTCTGCTGTGGCAAAATTACATAACTTGCGCAAGTAAGTACATAACTTACAATGCCATTATGACAATATTCCACTCCATTCATTTCAGCGCAAAAGACACACAATGCAAATTAGAGGGCATGTAATCAATTACATATCCCTTGTAGATTGAAAGCAACAACAACAATGAATACCAATTGTGTTCACTGGGTTGATTTCTGTTCTGGACACGAGATGAATAACTGAACATTGTCAACTTCCATTCTTGTTTCCATTTTCACCAGAATTGTCTGACATCCCTAATAAATAAAGTAAGCAAATAAACAAAATTATAATGCTTAGGAAAGGATGTGATTAACTTCTTTTGGCTAACAAAATGAACTGCTTACCTAACTTCTCTGCAGTTTGGGTCACCAAATACCTGAAGGAAGGACAGACTGCAACAATGAAGCATTTTTGTTAGCTCTGCACCACAGGGTAGCTATTTCATCTCTCAGTATCTTTCCCAGTTGCAGTTTTTGAAAGCTCACTGCAGGAGACGTGTCTCATTCTTCCTAGAGTTGTAAATTCAGGCTTTCCGTCCAAGCTTTCCATCTTTTCTGGTTTTTAGTTTTTGTTTTGCTTGATTGTTCAAATCATGAGCACTCTCCTGCTTATCTTTCACTACAAACCATAACTGCAAACGTAGGAAAAAGAAAAGTCTGTGTTTGCCTTTTCTTGCTTTCCTGAATTCACTCTCCTTGGTCTGATGATGTAGCTGGAAGTTTTTATTTCTTTAATATAAATATTTAAAGCATGAATACAGCTGAAGTCTACATAATGGCCAAGACACCAGTATGCCTAATGGGGAGGACACACTTTGCAGAGTCACACAAACAGAATATGAAACTTAGCACACACAACTATATGAAAAGAGTTTGTCTGAGATGGAGGGGAGTGGGGGAGAAGGCAGCTGGTAGTGGGCTGCTTGGTTGGAGCTCTTGCAAGTCTGATGCAGCAATGGCTGAGGAAGACCCACCCTCCGCCTGATCCCAAACACCACCTGCCCTGTGAGGAGGGTGAGGAAGGCAGGCACAGACAAAATCAGGGCCTGCTCCAAAAGGACAGGCAACTCCCTACCCTCACCATCTTTACATGCTATGTAATTTGTTTTAGTCCTTTAAAACTTGACCGGTTTGGGTGCCTTTACAGAAAGGCAGCATGTAAATGCAAAGAACGAACGAATAATCAGTCCAGTGCTGTTCTGCCACTAAAAAAAGAGAGAGGAGAGGTGATGAAAATGAAGGAATGGTGAACATTTTGGCTTCTTCCTCACCTGTCAGTATTTTTTTCATTTATTGAATTTATTGAATTATAAATTTCATTTATAACCAGGGCAGTTCACAGAAAAAAATCAGAATATAAAACCACAAAATATATAATCAAAATAAAAACAACAACCCAATATGTTTTAAACCTGTGGGTCTGTATTCCCCTTTGCTGCAGATGCTGATTTGCTGCCAATAAACAGTTGGTAGCTTGGACCACAGGTACCCCTTGTAGCAAAGGTTTCCTCTTTTTGGTTTTATGGCTGTTGTCATGATGACTTGGGTCACACCCACACCACACATTTGAAGCACATGGCTTCCCCTAAGGAATCCTGGGAACTGTGGTTTGTGAAGCGTGCTGGGAATGGTAGAGTTCCCAGGATTCCTTGGGAGAAACTCATGTCTGTTGAAGTGGTGTAAATAGGCGCAAAAAGCATAGGAACACAGGAAGCTCCCTTATATCGAGTCAGGCCATTGGTCCATCTAGATTAATACCTTATACACTCCCACACAGCCCTACCTGGGAGATGCCAGGAATTGAACCTGATAACTTCTGCATGCAAAGCAGATGCTATGTCACGGAGCCACAGCCCTTCCCGCTGGTTCTTGGGTTCTTTGTTCCAACTGGTGCTGGGCATGGGGGGGGGGGGACAGTCTGCTACAGAAACTGATGGCCAGCATCTGCTTTGAGGTTGGTGGCTGTCGGCCATCTGCTCTCTTCAAGCCATTCATCATCTGAAGTCACTGAGGGGTCAGGCTCGGCAGTTACATTGTCAGCAGATAGTCAGCCAGTGTTGCTGCACTCATAAACACCAAATTTATGGATGCTGAAAGGAGCAACGTGGCAACCTGTTTAAACGCAATCATGCGTGTGGCTCTTACACTTTGTCTCTCTTCTCCTTCCCCACAGCTCCTTAATTCGAGGAAACTTAAGAAAGGAGGAAACGTGACCGTGCTACTGGTGAAAAAAATGTTTGTGGCAAATGGTACCAGAACTGTATCTTGTTTCCTCATAAAGATGCTGAAGGTGACTTAAATTGCTACTCCGGAGACAGTGATATTGGCAGACTTGCAATAACAACAGTGCTCTTAGTAGGTACCATCTTTTCTATACAGGATTTTGGAAGCCATTCAGTTATTTTGGTAATTAGCATTGATGGGGGAAAAATATCAAGGAAGACAACAAGATAGTTGACATTTATTTTTTGGTATCCAGGCCAACTTTTTTATTCTTTTAAACCCAATTTATATATTGATGGATCCCTGGCCAAAAAAAGAGAATGTCCAGGACATTTTATACTCTAGCTTTAGCCAACATGCTTGCTTTTGAGGCAGATACTGGCTGTAGTTTTATATACATTTACTAGGGGTTGGAGCAATTTCCCAGTGATGAAAGGTTGCAGCACTTGTGCCTTTTTAACATTTAGAGGAAAGGTAAGTTGGTGAGGGGCATGACTGCGGAGCATAAAATTATGCATAGTGTAGAGCAATGGATACAGAGTCCCCCTCCCTCCTCCTCTGATAATACTGGAATATAGGGATTTCCAATGGAGTTGAATGATGGAAGATTCTAGACAGACAAAATAAAGCACTTCTTCAGACTGCACCTAGTTAAAGCTATGGACCTCACTCCTGCAAGAGGTGCTATTGGCCATCAACCTGGATGTCTTCTAATGAGGATTAGAGAAATTTATGGAGGATAAGGCAATGTTTTACATTCACCGTGGGAGGCAATATGACTCTGAATCCCCCTCGCTGGGAATCACAGGTAAGGAGAACATTGTTGTGCTAAGGTTCTCCTTGAAGGCTTCCCGCAGGCATCTGATTGGCTACTGTGAGAGCAGGATGCTGGACTATAGACAGGCCTTTGGCCTGATCTAGAAGGGCTTTTCTTATGTTCTCGAAGTTAGGGTGAAAGCAACTACAGTTTAAGTATTTGTAAGTTAAAGCCTTGTACAAATGTGAACACAAATCACAGGAACTACTGTATTCTTAAATGTTTTAGAGCACAAGGGGGCTTTCTCGTCCCCGCGGCCCTAAAATTATACAAGGCCAAAACATTGGCACAGCTCCTTTATGGATCCTTTCTCTGCTTTCTCCCCCCATGAGAGAGTTCAATCCAAACTCCTTAGAGCTCTCCTACAAGGCCCCAGATGCATTTCAAATGCATGGGTTAGACTAGAAAAGGGATGATGAGAGTAGAGGCTTATATCTGCCTAACATCAGTCTACAAATGGCTGACAATGAATCTGCTCCCCCAAGGAATAGCCCCACTGATCCTCTGCGACCAGTTCCAGTCAGGCTGGCAGACAGCAGTCCTAAACACCCTTCGGAAACTGGGTTTTGCCCCTCAAGCGCTTTTAAGTCTGGGGTTGGGCCAGGCAAAAGCTACGGTCAGACAAAGAATCATAGACACCGAGAGACAACAGGACTGCCCAAGGTGCCCCGACTATAAAATTGGAGAAATCAAGAGATATATAGCCGCACCAGCAGCATATCTCTTCTTTCTCGTACCCAAAAATGGAAGAAGAGCTTTTACACTCGCCAGAAGTTCGGCTCTGCCCTCGCTGGTCCTGGAAGGATCCTTTAAAAAAGTCCCATATGCTCAGAGACTTTGCGCCTGCCCATTGGGAGATATAGGAAGCCCAGAGCACTTGTTCTTTAGATGGCCCTTTTATGAAGAAGCATGTAGTGAGACCATTGATCCCCTGCTGGTGAGGCTCGCTGATCTCCTGGAAAAGCAAAAATTCAACCTTTTCCCGTTAGGCAAAGATCATAAGACTACCCGGATGGCTGCCAGATTCTGTGTACAGATCTGTAGGCGCAGACCATCCCCCGACTCAAGCTAGTTCATTAAGAAAATCCCCAAACTCAGTTCCATGGGTGACTCTGGGTCATCTCTCTGTGGTAGCTTATCTTAAAGTTTTATATGCTTATTGCATTTATAAACTTTAAATTTATTGTTGTACATTTTTTAAATGTTTGTTTTCCTTCTGGGATTGTACCCCCAAATGTTTTATGAGCTGGTCTCTGACCGTAATAAATTATCTATCTATCTACTTTGAAATTCATTCTGGTATACACTTCATGAACCTTTATTCATATGTCCATGTGGAAAATCTGTTTTAGAGTTCCTATTTTTAAAAAATAAAAAGGGGGGGGGAGAACTGCAGACAGTACAATTTTTCAGCCTGAAAGAACAATTCAGCCACAACAGGGTGAATAAAAATGCTCCTTTGCTGAGGTAGGTGGTTTCATCTGTAAAAACACACAAGAGACACATTTTTGGCAGCTCTGGCTCTGGCTGCAGTCTACCTAGTGCAACCCACCACTGTTTTCTAGGACAGCAACTCAAGTCACAGCCAAGGAGGATGTTAGTTGAACGACCTTACACTGTCGAGCTAGCAGAAAGTTTCTGCACAAAGAGATGGCACAGTGGAGTTCCCTTGTGATCCGAGGCAATGTGCACCCAACTGCAAGGACAGGAATGGGAGATTAAACAAACAAGCTGAAGGTTTTCCTACTACTTTGCTATTTGACGCCCAGCACAAAGCAAGCCTTGCAGTGCCTTGCCGTGGTGAAGTTGGGAGAGAGCAAGGTTCAGTTTACACAAGAACACAGGCTTCCAAACTGCAGCCACTCAGTTAAAACGTGAGTCTCGACATTGATAAAGATGCTTGAGTGGCACATTTAGTGCTTGTGTCCTGGTAGGAAGTTTTATTTCTTTTGCGGTCAATCTGAACTCAAAAGTATTTAATACTGATGTTACTGCTAATAAAGATCGCTCGGTCTTTTGCTGGCATCACCCATGAGGCAAGGTGAGGTGACTGCCTCAGGTGGCAGAATCCACAGGGGCAGCAGATCTGGCTGGGGGTGGGGAACTGCAATTTTGGTGGTTTGTCTCAGGTGCCAAAATGTCTTGGGCCAGCCCTGTTTCACACAATGCAGAAGCCTAGCCTAACTCTTATCTCTTTTAATGTTCTTATGTTTAGGAGTCCTGCTCCTTGAACTATGCACTGTGTGAATGAGTGCTTTTATTTGGTCTGTTCTGAACCTTCCAGCATTTAGCTGCATTGGGTGGCTGCAGGTTCTAGTATTATGAGACACACCCAAAAATTTCTCGCTATGCATGCATAATTTTATACACCCCTAACATGTCTTTCTTCTAAGCCCCAAACCACCACAAATATGCACAAACAGATGCTTCTCCAGGAAAAAAAAGCTAACAGTTAAAGGCCTCTGTAAGCAATATCTTTTTTCTTATATTCCTTTAAGAGTAAAATTTCCAGCCTCAGTTAAGGAGGGAGGTCATGACTCTCGCTCCACAGAAATAAGCATCTGCATACAGGTTCATTGCTCAAGTCAATTCTTCAATGACAGCAAGATAAACTGGTCAGACAAACAGAGGAGAAATGTTTGCAGGGAAGAAAGTCTCCACCTGGGTCAAAGTCTCCTCCTCCTCTGTTTTCTTAATTGGAAATGTGCATTCAAGTGCAAGAACACAGATTGAGCAAACACTGAGCCAAAAAAGAGAACAGGATGCTTGGTTCTAAGATGGAGGGCAGGGGGATCTGAGAGATTGCACTCAGGTTGCAAACAAAAGAAAGCAGAACAAATCCTTTAAAAGGCTATAAGCAGCCTTTGTTGATGCCTTGGGTCCTATCCAGCCAGGTGCGTTTGACAAGGCACACACACACACACAAAAATCCTGTGGCAATGAAGGAGGTAGCTGGAGTTAAGGTAATTGAACTAGACTTCCGGTTTTGGCCTGGATGTTAGGAAAACAACAATGGAAGGAAGATACCTGTACAAGTCTGCAAGAAAAGGGTTACTAGCTGCATTGCTCTGCCTTTCATCGTTTCCTTTTCCTGGTATCATAGTAGATGCCCCAGACACAAAAGATCTCTGTTTTATCAAAACAGCATTGGTGATGAATAAACAGCACGTTCCTAAATTGCGGAAATATTTCTTCTAAAAACAAATGTTTCTAACCGTGACAGACTTGAGATAATTAAATGATAAAATGAAACTATTTCTTTGGTAGTTCACAGTTTAAGGAATATCAGTCAAATATGTAGCCAACTGAAATGGAGACAATGAGTTGTATCAAATGGTGTCTTTCCTCTGATGGAAGGCGCTTCTTTGATCCAGTGAAGGTTTCCATCAGTGGAATGGGAAATCTGTTTTTTGTCCATTCCCTCTTCCTCCATAGTCCCTGCCCTGCCCAAATCTACCCTCAAGCACTGGGGGATGGACGCTTTGGAACAATGTGAGAGCTGTAGAGAAGGGAACAAATTGCCAGCTCACCACACTTTTACCATTGGCCCAAATTCTTTCAGCCAAATTCTTTCAGCCCTTGAATTTTATTTTCGCAACTAGCTCTCTTCTGTAGTAATAGATTTTGTTTGATGTTCCTGAGAAAGTAAGTTACCTGAAGTTTGTAGAATGTAAAAAGAACTCTTCTGGATCAAGACAAAGGCCAATTGCCAATCTAATCCACTCTCCTTTCCTCGCACTGGCCAGTCACGACACCTCTCGGAAGCCGGGAAGCAGGACCCAATTGCAGCAGCACTCTTTCCATTTACGATTCTCAGGAACTGGTAAAGATTACCTATGAAGCGCTATCTATCTGCTCTCCTGAAGGAATAAAGTTTCTCTAGATCTTAACTGATAGCAGTAGAAAGGGCATGGAAATGGTTGAGCAGCACATCAGCAATTGTATCCACAACTGACAATGTATACTAGCAGAGAAATACAAGATTGCCTCAGTTTTAAAGAGAATAAAAATAGCCCAATAGATCAGTTAGGCACTAAGAAGTTGCAACAGGCAAAAAAAGCAAGCCTGCAGAATGAACTTTGTATGTAGAGGCCAAACAATGTATTTCTTTTCGAGGGAAATTCCTACACACCTCCTTTCAGTAAAAAGGGTAAAGGACCCCTGGAGGGTTAAGTCCGGTCACACTTGACTATGGGGAGCGGTGCTCATCTCACTTTCAGGCTGAGAGAGCTGGTGTTTGTCCTCAGACAGCTTTCCAGGTTATGTAGCCAGTATGACTAAACAGTTTATGGTGCAACGGGACACCATGACAAGTGCCAGAGCGCACGGAAATGCCATTTATCTTCTTGCCACAGTAGTACCAATTTATCTACTCACGCTGGTATGCTTTCAAACTGCAAGGTTGGCAGAAGCTGGGACAGAGAAGCAGGAGTCCCTGTTGTGCAGACGCAAACTGCCAACCTTCTGATCAGCAAGCCCAAGAGGCTCAGTGGTTTAGACCACAGTGCCACCTGCTCCCACTAAAAACTGTGGTACATTAACTCCATCTATGGATGAGAGGGATTGCCAGCATAACTGGGAGAATAACTAGATCGCTGGATTCCCCTCAGATCATCCCCTACCACTCGTTACATTTGCTAGCTGCGATCCAAGCCCTGGAAGCCTTCAAATCTTCCCTGCAGCAAAAAGTAAGAATGATTAGGTGGTGCACTTACCCGTGGATGTAGCATACCTACCTATTCCTAGCTCTTTACATCCCCTTTGTGCTATCTTGCTATATGGGGAGGCAAACAAGTATAAGTCTGCATGTGGCCCTTGATGTGGAGCCACTATTTTTTTGACCTTGGTCTGGAGAGAGGCCTAAAATGTCTATGGCAAGTGAGTTGTGGGTCAACCCGGGAGGGGATAATGAGGCATGCAGGTTCTCCCAGATACTTGTATGCATTTCTCTTTTCTTTTTCAAAAGCCAAAATTCTTAACCCTGTCACAACCCCCCCCCCAAAGTTGGCAGAATGTATTAAGTTTAGAAGTTTATTGGAATCAACAGAGGTCTCCAATCTGTATAAAGCATAGGTCTCAACTGCAGAACAAGCACTGCCCCTGTCACCTCTACCTCCTTAGTCCTGGTAAATATATTTCCTTAGTAAGTACTGGCTTGATGAACTTTTGAAGGGTCTATCTTTGTACTTCCGCCTCCCTTTGTCCTTATAGCTTATTTTGCTGCAGGCAAAAAGCCGGGCTATAATGGAGATTTTTGTACCCTGTGTGCAATCATCATCATCATCATCATCATCATCATCATCATCAAACAACTGTTGAGTTTTCTCAGTGGTTTTTAACCCAGAATAAAGCAAATTGTTATAGAACCACCATAGAACCAAGAGAGACTAGAGAATTGATCAGTGCAACTGCTTCACTTCAAAAGCTACTGCACTTAATTCAAAATGTTCCCTGTCAGCATAGTTGAGCTGTATATTCAGCCCAAAAAAGACTTCATTAGAGAACTAAATTATTCTTCATACGAATAAAGCAACATACTTATGATTTATACATAGATACATTTATCTATGTACATAGTACTTCAGACTGATTTTTACCATGGAAACCTTGATTCGAATTAGGATGGGGAAAGGAACAAGGAAAAAATGTGAGAAAATACAAACACATTTATTGAAGCTTCATCCTTGCTGGAGATTAGAGGTAAGGAGCAAATCCAGCCATCACCAATCTGGTGCCATACAGATGTTTTAGACTACAACTCTCATTTGCCTCAGCTAGGGCAAGCTGAGCTACGTAATAGTGATATGCATAATGCTTTGTTATCCCCTCCTGACACATGGCGAGATGCTTTTGAAAAAGAGAAGAACTTACAAAGGTAGAGTTTGTCACAGCATGGGAACCAGCGGCTCAAAGTAAGAAATTCCATTGAGCTACTGCAAAAACCTTGCACAAAAGGCAAGGAAAAATCTGGATCCCAACCACATTTTTCACTGACAAGCTACAGGTGACTCATCCCTTGACCTACACACACAATAAAAAAGAGACTCCAACCCATCAAAATGTGGCTTGAACAATATGACTAAACACATAAAACATCATCTGCTCAAACACAATCCTGTGATCAAACTGCTTTACAAGTATTTCCTGTCAATTCAATTAGCAAGCTCAACAGGAGGGGACAGCATGGAATGAGAGGATTTCCATCAAAGGCATTTTGATCTTATTCCAAAATATGTTGCTAATTATTTTCATAGAAGTGTAATTTTGGAAAAGGTACATCTTATTGCATGGAAGCAACCAAAATAGAAACATTAGCACAACAAATCATGAAATGAGAAAAGAGCTTACAAAATGTATTTTTTTATTATTAAATGAAAAGAATCTGTTTTGTAGATCAAATATGAAATAGAATGTACAAAAAACTTTACATCTGTCCTCTGAAAGAAATAAAATGCTATCAGGAATTCGCTAGCAGCAATTCCTTCCAAACACAACACAAAATGCATGAATATGTTTTATGGCAGTACAATACTACACAGAATAGCCTGTGCTAGAACTGCAATTACAGAGAAGTAAAGTTAAAAATCTAAATGGTCTCTCTCTAAAGGATACTAGTCCACAAAGTAACTTAAAAACATGGGAATCAACCATCATATATTCTCTTTGAAGCAAGTGGCAGGTAGGTTGAGTGCAGTGTTCACAAAGCTTGCATATAGCATTGTCAGTTCCTATACAAATATAAATTGTTCTTTATTTTTATTTTTAAAAATCTTTCTATTTGATAAGAATTCACTGTGAAGAAAACATATCCCGATCAAGATCCTTTGCTTCATCCATGCAATATATTCCTTAGGTATTCTTTCTGAAGCTTGGTACCCAAAGCCGTCATGGCAATAATTTTTTTAATGTTCAGATGCAAATCTTTGTACTAACATCTCATATAATAAGGTTCTGCAGAGCTCTCACAACATGTCTTTGGCATCACACCAAGTCCCCCTTTAATACTTTTCCTTTAAAAAAGTATATATTCCTTTAGTAAAACACCCTAAAAACATCTTATTTCAGGTTTTGTAAAATAATGCATTATCACCTCCTTTGTTGCTTTGCAAAATATACACCATATTTCGGAGAGGAAAACAGGAAATGCCCACCATTGGAATTCTGAATGGTTGCAAAAAGAAACACATAATTACAAGTCCCCTCCCATATGGAGGTTACATAAAGTCATTCAGTTCGGCTTCCAGTGCTGCCGCCATCTCATCCGCTTCTGAGCTGCTGCCCTCCTCGTCGTCATTGCTAGACCCTTTGCTAGATTCGCTGGCACCATCATCTTCATCCAGCTTTCGCTTATGACCCCTACAAATTTGGACACAAAAAATGGACATGATTAAAACAAGATCTTTACACAGTGCTATTTTTCTAGAAAAAGAGGTGCAGGAACTCACCATGAACACCTCCCTCGTTCTCTTAGAATGGCAATGGTGCCCACTTGAGAGGTACCGGAAACAAGTTTCTGTGAGTTTTGGCTTTAAAAAGCCGTGTCTTTAACTGCCTAATAGTGTAGTCTTCAAATGGAAGATGGCAAGCAGCAGAATCCCTCCCCCTAATATTTCAAAGCTTTTACACTGAGAAGAAAGGTCAATCTCTAAGCACATAACATTTTCTAAGTGCTGTATAGAGATTGAGACGACAGTCCCTCACAATATAAGAGACATGAAATAAAAGTGGAAGAAAGCAAGCAAATACAGGGACCGAATCTTGAATTTACACAATCTCAGCAGTGTCATTTACACACACAACCCAGCAACCTTAGTCCACTGGCCAATGGCAGAAGCCAAGATGTGATTTATTTTAGGTCTGGAAGCCCAAGGAAAGTATAAAAAGACTGTATTCAAAAGAAAGGCATCACTTGCAGTATGATGATGCACTTAAAAGTTTCGAAACTGAAAATGACCCCCCCACCTCCCAATTACAGGCTATGATAAATTCGAGTTTCAGGGAGATCACTTTCTACAAATTTTGTAGCAAAGCATTTACTGTCTGACCTTGCCCTATACTGGACAATTAATATGCTCAGGTTTAGAGAGAATTGACCTTGTTCTTTTCGTCTTCTTTTTGGTATATTTTGAATTTTTCTGCATTCAATTATCCCTAGAAGCAGAGCCAAGTAATGTCAAACACAAAATACCTATCATAAGAGATGATATGGATACAACAAACACAGTGTCAAAATCATAGCAATCAAGAAAACCTCACCCTGTTACAGTTCCCCCTCTTCTCTGCTGCATCTCCCAACACTGCTGCTCTAATAAATATGCGTGTTACTCTCCAATGTCTAAGGAGCCTGTGGTGCATTGCTTTAATACTGTAGGGTAAGGTTTTTTCCAATGAATCCGGGGACACTTCTCAACTTCAGTAGGAATGATAGGATTTTGTATGGGGACTGATTTGTAAATCCGGGGACTGTCCCCAGGAAACGGGGACATCTGGTAACCTTAGGGCATGAAAGTACACACACTATAGAAAATTAATTTCCTTGCATAATGGACTCTTGAATAAATAGTCCTGAAACCCTAATGCTCCCTTGAGATGCATCAATATTTCCATTTTAGGTTACTGCACTAAACAGAATTAGGACCTGCAAGTTCCTGAAAGCCTTATCGCTCCCCTAGTTAGGAATAAAATTTCATTTATTTGAATCATATTGGTATAGAAAACCAGTTTCACCAACTTTGCTACGAGAGTGTGAACTGTTCTTGCTGGAACTGTAATCACTGCTAATTAATGAGCCACAGAGATGCCAAGTTACAAGTGGCACTACATAATGTTCCGAAATGTAGTCCAAAAAGTCTCTACTGTACTGTGCCAACATAAAAGACAAAATAAAACATGGAAGGTTTGTGCAAGTACTATTCATTACCATTAAGCTGATAGCCAAGATAAATGCGTATTTGTTCCCATGTCTGGCATTTTGCAAAGGGTAAAGCTCATGACACACTTTACACAGCACACAAATTTGCCACTCGTTTCCCTTGTGTCGCTTGGAGAGTACTATAATGCAGCCTTCACCAACCTGGTGCCCTCTAGCTGTTTCAGACCACAGTTCCCAACAGCCCCAGCCAGCAGGCCGGTTGGGCAAGGCTGCTATGTCTGAAGGAGGAATGCATGTGTGTGCGTTATACTGAGTAGCCAGAGCTAGTCTCATCTCCAAACATTATAGGTGTTTTTGGGGCACTGGGTGAATAAGCCTAAAACCTGCACGTTGTCTAAGTGTAAATTGGCCCCAATACCTCCCCCATTGTCTAGTAGTGGATGGCAAATGGTGGGAAAAGTCCCACGATGCACTGTGGGTTTTGTACTACCTCCAGTATCAGTGTGCCTCTGAATACCAGTTGCTAATCTACGGCCTTTTAAGCTGTGTGTGTGGTGGATAATGTTATTTTTTGTGGGGTTTTTTGTGTTTTTATATTGTAAATTGCCCTGTGATCATCAGATGAAGGGAGGTATGGAAATTATAACAACAACAACGTTGCAGTGGGGTCATATAGAATCCTATACAGTGGTACCTCGGGTTAAGAACTTAATTCATTCTGGAGGTCCATTCTTAACCTGAAACTGTTCTTAATCTGAAGCACCACTTTAGCTAATGGGGCCTCCCGCTGCCGCCGCCGTGTGATTTCTGTTCTCATCCTGAAGCAAAGTTCTTAACCCGAGGTACTATTTCTGGGTTGGTGGAGTCTGTAACCTGAAGCATCTGTAACCTGAGGTACCACTGTAATTGCAAAGATGGAAGGGACCACATGGGTCACTTAGTCCAACCCCCGGCAATACAGGCATTTTTTTGCCCAAGGTGGGCGTGAATCCATGACCCTGAGATTCAGAATCTCATGCTCTACCAAGTGAGCTATCCCAAAGCTGCCTGTGAGAACAGAATGCTGAACTAGATCGGTCTTTGGTCTTATCCAACAGACCTTCCCTTTGAGTCTCTGATGCTTAACATGAAGAATAGTACTGACTTTCAGAAAGGAGAGGATAACTCCCTCTGTTTAAAAAAGCCACACCAGTTATGAGCCGAACTCAAACTGCCAATTAGTTTGGCTCAATCACCCCCTGCCCTCCCTGTTTTCTATCCAAAGCATGACTTGTAAAAAGTGGGAGGAACCACCAGCAGGGGATATTTTCATTACCTACTGTGATTCTAGTAATACAATGGAAGCTTCAGAACATGCTCAGAAGCTTTCCATCACTTCAGAGAACTATAGTTCAGTTCATTCTGGCAGAATCTATTCTACTCTTTTCCTTTCTGTTCCTCAGAAAAGAATATGAGATTTCTTCCCCTGACTGGCAAGAAGTAAGAGGAAGAGAATAAGAAGAACTGGGAAACAGCGAAGGCTTGTTTTCATTCTACTTTTCCCATTTCCTAGTGAGGTACACACAGCATATTTATTCTTCATACTCTATGCACCCTGAGAGGTCCTATGTCCTCTTCCCAACAGAATTAGTGAGCTGGGCACATGCTTCTCCACCTTGCTGTCTCCTTCCTGTGTATCAAGCATGCTAAAAAGCAAGTGACACACAAGGAAAAGAAGCTTAATGGTGTACATCTTCTGACACAAGTACATACTAATTGCAGTTAAATAATTTCCTGAGAAATCCAAGGGAAAATAATGTCTCCTGATGTAACTCAAATATTGTTTTTAATTATCCTGAGGTGCAATCATGCTAGGGTAGCTCTGGGAGGATGCTGCAAAAGCTCACATACTTGCATATTTCAAGTGTGTACACTCTTAGATCAGCTCCTTACAAAAGATGCAGGAATTATTGCCACAATCAGACACCAAAATACCTAGCGTGAGAAATGCAATTAACACCTTAACTGAGGTCCTTTAATATTTTGCTCATAAAGGTTTTCACAATCAAATCTCCCTTAACAATATTTTTTCTTTCCTCTGAGTCCCTACAACAAGCAAGCAACATAGTGATGAAATGATAATAAGAATGTATAAAAACAAAGATTAATGGAAATTATCCCAAGTAATAGGGAAAAATGATAGGCTCATGGCTTGTTAAATCAGCACTCCCACACCCTGTACAGCATTTTATGAGAATGGCTTTACTTGCCTTGTCTCCAGTTGCTGTTCTTTAAAAATGACCTGTAATGCCCCCTCTGTCTCCTTCTCTATCAAAAGGAGCTGATCCTTCCTTTGCAACATGTCAGGAGAATCACAGGGAATGAGAGCTATTCATATTTGGGTTTAGAGCTGGGATTGTGGCCATAGTTTGCCCATATGCGATTTACAGAAACAATGATGAATAACAAATGCTCACATAACTGAGATTCTGCCTCTGTCTTTATATCTTCCTTGAGTAGAGAAGAGGTCTGTATATTAATTGTAGTACTTAACTATATCCTAATAAAAATAAACATGATAATAAAATGTTTGCCGAGAGCAGCAGTCTTCAATGTATTCAGACATAAACATCCCTGTTTAATTTATATTACTATATTTAATTGTCTTCCCTTAGGAGGTTTCTTGGATCTCTTCATTTTTTTAAAAAATCATATTTATTGAAGTTTCCAAAACTCAAAAAAAGAAAAAAACAAAACAAAAAGAAAAAATAAGCCTTTACAATTGAAACCTTATTTTCATTAACATCTTTCCAGGACTCCCCCATCCCCCTCCCTATTGTATTCCCCTTTCATTAATTTGGTTCCACAAGTTCTTACTCCCAATTTAAAACTTATTTTGTTTAACCAACTATTCAATTTAGTAATATAACCTCTTTCCCTTTACATTCCACCACCCCTCATCACTAAAAAAAAGTTTTTCCCCCAAGGTCCCCCAATTTCCTTCCACGAATTCCCTTTTTTTGATAAACACGTCCAAACAAGGTAAAAAATATAGAAAGATTCAAAAAATAGTTGTACACCCTTTGGATTCCAAATCTCCCCCCACCCTTCCCCGGTTTCGATTCCCCATGTCCATCAATCTATCTACTGTCTGCCTGGAGATCTCACGTCCATAGCCAGTTTTTTTTTCCAGTTCCCCTTGCCGTTTTTTTCCTCCCCCCCCCCAATAATATTTAACTTCAGACACCCAGTCTTAAAGAGGCCCCTGACAGGCCTTTAGTTTTCCTTGGTCTTTCACAATAATATAACTCCTCCCTTGTTCTTTCCAAGTCGTCATCAGTCCTTTGTTCTTTTTTCTCATTTTCTCAGGTTTCTTTTCCTGTTACGCTGCAAAAACATTCTAATTCAAAAACTTGGTTCCTCTACAGGGGTTGTTGTTAGTTCAGGAACAAAAACTTGCGTCCAGTCCCTTCCATTCTTCAATAGATGATTCTATTGTCTCCTTTAATATAAACACCTCTGTAGACAAAATACTGTTTCGTTTTTGCAGCTTTCCCAGAAGATAACAAGTCCTGTGCGATTCCAAGAGTATTTTTCCACTTACGACCGTTCTTGTAATGTTCCAAAGCCCCTCTAGGGGGATTATAGTAACTTTGTTTCCTCAAATCCAAAAGTCAAATTGTTATTCCTTATTTTCGACAATTTATATCCAAATTGTAACAAAACTAACCAGCAAAGTCCCCATAACAAAGTCCTCTTTATATTCTCCAACTTTGACAGCTACTTTGACAGCTGTCAAAGTCTCTGTCTCTCTTCGCCAGGCTCTCTCGCGGATCGCCCCGGTTCCCGGGGGGGGGGGTGTTGCACTTTCACTTTCACTCTCACCATCCACTCTTCTCCTCCAGCACAGTTCTTATAATTTCCCATCGTGGAATTAATAATTTTTATCAATAAACAGAAGCAGGCTCCTTTCTCGACCTTAGTTGCCAAATCCTTGTTTTAAAATGTCTACAATAGGGGGGAGACTGACTTCCTTTTTGGATCTCCCCCGCTCGTGCCGAATCCGAAAAAAAATTCCCCCCCCTCCTTTTAAGTCCAATTTCCCAATTACTCACAGGTTGTTGTTTATAGTCCAAATTTTCAATAGAAGAAGTCAGCGCTCTCCGTCGAATGGCATGCGGCTTCGCTCGGCAGGGAAAGCAGAGGACTCATAGCACCACGCCACCCCCATCCCCCGCTCCGTAGCCTTTAAAAAGGCTCCTTCGCGGGTTGGGGGGGCGCTAACGGTGCCCGCCGAGTCAACCATGTCCACGGGCTCCGTGCCCGTGGTTTTTAAGGGTCCCCGCGTCGCCGGCGCGGTAGGACCCAGCCCCTGCCGAGCAGACTCCCTCCGGAGCTCGGAGGGAGTCCGCCATTCGGTGATGGCGCCAACCCGGAAGTCCGGTTTCTTGGATCTCTTCACATTAAATCTCTGATGCTGCAATATATGATGGAAGCACCTGGGAGTAAGACCCACTGAATTCAGTGGCTTACTTCTGAACAGACATGTATACAATTGCACTGCTATTTTCTAACTTACTCTTGTATGTGTTTTGATGTATAACTGATTTCATGTATGTATGCATGGATTCACTTCAGTCAATCGCCAAAGTACAATTCAGGGCATATTACACTGAAAGCAACTAGTCCAACATCAGGGTGCAGACATTTTAAGTGTTTACTTTTGTGCCAAAGAGCCATTAAACGTTATAGTGGTCAGGATTAATGCACTTGAGTTATTACAAAGAGCTGAATGGTACATTTTAGAGTTCATTAGGAAAACTATGTTAGATGCATTTCTGATATCATGAACAATTTGTATACTACCAATTACCAATGCTTATTTTAAAACCTAGTGGTTTTTTAAAATAAAAAATGGAGTTACAAAAGCATTCCACAATAAATGTTACTTGGAATCACTTGGAATCAGTACAATACATAGAATACTTAACGTATTAGCTTGCCTCACACAGATTACAGCAGGCTACAAAAAGAGAGCAGGAAAAAGCAAATAACATGTTGCTAAGGGTCAGTGAACAGGCTTGATTAGTTTTCCAGAAAAAGCAAATCTCCATTTCAGACTAACTTATTTAAAAACCTATGCAGCCTCACAACTCATGGCAAAAATACTTCAACACAACAAACAATAGATGGGATCTGTTCCTAACATATTTGGGCGGCTCAAGTATGATATGTCACACACTGCAAAAAATGGGGAAACATTCTAGCACCATATGCCAATCCTATTCTCACCTTGAGATCATGTTACAATGACAGACTTCCTTAGCAGGGCTGACCCAAACATCAGATTGAGACAGTCACATGCTGAGGGGCTCAGAGCCAGGAGAGTTGTGTGTGTCACATGATCTGCTCCATATGCCCTAAGCTAGTCTGCTACCCTCTGAATCAATGGAGAAGGCTGTCTTATAATCACTGTTAAAGTAAGATTCAAGTGTCTGCCTAGTTGCTTTCTGCATACAGAATGGAAAGACGAGGGTGCAATCTTGCCTTTGCCCCTGGCAGCAAGTAATATTGGGGTAGTCTGGTTTCTTTGTAATACTTTGCAACATCAGTCAAAATAAAAAAATTCCTTCCAGTAGCACCTTAAAGACCAACTAAGTTAGTTCTTGGTATGAGCTTTCGTGTGCATGCACACTTCTTCAGATGCATGCACACGAAAGCTCATACCAAGAACTAACTTAGTTGGTCTTTAAGGTGCTACTGGAAGGAATTTTTTTATTTTGACTATGGCAGACCAACACGGCTACCTATCTACTTTTGCAACATCAGGTTTTGTTTTGGGCATTTTATTTTTGTTAGATCCCAAAAGCTACCCTTGTCAAAATCCCAGGCTTAATTTAACACTATGTCTACTGTCACTATCTATCATTCTGTAGTTTTTGAAATATAATTAACCTAAATAGCAGCTGTGTCAATTAGATAGCACATCAGAGTTAAATACAAGCTGGTAACGGTAGGGGGGTGGGAAGTGTTCCTTGCATATACCTTTGACAACTTTCATTGTACTTTTCATATAATAGCAATGGATACTGAAAAGGTATTTCCAATGCTTATTTTAGTGTCTTATCTCTAAGAAAATCCCAGAGCTTGTATTATATTGTTTTCATGACATGTTCCCAGAAAGAGCTTGAATAAGAATTTGAGTTTGTACTTGGGAAAACTGTTTCAGTCTCAGTTGTTCTTGGATTCATTAGGAGGTCTTGGAGAAGCTAGTTATTAGTTTCAACTTTCTGTTTCAAAGGCTGTATGATACTCAGTTACCTGTTAGGACTACAATGTGAATGAAAGACACTGGGTAGTATAAAAGTATCCAGTTATCTTAACTGGTTTTTCTACATTGTATAAGAACTTTTTTTTTAAAGAGGTCTGTGAAAACATCCAGATTTTGGAAATAGAAAATAAACCTGAAATATGGTAATCATGTTACCTTCATGTAAAGTACCTGACATTTTGTTGTCAATGCGACATGGAGCTTGCATAATACTTCAAACAAAAGTCACAGCCAAACAGCTTGTTGTTATGTCTTGGGATAATTCTAGCAATTTTAAATTCAAGCTTCAGATGGGAATCTGTGTATGAGAGATTGACAAGCCATCTCAGTCCTACTCAGCATTCAAGTAGCAGGAATAATTTTATCTAATTTAGTCTACAGAATGGGGAAAGTGGCAATTCTATTGTAAGTTAGCATTTCGGTTGCCTGTTCCTCCTACAATTCCTGCTTAAGTCCCTGATTGCATACCACTTTGATGGGACTCCTAAAATGTATTGTGGAATTTTAAAGAGAAATACATTGCTGCTTCCATAACCAAGAAAACTATTCTGAGGAACCAGCATAGGCAGCATCAATATTAATCAATAAGGCCACCTTTCACTAAAAAGGGCCAAAGATCTATTAAATGAACAAACCTAACACTGTTAGTATATGGTCCAATTACACTAGTTGTCTTTATGGGTATTATAACGAAATCCATACACAGCATGCCATTTTTTTGTTTCTGATCTTAAAAACTTACAAACTCCGCTAACCTGGAAGAGTTTGCCCCAGGATGAGAACGGAAATCGTGTGTAGGTGGCACAGCGGCAGCAAGAGGCCCCATTAGCGAAAGCACGCCTCTAGTTAAGAACAGTTTCAAGTTAAGAATGGACCTCCGGAATGAATTAAATTCGTAACTAGAGGTACCACTGTACTTCTAAGCCTCAACCTCAGAACAAAACAATGGCTACATTCACAGGGGTTAAACAGGGGAAGCAAACATGGTGGCCTCCAGATGTAACTCTCATCAGCCCCAGCCAGCACATAGGGATGATGGGAGTTGTAGTCCACAATGACATTGGCTAGCATTGAATAATGGTTTAGAAATGCAAGTATAAATGTTGGGCTCATGTGTTCCATCCACACTCTATTCCCATTCCTTCTTTATCTTGCATGCAACAACTGAATCCTCTTCACTCTCTCACTGCAAGGATAGCAGTTAGGTTAGGGAGAGACGGCGAGAAGGACCTCCCTTCTATTTCAGATCATTCTTTGAGATTGCCTATTATCTCTGAACATTTTGATTCTAACCTAAGGGCACAGGTTTATTTGTTTCCAAACAACGAAACGTGAGCAACACAGGACGACAGGGCTTATAAAACAAAACTTTCCTTCATTTTTTAAAATGCAGATTTCACTTAATGTCCTGTCTGAAGAAGCCCTGCGCAAGGACAGCTGCTTGTGCAGCAGGGCTTCCCCCCACCCCCTGGTACAGTTCAAAAAAATGGCTTGGGGTGTGTGGGAATCCCTAGAACAATGTGTGGGACAGGGGTATAATTCTGTCTGGCAAGCTGGTATGGTTGCACAGATGGAATGATTTGAAGAGCACAACACTGAATCCCACCCCCTATCTTGATTATCTAAAAGGGGGTTTTGAATCTCCCTACCCTGAAAACCCCCTAAAATGTGCTCTGGCTAAAGGACACTCATGATCAGTTTTGTTGTTGTTTAGTCGTGTCTGACTCTTTGTGACCCCATGGACCAGAGCACGCCAGGCACTCCTGTCTTCCATTGCCTCCCGCTGTTTGGTCAAAGTCATGCTGGTAGCTTCGAGAACACTGTCCAACCATCTCATCCTCTGTCGTCCCCTTCTCCTTGTGCCCTCCATCTTTCCCAACATCAGGGTCTTTTCCAGGGAGTCTTCTCTTCTCATGAGGTTGCCAAAGTATTGGAGCCTCAGCTTCAGGATCTGTCCTTCCAGTGAGCACTCAGGGCTGATTTCCTTAAGAATGGAGAGGTTTGATCTTCTTGCAGTCCACGGGACTCTCAAGAGTCTCCTCCAACACCATAATTCAAAAGCATCAATTCTTCAGCGATCAGCCTTCTTTATGGTTCAGCTCTCACTTCCATAGTCAGTAGATCAGTAGAAATGACTAGGAAAAATGTTCCTACTGTGATTATCACTCCCCCCTCTCCATCATTCTTTTTGCTGGCATAGCCTTTTTCTGTGAAGAAATCACTGTTTGGAGTTTTATTTGGCATTTTTTGCCACGTCTGACCTTCACACATGCCATGACTATTGTCTCAAAGCCAAGTCATATTGAGGCTAACAACGCTCAAGATCAAGCTATGATAAAAGGGTCTTTTAAAGTTCTCTTTAAACCCATGAGAGCTTTCCTTACATAACTGAAACAACTTTGACAGCACTTGAGTCTCAGGACATTAAGATGATAAGACATATTTACGCAGTATTAAAATAAAAAGAGAGAAAATATTTTTGAAGCAACATAGCACTTAAAGTTCAAGTCATATTAACTGTACTTTTTATTCAAAGCAGGAAGTAAACTCACTATTTAGCATTGATGTAGTGGTAAGATGATAGGCATTGTAGAGAAGTAATAATTCCTGCCCTGAGGTCTAATAATATTCATGAGACAGAAAGTAGCAAAAAAGGAGATACTTGGCCATAGATTTATAATTAGAAGTAGAGACAGGATTGGGAAGAGTGACATGGGAGTGGAGGAGGTAAAATAAATAAAGGACACTTCAGAAAAGACTTTTGACTATGGAGGAGGAACTTGGATGAAACTACATTCTCCAGCAGTGACAAAAATATTATAAGCTTAAATTTCATTGCTCTGTTTCAGACATCAGCAAGACACCTAGGAATGTTATGCTGGGATGACAAGTGAGGAGGAGAGCAGGGATGGGAGAGGAGACATGACATGACAGAAAACTAGACATCAGCAAGTAGCAGCAAAACACATGAGAGTGAATCAACAATTTTGAGAGCCATGACAGATGAATGAAGGGGGTAAGGACTGTGGCACATATGAGAATAAGGAAAGATGATGTGGTGGATCAACTGAAGCGTAGAATAAAGAAATCAGCTTTTGGCATATCACACATGCCAAAAACGTTGTAGTTTTTAGTGCATTTCCAGAATGGCTGCACTATTTATATTAGGCCAAGAGTTTGAAATCAGGGGTGAGGAGTTCTGATCCTCTTTTTGTCTTCGAGTAGGAACTACTGAATATCTGAGCTGGCCCTAGTAGCTTATCACTTTAAAGAATTAAGAATTTGGAACTCATGGGCAAAGCTCTACTAAGTATAAAAAAGTTTTGCACCTGTATTTGTTCAACAACAAAAAAGAAAAATGCTGAAGAAAGATGAAAGAATATTTTAAATCTATCACTTGCGCACCATGCATACTTTAAATCGTACCATCCTCTGTCAAGTGATATCAATGCAGTAAAGAACTTAGTAGAATTCAAAGGTTAGATACTTTGTACAGATAATAAAATTCTCTAAGGATAAATCAAAGGGGATATAAGTCATCATGCTCACATTCATGACCTAGAAAGAAAAACTAGGTATGCTTTTCTTAACTACCCTACTGCAACTAGAGTGGTTTGGGAATGTTACAGTAGAGTAACATCTGGGTATCTAACTACGTTTTGCCTTTTGTCTCTTTTTGTTTCTGAAAATCTTCCAGCTAAAAAATGTGTTTATACAGGAAATAACATTATTTTGACGCAGATATATTTTATCTGTGTTAAGTTCCAGGAAAGAATTTGACCTCCATTCTCATTATAAAAGCACAATAGAAATATTGATTAACAGAGTTCTGTTGCATATATGCACTTTTAGAATCTATTCATCATCCATTCATTACTACAATATGAAAAATGACCCAGACAATTATTTTTCAAATTTATAATATGGGTGCATTTTCCTGTAAAAGATGGTTCCCCGCTTATGAATTCATGAATCATGGCTTGTGCCCTATATACCACCCTATGGTTTTTCCTGCATCCAAGATCTATTAAATTACTTGAAAGGAAAAGGAACGACTTGCTATTATTGGGGCTGGTAGTGTATATGCCATTGTTTTATGAAGCTCTTAAATCCCAACATCTCTTCCTGTGATCTTTACTTGTCCAGCTCTACCACTTTTAGCTGTCCCTCAACAACTCTTGCTCTAATACTATGACCTTTCTTCCTTTCTTCCTCCTTCCTCTTCCCCCTGGAACTGCTTTTAAAGAAAACTTTCTTTACCTGCTTACTCTCCTTTCTCTGTTGCCTCCCTTGGAAGTAAGCTCCTATGAGTAAGGACCAACTGAGCAATCCATGCTGTTACATGCCTAGTTTGATCCTATATGACATGACGGGGAGGGTAGGAGAAGCTGTGCAGGGGGAATCAGGAGGAAAGGTGGGATTAAAAAACTAATAAATTTTAAAAAGTGCCCAGCCTAAATAGCTTCCTGTTCATATTCCTGGGTGAAAAGTGCTCAGCTGCCTACAACTTACAGAATTAGCCTTCCATATCAATAGTTCATTCCTGTAGTCTCTTTGGATAACTTGGCCAAGTTATAAACGGCAAGAAATGACACTATTTGAAAATCCTATTAAACATCTTGAGAAACAAAACATCAAACCAATGTAGTCTTGACTGGATTGTATAACTGCAAAATTGGGAGTCTGCTGCAGTGTAGTATGTAGGACAATGACCTAAGAGTATTTTTCTTATTGAAGAGGATGCTATGAAACGTTTTGTCCAAAATGAGGTTTTGCAGCCCGTTGTAAATCATAACAGTATTATTCATGAGCTTGCATTCCATCAAGTTGTAGATCTATGGAAACTGTCAAGTGATAGAAGAAAGAAAAATGTATAGACAACAGACGGTGAAGTTAATAAATTGTTCTGGTGGAATACATTTGTCTTCCTTAGAAATAGCCTTTAGAGGCTATATATAGGTAACTTTTTGGTATAAGGACACTGGCAGAGAAAAGTGCAAGAGAATCTCATCCATCTTCTCTTTTTCAACAATTTCTTTGAAGTTTCTGACAAAAGGTGACTCTTTTTTTTTAATATGGTACTTATGACTCTTGCTGCTATTTATTTGACCACTGTTGAAACTGCAAGCATTCATAACATTGCGTGTGGAGGAGAATCCATGTATAATTCTCATGAGATAGACTTCTGTTCCATCTGATGCTGCACTCTAATTCTGCAGAGAAATTATGGAAGCGTCTCAGCTAAAGAGGAATGGGGAGGAACTACCCACACGGAGAAGCATCATAGATGTTTTCCATTCCCAAGCTCTTTGAGAAACTCCCAAGAGCTCATGGGGAATGTGCATGTTCCAACATATCTTGCAAGATCCATAATGTATTCCCTGTTTTTTGTTTTCAAAAAACTAGTGCTTAATGAACTCTGACCTGGTTCAGATTAATAAATAATTAGAATATAAGAAAGTAATAATAAGTTCTGTTATTGAGCAAATGCAGCTAAATGTAATAAATAAATGTTGTATCTCGTTATGGAGAAGACTGACGTGTTTACAACTTTGTATGCTCCACAGGCGGTGAAAAGGAAAACAGTCAGAAGTTACAGTCAAAAAGCACATGCATTTCATGTGCATGAACAATGAAGTACAATGTTTTAAGAAATGTTGAAGTACAAAGGGTGAATTCATTATTCTGAGAAATGAGAGACTAGAGCAGCAGTCCTATGGCAAGATCTGCTGGGCTGAGCAGCTTAATATGCAACAGATCTTTGGCTCAGCTGGCTGATTCCCAGGTTGGCCAGTGTTAAGTCTGGAACCCTGGCTGAGCCGAAGATATCCTGGCATAATGTGCTCATTCCAGCCTCAGTTGACTGAACCAAAGCTGGTGTAAGTACCTAAAAAGTGGTGTTCTGCAGATGGAACCAGAGGGGGAGGGGAACCTGGGCTGGATCCTAGGCCCATTCAGTTCCATCATGTGACCTGGCAAGCTGGCACTGAACACTATTTTAAGGGCTTGTTTTCCCTTGCTACTGAACCAGGTTTGGATCTGGTGTAACTTTATGCCAGCTGAACTTACCCTGGCGTGCTTTACATCAGCTCTGTGTGCAAAGGATTACTCACTATGCAAATAGCTGTAACATTTCACAGAGGTTTGTCAGATATCTTAAGATATGCAGAACTGGTTTTAGATGGAACAGCTAGCAAAGACTACCCGTAAAAAACGTAAAGGATCCTACTTGTGAATTATGATTTTAAACTCCCCAGATGTTTTAGAAGCTGTATCTGTCATCTTCACTTATGGGTTTATTAGATTTCTGTAGGTAAAAAAGCACAAGGGAGGCTCTGAGCACAGAGCTGTTAAGAAGAGTGCATGCTTTACAGTGCATGATAATTGGTAGTTTGAGGTCAAGCTAGCAGTCATGAGAGAATTGTTGCCACTGTTAAGGGTACACATCTTATTTCAAAACAGGTTTGAGTAATTTTATGTACCGTATTTTTCGCTCTACAAGACGCACCTAGTTTTTGGAGGAGGAAAACAAGAAAAAAAATATTCTGAATCTCAGAAGCCAGAACAACAAGAGGGATCGCTGTGCAGTGAAAGCAGCAATCCCTCTTGCTGTTCTGGCTTCTGGGATAGCTGGCAGCCTGCATTTGCTCCATAAGATGCACACACATTTCCCCTTACTTTTTAGGAGGGAAAAAGTGAGTCTCATAGAGCAAAAATACGGTATTTATTATAGAAGCTGTATTGTGTGCCATATTATTGCCCTGACAGGCAGTACTATAATTTAGAGACCTGAAAAAGCACAGTATTTGCATATCATCTGACAAAGTAAGCATTCATTTCTACAATAGATGTTAATAATATTTAACATGGTAAGAAACCTGGATAATATTCAAATATGTAGCTTTATTTGGTAAAAGTGCCATTGTTTCATGTTCTAAATTTTTAAACTACGTCTTCTAAAATTTAAAAAACAAACCTGTGCTCAGTTTTGTAGGGAACTCCTGCAGACTTTAGCCAAAAAGCAAAATGGATAAGGCTTCAATCTTGTAGTCATACCTTGGTTCTTGAACGGAAGCCATTCCGGAAGTCCATTTGACTTCCGAAAACATTTGAAAACCAAGGCATGGCTTCCAATTGGCTGCAGGAGCTTCCTGCACTCAATCAGAAGCCACTTCGGACGTTTGGGTTCCAAAGAACGTTCACACACGTTGGGAGCCAAAACGTTCGAGTCACAAGGCATTCGCGAACCAAGGTACGACTGTATATGCATAGAATTAAGCCCCACAGAACAAATTGGGACTTGACTCTGAGGAATCATAAACCAGGACTGCACTGTTTTGAGTGTGAAATTTCCTAGTCCAAACTTCACCTCGGTCATAACTTATACAGTGGCCATAGGTAAGGCACCATTTTCTCAGCCTTGGCTGTTACCACTGCAATATAGGTATAATACTGCCCTAACCTTAAAGGGTTGCTATAAGGATTACTGAGACAGTGACTTCATTCAGATGCAACAGTAAACTATGATTTAGCATTATATGAATGAACCTCAGGGTTATGCATTTCTCCTCTTCCCTGCTGCTGCCACAAGATTGCAGGCATTCCCTTCAGCATTAAAGCACTCTCAGTTTATCAACAGGCAATTTTGAAGGTTATCATAAACTGTGGTTTCGTGTGACAGTAATAGGCAGCTGCAAGCCTTGGGTTCATGCACTTTCTTTCTTTCTCTTCTAGCATAGCTGTAATAAGAGATCAGAGGCTTTTGCATCTGTTTTTATATGTACAGAAACTGCACTTTAACATTTCATCTACACCCAAGGAACTGTAGTTAATGTAAGCCACGGTTATTTCATCCAAGTTCCAGGATCTTCAGACTTTCTTACGCATACTGGCAGAAAAGCTTTGGAAGTCTGTTACATAATTTTTATATGCACTTTAAAGAAGTAGTAGGTGAAAGAAATAATGCAGAGAACACCAACACTATTCATTTTAATAAGGTAAAGAGCACATACCTGGGTACACTGCCTGTCAAGCTTCTTTCACTTGAAGATGTCGAAGCAGGTCTCTCTTCTATTTTGACATTTACAGTTTCTTTCGCTTTACGCTGCGGTGCTGACTTTCCATCTCCTGTCTTCTTTTTTTCACTGTCGCTGTCGTCACTGCCTTCTCCCAATATGTCATCAACCTGCCAAATGATCAAGCGTTAGTAATGACACAACAGTTTAGCAGAACAATTGCACAATGACTGCCTATCCGTATCAATGACTTTCTGATGCATCTTTTAAAATTCCAAGCTTCTCAGGGCAGCATAAGGCAATACATAAATTAATGCAACAGTCAAATGAGAATAGAATACTGAGCAATTACATCTGTGAAAAAAGAGTATCTGCAATTTAATTTAATGTTTTAAATTGGATAAAACTGAATTAAATTAAATCACAACTTTGCCCCAATACTGGGTATGGAAAGTAAGCTACAGGAGAAGTTTCAATATGCACATGTTCTTGTTGATGTGTGGGGCATCAATAAATAATGACTGACTACTTCCAAATCATAGTTGTTTAAAATTAATAGAAAACTCTTGAAAAAGGAAGAGAATATGACGGGATAGAGCGAGAGAGAATTCTACCCCCTATATATAGAGACCTATATATAGAGAACCAGAAAATATATGTAGTGAGAGATGAGTCTGAAAAAGCTCTTTAAAAGTTTTACCCACCACTTCTAAAGCATCCTTTTCTTTCAGGTTGTAGGAATGCTTGAATCAAAGACAGAAAAACTTCAAAGCACCATATTTTTTGAATTGACAGAGCAAACTAGCACAGCAAGTAGGAGGTATTTGTCTAAACTGGTATCCCATTGATGCTGCAATCATAATTATATGTACTATGAAGTTACCTCCTCTGACTTCAGCAAAATTTCAGAATAAATATGCTTAGGATTGGACTACTGAGACAAAAAAGCCTGTGTCCACATTCTAGAGCTTGATATGACCGATACTCTATATGGATTAACATCTAAGGCATATTTTCTAATGTAAGTAATAAAAGTATCCAAAGCTGAAGGAACAGGGATATAATAATACATGTTTGGAAATAAATGTTTGCTATAACTTGTAATTCCATGTTGTACGTTTAGGCAATGGCGAAAAACATTATTTGCTGCTATGATTAAATCCAACTGGAGGTCATACTGAGGAAAAGAAAAGTGTGGAATTGTGTAATGAGATCTAAGAAATTTTCTGTTAACCCTAAATGAAAAGCAGCTACTATGATTCTTAAAAAATGTTTTATTAGAGTACAACATACAACACTGTACACACATAAAATACAATACATCCAAAGTAATATCCCAAAAACCAAATAAGTAATTATCCGACACAACCATTTGTGTAGACAAGAATGTAGTTTATGTTAACCAAAAAGTATTATATGTTTCATTTTAGTCATGTAGATAAAAAGCTGTACTGATCAGTTCTAAAAGAGTCTTTATCCTTTAAACCTAGTGCCAATTTTATTTTGTTAGACAATTTCCCCACAAGTGCTTAATAATAATAATAATAATAATAATAATAATAATAATAATAATAATAATAATAATTTATTATTTATACCCCGCCCATCTGGCTGGGTTTCCCCAGCCACTCTTTCCCCAGACAAACTTTATTATTATTTATTAAATTTGTGTATCGCCCTATACCCACAGGTCTCAGGGAGGTTCAAAGAAGCATTCTCCAAATTCTTGCTGCATCTTGTTATTACAAACCTGGCCACTAGTAAAATAGAAATTATTAAAGCTTTAAACCTGACATAGGCAAACTCCAGCTCTCCAGATGTTTGGAACTACAATTCCCACCATCCCTAGCTAACAGGACCAATGGTCAGGGATGATGGGAATTGTAGTCCCAAACATCTGGAAGGCCGGAGCTTGCCTGTGCCTGCTTTAAACTGTAAGTACCTCCCATGAAACGATTGAGCAGTGCCAGCTGTGGACATTCAAAGGCATTTTGTATGGTAATTGCTTTTATTTCAATAAATATTTGCTACTAGAACTGAGGTCCATGCCCGCCACATATGTTGATTAGAGCATAGCAATACACTGTCGATAGAGAAGGTGGGGTGGAAGATAATTCATGTTGCTTGAAACTGCAAAGTTCTGTATTTTCTGCCTTTCCCTGAATAAATGCTACTGCAGAAGTGTTTAATGTTAATGTCTGCATACCCGAGGATGGAAACCAGTTACAAGACATGCTGGCGCCCAATGTATTCCTCCAGCACTTGAAATGCAAGTACAGAAATAACTAACATCCTTGAAGCGAACTTATGTATAAATAAAAAATAATAGTGTCTTCTTGGTTGTGCTAAATTGCACCTTACTCTTTAACACGCATTCAACCATTCTGCCGTTTTAACGAGAGGGTGGTTTCACTAAATGCGATCTGTTTTCCATATGCAGTTTAAGAATTGAAGTCTCTCCAGCATTCATGAGAACATTCCAAAGCTTACTTCAGCTACACAGGCATCTAACATACAGACTTAAGAAGTATAGCATCCTCTCAGTCAAAGGCTTTATAATAATAGAATCTGAACTAATTTCTAGTCTTTTTTTCCTTGTATTGCCTCTATCTCCAGAGCTCTCAGGCTGGCTTTTTATATTATACCAGTAACTTTAACATAGCAGTCTCTCCACCACTACAAGGAAGACACAAAGGGAGGAAAGGCAACAAAACATCCTCTTCTCCCAAACAAAACAATCCCCCTCACTTTTGTTAGAGTTATTCAAAGGCAAAAATTAAGCAGGTGCCTACAAATTATTTTTATTTTTGAGATTTTCACTCACACTCCAAGAGCCATAACTGTCCCTGCACCACTCAATATTATAGGAAAAGGAACTGCAGCCAAACCAAAACCTGATCCCTCTAGAGTCCACATGACACACTACTGATGTCATTGAAAGCCACCTTCCATCATTTCTGATTACAGTGGTACCTCGGGTTAAGAACTTAATTCGTTCTGGAGGTCTGTTCTTAACTTGAAACTGTTCTTAACCTGAAGCACCACTTTAGCTAATGGGGCCTCCTGCTGCCACGGCACCGCCGGAGCACGATTTCTGTTCTCATCTTGAAGCAAAGTTCTTAACCTGAAGCCCTATTTCTGGGTTAGTGGAGTCTGTAACCTGAAGCATATGTAACCTGAAGCGTATGTAACCTGAGGTACCACTGTATTGGTTATACCGGCTGATAGGAGTTAGAGTCTAACAATCTATGAAGGGAACCAGGTTGATTACCCCATAGGCTCATAGGATGTGTTGGTGGCTTAGGGAATGAAAGGTTTCAGGTGCTAACTTGACTGCTCAAAGTTACTGCCAGCTGATACTGCTCTTGGCCTCTGAGGGAGACTAAATTCCTTTGACACATAGGGTTCTGGTAATGAGCTCCGCAGCCCTCAAGGCTGGCACCCATGAGGATGACCAAGGGAGGCTCCTGGATGGGGGTGCTTGTGGTTAGGTTGGCAGGGTTCAGCTACCACTGGAGAACAGAGTGGAGTTGGCATGTTAGGACACTGGAAAGTGACTGTTCTGTGCTATGGTCTTCTGGTGGTGGTGGAGGAGCCATTGGAGTAACTGTAAACCAAAGGCAAGATGCCTAGACTAAGCCATGAGGCTTAGTGAATGTAACAAGGACATTAGGTCTGCTGATATTCTGGTAGTCTGGGAAGAAATGCCTGGACACAGGTCATTAACCTTTTTGGAGACAGGACTACCTGGGCTTAGGCTGTGTCCATTACGGCCCTAGGGTATTGAATGTTCTGAGAGGGCAGGATATGGCTTTTTATTTCTTAACCAGGAAGCTGTGAAATTCTAGTGTTGAAAGTGTGCTGAATGTCTTGTAGGCTTTCTACCTCGAAGGGGACCTCAGGAGGTGGCAAACTAAAAACACCTTTCTACCTGAGGTAGAATACTTTTGTGAAGACTCTTGGTGCTGACAACAAACACGCAAAACATGAACTGGTAATGCTACCTTAAACAGGTATGCAAACCTGACAAACTGCCGCCTTGAAGGAGGCAATGGTGCAGCCGCTCCTGGGGGAAGAAACCACCCTCCTGGACCCAGAAATTTATTTCAACCACTCAGTTGTCAATACACCTTTTGCAGGGTCTGGTGGTAACATGATTTCCTAAGCCTCCTGTAGGTAGACAAAGGAAAGACTCTCAGAACTAGGAACACTCTTATTTTTATATAAGAAAAAGGGATGGGCAGACTGGAGAATGGGTGGAGTTAGGGGCAAAAAACCATGTGCCGCTACATAGCTGCTGTTCCAGAATGACTGGAATCTTGAAGCACTCCTCTTCAGGAGCAGAATGCAAACGTTTTGTTGCAGGTTACACTTTGATTTCCTGTGTTCTTCAGGGATGCTAAAAATCAACAAGCAGAATACAGTTTCCTTTTGATACAGAGAAAAGGATCTTGATAAGAAGAAACAAGTGCACACTGGCTAGGTCTGCTTTGTAGGATACAGCGTGGGATAACTTTCAAAGCAAACTAAAACGAGGTTCCTAGAAATCTTCTTCCTTTTCCAGGCTTGCTATACTGCCATTGAACTATAATGATGGCTCTAATTTGCCAGGATAGTGCATAGAAGTGTGGGTGGATGCAGAAGCCTCTGACTTTTGGTGCCTGGTTGTAATCTACTGGACAGAGACAAAAGCCAATCTTGTGTTCTGCCCAGTTGCACCTCTGACCCCGTCTCCTACCTGCATGCAGCTCCCACATTGTCCACAAGGGAATGCAGCCCTCCAGCTGAAATTTCAACTATTCCTGTTTTACTATGTCTTAGGGAATGCAAATATATCACAGGAATCTCCATTTCAACTAACTCTAAGTTTCAGGGCACCTTAAGACTGGGACACGTTATAAGAATCAGCCAATACAATTCTACATACATTCTGGGAAAGAAGCCACATAGATCCGCAAGTCCATTCTGCCTCCAGCAAATGGACCAGCAGGAGACCAAAACAGGCTGAAACATCCAGCACATTTGATGTGTGTGAACATAAAGACAAGTTGAGGCAGTGCTTTCGATTACTGATATTAGAACTAATGTACCTCTGCAAAAACTTGCAAGGACTTGACCAATTGTGGGGAAATTTTTATTCCAATATTAAAGTAAACAGTGTGTGGTTCTTGGGGAGTTATTCATCTTCAGATTATAGGCTACTAGCAGTTTCTCCATAGCAGCAGGGGATCCAGCCACTATTTATTTAAAAAATGCTTATGCAGATTGCAGCTATTCTTAGTAATTGCCTATACAGGACTTAACATTTTTACAATTCATACAGATAATAAAAGCTGAGTAGATGGAAATAAAGAAATGACATTCTCTGGAGCAAGCAATTCTGACACAGACATATGCAAAATAAAATCAGTATTAGTTAAGAAACTAACGAAGAAACCTCCAATTTCCCCACTATCCTTTAGCATCCAAATACAAAAGTTTTACTTCCCCATCATAAGGCTGAAGGGATACAAAGGGCATCCTTCATAAGAACACTGCATGAACTATGGGCTGCAGGTGCCACTGAGGTTCTAGTGTATCTGCTAGGATTATAGAGAGTCCCTGCATTTCATTTCTAATTGTGTTTCAACTTCAGGAATTGCAGTGATAAGTTCTGAAGTGTGGAGCAAAAATATTACTGGGTGAAAATGAGATAAAGGAAAAAATCTATGCATCAAGGTATTTCAAGAAATAGCTCAACTTCATCTCATTTGAGTGTATACGTTTCAGAATAAGACTTCATAATATTCAACTTTCATTTCCTATCTGCCACACATATAAAAAGTGTTATTTCTTGCCGGGAAAGGAAAGCAGGGCCAGATATTAAGTAACTATACAATTAAAATATTTAATATCTATTACATGTTCTGCAGTATGTTACATGTAACCAAATATATACAGATGAGCCTCAGGTAGGAAACACTGGGTAGTAATTGCAATCAAACTGTGCAGTCAAATTTCCTCTGAACGAATATAAAATGTAAGTTATGCTAAGAAACAGATGATGTTTCCACATTCAAGTTCCAGATGAATGGCGGCTAACAGATTGAGATTGAATCCTGACAAGACAGAAGTACTGTTTTTGGGGGACAGGAGGCGGGCAGGTGTGGAGGATTCCCTGGTCCTGAATGATGTAACTGTGTCCCTGAAGGACCAGGTGCACAGCCTGGGAGTCATTTTGGACTCACAGCTGTCCATGGAGGCACAGGTCAAATCCGTGTCCAAGGCAGCTGTTTACCAGCTCCATTTGGTACGCAGGCTGAGACCCTAGCTGCCTGCAGACTGCCTCACCAGAGTGGTGCATGCTCTGGTTATCTCCTGCTTGGACTACTGCAATGCGCTCTACATGGGGCTACCTTTGAAGGTGACCCTGAAACTACAACTAATTCAGAACGCGGTAGCCAGACTGGTGACTGGGAGTGGCCACCAAGACCATATAACACCGGTCTTGAAAGACCTACATTGGCTCCCAGTATGTTTCCGAGCACAATTCAAAGTGTTGGTGCTGACCTTTAAAGCCCTAAACGGCCTCGGTCCAGTATATCTGAAGGAGCATCTCCACCCCCATCGTTCTGCCTGGACACTGAGGTCCAGTGCCGAGGGCCTTCTGGCAGTTCCCTCGCTGCGAGAAGCCAAGTTACAGGAAACCAGGCAGAGGGCCTTCTCGGTAGTGGCGCCCTCCCTGTGGAACGCCCTCCCACCAGATGTCAAACAACTACCAGACTTTTAGAAGACATCTGAAGGCAGCCCTGTTTAGGGAAGCTTTTAATGTTTGATGTATTACAGTATTTTAATATTTTTTTGGAAGCCGCCCAGAGTGGCTTAACCCTCACTCTTCATCTTCCCATACCCTAGAGGCGCTTGGATATCTCTACTGCACTAAAAATGTGTCCTGTCAATTAATTACTCAGCAGTACACAATCAAACTCACCTCTTTATCCATACTTTCTAAATCTTCTTTACAAAGAGTGTATAGTGGCATTGTTTCAGACATACTTGGCTGGCGTTTCCGTTTAGATGGGCCAGGCTCTTCATTCTCACTTGCTGGCATCTCCTCTTCATCAAAAAGCTGTTGGTGTGGTTGAACAACTCTGAAAAAAGATTCAAAAGCTCTGTATTACATAATTGTTATGATCTGAACTGAATAGAATGTCAGGATAGATTCAGTTTAGAATACAGATCCATTTCAAAACCCATACAGTGGAAAACTTTGCCCCATTCTTCATGCTGCTCAATATGGATTGCCTTTTCCACACTTCAAAGACTTCTGAAGGCAATGTCAAAGCTTTATCAATTAGAAATGCAAAAGGAGTGAGCCACTCATGACGCTGATTCTCACAGTAGCACTTGTTCTCCCACGGACAAATTAGGTAAAAGTTTGGGAACCTGTCTTCTTTCAAATGTAGAAACAGTCCCTGCTCCAGCCAACCTAGCAGTTCGAAAGCACATCAAAGTGCAAGTAGATAAATAGGTACTGCTCCGGCGGGAAGGTAAACGGCGTTTCTGTGTGCTGCTCTGGTTCGCCAGAAGCGGTTTAGTCATGCTGGCCACATGACCTGGAAGCTGTATGTCGGCTCCCTCGGCCAATAAAGTGAGATAAGCGCTGCAATCCCAGAGTCGTCTGCGACTGGACCTAATGGTCAGGGGTCCCTTTACCTTTACTATAGCCACGTCACTTGGGACTCTCATTCCACCAGAACACAGACCCCCAAAAAAGCCTATGTTTTTTTGCCACTAAAAATGGGCCCAATTTTTCTAAAGCATTAAAACAGAACAACATTATGTAAAAAAGTCAAAAAGTGTTCAGCCCCACTGTAATTTGTTTTGGATAATATAAATGTGCTTAGCCAGAAGTTCTTCTTCTTTGGTGATCACTCGTAGCCGAGTAAGATTGTCTTCCATAAACACAGTTTTAACAATGAGTCTGTAAGTGACTGTGGAGGCCAATTCTGGATCCACATGTCCTTCCACAGTGGGGACATTGGTTTCTGGGCGGGAGTTGATCATGGTGTGGATTTGCCAAGCGTGCCTTCCTCTTAGCACGTTTCTCCCTTGCGTCCTGAGTTTGAGTCTCTTCAAAGCCCATGACACCTTTGGTAAAGGCGGTCCTCCAACTGGAGCGCTTGCAGGCAAGTGTTTCCCAGTTGTCAGTGTTTATACTACATTTTTAAAGATTTGCCTTGAGACACAGTCTTTAAACCTCTTTTGTTGACCACCAGCATTACGCTTTCCAATTTTAAGTTCGGAATAGAGTAGTTGCTTTGGAAGACGATCATCAGGCATCTGCACAACATGACCAGTCCAACGAAGTTGATGTTGAAGAATCATTGCTTCAACACTGGTGATCTTTACTTCTTCCACTACACTGATATTAGTTCACCTGTCTTCCCAAGTGATGTGTAAAATTTTTCGGAGACACACTGATGGAATCTTTCGAGGAGTTGGAGATGGTGTTTATAAATGGTCCATGTTTCACAAGCACATAGTAAGGTTGGTAGTACAATAGCTTTGTAAACAAGCATTTTGGTTTCCCTGCAAATGTCCTGGTCCTCAAACACTCTGCACTTCAACCGGGAGAAAGCCACACTCACAGAGCTCAGGCGATGCTGGATTTTGACATCAGTGTTGGCCCTTGTGGAAATATAACTGCCTAGGTAGGAGAAGTAATTGACATTTTCCAACGTTACACCACTGAGCGGGAAGTAACCACAATAAGGGAGAGGATGAAGAAGGATTCTTATTTCCCTACTTTTATATTACAAGTGGCTAATCCTGCTGGGGGACTTGACCCCTACACACATACCTTTTCTTGTTTCTAAGGCTCCACTGAGTTTGGCAGCAGTGGCAGAAAGATTTATTTATTTTAAGTAAATATGGAGCTGGGGTAGGCAGAATCCAGCACCCTGATTGGGATACAAAGCACCTCACTGTTTATCATTCCAGTTCATCACTTCAATTGTTCAACAAGTACCGAGGGAACATTGCCTCACCCTGCTCAGCTGATGGCAGGGATCAGCTAAGGAGGGAAGGTCTGTGTGTGTGTCCCTGTGGCTATCCCAATAGTGCATATTTTGTGTATGCAAGGGTGTGAAGTGGCCACACACACCATTGGCATGTGCTATACGCACCCCACCCCCCAACTGCCCAATGGTGAATGCAGCCAGGCCAAAAAGGTTAGCCACATCTGTGTTACACTTTTCTTTAGGAAAAAATGTAGCGTCACACATGGACTCAAGAGACCTATTGCAAGAGGAAAACACACTTGGGATTATTCTTTCACAATCCTGTTTAAAATCTTAATGCCAAACAAAACTTGAAAATGATTTATGAAATGTTATGTTCATCTACCTGAATAAGGAATGTTCCCCATGGACGGGCAGAGAGAGAGGAGGAGCTGGTGCTTGAATATACAAAGACTGGCTGGAGCTTTGAGATCCTTTCCTAATTAATTTTCCGGTGTTGGGATCATAAAGCCGAACTTCAGGACCAGGCTGACACTTGGGATGAATGGGAGTTGGGTGGAAAAGAGCAGTCTGGAAAGCACTGTGTATATCTGGAAACATGGCAGGACTGTACTCTCTGTTAGATGAAATGTTTAAAAGACTTAAGTTAGTAGTCAACATTCCTCATATACACACATAAATACATACCTATATATATACTGTACAGTATATAAAAATAAGCACACACAAACTTGGCCCACCACATCTTCTCTCCTGACTATTTTAGTCCAGCACTGTCCCACTTGCCCTACACCTGATGTCATACAGGGGCAGGTATGGGGCATATGTCAAATGTGGGGCAAGTAAGTGCAGGGCTTGGCTGAAAAGTGCTTTTCAAGTGCTGCTAATTTGCAGGGCCTGCAAAGCCCCTTGCACAGTGCTTCCCAAGCACCCAACAACCAGCACAGCATTGTGCACAGAACTTCCCAAGTGTTAACACAGGGCTTGAAAAGTTTGCTCAGACTTGTGTGCAGCATTTCCCAGTGTCTGACAATCAACTGGCCGGTGCACGTTTGGAAAGCACTGTGCAAAGGACTGAAAAAGCCCTTTGAACTCTCTTTTCCTACTCCAGCAGGCTAACTTGTTGACATACAGTATGTCAATCATCTAGTGTCATGACGATGCCAGATAATTGACAGGCGGGTGGTCCTGCCTTCTTGCCAAAGTTGGCCCATAGTATACATAGTGGGTTTGAACTTTCAACCACAGATCAGCAACATTTTTGGAAAACAGAAAAGCGATGTAAACACTGGCAAAAACTTCTTGATTTGTGTCAGAAAACTTCCAGGTATTCCACCAATAGGTCATTAAAAAATAAACAAAGTGAGGGTCTTTATCCAAAATTCACAAAAAGAAAAGAACCATTTCTTAATGTATAGTTAGTTTTAGAACACACACCCTGGCTACATAATGCTAAATTAGGGATGGGGAACCTTAAAAGAGGAGTTATGCAGCCCCCACAAGTATCTCTGTCTGGTCTTCGGGACTCTCCCTAGGCCGCATCTGCTCCTCAGGACCCACTCCCTACTGGTCCAGCTCCACACCCTCCTTGATTGTTAGCATCTGGTTGAAATATGACCCTGAACTCTGATAAAGCCTCATGCTTTCCTGGAGTATAGAGATGGGTGTATGAACATCAAGCCCACTGTACAAAGGTAAAAATTACATTACATTAACTATTCAGTCCACTTTTGCCTTTGGCCCTACCCAGAACTGGCATGTGCCCCCCAGAAATTTGTCTAGAAAGTAATGTGGCCCTCGGACTGAAAACAGGACCCGTGCCTGTGCCAAACTATGGCTTAGTGCAGTGATGGAAACCCTAATTTAGCCCGAACTACACAGACCCCTTCTACATTGATATAAAGAACTGTACATTAAAAATGTTCTCATTATCTCTAAAGATTTCCACATTCGTAGCTCAGCTGTAAAACAGCAATTATTTCCACAAGAATTCAGTCTTGTAGATCAGATTTTATTAGAGCACACCAAACAAAACCTGTTATTTACATTAAATAACATCAAAGCAATATTTCCAACTATAGAAAACATGCACACATATCCATCCTATTGAAACTATGGAGCTGGTCTGAAGTATCCTTACTCCGCATAGTAAAACATAATGCAATTTATGTAATACCCAGCTTGATATTGGCCAAAGAAAAGCCTTGCCCATTCATGGAAACAACACATGTCTGGCAGCATTAATTATGCGATGGCACCCTTTAATCCATACAGCTTATGGATGTTTATGCACATATAAGAGGGGTTATTACTAAGGAAGTGTTTATAGGAATGGAGCACTAGCTCTATCTATCGGTTCTGGCTAGTTTTCATATCTGAATGAATAAAAACAAGATTAAAACAAAATGCTCCTAAGTTTGTGGTGCTCTTGGATCTAGGCTCAGACCTGGCTGTTCAAGCTGTGGCCAGGAATGCCTATGCAAAATTAAGATGGATACACCATCTGTGCCCCTTTCTGGCACCTTCTTGTCTTGCTTTGGAGATCCATGCCTTAAGTCACTTCATCTCGATTATTCTACATGCTCTATGAAGCTGCCTTTGAAGACCAGGTGGTTCAGGCTTCTTACATGTGGCTCATGTTAACCTCTTTTTGTACCAACTGCATTGTCTGCTTATTTATTTCCAGGGACAATTCAAAGTGCAGGTTTTGATCTGTTGAGTTCTAAACAAATGGCTTGGGTTAAGGTTATCCGAAGGACCACCTTTCTCTGTACTGTATAACCCTGTTTAACTGGGATCTTCTCTTTCAGCTATTTGTAAGAATGGATATTAACCGTGAGCCCCATAGGATTTTAAACTCAAGTGTATTATTTAAATAATAAAACATTACTTTTTACCTTTGTGTTTTAAGGTAATCATCCTTCAAAGGAAACAGTTGTTCTTCTACTTTGTCCCAACGCTCCAAGCAGCTCCATAACCAGTCTGGATTTACAATATGGAGATTTTTATAGTTCTCAGCTTGCCGTACTTTTTCTGTGCCTATTTAAAACAGCCAAACATTAGCATAGGTGACAGAAAGGCTTTTCAATAAATCAGCACTGAGAACAGTTTACAGGGATTATGTGCTGAATTCAGCGGGATTTAAGAACACAGCTTGGATGCTTTTAACATTCTCCCCATGCATTTAAAGCAGTCTGTAACATGGCAATGACTACAATTGTAAGGTCTTAGTTGTTTTCGCAAAACCAGGATCCAGATGCAAAGGTAAGATAATTTTGTGTGTGCAACAGAGGCATATAGCATTATAGTTTTGCTGACAGGCCTAGCCAACTGTTCAGATAAACTTATGCATTTCTAGATACCAACAGCGGAAAGAAACACAACCTGGGCTAAAGGAGGAATGAAGAAGAAGAAGAGGAGGGGGATATGATACCCCGCTTTATCACTACCCTAAAGAGTCTCATTCTCCTTTCCCTTCCTTCCCCACAACAAAAAACTCTGTGAGGCGAGTGAGGCTGAGAGACTTCAAAGAAGTGTGACTAGCCCAAGGTCACCCAGCAGCTGCATGTGGAGGAGCGGAGACGCGAACCTGGTTCACCAGATTACAAGACTACTGCTCTTAACCACTACACCACACTGGCTCTCAAAGTGTACGAATGTTCTTCAAAATAACTGAATCCTGATGGTTTCTTAAAATATTCATGCACAGAAATATATGAACAGCAGTATTAGAAGCTTGCTACATTGCTAGACGCTTTGTGTGACCACCTATTCACACAGAGCCCTAGTTCAAACCCATGTTTTGGATTTACTAATACTTACCAGCTCTTGCTGCAATAAGGTGTGTTGGCTTATTGGGGTCATCTTCATTCAATACTAGGTTTTTTGCAATCTTAGCTCCAAGTGCAGTAGCATGATAATGCTCCCGTGTTTTTTCTATGGGATAATTGGTTGGGTATAATCCACTAAATAATATGGTAACATCTGACAACACTTTTCGTTTCAGTTCTGGCACTATTTTTCTTATATCTGGAATTTCATCTGTTTCTTTTCTCACATATTTATCATACTTTGAGTAATAGTCCGTGTGCACCCGAACAAGAATCTCTTCGAGATATATTAAATGGTCATCACTGTCTGTATCGTCATCTTCCTCTTCCTCCATGCTTTGATCTAAAGATTCTCCCACAGTTATCCCAGATTGCTCACTATTTTGAGATTCTGTCTCTGCCTCTTTCTTGTCCACGCAACCATTTCCTAGGCTACAAAGGCTGTCTTGTTCACTCTCTTCATGTGCTTCCAGATCGAATGCCTTGGGATGTGGATTGATGCTAGGTGAGGATACAGAGTCAGCAGAATGGTTCAGCTGTCCGTCCTTTTCTACATTCGTATCAGTTCCCACCAGAGGCATTGCACTTTCCTCTAGTGCAGGCTGTTTTGATTTTCTCCAGCTTCTCTTTCCTTCATTTTCACTATCTGTAGCAGAAGAGGAGGAAGATTTCCTAGCATCCAATCCACTGTCACTTTCACTATCACTTGACAATTCAAAGTCCAAATAATTTGTAGTTTTGTTTTGAATCTGCTGTTTGCCTACAACTGTCCTATTATCATCGTCTGAAGACACATGAGATTCCTTGGCACTCATCACATCATTAGTAAAATCCATTCCATGTTTAGAATCACTTAAGGAGTCTCTAACTTTATCATTGCAATTCAAATTCCAGGATGGAGTCTCACTGCCGACAGAGTTATTGCCATTTACTTCATTTGCAGATTTTTGAATGCCATTGCTTTGTTCATCTGCATTTCCAACATTCTTTGCTTCTTCAGAGTCTCCCGTTGCTGTTGCTGGGTCCGATGCCTCTGTTACTTTTGAAGAATGATTTGCTAAATTAAGAGATATGTATGCATATTAAAATGCTTAGTAACAAATATACAAAAGCCAAAATGCTTAGTAACAAATATACAAAAGACCTAACAGCTAAAGACACGCAATCCAATTATGCTTATCTTTATTTAAACCAGAAGCCTGGGGTTGTGGTGCTGGTGGTGGAAATAATAGATGGTTCCACTTACGTTTTTTAGGTCAACAAATAACTAGCTCAAAACCTTACATATGGAGCATGGAGATTCAATTGTTTCAGAGGATGAAAAAAAAGGTTGAACATCCTATTACAACATAGCACTCAAACACAGGGCACAACATGTGTCTCACCTTTGGCACCCTGTGCCTGGGTAACCCTGCCCACCACCACCCTGGCATCCACTCTCACCATGCAAAAGTGAAGCAGGGCTAGCTTGTGTCTGACACACAGGGTGGCAGCAGCAAGGTGTGTGTGTGTGTTCTGTCATTACGTAGTTCCTCTTAACACGGTAATGAATGGAGGAGGATCACAAGCTTACAATAGCACAAGAACGGGGAGATGGGAGGTCCCTTTATACAAGCAACAAATAACAAGGCATTAATAGAGAAGTAAGGACACTTGTCTTTTCAGACTTATTGATACTCTGCCTCGGGATTCCAGGCACAAACATCCACGGTTGCAACTGAGGCCATAAGTTGCAATATTTTTAATTGGGGGGGGGGGTCTGTAAAGTCTGTAAAGTTTTGAAATGAAGACAACTGCCTTAAAATAGATCTGATACAGCATGTTTGGCTTTAAAAGCACATTTACTAAATATAAAGAGGAAAACAAAGGTACCAAAAAGGTTAATGTTCTAATTTTAGCACACCCAAATAACTACACATGGATGTGCTATTTTCTACTAAGCTACTTCAACGGAGCTTAACTTCCACTAAAGGCACTTTTAGTTTCACTGTCACCATCTGAAAACATGCTTATACTACTTGTTAGTTTTTGTTTAGGCTGAGGAGACTGATTTGGAACTACAGTATTCTGAGTCACATTCATTTTCACTAAAGGAAGGTTCTAACAACAACTAGCCTGTGGGCAATTTATCACACTTTATCCTCTTCATGGTTGTGCTTGTAACTGAGGGGTAAAACAGACATGACATTTAAAAAGGTCTGTGTTTTTTGTTTTTGCCGTCCTTTAAAATAGCAGCTATGGGGTAGAGGGATTCATATTTGGACCATAGGGTTGAAGACCTTCCATGGCTCATTTTCCCCCAACAAAAATCTCTCCCTGCCCACAGGTCAGGTAATACTGCAGTCAATGACAGCTTCAGGAACAAAAATGGTTGTTTGGAGTATGCTGATATTTTATGGGAAAACAGCATAGCAAGAGAAAGATTTTAAACCCTGCCCTACCCTAGGAGCTACTATTTTTAAAAATTGGGGGGGGGGGGGGAGGAGAGGGCCCATAAGAGTCATGCTTAATATGTCTAGTTTGCTCTTCCAAACTATTTTAAACTACCAAATTTGACTTGTACTGCATCAAACTGTTAAGTTTTATGGAATAAAAGCAATTTTAGTAATGGAACATTTTTCCCATGGAAAAAGATGATACAGTATTGTATTGTCTTCACAGGAGGCAAGCAAGAGGGGCCCTAACCCTGTGTTAAATAATGATATGCTCCAATTAAAGGATGTATCTTTGGAGAATGCAACTCGTGAATTTAAATTTGATTTCAACTTGAGACAACTTGGTGTATTGAGATTCCCCCAAATGCTGTGTAACAGTGCAACAAATTCTATAGACCCAGCAGATCTGCCTGAGAAGTGGTATAATGCAATAAATGAAGGTGGTCCACTATTCTTGTAAAAGGTAAAGGACCCCTGACAGTTAAGTCCAGTCACGAACTATTCAGGCAGTCAAACTGAAAAGGAATCTGAACCTGAAATCCTCACTTCTATTGGTTTTGAAAAACTGTTTTAAGATTAGTTAATGAATTGTTTAAAAATACCGTGTTATCGATATGATACCTTGCAAATGAAGAGGAAACATGAACACACATTAAAATAGTTACCTGTTTTTCTCATTTGAACTTCCCTTGATCCAGGCGGTGCATTAATATCGCCTATGCCCTGAAAGTATACGTATTTCTTCACAGTTATCAAATTAGGTGCATATTTCCAGACATCCTCTCTGTCATCAATAATACAAACCATGGAATCACCACAAGGAAATAAGTTTCTAGAAACAGGAGAAAGATTAAGTGAAATGAACTGATGTGGGAAAATGATTGCTTGTACATGAGAGCATGAGCAAAGTTCTTATTGTTACAGGGTGATCTCATAGCTAGAAGCATCCTTGGAGCATGAATAGCGCGTGAACAGCTCGTGCTGTCCCATATGATTGGCTAACGTAGCATGGCCTGATCGCTCGCATGGTCTAGTACCAAGGTCTTTATCTGCTGGCTAGAACAAATTGCTTGACTTGTATTTTTTGTATCCTTACTTGGCTTGTATCTTTCTGATTTTCACACAATAAAAGCTGTGCTGCATTAGCCCGAGGAGCTGCCATAGCCCTAGGAGCAGCCATATTTCGGAACCCCTCATGGTGTGAGACTGATTTTTCCCTGGATGCCGAGCTGCAACTCGACATTTGGTGCCCCGTGTGAGGCAACTCGACATTTGGTGCCCCGTGTGAGGCCCAATATAGCAACTCGACATTCGGACTTCACGTTGTTTTTCATTATTCAGCACTCACCAACACGTCGTTCATCCACGTAGTGGATCCCTGGTGAGTGCTCCCGTGTGATTTCTTTCGGATTTCATGCTGTTTTACAACGTTCAGCTCTCACCTCGCCCCGCAAGGGCTGCAGACGCGTCGTTCATCCACGTAGTGGATCCCTGGTGAGAGCTCCCGTGTGAATGTGATTCTGGACTACGTTACGGACTTATCAGCACTTATCTCCGCCCGGACAGGGCAAAAAGGCGCCTCCCTCATCCTCCTAAGGATCCCTCGGTAAGTGCTCCCTGCTCTTTTTGCAACTTTGCAATCATGGGAAAATCTCTCTCTGCACCACAGAAAAAATTTTATAAAGACCTTAAATTCCTTTTGGCCAGTAACAACCTTGCTGTTCGGAAAGCTGACCTTAAGTCCCTTATAATAGCCTTGGACACTCACTGCCCGTGGTTTCCCCAGGACGGAAATTGGCAGTTAGATGATTGGAAAAAAATTGGACATTTCTTTCAAAATCATCCACAAATTGATGTCAAGGTTTTGCATGCCTGGAGTAACGTCTACAAAGCTATGTCGTGCTTAACTCCTTCAAACATTCTTCTGGCTGCGGCAACAGCTTCTTCAAACGCCCCCCCGGTTCCCGCTTTGCCTGCCTCAAACGTTAATCCTAAACCTCCGGACATTCTCTCTTCGGCTCATCCTGTCACTCCCCTGCATTCTTCACTTCCTGCACCTCCCGTTACTACTCCTCTCCAAGAATCTTCGCATTCAGCACCCCCCACTCTTCCAACTCCTACGCCCAAGGCCTCTGGCACCGCTGTTACTACTCCTCTCCAAGAATCTCTCCGTGCCGCTGCCCCATTGTTGGGTTTTGACTGTGCAACTCCTAATCTCTTCCCTGTGATTGCTCCTGCCACGCCAGGGGGAGGCCCAGCCCGGCACGAACAGTTTGATTTGAGATTCATAAAGGAACTGCATTCCTCTGTCAAGGACAATGGTTTACAATCTCCTTACACCCTGGGCTTGTTTGGCACTATTTTTCAACAAAATTTGATACCAGAGGATATTAAGCTGTTGGCTCGCACTGTAATGCAGCCTCATCAAATGATTTTGTTTATACAAGCTTGGCACTGGGCCTGCCAACGTCGTGTTGATGGGATTCGGAATAATCTTAATAATGCTGCATTGGCTAATCATCAGGCTGCTTTGGCCGCTGCCGCTGCTGGTGCCGCCCCACCCCCAGCCCCCGTCATGTTAACCCAAGCTGATGTCTTCGATGGGTTAACGGGAGGAGGCAATTTTCTTACCATTGCCCAACAGCTAACTCTTGATCCTCAGTATTCGGAGGCCACTACAACTGCTGCCGCCCAAGAGGCTTTGGCCTCTGTCCCTGATGACAAGACTGAGCGCAATGGCCGGTGGGACAGCATCAGACAGGGTCCTGCAAAGCCCTATGGACAATTTGTTGATCGCTTGTACAATACCTTCAAGCGGCTAGTTCAGGACATAGCAGCACAAGAACTGGCTGTACGCCAGCTTGCAAATGAGGACCGTAAGCAAGCACTGCACTCTTTGATGACAACAGCAAATATAGCCATTGCTGATATCCTTAAAGCCTGCCAGTCAGTGGGCACTGCTGGCCACGGCCTGCTAGCCACGGCCTTGTCCTCCTCCGTGTCCCAAAATCCTGCAAAGGCTACAACCTGTTGGATTGACAGTGGCTAAAGAAAAATCCAGCGGATTTTACCCATTACGTACCTGGGACACAAGCTGCCAGCATCTGCAGCCATTCCAGTCACGCCTCAACTACAGTTCCCTGATCATGTTAAACTGGTGGATTTACAACGAATTCTTGGACAGCTGAATTGGATAAAGAGTTATTTGGACCTGCCCACCTCTACTTTGTCTCCACTATTTTCTGCCCTTAAAGGACATAAGGATCCAGCAGACAAGATCACAGTCACCTCTGCAATGGATAAAGTCACCTTCCACAGCTGTTCCAGTGTTTCCTGGCACGCTGAAAGGCCATCTTCATCCCTACTGCATTGGCCCCCCTTTTCCCTGGGAAGCCACTTCAACCACCAAACATCATTACAGTTTTGCTGCCTCTTGTTTGGGAAGTGAGCCTGGCTTTGAAGGATGCCCTCGCTGGATTGGCATCGCTTGGATTTTACCCCCCCCAGATCTCTTCTTTTTTTCTCCTCCCTCAGGAGTCCTGCCTTATGATGTGTTCCCCTGAGCATGTACAGAGGGCTGTCTTGGAACTATTGTGGACTCTTGGCAAGGGAGGGGGTGAGGGGATTTTAGTGTGTTCCAGTTGTTTCATTTTTGTGCTTTGGCATGGTTCCCGGACAGAGAGCGGGTTGCAATGTGGTTCTTTAACAGGGCCTGGGAAGACAATGGGCTCTGTTCTCGACCTTGTTGCAATCTTTTTAGTTACAGCAAGTGGAATATGCTTGAAGCGAAAAAAATATGCTTGGCTCCTGCCTTTTTGCTGCTGAGAAAAATGATTTTAAAAAGCTTCTCAAAGCTTTGAGTTTTTTTTGGTGGTGGTATTCTAGCATTCCAGTAAATGCTTTATATAAGATTAGCAATAATATGAAGGATAATCGTATAAGTTCACCCCCTGTTTTTTTATTATTATTATTGCTTGCAGAAATAGTGTCTTATTGTTTTCGTTTTAATCACAAGTATATTTTTAGGTCATTATCCATATTATAATTGGACCTATGAGTATGTTAATGGATCTTCTTGTTTTCTTAATATTACCACTATGAGTGATAGGTGTAGGGATGAATTACCGTGATTTGCATAAATTGGCAAACTGGACAGAAAATTTGTTCAATTCCACCATTTTGGCTTTAAAAATGATTAACAAAGAAATATCAGAAATAAGAAATGTAGTTCTTCAACATCATTATGCTTTAGATGTGATCCTTGCTTCTAAAGGTGGAATTTGTGCCTTAATTTATTCTCATTGCTGCATGTATATAACTGATCAATCAACCAATATCTCTGCTACTATTGATCATATGGAACAAATGATAGCCCATAATCCTTTGAATCCACCTGAAGGTTTTGATCCATGGGAGTGGTTGTCTTCTTGGTTACCCAATGGAGTATGGTTAAGAAAAGTATTATTGATTGTAATTGCATGTGTTGCTGGATTCGTCGTGGTGTGTTGTTGCATTCAATGCATACCCTCTTTGATTTCCCAATGCACTGCATGGTGGTACCGACCACGGCCCACCACAGGGGTTACAAGAGGAATTTATGTTGCAAAGTGTAGACGCTTAGGCAATGAAGTGTACGATTTGGACTAATGGTCCCTCTTTTCCTCTAATAATATAAATAAGAAAAGGGGACATGTGGGAAAATGATTGCTTGTACATGAGAGCATGAGCAAAGTTCTTATTGTTACAGGGTGATCTCATAGCTAGAAGCATCCTTGGAGCATGAATAGCGCGTGAACAGCTCGTGCTGTCCCATATGATTGGCTAACGTAGCATGGCCTGATCGCTCGCATGGTCTAGTACCAAGGTCTTTATCTGCTGGCTAGAACAAATTGCTTGACTTGTATTTTTTGTATCCTTACTTGGCTTGTATCTTTCTGATTTTCACACAATAAAAGCTGTGCTGCATTAGCCCGAGGAGCTGCCATAGCCCTAGGAGCAGCCATATTTCGGAACCCCTCATGGTGTGAGACTGATTTTTCCCTGGATGCCGAGCTGCAACTCGACAAACTGATTAGATAGCTCTTTAAAATGATTCATATTAAGGAATATCTACTCAATTAAGATATAAAATAGGAAGACTTTCTAAATTCACATACTGATTACAGTCCTTTACATTATCAGTTTGTTTTCTTAAAGCAACTACGATTTCATCTGTATCATCACAATGATTAATATTTATCAGTTTTGCTTAAAACTGTCCAGAAGCTGACCAAAGAAAACAAACCATGATATTGAATTGACATACATACATATAAATATATATACACATACACAAGTCCTTCACTTTTAAATGCACAGAAAATAAAAATCAGATCCACCAAGAATGGTTTTTTGATAATCAGCTGTTACGAAGATGGGCAGTAGAAAGCATCACCTGTAACTCTGCCACCTGGAAAACAATTCAATCAATCACTGCTTTCAACTAAGCTATATTATGTGATTAACAAAGTAGTGTCAGGTACCACCTAGTGGTATGAGTGAGGCTGTTCTACTGGACAAAACGATAGAATTGGCTTATAATCCCAAGAAATTTAGCTTTAACTTTGAATGCCATTAGAATTTTCAAGTTAGGGTGCAGCTGTTTATGACAGAAATGTTGGATATGCAATGGGAGCACAAAACTTCCTTCTTATAAAGAAATCCAAATACTATGACTCAGCTTCTTTGGATGGTAAAGGTAATAGTTTCATACTCAAAGCTTTGATATGTGCAGTACATATAGAAACAGAATAACATTCAATCATTCTGTATAAGAGATTTAAAATAGACCTATTACCCATGAGAATCTGTTTCTATCGATTTGTCAGGCAGGTCAGAGATCCTGCTACACTGATGTATCCAATACAGCTCTGTCCAACTAGGACACAAGTCCTACTTAGTTGCATAGTTTTCTTAGGGCCTGTAATAAATTACCGTACTCCCCACTTTCAGCTCTACACAGAGAGACTGAAGGAATCATTGGGTTCATGCGTTTCTGCCCAATCCGCTTGCCAAATCTAGAAGATAATGTCTGCTACCAAAGGTGCTGAGAACCAAAGATGCTGAGCCTATTTGATTGCAGGCTCTCTGTTTTTCTAGATACTGAATATACTAAACAAAAATGGCTTATATCCAGGGCAGGGGAGACTTCTACTGAAATACCTGGGGGATGTTCTGCTGTGGGTGGGTGTGCACAAGTGGAGAGTGTAACACCTGAACAGGCTCCTATTCTGCAGTTCCCAAGGTCAAAATAGATATGATGGCAGCACGCCCAACCCCAGTCATGCCAAATCCCTACAAAAGCAGAAGGGGAGGGGGAGGAAGGGGGAGATTTAAAGCATGGTGTGAATGGGCAGAGCTGAACCCTTCCATCACCCATGGTTTCTCCCTGAAGCAACCTTAAAAACAACAACATATTTTTGTTCTGATTGAGCTCCATGACACAAAGTAACCTCCATTGGAACCAAAATAGCTTTAAAAAAAGAAGTAGTTTGGGGCAGGGAATTCACAGGCAGAAAAAAGATGCACTCCTATAAATAATTCTAACTCGCATTCCTGCCACCTGAAAATCGCTTCAAATGCAAATAGTTATAGAAAAACAAAAGCAAAGGCAATCTATTTTCTGATCAGTTTCTGTTAATGTGGGCAGGATATAATCTCCATTGCTTTACAATAAAAAGGCATTGAGATGTATATGTTTATGACCAGGAGTGGCAAGTTGGGGAGTTTAAAAAAAGTAGTTAGATACTGAAATTATGTTATTTGTTTCCAGCAGTATCCCTCCAAATGCTTCATGAACAATATTCCAATCCCAATACATACCTAAGGTTCCCAGTTTTAGAATATGGATCAATACATTCATCCCTTGACAATATTCGATGGGAAAAAAGCTTCTTTTCGGAGTCCAAGAATGCTTTTAAGGAAAAGAAGTTCAAAATTAATATGTATTTTCCACAAGAATCATCATACTTAGTATGATTTTCTTTGGAATACCACAGGATCGTTTTAGCCAAAAACAGCTTTTAATATGAATTACTGTGCATAACTAAAATTTATTAATGAGATCCCCAAATACATTCATCTACTACATAAACCATAAATACTACACATAAATCAAGAGACCGTATTAAGCCATTAAGGCTGCAATCCTATACACCCTTAGAAGCAAGTCTCACTGAATTCAATAAAGATTATTTCAGAGTAGGCATGTATGGTATTGTGCCATAAATAATTGTAATAAATACTTGCTAATATAACTTGCAACATGACTGATAGGGTCACAATAACATGTCTACCCAGAAGGAAGTCCAATGGAAATCCATGGGGTTTTCTCCCAAGCAACTGGGGTTATGAGTGCCTCCTGAATGTTTTTTAATAAAATGTGAGTTTTCGTTAGATGGAAAAAAAGATTTTAAGTTTATATTTGTAGTTTATTTAAGAGTAAACATAGCATATTTAGGTCAACATATTGGCCAGTCAAGCATCACATCTTGTTTTGCGATACAACAGTACACCCCGTTGTAAAAACTTCATAGCAAGTCTCAGCATTAGACAATTTCCCCCATTTGTTCAGTGCCATGTCTTGGGTTTGTAGATAGCCAAAGCAGTGGAAAGCATTCTACAATTCTTAAGCAAAATGGGCAAGTTAAGGGAAAGTTTAAATAGGAGTTCTTGTAGTTGCAGGTTTTAAGTTATACTTGTAAGATTTGAACATAAATACTTCTGAGCTATCTTGAAATAGTAACAGCCTTGTTTTTTAAAACATGGCTGGATGACAATTGTCTTGAAAAACTGATTTTAAGGACTATAATCAGGTAAGAATTCTGCATTTGATTTCTTGGCTACTTCCTCATGTTACATAAACCATTTTTAGTTTCATCAGTGGGGGAATCACATTAAAGCAGGCCTGCACTTGTGGTCTACCAGTCACATATTGCAGTTTCATAAGCCTCCTGGTTTAGCTGCTTGCCAGAGATTGCACAAATTAAAGGCTTATCAAGCATCTGGCACCACAAAATATGTCAGGGTCGGCTGCATTCACTTTGGTGTGTCACAGGTTGCATCATTATGTATCTGGAGAAGCCCAGTGCAAACTTTGTTTTATAAACTACACTGTCAAAATTTCTGAGAAAGTTATTTTAAAATTGTGACCCCTATGGTACTGTGCAATATCCATTTCTAGACATGACTGGTGATTCAGGGAGTGATGTGATGCACTTTGAAGGATTTGGATGTTCAGAGGCTATTGACACAGCACTTTCTAGAATTCCCTATAAAAGGTTTCAGTGACACACTTCCCAATATCACTAGTCACCTATCAAAAATTGATACATGTGGGCAAAAACTATTGTGTCTTACAGGAATAACTTAAAACCCACAAATACAAGAAAATCTGAGAGTTAAGGATAGAAGTTCAACCTTAACTCACCCGACTATGCTTAAGAATTTCAGCAAATTCATGTAGGGTCATCCCCTTGCAGTACCTAGGCATAATGAATTGAAAGAATTAGCTAGACAGAACCATCACCAAGTAAACTTAGAAAGATGCATTGGCCTACTAAAGTGAAATAAGCCACTTAATGTAGAAAATAAAAGTGAGGTGTGAATATTTTAAATAAAAATGTTACAACAATATTTCCATAAATGGTCTGTTGTTTCTTCTCCATATTCATTATCTACACAAGTCAATTGCTAACTAGATTGGTCAGTGGGCTAGATCAAAACACAAGCCCCCGCCTACAAGCTCCTCACAGCTGAGTGAGTTCACTTTGTGTCTATTCCTGGAGATAAAGGTAGGACCTTGAACAACAGAAACAGGGAGAAATTATCACTATATCAGCCAGTATATCAGCTGGTCAGTCCTTTATTAATCTATATGTATCAACACATGTAGATTAGGGTTAAGGAGAAAGTGGAAAAAAGAAGGAACAGATGCTTCTTCTTTCAACAGATACCACCATTCAGAAGAGACCAATTAGCAGGAATAAACAGCTTACATAAAAGAATCAGTTGAGGAATAAATCGGGATATACTTTCTTTTTTGGTTTTCACCTGCTATTTAATTATATCAAAATAATACATTATGTGTCAACTGACACTTTCCTAAGAACATATTTCATTTATGGGTGATTTACATTTCCATGCATGAACAACAATACCCAGTGGCTCGATTAGCAACAAACTCAAAGTAATGGTTATTTAATGACCCGGTTTGCACAATCAAATCATGACTCAACTAGCCAAAATATGAATGACTCCATGCACTTGCATGCGGCGTCCATCACAGAAGTGGAGAAACAAACCAGGATGCTGCAATTAGCTATGGCTTCCCATTATGTGGGAACCAGAAACAATGATTAATGGTTTCCAAACAAGTGAAGATTCCCAACTCATCCTTAAAAGATGTCCTAATATTCTAATTTGGTTGGACTGAATCTAGCATAGTTTCCCAGTATGCATGTAAAGGGAAACTGTGGTTAAGTACGGCTTCAATGCTCACTTGCCCACTCACATGAAAAGAGGACTTTGGGGCTGCATGAGGGTGATGCAGCCTGTGGAAATCCTATTTTATTAAGCAGAGTTAATAGATTAAATACAGTGGTGCCTCGCAAGATGAAATTAATTCGTTCAGCGAGTTTTGTCGTCTTGCGAAGCACGGTGTCGGGAAAGTTTTGGAAAAGCTTCAAAAATCACCAGTCTTTAAAAACCTCAAAAAAGGCTACCACACCGCGTTCTATGAGTTGCTCCTCGAAGTCAAGTCGCAACTGTATTAACGGTGTTAAGAAAAAGGAAACAAACTTGCAAGATGTTTCCGTCTTGCGAAGCAAGGCCATAGGGAAAATCATCTTGCGAAGCAGCTCAAAAAACAAAAAACCCTTTCGTCTAGCGAGTTTTTTGTCTTGCGAGGCATTCGTCTTGCGAGGTACCACTGTACATTTCTTTCTCAACCCAAGAACTGCATTCCCTTATAGGGAACCTTTATGTGCACCCCATCAGTACCCATTCCCATTATCTTTCATACACATGCTTACACCCATTCTCATCCTTGACTGGCCAGGTTGGCTGGAAACTGGAATCCAACAATATTTGGAGGGCCACGGGTTTTTCATCCAAGCTCCACTGCACATTAAATGAAGTCTTCATTCAACACAATTTCTCTTTAAATTTACTGCCACCTTGTGTTTGAAGCATGCACACACTATTGTAAACAATGACTGCTATAAAAACACAGTTGGAGAGTTGATTTTCTTCTTTCAAGCAGAACCATGACATTTCCTAGATAGATCTGAGGGGAAAAGTGAATCGCTCCACCCAGATTACATACCCCACTCTTTTCAGGGCAGTTATATATTATTCATCACTTCTGGCTTCTCATGGTCTCATGTTGAGGGACAACAGTGATTTTCAAAACAGAAGAAAGTTTGCATCTTGGAGCAAAGTCTGCAAACTGACCTCATGGGTACATTATCAGATTAGCCATGTACGTTCCCCATTTTTATTCCTCCTCTTCCTACCTCCCCTCATAGCTTTGTGTAATGCCAGATGAAGCTTCTGCGACAGTTTGGCTTGTCCCAGTGAAGGTACTGCACAATTGCAGATTTTTGGTTTTGTTCTTACAAATGAATGTTGCTTTTTGTGTGCTTTGTAAAACTGAGGGCAATATCCAACGAAGTAGTTCAGTTAGTGCATGGACCTCTGGCTGTGCAATGAAACTTCTCCCTGTCTTCTCCCTCAGCAAACTCTATGTTTGTTCTGGGGGTTCCCCCCAAACCTGCAGAACAGATATGGGGAGGGCATGGGGGGCATCAGGGAGAGATGACATTCTATTGAGAAGCCAGAAGTTCTTGTGCTAACGGAACTACTTCATTGGATACCACCTTGAGTGCTTTAAATAGCCCAAAGTAAGAAGAAGTCAATGGTAGAATGCAATAGGATAATAATGCTTTCAGCACCAAAGAACTTTAATTTACTGCCTGTTGGAATACAGTGGAACCTTGGTTTTCGAATAATAATCTGTTCCAGAAGACCGTTTGACTTCCGAAACGTTTGAAAACCAAAAACTCAATACAGAGGCCTCAATACAAAGGGGAACTCAAAACGGAAGCTGCGTGGAATGTTCAGCTTCCCAAAAGCATTTGAAAACAGAAGCAGTTACTTCTGGGTTTTCGGCATTCAAAAGCGGAAACGTTCGACTTCTGAGATGCTCGAAAACCGAGGTTCTACTGCCTTCATTCCTCATGTAAATGAAACAATGCACCTAGCCACAATTTAGCTGGATCAAAACTCTAAATAAAAGGGATGATGATCCAATTCTCTCAATCCCATGCTAATCTCTTATTCTGTTGTAGATTTGCAGATATTATTGTCTGACTGTTACTCTCAGAATGATTTGTTTAAGCCACCTGAGTGCTGATCAGGGAAAAATGCAGGGTGTAACAAGAATACCTTTGAACAAGATTTGAAAAGCAATTTGGGGACAGCGCTGCAGCCACTTGGTAGCTTCTATTCTAAGTACCATAATAATAATAATAATAATGTCCTATATTATGGCACGTAGAATAGAACCATAGAGTTGGAAAGGATCCTGAAAATCATCTAGTCCAACCCCCTGCGATGCAAGACTCTCACCTAGATCATACATGACAGATGGCCATCCAACCTCTGCTTATAAACCTCCAAGGAGTGAGAGTCCATCACCTCCCATGGAATTGCTTACCTGCAATCGTATGTGCATAAAGTCTGCTTCCAAAGGTAAACACATGTAGTTCATACAACTTGGCAATCTTTTCTAGGAACTCTCTGCAATGAGGACGCAACCGAGTATGTAGCATAGGCTCCCCTCGACCTAACTGAAAATGGAATATTCCCTGAAAGGGAGAGATAACACTGGTAAGACGTAAGCTATAACTCATAAATAAAACCCATTTTCTGGCATATACAGAATGATTTTCAGCTTATAGAAGAATTTATTTTTCAACTACTATTAGGTGTACCAAACTTTTAAAAATTAGCAGTTTGTATATACTTACAAATATACATTATAAAGTTCAAAAAAAGAGCAGCTCAGTCTTTACATTTGCTTGCCATGGTTTTTATAATATCTCATGAACTACAACTTCTGTCAAGGCCAAGCCAATGCCCAGTAATCATGAGTTGTAGTTCAGCAACATCTGGAGTCACAGGCTAGACAACCTTATCATAGAATGACTGAAAATAGTCACTATATCAGTGTTTCCCAACCTTGGGCCTCCAGCTGTTTTTGGACTACAACTCCCATCATCCCTAGCTAGCAAGACCAGTGGTCAGGGATGATGGGAATTGTAGTTCAAAAACAGCTGGAGGCCCAAGGTTGGGAAACACTGCACTATATGATGGAGTAGTATTAGCTATTTATCAAGTAGATCAATTTAGTTAAGAATATTTGGGAGCTAGCTAGGTAACTTCAGTTTCATTCCCATTTCTCTAGCTAGGATCCAGAAAGCCCACACGGGCAGCAAGTGTCTTTTCCAGATCTATCAGTTGCTACACTGGAGAGTACACCAGACCTCAGAGCAAATTTCGTAACAGCTGAAGTAGGAGAGGTTCCTGAAAAGTCCCAACCTTTATGCACTTCTAGTTGTGTGGGCAAGTACTTTCATGAATATTCACTAGATGATTATTTAACTAAGTTTCTCTCAGAGAAGATCTATTGGAATTAATGGACCTAACTAGTTTTCATTAATTTCATTTAGTCTATTCTGAATTAAAATTTAGTTGTCTACCACCTACTGTTCCTTTTCTGGCAAAAAGCAATACAAGCAGATTTCACATGATTTTTATATTATTGATTTTATCTTGTCCCATCCTGAAGGCTGTATTTCTTATTTTCAATGCCTGGACATCAAACTCTAATGGTTGTTTCTTTGTAGTTACTGCAGACTTAGAATGTATGCCAGTATTTTTATTTATTATTGATTTGTTTTATATTTTCTCTCAGTGCTAGATGCCTTGAATTTCTTCTGGAAGCTAGAATAATAAACAAGGGCTTAGGATCTACTATATATTTTGGAAAGTTTTTATTTGCTATGAATTGGATGCCTCTTAGTTTATGAACTTTATAAAACATTTCATTCTTGAAATATTGAACAGTTTTAATGTATTTTGGCAAAGAACAATAATCAATAATGTTGCTTTACTCGGTTAGACATCTGTTGGCAGTGCTGTTCTGTTGTATGGATCAATGTCTGGTCCAAATCTACCATTAGCACCAGTTTTCGATTTCTGCGTAGCCTCTCTTGGTCTTCTCTTCCCAACTGCTCAGCTTGCTACAATAAAAACAGAGTATCCCATTAAGTGTATTTGAAGCATAAAATGAGGATTAACTTGAACAGATCTCAGTAGACACAGTGCAATGTACAGTAATTTCAAGGAAGAAAAACAAACAACAGCCAGCCAAAATTCAATTGACTAAATAGCTCCTTTCACTCATATTAAAGAACAAATAGAAGTGGAACATCATCTTAGAGTTGCCCTCTAGGCCTCCAAAATCCTAGCAATTTGTATGTATCAGACTCACTGCATCAACATGTTTAATTAGTGGATTTTGCAGCAAAGGGTTTATTTGAACTTCTGGTATGTGGCAGATGCAGTGTGCATTTTCCCCCTACAAGCAAAAAAATAAGGAGTGCTATCCAATGAAATACTTCAGTTAGTGCAAAGACTCTGATTGCAACAGAACCGCCTTCTCTTCTCATGTGCAATCTAAATTTGTCTTGGAGATTCCTCCAACCCCCCCCCCCCGAGCCGAACCCTCCATTTGTGCAAATGGAAATCCTTATGCATGTTGTACAGAGTACTCTCGTTATTTCCCCTGCTCTTCATGTACTGTAAAAGCAGCTGGTTTCCTGGGTATAGCATTTTACTTGCACCCAAGTTTTTGATGGCCAAAATATACTGTTTGTGGCTACATTTAAAATATTAGCTGTGAGGGTATGTGACTGATATACACATTTTTATTTCAATTTCAGCAGTATTTTTAATTGTGTTGCTTTATTGCTTTTGTGTTTGGCAAAAAGACTGGGATATAAATTTAATAAGTTTGCCCTCTAAACTTGTATTGGCAGGATTTGTGCAAGAAGAATATAGAGTGAAATCCAAGGGAGAGGGAATAGTTCTCTCTTCAAAACTAAATTTGATCACAACACATCAGAAACATGTATAGCTTAGGATTCTATCTACTTAAAAGAGTTGCTTTCAACTTCAAATTTAGCTAAGACAAACTTGCTGTATTTCATAATGAAGAAATTCTGCTAATTAGATCTGCTGAACTTTGGGCCCCTGCCAAAAATAAGGGGAAGAGTAGGAGTATACTGTACTTACTTCAGAGCTAACCATCAATTCTGGTACACTATGAACCATTGATACAGTTGCTGTGGATACTGGCATATTCTGTGTTCCATTCTTGCTTCGTAACCTAACAACGTGAAAGATATCAGACAAATTTTATTAATAACAGTTACCAAAAAACCCCTCTAACAGGACTGATTTGTGCCATAAGTTTTAAAGACAACTACCTTATTTATCACTTGCGCCAACCAGCCTTAAACAGTGTACACAAACAGTAAATTTACATGATGTTTAATTGGCAAGCAGAATAATATAATTTAAGAACAGGAAAAATGGCACACCTTGGTACAGAGACCAGAGTCATGCTTTTTAAACCAAGTAAAAAGTACCCAAGTACATATTCTCATCTATGTACTTAAATTACTGGCATCCTATGAAGCATATAGAAAAATGGTGAAAAGGATTAGGATTCATTTCTGTTTATTGAGAGAAATGTTAGGCTTTTAGAAAGTCTTAACTATTTACAACAAATACCACATTTCTGTTTTGCAATATAAAATTGTTTGGGTTTGGGTTTGTGTATGTTTTGTTTTACTTAAAATTCCAAAAGTGAACTGCATTTGCTCTCAGAAAGAATTAAACTGGAATATAGGAATACAGGGTGGCAGCATCCCAATATCTGAATAAAACTGCTTTCAGTGTAATGTAGGTATTAGAGTGTTGGATGAAGACCTGGGAGACCAGGATTCTAATCCCCACTCAGCAATGAAGTTCGCTTGGGGGACTTTGGGCCAGTCACTGTATCTTAGCCTAACCTACCTCCATAAGGTTGTTGTGAGGATAAAATGGGGAGGGGCAAAGCCATGTGTGCTATCTTGAGCTCCTTGGAGGAAAGGTGGGCTATAAATCAAATAAATAATAATAATGGTGCATGAGCAGTTGTGCAATACTGATTACGCTTGGCTTCAAAGTGTTGTTCTTCATCCACCCTGCTTCATCTGCACATAAGCTACCATATGACATCAGTGGGCAGCAGTGTATTTTGATAGTTATAGCAAGAATACCCTGTTTGGCCTTTGTGAAGACAATGGACACAAAATGGATATTTAAACATGAAGGTTTCTTACAGGGAACAGCCTTAATCTTTATTTCAACCCCCCAAGACACTCCCATCAATTCTATTACAGTGGTACCCCGCAAGACGAATGCCTCGCAAGACGGAAAACCCGCAAGACTAAAGGGTTTTCTGTTTTGGAGGCGCTTCGCAAGACGAATTTCCCTATGGGCTTGCTTCGCAAGACGAAAGCCCATAGGGAAATCTCCAGGGACCTGTTTTAAATTGCTGGCGGTCGGGAGCAAAGACTTTCGCCCACAGCCGGCCTTCAGAAGAGGTCCTGGACCTCTTCTGAAGGCCGGGGGGGGGGGCAAAAGTCTTTGCTCCCCCCCCCCCCCGCCTGCCTTCCCGGGACAGCGGAGACTTCTCCGCTGCCCCGGGCGATCTTAAAATGCTGGCGGGCGGGAGCGAAGCGTTCGCTGCCGACCCCCAGCATTTTAAAATCTCCCCGGGTCTCTGCTGTCCCGGGGAGATTTTAAAATGCTGGGGGTCGGGAGCGAAGCGTTCGCTGCCGACCCCCAGCATTTTAAAATCTCCCCGGGTCTCTGCGTTCGCTGCCGACCCCCAGCATTTTAAAATCTCCCCGGGTCTCTGCTGTCCCGGGGAGATTTTAAAATGCTGGGGGTCGGCAGCGAACGCTTCGCTCCCGACCCCCAGCATTTTAAAATCTCCCCGGGACAGCAGAGCCCTCCCCCCCCCCCAGCCTTCAGAAGAGGTCGGGGGACAGACTGTCCCCGGACCTGGTCTGAAGGCGGTTTCCCTAGGAACGCATTAATTGATTTTCAATGCATTCCTGTGGGAAACCGTGCTTCGCAAGACGAAAAACTAGCAAGAAGAAAAAACTTGCGGAACGAATTAATTTCGTCTTGCGAGGCACCACTGTAATCAGAACTATTTCAAGAGGTTTAACAAACTTGACTGTATTTATGGAGACCTCAACAGGGAACAGTTCCTACTACAAAAGAAATTTTACTGTCATGGTTTTCTATGTACAACATTGTCACTCATTTGGTTCTTTATTGTTACATTCATGCCCACTAGTTCAGCAAGTATGTTTTGCGTTCCTTTTGAAAGAATGATTCTTTGGTTTATCCATCAATAAACCTGTGCTCATACCTACCAATGTTTTAGTCCGCTGCATACATTTAATGAAGAATGCCATATTTATTATAATCAAACTGATGTTTATTTCTATTTTGTAATATTATGCTGGTGCAAGTTCGCATGCTCCATATTCCCACTTATTTCTGGCACTGCTGGGCATACAATAAACATAAATTGTTCTTTCCAGGTATGAAGAGCATTATTCCAGTGCAACGCAATTGATTTCAATTTAAGTTCCTCAAAGGTGACAATCCTCAGTTTAATGCAGCACCATCAGTAGAAGTCAAAGTCCATACAACAATACTCACTGTGTCAAATCCTGGCCACACTCTGCACATAAGCCTTTCATAACAACTGGATGGCTGCATCCTTCCAGGCGCACCAGGACACCTCTGGAAAGCAAAGAAAAACCTTATCTAAGGAAAAACTGATTGCATTATATTATATTCTGTATCAGATTAGAAGTAGGGAAATCAGGGTTTACACTGACTGTCACACTGAATACTAGAGCAGCAGTTACCAACCTACCTCCTCCCCCGGGACCACCTGAAAATTGCTGGGGCGTGTGTGTGCATGGGGGTATCTCAGAGGACCACTCAAAATTGTTCTGCATATTAAAAGCACATATAATGCACATTTTAATATTAGTATTCTTGCTTTTCTAACGGGATGGATATGCCCGTTTTGTGAATGAAGTTCTATGAAGCTAAATGTAATGTTTGTTAGCCTCTGATCAGGTTCAGTGTTAATTTTGCTACTGCATTTGGAAGTATGGTAGCTGTCAACTTTTTAATACGCCATCTGTGTGGTGGTCATGGAGAACCAGTGATCCATAGATCACAGTCTGAAAATCTTGGCAACAGTTGCTTGGCGGACACAAACATAAAAACTATCCATGATATTTCACAAGTTTCTTATGTGGATTCACACAATACAGAATGTGTTTGTTTAATAGTTTTCTTTATGCTTATTTCTATTTATTTTTTTATAACAGCTGAATCTATTACTGTTCACTTTAGTTATTAAAAAAGCCCTCTTTTAAAGGATTTAACTGATCCCAGAAAGCATACATTTTAGAGAGCTATCTGGGCACAATCCATAGAACAAGGACTGTGCCGTAGTGCAGTGGTAGAACACCTGCTTTGCATGCAGAAGGTAGGACAAGGTATCTCCAGGTAGGGTTGGAAAAGAACCCTGTCTGAAATCCTGGAGAGCCAATCCCAGTCAGCATACGCAGTACTGAAATAGATAGACCAATGATCTGACTCAACATAGGGAAGCTTCTGAATGTTCCTAATTCATTGGGGAGTTCTCCTGAACAATGTATATGAAATGAATGGATTGTTTGAAATGAATGCTTGATTAAGATCAGGGAAACGGCTTACGGTTGGGAGAGGGCTCATAGCTATCTGAAGTACTGGTTGACAGGTCATTTTAGTTTCACCTCATAGGAATAAAGTGCTTGTCTTGAATGGGTTTTTTTGTTTTTTGTATTTAAGGAGATAAAAATGTAGATCAAGCACTATTTTAAATGGTTTAACAGCATGGCTCTCTAGAATGGGCTTGTAAAAAGTATGCACAGTACTACAACCTAACGTTTTGAGATGATGTGAAGTTCTGTGCATTTAGTTTCACTAAAAGGCGCATACCTCTAGAAAATCCCAAATAGCACATTTTCAAGACACATTTCAATCTGATTTGCCAGTTTTAGAATTCAAATTGGTTTGGTTGCTCAGTGGATGACCTTCACTGTGAAAAGGACTGTGGAGTGTAACTCTGCTAATAATCCTGTGTGCCCTCAAGGTTTCTTGGTACTCTCTCACATTATGTACTTCTTATCTGCTTGTTCAAAATGTGAGATGAGGGCACAGCACCTTGGTGATTCCACCTACTTATAAGGGAGAGCCATTACCACTGGTGCAATCCATTACATATATGCTACGGGGTGACACAGGGTTATATCTTGTTGAGACATCTACATGAAACTGTTGCGGAAGAGCGTACATGCTCTGGAGTAAAGTGTCATCAGTATGTACAGTCCCATCCAGGTGAAATGGTGGCATTTTAGCCAAGGTGGTGCCTTTCAGCTGTTGTAGGACTCCAACTTGGCTCAATTCTAGGCAGCAAGGCCATCAGGATATCATGCTGACCACTCCTGTTTTAAGCTACTGCTTTGACTCGGTAATACGATGGGTGAGGGCTAATAAGGTGAAACACTGTATTTGGCTTGTCCTTGCACTACTTGTTAGGGATGCTTAGGCCTGCTCTCAACTCTTTTGTTTATGGGTGCCTAAGTGATATCTTTGCTTAAAGCACTCTTTACCAACTTAGATTAGTGTGCAAATTGTGGCCTTCCAGAACAAATGCAATATTCTCATTGTTATCCATGGGCTTTCTGTGAAAGGCATTATACTCCTGCAAAATGGCAGTTCAAGTTATTAATAGATACTCAGCATGCTAAGCATATTTTGCCTGTTTTGACAAAATGTTGTATTGAAATTGGCTTCCAGTTTGTTACCAGGTATATCTTAAAAGATATTGGTTTTTAAAGCCCCAAACTGCCTGGAAGTGAGGTATCTGAAGGATTGTATTATCCCATATGAATTCTTTTGTTAAGGTCATCTTCTGGGTGTTTCCTCCTTTCAATAACTTTTCACTTTATAACACCCTGATTGTGGAATGCTCTTCCCAAGGAGGTTCAGCAGGCATCTCTCGCAATATGTTTTAGGGAGCAATCCTAAGTATGGAAAACCAGTATGATTTATGCAGACCTAAGTTAAGTCACATAAAGTACATCATTTCCAAACTCCATTCAGGAGCAGCCTGACAGAGGGAAAACAAGCCTTTAAAATAGTTTCCCATCCACACCATTTGCCTGGAGCACTTATTTTTCAGGGCTCACAATAGTGTAAGTTTTGTCAAACTTGGCTCAGTCAGCTTAGCTCTGGTTGAGCAGGGATGCAGGAGTTATTTATACCTGCGAATCTCTGGCTGAGTCAGGCTTGGGGACTTGTGCCTGTGTAGCCCAGCTGAGCTGGGAACTGGCTGGCTGACCTCGAGATCTGCCACATCCTAACTTGCTCATCCTGATGGATCTAGGGTTAGGACCGTACCCTTAGGCATGAAGTAAGAACGATTCAATTCTCAAAAGCTTTGTCTACAGTGTACTTTCGATAATCATGCTTTGGTTGATGCTTTGAATTGGCTTTACTTTTACACATACACACACTTAAACAAACAGTCAGGATATTCATTACATTTTAAATAAATAAATAAGACATGGTAGATGCTTTTATCCACTCCAAAACTGAGCTCAAACAAAAACAGGCACTGAATACTAATAAGGCCATTTGCAGAAGGACATCTGCAGGCAGGTAACAGCTAAACTACTTGTTCAGAGCAACATAGGATCCTTGCTGCATGGGAAGACAAAAGGCAAACTCAGAGACAGACCATTAACATGCACATTCTTGTGTGTATATGTCTGGTACACACAGGAAACAAGACATATCATAAAGGCAAATGAGAAGATGGGGCAGATTTGATATACTTGATTTCTGTACTAACCACAGAAGGGAAAAAGCCCCTTCTTTCTCAGCCAGCATGAAAACCAAGCAGGCACTTGGAAAAAGGAAAGATCCACCTGTCCTCCCTCCACCTGTATTCTTGATAGGGCATCCACAGTGCAGGTCAATATCACATGTAGTTTGCTATCCCAAGGTACTATGCATCTCAGGATCTAAATGCACATCCCAAACTACATAACAGCAACTTTTTGCATACATATATCTCTGGAATGAAGTTAGAGAGTGTAGCTACTCTGAAATCTTCTTTAATATATAGCTATGTTCAGGGATGACAAGAGTTAAGGTCCATCAACTTCTGGGGTGTGATTCCCCACCCGAAATTTAATGTCTAATTAATTTGGCAATAGTGTTTCCTACATTTTTTGTGTTCAGGCACAACATAGGTCGAGAAATCATCACTGCAAATTAGGAATTAAAGAAAAAAGTAACCAAGATGAAAAACTGTTCTGAACTGGATCAGACTTGTGTAATTAGAGTAATCTTGGGTATTAGAATGAGTGTTTCATTTGTATAAACAGACATAAATTTAAGTGATAAAGTCCAACATATTTAATTTTAACATATCTTCTACATTTTACCAAGGCCTGCTTCCTCCACACAGTCTACACTCATGACTGCAGCTCTGACTTATTCAGGTTAATTAAGGTGTCTCTAATCACAGGCTGTTTATCTTGCTGTTACTCACTTTGAGCCCTTGGGCTAGGGTGTACTACAAATTTAAACACAAACAACACACACTACATCAGGTTTACATCCCACCCTTCCTTCAAGGAATTCAGGACATTCTCACAACAATCCTGTGAAGTAGGTTATCCTGAGACGGCAACTGGCACAAAGTCACTCAGTATGCTTTGCAATTTGTACTCAGTTTTTTCCAATCTATGCCAAATGCTCTAACCATGGCACCACATTGTCTTTCCATAAATATATAGTTCAAGTCACTGTATTTTATGGGACTCCCCATAATTTGTCCTCCTTTCCTCCTTCTCGCCTTTTATCATCTCTTCTGCTGTCAAAGTTTTACTATAAGGTCCCCAATGGAGAAACCTTGAAATACAACAACTGGTGGGCTTGAAATAGAAATACAACCTTGAAATACAACAACTACAGGTTTCCCAGCCCTATATTACAGTAATTAGTTCAGGCAAAGCATGCACGAAACAGTAAGTAGCTAGTCAAGCTCTACTATGATGTCACAACAAATCACCAAATGACATAGAAAGAATTAAGTAAGAAGGGTCTTAGGAGAGCTTGGAGATTTGCTGAGGCCCTTCTTGTAATACCACCATACACTGAAATTTGGGAGCCTATGACTAGCCTAGAAAACCTTCTGGGCAATGGCAAAGGCTATGGAAAACTCTCATCCCTGATATATACTGTCCATCTTTCTCCCTCTTCCCATAGTTCAATAATGTAGTCAGGTGGAATAGTTTCTTTAAACTGGACTGTGTTCTTTGGGGCTTTTAAAAGCTTGTTTTGAATTCCAATTACTTGTTATGCTCTGTGAGCTATAAATAAAAGAAAGCTCAATTTTTGCCCCGTAGTTTCCAAGGTAAGCTGCCTGTGGCTTTTCTGCACATCTTCGAAAACTTCATTTCAGAAGTGTTAAAGCCATGTGGGAACCTACATTATTGCAACTGGCCCAGCGGACTGCAAAAGCAAGTAAAAAGGGGTTGTATTTCGCCCTCCGCTAGTCACTCCTCCTACTTCCTCCATGGAGACGGGGAGCAAAGACCGGTTTCCTAAGGCGCTTCAACCGAGACCCAAGGAAGGCGGGTGGGCGGGCAGCCTGAAGCGCCGGCCGAGCCCACCTGGCTGCGGCGCCTTTTTAAATCTGGGACCGCATTTGAGCCAGAGGAGGAGCGGGGCCTGGGCTGTCACAGGCGCCGCCGTGGAAGAGGGCGGGGAAGGCACCGGCTGCTCCTCCCGCGCTTTCCCGCCTCTCCTCACCCTGTCCCGGATCTTCGCAGGAGAGGGCAGAGCGGATACCGGAGGCGCTTCTCAAGTCCAGGCGGAGAAGCCGAGAGGCAGAAGCCACCGAAGGCGGCGCTTTCCCGGGGCCCGGCCCACCGCCCGCCCCGAGCCCCGGCCGACCCCTCTTACCCGGGCGGGATGACTTGCCCGCGCTGCGCGCACAGCTCCCGCACCACTCCCGGCCGCTCCGCTTTGACCTTTCGCTCGGCTGTCCGCTGCGGGCCGGTCTCGGCGGCCGAGACTCCAGGCCGGGCCGGGCCCACGATAGGCACGCAAACCGCCAGCACCGAGCCGATCTTCACGGCCGCCCCGGCCGACACTTTCCATTCCAAGAGCCGCAGCGGCTGCGGGCCGGAGACGCGGATATCCGTCACTTCGGACGCGGCGGCGGCGTCCCCTCCTGAGGAGGAGGACGAGGCGGCCGCTCCCGGTTCCTCCATGGCCTCGGCCGCTGGGGCTCCCTCCCAGGCCGGGCCCGACTCAGCTAGGGACAGGTCGCTATGGCGACGGGGGCGCCGCTGCCGGTTAAATGAGGAGAATCGAACGCGAAACGTTGCGCTTCCCCCTCCCCCACCCACCAACTACCACCTTTTTTTTTAAAAAAAAAAATAACAACAAGAAGTAGTCACGAGCAGCGCCAACTGAGCGCGAGGTCAAGGCTCCGTTGCGCAGGCGCGGGACAACCTTTTTTTTTCTGGCGCCCGGGCCAGCTTAAAGGGGCCGCCGCGTTAAATCCGGCCCGCCTCTGGAGACAGCGAAGGCAATCGGATAGTATAGTACTGGAGCCTCTCAACGCGCTCTTCCAGCTCCTGGGCGGGGCAAGTTTCAGCCCCCGCCTCCCGGTTCCTTCCGGCATCGCGCGCTCCTACCTTACTGGAGACGCAAGCGCGCGTTCGCTTACACGCCCCTCCGCGTGCGCTACATAACACTGCCCCGTGTTTTTCTGCCCCATCGAAGGGGATTGTGGGATATAGATGCCGGCTTGCAAAGCTCTTCTAACGCTAACTACAAGTCCCAGCATGCATTTCTCTGGCTTTTTGGCGCATATGTAGCCGGCTACAGCAAACAAGACGGCAGCGGTAGCTGTTTGTTTGTTTGCTTGCTTGCTGACTGACCTGGTTTCCTGGTAGTTATTTAAAGTGGTAGTTGACTACAAGGGACCCTACAGAAATTCAGCATTCCAAATAACAAGTCCGTCCTTTATCAAACTTCTGGCGTGGGGATGGAGAAGCTCAGTAATTCAAAGTGTCAAATGGCAAAACAAAGCTGAAAGATGTCTTGTTCTACAGGCATTATCTTCTGCAATTTGGGCCAGTGCAAAAACACAAACTACGTAATAAGCAACAGCCTCTACCTGTTGTCACCTAAAGCTGCAGTCCTATACATACTCAAAAGTAAGATGGATTAAAATCAGTGGGACTTCTGAGAAAACGTATATGAGGTTGCAAATGTACAAGATTCAGTCATCAAAAATAATTTCCCAAAATCTCTCCACCCAAATTTAGAATGTAAACAAAAGGAAGGTTAAAGTTGAACCAAAGCCAACCTATTTTATTTGCACTTCCTTAATTGCACTTCACTGCTTCACCATGGGCTGGATCCTGGCCAAGTTACAGAATAATCCTAACCACGTCTACTAAGAAGGAAGTTCTATTGACTTCAATGAGTCTTAATAATTGAGGTTATAATTACAGCCAGGAGTCACATTTAGGTCTCACTGAAATCAACATGGTTTCGGTAGTTGTTACTAATTTTTCACATTGATATGAAAGATTCCTAAATACAACTTGGTCTGGATTCTGTCCCTGTGCTTTTCTTTAGCCTACTCACCTATTCATTGATTTCCCTGATCCTTTCTTATCAGAATTGATTATATGAAAAATTGTTTATTTCATATAAAACCCTTGACCTATCAAAACTATTGTTTATTATTATTTATTAACTATACGCCAAACACACATACTTAGACATGTGTTTTAACTCTGTTACACAAACTGATCATTCTAAACAGTGACATGCCTCTCACTATCTATGAAAAGATATGGCTAAATAAATATAATGATAGAATTAATTGCCTGTGCAAGCTATCTTCTGGTTGTCAATAATTATTCTGGTTGACAATAAACAGCTCCCTAGATGGTGATCCATGCTTTTATCGTGTGCAGTGCTGACAGTATATTATCCTGGCATAGTTTCATTAGGGAGCTCAAATAAACTTAGTAGCTACAACCATAATATCATGACTGTGGTTTCAGGGAGGGGAATTGACAATGGCTCATATAAACAAGGAGTGGGGCATTATGATGGAAGCCTACGTAAGATTAAATGAGAGAAATAGCATTGAAAAGAATGAAACCTAACAAAGCAAAGCTCTCTATTAAAGCAGCAAAAAGCAACCTTACTAGCTTTTGCTGAAGTTGTTCAGTAATAAAGCAAATAAATTCCTGGAAACCAAAGCTGTTTGCAATTAGATCCTTGGCTGCACTGATGGCCCTCTGTAATTAGTGCCATAAAAGATGCCCAAGTGAAATATTTAACAATGCTGAGGTTGTTGGAGAAAATGCAATCTTTTTCCTGGCCCGAAAGGCTGTTCTGCTTGACCAGAAGCACCCATTTGATCAATTGGTGGATTTTTGTTTTCAGAAAAATGTGCTGTGGTTTCTGACATGAAACCTGGGTGAATATATTTTGTCGTTTCATTGAGTCACCAGATTCACCTTCTGGTCCTCAGATTCATTCTTCACTGATATCGCAAATTCTATCCTTATCCTTCAACTATTACAACCCCAGAAACTGACCCAAGAACCCTGGCTCATTTGTGCTATCAGTAACACAGCAAAGTGACAATGGCATGTGTATTACCTTTCCCCACAAGATGGCACCACTCTCAAGTTTGCATATGTTGTGCCCCCAAGAACTTCTTTTGTGTGCACTGAGTGAGGGGTGTGTGTTGTGTCTATTGAGTGCGTGTGTGAGCAGTTGTGTGTCATATAATATTCTTCATATCCTTTGGCAACCCTATGGAACAAGATGAAAGATGGAGACAAAACAGCAAGATCCCTTGGTATAAGGTTGGCTGTTAATCTAAACGAATGAGCAAATCACGATAAAAGGATAGGGCAGAACCTTAAGACATTCTATATAGTACAGCTGTTGTTGTTTTTCTTAATGGTATGTGGGACATAAAAGAAGTCGACATAATCAGATGTCTTCAGACATTAAAGGAGTGTTGTACACATATGGGAGGGGAGGAACAAAAGGCACACAATGAACTCACATCCGCAGGTTTGAATAACTGAGACTGACGTATTCTGTTGTGCTGCAGCAAGTTTGTCAAAAGGTGCACAAGATTAAAAGCAATATCAAAGGGAAGAGAAGATCTTGGGATTCTGTTCAAGATGCCCTGAGCAGAGAGTTTGAGTGGGGTGGGGGTGGGGGGAATGGAAAGTTTGAAAAAGAAAAAAGAAATTAAAGGGATGAAAAGAGAATGATTTGTGGTCTGGACCTCAGAATGGGCCTTTAATCATGAAGAAGTCGCAGTCCTCTGAAACACATGAAGAAAACCAGGCCAACTCTGATCAAGGCAACTGGAGAGAGAAAGAGAACAGAAGATGATATTGAAGTGCATCTGTTCTTAACCCAAGAGGAAACAAAGCTGATGACAGGATGTTCATTAGGAACTGAAGGGAAGATAAACAAGAGTTTCGTTTTTCAAGAGGAAAGACGCACATTTAGCAGACATGATGTTTAAAATTATAGTTCATTGGGAGGGAGGCAGTACAGTGATGCTGTTCTGCAGCAATGCTAAGGGGCTGGAGAGGATGCTTATTGGTTTAACAGTCACCAAAAAACCTCAGGCTGCATACACACTGCACATTTAAAGCAACCCCCCCCAAAGATCCATGGGAACTGTAGCTTGCACACACAGAGAGCTACAAGTCCCAGCACCCTTAGTGAACTACAGTTCCCAGGAATTTTTTGGGGGTGTGTGCGCTTTAAATGCACTTTAAACATATTGTGTGTATGCAGCAACATTGCAAGAAAATAATGTTACAAAATCCATAGCATGGCCTAGATTAGTGGTTTCCAATTGGTGGACCCTAGGATGTCCATGCCACCAATCCAAGGGGCCCCTGGCACCATTCACACAACAAAAACTACCATAGAGGATCAAGATTTCCAAAAGTAGGGGGCCCATGGCTTGGCTTTTGAAAAACACGGGATCCACAGTTCTTAGCTAACTGGGAATCACTGGCCTAGATTCTTCTCTTACGGTTCTGGCTATAGAGGATAAGATCTATAGCCTTCCTTTTAGTTAACTAGAGAAAGCCTGATATCATGAACTTCATATCACCTTTCTTAGCGTAAATATTTTTTTAAATCTGAAAAGAATAAATGTGTGCAATACCCCTATTATCAAGGTCAGGAACGACTCTTCCTAACAGTCACTAAGCTAGATAAGCACGGTGTGCCTGAGGTCCAGACACAGAATTGCCACTGCTGTTTTCATTCTGCTGTCCCACGTCTGGGGTGTTAACAGCAGCCTCAATTACTCCACAAAGCAAGCCAAATATGTAGGCATGGAAATTTGTTATCCATGCTCTTAAGTACAAGGCATCAAAAAGCTTCCATCTGGAAGTAACCTCAGTTGTCTGAGATCTGAGCATTCTCAAATGAAAGAAGATTCCACCTAAACATTAGGAAGAACTTCCTGACAGTAAGAGCTGTTCGGCAGTGGAATTTGCTGCCAAGGAGTGTGGTGGAGTCTCCTACTTTGGAGGTCTTTAAGCAGAGGCTTGACAACCATATGTCAGGAGTCCTCTGATGGTGTTTCCTGCTTGGCAGGGGGTTGGACTCGATGGCCCTTGTGGTCTCTTCCAACTCTATGATTCTATGATTCTATGATTCTATGAAATGATTCCAAAGCTAGGAGAAAGTTTCTCAAAGTTTGGCCACGGTGAATCTTCATTTGAAAATAAAAACTCACAGCATACAAGCCCATGCATGTTTACTCAGAAGCAAGTCTTATTATGTTCAGCAGTGGACCTTACCCTCAGGTAAGGCTGTATAGGATTGCAGCCTCAGAAAGGAAAAGCATAGAATCATAGAATGGTAGAGTTTGAAGGGACCCCTAGGTTCATCTAGTCCAACCTCTGTAATGCAGGGATATTTATGTTTAGCCCAGCTTCTTTACTCCTTGTGGCAACCTTGCCAATAGTTCAAAAGCTAAGATTGCAGTTCATTATATGCCCAAGTCAGCTGCTCTGTGGATGCTTACCTACTGTAAGCCATCAAAACTAACAGAGCAGTCCTAAGTGGGGTGAGAGGAGGGCATGGAGTGGCAGATTCTCCACTGCATCCACAGACCTCCTGGCTCCTGCTGGCCAGGGTGGGAGGTGAAGGGTTGTTTGTTTTCCCCACCAGAATATGGGCTGGCTTTGGCTCTCGCATATCCATCACTGGTTTGGCTCTGCTTCACCCACAACTCCCTGCTTTGGGACCTCATGCCAACTATTCAGCAACAGGAATACCACTGGCAGTAGGGTGTATTCTGCCACACTTTCTGCAGGTGCAGAGAGGGCCTCTGTGACAACAGGCACCCACCCGCTCCTCTCTGCCAAGAGAACCTGGAAGCAGGGCAATGCCCCTTTGCTAGCAGCACAGATCAGGATTTGCCTCTAAGAAAGCACAGGATTTCACTACAAGCCCCACTGATGTCAACAGATAGGACTCAGGTGTGCTGGATTATAGCTGAAGTGTTTGAGCAGTGGTTGTGTGCATAGTATTTGCTTGGCTGACCTGTTTGCTCATGTGGAAACCGGTGCGGTTTTGCCTTCTTTGTCAAAGGGTGGGGGAGCCTTCTCATATATGCTGCTTCAGAGAAGAGGAAGATTTTTATTTTATTTTAAATGAGGCATCCCTAGCACAGTCAGCCAGCGCAACAACCATCAAAACTGGTCCTTAAGCGAACAGGGCACAGTCCCACTAACTTCAGTCTGACCTCAGTCAGATGTTAGCTGTCTGCCTTCCTGCTCACAACCACCCAGAGCATAGAAGCCAACTCCTAGGGGCCAAGGCGTCTTTGCCCCACAATAAAATATTTGATGAGGCTGTGGTTCCCCGAAGTTGATGGGCATTGCCATGCAAATGGTGTGCGTGCACCGTGTCATGTGATCAATTATGCAGGGTGGGGCTTACCTGGCCCTCCAATATTTTATTCAAGTAGGCAGCTTCTTCCTCCTTAGTCTCAATGCTGCTCTTCTCGCACTCATCAGGGAGAGACAGGACTCAGCTACATTTGTAAAAATAAAACGTTATAAATGTGTTATAACACTGTGCCACCAGTATTATAGAGCTGAAATTGGAACTCTACTCCATTATGAGCTTTAAAATATCTCCCCCCAGAGCATTTTCAGAACATTTTTTTAAATAGCTGTGTAGATGCAGCCAAGGGGGACCAAAACCAGAATTAGTTGGCTCCACTTATCATTGGCTCTAGCTCCACCTGCTGTTAACCTCCTGCCTTTATGCCTTTCCAGTTCCACCGCTGTGTGAGAGTAACAGTGGGAGGGAGAGACTCAGTCTGAGAGTTCACTCCTTCTCCCAGACAAGCTCCCCGCTCATATATAGCAAAGTCTGCCTCTGAACAGAAAAAAACCCTGTAACTGTAAAACTCTGCTCTGTTAAACACATGTTTATGTTATGATATAAATAGCAGAAGTAAATGTACACGTTTATGTGCATAACAGAACACACTAATGAAACTCAAGCCTGCATGCAACCTAGGGTGAGTACAGATGGCCATTTACCAGAGAATAAATTACCACTGCATGCACGCAACTCATCTATAAGGCACTGACGAATGGCGAGGAGAGGTTTTCCACACATCTGCAACCAGTCAGAAATCTGAGGAAGTCAGGGAGTGGTAAATTCTTCCCTCTGCTTGGCAGGACCTCACATATGACTGCATTACTAATACATAGTTACAGCCATATAGGCAGTAATTCCCATTCAGTAAAGGATGGCCAGGTCTTCTTTGTTAGCAGCTTCCTGCAATATACCTAGTACAGTGGTACCTCGGGTTACGAACTTAATTCGTTCCGGAGGTCCGTTCTTAACCTGAAGCACCACTTTAGCTAATGGGGCCTCCTGTTGCTTCCGTGCTGCCGGTGTGCAATTTCTGTTGTCATCCTGAGGTAAAGTTCTCAACCCAAGGTACTACTTCTGGGTTAGTGGAGTCTGTAATCCAAAGTGTTTGTAACCAGAGGTACCACTGTAATCAGAAATATCCAAGAATTCAAATTATCTCAATGGCAGAAGGTTAGTAGATAAAGTGTGACACAATCATACATTGGGGTTAATGTTTCATATCACACTATTGGACTGTTCTTTGCATTTCTGTTATTTTTATGCCTTGTTCATTTGGTTTATTCTCTCGTTATCTCAAAAACATCACCACTGTTGGCAACTAACATATACATGAAATGCAACCATGTACTGTCTAGTCTAGCCTTAAGACGGAGCACTAACCTGTTTGTCGCACAAAAGTGTAGTTTTTCTCAGTATGAATTTTTCCCTGCTTATCTTCAAGATACTGCTTTCAATCCAGATTGATTCTAGACACTTCCATCCAGAAGGGCGGTGTGATTACTTGATATGGGTTTGAAAACTTTCCCTTTTATTAGGTTATCCACACCTTTTCCTCTCTAAGCGTTCCCCTGATGAATGAAGAAGGAAGATGTAATTGCAATCTTGGTATAAACCCACTCACAATGTCATTGTGAGCATGGGTACATTTCCATTGCTGGGGCCACCTAGATCTGTTTTGGTCAGTTTTCAAATGGACACACTGTAGAGTAACACAGACTCAGTCTGCGATGAGCTTCATTTTCAGAATGAAACCATTTTCTCAAACAGTGTTTTCAGGAACAAAAACTATGCAACACATCTGGATTGTGTAGGGCTATGTAGAAAAAAGAACTATTCAGTCTCCACTGAATCTAGAATAAAACATTGTGTGTATACAGCCCAAGACCCTTTGGTGTGATAGACTAACACAGCCACATTTCTAGAAACCATGTTTTTCTGTCTTTCACCACATGATGGCACTGCAAGATTTAAGTTTTCTGCCTTAGTGCTGGAGTACACATTGCTGTCTGTGTTCATGTTTTCATGTAGTTAGTCCAAAAATTAAAAGCAGCATTGAAAAATATAGACTCAGGGGCTAGGTTTCAGTGTTCCCTGGCATGAAAGGGAACAGTGCTGTCTCAAAACTCATTCCTAAACATGAAGAGTCTGCAGTTTCTGTAAGATTTAGGCAAGTAGTCTGCGTAAAATCAGATATAAAAGGATGTGAGGCTACATTCTGCTGAGGGCCAGTTCTCACATTACTTTGGATATTGTTTGATTGCAAAATTCTCAATTACAAACACCCTTCCAAAGAAAGAGAAACAAATGACAACAGCAGCACCTTTTCATTTTCCTAATTTTAAATACCTGAAGCTATAGATAATGTTCATTCCAAAAACTGAGATGATCTAATTTAAAATCAAACTCTTATAATAGTGGCCCTTTCCTTACCTACTTTAATTAGAACTGAATGCATAAACATTATCATTTATACTTTATTTCATACTCTGGACATTGTGCAATTTCTCATTTATTTGCTACCTCAGTTTGAAATGTAATCATTAAAAGCGCAACCCTATAATGTCTACCCATAGGTACGTCCCTTTGAGCTCAATGGGGCTTGCTCCTAAGGGGGTGTAGGATTGCAGTGTAATTTCCCCACCAATTTGTGTTTTTCAGCTGATGTTACATCCTGAAGGTACCATAGAATACAGTGGTACCTCGGGTTAAAAACTTAATTCCTTCTGGAGGTCTGTTCTTAAGCTGAAACTATTCTTAACCTGAAGCACCACTTTAGTTAATGGGGCCTCCCGCTGCTGCCGCGCCACCGCTGTGAGATTTCTGTTCTCATCCTGAAGCAAAGTTCTTAACCCGAGGTACTATTTCTGGGTTAGCGGAGTCTGTAACCTGAAGTGTCTGTAACCCGAGGTACCACTGTAAATCCTAGCAGTGAGAATGTGCAGTAATTCATGTTACCTTTTGATGGAAGTCTGATTTGAGCATACATGCGCTTTGAGTCAGGTGCTTCCAGGTGACCTGCCTCTTGAGCATTCATCCTGATTTGTTCACTGGGAGATTAGACAATGTTGGCTATTTAATGCTCGTTCACTCTGATCTCTTTTCAGAGAGGCTAGATGACATTGTATCAAAGCAAGTGTCATTACCCCAGTAAGGAACCTATCAAATCTGCACTCTCGGAAACAATATGCAAACAGAAAGGCACCTACAGTATCTTTCAAAATGTTCACTTACCTGAGTTTTGCAATGCAGCTCTGTAATTGAACAACAGTTACAAAAATGCATATATTGGTGTGCACAATAATGTGTACATTAGCCAAAACTGCAAATAAAAATGTGTTTGAGATATACACACAAAAATGCTGGTAAAAAAAAGAATTCATGAATTGCTTCAGAAATGTGGAGAGCTGAATTGAAGATTGGAAAAACAACAAGCTAAGAGAATAGAATAGATGGATCTTTGCACTCCATCCCACCCTTTCCACTGTATTTGCCCATCACAAAAAGTTCAGTCCTTGGGGGAACTGGGTTTGACACGCAAGAGTTCCTGATCAGCATTAATTGTGCATCCTTAATTTGTCCGTATATTCAGTGGTACCTCGAGTTACAAATGCCTCAGGTTACAAATGTTTCAGATTACAAATGCTTCAGGTTACAAACTCCGCTAACCTGGAAGAGTTACCTCAAGTTGAGAACTTTGCTCCAGGATGAGAATGGAAATTGTGTGTTGGCGGCACAGCGGCAGCAAGAGGCCCCATTAGCGAAAGGACACCTCTACTTAAGAACAGTTAAGAATGGACCTCCAGAACGAATTAAGTTCGTAACTAGAGGTACCGCTGTAATTGAATCCCACCTGAAAATAGTGACACTCTGGAAGCAACTTTGATGTACCAAGTGCATTGCTTTAAAAATATTGCATGTGTAAAAGAGAGGGTCTTCAGACTCTGCGAAAAAGAACTCCCTCAACATGGAAATCTGAACTGGGTCTCGTGCCGTTACAACATGTACTACATTGGGAGAATTGGGTTATAGTGGTGTTGTTAAATGTAAAGACGATTTGGGACCAGGAAAAACCCTGGTTTTTCTGAACCCTGAAGGGAGAAAGCAGACAAAAGTTTGAGGAGCAGAAACCAGCAGTGTAGTAAGCTGTGGCACTTAGATAAGAACTGTGTGTTCCAATTAGAATTAAATATAGCATTACGGCCACTGCCTGGCCTCCCTTTGTCAGGGAGTTTGCTTGCTAATTAATAATCAAGGGTTAGATGGCTGGTTCTTTTTTTCTTCCTTAATGGGAACTAATGTTTGGGGAGATATGGGCAATCTTCTGTGCGTCTGAATGAAATAGCCATCAGCGTGCAGGTGACCCCTCCTCCCCCGTCTTAAGAAGGAGGCTGATAGAAGCCATGGGTGGGTGAAGACACTGGAGGTTTGTGGTTCCAGAGACAGAAGGGCTGCATACACGCCACACATTTAAAGCACATGACTTCCTCCAAAGAATCATGGGAACTGCCATTTTTCTACCACAGAACTACAATTCCCAGTGCCCTGAAGAAACTACAGTTCTCAGAATTCTTTGGCGGAAAGGCATGTGGTGTGTTCGCAGCCAGAGAGTGTATGAGATCTCTGTCTGGGGATTTGATGTAGGGTAATGGATCTGCTGCCTCGCTGGAGTACATACTAGTTTCTTCCACTTATGCTCTACCTGTCCTTTCATAAATAAAGCACATATTATAAAGATGGCCCAAGTGGGCTCTTTCCTCTGAAGGAAACTAAGCCTGGAATGTCCCACTGAGATGTGGGGAGGCTGCAACAGCTTATCTGGAGAGTCTTATTCTACAATCTTCTACCACAGGTCCACATGTGGTGGATCTGTAATAAAATTAAGAGCTTCTGGGATATGGTATATGAAGAGCTGCAGAAAATATTTAAACAAATCTTTATTTAAAAAAACAGAAGCTTTTCCGCTGGGTATATTAGACTCAGACATTGCAAGTGAAAATAAGAGAATATTCCTGTATGCAACATTGGCAGCGAGAATCTTAATTGCAAAAAATTGGAAAAAGAGATAGCACCCACAAAAAAATAGTGGCAAGATAAATTATTTGATTACCTTGAACTGGCCAAAATGACAGATACATTTAGGGGACAATCTAAACAAAAATTCCCAAAAGAAAATATAGAGATTCTCTAAAAAAGCAGCACCCTAAAATCAATACCTGGACTTGCTCTGAGTAATTTTTGCAAAACAAAATATGGTGTAAAAGTATAAAATATAGAGAAAAGTAGGAAAAAGGAAATGAGAAAGAAACAGTTTACCAAATATGAAATTAGGCCCGCGTTGAGGACCAAGGAAGTCAATTAGAAAAGAATAAGAATTGAAATATGGATATACGTTTATTATTTGCTTTGTATCTGTATCTGTATTTTTTTAAAAGTCTGTTCATTGCGTGTGTTTGTGTTGTAATAATAAGCTAATAAAAAGCATATTAATAATATTCTACAATCTTCTGTGTGAGAAGCTGTTGCTCCTTACCAAGAGAAAGAGTAGCGATTCAGCTGATAACTTCCATGCCTTTCACAATGAAGGCAATCAAGAGTTCTCCGCCACCTTATAGCAAAGTACACTCAGGCAGCCTGGGGACATTTATTGCAGAAGAGAGAAATGTGTGGTTATCATATGAATCCCAAGGAAGATTGGCTCAATTCATCACAGTGAAGGAAAAGCAAGCTAATGAGAGATTAACATGCAGGCGGCAGTGTGGATATCAAGACAAGATGACTTTCCAGACAAGCTGAGTAAGAAATTACAGAAACAGCTTCCCACTTTGTCACCTTCTCATCACCAGCACCATCCGCAAAGTCATTTCTAATTGTCTCAGGTGGCACATGTTGCTTGCATGTGGAGTCTTTTCGTGGCAGGCACAACTCTCCCAGCTGTTTCCACCTGGAGCTACACACAGTGAAAACAATGCAGTATACAATTAAAGGTCAACAGCGAAATCACCATCCCGATAGCCATGTCAAAATGGGAGGGCAGCTCTTCCATTACCGGCAAAGTTGGGAAACTTAAAATACGCTTTAGCAGCTTTTGGAACGGCACTTTTGTGCTTCCTATAATCTTCTGGGTGGTGGGGGAAGAGCACACAATGAATGGAATAACACTGCAATATCCAGGTGTTTGTGGTGTCCATGGGTAGGTCAAAAGGGATGTGTGATGCTAGTGATGCTCCCATGTGCAGCTGCAACCACAAGGCTATATCAGCTCTGATCCAGAGCCTGGTTATACGTGCTTTGACTTCAGGAGAGCCTAAGCAGGCACAGCTGTGTGCCATCATCCAACTCATGCCATAGTCTAACCAGTGAAATGCTAAGTCCCATGAAAATTACCATATTTTTCTGTGTATAAGATGCCCCCATGTGTAAGACGACTCTTATTTTTTGAGCCCAGTATTAAGAAATAAATATTTTCAACATTCTGTGTATAAGACAACCCCCTTTTAAACTTAAAATTGGTTAAAAATATAGTCTTATACACAGAAAAATACAGTAATTGTTCTAGGATTGAACTACCCTTCTTGTTAATTTTAATGGGACCTAAGTGTGCTCATTGGGACTTAAACCCAAATAAGTGTGCAAATTATTTCTGTCTAAGGCTGCAGTGCTATGAAGTTTTACTCAGCAATGTTTAACTGAATTGAGTAGTACTTCCTTCCGAGGAAACATTTAATTGCCAACTGTAATATGCATAGCTAGTGGCTGCTCTCATGTACAGGGTTAGTTAGAATGATTGTAGTTTTTTTACATACTTAAACTCAACCTTTCTGATGCAGCCAATAAGTGCTAAGATTGGGATATACTAAACCAATTGCTAGCCTGATGTCACTAACCAATGAAGTTACTCCAGCACTGAAAATGTTTAGGATCTTCATATTAGGTTCCCTAACATGTTTTGATGAATAAAATGAACAAACTAAATTTCATAGCTGCAGTGCAACAGCTTGTAAATGTAACTGCAAAGTTAACCAGGGAGGGGAGAATTCCACCATTTAAAAATATGCTCTTAATCTAAATCTGATTTTATGAAATTGTGCACAATTCTGATTGACTTAGAATTCTGTTTTGCATTACAGTCATACCTCTTGTTACATTTGTTTCACATTGCGGCTTTTCAGGTTACGAATGCGGCAAACCCGGAAGTGTTTACTTCCGGGTTTGCCACGTGCACACATGCAGAAGTGATCTGTGAGCTTCTCGCATGCGCAGTAGCGGTTCTCTACTTATGGACTTTTCAGGGTGCGAACAGCACCCAGAAACGAATCACGTTCGTAAGTAGAGGTGCCACTGTATAGAGTTTCTTACGGTGCATTAGCAACCACCAGTTCCTAACTGAGATAATGTCCCAGTTCAAATGTCATCTGGAATGATTTATGACTGAGAACAAACCTGCATAAGCCCTGTGTTCACACACACAACTTTGCCTCCTTTGCTTTCACTCCAGAATACACCATGGTTTCTTGTTACGTACAAACTCAGGGCACTTTGTTTTGTTCTAATCACAGTTAGTTAAAACCAACAAGGATCAACTCACTGTAAAAAGTGAGTGAACAGAGCACAACTGTTGCACCATAAATGCCTAGTGTGGAAGCAGCCTTAGCATTGATACACTAATCCTCTTTTAAACCATACAAGGGCTGATCCACACTTACATTTCCTTTGCTCTTTCCAGGCACGGCCTGTGCTTTAAAGCTCCATGTCAACACCCTTGTTTCCCTCAGGAGCTTTCTCTACAAAAACCCACTCTTTAAAACATACAGTGTATGGCAATTCACTTGAAACTCAAATTGACATTTGCTCTGATTGAGTGCTAAAGAGCAGCTTTTCATGGGGAAAACTTTGGGGGAAAACAAAACCATGGGTGGACGCAGAACTTTTAAGTGCAGACCTGTGCTTGGAGAGGTAAGTGTGGATAAACCCCAAGTTGGTGACCATCACGACTTCTTAGGAGATCAAATTCCATACACTGGGTGAGGTACTTCCCTTTGCCTGTCCTGAATCTTTCAACATTCAATTTCATTAGATATCCACAAGCGCTAGTATTATGGGAGAAGGAGGGGGAAAATATCTCTATCCTTTCTCCACAGCCATGCAGCACTTTTTTTACACCTCTATCATATCCCTGCTTACTCACCTTTTACGTAAATGAAAAAGGCCCAAATGTTATAAGTGAAAAACTGTTGACTAAAGTCTCTTGGAACTGACAACAGTTCACTGGAACTGAAAAAGTTGTCAATAGTGTCTTAAATAATCTCCAACATAGATTTTTAAAAATGTATATTGTTCGTCTGGTGAACTTTTTGAACTTTTAGTTTTTCTTCTTCTTCAGTATTGTTTGGAAAGAAAGGAAATGCTTTGATTTCTTCACAATCTAACTTTTACCTTTGGTCATCAGTCGCCTGTTCCCATGACCTATTATCCTGTATTTCTTTTCCCTTGACAATCCACTAATAGCTTCATTCCCTTCCCCTATCATTGGCTCATCTTTCTTCCTACGTACAGGCATAAGTCAGCACCAATGTGCATATCTTCCTTGTCTTCCCCCAAGATCTGATTTTTTTTAAAAAACATCACCATTAACTTTCAAACATACCTGTGGAGAAAAGTAAATGATCGTTTAGTTGTCATTTGTTCTAGGTTTAGAAGCTAACTGGAAATCCATTACATCCCTGTATAGATTTTTATAGTTTAGTTTCATTTGTGTTATAAATGAATGCCTAACTGTACTTGGCACTGCATATATTGGCTAGTGAATAGACCTTCCACAATAAATGCCTGAAAGTTTAATACCATAGTTACTGGGCTGGATTGCAGCTGAAATCTATTGTTTATGTCAAGTGTGGTTCCTTTCAAAGTAACTAACCAGGTGTCCAATGTCATGGCAGCAGTTATACATTGCATACTATTGTTGACCTACTTACAAAAATCCTCATGTGTTGGGAAGGATCCAGTAGTTTCTTGTATTTATTATGGTCCTACATGTGAACCTTCAGCTCAGTCATGCTTACTCTACATCAGCCGTGGGGAACCTTCCAGATGTTGCTGGATTCCAGCTCCCATCAGCCATGAACATTGGCCATGTAGACTTACAACATCTGGAGGGCCACGTGCTCCCCATCGCTGTTCCGTACGTCAGGAATAAGGAACCAGGTAACATCCAGATGTGTTGGACTCCAACTCCCAGCAGCCTCGGACAGCATTGTCAACGGTCAGGAATGGAGGGAACTGTAGTTCAATACCACCTGAAAGTTCAGTTTATCCATCCTTGTTATACATGAAGTCCCTTCACGGGAGGCCAGCATTGCTCTGCATTGTCATGTTTTCTCCTTGCTAATTTGCTGCTGCCTTCCTTGCACTACTTTACAGCTACCACTGGGCCCCACACTGATGTATTTGGTGACACATGCCTCCCCAAACCCCTGATATCAAACAAACACTCAGTAGAAGTAGAAGCAGAAGTAGTGTGCTGTATCAGTGTACAGTGGTACCTCGGGTTAAGTACTTAATTCATTCCAGAGGTCCGTTCTTAACCTGAAACTGTTCTTAACCTGAAGCACCACTTTAGCTAATGGGGCCTCCTGCTGCCACCGTGCCGCCAGAGCACGATTTCTGTTCTCATCCTGAAGCAAAGTTCTTAACCCGAGGTACTATTTCTGGGTTGCGGAGTCCGTAACCTGAAGCATATGTAACCCGAGGTACCATTGTATAGAGAAGAGTGAGCTTCAGGGACAAACCACCTGTGATTGGAACTTCTATATTTTTATGCTACAAAAAAGCAACTAAAAGGGGGATTAGGTTCAGGGAAATGGTGCAAAGTCAGAGGGTTATAGCCTCTTCCTCCTTTTGCCTCACATATGTACAGGATGGAAGCATGCCTAACCTCTCCTAAGCAAGCTCTTCAAAAACAAGGGAACTTAAGTATGACCAAGGAGACACATGGTTGCAGCTGGTGAGCACAAGGCCAAAACTTAAAAGTGATTACATTGAAATCAATGGAATTCAAGCAGTGGCGTAGGGGGGGGGCAGAGGGGATGTTGCCCCTGGTGCATTTTTCTGGGGGGGCCCCCACAAAATTTCAAAAGAAAAACCGCTTTGAGAGTTTTTAAAAATAACAATCAAGCAGTGTAAAAATTTCATGAAATAAATAGTAGTAAAATACAGTGGTACCTCGCAAGACGAATGCCTCGCAAGACAAAAAACTCGCTAGACGAAAGGTTTTTCCGTTTTCGATTTGCCTCGCAAGACGAATTTCCCTATGGGCTTGCTTCGCAAAACGAAAACATCTCGCGACTTTGTTTCCTTTGTCTAAAAACCGTTAAAACCAAGGGTGCTTAGCTTGAACAGCTGCAGTTGCGACTTGACTTCGAGGAGCAACTGTTAGCACGTGGTTTGGTAGCCTTTTCTCAGACTTTGCTCACTTTTGAAGCTTTTCCAAAACTTTTCCAGAACTTCTCTTGCATCCATTTGGTAAGTTAAACTTTTAAAACTTTTTTTGGGGGGTTTGGATTTTGGGTTGGGGTGTTTGGGATTCAAGGACTTGGTGTTGTGGGGGGGGGGTTTGCGATAATCTGGGAGCTTGTGGGCCTTTTTTGGGAATTTTTATGATTTTCTGTGACCATTGGACAAGGTTGTTTTTTTTCAATTTTTTTTTTTGAGTTTGAATTTCTGAGTGCTGGCTGGCTGGGGGAACAGTTGGGGAGGTTTCTGCAGGAATCTGGGGGCTAGTGGGCCTTTTTTGGGAATTTTTATGATTTTCCGTGACCATTGGACGAGGTTGTTTTTTTCAATTTTTTTTTCTGAGTTTGAATTTCTGAGTGCTGGCTGGCTGGAGGAACAGTTGGGGACCATTGGGCCATGTTTTTATTTTTTGAAATTTTTTTTTGTCTGGGTGGGGGAACAGTTGGGGAGGGGTTTGCAGCAGTTGGGGAGGGGCTGGGGGAGCAGTTGGGGAGGGGTTTGCAATTTCTGTGTTGTGGGTGGGTGGGTGTCTGTGGGAGCAGTTGAGGTTTTTGAAGACATTGGTGATTTTTGAAGCTTTTCCAAAACTTATTTTGCAGCCATTTGAGGTTTCTGAAGACTTCGGTGATTGATTGTTGAAGCTTTTCCAGAACTTCTCTTGCATCCATTTGGTAAGTTGAACTTTTAAAACTTTTTTTGGGGTTTTTGGATTTTGGATTTTGGGTTGGGGTGCTTGGGATTCAAGGCCTTGGTTCTGGGTTTTAATTTCTGTGTGGTGGGTGGCTGGGTGCTTTTGTATTTTTTGGATTTGAAGCACATCACTTATTTCTTTTTCTTTTTCTGAGTATACGAAGGTAAGAGCTGTGCTGGAAGAAGGAGAAGGTGACGCTGGAAATGAAGAAGGACATCATCCGGAAGCACGATGGCGGAATGCGTGTGACGGACATCGCCAGGGAGTATGGGAGGAATCCATCAACCATCGGGACCATCCTGAAGATGAGGGAGAAGATCCTGGCGACTGATGCAGCCAAGGGAGTCACCAGGATCATGAAGAACCGCCCAGCTGTTCTGGAGGAGGTCGAGAAGTTGCTGCTCATCTGGATAGAAGAGAAGCAGCGTGCAGGGGACACAGTGTCTGAGGCCGTCATTTGTGAGAAGGCCAAGGCCTTGCACGCCGACCTCATCCAGGAACAGCCAGGAACCTCAGCCGAGCCAGAAGTCTTCAAGGCTAGCAGAGGTTGGTCTGAACGGTTCAAGACAAGATCTGGCATCCACAGCGTGGTCAGGCATGGAGAGGCTGCCAGTTCTGATGTTCCTGCGGCTGAAGACTTTGCAGCGGAGTTCCTGGAGGTTGTGAAGATGGAGGGCTACTGTCAGAGCTGCTTCAAGATCCTAGCTCACAGAGGATCACGCTAGCCAGCGGTCATTAAGTAAAAGTCTTTATTGAATTACAGTTTCCATTCTCACGCTGCTGTCTGCAACTCTACGTCTACTAGCTAGATCGGCGAGGCTCCGTCTGAGTCTCCGCCCCGTGCGCACCAACTTAATATCCTAGCCTTGCTCCACCTTTTCCTCCTGACTGTCCTCCTCTGGGTCCCTCTACCCCCCGGGGCTTCTTCCTTCCGGGATTCTTCTGACGCTGACCCGGACCCTTCTGCCTCCTTGCGCCGGGCTTTAGGACCCGGTTCCCTTTCGGGGCTGCTCACTGCGCCGCCTTCCTCTGCATTTGAACTTGGCGCGCGCGCCCAACCTTCCACTTTCCTCTTAACCGTTTCCTCGCTCCCCGATGGAGGTGTGGCCACTCCTGACTCCTGCCCTCCCTCCTGTGGTGAGCTGCCAGCGCTTCCCTCCTGGCTCCTTTCCTCTTCCCTGCTTCCTGGCGGTGACGCTGGTCCCGATTTCCAGCTGCTCCCCCCTGAGTCTCCTCTGGCTCTATCTTCCTGGGGTGCCTCCCTAGACTCCCCCCTTGCCCTGGCCACTGGTGCTCCTTTCTGTGAATCCTCTGATTCACTGGAAAGACTGGGAGATCTCGGGTCGTCGTCATCACTCATCCTTTCCTCTGTCTCCTCCCCTTCGCTCTCTGTTTCCTCCCTTGCCCGTGCCTCTGCACCTAAACCCCTGACATCCATCCCCCCCTCGAAGCCCCCCAGTCCCCCCTCCCCTCCTTCCGGTGCTGGAGCTGGGGGCTGCTGTTGCAAAGGGACGAACGTCGGATATCGGTCGCTTCCCGTGGCAGGCCTCCAGCGGAACTCTTCCAGGTCTTCCTCTCTGCTCTCGTTGACGACAGTCACCTCCTCTTCCATCTCTGTGCCGCCGTGCTCGAAACCAGGGTCGTCCCCGAAAATGTCCATGTCCGTCTCTCCCGCACTTCCTCCAGGCGGCGTTGCTCGGCCGGAACAGTCCAGCCACTTCCTGCGGAACTGCTCCTCCGGCCTATCGTCCCACCAATACGAGGGTTCTGAGACCGATCCCGAGGGTGACCCCTCCGGGGAACGGACGTCTCGTGTTGGTTCCTCGTCCGAGTCGAACCCCCTGAACGTGCTGTCCGAAAGCGTGGGCGTGAAAAGCCAGTCGTCGAAAAAGTCTGCTGGCATAGGTCTATGTGGGAAGAGGGCATGAAACTCGTCTTTGAGCAGAGGTTCGTCTAAAGCGTAGCCCGGCACCCAGCTGTTCGCACTGGCCGGGGTGCCCTCCCTGGCGAGAAAGTATTCTACTCCCTCTTCCCCCCATCTGGAGTCCAAAATCTCCGTGACTTCGTTGATGCGCTCCTCCTGTGCCACTCCCGCGTGCCCCGTTCCTTCTCTGAGCGGACTCGGCGCCGTTCCGGGTTCCTGGAACCTGTGCGGTGCCTTGTAGGGAGTGAGCACCGATCTGTGGAACACCGGATGCATTCTGGAACCCTCCGGAAGCGCCAGCCTGAAAGCCACCGGGTTGACCTGCTCTTCGACTTGGTAGGGCCCCAGTTGTTTATGCCCTAGTTTCTTCTTGGCCAACGACCTGGCCGGCACTGCGTGGGCTGCTAACCAGACCCAGTCTCCCACGTGGAGCTCTTCGCCAACCCTTCTGTGTTTGTCCGCTTGTACCTTGTATGCGTGTTTAGCCAGCTCCAGGTGGCGCCGCAGCTGATCGTGGACTTCCTGCAGCTCCGACGCGAACGCATCTGCTGACTGCGGCTCCCCTTCTCCCCTGCATTCCAGTCCCGGAAAGGTTCTAGGGTGCCGCCCGTTGTTGGCGAAGAACGGCGTGACGCCCGTGGATACGTGCTTCGTGTTGTTGTAGGCAAACTCTGCAAGCGGCAGGTAATCTACCCACGTCGCAGGCTGTTGGTTTGCATAACATCTCAGGTACTGCTGCATGATGGCATTGGCTCGCTCCGCTTGCCCGTTGGTCTGCGGGTGTCTCGCCGACGCCAGATTGATCTTGACGTTTAGGAAGCCCATCAGTTTCTGCCAGAAGTTCGAGATGAACTGCCGCCCGCGGTCGGACAGAATAGACCGTGGCAGACCGTGAACCTTGAACACGTGGTCTATGAACAGTTTGGCGGTTTGCTCCGCCGTGGCCACCTTAGCACACGGAATGAAATGCGCCATCTTGGAGAACAGGTCCACCACCACCAACACTGCCGTCTTGCCCCTTGAGCTGGGCAGATCCGTGACAAAGTCCAGAGCCACCCTTTCCCAAGGTTCGACCGGAGTTTGCAGCGGCTCCAACAGTCCAGCCGGCGGTTTGTGCACCGGCTTTGCCCTCTGGCAGGTGTCACACCTCGCTACGTAGTCTGCGACCTCCCCTCTCATTCCAGGCCACCAGAAATCCCTGGCTACTAATTCCACCGTCTTCTCCTTGCCAAAGTGCCTGGCCGTGGGTGCGTCGTGCAGCTGCTGTAGCACCTTGGCTCGAAGTTCGTCACCCGGCACGTAGATGGCCCCTTTACGGATGAGCAAGCCATCTCGTAGCTGGAAACCGTCGGCCGCTGCCTTGCCCCCTCGCACCTCTGCCATCTTCGTTCGTGCGAAGGAGTCCCCCTGCAACGCTCGCCGCACCGCCTCTAGGTCCACGGTCGCCGCGGCGCACGCCCACACTGTCGGTGCAAAGATGTGCATGGCGGCCGCTGGTGTTGCGTCCTCCAGATACTGTGGCTTGCGGGAGAGAGCGTCTGCCATGATGTTGGTGTCCCCCGGGACATACTCTATTCGGAAGTCGAAGTCCGCAAAGAACTCAGCCCAACGTATCTGCCTCTGGTTCAGGAACTGTGCCGTGCGCCAGTGTTCCAGATTCTTGTGGTCCGTGCAAACCTGCACCGTGTGCTTGGCGCCGATCAGAAAGTGCCTCCACGCCTTGAACGCTGCATGAATGGCCAGCAACTCCCTGTCCCATATGGTGTAGTTCTGCTCGGACTTGCTGAGCTTCCTGGAGTAAAACGCTCCCGGCCGCCACACGCCCTGCGGGTCCTTCTGCAGCAGGACCGCCCCCACTGCTCTGTCCGAAGCGTCTGTCTCCACCCTCATCGGCATGCTGGGGTTGACATGAAGCAGCTGCTCTTCCGACGCGAAGAGACGCTTGAGGGCCTGAAAGGACTGCTCCGCCTGCTCTGTCCAGATGAACTTCTTCTTCTTGGAGCTAAGGGTGTCAGTGATGGCCGCCGTCTGCATCGCGAAGCCCTTGATAAACTTGCGATAGAAGTTCGCAAAGCCGACAAACCGTTGGACCTCCTTCCGGTTGCGTGGGCTCTTCCAATCCAACACCGCTCGAACCTTGGCGCTGTCCATGGCGAGCCCCTTGGCAGACAGCTTGTAGCCCAGAAAATCCACCTCCGGCACGTCAAATTGGCACTTCTCCAGCTTGGCGTAGAGCCTGTGTTGCTTTAGCCTGCCCAGCACTTCCTTGACGTGCTTGTCATGTTCTTGCTGCGACTCCGAAAAGATCAGGATGTCATCCAAGAAACAGACGCACGTCTTGTAGAGAAGTCCCGCCAACACGTGATGCATAAATGCTTGAAAAACGTGAGCGCCATTTTGCAGTCCAAAAGGCATAACTCTGTATTCGTAGGTACCCAGTGGCGTGAACATGGCTGTCTTCCACTCATCACCTTCCCGCATGCGAATGAGGTTGTACGCCCCCCGCAGGTCCAACTTGGTGAACACCTTTCCCTTCCGTACCTTCGCCAGGAGGTCGTCGATGCGGGGCATGGGGAAGTCCGACGGCTTGGTCACACTGTTCAAAATCCTGTAATCCACTACGAGTCTTTTTTGGGGCGTGTCTCGCTTCTTAACAAAGAATACAGGACTGCCCCCCACTGCCTTAGACTCCCGGATGAAGCCGCGCTCCAAATTATGATCGATGAAGTCTTTGAGTTCCTGCAGTTCGTCCTCAGACATGGAATACAGCTTCCCTTTAGGCAGCGCCGCCCCCGGCAGCAGGTCAATTTTGCAGTCATATGGTCTGTGAGGGGGTAGCCTGTCCGCCTCCTTCTCGCAGAAAACTTCCAGAAATTCTGCGTACTTGTGGGGAATCGCTTGCAGCGTGCCTAGCAGCAGCTGTGACTCCTCTTCCTCTCCTTCCTGCCTGGGTACGATGCAGTGTTCAGCACAAAAGGAAGAGCCGAAGACCAGCTGCCTCTGGAACCAAGCCATCGTTGGGCTGTGCTTGTCCAGCCAACTCATACCCAATACAATGGGCGTGTCAGACAGTTGAGTGACGTTGAAGCTGATGACTTCCCTGTGATTCCCAAGTCGCATCACCATTGGTGGCGTCTGCTTCACCACTTGCCCCCCTAGCAGCTCCCTGCCATCCACCGTGACAACCTGCAGGGGCAGTGTGGCCGGCAGCAACTGCACAGCGTGCCTGTCGACAAATTCCTGCCCTATAAAGTCCGCGTTGCTGCCGGAGTCGATGGTGATTGGCACGTCCATGGTGATTCCATTGGGCAGCTGGAGAGATGCTGTGAGCCTCACTACTGGTTTGGGCGGGAGGGGGTTCACTGGCTGTAAAATTTCTGGGGACTGCGTCACTAACACGTCTGGCTGGGCCCCAGTGCCTCTTCCTCCAGCCAGACATCGTCGTTTCCCTGCTGTGGTCCTCCCTGCTGCGTTGCTGCAGTCACCATTGCTGAGGCTGCAGTAAGCTTGTGGGGCCTCTGGGGACACTCTTTCGCCATATGCCCTGGCTGCTCACAGACGTAACACTTCCTGGTCCCTCTAGGAGGCTTCGCCTTCACTGCTGCCGGTGCTAGGGCTCTGGTTGCTGACTGAGCCCTTGCACCTCCAACCTCCATAGGTTCGGCTCCTCCTCCTGGCGGAGGCGTGGATTGCGTTCGCGCTGCTTCTCTGGGAAAGAAGGAGGGGCCCCCGGCTGGTTCGCGCCCTCCACGTCCTTCGTCCTTGCTCCACGGACGTCCTTCCAGCCTCACCCCCACTGCCAGTGCCCTCTGAACGACCTCCTGGGTGGTTCGGGGTCTCTCCCCCCTCGCTATCTCATCTTTAATCGAGTTGTGCAGTCCCTCCCAAAAGAGGTCTCTTACAGGAGCCGAATCTCTGTCCCATTCCAGGGCGCTGACCAAGGCGAAAAAGCGTGCATGATACTGTCTGACGCTGGCCCTCCCTTGTCTCAGCCCATGCACCTCCTTCCGTGCAAGATCAATGTCAATACTTGATAAGAAACACCCATCCATCGCTTTAATAAAGGCATCCGCATTCTGGAGCGCCGGATCGTTATCTCTCCATAAATTGCGCAACCATGCTTTCGCCTCCCCATGCAGATGGGACATGATGAACCCCACTCTCTCCTGTTCATCTCTAAAGTCTTTATGCAACAGTTGCAGTGCGCACAGTACGTCGGCTCTAAAGTTGGGATACTGTTGCAGGTTCCCATCGAAGTGAGAGAGCAGCCCGCCTGTCCGTCTCGCCAACCCAATTCCCTCCTGCCGGGGTGGTTGCTTTGCCAGTACGTCTAACCTGACCTGGAGATCCCTGCAGGCGGCAGCTGCCTCGTCCTCTCTCTTCCTGGATGCGAGAACCTCGGCGTTCAGTTGTGCCACTGCTTTTCTGAGGTCCTCTATCTGCTGCTCAGCCGTCATGTCTCCTGCCGTTCGTGAGCTCGCTAGTGGGCGCCTGTTTCTCTCCCCTCCTCGAGGCTGCAGATGCCCACAATGTTGAGACGGAGCCTACTGTCAGAGCTGCTTCAAGATCCTAGCTCACAGAGGATCACGCTAGCCAGCGGTCATTAAGTAAAAGTCTTTATTGAATTACAGTTTCCATTCTCACGCTGCTGTCTGCAACTCTACGTCTACTAGCTAGATCGGCGAGGCTCCGTCTGAGTCTCCGCCCCGTGCGCACCAACTTAATATCCTAGCCTTGCTCCACCTTTTCCTCCTGACTGTCCTCCTCTGGGTCCCTCTACCCCCCGGGGCTTCTTCCTTCCGGGATTCTTCTGACGCTGACCCGGACCCTTCTGCCTCCTTGCGCCGGGCTTTAGGACCCGGTTCCCTTTCGGGGCTGCTCACTGCGCCGCCTTCCTCTGCATTTGAACTTGGCGCGCGCGCCCAACCTTCCACTTTCCTCTTAACCGTTTCCTCGCTCCCCGATGGAGGTGTGGCCACTCCTGACTCCTGCCCTCCCTCCTGTGGTGAGCTGCCAGCGCTTCCCTCCTGGCTCCTTTCCTCTTCCCTGCTTCCTGGCGGTGACGCTGGTCCCGATTTCCAGCTGCTCCCCCCTGAGTCTCCTCTGGCTCTATCTTCCTGGGGTGCCTCCCTAGACTCCCCCCTTGCCCTGGCCACTGGTGCTCCTTTCTGTGAATCCTCTGATTCACTGGAAAGACTGGGAGATCTCGGGTCGTCGTCATCACTCATCCTTTCCTCTGTCTCCTCCCCTTCGCTCTCTGTTTCCTCCCTTGCCCGTGCCTCTGCACCTAAACCCCTGACAGCTACGTTCCACAGCAGGTCTTCAACTGCGACGAGACCGGGCTGTTTTGGAAGAGGATGCCCAAAAGGACTTTCATCACTCAGGAGGAGTCCAAGTTGCCTGGCCACAAGCCCATGAAGGACCGTCTGACCCTGCTCTTCTGTGCCAACGCAAGCGGCGACCTGAAGATCAAGCCCCTGCTGGTGTACCACTCGGAGAACCCACGGGCCTTCAAGAAACACAAGGTCGACAAGGAGCAGCTGAGTGTCATGCGGCGATCCAACAGTAAGGCTTGGGTCACACGTGTGCTGTTTGTGGACTGGGTCAATCTTGCTTTTGGCCCTGCTGTCAAACAGTACCTGCTGGACAACGACCTGCCGCTGAAGGCTTTGCTTCTGATGGACAATGCTCCTGCCCATCCTAAAGGCCTTGAGTTGGACTTGTTGGAGGAGTTCAGCTTCATCAGCATCATGTTCCTGCCGCCTAACACCACGCCACTGCTCCAGCCGATGGATCAGCAGGTCATCGCCAATTTCAAAAAACTCTACACCAAGGAGCTTTTCAGGCGATGCTTCGAGGTGACTGACTGCACCACCGTCACCCTGCGGGAATTCTGGAAGGACCACTTCGACATCGTCACCTGCTTGAAGATGGTCACCACGGCCTGGAAAGGGATTAGCCAGAGAAATTTGAATTGCGCTTGGCGCAGCCTGTGGCCGGACTGTGTGGCACCAAGTGACTCTGATGCACCAGAGTCAACAGTGGTGCAGGACATTGTTGCCTTGGGGAGGACCATGGGCCTGGAGGTCACGGAGGAGGACGTCTGCGAGCTGGTGGAGGAGCACAACGACGAGCTGACCACAGTGGAGCTGGTCGAACTGCAGGCAGAGGCTGCGCAGGAGCAGGCCTCACTGGAAGAGGAGGAAGCAACTGAGGAACGGCTGTCCTCCGAAAAACTGAGGGACATTTGCCTGAAGTGGAAGGAGGTGCAGACTTTTGCAGAGCAACACCACCCTGAGAAGCACGTGGCACATGACGTTGGGAACTTTTATGATACGAGGGTCATGTCGCCTTTCAGGGAGCTGCTGAAAAGGCGGATGAAGCAGCAGACTATGGACAGGTTCTTGACCAAGAAGCAAAGAGTGGAAGAGGAGCCTTCTTCGAGTGGTCCCCCAGAGTCTTAGAAAATGTACTGTACACTTTGTTGATTTTTAAATGTTTTTCTGTCATGTTTATAAAGTTAATTTATTTTCCCTTCAATTTTTGAACTGCTCTTTACAGTATGTGTGACTTTAAAGAGCAGTTAATAAACTGTTGTTGTACCAAATTTGGCTTTGTTTGGACTTTTTTTGACCATAGGAACGCATTAATTGATTTTCAATGCATTCCTATGGGATTTCGTGATTCGCAAGACGAAAAATTCGCTAGACGACAAAACTTGCGGAACGAATTAATTTCGTCTTGCGGGGCACCACTGTATATGGCCTCCGCCGCTGTCCAATCCCCAGCTTCCCTCTGCTGGGAAGACCCTTCCACACCACCATTGCCACTGCTTGGTCCTGACAGGGGGCGCAATACTTGCTGTGCCCCGGGTACTGGCAACCCATATTACACCACTGGATTCAAGCATGCTTAACTGATTCTGGATATAGCACATTGTGCATATTTCCCCCGATCGTATGTTCCTAATATGTCAGCAAAGCCAACCTGTTTATTGAATCTATATCTTCACAACAATATTTATTATGGGCTGTCAATAATGTTCCTTTCAGAAAATTATATCTAAATAAAAAAAATCCCAAACCAGCACCTGATGATAGTGAAAGCGTAATCCCCATGGTACTTAGAATCATAAGACTGTAGAGTCGGAAGGGACCGCGAGGTTCATCTAGTCCAACCCTCTAATCCCTTTCCTTTGATATTAAAACTACAACAGTTAAACAACTATCAAGTTGCAGCCTTTTCATAACACCCAAAAGCAGCTGCTTGAGGTGGATGTCTAACAGTAGGGCTGGCTCTCTCTGCACACAGAAGAAGAAGAAGAAGAGTTTGGATTTGATATCCCGCTTTATTACTACCCAAAGGAGTCTCAAAGAGGCTAACATTCTCCTTTCCCTTCCTCCCCCACAACAAACACTCTGTGAGGTGAGTGGGGCTGAGAGACTTCAGAGAAGTGTGACTAGCCCAAGGTCACCCAGCAGCTGCATGTGGAGGAGTGGAGACGCGAACCCGGTTCCCCAGATTACGAGTCCACTGCTCTTAACCACTATACCACACTGGCTCTCACACAGTTCACATAGAACTGTCCATGGAAATGCACCCACAGAACACTGAAGCAAATGGAAAGCCCTTTACACAAAACTTACTATTAGTGTTGGCCAACTCATGGATTTATGGACTGGACAGAATGTTTGAACTGGTAGTGTTTGGCTCTAATTTTATTACATATGTATGACATCTCCAACCCATACTGGAACTCTGGGTTGCATGGCTGGGGGGGGGGGCTACTGTATGTTATATTTACCCATGTTTGCAGCCACTGGAATAATTCCTGCATCTGCCAGCATAATTAGAATGAGAACTGAGAATTTGTAGTCTTGCCTTTTCCAAAATTAATACAAATTAATTTTTTAAAAAACCCTCAGCCGGGCTTTCTAGAATTGATATGTAGAGGGTTGCACTGTAAAAAAACAGAAAGCTGAGGTTCTTGTGAGACTAACCAGCATCAAAGGGTGAGATCTATTTGTACTAGAAATTCAGAATATGCAGCTATGCAGCCAAAGAACAAACTGTGTTTAACTGAGGCAATTTCCACTCTCTTCCCAGGGAAAAGCAGCCTTGGGAGAGAAAGTGAGAAGCAATCCCACCCATACCTGAGCAACCTTAATGCATGGAATATATATATATATATATATATATATATATATATATATATGCAGGTTTTGGTGTCTTCGGGTATCTTCCCGTGTAAGAGTTGGGGTGTCTAGGCGACGTTTCGACGAGGTCTCACTCGTCATCTTCAGGCTGGTGCTTTCGGCTTCTTGTTACTAGAACAGAGCAGGATCTCAGTGTTTGAGTTCCTATAAATACTGTTGAGGGGGTGTGGTGTATAGCCTCCAACGTTCTGGGCAGAGAGGAAGTTCCCAGGTTAGTGTGTCTTTTCTTCTTTTGTTCATTAATTACTTGAGGGATATCTTGAGTGATTTCTTGAGTGATATTCTGAGTACCACTTAGGAGGGTCATTAGGTGTGGATTAGTTGCTAAAGCTTTCGTGTCTTGACCTCTTGACCTTGTGAAGAGTTTTTTCAGAAAAAACTCTTCACAAGGTCAAGAGGTCAAGACACGAAAGCTTTAGCAACTAATCCACACCTAATGACCCTCCTAAGTGGTACTCAGAATATCACTCAAGAAATCACTCAAGATATCCCTCAAGTAATTAATGAACAAAAGAAGAAAAGACACACTAACCTGGGAACTTCCTCTCTGCCCAGAACGTTGGAGGCTATACACCACACCCCCTCAACAGTATTTATAGGAACTCAAACACTGAGATCCTGCTCTGTTCTAGTAACAAGAAGCCGAAAGCACCAGCCTGAAGATGACGAGTGAGACCTCGTCGAAACGTCGCCTAGACACCCCAACTCTTACACGGGAAGATACCCGAAGACACCAAAACCTGCATTCCTGTACCCGTGAAAATCTACGAAAGCATATATATATATATATATATATTTGCTTTCGTAGATTTTCACGGGTACAGGAATGCAGGTTTTGGTGTCTTCGGGTGTCTTCCCGTGTAAGAGTAAGCCTAGACACCCCAACTCTTACACGGGAAGACACCCGAAGACACCAAAACCTGCATATATATATATATATATATATATATATATATATATATATGCAGGTTTTGGTGTCTTCGGGTGTCTTCCCGTGTAAGAGTTGGGGTGTCTAGGCGACGTTTCGACGAGGTCTCACTCGTCATCTTCAGGCTGGTGCTTTCGGCTTCTTGTTACTAGAACAGAGCAGGATCTCAGTGTTTGAGTTCCTATAAATACTGTTGAGGGGGTGTGGTGTATAGCCTCCAACGTTCTGGGCAGAGAGGGAGTTCCCAGGTTAGTGTGCCTTTTCTTCTTTTGTTCCTTAATTACTTGAGGGATATTTTGAGTGATTTCTTGAGTGATATTCTGAGTACCACTTAGGAGGGTCATTAGGTGTGGATTAGTTGCTAAAGCTTTCGTGTCTTGACCTCTTGAGCTTGTGAAAAGTTTTTCTGAGAAGATGGCTGTACTGCACTTAGTTGTGCTCTGGCTTGGCTTCGTGTATAGGGGCGAGCTGTGGTTTTGTGCCCTGTGCCAGCCAGATCTGTGTAGGGATTGCAGGGGGGTGCAGCATCCGGAGGTGCCACTATGGTTTGGCTACTGGATGGTGTCTGTACTTTATCTGTGGAGAGGGTCTGGGTTTGGGTCTGGTGTGGTTGATTGGAGATGGCGTTCTGTGTGTCTCTGGTTCTGGTGTCGGTTTTTGTGGGGAGGGCTAATTTCCAGATGTCTGGCAGGCGGGACGTGTCGTCACGCTTGTTCATGTTGTGAGGGTGTTTCTCTATCTCGATGGCTTCCATGATTATTCTCTTGTGGTGATGTTCCATGTTAAAGAGCAATTTGGAATCTGCAAAATTAATTTCGTGTCCTGTTTCTTTCATGTGTTGGTAAAGAGAGGAAGTTTTTTCTTCTTTTTTGACGGCATTCTTGTGTTCTGCGATACGTGCATTTATTCGTCTGTTTGTTTGTCCAATTAAGTGGTACTCAGAATATCACTCAAGAAATCACTCAAAATATCCCTCAAGTAATTAAGGAACAAAAGAAGAAAAGGCACACTAACCTGGGAACTCCCTCTCTGCCCAGAACGTTGGAGGCTATACACCACACCCCCTCAACAGTATTTATAGGAACTCAAACACTGAGATCCTGCTCTGTTCTAGTAACAAGAAGCCGAAAGCACCAGCCTGAAGATGACGAGTGAGACCTCGTCGAAACGTCGCCTAGACACCCCAACTCTTACACGGGAAGACACCCGAAGACACCAAAACCTGCATTCCTGTACCCGTGAAAATCTACGAAAGCATATATATATATATATATATATAAAATTATATATATATATATATATATATATATATATATATATATATATATGAGAAATCTCCTATCCATCTTTCACTATATACCAGAAATTTTACTAGAAATTATAATCTCAGTGGAGGAGTCTCTCTCTCTCCCCCCTCATTTCTAGCCTGCAAATATTAGGAGCTAAATTAAGCAGAGAAACTAGTCATACACCTTGTATTCTGGAAATATTGCTTTGTCAGCACGAGTGTGATGCCCAGGAAATGTGTCCTTCTTGATCAGAACAAGAAGTCTGTCTCAAGTGACTAATGGGAGTGGTTGCTCATGGTCCCTGAGCCCTTGCTTTCTGTCCATGAGTCTTCCTTCTCAAAGAACATATGGCAGGATGTATTCCGCATTCACGCATGTTATCCTTAAAAATATGGGAGGGACAGGGCTTTCTAAATTTAAAAAGGGGAAGTTTGGTTCAGCTGTGCTTCTTTTCGTCCCTTTTGAAACATACCATTTCCCCCTTAAAAGCATCGTCTGATACATGTATTTGTAAAGAGGTGAAGAACACACTCAGCCAAGGAAACCCCCGCTTGTGGTTTGGAAATCACACTAAACTATTTCAAAACCTGCAGTTGAGGCATCAATAAAAAGGAGCTAGGCAGAAACGCTTTGCAGTAAATTTCAATCTCAATTTCAATTGCAATAAAATAAAATAAAAAACAAATCCTGGTTTTTGAATGGATTCTGGACAATTTGCAGGCTCAGATCCAAATCCCAGTGAGCCTTGCATGGTTTAGAACCTTGTTATCAGGTGAATTGACTCTTCCCAGGCCCTGACATCATCAGCCGAGGACTTCCTTGGAGTTTTCCCTCAGTCCAAGCTAGGGAGGGAGGCCACAGGTGGAGGCCTTTTTGGAAGTTACTCCATGGTTTTGGAATGCCTTACCTAGAGAGGCTTACCTGACTTATTGTGTTTTGAGCAGCAGACAAAAACCAAAAACAAACAGGTCTTCAAAAATCTGCCTGCAAATCGGTTCAGAATTTGAACATTCAAATCATTGCATTCATTCGTTATATGTTTTAGCTCTATGAAGCAGATTTTGTGGCTCTTTTCATTGTGATTGTTTATGACCAGATCTCTTTTAATTTCTGTTCTATAAATTGTTGCTGTGCTTTACAGTGTGGCTATTATTTTCTAGGGTGGTAGTCAACTTGGTTTTACTCATATTAAACCTATAGAAATTAATGGATTTAACTTAGTCACGTTCATCACTTTCAGAGGGTCTACTTTGAGTAAAACTTGAATATTGCACATAGTGTGCAGATATTTGACTCTAGCTGGATCTACACTGATCTGTAAAAATGCTATTAAATGCTATAAAAACGTTCTCAATGTACCTTCTGGTGTCACATTTTTATAACGCTTTTTTAATGTTAAAACCGACCAGTGTAGATTCACCCTCTGTGTTCTACCGGATTTTCATGATACTAAATTATTTTAATTGTTTGGTCCCCAGAAAACTTTTGTTAAGGGACAACTAAAACATGTATTTATTTCATTTCATTATTATTTTAAAAATATTTCCTAATGGCCTTTCCTCAACAGATTCCAGGAACAAGTACAAAAGGGTGAATAAAATCAATTCACACAACATAACCATACATTTCAAAGTCAACAAATAAGCATAAAACTGAGCGTAACTGGCAGGTTCACTCACCTCTAGTTATCAATGCATCCGAAAAGAAGTGGGGTGCCATCTCATCTCTCTTAGAGCATTGGGTAGCTGAAGTATCAGAATGGTGTCTGGTTCAGCACGGAAAGCACTAAAGAACAAATCTAATCAATGTTGCTCAGTGAGAAATGTTCTCATTAAAGTACATTTGTCCTTAGAGACAATCACTGAATGTTTATCCCTGCATTTGATGCATGGAAAAATAGAACCTAGTGCTTGGGGAACATACAGACCCAGTAAATAATTTACAGATTCTGTGTGGGTACAAATAATGGACAGAGGAGCAAGTGGCTGAATCAAGGAATGGTAGTTCTCAATCTGCTAAGTGGGGTCACTAGGCTGCTGACATTGCATCCAATGAGCTAAGTCAGTCTTCTCTCAACCTGGTGTCCAACGGACATCGTGGCCTCCAACTCCCACCATCCTTGACCATTGGCCATGGGATGATGGGCATTGGAGTCCGACAACATCTGGAGGTTGGGAGAGGCTGAACTAAGCACTGGTGGCAAGTGACTTCTACTCAGTTGTTGGGGGGGTCCCCTTAAAAAAATGTGCAGGAGCCACTGCATCAGTGGGAGGGAGGAACCTTTCGGCAAGCTATATTAAAGTGGTGTTAATCGATAGTCATTATGTTTGTAATAGAAACAAAGCATGTGACTGGCTGGCCATGGGCAAAGAACCGACACATGCAGCCATTTTCAGCCAATGCCACAAATCTAATGATTGTGTGAATCACTCCTGAACCCAGGCAGGGGCGAACGAAGGCTAACTGACACCAGGGGCAGGGTAAACCGCAGGCTGCACAAGTGTGGCGTCACTACGGACAGTGCATGCGTGGCGTTGCTACGTAGGGTGCATGTGTGGTGTCGCTATGTACAGCGCATGTGTGCGACACCTCGCATACGTTGTACATAGTGGTTTGCTGCCGGCGCTGCCCGAGCGCCATACAGATGGTGGTGGGATCCTTCACATGCGGCTGTGGCTGCGCGATGGCTGCTTGTGCCGCCGCGCCCAGGGGTGGCAGGGCGAGCACCTTGCGGGGTGCCTTCTTGTCACCCCTCCAGACATGGCACCCAGGGCATATCACTCCCTGCCCCCCTTGCGACGCCACTGAACCCAGGAAGTAGCAGGGTGGCAACCTGACCACCCCACTTTGCTTGATTTAATACAGTGGGTATAAAACCGTGGGCACGTCTGAAGGCCTGTGAGAGCAACTCAGCCCCCATATCTGAAGCAACATTCAGGCTGCAGGAGAAGAGGTGAGTAGCAGCACATGGCAGAGGTTTAGGGGAAACTTTTCACAACTACTGAGGCAGCAAAGTAAACAGAGAAGAGGCAGTTTTTAGGTAGGGGCGGCTGAAATAGAGGACTGAGAGTGGAGTGACTACACAGTCCTGGGCCCTGGAGATACTCAGGGGGAAATGGCTCTAGAGCTCTGGAGGTTAATTAACACTCTACAATTAAGCCCCACTGGAACCTTATGATGAGATGAGTCCCAAACCTCCTTAACAAAGGAATGAGGGACTCACAAGACTGCTGTACAGTAGTGAGTAGACTTGAGGTAGCGTCTTTCTGGGCTAAAGACACCTGAGTTTTATTTATTTCGCAACATTTATCTTCCACTTGATTGCAAGAAACCTCAATGTGGTTTGCAAAAAGAATAAAACAATAACATTATCACTAGCAGTTAAAAACAAGTATTTAAAACATTTTTAAAAATAATATACAAATTGGCAATAAGCTAAAACCAGACGGAAACACACAACAGCTTCTACATGTCTGGGTACCTAAACAAAAATGTCTTTAGCAGGTGCCGAAAAGAGTTTAATGAATGTGTCTGTCTGATGAAAATCAGCAGGGAGTTCCAAAGGGTCGGTTCTGCCACACTAAAATATCAACTTCCTACACGTGCAGAAGGAGTACTATGTGGCACCTGTAACAGTGCCAGTTCCACAGACTGATGTAGTCGAGTGGGCATATATGAAGTAAGGCATTCTTGCAAGCAAACTGTTCCTAAGATGTTAATTCTGCCTAATAAGCACATTTTGGATTTATTTTTTTTGGCCAGGATAGTGCATCTCCCCCCCATTGTTCTCCCTGGTATACAGATTTATGTGTACACTTCCTATAATATATTCATTTTTGTAGGATTATTTTTTTGGGGGGTGCTGGTTGGATACCTGTATTGCAACAATTCAAAGAAGACTGAAGTGGGAGTTAGTTGTGTTTACCTTGAAATGGAAGTGGAACGTATTTCTCTAACATCCCTATTTTCTCTCACCCTTGCTACCCTCCCCCCCAAAGAAAACCATGAAAGGATTTGCTCAAGTTTACAAATCGGCAGTTCTCAAAACATTAGGGAAACAGACTGTTTGCTAAACTTAAAAGGCCCTGTGCTATTATTGTGCAGATTGTTTGCATTTGAGAAAATTATATTCACACTAGTACAAAGGAAGTTTATTTGCAGTTTTATGTTCTTTTTAATAAAACTTGCAATTATCTATAAAAACTGTGTGTTCCTTCTGCCTGCCCTACATTACCCCTCTCCCTCTTTAAAAACACAGGGCATGCAATTTATGAGCTGGCAACAACACTCAATGCCTCCCCATCAGCATGTCCGTCTAACAGACAGCTGGATCACCATAAATATGACGAGTCCAGCTTACAGGAGCCTGCTTCTGTATTCCCTGTGTTCTTCAGGTATTGATCAGTTTCAGATTTTCCACATTACATATAATGAGTCTTAAAAGACTACCCAGGGGAGACACTGCATTCAGAGTTCGCAGCACACACTAAATGGGGGGCAAGGTGTGCTAGGATGAGCGGGTTAGGATCCGGTAGATCTCTGGGAAGTTATTGGCACAGCTGAGCTGTGCCAGCTTAACTCCCTCATCCTTGGCTCAGCCAAGACCCATCTGGTGGAGCTGAGCTCAGTGGATCTTAAGCTGGCATGTAATACCCCTCAGCTGTCCAGCTAAAACCAGGGCATCCCATTTTTTTTCTTGTGAGAGCACGGCAGCTGTTTGGGGCACCGTGATCTCAGGCCATGATCTTGCCCCCTCCCCAAGTGATTTGTTTTTGGGCAGCGATCTCATGCAGTGGCCCAAAATGAGCATTTTAGGGCACCATGCCTTCAAAAGAGCTTTGTCGGAGCTGCAATCTCACACATGTCATGTGACTTGCGCGGCAGTGAGGCCCAGTTTTGGGCCGCATCATGTCAGAGTGTTTGGCACACGATGTGAAAAAGGGGTGTTCCAGGAACATGGGGGCAGGATCAGAAAGGGAACACTTAGGTTGGATTTTAAGCCTGTTCTCGGTCACGTGATCTGGCAACCCAGTGTAAACTAAGCTGGGGAAATGAATGCTGTAACTCAAACACTGTTTTGGGCAGCAACCCTATACACAAAATGCTAGTGTAAAGCTAATAATAATAATAATAATAATAATAATAATAATAATAATAATAATAATAATAATTTATTTATACCCCGCCAATCTGGCTGGGTTCCCCCAGCCACTCTGGGCGGCTCCCAACAGGATATTAAAAACATGATAAAACATCAAACATTAAAAACTTCCCTAAACACTGCTGCCTTCATATGTCTTCTAAAATTCAGATAGTTGTTTATTTCCTTAACATCTGATGGGAGGCTGTTCCACAGGGTGGGCGCCACTACCGAGAAGGCCCTTTGCCTGGTTCCCTGTAACCTCACTTTTCGCAGTGAGGGAACTGTCAGAAGGCCCTCAGCGCTGGACCTCAGTGGGGGTGGAGATGCTCCTTCAGGTACACTGGGCCGAGGCCGTTTAGGGCTTTAAAGGTCAGCACCAACATTTTGAATTGTGCTCGGAAACGTAGTGGGAGCCAATGTAGGTCTTTCAGGACCAGTGTCCTGGGAAGTTGAGCTGGTATAAAGTTACACCAGATCCAAACTCCATTCAGCAGTGGGACTGCTATTGGCTGAGCTGGCCTAAACCTGGCACAGGGAAAACCAGCCTTTAAAATAAGGCTTTAGTTGCATCACTCTTCTTACGAGCTTAGCTTATGCCAGTTCACCAGGTCATATGATTGGGCTTAGGAACCTGCACAAACCCCACCTCTGACTCCACCCCTCCAGGCCCCCCGCACACCCTTTTTCCAGGGTTAACACCAACTTAAAATCCACCAGATGACTGGGTCCAGCTAAGCCAGGTTGGGGAAGACAAGCTGATGTATCTCCCGCTGAGCTGAAGATGAGGTACCGCCTGGCTCAGCCAGAGATTCACTGCATCCTCACCCACTCCTCCTGGCAGATCTTGCTATAGGATTGCTCCCATAAAAGGCTTGTTTCCCCCCTGCCAAGCTCAGGCCAGTATGGGCAGCAATGGCTCTGCTCCTGAATGGATCTGGTTCTGGTGTGCTTCACGCTGGCATAACTTACAAGGGGCTTGCGTTACGGCAACTTATTGCATATAGGATTGCACCCTAAGGTTCAGTTATCCACATTTCCACATCAGTTTGCATTTTTTTTTAAAAAAATCATTATATAAATTCAAAGCCGTTTAATGCAAATTTCTTTTCACATATGCACTTGGATGCAATTTTGTCTAATACACTGGTACCTCGGGTTACAAACACTTCAGGTTACAGATGCTTCAGGTTACAGACTCCGCTAACCAGAAATAGTACCTCAGGTTAAGAACTTTGCTTCAGGATGAGAACAGAAATCGTGCTCTGGCAGCGTGGCGGCAGCGGGAGGCCCCATTAGAGAATGAATTAAGTTCTTAACCAGAGGTACCACTGTATACACATTTTATGCAAAGCAATTTTCTGTAATCCAATGCACTCTTGTGCTATTTTCATTAATATGTAAGTGCCTTTTTTATACACCCCGTTATAGGTATTTTTGTACACGTTACAAAGCGTGGCAAAATTCAGAGAAGTGCATTTCGGTTCTCACGTGGTTTCGAAAAGTGTGAACTAGGTAGATTCATGTTTAAGTGTGAACTGAATCATTTTTCTCCCCCATTCCTAGATAAAACTACCATCCTCTCTGACCATATTGATGAGTAAGTATGGAAGCTGAACTCCATACTTACTCATCATGGAAGACCCTTCCTCCCCACAGCACATCCTCAGCCCAAATAGCACAAAGACACAGGGAATTACTATTAGCTGCGGACGGGAAAATGTGCAGGCACCATTCTCTTTCTCTCATTTCCTAGCAAGATATTATTTGCTTTTGAAACCAGGTCTCCCCACCCCCACAGCATTCTGTAGAAAGGAGCCAAGATTTAGAGGAAAGGGCAGAAATTACTTGGCTATATTATAAAACCAGCAAAGTATAAAATTTCTCATTATTTCGGCTGGCACCATGAAGTTTTCGCACAGTAGTCCCACATCTCGAGGTTTTCCTGGGCATGTTGGGCTACATTAACTGGCTGAGGCTTTGAACTATTTAAATGCATCCAGGGGAAAAAAGCTCCCTGGCCCCTTTTATTCATATAAACACTACCTCTATTTATTAAAAAGTGAAATATGGCTTCTCTTTTTACATCAGATGGCTTTTACAATACAATTCTACTTATAGAAAAGTCTACGGGGAAACATTGTCTTCTTATAAATGGGGATTTGTATGATACTTCAGAGACTTTTAAAAGCCTCTATTGCTGGATTTTCCATCCTCCAAAATAGATTCTTCTGACTACAGCCCAGTTTTGGGCTCAAACAAGTCTGGTGGACACTGCTGTGAAACTGATGCTTTTGGATTTTAAGTAGTTCTGTTCTGAGATGCCGTTTGTGTCTGCTAGCCATGCATATTCTCCTGTGACCACAGCTCAGTGGCAGAAATCATGCTCTGCACCAAAGGCCCCCTGGTCCAATTCCTGTAATTTCTACAAAGGTCTGAGAAAGACTCCTGTCTTGAAACTCTGGAGAGGCAATGCTAGCCCAGTGTAGTGAGCTAGATAGACAAATGTTTTGAGTTTGTATAAGGCAGCTTCCTATGGCGCTGTTTGTTTGCTTGCTAACACTACATTTGAATGCATTGTTTTCCATATCCCTCAATAACTTCTCATCTGCTGATATGAGTGGTTTGTATTTCAATATATCAGCAGCTCATTAAAAAAAAAATTGGGGTGGAGATGAATCACATATATTCCATGAGATTGTGTTTATTATACCACATTTAAGATGTATTTTTCTACTGATTCAGGTAAAAAAGAAGAAGACAAGAACAATGCACAACACATTCATTCTGAGATTTCTATTGTGTAGTATCCTGAGCTGAAGTTCTTTGGAGATCTGTCTGTAGATGTGGCAAAGGCAGTTAGAAAACAAAGTATTTTTTAACTGAAAAAAGCAATGTTATTGCAGAGCAGTGATATTGCCATGCAACAGGCCGTAAACAAGCAAACAGATAGACAAGAATGTTACAGTTGCTATCATATATACAGTGGTACCTCTGGTTACGTACTTAATTTGTTCCGGAGGTCCGTTCTTAACCTGAAACTGTTCTTAACTTGAAGCACCACTTTAGCTAATGGGGCCTCCCGCTGCTGCCGTGCCGCCGGAGCACGATTTCTGTTCTCATCCTGAAGCAAAGTTCTTAACCCGAGGTACTATTTCTGGGTTAGCGGAGTCTGTAACCTGAAGTGTATGCAACCTGAAGCGTATGTATCCCAAGGTACCACTGTATATCACTTTTAGAACTATTGTGTCTGTTATATTCACTACTCTTACAGACTTTAATATTGGTTGCACCACCAACAAGCAAGGCTAATTTCAGAGCCGCAAACGTGCCTGTATCTCTCCTCATATAGTTTAGTTTAAACATTGCAGACCTGCAAATATGCATTTTGACCATATTTCTGCTTACTTGTACAACAAATTCATGCAAATTTGGAAGAAGTGAAAGGAAGGTGAGGCCTGTAATTTCATTCAAGCAGGGAGTGCTTGAAGACCAAGTGCAGATACTGTATCGTGTTCAATCTACACCAAAACATTTGCGCTGGCATTAAATGGCCACTAGGGGCCCTACCAGCACTTTAGCATAAACACCTTGAGGCATCAATGCAGCTACATATTTTAAAATAAAAAACAACCTTATTAACCTAGTCCATCCTCTTCCTTTGCTGAAAATGAGAAGAATTCTTCCTCCCGTTCCACTGCTTTGATATATCATTTCACAGGAGATGTAAAGCAGCAACATTTTCCCTTGACCTAGCACAGAAATGACAAACTTTCATGCAAAATATGGCAGGATTGTACGTTTTAACTTGCTTCACATCTGATTCAGTTCAGATGAGAAGTGGAGCTTTAGAGAAGCACAAATATTCTCCCACTCCTTTTGTAAAATGCATGTACCCAGGACACAAGACACACGCAGGGAAGATTTGCACTGGGTAACTCCTACAGGAACACGGAGAGCCTTTTCAGATTACAGTGGTACCTCGGGTTACATACGCTTCAGGTTACATACGCTTCAGGTTACAGACTCCACTAACCCAGAAATAGTGCTTCAGGTTAAGAACTTTGCTTCAGGATGAGAACAGAAATCGTGCGGCGGTGGCGCGGTGGCAGCAGGAGGCCCCATTAGCTAAAGTGGCGCTTCAGGTTAAGAACAGTTTCAGGTTAAGAACGGACCTCCGGAACGAATTAAGTACTTAACCCGAGGTACCACTGTATTGGTTTATAACCTCTTTTTTTGCCGGGGAGAGGTGGATATAGAGCAAAGATGACAATCTAACTCAGCACTGTTCTCTTATAGCAGTAATAAAAGTCAGTCCTCTCATGTATATGCAGGTCCAAGTAAAAGGACATTGTGGGCCTATCCTGAATCCTGGACTCTAACCCCTTAACCATGCCACCTTTTGTATCAACAAAGGCAGCCCTATTGGGCAATGACACACAACCCATGGGTGCAGGCCCACAGGCACAACAGGTGCCAGAAGCTCTCCCAGAACTGGAATTAAATAAGGTGTGTTTGTATTGAAGGAATGTAGCATGTCAAGCTGTCTACAATTTAGGGGTTTTTGTTGAGGGGTTCTGTTGCTGTTTTAATTGCCCTGCTTAAAATGTCGCAAATGGTTTCTAACCACTTTCAACTTATGTGTTGGGTTTTTTTGTCGATTTTAAATTAGGGCTGTAAGATGTGCCCAGAAAGACAGCAGCTGGGGAGAGCAGGGGTGACCCCAATCACAGTGGTTCTAGGCAAGGGAAGACATACCATATATGTTATACTACAAGTTCTTAAAGAAATGGGAGTGCCTGATCACCTCATCTGTCTCCTGAGAAATCTCTATGTGGGACAAGAAGCTACAGTTAGAACTGGATATGGAACAACTGATTGGTTCAAAATTGGGAAAGGAGTACGACAAGACTGTATATTGTCTCCCTGCTTATTTAACTTATATGCAGAATTCATCATGCGAAAGGCTGGGCTGGATGAATCCCTAGCCAGAATTAAGATTCCCGGAAGAAATATCAACAACCTCAGATATGCAGATGACACAACCTTGATGGCAGAAAGTGAGGAGGAATTAAAGAACCTTTTAATGAGGGTGAAAGAGGAGAGCGCAAAATATGGTTTGAAGCTCAACATAAAAAAAACACGAAGATCATGGCCACTGGTCCCATCACCTCCTGGCAAATAGAAGGGGAAGAAATGGAGGCAGTGAGAGATTTTACTTTCTTGGGCTCCATGATCACTGCAGATGGTGACAGCAGCCACGCAATTAAAAGACACCTGTTTCTTGGGAGAAAAGCAATGACAAACCTAGACAGCATCTTAAAAAGCAGAGACATCACCTTGCCAACAAAGGTCCGTACAGTTAAAGCTATGGTTTTCCCAGTAGTGATATATTGAAGTGAGAGCTGGATCATAAAGAAGGCTGATTGCCGAAAAATTGATGCTTTTGAATTATGGTGCTGGAGGAGACCCTTGAGAGTCCCATGGACTGCAAGAAGATCAAACCTCTCCATTCTTAAAGAAATCAGCCCTGAGTGCTCACTGGAAGGACAGATCGTGAAGCTGAGGCGCCAATACTTTGGCCACCTCATGAGAAGAGAAGACTCTCTGGAAAAGCCCCTGATGTTGGGAAAGATTGAGAGCACAAGGAGAAGGGGACGACAGAGGACGAGATGGTTGGACAGTGTTCTTGAAGCTACCAGCATGAGTTTAACCAAACTGCGGGAGGCAGTGGAAGACAGGAGTGCCTGGCGTGCTCTGGTTCATGGGGTCACGAAGAGTCGAACACGACTAAACGACTAATCAATCGATCAATCAATCAATCAATCAATCAGGAGTAAAACTCAGGTGGCTTCAACCCTCTATTTTATAAAGCTGTTCATATGTCCTGTATTTTATTTTTGTTGCTGTATACGTCTATGTTATGTTATGCATGGGGAAGAGTAGGTGAAAATATTGTTTTAAATTCTTTAGAAATAAAAAGTTCATTAAAATAGAGAGCGAGAGAGCGATACCCTTTTTTGAAAAGGGAAAGAATGCTGTGTAAATCATAGGGTATCCATTTTTGACTTGTGGATCAAGAAAGGAGGCTGGGGAAGGGAGAGTTTATCAGCAGCATAAAGTTTTATATACAGCAATTGAATGGCTCATTGTGTTAATTTCAAAGAGGCAGGACAGAGGCTCTCCACTAAAACTGGTGGGGACATGAGAGAGATAGAGCACTGCATCTATTTCTGTCAATAACTAACTCCTATTCCGGTTTTGGAGCTTAGCTTTGATAAGGCGGCTCTGACTCCTGACAGGCAGGAAGAGAAACAACAACAGTACAACCTGTCAGAAGGCAAACCGCAGGTAGAGAAATGGAAAGTAATGGCCTCCAGAGATCTCTAGCCTTCCTTGCCCAGAAATTAATTTTCCATTTTTGATACAATGAAGATTTGATTTCCCCACAATGAGAAGGCAGGCAAAATGTTTTTTTAAAAATCAAACGTTTAATGCAGTTGCGCTCTCTCACTGGAGACCAATTTCCAACTATTTCACAAATTAATAATGAATGATAGAGCATCTTTTCATTGCTCAGTGCTTTGGTATCTGATTTTTTAAAAATGAACTGGATTGCGAGGTGGGAGGGGGGAGCAGGAGGAAGAGAGAAGGGAAACCAAGAGAGTTAAGAGATACAGCAAGTATACAATTGCAAAGGATAACTCCAAATTCAGCTGAAACATGTGAAAAATTCAACCAAAGTGTGACAGAGGGTGCTTCCTTGCGGCTGTTTGTTGCCAACTTATTGCGGCTCATGCTTCACAGCATCTGCATGACGTCATTGTCATCAATATGCAAGCCTGTACTTTTTCTTTGTTTAAGCCAGATTTCCCCTTACCACAGAAAATCTGAGGTAAAAATAACCTGTTGTACATCTGCAGTCCCTGCTGGTGTGGAAGCTGTTCGTGGGCGTATGTGGCACCTATTGCCACCCCCTCCTAATTCTGTTTGCTCCTCACATAAGCTAGATTTGTGGAAGACCTGAAATAATAAAGAAATAAATGTTTGAGGTTGTTTAATGCTTGGGAGAGGTGGGGATGTGGCAAGGGAATCCTGGTCCTCTTCTTGCTTTTCCTCCTCTGAGGGCGCTTCCAGACTTGCTATTTTCAGGTGGGATTCATTTGTTGTTGTTGGCAATGTCGAGAGACAATGGAGTTCATTAGGGGGGTAAAGGGGACCCCTGACCATTAGGTCCAGTCGTGACCGATTCTGGGGTTGCGGCGCTCATCTCACTTTATTGGCCGAGGGAGCCGGCGTACAGCTTCTGGGTCATCTGGCCAGCATGACTAAGCCGCTTCTGGTGAACCAGAGCAGCACACAGATACACTGTTTACCTTCCCGCTGGAGTGGTACCTATTTATCTACTTGCACTTTGATGTGCTTTTGAACTGCTAGGTTGGCAGGAGCAGGGACTGAGTAACGGGAGCTCACCCTGTCATGGGGATTCGAACCGCCGACCTTCTGATCGACAAGCCCTAGGCTCTGTGGTTTAGACCACAGCGCCACCCGCGTCCCGACCATGGAGTTCATTAGCAGCACCAAAATGACCTCCCCAAGGTACATGTCTGGGCAGTGTGTATGGAGGTCCTGGGGTGCCCAGACGACAAGGCCCTCCTCTCAGCTTCACTGATGTGGTCCAAAGGAAAGCAGAGCGATACGTACAAAATTACATTTTATTGTATTGCGATTTTAATTCCATAGATCGAGAGAGAGAGAGTGTGGCTGGCTGTTTCATGGCTGTTTCACAATATCTGAAGTACCTTTGTCCAGCGCAGTAGCAGAATAAATTGTGTCTGCGTGTGCTGTGCTTGTTGAAATTTGAATCTATGAAATCTATTGCAGTTCCACCTATGCAACTTCCAAGACGTGGCAACTTTCTTCGTTGGTGTTTGGAGCTTTGTAGGTGGTCTATTCTACTGATATAAAGGACTCTGCCAAGACCTGCCATTCATTGTGGCATTCTCTACCCACCGCCACAGCCATTGTTTGTTCCATCGGTTTTGGAACCCGCTCTAAGTCTCTCTAAGAAGTTACTCTTCAAAGCTTTCCCTCGGAGATCGCTCAAGCCAGGACATTTTCTTAATTTATATTTCGAACTGCCGTTTTCTATTTGCCTCTGGTATTTACACTTCTGTGTTTCATTTTTTCGCTGCATATCGTGAGCTAGTTAACCACCTTTTCTCACTATATTATATAGAAGCATGGGCCATGTTCCCAACCTCAAAAATGTGTATTCACATGAGTACATTCTGCCTGTATCCCTCAGCACATTTTATAAAAAGGGTCAATAGAACTCCTATTAAAGTCAGTCTAAAGATTATTTATGGTACCTGATTCAAATCCAGGCAAACTAGCATCAACTCAGACTTTAAATCCCCTTTTTAAAAAAAAGCAACATAAAAGTTTAGAATACTTGAGAGAGCCTGATTTCTTCTTGCTGCTCTTTAGAGAACAGAGGCATAAGCTCTCCTGTCTTTTTATCTTGCCTTCCTTTGAACAGAAAGCAAGGTAGATTACAAACTCAAATAAATATATGGGGTGGTATCTGACTCAGTCATTCTTAGAGTAGACCCAATGGAATCACTGGACTGTTTCCAACGTTCTCCATCTGCTAGCACAAGGGCTGTTGCGCAAGCAGATGGAATGTTGCGCAACGAGGATACCAACCCAACAGTTGCACCCGCAGAAACTTGTTGCATATCAGCTCATGCCATCTTTTGTGCTACAAAGTTACCAGCAACCTGCATATGCATTCTCCTTCGCAACATTCCACTAGCGCAAAACACTTCGCCAGCAGAACAGCTATACTGCCAAATGACAACTTCACGCTATCATTGGATACAACTCCCTGGACTTAAATTAGCCACCCTGATTAACAAAAGCCCATTTGTTTCAATGGGTCGGATCTGAATATGGCTTAGTTTGATTCCATGAATGTTAGCACAGCATGGGAGGGGAAAACATCATAGTTAAACTTGAAAACTTTTTATATGGGCCAATAAGGCCTACTTAGGAAAAAGTTTGAAACCAAAAGGCTAAAATTGTTGGATGCTGGTAGAATATAGGTTCTAGTGAAAGGCATAAAGGAGGCAGTAGGTGGCAATAATAAGATGGCTGCTGTGTGTGGTTTTTGGAGTGGAAATTACACACATTGGGTGCTATTACTTGGTGTAGAGGGTATATACGTAATAACCCAGAGCAGGACTCTCCTGAAGAGAGTGGTCAGATTCATTCAGAAAAGACCTATATTCATGAATACATATGCCTCACTGGAGGCCCAAGTGCTGGACATGGATTGCCCATCCATCCCTGGAAGAAATATTTATTTGCAGATGCAGGACCTAATCCAGAAAGGCAATTCAGTCAGGAATGTCTAGCATTGACAGCAGCGGAAGACCTTTGCTGTACTATCAGGGCGATATTCTTTGTCTGCACTCGTAGGTATTCCAAAGTCCATATTAACCTGTTCGCCATCCTTACCTGCAGAGGCAGAGGCTCGATTTAGTGCATACAGTTCCTAGTCGTGTTGATGACTTTTGCCTTGTCTTTTGAACTTTTTAGCAGTGTGATTTGCAAATCCAAGCCCTGTTGTGAAATATCCGTTGCTGCAACTATTTAAGCAACTTTGGAACGGACCCGTAAGAAACTACTGAACTTTGTATAGCTAACATATGTTAGGAATGCGATCCGATGTTTTGGAAGGCTTGCCTTAGATTATGGGAGCGGGGAATACTTTGACCTATCAATCCAATAGCACCCAATAATGTCTCTTTGAGGACATCCAGTTCGGCTGCTACAGGACTCGCTTTTGAAGCCATTTCGCATGGAAAGACCCATCTTACTTTTGTCGTCTTCTCCTAGGCACTATATTAAACTTATCACTTCACTAGCCACAGCCTTGCTCCAGCTGCAATGGAGTCCTGGGACTGCGGATTCTGGTTCTGAGACATGGTGTAGCGTCTGTCTAGTGGATTTATTACGGAGACTAAATCGTCAGCTATACTCAAAGAAGCAGGTGATTGTAAAGCCCTGCAAGGTGGTGAAGGGGTCGCAGGGAGGGCAGCAAATAACACTGAAGCCGCTTGGAGAGTTCATCTGCCCCACCTTACTCTTCCACCTCACACCCAACTATTTATGATTACATCATTTATTTAGCCTCACAAGCAAGTAGAGCTTGTACTAGTCGTGTTTTTTTAAAATAAAAAACAACAGGGCAAGCTTGCAAGGCAACATTACTTTTTGAACTAAAAACCATGTCCTCTAATAAAAGCCAATTGTGTTGAACTTGTAAGATATATACAGGAAAAAGAAACAAGAAAATTATGGGTCTGCCCTTTGTATTTCAAAGGTCTGTGTGAAGTTTTCCTTTAGAACTTTCCCCTCTTTCCCCCCAGTCTCTTTTACGCATTCCTCCCCACTTTATCATCCCTCTCTCCCATTTTCTATCACATTCATGATAGCCAGCCCTTCTTTCAGGCTTTCTCCCCCTTCCTCTTCCAGATCTTTCTTGCCTCTATGCTTCACCAACTCTCCTCTGAATTTTTGTAGGTTCCTAGTGACTCAGTCAATGGCTTTATGGGAGCTCGCAGTGTGTCAGGTGACAACTGGCCATCACCTTGAAGCGAAGATATTCTATTCTTTACCACCATGTAGGGCTGCAGTAGTTCTAGGCAAGTAAATTAACTGGCCCTTTGAGCAGTGAAAAAGAATTAGAACCCAAGGAATTCCAAGGGCAGACTTCCATTTATTCTGTGCCATCCTATAATACTAACAGCAGATTCGGTCTCTGAGTCTGTTTCCTTATGAAACCAAAATGGCACCATCTAAGCATGAGGAGAAGGTCTGGGGGAACTTAAGTTTGGAGAAGTACAAAAACAATCTTTAAAAAATAAATAATTTTTTATTGAAAATATTTCAGTTAAACAAAATAAAGTGAAAAGCAGATATAAAGAAACAAAAAGTGTATTAAAAACCCACAAACCACTATAATTCTTTTTATACTTAGCTAATACAATAGTATATAAATGATTATTGTTCTAATGCGTATACAATAATTCATAACCTACTATATATTTATTCCCCCCAAATATCATATTTGTCCATACACAGAGAGACATTGCACGTTCCTTTGTAATTCATAAAAATCTTTAATAAAAATTATTCTTTTTAAAAAATATTACTTCTTGCCATTTAAAATCAATCAATAACTTATAAGTAGAAAAAAAAGCTATAGGAAATAAATCTGAAGGGGGGAACCCCCAAAAACTGCCCAATGAGAACTGAGCATATTCAGATGACATGGAATGTTGACTGAATGTTGGGGAAAGGATGAAAAACTGGGGGGTAAGAAAATAGAAATGGACTATCCTGAAAGAATGGTTGGTTAGGTGGAACTCCACCCTACAGCATTGTGTTGCAGGCCCCAGTTGTCCCGGTATATTTTCCACCAGCATAGTCATTTTCTTACCACATTTTGTGTCCAACAAATGTTGCACCTATCTGCCTGGACTGCTTTTGAAGCTTTCATTTCCTGCGTTTATTATCCCACGGTGCAATACTTATTAGACCAAGACAAGCACCCGAGCAATCAACAAGAAAAACTATACACCACCCACCCACACAAATTTCTCACAGTTTAGCTGCATATGACTCATGAGATATGTATTAAGCACAGTGGGTGGGGACTCTTAATTTCAGCATTTCTCTGCTTGTTTTTATGGGTCCTTGCTAATGATGACTTTGGCCGCAAGCCTCAAATCATTTACTCTAGAGTAGGTCAGTGGAAGTCGACTAGCTTTTACATCCAGGCATGTGCTAAGTGGATTCCAGGTTTGAAAATCTGGCAAAATGTAAGGCAAAAAAAATAATAATGTTGGAACTCTGACATAGAAGGCAGCTGCACTAACTCACCTGATGATCTGGGAATAAGGGCGGAAATCGCTGGGGAGAGTCTGCCCCTAGCCATTCCCATTTATGAAGCAAAGTGAGTAGTTGGGCATGTTTCTTGCACGGTCATCTGCGTTGCATCTTCTTGTCGAAAGATCTGCTCGCTTAAATGGGCTCTGTTTGTAAAGGTTTTCTTTTTAAAGTACAAATTAAAATGGTTAATATTTTGTAGCTGGAATTTTTTTGAATGCTTGGTGCTTCGCTCCATTTCTCTTAGTAGGTGGGGATCAGATGGGGGTGAGTTATTTAAAGCTGAATCCAATCAAGAGGGCTGGCATCAATAACTGGCTTGTTTGGGCATCTGCTGAAGGCCCACACCAGAGCAAGGACTCCACTTAATAGAGTCCCCAGGACCTGCTCCATCTCTGCACCACAGCAACCTGCTTGCTTGTTCACCTTCCTCTTGCTCTGGCCCAGTGGTGGTGAGAAGGAGGAATTGCTCGTTCAGGGGCTCTCTGCCTGCCAAGGAAATAAGTGAGAGGCAGGGAAGAGCCAACTAAGTCCACATCTCCACATCTCCACATCAGTTTGTGATGATTTAAAGGTCCTCCTGAAAATTCACCAATGCTCTAGTGCAAATTTCTCCTAATATACACGTTTCTTATTGCAATGCACACATTTTCGCAAAACACTTTCTCCTCCTATAAAGCATTTTTATGTATGTTATGTTTACTAATACATGCCTTTTAACGCATACTAGTAGATGCATTTTTGTACACGTTGCTTAGGGCTACCATATGTCTGGATTTCCCTAGACATTACCAGGATTTCAAAGGTAGAATTGATGTCAGGAAATTTCTGAACGCTTTGTCCTGGATCTTAGGCATGTCATTTGTGATTTTTTTGCGTTCTTGTAAAAAAAACCTGAACAATTTTGGGGTCCTTCCTAAAAAAGGATCAACAACTTTCGGGGTGTCCTGTTTTTGTTTTTTCCTTTTTTTTTTAAAAAAAATGGCAACCCTAACATTGCTTGGCAGGAGAACTGCATCACCAAATTCAGAAAAGTGTAAATTTTGTAATAGATCCCCGCCATCAGTTTTATTAAAGGTTTTCAACATGTAATACAATAAAAACCAAGAACAACTAAACCAAACAGATTTAATCTGAACAAACAATGCAAAGAGAAAAGGGGGAAAAAGGAAAATGGATATATATACACTTCCATCACCATTCTATCTTAATTTTCAATTTACACACAGAAATATGAGTCCTCTTAGCTCTCACCTGGGATAGCTTCCACCTTTCTCAGCCTCTCATCCTGAGAAAAACCACTCTATCCTGTCTCCTACACAGGTCCCCTCCTCTTCTGTCCATCTGGAGAAGTGTAGTTTTTGAAGGATGGCTGTGTCTTGGTTTGTGTATTGTTTTGGAAAGTACAAATCAGGTAGGCTCACCTTTAAATGTGAACGGAATCAAATTTGTCCCCCATTCCAAGCGGTAGCAATGATCAGGAGAGGAGTGACAATAGCTGGCAATGATGGTGGTGGGAAGAAGGACTCGCTCAGAAATGGGGACCCATGGAAGGGTCCTTGCCCAAGATCTTCTAAAACGTGGAGCCAGCCACGCCAACCAAAATGATGTTTGGGCAGGCTCCATCATATCACAGAGATATCATTAAGGAAAAGGTTGTACCTCAGTAGGAGAGCACGTGCTCTGCATGCAGAGGGGGCCAGGATCAATCTCTTGCAACCCCCAGTGGAAAGAATCAGGGGAGAAGCCAGTGGGAAAGAACTTGTGTTTGAAACCCTGGAGAACTGCTCCCAGAGTAGACAGTGCTGGGCTATCTAGACAGACATAGGGTTGCCATATTTAAAACAATCAAACCCCAAAAATTGTGATTTTAAGCTTTCTGGGCTGTTTCTGCTGCTTCTTCCATTGTGTTGCCATACATCCAGGTTTCCCCTGACATTTTGCTAATTTGGCAAAATTCCCCCCGACGCCCAAAAACCAAGACATGTCAGGAATTTTCCTGATGTATGACAAGCCTAGACAGACAAAAAGACCAACCAGATATTAAGGCAGATTCCTCTGCTCCTGTATATATTGTTTTCCATTTAGCAACACAATATTAAGTTCATTATATCCTCCTTCTCTTGCTTTGTCTAGTCTTTCAGGTCAATATACATAAAATATATGGATCAAACTCAATTCAAATAGCCACTTTTCAACGGCAAGGGAAATACTGCTCTTTTACTGAAACTTAATACACCTGCAGTGCCCTCTCTGCTTTTTCCATCACAAGGGTCTTCTCATGAGAAACCCAGCCTTGATGGGTTCCATAGACATTGCAATGGGAGTTCATCATAAATAATTTCTGGAACAGAATCTTCCATATGCACACTTACTGAGACATTATATCATGCTGGCAGTGCAAGTGGGATTCATGGCAAATGGCAGAATGCAGCAGCCGATGGAGTTATTTTCTTGGTTTCATGCACTTGACAAAAAGCTTGGAATGGATCGACCATGGTCACCAGGGGGGATGTATTGTGGTTACACCTTCAACTTGCTAAATGCCAATAAACTATAAGGTGAAGGAGTGCATTATTAGATCATGCACCATTAAGAAAAAGAGAGTGCACTGATTTAGACCTGCTGGCCTCATTACAGTGAAGAACACCAGATTTGTAATCCCTGTGCAGCTGTTGATAACTTGCAACTTTTCTGATTAATACAAAGATTCTGACATGTAAGTACTTGTAATGGAAATTGCAGAAGACCAACATGATCTCAAGGAGTTAGTGTGGTGTATTGCAATTATTCTCTTCAGTGCTTAGTTCTCCAATTCTTTCCCCCATTCCTCCCCTGTTATAAAACTGCAGAGGGAAGCTTTCTGGACAGCTTCAGGCAACTCTAGGAGTTATCTAGGAGTCTTTCAAGGCCAGGAGTCACCTGCATTCTCAAGGACAGCGGCTGCTTGCATTGTGCTTGGCAGATCCTCCAAGGCGTGTGGGTTATCTGTGAGAGGTCTATTTCTGTGGCCCTACCTTACCTATGTATCTCCTATGATGTTATAGTTTATAATTATTGTGTAATGTTTTAATTCTGACTATCGGTCGAATAAAGAAATTGATTGATTGATTGATTGATCCTCCAAGGCCAGTGCCTACCTACCTTCTCTGATGAATCTACCTAGGTACTGTAGTCCAAGATCTCAAAGTTAGTATCTATCACCTAGTCACCATACAGCAGAACCTCAAGGTCACCATACAGCAAGGCCAGCCATCTATTGGAGGGGCCTGGTGTCAACTCACATAGCCTTGGGGAAGATGTGTGCTTACTTAGTGTGTAGCCTTTTAGTATAAATAAAGGTAGGGGAACTTTGTTTAGTGAACCTCAATGCAGATCAGGGAAGCCGACTTGTTGCCATTTTTCAGGGTTCACCTTGAACCTGGCCTAGTAGCAAATCAGCAGTCACATACACCCGTAACCCACAGAGCAGCATTGATAGAAATCCAACCAAACAGTTGGTAACGCATGGTAACTTTTTGGACATGCAGCTGTGAGTAGGAAGGCTGTTCAGATTTTGCCTCTGCCACAAACTCACTAGGTAGCCTTAGGCACACAACTATTATTATCTCTGCTGCAATATAGAGATAATAGCGCTGACTTAACTTACAGATTTGTCCTACGAAGATAATGCATTGAATGCTCTAACGCTAAGTATTCTGATTGCTGTGTAAGAAGCCATTTCAGAAATCTAAAAGCTGTTATTTGGCACTCGCTGATGTGTATATAGGCTATATATTTTTACTCATGATGCGAGTGAATCCATGCCTTATTTCTATACCCAATTGTGATCAATGATGTTTACAGGAATTTTGGCTTGCAGAGTGCTTTACAACTCTTCTTTATTTCTATTCATAATGCATGGAGGTGATCAAATCCAGCTGCTTGCATATGGTATAGAAAAAAGGAAGGGGGGAATTTTGAAAAGACTAGTCATCCACAAAGACACTCCACATGGTGGCATGCTGCTATTGAACTTTAATTATGTCTGTGATCACTTTGGAGAATCTAATGCATTGTGTAAATTGCTAACCAACACACAATTCTGATGTGTGTGGTTTTTATTCTTTTTAATCGTTGTAGAGAATTAAGGTGAATAGCTTTCACAGCAAGCTTCTGTGCCATAGTGGGGGTCAAATGGGTAGTCACTGAAGGAAATCCACTTCATAGTCCATTTTGACAGATTCCCCTAACATCCCTAGTCATTAAGTAGCAAAATGTATTGCATGTGCCCCGAGGAGGGAGATGCTGGCTCCCCACTTTCATCCTCCCAATATGGGGGCTCTTGGCCAGATATGGAATTGTAGTCTCAGTGTATGCCAGAGCCAGGATTTACAGATACCTAGCAAATTGGCTTCTTGTTCACTGCGATAAACTAGGCAGTACTGCACACAAGGAGATTACCTCAGTTGGGAGGTGGGAAAAGGTGGCATCCAAGTGATTTGTATCTGCTTCTTATGTTTCAGCATCATGTCAAAACTGGACTTGGACAACACAGTCCTCCAGACATTGGACTGTTTATGGAAAGTACAAGTTCTGAGGCTTACAACAATAAAAAACCCCCAAAACCAGGTTGCAAACCAAAACCTTGGGAAGCCCTTGATTTCAAGAGGTGAATAAGGGGTTAAAATAAAGAGAATGCAGGGCCCTCTGCTGAAATGTCTCTTTTCTGCTAAATTATCTCTTTTCCTTATAGGATAAGGGATAAATTATATTGGGGGGAGTATTGAAATCATGCACCTCTCACAGACCAATGAAACTCCTTGTGCACTGAATGGAGAAGAACAGCCACGGTGTACATAAACAGTTGAGTACATCTTCTGCCACCTATTAGTGACTCCAAACAATCAGGGTACATCCAGGAAGCTGCCAGCAGAAACATCAGGACGTTATTAAATATTATTCATTACCTTCCATGGAAAAGGGGAAAAAAGAGAGAGACTCCTTAATCCTTCGTCTGAAGTCCAAGAAAGCATTGTAGTGTCCCTTGGGGATTTTTGTTCTCTCCTTTAGAAGCCTTAGGTTTTGGCTCACCGTTAGGTTCATGGATAGAACTGGCTCGTTGTTGCATTTTGTTTTCCAACAAGGTAATGCCTTGCTGCAGGGATGGGCAGAAGGAAGACTGGGATCTATTGCTTGAGTGATTTGCAAGAGCCTGAAAGGGTTTCTGACTCCTAATGGATTAACAATAGCAACTCAAATGGAAAGGGTTTTTGTTGCTGCTTAAATCTTCATTTCTGGCCTTGTGCCAGTCATTTATCTCTCAACCTCAGTGTTTGTCATCTTAATTTTTTTTAATTTTTTTTTAGTTTATTGCATTTGACCAGGTCTTTTGAGAGTTATGTGTTGGAATCCATAATTTACCATACTTCAGATGTATGTTTGTATTAGTATATCCAGTGTGTAGGGTGCAGCAGGTAATTGAATCCCCCCCACAGCTTGTACTTTCCTCTTGGCAGACCCTGGGGTCTGGTAAAAAAACCAAAGTAGATCATACAAACCCAGTCTCTTTCCAGCCCTGCATAGAATCAACTTCAAGTATCATCTTGAATGCCTCGGTTCAGCAAAGAAGATCTGCATGTGTAAAGAACAAGTTTCTGCAAAAGCAGCTGAAGTATATCCAAAAAGTGCATCATTATAACCAGACCCCATTGAGTTAGCGTCATACATTTTTTCTTGTGCTTTAAATACTTTGTTCGGAGCGGCCCAGAGTGGCTGGGGCAACCTAGTGGCATATAAATAATAAAATTATTATTATTATTATTATTTATTATATTTCACTCAGGGACGCGGGTGATGCTGTGGGTTAAACCACAGAGCCTAGGACTTGCCGATCAGAAGGTCGTCGGTTCGAATTCCCGTAACGGGGTGAGCTCCTGTTGCTCGGTCCCTGCTCAAAGTGCAAGTAGATAAATAGGTACCGCTCCGGCGGGAAGGTAAACGGCGTTTCTGTGCGCTGCTCTGGTTCGCCAGAAGCGGCTTAGTCTTGCTGGCCACATGACCCGGAAGCTGTACGCTGGCTCCCTCGGCCAATAAAGTGAGATGAGCGCAGCAACCCCAGAGTCAGTTACGACTGGACCTAATGGTCAGGGGTCCCTTTACCTTTACCTATATTTCACTCAAGTGGGGTTGCTTCTTTCTGAGCAACTAGTTGTTGTGTTGGAAGTGACTCAGATTGTACCTTTAGTACAGAGTCTATTAAACAATAGATAGTCTAAGTGTCATACTAATTTTGCCATAACATAAAATTCAAGATGATTTTAATTATAGATGCAAGACAACCATTTCCCAGATACTTTTTTAATGGAAATCTGTATCAGAACTGGGTTGGTTTTTTTTTAATGTCCCCTTTGTCAAGTAACTGTACCAAGATTAATGTGAAAAGAAAAATCAGCTAATGAAGGTAAGCTGATTTACACAGGCCACCTGACCTTTTATAATAGTGGTGGTATACAGCATGGCTTACATCAGGAAAGAGGAAACTGTGTTTCTCCAGATGTCTCCCATCATCCTTGAGCATTGGTCATCCTGGCAGGGGCTGAAATGAGCTGTAGCCCAACAATATATGGAGGGCCATTGATTCCCAATCCCCATCTTACATCATCATAGCCAAAGCTGCACCTTATGCAAGTTAGGCAACTCCAGTTTGTTCTGTTCTTCATAATTTGCCAATCCATTGATGCACTTCGGAGGGGGCTTCATTCAATGACAAAACACACACAGAAGGTCCCTTGGTATCTCCTGTTAAGAAGAACCAGGTAGAAGTGCTGGGAATGAGCCTCTCCTGAGACCCTGGAGAGTTACTCTCTGTAGAAGATACTGAGCTAATTGGACCAATGATCTGATTCAGGTCACATTCTTACCAAACTCTTAAAGCACTATGATACATGGTTTCCCCCAAAGAATTCTGGGAGCTGTAGTTTGCTAAGGGAGCCGAGAGTTGTTAGGAGACCTCTTCTCCCCTCCCAGAGCTACAATTCCCAGAGTGGTTTAACAATCAACCCCTCTTCACAAGGAACTTCAGGAATTGTAATAAAGAATAATCAGAGTAGACTTATTTAAATTAATGGATTCATATTACTTACATCTATGGCTCTTAATGAGTCTGCCATAAGTATGACTTAGTTGGATATCACTATCCAACTATCTAAAGAAACTTAATTGTTGTTTTTCAGCCCTTGTTGTAAGGACTATTTTATTGACACCACCACTGGAGCAGAAAAGCTCTGCTGATATCTGATAGTGTATTCCAGGATCTGGTGTGTTTATGAATATTATGATAAAATGAAAGGAAAGGAATAAAAAGAAGCCTGTATGTTTACAAAGTGATATGGTAGCCTTACAAACTCTTTTCTTTGGCTGCTGGTCATACCATGTGGAACTAATGACTGCATAGCTTATGTAATGTTAGAGCAATATTTAAGATTTACCCTCTGAAATGCTTCTGATTACTCCATGTCATCCTTAATCAATAGTTTCTTATTTAAAATTCCAAATTAGTTGTTCATTTTCTTGGCTCCAGTCCAGAGCCAAAGTTAGTTATGTGTGCAAAAGTCCTGCCGAAACTGATGGGACAAACAGGCATGCCTGTGGCTTGCTGACATCCCATTGGTTTTCAAAGGATTTAAGCATGACTAACGTAACCTGGATTGGAGATCTAACATTTGGTTGCTCCACATTTCTTGCTATATCAAATATGCTATGTGGCAATTGCCTCTCAAAAAGGCTTGTGTTGAGGGTGGGGTTTGCTTAACCTTTCGTAGGCAACATTTAATTGGTACCATGGAAGCTGGAGGTATGATAGGTAAAGGTAAAGGGACCCCTGACCGTTAAGTCCAGTCGCGGACGACTCTGGGCTTGTGGCGCTCATCTCGCTTTACTGGCCGAGGGAGCTGGTGTTTGTCCGCAGACAGCTTCCGGGTCATGTGGCCAGCATGACTAAGCCGCTTCTGGCGAACCAGAGCAGCACACAGAAATGCCGTTTACCTTCCTGACGGAATGGTACCTATTTATCTACTTGCACTTTGACGTGCTTTCGAACTGCTAGGTTGGCCGGAGCAGGGACCGAGCAACGGGAGCTCACCCCGTCGTGGGGATTCGAACCACTGACCTCCTGATCAACCTTCTGATCGGCAAGCCCTAGGCTCTGTGGTTTAGACCACAGTGCCACCCACATCCCCGGAGGTATGATAGGCCTCTTAAATACACTAACTACTAGGCTCAGCATGGTATTTGGGTAGGATCTTTGTCTCGTACCTTGCAGATGTTCCTGTTTGTCATTGGAAAGGAAATCAAATAACTGTCTTTAAGAAATACAGAAGGGTCGTATTAAGCACCCCCATTGAATATTTCTTGGGGTTTGTGGAGGCAGGGGCGGAACAGTATTCTGCAACAGGTCATTGACACAATAATAGTTAATTGGTGGGGGGATATATGTATACTGGCCCCCACATCATTTTGCTCAGCAATGGTTCCAAAGCGTTATTCCATTATTGCCATTTGGAGGTGGGAGCACTAACACTATATGTGGTTTTAAAAGTTACATGATTTCTGCAAGAGGCTAATAGAGAAGTTTGCCAGCCCCGAAACTTTTGCAGGCTCAAGCATCACTGAAAGTGGCACAGCCGCCCCAATATCACCACAAGCATAAACCATCATGAATGCAAAATAAAAAGGATGTCTGGAGGGGCCCAGAGTTTTATCATGTGGGAAAGTCATTCTTATTCCACAAAGGTGGCTACTGATGGATCAAAAAGAGGAAATGTCTTCCCCACCCCCCAAAAAAAGATGACAAAAGAGAATGCAGATTTGCATGAAAAGTGCATGTCCTTTTTTGCATACATAGTTGCACATTTACAAGTAATTACCATAATTTAAATAGAAACACAACATCTCACCATTGTATGGAAGATTGTGATCAGGTGACTTGGGTTTCTGTTCAGTTTGCAGTCAAGGTGCTAACTGTTGATGGGCATTTCACATCCAAGTTTGACTGGTGCCTAGTTGATGATTTGCCAGTGTAGATTGTGTCGATTGATTTCTTGCATTTCTTGTACTTTTATTGCATCATTATTTATTGCATTAATGTTCAGTTTACCACTTTAGGGCCCCAAAGTAGTGTATAAGCCACATAACTTCAAAGGTCCTGTTCTTCATTCTTACGATATATGAGTACATACTGTGTAATATTAGCTCTCCCAATAGAGGGCTGACCTATGTTAAGCCACCCTATGGCCACATGAGTTTGAATGCCTGATTCAAGTTTTATTTCTGGTCTCCAGGCAATGGGACTTTGTAAGACCTCACTCTTCTTGCTGAATGAATTGCCTGGCTACACAACTCGAGATGCTGCATATGAACTGATAAGGAAGCAAGAGTGATGGTTCCTTCCAACTCTATGATATGCAAGATCTGTGATTCAAGATGATGCAGCTAAAGCAGGGGTCAGCAAACTTACCGCGCCTCGGGCCAGTGTCTCCAGTGCCGATCATGCAGCGGGCCGGAGGGTGTGGGAGCACGTGCCCATACGCATGCGCACACGCTATTTCCAGCACACTTCTGGGTCGGAGGAGCACTGGAAATAGCTTGTGTGCATGTGCACAGGCCTCCTCTGACCTAGATGTGCACCAGAAATAACACTTGCACATGTGCAAATAACGCTTGCGCATGCGCACAAGCTATTTCCAGTGCTCCTCCGACCTAGAAGTGGGCAACCACGCAGTGCAGCACCGTTAAGAGTGGGTGGCAGCAGCGGGGGTTGCTGCTGGCCGGATAAATGAATCCCTCGGGCCTTATCCAGCCTGCGGGCCTTAGTTTGGGGACCCCTGAGCTAAAGCAATCTGTCCCCTTCCTGTTCTTTGTCTGGCTCCTTTGTCCACTCTCTACCTGCACTAAGGTCAAAGCAGACTTAAGTTTGTTGTAAAGGCATGAGTGGAATAACTGCAACAAACAGAATGAAGACGGAACAAAGTGGGAGAAGCCACAGCAACACAATCTCATGCTTTATCAATAGAGGCTGGCCCATTAAGGTGAACAGGGCACTGTTTCACCAACATCAATATGCCCCACCTGCCTGCCATCTTACAACCAATCAGAGGGTGGCTCCGCCTGTCAATGGCCCAGGCTCCGCCTCCTGCTGGTCTCCCTACCTTCCACCTGACTAATCCCAATGGGCAAAGTCACCATTGAACTTTACGCAAACAGGCAGTCTTAGTGGCTGCTATATGTAGCAAAAAGCATAGACTGGAGAAGTATACTGTATCTCACCAGTCATGTGAGCTGATACAAATTAGGAAAATGTATTAGATTTGGATAATTGTCTTGTGTTGGCTGATTGTTTAGTTAAATAAAGCAAGGATTTTTTTTAAAAAAAGCTTGAAGTTTAATATTTTTCAAACTTATTTTTTGCCCTTTCTAGCCAATGAACCTGCCCACTGGAATACAAGGGAAATGAATAAATACATTTTTTTGGGGGGGGGGATGGCTTTGATTATGTAGAAGAAATAACCTCCAGGCCCCTCATGAAAGAAGTACATTTATTTACAATTTGGCTTGATTTTCAAAGGTGTTGAGCACTTAACTCTCACTATTGTCCATGTAAATAGTGGCTGGTCAAAGTCTTTGAAAATCAGGCCAAAATTGCCTTTAGACATTCATCTCTTCAGGGCAGGCTCTTGATGGTTGTTTGATAAGTGTGCTGTAGCACTGTCTCCCCAGACAGCAATATATGAGTAATAATAATAATAGCTAGCAGATTGGGGCAAAGAGTTAGGGACATTTGATGTGGTTCTGCAAGGGCTTTCATGGTGCATTTTATTTCTTTTCAACAAAAATAAGCTCTTGTTTTACAGGCAATATACTAGCGGAGCATGATAGAAGCAAGATGCCTGAAAACAATTTGGAAACAGGAAGGTGTTTGCCTGCTCATGTGCAACTTGGATACTTTTCCATAATTTTTGATTTCATTTTCTCGAAATAACTTGAATAAAACGCTGCCAACTGGCAGCCTCGGCAAACTAAGAAGGGCTTGTTTGCTTGCAATTACTTTTGTATCGTGATGCCAAATGACCAGAGTATTTCACTTTAAGTACATCCATATGCGAGCATAGACACATACCTGCCAACCAGAAGTCGCCACTTTGTTCTTTCGATTTTGTCTCTTTTGTGGCGTCTGTACATGGCAAGTGGCTCAAGCAGAGCAGCAGGCAGGCATGCAGGGCAGGCACAGCTCCTTGATGGATTGGGCCCTGCAAACAAAGGAGATAGCTGAGAGGAAGTGCAAGGGATGAGCCCCGACATAAGCCAGTGAGCCAGTATTTTTACTACAGGGATGGGAAATGGTGGTGGCCCTCCAGACCCCCATCAGCCCAAGCCACCATAGCTGAGGAGAGCTGGAGCCCAACATCTGAAGCGGCACAGGTTCTCCAGCCCCCAGTGGGTAACCTGTAAGATACAAGAAGCAGGAAAAGTCTTAGAAAGCATTGTAGGGTGATTGGCTGTATGTGGTCAGCTGACACTGACGATGCTGGTGCAGATTGTGGTTGAGATGGGGCAATTTCCCTGATATGTACTTAGATAATGGAATATTAGAGACACGAGGAACCTGTGGTCATCCAGATGTTCTTGGACTACAACTCCCATTACCCCCTGACCGCTGGCATGCAGGCTGGAGCTGATGGGAGTTGGAGTCCAACAACATTTGGAGGACCACCAGTTCCTCATCTCCAGGCTATTGTCGCACCAGGAGCCTGGGTGATGCAGAGAGAAGCGTGGATTTTTGGAAACCTCATCTGGGAGTATGGTTTCCAGCCTTACTTTCCAATGCCAACTAATTGGAAACAGATGGTTCTTTGCCATGCAATGGCTGCTTTAGAAATTGTGTGGCAGCTTCATGAGAAGAGGCAATAATCTGCAACTTCCAACTGTGCAGTAAGCCAAATCCTACCACTCTCTGAAATTGAAAGGAAACCAGGGGTGGATGGGAGAGCATTGAGATTGGATTCTTGTGCATGTGATGCTACAGAGGTGGGCAGTACATAGGTGCAAACCCCAACATAGATTAGGGGAAGCAGCTGGGGAAAGGGGTTGGAAGGGGAAGTCATTGGCAAAAGAAGAGTTATTATCTTTCCTCTGCCTGCTGCTGTTTCTCCCTTGCAAATTGTGTTCTCCCCATAACCACTTTGTAGCTTTTTACTGGTGTCTGAGATTCCAGGACCTGAATCTGCTGCTAAACATTTTTTATAACTTTTTTTTTAAAGTGTGGGAGTATTTGGGACTATTTAATGTGTGGTTCATGACAGTACATTTCTGGGCACAATTCAAAGTGTTGGTGCTGACCTTTAAAGCCCTAAATGGCCTTGGCCCAATATACCTGAAGGAGCGTCTCCACCCCCATCGTTCAGCGCAGACACTGAGGTCCAGTTCCCAGAGCCTTCTTGCAATTCCCTCACTGTGAGAAGTGAAGTTGCAGGGAACCAGAGAGAGCCTTCTCGGTAGTGGCGCCCGCCCTGTGAAACGCCTTCCCATCAGATGCCAAGGAAATAAACAACTATCTGACTTTTAGAAGACATCTGAAGGCAGCCCTGTTTAGGTAAGCTTTTAAAATTTGATGAGTTATTGTATTTTAATCTGCTCCAGTTCTGTGTGGGGAGGAGTTTTGGTGGACCATGTGGCCACCCACTCTCCTCCAGGGCGGAGAGTGTTGCCCGGGGGATCCCGGCCACGTCAGCGACTGGCCAGCCAATGGCTGGAGCCATTTAAACAGAGGCGCGAGCTGGAGGGCTTCCTCTTTGGCTCGCTTCCTCTCTCCCTCCCTATTTTGCAGGTTTTAGTCATTGGCCTTGCTATGGACTTGGTTGGTTGCCGTTGAGGGGCCTGGTAGGAATTTTTCCACTTGGCAAATTAGCACTGGCCATTTGGTTTTCGCCTACCTCGTAGCAATCGTCACAACTTTGTTAGGGTTGCGGTTAGGCATTGTTTGACCTTATGATGGGGGAGGGGAGGTGTGGTCATCACCTGCCCCTCCAAGCTTAAGGGTATTTCATTAAAGGAATCCTCGTGTGTGGATCTTGTCCGAAGCCCGGGGTGGGGCTAGGGCCATGACACGACCCTGACGGGAACAACGGGGGGAGCTCGAGTTGGTATGCATTGACGGGGCTCCCCCTTTCGGTGGTTTACCCTTACTGGATTCCCTGCACAGCGGGCAGGAGTCAGATATAGTCAGATATAGTTGGGTTCATTCAATGCCTAAGCCAATACCGCTCACATTCTGTAATCAATAAAGTTGTGGTCTTCACCCAAATGGTAAATGATAAATAAATCTCTACCTGGTGATTTTTTGCCTACTATGCAGTTGCTACTGAGACAGTCATTTTGCCAGGAAAAAGTGAACATGAAGAAGAAAGGAAAACAGGGAAAAGCAACCGATTGAGAGAGATCCCTGTGTGGATCCTGACAGCAGCAGACTTTGAGCTTTAAAATTTCAGCAGCTCCCTAGTGCGACGCCAAAATTCAGTGTCCCTCTCCTCTCACCTTCTGCTGTTTGTCATTGTTGCAGTGTTCCCTGCGGTGCCCCCTTGGCTCAGTGCCCAATGCAGGTGAACCGGTTGGGCTCCCCTAAATCTGCCTTTTGTCCTGAATGAGAAACATAGGGAACCATTTGCTGCACATTGGCAACTTAAGCTAGCAACACCTTAGCAGTCAGTAAGTCAACTTGATTTACATATAAAAGAATAATTTAGTTACATAGCACCATCAGTGTTCATAGTGCCTTATAGAGAGATTCATAGTTAAAAACGTGAGCAATCCCTGGTCTTAAGGATATTAAAATCTAAAGCAGACAGTGGGGAAAAACAGGGGGTGGTGAGGACCTGAATACTTGTAGATTCCATAAAGGGAGCTGCAGGTACTTGGTGCTTTTTAAAAAAAATATCTGCTTAATTCCCCTCATCTGTTACTCATCAATAAAATGAGATAATATGGCCGAGTTTTGCAAAGTACCATTTGAGCTCCATGATGAAGAGTGTCATTATATTATATTATTCTAAAACTGATTATGCTGAGATGAGCCATCATCACATGACCTCAGGTGGCTGCTGTCAACAGATGGCAAAGTGAAATCCTTTGGGCTCGATTATTTACTTATTCAGAAGATTTGCAATTATGAACAGTGACAAAAAAATACATACCAGGTCTTTCTGATTTTATTTTAAAAGCCTATTTTCTACGTACCATATGACATAAATCATGATATAATGGCATATGCTTGAAACTTTAACTCATCACGGTTGAAAGGTCTGTCTAGAATGTTCATTTTTGGGTTAATTTTTACTTGAGTAGACAGTGTAAATCTGAGGATGATTTTGAAAATAGAAGTTTCATCGCTGTATTCTGCTTCATGTAAATTGGCATGTGTGTGTGATTCAACTTGGAAAAGTTTGGCAAATCCAATTAGTGTCAATAAAACTGCTGGGGTTCCTAAATTTATCAGTTTAATCTAAAGGGTGAGGGGAAAGCAGAAGGGCTTGAATTTGGAAATATCCCCACTTTTCACTTGAAGAAAGGAGCAGCAGGGAAAGGAGCAACAACAACAACAATAATAAAAATGTCACAGAAGTTAAAAAGCAGTCCATCAAGTCCATTTTCATTGGCAGCTTGCTTTTCCTCCTTCACTGTAATATTTTGTTCACTGGAGTTCTCTCTCTCTCTCTCTCTGCATACCTCTAAAAAAGAAATTCTAACAGAGTTGCTGTTTGTAAAGTTTAGGGCTGTGCCCCAACGCCTCCCGCTTCTAATTGCATAATTTGATTTGCCAATTGCGAGGAGAGACTCTGGTGGCATACTTGTTTGTTTATCTCCCTCTTTTGGAAAGGTCACTATCCCATCTACGCAAGTCGCTAGCAGAAGAACTGTAAATTAATTCAATCTAGTGGTCAAAAGAAAACACGCAGCTCCTACTCCTTGGCTTCCTCTGCCCTGCTGCAGATATTTCCACAAGTTCCTCCAAGTTACAGAGTCTTCCCTGAGGGAAGCACCTCTCCTTCCGTGACTGAATCGCCAAAAGCCTGGAGAGAGCAGGAGTGAGTTACGTCCCCTTCTGGAGTTGCCTGCCAGTGACAAGCTGAGCAGAGTAAATAAAAAAAGCTAATTTCCTCTTTCTTTCTTTTTTGAAAACTATGTAGCTTATTGCTGAAAACACACACCTATGTATAATCTTTTAAAAATATTACTGAAATATGAGTGTTTTGCAGGAGTTGCTACAGAAACACGTAGTGCTATGTAGAATCCAAAATAGGATGTCTAGACAAACTCCTACTGTCTGACCTTTTATGTATTTCCTAATCCAACCAATCTTGCCAACCAAATTGGTGACTAAGCAGCAATTCACTTTATACACTGTCATAAAGACCTGACAGGGCCCAGGTCACCATTATAAATTTCAGTCTGGCTACTTCAGCAACTCTCAGCTTCCTTTACCAACACAACTCCCGAGTGGTTTCCAGCCTGTGATGTGTGCACTGGATCATCGTGAAGTAATTTTTGGGGGCCGTAAAATCCGAAAGCCACAACTCGGCTGGGAAACAGAGAGCACTTTCATCCAGCAGGACCCCAGAGTTTATATTAAACTGTAAAAGAAAGACTGGAGAAAGTCTCTGGTGAAAACAAAAATTTAAAAAGCAGTGACGTTAAGGTCAAGGGCAGCTGATTGGTTGGGCGAAGGAGATCAGCATTTGCATCTTTGTAATATTAAACGTTGAAATGGGAGTAAATAGCTCTAGCCCATATGAATCACAACCCCTCCTCCTCCTTCCTCCATAGTCAAGTCATTCTTCACTGTCCCAAGCAGCCATGTGTAAAACAAGCCAAGAGCATTTAAAATGGCACTTAACCAAAAAGTTAAAAGGAATGTCCAGTTCCAGATTCCTTCCACACTGAACATCCAAAATCGAGCTCCCTCAGAAATCCTGCAAGGTATCTGCAGCCTGCAGGAGTCTGCAAACACCCCCATTGTTGTTAATATTAATTTCATTTATGAATCGCTTCCTTGATTCAAATGTCAAAGCGATTTATAATACATCAGTGTTTCTGCAAGTTCTGTTGTGAGTCCCATGGTATCTACCAGGATGGGCATGGCAAGATTTGCTGGAGGAGGAAGAGGAGTGGGGGGGGGGAGAGCTTGAGCAATGACATGGGAGCAGGACCCGCCATGTTGTTGCCAGATGACACAGAAGGGGAGGGAGAACCACCTGAGTCAGTCTCCACTCCACCCAGCAAGTTCAATAAAGTCAGCTGATCTGGGTGGTCAGCATTGCTTCATGACCAGGCCACATGCGGTGGAAACTGCAGATGACCTCAGAGTGAAGACTCTGCCAGATATATTGCTTCAACGCATAATTCTGTCACCTGTGGTAGGTTTCCCCAGCCACCTTATCTCTGAAAAGATTGCTGACTACAGAGGCAATTAACACAGCATAGTCTGTTTGCTTAGCTAACGATAAGGGAGGTGGAAGCTGTAGCCGAATAGTATCTGGAGAGGACATAACTTGCGCCAGCTTGCTTTACACCAGCTTCTTGTGTGTAGGGTTGCTCCCTTATTCATCCTAACTGTACCCACACAAGTTACTAATAGTGTGATGCAAGCAGGGCGTGCAACAAAAGCTTGCCACGTAGAATGCTCCTCTTCAGGATACTCCATTCCATCCCCTGTCTCAGCTGGTTTTCCATCCTTCTCTCCCACAGAGGAGATATTATTTTGCTATGTATTGCACTTGAAAATTCCTCTGCAGCTGAAAAAGATAATCACTCCGTGAGGTCTCAGAGGCACAATAAATTATTTGTGTGTGAGAGAAAGGTGTTTGGGGAGGTTTTTATATTACGAAGAAAAAGAAAGTTACTGTTTCCCCCCACTACTCCCAGGGGTGCCCACCCCCAAACACATAGAAATCTGCATAATTTCAAAGAGAAGCCTTTCCAAAACACACAAACACGGCTTCCAAGAGGAATAAAAAAATTGCCTCACCTTGTAAAACAATTCGTAAGGCATGTAATTTTTCTACAGGCATTTTTGTTGTTGTTGTGTTTTTCTATCCTTACATAGAACTTGTAGCTTTGCTCCTGTTTAATAAAGTTTTAGGGGTTTGGTTATCATCACAGTTCTGCACTGTGGGGGTTTGTACATTGCACAAGACCCCCGAAGGAAGACTGAAATTTACCAAGGACAAACTGTATGCTCACCTTTCATTCTAAGTGCAATGTGCACCTCACTGCTCCAGTGAGATTCTTCAGGGATGCAAGGCAGAGTGAGGTGACCCACTCAGGCAGCTGCTTTGGGGTATCATGAAAGGAAATGGTTGTTATTTATTATTGCTGTATTTTTACTGTCGGAGTAAGGAGAGCTGCTTGCAGGATTTTCTGCTGCAGGTGCCAGTGTGACTTGGCTAGCCTCGGGCACCCCTCGGGTTGGGTAGGCAGGGGCACTATTTGTTGCCAGCCCAGCAGTTGCATAGTGCTAACCAAGGCTTGAGTGCCTTCGGAAGGAGGTCATTTAGCTTTTTGTAGCATCTGTATTTGCTTACAAATATACAGGTTGAACATAGGTGGAAGCACAGCTTGAAACACTCTGATCGACAGCCCAAATCCATTCCTCCCACATAAATACAACCTATGCTTACAGCAGGGGTTTGCAACCCCAGGCACTGGGGCCAATGGCATTTCTTCCTCTCTCAAGCCCCCTGGACTGTCACCAGTCCTGCCACCCACACTCCTCAAGAGCATTTGCCTGGATGAAATAAGCTTTTGAAGAGTAATAATAATAATAATAATAATAATAATAATAATAATAATAATAATAATTTATACCCCGCCCATCTAGCCGGGCCTTCCCTGCCACTCTGGGTGGATTCCAACAAAATATTAAAACACAGTAATGCGTCAAACATTAAAAGCTTCCCTAAACAGGGCTGCCTTCAGATGTCTTCTAAAAGTCTGGTAGTTGTTGTTTTCTTTGACATCTGGTGGGAGTGCGTTCCACAGGGTGGGTGCCACTACCGAGAAGGCCCTCTGCCTGGTTCCCTGTAACTTGGCTTCTCGCAGCGAGGGAACCACCGGAAGGCCCTCGATGCTGGACCTCAGTGTCCGGGTAGAATGATAGGGGTGGAGACACTCCTTCAGATATACTGGACCGAGGTCATTTAGGGCTTTAAAGTTCAGTGCCAACACTTTGAACTGTGCTCGGCAACATACTGGGAGCCAATGTAGGTCTCTCAAGATCAGTGTTATGTGGTCTCGGCAGCCACTCCCAGTCACCAGACTAGCTGCCGCATTCTGGATTAGCTGTAGTTTCCGAGTCACCTTCAAAGGTAGCCCCACATAGAGCGCATTGCAGTAGTCCAAGCGGGAGATAACCAGAGCATGCACTGATGGTGCCTCCTAATTGCATTTGATGGGTTAACCCTCCAAGGAGGTGAGCAGCAAGGGATCTAAATTACTAAACAGGTAACAAAACCAGCAGCCTTTCAGATCACACCCACACACCATACATTTAAAGCTGTCTTACAACGCTTTAAAAGCTGTCACTCCCTTTTAAGAATCCTGGGAGCTGTAGTTTGTTAAGGGTGCCATTAGGAGACCCTTAACTACATTGCCCAGGATTCTTTAGGGGAAGCTGGTGACTCTTAAAGGGATAGGAGAGTGTTTCAAATGTATGGCTTGGATGTGATCTCACTCACTTCAACAGGAGTTACATCCCAGCAGCAAGAGTTCAAATGAGGTTTTATACATCCCCAAATGACTGCTGGAGCCCCACCTCTTAAGCTGAAGATGCTCCAGGATCTGTTTCTGTTGTCATCCCTGATGCCAGGGTGAAATTAGGATCCTGTGCTGAGATATCACGTGACACACAATGGCTTTTGACATACTTTGTGGTTTATTTATTGCAACATTCACAAAGCGCCACTGAAAGGGAACTTAATTATGTGAAATGATCTGGAATCCGACCAGCTCCACACTCAGTGCACTTATTCCAAACATGAGTTTGGTTGATGAAGAGCATTTCATATACTGACATGGATCCTATTTCACAGTATTTGAAACAAAACACCCTTTTTTGTTTCATTGGGAGGTGGAGGAGCTTAACTTCCGAATCCCATCTTAAAAGGGCTCACTGTTAAAACCTGTAAGAAAAATCAATTCTGTTTGTGTGAGATGGAATTGGTCAGAGTTTAGTTCTACAGGATATGTGAAAGCTTGAAACGTGCCATTGTAGTGATGTTTTTTCCCCTTATGATGTGAACCCTACTGATGTACACATAACGTAAATGCACCCATTAGTGAGAATGCCTAGGTATCAGCTATGATATGGCAAAGAAAGGTACAGTGAATTATCTCTCCCCCCCCCCACATTTAGCAGCAAGCTATTAATTGATAAAGTGCAATTAATAGGAAATTCCTTCTTTAGATGTGCTCCCACTTCCATTCAGACCGTTCTTCTTAGGGACTGACTGTGTGTGGGTGAGAGATGAAGATGCAATAAGATGGCGGAGATTAGGCTTACTGAGCGGCCGCCGAGCCAGTCTGGAAAAGCTGTCAAATTGCCCCATTTAGCTCAAGGGGGGAAACGGTCTTTAGCTGGTGGGTGATTCAACGATCTGAAGAGCCAGCTCATGGATGCTGCTTTCCTGGAGCAGCTGTGGTTTGCATTCCCACTCCTTTGGTTAATTCTGGAAGTGCATGTGCAATTGCAGTAAGTTCTTGAAACTGCTTCAGCAGATACTTCTGTAGCCTGGAACAGGGGAAGCACTCAAGAGGAAAAAGAGAAAGGGAGGAAAACTCCTGGCACAGAAGGGAGGAAACTCCTTTGCTGAATGGTTTCTCCATATCCAGAGTGGGAAGAGCAGGAAAAGCCTGAAACTTGCTGTTGCCGTTGCTGCTGCTTTGGATGAGTCATAGTGGAGGGTTTTCTGGTCACTGATGTATTAGGACACATTTGCCTTTGGAGACAGAGATGTGCGCTATGTGGGCAATGGAGGAAAAAGTATTTAACATATGTTGTGCTGTCAGGTGGGAGCAATGTGTTGAAGCTGTAGGTGTGAAAATGATCCATGGGTCAGTGATAAAGCTAATTGTATGTTGTTGTTGTTGTTGTTTTGAAAGGGAAGCAGAAGATAGTTATTCAAAGGGATTTATCCTCATGGGATAAAATCCTGATATTTTTTGTTTTGTTTTGTAGCATTTTGAAGCCCTGCACACTCTTGGCCAGAGGCCAGAAACAAAACGTTTGCACAGACATTAGGAAATGATGCCACTTTCAGCTCTCTTGAAAACTGTTGTCTGTCTCCAGACTTGGACTGTATTTGCTATGTTGGTACGTACCACAACTTGCCAATAAAAACCAAACCAAAACAGGATGTGTCTGCAGTGTTGCCTTTGTCACACATGGCTCTTTAATCATTTGAATTTGAGCTCGCGCTTTAACTAAAGTATTTGCGTGAGGGGCAGCAGTTCAGCATTACTGTGGTTCCTGGTATTATTTGTGTGCCATCTCAACACACATACTCCAAGCTGCTGGTCACATGTCCATCTGGCTCTCCTCTGCCTGCAGCCTGTGCTTCCCCCATTTCTTGCTGCAATGGCAATGAGTTCTTGCTCATCCTGATATGGAGCAGTGCATCTCTTGTGAGAGCTTATGCTGTTTTAGTTTTATTGTTTTCAGAAGCTGATCCAGAAAGTTGACACCCAAGCAGACCTTGCCTGCAGGACAGCCCAGTTCATCCAGCATAATTAAAAGCATTCAGAAACCAGGAAAAATAAACTCCATGTCACTTAGAACAGCAATGTTGCATTGCTAAGACTGTAGTCCTGTACACATTTACATGAGAGTAACACCTTGCCAACAAAGGTCTGTATAGTTAAAGCCATGGTTTTCCCAGCAGTGATGTATGGAAGTGAGAGCTGGACCATCAAGAAGGCTGAATTGATGCTTTTGAATTATGGTGCTGGAGGAGACTCTTGAGAGTCCCATGGACTGCAAGAAGATCAAACCTCTCCATTCTGAAGGAAATCAGCCCTGAGTGCTCACTGGAAGGACAGATCCTGAAGCTGAGGCTCCAATACTTTGGCCACCTCATGAGAAGAGAAGACTCCCTGGAAAAGACCCTGATGTTGGGAAAGATGGAGGGCACAAGGAGAAGGGGACAACAGAGGACAAGATGGCTGGATAGTGTTCTTGAAGCTACCAGCATGAGTTTGACCAAACTGAGGGAGGCAGTGGAAGACAGGAGTGCCTGGCGTGCTCTGGTCCATGGGGTCACGAAGAGTCGGACACGACTAAACGACTAAACAACAACAACAACAACACCTTGCATAGTATTCTGCATAGAATTGTACTTAAATCAAGGGTGCAGAACCTGTGGGTCTCAAGGTGTCACTGGACTCCAGCTCCCATAATCCCTGAGTATTTACCATGTTGGATGGGGCTGATGGGAGATGAAGTCTACAGGCTCCTCACCTTTGACTTCTAGAGATATTACTGTAATTAAACAAAGGACAAATTAAACAATGTTAGGACCAGGGTGCAAGCCTGAACTATATTGACACTTGTGAGCCAAACCTGACCACCTTATTCTGAAATCCAATTCGTCTTCTTAGCCTCTTAGCGGCAGCTCATCATGTGCAAACTGAAAACAACAGTCTGTTTTGCAAGTGACAGCAAATTAGTGCGACAGCATTTTGCATGCCATGGGAGGGCATGTAGAAGTAATAGCCAAATTCATTTCCATTTCTGAACCTATTCGATGGCTCTGTGCACCACAACTAACTGCACAAAAGGCATGATGGGAATGCTTCCCATTTTAGAGTCTCAGGACGCAGAGAATTTAATCTTCTGTGACTGCTGGTCTCCAAGCACTCCTGCCAACTGAAGGCGTTGCTGGCACAAGAAGCACATTTGCCAGGTCTCCAACTAGCAAAAAATACCCATGGCTTGTAGTATTAATCTTTTCCTTTGGGTTTCGTTCAAGTAAGGTTGCCAGGTCTCAGGGTTTTATTAGCCTCCTTCTTGGGGACTCCAGAGAAAGAGGTTAAAGCTCAGGCTGAAGAGGTGGAAGTCAGGGTGCAAGCTGTCTTCCAAAATGCTGATCCCCAGGTATCCCCTCCCCTAAATAGATCACACCACTCTTTCCCAGCATCTTTCTCTGAGTGAAAAAGAGGCAGCTACCAGCAAAGGCACAAAACATGTATTATGAAAATATTTGGGAGTGAAAGCAATGACCCTACACTGGAGAAGGGTAAAAAACATTAGTAAAAAAACAATGATTTGAATGTGTTATAAACACACAACGCCAGATGGTGCCAGAGAGCACAAAACCTTTCTTTAGCGTTTTTACATAGGGTTTCTTTTGTTATCATGATTTAATTTCTGACTTCTTTATAGTTCCCCTCCCCCCATGTGTAGATCCACCCTGAGTCAGTCAAGCCATGGACACATCTTGCCCATTATGGCTTACCCAGACTAATGTGCAAATTATATACTCTACTACTAAGCTATGGCTCCTCCTCTAAAAAGATAAAACTGAGATTTCTCTTTTTTCAACAGAAAAATCATCATGAGCCTTCTCTGTCAAGGTCCACCTTTAAGCTCCAAGACTAGTGTGGACATGGAAAATGGCACCAATATCCTGAGAGTGGGAAGGTGCTTGGCATTCCTGGCATCTTGGGGCTAAGAGGATATTCACAGCTTGGACCAACATTTGGAGCAGGTCTGCTGCTGCCCTAGAGTTCTGAAGAAAAGCTATATGCAGCAGAGTTATAGGCAGCAGATATGAGTGACCACTTCACACCTGCTATTCCTGCACGAGGGGAGGGTTATCCATCAGGTATAGCTCAGGTTTGACCTCAGTAGTGTCAGGGACATCATGGCTGGCCTCAGTGAGTGTCTTGTAAGGACAACTTAGAACTACCTTCTCCACAGGGATAGCCTGAGACCTACTGCTGTTTGAGGTGAAGGCAAAATGGTGGACCTCCCATTTCTTGTATAGAAGCTGACCAGACTGGAAGTTGAATCTTAGGCTGGGTAGACAACAGGGGTGTCAACTTGAATAATTTTTTTGGGGGGGCAGGTAAACCCCACCCACATAACTGATCACATGATGTGGTACACCCACACCCACCCACCCACCCACACCATTTGAATGGCAATGCCCATGAACTTGGAGGGGGGGGCAAATATTGGAGATCCCTCGGCCCCTGGGAGTTGGCAGACAACATACATTTAAAGCAAACACCCTCCGCCCTCAGGATTCTGGCATTAGTTAAGAATGTTGGGAACTGTAACTCTGTGAGGGGCAATCTATAGCTCCCAGGAATCTTTCTGATCTGGATGTGCTTTAAATGTATTGCGAGTATGCAGTCTTGCTTGAACACTGCCTGTGTACTTCACTGCAACCGAAGAGATCAAGTTTGTTTAGCGGGTGCAGGGCACACTATCAGGCCTGTTTTCCAGCACCACTTGTCCCTGCTCTCCCCCACCACGCCAGTCTTTGCTGCCTGAGGCGGCCATCACAGACGATCTAATGGTAGGGCTTTCCTTCCCCCTTCACATTGGTCTTAGCTGATGGAATAGGCCATGTGCCTTCAATCAAACTGTGGCTTTGTTAATCCCATCTATTGGTTTCTTTCTTGCTCAGATGGCAACACAATTAGAATACAGTGTTCAGCTGCTAACCCTTAATGATGCTACCCCACAGTGACAAAACTCAAGGGAACTCAAGGAGGACGTTTAGAGTCATGGTGCTGGTACAGAATGTGACTGAGAGAAGAAGAGGGAAGTGGTTGTCTTGGGGGGAGGAAATTACTGAAAAGCGTTGGTAAACTGCATTCTGTGGGTGGCAGGCTTTCTAAAATAGCTCTCCAAAAGGCAGAAAAGGAAGCAAAGATGAAGTAGAGGAAAAAAGTGAAATGTGAAACTGGTACAGATGCAAATGAAATGTAATAAATGCATGCCTAGACATAGCAGTGCTTATGGTGTATGTTCCCTTTGACCTACTTAGCCGGAGCCCCAAAACTGCAGCAGTCAACTTTTTCATGTCCAAATCCTTAATTATAACACGAGACAGTTTTTTTAAAACACACACACACACAAATATATATCAAAAAATCACCACCCTGAAAATTGGGTCTTTGGTCACAGCACGGCATTTCTGAAGCACAGATCAAATCGCTCATGGATCAAACTACACTGCAGGATGACTAATTGTGGGATGACTAATCCCCATTTCCCCTCCAAAACTCTATTTCATAGTGGCCCAGAAAACACAACCATCAAGATGTTGTTATCTCATCATGGGCTTTTGCATTGAAACACTCACCCCTTTGCAAGGCACCCAACAGAATAATTTCTAGCCCCGAGAATAAAGAAGCTGCAATCCTGCACACACTTATCTGGGAGAAAGCCCCCTCAAACTCAGCGGGGCCTATTTTTAAACAGACATATGCAATATTGTGCTGCCAGTCGGTCTAGCATTCCCATTTTTAAAAGAATGCATTTATTTATAAAACAGTTCTGAGCTGACACTGCGTAAAAAGAGGAGAAAAAACAACAGCCCTCCTCAGAAGACTTGTAGTCTATGACAAATTCAATGAACAGAGACTGAGTGGAAGAAATTGAAGGCAAGGCCATTATATGCTGGGCAGAATATTTTCTTCTTATAGTTGTGATAAAAGTGCAATGCCACCATCGTGGCCTGTTTGTGATAGGGATGGTTGAATAAATCAGTTTGCTGTTTCTCCCTGCTTCTCATTTTTTTCATTTCTCCCAAGTTCTGCATCACTATCAACTTGCCACAATTGATGTCTTTCAACTGAATTAAAGGTAAAGGTAAAGGGACCCCCTGACCATTAGGTCCAGTCGTGGACGACTCTGAGGTTGTGGCGCTCATCTCGCTTTATTGGCCGAGGGAGCCAGCGTATAGCTTCCGGGTCATGTGGCCAGAATGACTAAGCCACTTCTGGCGAACCAGAGCAGCGCACGGAAACGTTGTTTACCTTCCCGCCAGAGCGGTACCTATTTATCTACTTGCACTTTGACATGCTTTCGAACTGCTATGTTGGCAGGAGCTGGGACCGAGCAACAGGAACTCACCCCGTCACAGGGATTCGAACCGCCGACCTTCTGATCGGCAAGCCCTAGGCTCTGTGGTTTAACTCACAGCGCAACCCGCGTTCCTTTCAACTGAATTAAGTGTGCCAAAACTTGTATATAAAGTCAAATAAGCATTACTCAGTTTCCGGTATTCTTACTGGGTATGTGAGAGGGAAGCTTTCTGTACAAGAAGTGCTATTAAAGTGATACTTTACACTATCTTCAGGCATAAGGGATGTGAAGACAGTGTGGCTGTAGTGGCTGAAGTACTGAAAGATTCCAAAATGGGCTCCTAGTCAGAAGAATCCCTTTCACTCTCTCAGCTGACCTGATCCTTTGCATTTGAAACTAGTTTAATATCTTTGCTTCAAAGAAATGTAGGAAACTGCCTTGCACAGGGCCACAGCAGTGGTTGCTTGGTGTTGCCTACTCTGCATACCCATGGCTCCTTAGGATTTCAGTATTAGGGCCCTCACTCACTGTGCTGGTTATCAAAATCTGCCAGTGAAGGCAGTTAATCCAGTGTCAAGTTTCTGGCACTAGATTTGCTGCCTACATTGGCAGATTCTCCATTCCACGCTAGATTATCTGCTACAGACATTTCTGAGAATCAGTTTAAGATGCTGCAAGTGCAATTACATTTGATCAAGATGCAGAGCTGGCCCTAGCATTAGGCAGAGTGAGGCAGCCACCTCAGGAAGCTAAAATGGAGCGTCACAAAGGGGGATAATCTATTGCGGCTGGATTTTTAGTGGCACAGAAACGGGAAAGCACTTGTGGGCTTTTCTGCCTCAGGCGCCAAAATAGTTACCCCAGGGTTTTACGCCCAAAGGGGAGGGCTCTGTTTTCTGCTCTGCCTCAGGCAGCAAAATGTCTTGTTAAAGTGCTTGTGTGAATGGTCTTGAAGTTCACAAAGTGGTGGCGATGCTGACATTGTCGCCTGTTGCAACTTCTAAGGAGAGCATTCATGCTTTGGGTGGAAGAAGATTATTCAGACTGACAGCAAATGAAAAACTTACCATAGTCTTGGTTTCATTAGTCTTCATTATATGACCACGACAGCTTTAATTGCTGCCCTGCATACATAAGTAATAAAAATGTAAAATGTTTAAATGAACTGTGCCTCCCAGAAGCCATTATAAAAGATTAATGACAAGCACTCTTTGCTAATTTAAACGTCTCTAAAACCCACATCCGTGTAGCCCTTGTGGTTATGATGATACTAGAACAATATTTGCGAGACCTCTTGTCTTGAGCTATTATGCACTGAGCTTTGATGACTTTGATTATTCCGTCCTTAGTGAGTCTGACTTCAATACATATTTGACTCCCATTTACTCAGCCTGACAACCCATCTCATTCCTGAGGTCCAAAGTGGCTTCAGGTATTGATAGCAGTCTGTCTTGAAGAACTGCTGATGATGCTCCGAGGCCTGGAAGTGCAGGCATGATTAGCAGCACTCCAAACTTTACCTCTTGCAAATTTCACTTCTTGGGCGAAGAGCTAGAGAAGAAAACAGGACTGAGCTTTTCTAACAAGCTTGGGAAATGGTTGAAGCCCTGCAGCCCTGTATCTAGCTCTGCACCCTGTTCTTCCAGCAGGACCTGAGCCCAAAAGCCCTCTCCCCTCCTGCAGTTCCTAGCAACCAGAATTTGATCAAGATGCAGAGCTGGCCCTAGCATTAGGCAGAAGTATTCAGTATAACCAGAAGTATTCAGAAGCATAATGCCTCTGACCATGGAAGGAGAGCATAGCCATCAAGGCTAGCAGCCATTGGTAGACTTATCATCCATGAATTATTCTGATCCTCCTTTAAACCTATTCAAACTGATGGCCACCACTGCTCCTGTGGGAGCAAGTTCCATGCTTTAACTATGCACTGCACGAAGAAGTCCCTTGTACTCCTTGATATCTTCCAAATCCTACTGACCTCACAAAAGTAATGGAGTACCAGCTGGTTGGCCTCCATTGCTTTTCTGGCTTCCCAACACCAAGGGTCTCTGGCGCTTTCTGAGAGGGAGAGGGTAACATGCCCGGAGCGAGGTGTGGTGCAGCATGTGGCAGCAGGTATGTCAGATTGGCTACTCTGCTATACCTGACTCCATGCCTCATTTCCCACACTTCTCCCTTTTAGGAAATGGCAGCAACTCAGTGTGTTGGGAAGCTCCACCTGCACCACCTCATTGGCTGCTACTGAAATAATAGCTGACCAAGCGTAGCGGATGAGCCGAAAACTGTCCTGGCTTCAGCAGATACAGGAGATTATAGCCAACGCTAGCTCTACTCAGAGTAGACCCACCGAGGTTTATGGGCATGTCTAACTTGGGTTCATTAATTTCAATGGGTCTACTCTGAGCAGGACTAGCATGGTGCCCCATGATATTCTTGTAAAGAAGCTGGTAAAATGCGGTCTTGACTATGCTACCACTCAGTGGATTTGTAACTGGCTGACTGACCGAACCCAAAGGGTGCTCATCAATGGTTCCTCTTCATCCTGGAGAAGAGTGACTAGTGGGGTGCCACAGGGTTCTGTCTTGGGCCCGGTCTTATTCAACATCTTTATCAACGACTTGGATGATGGACTCAAGGGCATCCTGATCAAATTTGCAGATGACACCAAACTGGGAGGGGTGGCTAACACCCCAGAGGACAGGATCACACTTCAAAACGACCTTGACAGATTAGAGAACTGGGCAAAAACAAACAAGATGAATTTTAACAGGGAGAAATGTAAAGTATTGCACTTGGGCAAAAAAAATGAGAGGCACAAATACAAGATGGGTGACACCTGGCTTGAGAGCAGTACATGTGAAAAGGATCTAGGAGTCTTGGTTGCCCACAAACTTGACATGAGCCAACAGTGTGACACAGCAGCTAAAAAAGCCAATGCAATTCTGGGCTGCATCAATAGGAGTATAGCATCTAGATCAAGGGAAGTAATAGTGCCACTGTATTCTGCTCTGGTCAGACCTCACCTGGAGTACTGTGTCCAGTTCTGGGCACCACAGTTCAAGAAGGACACTGACAAACTGGAAAGTGTCCACAGGAGGGCAACCAAAATGGTCAAAGGCCTGGAAACGATGCCTTAAGAGGAACGGCTAAGGGAGCTGGGCATGTTTAGCCTGGAGAAGAGGAGGTTAAGGGGTGATATGATAGCCATGTTCAAATATATAAAAGGATGTCACATAGAGGAGGGAGAAAGGTTGTTTTCTGCTGCTCCAGAGAAGCGGACACGGAGCAATGGATCCAAACTACAAGAAAGAAGATTCCACCTAAACATTAGGAAGAACTTCCTGACAGTAAGAGCTGTTCAACAGTGGAATTTGCTGCCAAGGAGTGTGGTGGAGTCTCCTTCTTTGGAGGTCTTTAAGCAGAGGCTTGACAACCATATGTCAGGAGTGCTCTGATGGTGTTTCCTGCTTGGCAGGGGGTTGGACTCGATGGCCCTTGTGGTCTCTTCCAACTCTATTGTCAGGGAACTGCCATCAGAGGCGAGAGGAGAGGTAAGACGCTCCAATGATGCAGGGGAGGGAACTAGCAAGGAGAGAGAGAGAGCTTACGCTGGGGAAGGAAATCCAGGGGACACCAGGGAGGAAGGAGAGGCGGAGAGTACTGCGGAGAGGAGGCTCTGAGACTCTTCCAGTGAAATCAGCGGAGAGAGCACTGGACCTCCGCTTGGCACGCCCACGCTGCGCAGAAGGCTCCCGCGCAGAGAATCTAGGAGGAGACTGGGCGTCAAAGAATTTCTATGTTGGAAGAAATTTAGGAGACGCCCACTCACGGATTCTGCCAGTGACTAAGACAGTCGCGTTGCAAGGGCTGTCAAACCAGGGAAAGTTTTAGCTATACGACTAGCTTGGAGCAGTTTGCAGTTTACGCACAAGCAACCCCAATTCCCATTACATCTATGATTCTATGATTCTATGGTTACAAGTAGACGTGGTGATCCCTTTTCACGAATCAGCTCCTGTTTGTGCAAAGGGTAAGCAATCTCTCAAGAAATACAGCATGCAAGCAAAACAGAGACGCAGTTAATTGTCATCTAGATAAACAGAGACCAAAGTTACTCCCCAACACAGATATTTTTAGTCACTTTTGGTAGCTACCCAATGAAAAGATCGTCTTACCTATTTTGTATCAGTTATTCCATGAGTCCAACACAGCAACAGTTCGCCATACCAAAAAACAGATCATGTTATAAAAAAACCCTTACACACCAGATATAGTTAAGAATGGCTCATGTTTCTGGAAGAAAAGTGAACAGGATCAAGGGAGGGCTAACCTCAAAACCTTGGATTTAGCAATTTGGCAGAATATCCTGTAAGAAAGAAAGGAATGCGTGCCATGACTCCATTTTCTTCATTTCTCCATGTAACATAGTGAATGACAACCGCTAAAAACATAGAAAAAACAATACAGTGGTACCTCGGGTTACAGATGCTTCAGGTTACAGACTCTGCTAACCCAGAAATAGTACCTCAGGTTAAGAACTTTGCTTCAGGATGAGAACAGAAATTGTGCAGCGGTGGTGCGGCGGCAATGGGAGGCCCCATTAGCTAAAGTGGTACCTAAGGTTAAGAACAGTTTCAGGTTAAGAACGGACCTCCGGAACAAATTACGTTCTTAACCCGAGGTACCACTGTAATTGATATATAATAAAACAATAATACATGTATAAAAATGTATAAAAATTACTAAAACCATGCAAATAATTGCAATAAAACAGCTTAAATTTATAGCCTGATATCATTTGACAGCTTGCTAAGCTATAGGACAAACAGTGAACAAGTTCAGACATAAAGATCAGCCTTGGTTTAGTGTAACAAAAATGAGTCACAGCAAACATTGGACTTGCGTGCCTCCACATATCCTACTCTAGCAGAGCTGAGAGGATATCAGAAGCTTTCATTCCCATTTTTTGTAACCACAGTTAACCACATCTGAACCCTAAACTGGATAATCTTAACTGTGGTTCCTTGAAACAACCAGATTCATAACTCAGGTGTAGGAGCTGGTTTCTTCCAAACTAGTCCCCGTTATGATCAACCAGCTTGTCAAGTTCAGACCAAACAACAAGATAAAATAGTCACCAAACTCTTTTTTATAGCAGCACTGGAGGACAAGGGGGTGGGTAACACACAAGCCTAAGGCCTCTTGTGGCTCATTCTTGTGAGGTCTGAACTCTTCCAGTATGTATTGCCACCAATGGATCCCATACCTCCATCCCCACTTTACTAGCAACTTCTATCAGGGACAGAAATTTCATTCATTCATTCATAAAGGCAAATAGAGACTAAAACAAGCTGGAGACAGGAAGTGCCATGGAATATATGCTCCTTGCATACTTTCCAACAGATTTCACAGATGGCAACAAGGACAACTATGTACTGTACTACAAACAAATAAATTCTTGGAACTGCATGCCTCATTGTGCATTGCTGCAGGCTTGTCTCTGCTTACTGTACACTGCATTAATTTATTCAGCAATAAAGCGTCCTGAACTGACTTCAGAAGCAGGGTAAAATCGCCCAGACAATTTTATTTATATCTTAAGTACATTTTTAATATAATGAATGCTTGCAACCCAGTCATTATGGACATTTACACAGAAGAACGCATGCACAGAACTGCAGCCTTTAGTGAAACATGAGGTGCCATCACATTTCATCCCATGACAAGAGATCATGATGCCTATAATATTCCGCACACTAACTCTACAATAGGGATGGGTAAATTCAGCAGTTTCTGTTTCTCCCAGTTTCTCATTATTCCAATCTTAAATTCAGTTCCCTATGTTTCGACATCAATTTGCGATTTTCAAAAAGTGCTCCTTAAAATTCCACCAGCTTTTTACAGGGCATATTTCTCCCATGAAACACCTTTTTGTATGCAATTTTGCCTATTGTACTTATTTTTTGCAAAGCAATTTCCCCTAATATTAATGCAATTTTTTTTGCACCTATTACTTAGCTGGAGAACTGAATTGCAATATTCAAAGAAGTGCAGATTTTGAAGGGTTGCTTTTTTTACTTCACATATTGTTTTGAAAGTGTGAACTAGGTAAATAAGAATTGACTTGAATTTCTGTCCCATTCCCACTCTGCAGTGTGGCATTCACCTCAGTGAGCTTGCCTCCAGTCAAAAAGGAAGGAAATCAGGATCTCCAAGATCTGAATCTGTATTAGTGATCCCGAGAGCAAGAGAATGTTATTACCTTGGGTTATTGAATGCCTCCAAAGGGTCACTTCGTAATACTAAATTCCTACAGGGAAGGTAGTTTTCAGCACAATCCTATACCTGTCAGCTAAGAAGAAAATCCCATTGAGTTCAGAAAAGTAAGTATAGGAAAAATTTGGGATTGGGATTGTAATGTACAAGAGTTGTACCCTGGGATTCTTTCCATTGCAAGTGAAAAAATAGCAATCAAGCATCTGTTTATAGGTGTCATACAGAGGAACAGGGAGGTCAGCCAGAAATCTGGTGTTGTCCAGGAATCTCCAGCTTCCACCTGGACACACAAAACTACTGAAAGCCAAGTTTGAGTCAATTTTGTGGCTTTCATTTTGATCCAAATAGTACAGCTACATTACTGAGATAGAAATCAGGGTTACATGGCAAATAGTGACCCCCTCTGTGTTCTCTGTCACCTTACAGAAGTGATGAACATTTCATTTTGCAGGGTTATGCTGCAATCTCATTCCTGTGTGTAAGTACGTCAATTGAAAATGGATGGAATGTTTATTATTTCTAAATCTCATGGTGCTGGGTGTGGGGAAGGGAAAGGGAAATGTTGGGGTTTTAGGTCAATTACCAGGCCTATAGGTAGCCACGCTGACAGATGAGCCCTTTGTTCATTTGTACTCTTTAAGTACTACACCCAGCACTGGATATTTTTTGTTCATGTAAAACATCAAATGAATATATATCTTAATATGCAACCATTCCTGACCAGAAGCCTGTGTCCTAGGAATATTCCACTCACCCCAGCGTTATTGATTTGGCTGGACCATGAAAAAAAGCAGAATAAATTCTAGGCATTGCAGAGAGTACTGCAATGGGAGGTCCAGGACAGCTCACACTTGCTGGCCACAGTGACGGAATTTGGGCCAATCGATGGTGGAGATGCTTCCTTCACTCAAACTGGCTCATAGAAACTCCACTTCTGAAGTGGAAAGTTTGGTTGCCATGATGGGCAAAGGCTCTAGTCCCAAATCAGAGAGCACTGCACTCACAGAAACCTTTGGAAAACTGAAGTTATTTCTACAAATTCATGTCCAAATCCAAGAGAAATGATCAGAGACAGGTGGTGTCATTTTTAAATGAAGCAGAGGCTGAATGGTTATTCATGGACTCAGTGCTTTTTTTTCTTGGTGGGACGAGGGGTACACATACCCCTAAACATTTTGTGAATCCTTGTACTTTTGTCCATTTACTGTATTTATTTTTCCTGATTTGAACTATAAAATGGTGGTTTTCTTGAGTCAAAATGAGAGTATCCCTAAACACCTGCATGGACTTAAGCTTTGGCTTTTGAAAAGATGGCAATAGTTTCCTCTTGGCCAAAATAGGAGTACCAAGTGCCCTACAAAACAGCAAACTTTGTAAAGGACTTTTGCAGTTTCTAAACAATAAATGGCATCTATATACCTATGCAGTAGTCATGACCTTAAGTATCAATATTCCAGGTTAGGCCTCAAGTTGCATGTAGAGCATTAATTCTTCTGCAGTGCCAGCCTATTGTAGTTAAACAGTTTAGGTTTCTAACAGTTGGGTGGGAATGGACCCTGTGAATCAGCTATGCTAACCCTTCGCTCTGAGGCTGGCTGTTCTGCACTTAGCAGTTCACAGGTGCTTGCTGATATTCCTTTGGAATGGGGATTCTGCAGGCTATTTGCAGATGGTGTGGTTTGGCATCTGGTCTTAAATCAATATCCATAGGAGCTCCTGCTGGCAGACCAGTCTCTCCAAACACTATTGCTTCTCCTTGCTTTCAATAGTCCCCTTTCAACAGCTACCCTACGACCAAGGAAATTACCGTGGTTATGACCTGATATCACATATGCTGTGAAGAGAAACTGGTTTACTTTGTAGCTTGTATAGTGTTCTAGACAATGTTCTGTACCTCTTGACCATGTAAAGTGGTATCTGCCTCATGCAGAATTCTGAAATTCTGGGCTCTACTTTAGGTCCCTTCTGAAATAACTTGACAGCTGCTCCTATATCTGTTATGGAGTTAACCATCATCTGGCAAATAGTTGAGGTTTTTCCTCTGCTAAGAAAAAATGGCTGTCCAGAGCTGTTGTCATTTCTTGCACAATCTGCCTACAATACAGGATAGTAAAAAAAAAATGCCGTTTTTAAACAATTACTGCTGGACAAATTTGTCTAATGTTGTGAGGGTTTTTCCCTACAGCTTGTGCATGCTGTCTGAAAGGGTCTGTCTTTTTGCCGTTTTCTTCCAGGCTTCAAATGCAGACGAGGACAGAGAAGCATGGCTCTCTGATAGGTATCCACCATGGAATTTAGCAGCATGCATCTTGCCTTTGCACTCTCAAGGAGTCACTGCTTTAAATGCGCCAATGTACATGCTGGCAATTTGCTGGGGGCGGGGGAATAATTTGCTATGAGCTTACCACCACCCAAGTACAAATCCTGTATTAATCTAGCATGTTGTCCTATACAGTGGTACCTCAGGTTACAGACGCTTCAGGTTACATATGCTTCAGGTTACAGATTCTGCTAACCCAGAAAGAGTGCTTCAGGTTAAGACCTTTGCTTCAGGATGAGAACAGAAATCGCGCCACGGCAGCGCAGTGGGAGCGGGAGGCCCCATTCGCTAAAGGGGGACCTCAGGTTAAGAACAGTTTCTGGTTAAGAACGGACCTCCAGAACGAATTAAGTTCTTAACCCGAGGTACCACTGTATAAGAATGACACTTGTAATTAAAGGGTAAAACCACTGATTTATACACATGAGCACTGAATGGGAAAGGTTTCGGCACTTGCATGCATTTTTTGTTTACAAATCTGTGCTCCTTAAAGTTGTCTCACACAAAACCAGACCAGAATAAATATCTTACAAAACGCAAGGGAAAGAAGAGAGACCAAAACAATGCCTGACTTGCTAAATAATTGCAAATCTGACCCTCCAGATGTTTCTGAACTACATGACCATGCTTGATGAGCATGAATGGAATTGTAGTTCAGCAGCATCTGGAGGGCCAAAACTTCCCCACATCTGCAATTCAGCATTCCCATGTAGCTCAGATTTTGTTTAGACATTCACTTCATTTATAAGATACGTGCCTTTTCTCTTAAAAAAAAAATCAATTAAAATAGATACCAGGCAGGTATTAAGTGCTACATATGTGAACTATAGGCACTAAAATTTCTATTAGTTTTGCTGTTTATTTTGCATAATCCTGAGTCACAGCTAGCATATATAACAAAAACTGAACTGTAATTATATGACAACTTATATGCCTGTGGTGCTGTGTGGTTCTCCAAGGCCCTTGGCAGAGCTCTTTTCCAATCCTTTTAACTGAGATCTTTCAAATGGGGTTTGAAACGGGACCACTGTGCATAGGAAATATCCATTCTGTCTTTGAGCTCCTTCCCTTTCCAAAATGTTGTCTGGAGATGCTTGGGATTGAACCTGGGATGGGCTGCATTCAAACAAAGTTATCCTGCTCATACAAGGGCTTTCCTTTTCACACTAGAACTTCCTCTCCATCCTCTGTCTCCCCAAATGTTCTGGAGGTTTGAAAGAACTCCCAGAACAGATAGTGGGCACAGGGGGGGGGGAGAGGGGGGTGCTCTGTTGTGCAAGCGGAAGTCCTTGCCTGAACAAGATGACTTCATTGGATACAACCCAATGTGTGAGCACAGACTAGCATCACCCCTGATGTCATGCATGTAGGCTCGCCCCGGTTCCTAATGTAATGCAACATAGAAGACAGTGCACATACAATTGTACACACACTTTCTCACTACAGACATTAAAATACGAAGCATTCCTGCCTTGAACTGGGACTTAATTACCCTGGTAAAAACTGCTCCCATAAATATCAATCCCAAGAAACCATAGATGGGATGCAATATCAGGCATTCGTGTTGGAGGGTGGGAGGCTACCTGGAAGCTAGAGTCAGGCAGGCAGAGGGCCAGACCTCTAGCACCCTTCTGGTGTCACCCGACCTCCAGAGACAGGACGCTGACGGGCTGTAGTGTGACTGTAACTAGCTCTGCATTGTGAGCTATTACACACCACTCATACCATGTCATTCTGTGGCATGCATAGATAGACCAGGGCTCAGTAATTCTTTCTCTGGCAGAATACAGCATGTTGTTTCAAGTTCAAAATGTATGCTGGACTCTCATCCCTTGATCATCAGTTCCAGAGCCATGGTGGATTTGCTTCGTGACAACATGAATTTGTTCTAGTATAGCAGTGTGCCAGCTGATGCTACTCATTCCAGATAATTCCCAGTCTTACCATACAACCATTGACCCTGAATGGGAAGTCTGGACTTTGAAAGTCATCTAATCTTCCTTGCTGTTTTATACTGTATTGTTTTAATTAGTGTTTTTATAGTTGATTTGATTTTGTGTGGAGTGCCCTACCTGGGTGGATGGAGCAGCCAAGTAATTTTGTTGTCCCCGAGAGGGGGCAATGACAATAAAGATATTATTATTATTATTATTATTATTATTATTATTATTATTATTATTATTATGAGCCAGAAAGAACTCTGTGGATCAGGCAGTGACTGCTGATGACCAGTTGCAGGACATAAAGTCAGGAATGCCAGTTTGGGATGCTTCTCTCCATGAAAACACACACACAAAAGCTAGCATATCCTGGAGATATCAGCCTGCTAGTTTTGTTCTAGGAATACTCTCTCCCTCCTTTCTTCACCTATGGGAGCATCAAAAAATGTGCTTCTTTGTTTGCACTTCTGTAACCCATTCTACATTTTTAAGATGTTCCCACCTTGTTCCCACCCCGTTCTGCTGCATATTGCTCATCTACCCTAAACCAACAGCATTTCTGCCAACAAATAAGCAAAAAACACACCACAAAATGAATGTAAAATTCTTATCAGATACGGGTTTTTCATACCAGGTTTTTTATTATTATTATTCATGGATTCATACAAGAGATGCATATTATTCATACAAGAGATGCATAGTTTTTCAGAGCTAGGGTTGAATGTAACAAACTTCCAAGACAGCTCAAAAGAAATTAAACAAACAAACAATGACAAATAGGGGGTGTGACATACCGGGAACAATACATATGATTATCTTGCTAAAGTTATTGCAGAAATGCAAACATTGTGGTGCTTGTGTGGTCAGCACCTCGCCCAAGATATTTCTGTATCAGAGTCAAAAATCCTTTGGCCTGCCTGAAGGTTCCTCCACTTGCACTCTTCTGACATTTCAGGAAAATTGAGAGAAATGGACGTCTGAGAATTACACTGGAACTCCATGTCTTTCTTGGCAACTACATGTTTTAAATGTAGAATACATGAAGAAAGAGCAATTGTTGTCAAGGGGCGTCCAAAAATATGGTTTAATCTATGGAGTGCTGCTCCCGCACAAGTTTCTGTTCTAACAAATGGAAATTATACAGAAGCACTTCTTGATGAATGGTACAATTATGATATTGGAAGACTGAAAGTTGCCTGAAACGGAAGTGCCTGCAATATACAGAATATAGATGCTAACATATGACATTTTAAACTGTATCATTTTATGAAAAATCCCCCTCCCGCAGGAGTCAAAAACAGTTGAACCAATCTAGCTTTCTGTGGAAAGTTGTGCTTCGTTTGATGTATTTTCTAGCTGCAAGTTTAGCTGAAAACTGTCAAAATTTATATGTATATATAATATGGCAGTCTAGGAGAAATGCATGCAACTGCTACAAAGCTGAGTACAGGATAAATATCTCTTGCTAAGCAGTTGGGAAGTCACCCAATTAGAAGGACCAGTAACGTTATAATATTTACATACAGCCATATTATATTCTTATGTTTTCACAGTAATGTGCAAATGTTACAAATATGGCTTTTCATTTTTTTTAAAAAAGTAAGTAAGACATAATTGTACAGAGTAATATTTCTAAATGTTTAGGACTGTTTCACCTTTTTGTGAAACCTGTTGAGTTTGCTTTAACTGTACACTGCACTCAGTCACCACCTTAGTAACTGTGGAGTAGTTCACTCGTATTTCCTAAGGCACAATATTAATGTTAAATGCTTTAAAAATGGAGCCATGCTTTCTTTTTGTCTATGTGACATAATATGCCATTACTAGCTATACGGTAACAACATTATTGGTTGTACGAAATACCATGTCAAAGACTACATTACATGCTTAAGTTTCATACGTACTCTATAAACTTGAAGCTGCTCTGAAAATATACTATACAGCATTGCATATTAAAACATTTGGTTTTTTGGTAATATTTGTTGTACACAAAGCAGAGAGTTATAAGGCTTCAGTGGAATAATTATCTTATAATTGAACAAATATTTTACATTCTTTGAAAATGGTATTTACATTTGCTTTTAACTCATCTTTTGTCATTTGGTAATTAATACATGTTTCATATGCATCCTTCTGGACTGTCTAAAGTGCTTGCTTATCTGCTTGAGGAAAGAAAATGCATAATTGTCTTAAACATAACAAACCCACAACATAGTAATGGCAAAAGTATTTGCATGGGATCAGGACTGCATTCTCAGAAGCAGAAATTATTGCTGAATTCAAAGCCTCCACAAGGCATATATATATATATATATATATATATATATATATATATATATATATGCGCATAAATGCTAGTTTGTATGTATAAGCATAAGCATAAAACAGTTGAGGAAAATATAGGTATCCACGTTTTTGTCCATCAACCTTAATATTTTGTGCTGTTCAATTTTCTTGTGCTATGTCTAGAAATTGATTTAAGTCAAAGTATTAACATGCAGTCCTATGATACATGAGCAAAGACCTGCAATAGGCTGAAAAGTATAGAACTGAGATGACAATCTGGGTTTTTAAAAAAATGCATCAGGAATAAGGCAACAAGATGTAAAATACAGTTCAAAAGTGAAGAAATCCAGGAATTCAGACACGTATTTTACTTTCCAGGGCTTGTAACTAACTAAATCATACTCAGGGTAGACCCGCTAAAATCTTGCCTATCATCTGAATGGATCTACTCTGAGTATGAATGAGCTGATACAACCCAACAGGGGGTTTTATACCCATAACAACAGACAGTTCCAACACACCCCAAGTTCCAATGTATGTTTGATGGTTACTGTGCCTAGAAATACTTTGCATGGCAGCATATCCAAAGCTGCCAATACAATGTCCTGATGTCAGAAGCTAACAAAATAAGGCACTTCCAGTAGAGCCCAAAGGAAAAGAAAGCCAGTTTTCAGTCAGTAACCAGTTGTGTCACATTTCCTATTTCAACTTGTGAAACGCGCCATTTCAGAGTTCGTGTCCTCCATTTTCCTTGAGATGATTTTCTTGACAGAAGGTGTTTCCTTGGTTGAAGCCAGCCAATTAGTTTTATGTATAGATATACAGAGAAGAGGTAATTGTTCCAAACATTCCAGAAAGGGAAAGAGCAGAGCGGTACGAGGGAGGATCTTCCATTTATCTGAAGCCGATGTCTCAGCGGAGCTTAAAGCAGGATATCTAGACGGCCAGCTATGAATGGACGTTGGTGCTGGAGAGGTCGTTCCTTATTATTTCATTTACTGCAAGGAAGAAGAAAACAGAAGGAGAGAAGGGTTATTGCTCTATACACACTTCTGCCAAAAGTGACACTTAAAGGCACTTGAATTAGTGTCGCCTGTTTCTCTTTGGTCACGGATGCTAAGCATAAAGTGCCAGTAAGCAGCCAATCAAACCAGGACGGGACCGCAAGAGCAAAAGGAGCTCATAATCCTAAAGGAAATTAATGCTGGGCTCCCAGGCTTCCATTAGAAAGGAGCACCTGGGGCCTTGTCGTATTGCATCACTCATATTCCACCCCTGCAATTTAGTTACACACACACACACATACCCAGTTGGGTTGACTTTGAAGGGGAAAGGGACAAAGAAGAGGAAGTCCATAGAAGAACTGATCCATGGCACATAAGCTGACCTGAGCTTGCAAGCATAACCCACAAAACAGCAGGGGGCTGACCTGAATGCTTGAAAATGGCTATGACTCAGTTGGATAGGGGTTCCGTATGCTGAAGTTTCCACAGTGGGAAAGAGAGTTGATGAAAGAAATAAGGAACCTAAATTGGTGTTTTTGCTCGCTCGCAGCCGATAGTGGTGAAACAGATAAATCGACATGTCTTCCTCAACAGTGGAAAGCACACAAATGTGTGTGTCTTGGTTTTTTTAAAAAAACAAAACGCACAACCCCTTATTCGCCTTCAGAAAACTTCTGAGGACAAGGCAGCAAGCCATAGCAGGCATTTAAAGAAAGAAGTTGACAGGGTCTATAATCTAAGCATTAACCTGCGGGATGAACAGAGTAGTGCAATGTTTTCGTTACTCGTGGTTATTATTTTTTCATTCCCTTCACCCCCTGCTTGACTTTGGAGCTGTGCAGTTTCTCACACTCCGGCTATGTCCATTTATCGCTTGTGATTTTTGGCAGATGGGCAGGAAATGACTGAACCTGGCAGAGCATATCAACAGTGAGCTGCACAACATCCCTTCTATTTCCACCTCTCCTCCCTGTGGTCCCTGCCACTGCTTGATTTACATTAAGATAGACAAAATGTCATCAGGAAGGCTGTCACCACTTTGGAGCTTTCCTAACATCACAGCGAAGGGGAAACACATGCCCACGTCATGGAATTAGCCTGGAAAAGCCCACATTTCCCTTTGCTTGTGGGCTGTTGATCCTTTCTGCTTGGATAATTCCATTTGTTTGTGCAAGAAAAGACCATGCTGATCAAAAACAAAACTTCCTGTAGCTGTGCACAGATTATTATTATTTTTTAAAAGTTTTAAAAAGATGAGTTTGGGGTTTTTTAAAAAAGTATTTCATCACTATGGCACATTTTTAGAGAGAGAAAGCAACTTAAATTGGGTTCCAGAGTGGCATATGCAAAACTGGACTATGATAGCTTTGTACATCTAAATGCTAGTTTTCCTTAGGAAAATCTGTGTAAGGTATTGGGGCCCTTGAGCACCAGAGGTCAGCTACCTTATTAATCTGTGGCACCAAGGCAGCTCACGGGCTGAAAGGCTTACTGAACTGATCTTTCCTGTGCAGCAGCACCACAAACGTAATGGCCAGAGAAGGTATTGCAGCTTGCCAACCAAGCTGGGTCAGGTGACCTGATCAACCAATGGGGGCCTGATTTGCTCTGTATGACCTTTTTCTCTAGCTTTGCTTTCTCAGTATGATTAGCTTGCTGCTTGCCTTGCCTGCTTGTCTGATCAGCTTGCAACACTACCTAATCATACCAAGAAGAACGCTTTGGTGAACAACCATGGAAAGTAAGTGATGTGGTATGTCGTACTGCATTAACGGAAAGTGCCATGAATGGTTCCTGACATCAAATCTTCTGAGAAGATGCTACAATCGGGGGGGGGGGGGGGGAACACACGGCCGGCCAATCATCAGCAAATATTTGAGCCTGTGCACCTTGGGCCTTCTGACAGAACATTTGATTTTGGACTTGCTTTGAAATTCTATTGACACAGCACTTTTAAGCACCATTGTGGGTAGGAAACAGTTCCATTGAGTCACTGCTCCTCAAGTAACTTCAAAAATCCAAGGCCATGTGGAAGAGTATGCAGCTTAAATCTACCACACACTGGTGTTTTGAGGACCATAGCTTGGTGGAAGAACATCTACTTTGCATGAAGGTCTCAGGTTCAATACCCAGCGTCTCCAGTTAGAGTTGGGCATAACTGTTGCCTGAAACCCTGGAGAGCTGCTGCCAATCTGTGTAGACAACATTGAGTAATATGGACCAAGGCAGTTTTGTATAAGGCAGCTTGCTGTTTCCAGAAACTGGAACAATGGTAGACTTCTTCCATATGGAGCAGGAATTGCCATGCCCATGAGAAGAAGCCCTTAATTGTATGTCCGTACTTGAGGATTCCTTCTCGGAAGCCTGACTTCTGGATCTCAAGGGGCCCTACGGATTGGCTGTCATTGAGAATATGTCATGAATATACTACTGTTACTTTAAATACTCACCAACATCTGTCTGAAAACAAAAAGAAGAGTGGATTTGCTTATGGGTTGAATTCCCTTTATTAGTGCACTTGAAGTTGAAAACAAGCCCTGTTAAGCCAAATGGGGAGAAGGGGAGGGAATCCAGTTTGTTTATTCCATTAGGGTCTACAGCTAAATGTTGTATTTGATGTTTGTCATGGCATACTAATACTTCTTTAAAATAAGCAAAACCTGTGATCTTGCAACGGGGCAATGGGCACAGCAACAGAGCTGGAGAAAAGCTATTTCAAATACCCCTGAGCATGAAAAGTTACTTTTTCGTCCAAACAAAAAGCACAATCAGTAAGCAGACAGTTTTGGGTCTATTCCCCAGCAACTGCCTGAAAATGTAGTCAATTTTAAAATTGTAGCCCAATTGATGTTTCAGCTGTTTTGCAGCAAACACATTTTAGATAGCTTAATGTGTAATCCTTTCTTTTATGAACTATCGTATTTCGGGAATGAAAATGTGGTTCAGTCACTACGTGATGTCATTCACATATATATAGATCTAGAAGCAAACAGGATAACTAATGGTTTGTTTCATTCTTTATTTTCATTTTTCAAGAAAGCTTGAACATTGCGTCCCAATGTCAACAGATGCAGGGATCCGTTCATAATTTTAAAATATTTAACAAACACCTCTTTCCACTTGCACAGAACCCTTACAGAAGCCTTACATTAGTGGCTTTTATATAAACCAATCTGGTTATTACATCTCTTTAAGACTGGGCTTCTCATCTTAACACTCGTTTTGCACGTGAGGTAACTTAGGGACACAGGCAGATAGCTGGCATGCTAAAAATCATACAAGTCAGTTTGTGGTCAAACTGAAATTCAAGACATAAACTTCAGTCTAAGATTATACTGTTCTTGGAGATGAGCGGAATCCTTCCTATACTAACCATTCACACAGCATTTTAAAAATATGTGAGTTTTTTTTGCGAGCTTGCCAATTACACCTACAGTTTCCCAACATGCTCTCTGCTTTAAAAAATTGTCAGAGCGAAAGTTTCCATGTCATCCTCACTTTCCCACTAGCACCCTGCACCCTCTCTCTTAAAAAAAAAGAATCCAAAATAGATTTAAGAAAGGCAGGTTTGTCATGTGACCACGCTACCTGTCAAGGGACCTGAAAAATAAAATGTTCTGTCGTTAAACCCATCAAATGTTGCAGCAACAGGATGTGGCAAGACTGTGGTTTAATAAGGAGGTTTTTCTTCTGAATTTAACTTTAAAATGACCTTGCCATGGAAAAGTTTGCTTCAGGGTAAACAAAAGCATAACTGATAACAATAGTTTTATTTATTTCTTTTAGAGGCAACTATATTTCATCACATTAACATACAAAGTTTAAATACTTTTGCCTACAAGGCAAACTCTTCTGAAGTTCCTCCCCCCTCCCCCCAATATTAAATTGGGTGCTCTTAGAATCACAGAATAACCTTTGCTATAAAATAATGATCTATAGATGTAATCCTGATCCTATCAAAGCTACTATGAAAACATCTATTAATTTTAAATTAAGCCAAAGCACAGACTATTTTAGCCAGAGATCAAAGCTTTCTTAAGGCTTATGACAATGAAAACAAATGGGAGATAATTGGCAAAAGAGAAAAGAATGAATTATTATTATTATTATTATTATTATTATTATTATTATTATTATTATGCCCTTCCTCCCAAAGGAGCCATGGGTGACAAACACAAAGAATTATAACAATACAATTAAATATAAAATTAAAATGGCTTTTGTTTTCAGTACAAAATGTGTCATATCATATTAATGAGATGATATAAGAGTAGAGCACAGACTACAGCACAAATGCTTTGGTGCATAGAAGAATGCAAGTTCAGATCTGCTATGACTTTACAACGATATACATCATTTGCAAATGCAAGTTAAAGAACAGAGACTATTAAACAACAGAGGAGATAAGAATTTAAAGCATGGGCTGCAGAATGCTGAATCTGCAGTTTAATGACCCAAGATTATTCTTATTGAAAAGTGAGTTTTTGAGCCTGCTTTTAAAAAAAAAGAGAATAAAGCAATGTTTAAATTAGCAAGACACTGCACCATATTCCACCTAAGAATATCACTGTGCAGCAGAGTGAATTCAGAAAGTATATTTACAGTGGAATCCTATATACTGTACATCTTCTCGAGCTCAATGGGACTAACTCCCAAATAAGTGTGTAGACTTCTTAAGAGTCTACAACTTTCTGCTTGCACCTGAATCACAAGAACAACTGGTGTGAGAAACATTCACCTGATTGCTCAGAGAATACCACAGAAGAACAAATAGACATGAGCCCAGCCCCAAAGCTAAGCGGTGTATTCCAGGAAGATATGCAATTGTTAAGTTACCCATAATGGAGACAGAATGTGGGCAGATTCAGCAGCTGCAGCAGAGTTGTGCTAAACTGAACAACATCCTCAGGTCAGCCTCACACTGTAAATTTTAGGACATCTTACCTTGGGAGAGAGTAGAAATGAAATTGTGTGTATCTCTGTCCCTTCTAGTGTTTGTGAGGAATGCAGACAGGGTGACTCCCTCTCTCCAACAAATGTCTGAAACCCTGAAGAGCTGTTGCAAGTCAGTGTAGACAGTGTGGAGGTAGGTGGACCAATGGACTGACTGAGCTAAGGTAGCTTGCATTATGTGTTCCTATGAAATGAGGTTTGTTAAAACCCTCAGCCTTGAGCAGGGCTACACTTTCTTACTGGCCTTGATTTGGGGCCTCTAACAGATACCTGATCAGGTGAAGCTTTTACTGGCATGGAGATAAGTTACGTGAAGCACTTCATGTGCTTTCTGTGTGTTGGGGTCAAATGAGATGTGATCCTAAAAGCACCACCAGCATCTATGTCAGGTTTTTATTTTAAGGATCATTGGGACCACAGTACACTAGGAGGGCTAGCCATGATCACCATGAAAACTGTCCCTGTGCTATTCTGGGTGGTTGCAGCCTAAGTCTGCCCCCCACCAGTTTTGTTGAACTCTGTGGTTCCCCAGAGTCTGATGACACCTCTCTCTTATGTGTGGGTGTTGCCAGTTTGACTACATAAGGATTGGCCCTAACCCCCCAAATACTGCTAACAGAGGAATGAAGGACTATGTAGAGGTGCATTTACACAGGTCTCTATAGGCCTTCGCAGTGTTTTTTTCTGGGGTGGGGACCATGTACCCCTAAACATTTTGTTGGCCTCATTGAAGGGCAGTATTTCAATATGAGGAGGAAAATGAGAGTACCCCTAAACATTTTTTTTTAAAGAAAAAAAGCACTGGGCCTTTGAAGCTGGACTCTTCTTCACCATTTAGATCATGTATAGCCAATGTAGAGCCCTACAGATTTTGCTGGATTCCACCTCTCATCAGCCCCAGACTGTGTGGCCAATAGTCAGGGAAGACGGGAAATGTCGCACAACAACATCAGAAAGGCACCATGTTGGCTACCTCCACCAGATAATTCCCCATCATTCCATGAATGTAGAGATGACAGTATAGAAATGGAGCATGCTTAGTTGCTACCATTTTTGCATTTTGCTCATAATTTTGTGGGAGCCAGTGCTCCAGAAACATATAAAACACAGTGTTGGCTTTTACTTGTGCCTGACTTTTTGAAAACTTGGGTTCCATTTCAGGTGGCGCTAACTTACAGTAAAATGCTTAATTTCTGTGAATCCTGGGATGGAAGATAAACTTGTCATCCTTGAATGTATTTCAAGAAAAACTAATTATTTGGCTTCCTCTCTTAACAATGGGCCTTAATGTATAGAATTATGCCAATACAACATCTGACTATACGTGTAGGACACTGTTTGAGCCTTCTCAGAGCTGAATGCCCTTGGTTTCCATTGAATTCAGAATAAATTGTAAGTTCCTTCCCAGAGAATAAAATGGCCACTGCTTTTTACAATATTGAATACATGACCAACTCTCAAACAAATAATAAAAATGACAGCAATGGAGCAGATGAACATTTGTGCCAATAACGCAAAAGAATTCTGCCCAGTGGGCTATATATTTTTATTTAATACAAGTCGCGTGGGTCATTTACAATGTCTGCCTATAGTTTTCTCCTTCCTTTTCTTTTCCTGAGGAATTATGCCTAGTCTTATCAAGGAAAAAACCTGACAAATAAATGACATGAGCTGTAACGTTATAATATGAGGGCCTTTGACTGCACTCTAACAGAGGCATAATGATGCAAAACAAGGCAGATAAGAGAGTCATAATGGTAGCCAACCAGTAGACACTTCGGGGGGAAACCCCAACAAAATGCAACCCAACTTTATTTTAAGTAGTCCTATTCAGGTCCTCTTATTATAAGCTGGTATTATTTCCTGTGCTACAGCTCAATGTGGGAGCACATCGTTAATGATGTGTGAGAAGTCATCCTTCTCCTCTGGGCTGATTCACGCTTGCGTTTACATCAATTGGTATCCTGTAACTTGAAGACTTGCTGCCGAAGGTGTGAGCTGCCTCTGTTGAAAAGGACTTGTGGTTGAGGCGATGCATGATGCAAGCCCTGTCTACGCCTGAGGTGTTCGATTTATTTTAAACATGCAAATCACCTCAGTGAGTAAGGGATATGTGACTCTGAACTCCTCCCAAGGGACCTTGTGCCGTGTGTGAGAGAGAGTCTGCAAAAGGCAGCACCCCTTTTAACTTGTTAGCTTTCTCACAGCCTGTGGAACAATGTGGGGAGAGATGAAAGTTCTTCTGAGAACGAGCTTAGAAGTCATCATCATTATTTATTAAATTCCCATACTGCCCTTCATCCAAGGATCACAGGGCAGTTTAAAACATAACAACAGAAAAAATACACAACACAGTAACAAACAAAAATAATAACACTCCCCCCCCTGCCCAGTTTTAAATGCCATAGATTGTGTAATTAGCCAAAGGCCTGGGAGAAGAGGAATATTTTTGCCTGGTGCCTAAAGATATGTAATGAAAGTGCCAGGCGAGCCTCCCTGGGGAGAGCATTCCACAAGCTGGGAGCCACCACAGAAAAGGCTTGTTCTTGTACTGCTGACCTTTCATGGAGGAGGCAAACAAAGAAGGGCATCAGAGGATGGTCACAGGAGTTGGGTTGGTTCAGGGTCCTCATCAATAAAATTGGGATTATACTTTAATGATGCTGTGGGGGTCAAAATAAGCCTTTGTTACTCACACCTTTAGTTTAGAGAGAGAGATTCAAAAAGATGGGCACAAGAGCACACTGCTTTGCTACATAACAGAAGGTCTGAGTTAAATCTGCCTATAGTCAAAAGAGTTGTGATTTGTCTATGTATTATTTCAATCTTTTCTTGGCCCCCAATGATGCTTTGCAGAACTCAGTCTGAATGGATGGATGTCAAAGGTGGGAGGGACCCACTAAATTTGCATTTCAATTTAGACAGATTATGTTTGTGTATACTATATAGACTTTCCCCCAGCAGCCAACTAGTAAAAGCTTTGAGTTTCTAGAATAGATCACATTAACTTTGTATCATACCATTATCATATAAGGATATTTGTCTCAGATTTGAAATGATCTATTGGCCTAGCTGCATCCTTTTGCACCAATACTCATTCCTGGTCAAACAGACCTCACTTTTCTCTGCCCATTCTCTCCCTGCTCCCCCCCCCCATTTATATTTTCGCTTTAAGATGCTCCTCTTTGCCTTCTCATTTTGGCACTGTGTGTGTGTGTGTGTGTGTGTGTGTGTGTGTGTGTGTGTATATATATATATATATATATATATATATATATATATATATATACACACACGTCTTCCTCACAACATCCACATGCTACACTCCTATTCCTTCCTTTGGCATGTAGCTTTCTCAGATTCCCTAAACTCCTCCTGCTTCTTTCACCCCTCTTTTTAGACCCCACCTCTGCTTGCCTTGAGCTCCTTAAAAATTGAGCATCTCACCCAATGGCAAACACACCCCTCTGTAGCATTAAGGGTAACTCAAACCAGAAGAGATGTTGGAGATCTGTGATTGAGTCTGATATCCCCTTAATGCTTTGCTTTATTTTTTTGGTAATAAAAGGAACTCTCCCTCCATTCCAATCAGGAATGCTATGCTGTGAGGAGGACAGCTGAGCCCCCTTCCCCTGTACCATCTACCTCCCCCCCCCCCAAATCCCCACTTTCCCTTCACTATCTCCTATGTGCTCTCTTTAAAAAATAAAATATCCATGCCAGTTTCTTCTAATGGGGTGAACAGTAGTTTCAGTGGTAGGGTAGGGCCAGAGAACACATTAACTCCTGCCCACCCTGCAGGGCCCTGGTGCTGATGTAACTCCTCTGTGCCCTGGTGGCTACAACAAAATCCCTAAATGGATAGCAGCATGGATTTATATTGCGAGGATTTCCACTCACTACTGATTAAAACACAGCAATCTTCTTTCACGTAAGAAAGGTGTAAATAGGAATATTACATAACCACAAAGGAAGAAGGGTGTTGTTAGGAACTCTCATGGATGGAAAGGCAATTCAGAAACTAGCAATATTTCCCTCAGGCAACAAACAACAGATCCAGCCACAGAATAATAGAAATGCAAAACAATTAGCCAACAACAACAAAAAGGCTTATGGAGCAGTGGAAAATATAACCATACATTCCATGAAGGAACCGGATCTTGTGTTACCTCAGGTATTCTGGATGTGTCTAAATCATAAATTATTTTTATCTCTTTCATCATAATAAGCCACTGCCACAGGGCATACTATTTTTGGAGCAAGAGAATAGGCCGGTGAAGCACACGAGTGACAACAAGTAGCAGGTTTTAACAAAACATGATCCTCCCATATGTGAATAGGGTTTTGGCAGTGATGTTTGACAGCCATTAGAGGGGAGTAATTTTCCTACCTGAGATAGCCTTTCCTTTTCCCTTTGTTTGCTAGCTTGAAAAATCCAAATTGTAAATGCAAAACGGGCCTGGCTGGTAGATGTACTTTGCTGATGATGTTCCAGATGAAGCGCAAAGCCTTTCTTTTTTTCAGTCAGCTTTGAGGGTGCAAATTATTATAGTCACCTGCTGCATTGCCAGGCATAGAACCATAGACTCAGAGTTGGAAGGGACCAGGAGGATAATCTATTCCAACTCCCTGCAGGAATCTTTTCACCTAACGTGTGGCTCAAACCCACAACCCTGAGATTAAGAGTCTCAAGCTTTATCAATTTAGCTATGGTTTATATATATATATATTGGCTATTACCAGTATTGGCCTGCACACTTGGGTGGAGCTGTGGAGCCATCTCCCTGACACCATCATTGCTGCAGCAGAGCAGTGAGGTCAGGTCTGCATGAGCCCAGTGGAGGAGTTAATCCAGTGCTCCTGCAGGCTTGCCCCATGCAGGCCTGACCTTGCAGCCACCATGCCCTGTCCAGACTAGGTAAGTTGCAGCAATGTTGGTGTTGAGAGGGTGGCTCTGCCCTACCACACAGACTACTTACTGCCAGTTAGTCATACCTTGGTTGCTGAAAGCCTTGGTCCGCGTACGTTTTGGCTCCCAAACGCCAAAAACCCGGAAGTAACTGTTCCAGTTTTCAAACATTCTTTGGAAGCAGAACATCCGATGTGGCTTCCATGGCTTCCAATTGAGTGCAGGAAGCTCCTGCAGCCAATCGGAAGCCGTATCTTGGTTTTTGAATGGTTCTGGGAGTCGAACGGACTGCCGGAACGTATTAAGTTCGACAACCATGGTACCACTGTATTACTATAACTATGTGTTCCAAGCTTGTGAAATTTTGTTGTCTTGTTTTATTTTGTGGGAAGCCATCTTGAACACTGTAGATGAGGTACAGTATAAATATTTCGAATGAACGAACGCACACTGTACATCAATAACTAAGGTTGCAAAAATTATACCATGGATATGATTTGGAAGGTAAACCAGGGAAAATGTCAACAGCGCTTGACATCTATGTAGAAGCCACTTGACTAGAACTCTTGCCTGGGTTCCCATCCCATATCAGTGTCATTCCTGGATTCATCCACTCACCCAAGGCAAATCTCATTAAGTTCAATATTTTCTGCCAAGCACAAATGAAAAGCTACGATAATTTGGATTTGTTTCTCCTGACCACTGTGTCATCTATAAATTGTTATGTTGATCTGGTCTATAAATATTTGACAAAATAATGGTAACACACAGAGAGAGAGAAGCTAAAAGTGATGCTAAAGATGTCACAGTCATTTCTTAGAGACAGGTATCTTAGTGTGAGTTTAAAGGTACAGAAATAGCTGCCCAGCATAATGCAAGTTGCAACTGTCCCCTCACCCTTCAATTCACACATAAATATACATATACACTCAAAAAGGAGGACTAAGGGAGCGAAAGCCACATTTTAACCAAAATTATGTATTTACATTCCTAATAGCACAAGTGAAGCAAAAGCTAGGCATGCATTCAAGTTTTACACAGAATTTCCATACCACAAAACAAAACAACCCACTGTAACCGTTATGTCAAATAAAAAAGCCAGTGCTAAAAACCTGAACTGTTAAAGGGCTGGAAGAAGAGAGGTGAGGTGGACCCCATGAATTATTGCTTCTAGGGACTTCCGGGTTGGCGCCTCTGGCAATGGCGGATTTCCTCCGATCAGGAGGAACCCGCTCTGTGGAAAACAGGGTCTGAACCGCCACGGCGAGGCGGAGACCCATCAAAAACCACAGGCGGGAGAAGCCTGTGGACGTGGGATTTGGCTGGCACCTTTCCGCCCCCTCCACTCGCGGGGAAACCCTGTTTTGGGGATCCGGAGCGAAGTGGGGTGAGTGGCGCGGTGCTTTGAATCGACTGCTTCTTTCACGGAGTGAAGCCGCATTGCTGTTGCCGGAGAGCGCTGACTTTTTCCTGTGGACAATTGGATTTCAAACAACTGCCCGTGAGCAGAACGGAAAATTGGACTGTGAAAATTTTTTAATTAGGCACCGAAAGCGGGAAGGTCTAAACAGGAAGTCCGCCTTCCGCTTTTTGTAGATAGATTGAAGCAAAGATACGGCAAGCTAGAGTTCAGAAAGTCGTTTGTAAAAGACTAAATTTTCATCATTTAAAATTACTGAACCCCCCTTGGAAGCAGGAGAAGAGGGGGGAACCTTTTTTAGACTGTTTAAACCTGCAGAAGAGAGAGTAAAGAAAGGTAATTTTCCACCGTCTTGAACCTGGGAGCGGGGTGTCAAGACAGACGTTTTGGAGAAGTTCATTGACTATGGACAAACGTTTTTGACAGATAGTTAAAAGAATAGAAATATATTGATTCCTTTGTTCCCTTTCGCTTTTAAAAGGAACAAAATATTGACAAAATATCTGAAAAAGGAAAACTTTGTTGCTAAATCTGCCTTTAAAAAAAAAAGAGGAGGAAAATAGACGGATACAAATAGAAATTGCTTCCCCTAGAGGGAGCTTGTGAAACTGTTTTTAAAGTCGAACTGGGGAGTTTTGCAGCTGTAAAAGATTAAAGATCGTGGGACCAGACTTCGACCTTGAACAAGAATGTGCTCAGAGGCTTTGGTGCTTGCCCTTTGCAAGACAAGTGCTTTATTGGAACAGTTACATGAGAAAATGGATTTGATGACAGCTGCGATAGGAGATTTTGGACAGGCAGTGGGTACCTATATAGAACCCACTCAGGAATTAATCTAGGAGTGCGCTTTGACAGATGAGATGAGGGAGTAGGCTGTTGCTGGACCTCGGGTGGCAGAGATGGAGGGAGCTGTGGCCCAGCAGGAACATGAGTCGTTGGACTTGATGAATGAACCTGGAAAGAGTCAGACTTGGAGAGATGGAGTTCTGCTTGGCTTGGAGATGGGGGGCTGGATGGACCCCCCTATGCAGAGATGTTTTGACTTTTCAAGTCTGGCTTTAGGCCGGGGGGAGCTCGGAGCTGTGGGGGCCCCTAATTTTGGAGGGGCTTTGAAACATGCCTTTAAATATCACATGGATTTCAGTGTTGACTATGGAAAAGGGGCTGACTTGTCAAGAAGGGACAAGAATATTGTCAAGTTGAAGTCTCCCAGAGTGAAAGGAGCAGAAGACAAAGTAAAGTACAGGAATAAACATGAAGAAGACCTGCGGAAGGGACATGGAAAAGACCTAAGAGCCTTGGATATAAGGTCACCAGGTTGATGGACTAGATGGATGGGACAGAAAGGACTGACAAAACCCGAGACCAGGAGAAGAGACGATGGATGAAGATTGGAAGAAAGTTTTAAAAAATTATTTAAAAAAAGTATCGTAAAATTAATGAGTATTAGAAAAATGTTGGAATGAAATTATGTGGCTTTAGCAGAAATGTTAAAAAGAATTATGTAAGAATATGTTATGGTTAAAAGAATTTGGTATAAGTAAGATTTAAGTTTTAAGTTTTAGGGTTTTTTATGGTAAGATAAGGTTAAAATAGATTAAGGTAATTTAATGACAGAATATCGCGAAAGATGGAAAGGATTTGCTGAGATAATTAACAACTAGAATACAAAAAAGGGAGGTGTGAGGAGGTCAATGAAATAAGTTAATGAAAGTTAAGGATTTGGGAATATTGGATTTGTTTTTAAATTGTTGTATATTTTTGTTTTTTGATTGTGTTGTATTGTGTGTTTTGTTTTTTCTTTTTGATTTTGGTTTCTATTGATTTGTATTGTTTAATTGTTACTTTATCTACTGTTGTCTTTCTTTTTCTCTTTTTCTTGTTTTTTCCTCCTTTTTTCTTTGTAATTTTAAAATTTTCAATAAATATCATTTTTTTAAAAAATGAATTATTGCTTCTATTTCCTAGTACTCACTTAATAAATAATAGTAGTAGTAGTAGTAGTAATAATAATAATAATAATAATAATAATAATAATAATAATAATAATAATAATAATATAGATTTCATTAGAATTTTGTCAACATTTGATAACCTAAGTCATTGATGGCCAAAGGACAGTTTGCAGACCCAACATGCCCTAGTAGTTCCATAGTAGTAGAAAAGGAAAAAAAGAATGCTCCGATTAGCTTTCAGTACATGTGCTTCATAACTCTAAAGCCCTTCCTGAATGGGTGACGACCTTTCATTCCTCCAGAAAAGGCTGGCCATGAGGCACACAGAGCCATGTGACTCAGGCAGCAAATGGCGGGAAGACTATGCCCTTGCCCATCTACACCCCACAACCAGCCAGCCACTGGGATCCTTCCTCAGAATGAGGCACTGCAGGTGTGGTTGCTTAGTGTGGTTGTGCTATCATCTTGCAGTGCTTTAAGATGCCATGTTAAAATTCAGTTTAAAATCCTCTTAAAACATAAACTGCGTTTCAAAGCTATATTTTCAAGCACCACAAAGCAGTGTGCAAGTGCTCTCTGTGAAAATAGGCCACGCTGGTATAGACTTAGCCTAAGTCCTCTCTGTTTTCTTGGTTCCTTTTTAAAAATGTTATCTTTAGTCCTGTTTTTCGTAATAGAAGCAATAAACCCAATAAAAACATCTCAAACAGTTTTCTTGGTCCTAATTGAATGATGAAGGCTAACCCAACATACCTAGTGGTCCTAATACAGGACTGTCATGAGAGCAGAACGTAAAACAGGTTGTTTTTTTAGGATTGCTGGATTATAAATAATTGACATTTTATGGTAAAAAACAAAACCAGATGGAATTAAGTGTGGCTCAAATTATGGTCAAGGACACGTCATCTCACTGCAAACATCTGGCAACAATTATAGTTCACACCAAATCTTGTCACGTGACACTTAAAGACATATCACTTGTCAGCAGACATTTTGTACCCACCCACCCGCACAAACATACAGTATCTAATGATTTTACTAGGAAGGAATGACATTTTCTCCAGGCTTGTGACTGCAGCATGCAGTCTAATTTTATGGAAGTTCAATGGCAACTTCCACCATTAAGGCTGCAATCCTAAACACACTTCCTATGAAGCAAACCCCACTGAACACACTAGAACTTACTTCTGAGTAAGCATGAATAGGAATGCACTATTAAGTGCACAAGGATTCCTAAATGTTGTATAAATGTTTTCCTGATCCATGATTTCTTCAGGTAAGTTACCATCCTTCTTCTGTTTGGGAACAGAACCTCACTTTCCTCCTCTGAAAATCAGCTTTGGGAGGGGGCAGCTTTCAGGAGTGAAATAATAGGTGGATGGATGCACAAACTTTATTCCACCTGCCAGTTTCTCCTTGCAACTTGCCTTCACGCACTTCAAGAGAGTTCTAGATATGCATTTGCTATTCCAGGAGAAGTGGCATCACCAGGGTTTCAGTATATCAGAATATGTCACTTTTGCCTCAAACCTTCCCTATCCTACACCCCAAATCCTTAATTTCTCCACATATACACTCTTACTTGTAAAGAAGTTTCCACTACAACTGTTAGGTTGTGGGTGAACATATCAGACGACACAGCGATTCTTCAAACAGCTCTTGTTTATTCACAGGCCAGGACAGAACTGAACTGAAGGGTTCAGTCAGCCTGCTTATATAGAGCTCCAGTACAACGTAACTGTAACAATTTTCTAAAACTATCCCATCACTGAATGTCACTTTTGATCCCTTATTTGCATAACTATCTACAGTATCCCCCTGCTGGCCCAGGGTGAGAACTTCAGTACATAACAAAAACCACTTGAGAGTTTCATCCATGAGAACAGGAAGCTTATTCCACCGCATCAATGACTTAGTGCCCTGATCAAGGGAAGTAATAGTCCGCCTTGGTCAGACCATATCTGGCACCACAATTTAAGGAGGATACTGACAAGATGGAACATGGAAGGCAACCAAGATGATTAAGGGTCTGGAAACCAAGCCTTATGAGCAGTGTTCAAAACTCCCATTCTTCTAGGCACATTTTGTGACAGGGAATTTCATTAGTGCGAGCAGTAATGTGCCTAAGATTTCAGATTAAAATTGCAATGGAAGGAAAGGAGCAGCTTTTTCTGCCTCCCCACTTCCAGCCTCTTAAGAATATTGGGGGTGGGAGATGGGAAGGGCAAGGACTAGACCATGTGAAAAACAAACATAATATTTTAGCTGCAGTTCATTCATTTCCAGCTCTGTATTCTTGTTATAAAAAAGTGTTCCTCGACATTGCACCCATAACCTAGGTCTGAGGTGCCATTTAACTCCTAGCTTTCACATCACAGTTTCTAACACTGCTGAGGAGGAACAGTTGAGAAAATTGGGTAAGATTATCTGGTAAAGAGGAGACTGAGAGGAGATATCACAGCCATCTTCAAATATTGAATGGGCTGTCACATGGAGAGTGGAACAACCTTGTCTTCTCCTGCTCCAGAGTCTAGGATCCAAACAAATGACTTCAAGAAATGAGATTCCAACATCAGGAATAATTGTCCGACAGTAAGAGCTGTTCAACAGTGAAGAAGACTCCTATGAGAGGTGGTAGACTCTCCTTCCTTGGAGATCTTTAATTAGAGGTTGAGTAGCCATCTGTCATGTATGATCTAGTTGAGATTCCTAGATGACCCTCAGGGGTCCTTCAACCTCTAAAAATCTATGATTTTATTAAAAAATAAATATAAGGTGGCACCTACAGTTTGCATAGTAGTATAGGATGCTTCAATGTGAATATGGCATGAGTAATTCTCTCTTCTTGTCTGCTTCTGAATAATCAATATGCCAGCAGGCACTCTCATCCTGATATAAACTGTTGTGATAGCAGAATTTAAATCATAAACATTTCTTAGAATTGCACAATGTTTAAATAATTCAAACATGTTGTGGTTGAAATAAAACCAGATGGCTTTATCTGGGTATAAACTCCCCTGAATGCCTCATAATGAATAGTTCACAAAATATCAGCCTTTAAAATGCATTAAACTTTGATTAATTTTTTTGTTAATGGCTGTTACTATGGTCTTCTTATGGCCTCTACACTTACTCAAACAACCCTTTTAACCTGGTACTTAAGGCTGTAGATTTCAGATTATTCCAGTCCTTATAGTTACTGCTGCTCATACTTGTAATTACACAAAATCAATTAGAGAGCGTACATGTCTGGTCCGTTGATTTGATTTGATAGTAACTAATGCTCCAGCAATGTGTAATTATAAGAAACCTAATGACCTCTCTCTACCGAATGAAACTATCATTACATCTAATATTCTTTGATGAATTGCTCATTATGTACAATGTTGAGAAATATTCTGTAATGACAAATACTTTTTTAATCAGTACCAAAATACAGTCTTATTTGTGTTCACAACCAGCTGATGCTTAGAATTATCCTGCCTCACTGATGACCCAGGTACTGTTAAATACAAATGTCCCAATTAAACATTTGCTTGTAATCTGGAGAGACAGTTCCATGCATTTTTTTTAAATAACAAAAAGCAGAGTGACGTGGGTGTGTATTCTGATATCTCACACAACAAGCCATGATAACTACTATCTCCCACCAAGAAATAAACTAACCAGTGAGCTGAATGATATGAATTTTGTCTGGGACTCACAACTTTCCGCCCCACAGAAAGCCACATACAGTGCACTGTAAATAATGATGGTGACAGGAGTTCATTGCTACTTGGCTGAGGAAAGATTAATGTTTGGTGGGGAAAGGAGGAATGTGTGCATGAAGTGTACAGAAAAGCTGAGCTCTGCTGTATAACCCCTCACTATAGGCCAAGGGAAGGCACCCCCACCCTCTGAATTTTGCGAATACCTACCTGTTTTCTTGGGAGAAACCATCTTCTGCTCAAACTGGGGAGAGTTTATAGATTAGCTTCCCAGCCTGAGAGCCACATGTGAATACCCAAGTCCAGGCTCTCAAAGTGATCTGGCAGAAAGACTTGAAAGTGAGAGCTGTAGAGCTTCCATTTTTCACTAGAACTACATAAACACTTTGCATGCACTACTTCCTTCTCCTCTCATAAGAGATGCTACTCCCAGGACTAGCAGTTAGGTGAATCTAGGGCAGGGATAGTCAATGTGGGACCCTCCAGATGTTCTGAGACTACGACTTCCATCAGGCCCAGACTTCACAGCCAATGGTCTGCGGTGATGGGAGTTGTAGTCCAACAACATCTACAGGGCATCATGTTAACTACCCCTGATTTGAGGTAGTGGTTAATATAGTCCAACCAATAGGCCCCAATCAGATTATTTCTTTCTCCTCTTCCTTGGCAGGTGAGAGAACCCAATCGTCAGAATTTTCACTGTGGGAAACATGGAAGAATATTCTTTTTTTTTAAAAAAAACAACCCACTGGAATGACTCAGAACATTCTGCATTGTACTTTCAAAGCAATCAATAGCAATCTGCCTGTACGATCATTTTCTGTTTTCTCTTAAATTTCCTGAGAAAACACCTCACCATATCGGTATTTGGAAAGTTACGATGTGTCATCCTGGCTTGGGTTGTGATTCTGCAGTACATAAGAAAAAAAGATTCTCTGAAAGTTAGCTGTGCTCTTCATTCAATTGCTCAGCAGTTTAAATAATAAAAAGAACTGTAATAATCCTGAGCATTCAGCAGCACATTTTGCACACAAAACCTGTAGCAGACAAAACAGGCCACCTCTATTAAAGCCGCAATGCTGATCTCCTTTGGTATCTGAAAGCAAAATCACTTGCAACCTGCATATGCAGGAGTCAAGGGGCTGCCTCCAAATAAGTTTTACTCAGAACAGAGACAGTGAAATTAATGGGCCTAGGTTAGTCATGTTCATTGTTTTCAATGGGTCTTCTCTGCGAAGGAGTAGCATTGGCTACACAGCACATGGTCTACTTTATTGGTACACACTGGAGGCCTTATTCTGCATAGCACTTTGTGTCTAGGATCTCTAAGTGAGCAATATAAATGGGGATATTCTTCAGTCCTTATGCAACTCTAAACTTATACCAAAATTTTACTGATTGCTTGAGCACGCAGAGATATATTCACCCCATTAAACATGGCTGAAAGCTCTCTTGTGCCTTCTGTATGTTGTATTGTTTATTCTGCAATAAGCTTGCCCTGCGCTGGCTTTCTGAAGCATAGGGCATTAGTAAACTGACCACAGCAGTTATAGTTGTATCTTGGTTGATGGACACCTTAGCAGGTGAACGTTTTGGCTGCCGAATGCCGCAAACCCAGAAATGAGTGTTTCGGTTTGCAAACGTTCTTCGGAACCTGAACATCCAACGGGACTTTGGCAGCTTCTAGTACGGAAGCCGTACCTTGGAAGTCGAACGTTTTGGAAATCAAAAGGACTTCCGGAACGGCTTGCATTTGGCTTCCAAGGTACGACTGTATTTAAAACAAACTTTGGATAGTTTAAGCCACAAACAATCTGCTTCCACTTTTTGAACAACTGCAATTTACAGCACAACCCCGGATATGCCCACTCAGAAGTTCAATGGAGGTTAATCTCTACTTTCAGTTAAATGGGTGCAGGACCACAGTCTTAAACTCATTCAGCAACATTTAACTACAGAAAACTATTGAAGGGAAGCACTACACTGGTGTCTTATATGTATGAATGCATGAATGTGCCCTAGAGAAAAGCTGAAATCCATAGTACAGAAACCCATGACTATGTGCACATACATGCATGCATGTGTGTTTTCATTTGCAGAGAAAAACACAAGACAAATTGAACCGCCAAGAGAGTAGAATGTTCAACCTGAATAAGCCCAGATTTTATTAATATTCATTGGAAATTCTTTGGAGTATGTTCGTTGCAGATTGAAAATTGTAATTTTGAACACAAAAAGTGCCAAGTTTTTTGTCAGGAGTGTGTGTCTATTTTCTTAGGTTTCTGGTTCTTCAGCGTACATCAGCTACACATTTTCAAGGCTTCTCCATAACCATGAAGGCTCTAGTCATGTTGTGGCTCTTCGCAGCTCCATATACGCATGGGGGAGGGGGAAGTAGGTGCACAGCTCAAAGCATCACTGAACAGCTAACCCTGTTTAAAATTTTAAAAGGATGACTTTCCAGTAGCACAATTTGTAGCAGCTTCCAGAAACCTCTCTAGCAGGTCTCCCCTGCACATGAGTTCGGGTTTGTAGGACTGTAGTCTTGAAGAAAGCGATTAAAGGCAGGAGTACTTGAAAATGATAGGGGCCCTGGACAAATTGTCCCTTTTATATTTCATGGCTAATCAGGCCCTGCCTAAAAACAATTAACATGATTTGTTTAAAAGCTCTGAGTAAACGTTGTGCATCCTGAGATTTTTCTTTGGACAGGTAGAAGTAGGAGCCTCTCCCACTTTACCACACCTTTTCTAAAGCAGCATTGCACAAATGATTATCTTGGGTAGCTTCCGTCTACACACATTTCTGAAATACTTTCATTCCAACCTGTTTTGGAAGGAAGTTTTAAGAAGAATGGAAACCTGGCATTTAACTCAACTGGGAAGAAGTGGTTTCCACTTCAGTGAGAAAGGGAAAATGCTTATAAAAAGAACACAGAACGTTACAGCTAAGCATGGAGATGGAAGATAAGAAAAGTTGAGAGAGGGAGAAACTCAGGCAATTACCTGTTTTTGTGTGGAGGCTGAGTCACTTTCGCTTGCCTTTCTCTTATCCAACCGTGTAAATATTTTTAACAGCCAGATGGACATTTTAAATCATTCTTTAAAAAATGTGGACTGCCCTGATTTTTTCCTTAAACCTAATGGGTGGGAGTTTTGCCGGCCGAAATCTGGACAAATCGTAGTTCTGGATTGTGGAAGAGAAGATACCAACCTTCTCCCACAAGACTTTAACCTCCCGTTTGCCACAGAACTTAATCTATGAAGGGACCTCTCCTTCTGCCAAAAGGAAATAACTTTCCTGCACAGGGCATCTGGGAATACCAGAAAACAATCTTAAATCCATAAAGTAATTGTAGTGTAGTTTTACTGAGTTGTTCAGTTCAGTTCAGGATTTTATTACAATGTCAACAAATGTTTAATTTGTTTTAAAGTTTAGGTTCTTTAAATCTGAGTGATATATGGTAGTTTACAGCTTGCTGGCAACTGCTACTGTGGAGGAAAAAATGAAAGTGCATATAAAGGCAGTTCTACGTTTTGACATTATAAAGCAGGGAGCAGAGCCAAAAGCAGCAACTAGCACAGCTTTCCCAGTGCTGGCCAGCTTTAGGGACTGCTCGCTTATTGACATCAGTTGCTGTGGGATACATTTCTCTGCTCTTAACCAATCTCATCTGGAGAGCATAATTAAAAAAGAAACGTCTTAATATGTAATTTCTCTCCCCCCAAACATTTACAGATGTTAACTAGGGAGTCAGTCCACAAAACAGCACTGCTCTGTCACACAGTGTCCATTAATTTCGGGAGACTGGGGGCAAGCTTAGGCAAGCAATGTGGGGTTAGTTCGTGTGTGTGTTCGAATTGTGCTCTTCACTGCTGGTGGCTGTGGGCTGACTCCCTCTTTATCAGCTCTGAGATGGCTTCTAGGACCTTATTTTGAAATCAGCAACTATTTAGTATATGAGAGGGGAGGGGAATCTGAAATTGATATACTATATGTATGTATAATGTCTGTGTTTTTTTTTGTTTTTTTTTAAAGAAAACATTGGCTACTTTAAAAAATGTACACCAATTGCTATATTTTCCTGTATGTTTCATGTGCTTCAGCCCTCCTAAACATTGCTGGAGAAAACAGATAAGGCATCATCCTATTCTCCTGACTTCAAACAAAGAAATAACAGAATGCCGTTTTTAGTTTCACTGAGTTTGCTCTCTATTTTCTGTCGGCCTCCTTGGCCAAATACTTTCCCCCTCCCCTTCCCCCCCCCTTCCAGGTGCTGCTAAAAGCATTTACAGAAACGCAGTGAACAAACCTTGGAGGCGATGTACTTTTATGCGTACATTGGGCATGAGAAAGCGATAGCATTAAACAGAGTGGCTTTATAGAAGGCCCTGTCCCTGGGGAAATTTAAGAAAAAGGGGTGGGGGTGGGCTTTCCTCAGCTGGCTGAAAACTGTGCAAGCAGACGTCTCTGCTTGCGCTGGCTGCACACGTGTCAGTCCCACTTCTGCAATGTTAACTGAAGTGGAACTTTTTTCTCAGCGCCAAGTACTTCATGATTTACACAGCCGTATCAAATATCTCTGGAGTACCCTGCAAGAAGGTGATGGCTAAAACCTCAGTCCTGACATTTGCAGCCCAGACACAGTTGTCTGATTGAGGGCCTCTCTCTCTCTCTCTCTCTCTCTGGCTTTCGTTGGAGCCAGAGCCTTGAGTAAACCAGAGGAATTTCTCGATTTTTCTGAGGGCCGTGAGCGCTAAGTGTTTTCCGGTACCCGCTTCCTGCCGTATCTAAAACAACAGCAGCTGCAAGAGCCTGATAGAGAAGCATCCCAGGGCACAAATTTTCATGAATCGGGTGGGAAAGAAGAAGGGCGGGGGGGGGGGAGGGTGAAAGAAGACATTTATACTGGAAGCTGATAACAGAGGCATACATACGGCATCAGATTTGTGCTTGCCGAAGATAGCCCTCTAGACCGAGGGCAGTGAAGTTAGAAGCAAACCCAGCCTTCTGCTGTGACCATGGGAATAATAAGTTTCCATGCTGGTTAGGATAACAGAGGGAGCCACTGCGCACTGGCCCTATTGTACTGAGTATCAAACTTTGATTAGCTAATGTCTCCAACGGGCAGATAAGGAAGGACAAGTGACTCAGACACTAACGCTTTCATGTCCTTTCTTTACCATGACCGTGGGTGTTTGAAAAAGAAAAAGTGGGGGGTGGTGGTGGTGGTTGCATGCTTCCAATAAGAAAACAATAAGGAAAAAGGCACAGCTGCCTGGGAGAAACATATTACAGAACTCAGAAAGATTTCAAATAAATAGCACGTAGTTTCATGGAAAAATTGGAAGATTTTAAAAACAATATTATTGTTGACATTTTCTAGGCCACTGGTTTCCAGATTGTGGGGAAGAGCCCACCAGAGGTTGCTGGCAAGGACCTGGAGGATGAGTTGTCAGGCTGATGAGGAGCTTGCTCTGCTGCTGACAGTGATGCAAAGCGACTCAAATTGCAATGTGTTTGTACCAAATACACGGCATGGCTGCATTTGGAATACTACATACAGTACAGTGGTCTCCACCTTTTAAAAAGGATGTTGAAGAGCTGGAAAGATTCAGAACAGACAATGCGCAACTAATTTATAGAATTAGCTGCCAGAAGAGGTGGCAATTGCCAGGAGCCTAATGGCTTTAAAAGAAGACTAGAGCCAAATTCAGAGAGGATACGTCTATCAATGTCGGCTAGTGTTCTCCAGGTTCGGGTTATAGCCACACCATACATTTAAAGCACTTTTATGGCAACTTAACATTCAGGGCTTCCACCAAAGAATCATGGGAACTATAGCTTGTTCAGAGTGCTTATTGTGGTTGGAAGCCCCTCTGGACTTCAAGTCCCATGATGCTCCACCAGGGCTCTTAGTTTCTTAGCAAGGGGATCAACACTGAGAGACGAGGATCTACTGCAGGTGTCTTGTCTAAGGACTCCTCAAACCAGCACTGGAAGTCTGATAGGAATAGTAACTGGCTGATTCTCTGTTTTCTTTTGGGGGGGCTGACTCTACCTTCTGGCAACTGTGGGCCTAAACAAGATGAACTCTCACCAATAGGAGCCATACAAAGCAACCTATCCAAAGACCCAGTGGGGGAAACGGCATGGGAAAGAATTGGACTTCGAGAAGCAAAAAGGACACTGATTAGAACATTAAAATAGACTTCTATGGGCAAGTCATATATATTTGCTGTGCTGCATCACAGCCTATCCCTGATGTATCATCGCCCGTTATCTGATAGTCACTAACAAGTTTTAAAAGAAGGCTCCAGGTAACAGCAAAGGAAGCTGGCAGTCATGCTTCACTTGTTGGAGCAGGAAACAGGATGGTAAGTTTCCGCTTTCATTTCTGCCCAAAGGTTTGGCCTCAACTGGATTTATGTATATTGCGAAAAGGAAGAAAAGAAAAGAACTTCACAGTGTTGGATGCAATCCTGAGACTAAGTTGCATTTCTGTAGCTCTAATATACTGAAGCAGGAAATGGAATGAAAACCCACTCTAGCAAAACCCTGTTTTGCATTTCCACTTAAAAGTTCATCACATTCATTCAGTTTCTGGGTTTGAGCCATATTTTGCAGGAACGGCACACAAAGGAGGACATTCCCCAATCCTTAATTATTTCTCACATAGTAGAACTATAGATCTCAGAATGACAAAAGGTTAGACTATTTTTTTATGCTTCTTTATCTTATAGGCTCATTTATCTCACATATACCACCAAAGTGAATGGTTATGAGTTATGCCAGGCAGCTTTCTTTTAATATATATATATATATATATATATATATATATATATATATATATATAATGTTTTAAATGCAGCACTGTGGTAATTTTGGTCTGGAGGTACTTCGTAGTCTGAAAACTCCTTGCTGCAGGTGTTTTCCCCAATTAAAGTTAAATATAGCTTTAAAAACTTGTGCGGGTGGTTATGTTCTCTGCTTTCAGTTTCTTTTGTATTAGCCTGGGTTCCACGCACACCCCCATTATAAAAAAAAATGAGCATTAGAGGCATACACCAGATAGCAATCTACAAAATGCAGCAAAATATTCATTGCTATAATATTATGACACATATTCATTAATTAGGCTTTTCTTTAAGCATCTTCTCCAACAGTCCCTTCCAGCAATCCATTAAGCAAGCCACAAGCCTCATGTGAGCCACTTCTTGGATCTAGCCCAGGAATTTGGAAGCAGTTTATTAGTACTTCTTAAATCATTTCCATTAACTAGTCTTAAAACTCATGTTGGCATTTAATATGGGCTTTCCTATAAAGAACAGGACACAGAGGTCCTCCTCCAAGGGTCTTCTGGTGGTTCCCTTACCGTGAGAAGTGAAGTTACAGGGAGCCAATCAGAGCGCATTATCAGCAGTGGCACCTTCCACGTGGAACACCCTTCCATCAGATGTCAAGGAGATAAAGAACAGCACAACTTTTAGAAGACATCTGAAGGCAGCACTATATCGGGAAGTTATTAATGTTTGACGCTGTGTTTTTTTAATGTGCTTTAAGCTGGCTGGAAACCCAGCCAGATGGGCAGGGTAGAAATATTATCATTATCATTACCATCTAATTATAATAAAATGTTCTGGGTCAGTTCAGGCTTAGACATATATACCCGTCAATGACTAACTTGCGTCCCCTACACACTACTACGGGAGCAATCCTAAGTATAGTATGTGTAGGTTATACCGGCTTAAAATAAGCTGGTGTAAAGTATGCCAGATCCAAACTCGGTTCAGGAGCAGGGCTACTGCCAGGCTAAGCCTGGTGCAGGGAAACCAAGCCTTTCACATAGAGTTTGATATAGACCACTCTAAGTTCCGACAGCTTGCCACGTTACATGACCATGACTGCAGCCTCAGGGAAGGAATAGCCAAGGAGAAAGGAGTGTGAAAAAATATCGGTCAAGGCCCAGAGTTAGCAGAGCCTGGGTTTACAGTGTAGTTAGGCAAATGTCCTGTATCTCTTGTAATGTGAGGCAAATGTCCTGCATCTGATTGGCCATTGGGAGAGCAGGATGCAGGACTTCACGGGTCATTGACCTGATGCTGCAGGAGGTTCTAGCTTTCTCAGGAGCTGAACCACCCTCATTTTCTTCTCATAACAACCCTGTGATATGTTGGGTGCATAAATGAACCAGGGTCTCACTGGCCCCGGTTTTTAGCTCTAACCACTATATTACACTATATCTTTGCAAATGCTATTTTTCTTTCTCTTCATTTGAAGGGGGAAAAAGTCAAGATCAACACGAATTCAAATATTACAACTGTAAAGAAACTTGTGAACATTTGGGGAAACTGGAGAAGCAGAAACGTAGCAGACTCCGAGTCACTGACTGCGGCTCCTTATATCCATTTCTCATAATAAGCTGACAATCTTTTCTGTGGTTGAGCTTGTAACCAGTCTTACGTTTAAATAGAAGTGGTAACAGCTCCACATGCCACTATATCCCTACAGACTTATCCACTTTGTGAAAGATGACTATCTGGTCTTTTTGACTTTGCGTTGAGATTCAGTTGCAATACCTACTGGTATTATTATTATAACCCTGAGCCATCTGATGCTATTCCCAAACCTCACTTCTATTACCAAAACACTTGTAAGCTTTCCTGAATTACATATAATGCTTGGAAAATCCTTCGCAGTCTGTTCCCTGTGATCTCTGCATTTCTGGAGAGCGCAAACCTGAACCTCAATTGCTGTAAACTGGCGGCGGAGGTGGGGAGCTGTTGTACAAGCAATAACAGCTCTTCTGGCTTTATGGATGAGGTGAGGATACAGCCTAAACATACCTGTTTTCAGGCAAACTTTGCAGCCGCCACACAAAGCCCTACTTTCTAGCAGTCACTGCACCAATCTGGAGTTGGAGAGGTTTGGGGGAACTCCAAAAGGCAGGGCTTTCAGGACATACTGCCAATGACCTCTTAAGCATATAAAAAGAGCCATGCTGGGTCAGACCAAAGGCCTATCTAGTACAGTGTTCTCACAGTGGCCAGCTAAATGCCTACAGGAAGCCTACAAGCAGGACTGGAGAGCAACAGTACTCTCCCATATGTCATCCTGAGCAAGTGGTATTCAAAGACACACTGCCTCTTGCACTGGAGGTATAACACAGGCATCATGACTAGTAGTATCCTCCATGAATTTGCCTAACCAACTTTTAGAGCCATGCCAGTTGGTGGCCATCACTACATCTTGTCTGTGATGGACCTTGGAGTCTCATTCATTCATTCATTCATTTAGACAAAATAATAAAAATAAATAAATAAGAATAAAAATGTGCACCCCACCACCGAGATCATTCTATTACAACTATCCAACCTTCCAAAATTTCAACACCTCTTGCGATAGTTTGACCCCTTTCCATTTTAACAGTACAAATTCTACAAACACCCTCCATATTTCCTCAAAACCATTTCTCCTGCATATTCCCTGTCTTACCTGGATGGCACATTAATTTATGATTAATATCCCACACCTCTTTATACCATTCTTCCATTTTATATTCTGCTTGCCCCTTCTGCTTCCTAGCTATAATATTTCATGCAGCTGTCAATAAATTTGTGAGCAAGTCCTTCAGAGCCTGTGAACCTTCCACCCCATCGTAAATTGATAATAATGCTACCTCTGGACTTTTGTTCAGCTTTAACCCAGTGATTTCTGTTGTGTCCTTAAACACCCTTTGGAGTCTCAAATTTTAGTGGTGCCCCTCTACCTTTCGTACTCCATTCTGAATAATAGTTGCAGCCATGCATGCCAACTCTAGGGAGCCGAAGGCACCTTGGCACCTTCAATATTTGTTTTAATGGGGCTGGTCCCTCTCAATCTTCAGGCGACCCCACGCATGCCGCGTCCAGTGGCCAGTTCCTCCAGAACGCTCGGCCTCCTGCGTCATGCAACACATTCCAGCTCCCATCTTGGGGGCAACCCAGCACCTCTGGTTGCAGTGTCCCAGCAATGCCTCTGAGGCTCCGTGCCCAGTATGACTGAACCAGCCGTGCTCCCCTAAATCCACCTCTGATATTGTGGCAGCAAACAACATGGCTCAACTGTGCATTGTGCAAGTACTTCCTTTTTTTCTATCCAGAATCTCCCACAATTCAGCTACATCTGATGACTTAGGGCAGGCATGTCCAAAGTCCATTTTGGGGGCCTAATTCGGCCCCCTGACCAGTTTTATCCGGCCCCTGTGTGGCAGTTATTTATTGGGGTCAAATCCTTAAAAAAGCTCAACAACTTCAATCCTAAAAAATGATCAACATGTTTGAGCACCCCTGACTTAGGGCTTTAGTGTTATGAAAGAGGAGGGGGGACGTCTCTCTAGCCACATCCTACATACCTGCATACATCTCTCCTGTGCCTCCCCTTACTCACATTCTCCTCTCCCCCCCCCGCACAATGACCCTGCCTCCCATATATTGCATCCTTTGCTGGTAGGTTTGTTGCACGAGCCCCTTGACCGCTTTGGTTGCCCTTTCCTGAATCTTTTCTAGCTCTACAACATCTTTTTTGAGGGATGGTAACTGGAACTGTACATAGTACTCCCAGGGTGGATGCACCATAGATTTGTATAACAGCGTCATGATAATGGCAGTCTTATTTAGCAAACATAACAATGGAGACAGGAGCAGAGCTGTACTGAATTGGAGGCTGAATCTCCTTCCCATCCCAGACCTCTCCTGAGGATCTCACAGTACTGAGAGAATCTGGACTAGGGGCGGGTGAATTTGCCAATTTCACTTCCTCTCAGTTTCTCATTTCCCCAAACTGAAATTCAGTTCTTCATATTTCCATGTGAGTTTGAGGTTTTGCCCTTTTTTGTTTTTTAAGATCCTCATGAAAAATTTCATTTGAATTTATCCTAATATATATGCAAACACTTTTGCAAGCTATTTCCCCATATTGTGGTACCTCAGGTTACATACACTACAGGTTATATACGCTTCAGGTTACAGACTCCGCTAACCCAGAAATAGTGCTTCAGGTTAAGAATTTTGCTTCAGGATGAGAACAGAAATCGTGCTCCGGCGGCGCGGCGGCAGCAGCAGCAGGAGGCCCCATTAGTTAAAGTGGTGCTTCAGGTTAAGAACAGTTTCAGGTTAAGTACGGACCTCTGGAATGAATTAAGTACTTAACCTGAGGTACCACTGTATATATATTAATATACTACTAGGTAGAGGAACTGAATTACAAAATTCAGAGAAGTTCAAATTTCAAATGATGGCTGAATTTTGGTCCTTCCAATGTTTTAAAAAGTGCAAATCAGGGAGGCTTGCTTTTAAATGAAAACTGAATAAAAATTCTTCCCTGTCCCTAGTATAAGCTCCAGCAGATGTTTATTTTGATTTGCCGGAAAATCCTAAAAATGCCATGCAAATAAAGAGGATTCTTGCACTGTAATGAGCACTAATAGTCTCCAGGACACATTTCGTTGTTAACAATGCTTTTTATATCATTATTAATAATCAACCTTCATATGGTATATTGAACACACTAAATTGATTCATACACATTATCATTTGAAATATGATACAAGCTCCCTTCAGGTCAAGTGAACACATTTCAAGTGCTGGCTACAATAGTTTTTCAAGATTACGAAGATTGATAGTCTGCAACAGTTCTTAATACATAGTCCAGACACTGTAAAGTGAGAACGATGTCAAGCATGCAGTGTAGTCTAAGATTAGGTTATGGAACAGCACAAAGATTAAACTCATATTAATTAACAACGGTAGAGAAATTAAACGTACGTTTCCGAGCACAATTCAAAGTGTTGGTGCTGACCTTTAAAGCCCTAAATGGCCTCGGTCCAGTATACCTGAAGGAGCGTCTCCTATCTTTCCTTCCACTCAGGGCAGTGCCCAGTCAGGATGTCCTGATCTGTTCTTCATAAAACAGTACGCCACTAGGACTACTTTTCCTCACCACATTTGCAAAACTTATGCAATAGTCAGGAATGGCCAAAATCCTGATGAAAGAGACAACTGGCCCCATCTTGGCTTTAGGCCTAATTTTGAAAGAAAGAAAAATTCTCCAGAAGCATTTTTTGCAAAGACAGGCCAGGTCATTAGAGTAACAAGAGTTTAAGCAGCTCCCACAGTGGCTGTGGATTGATCTGCCAACACTGCACAGCTCTCGGGTGACGCTCCCCAGAAATATTTCGAGCTAATATCATATTCCAGTGATGAATGCGAGCATCTGAACAATGCTTTCTCGGGACAGAAGGCTCTGCTTCTGCACAGTGTAAATTTTCTTTGGCACCAGCCCAGGCTTATAAGCAAACAAACGTTACTATAACTTATGCACAGCAGGGCCTTATCCACCGAGCAAAATTGCAGTTATTTTTAAAAAAAATCCTTCCTATTTGGAATGTTGTCGTGGAAGGAAACGAGTGGCTTGAAATGTGGAAGTGACTCTCGTTGGTCTTTCCATTTGTTTGCACAAGACAAATTTGGGCTGAAAAACAGAGCTGGCACTTAATGTCATGAGGCTGAGCACATTCGCTTAATTAAAATGTTTAGTGCAAAAGGAACAGGATTCTACAGGGCTGCAAGTCGCAGCGCACTTGCTCCTATCTTTCTCTACTAACATATTACCATGTGTGGTGTGCTGAACTTAGCCCTTATCCCATAAGAACACCTGCCCCAGCATCCTCCTGAAGTTACACATTGCAAGAGACAATTACTAATGGCAGAGAAGCAGCACTTAGGACCAGTTTGTCCATCACCAGAAGTCTTCACATTGTGGAACTTTGCAGGCCGTAGTTTGAAAATCATTGCCTTAGAGTTGATGTCAAAGAGAGCCTTTTCTAACTTAGCATGCTCACCTTTTATTTCTAAGCCTTCTTCTGGGGTGCTTCTTCTATCCATCGACACCATCATTATCCAGTCTACTGAGCAGGTATATTATCTTAGATGCTCCTTTGCTCCCCATATTGAATGCTATCAATTTATGTAACTTCTTTCTGTATAACATTGTGAAAAACTCCTCCTGCTGCGCTCTCTCTCTCTCTCTCTCTCTCTCTCTCTCTCTCTCTCTCTCTCTCTCTCTCTCTCTCCAGTTAAAACTCTGGTTCATCTCTCTGGATGGGATGGAGATGGGCAAATTATATTCTGACCAGCTAAACCAAATGAATATATAAAACATGTTATATAACATATGACCATAAAATTTAATGAAAATTGGAATACCATTGATATAGCACCATACCCCCTCCAAGGGAGACCCAGGAGAACTGAGAGATTGGAAGTAACTTCACCACCTTGGGGACACCTCAAGGTGTAGGGGAGAGAGGGAGAGAGACATGGAGAACCTTCACAAAGCCAGTAGCTGAAGCAAAAAAGGAAATCTTAATATTGTGACCTGACCCATTGTGGTTTCATTTAATGGTCCACCACTCAAATGTAGACATTTAGATACATTAAAGGTTTGACCCTGATGAATTATTTGAGTTCTATATTTTCCTCTCCTACCCATCGCGTCTAACCTTCATCTCCAATGTTAGCGACCCAGCATGTTTCAACACAGTAGTATGTACGCTTTCAATCATCATTATAAATGAGGAGGGGTCCTCAACCCAGGCACTCAGCCAGGTTTACTAAAACTTTCCATGAGGAAAGCCTTTTGTTTTCCCCTCCAGAGCTGCTAGACTAGGCCAGGAGAGAGGAAGAGAGGGAGGGGAAGAGAGGAGCGGGAAGGCATTATGGGGAGCTTGAAATCCACTCTGGTGTGTTGACAGTATTACTGGGCTTTGCAGAGTACCTGCATGTTGTTCTAATGACATCTGGACTACTGGAAATCAGTGAGCACACTCAGAAGTTTTTAAAAGGCATAATTGTGGCAGCAGCAGACTAAACTTAATGCCTCGAGAGCCAATCACTTTAATCACAAAGCTGAGGTGCATGAAAAAGGATACATTTCAACGCAAGAATAATTCTGTCTGGTATAGTTCCTGTTCAAATAAACTATATGACCAAATCATGTGCATTTCAAATTTATATATAAATTTGAAATACATATAACACCCCCGCCCTTCCCGAACATATGGTGTAGAGGCAACAGAATTTAATATATGCTGCATAGGAGAAATATGGACACGTCAGACATCTAACAGTTCGACAGAGTAAGCAATTCATGGGAAGGACATTAGCAATAGCTCATATTACCTCCATAAGTTACAGCTTTTACTGCAAAAGTTATTTTTAAGAGACACCTTTAAAACGGCTGGTTAGGCTGCAGCTTTCAATAACACTTTGCCTGTGGTTTTACCTTTTTTAACATACTTACGCGAGAGTTTAATACTCCCAATTTATCTTTTATTTTTTTAAGAAAGCCATTGAAATGTATGCATTCATGGGCAAAGTGCTATAAAACTCACAGCTGCACAGAGACAATTACAAGGGGCAGAAGCTGAATGGCATTGGGGCAGGGAAGCGGATGAGGTGTTTTTGATGCCTGCTGTCAGCCATGTTTAAAAAATCCAGGTACCTCTTGGTTTAGCATCTCCCTCTCTCTTTCTCTAAACCCACCTACCCAGACAGATAGACATACAGACAGACAGAGAGACAGAGACAACCTAATGGGCAGGGAATCTGTGGCTCTCCATTTGATGTTGGATGACAACTCCCATTATCCCTGCCCATTGTCCTTAAAGTTGGGGCCGTTGGGAGCTGGAGTTGAACCACAAAGGAGGCCCATAGGTTCCCCATCCCTCTTACAGATAAGACCATCCAAGCAAGCCTTCAATTATAAAGAAGGGGGGGGGGATACGTAGTGCAATGAAAAAAACAGCAACAAACATTTTAGTTCCCAGATTCCATTTCCCAAATTTGTTTCAGGTAACTCTGACTTCAGAGACAAATATGACACTCAGTTTGTACTGAGGTGCTGTGGGCGGGAAAGTTAATGCCTTTTGTCCTTGATGGGAATCAGACCAATGGGCTGTTGTAACAGGGCCTTCTCAGCAGTGACCATGCAGTTATGGAATTTATTTCCTATTAACATCAGGCAGACCCTACCTCTTTGAAGCAGGCCTTGGAGACACATTTCTTCTCTATAGCTTTTAATTCAGGGTCATAAATAGTGGTTGCTTATTGGATGGTGGCCAAACTTTATTATTGTCTCTTTGCTGGTTTTCACTTTATTATTGTTGTCGGTTGCATATTTTAAATGAGCTTTATGAGTTGGATTTATATTGTAAACATGTTGTAAGCTGCTTTGTGGAGGACATCTCAGAAAGCCAATCATAAATCCCTTAGATAATTAAATTAATGTTCCTCGGGTAACAGAATATTGTGGGGAGATGATCAACAGTGCTTAAACCAATGATTTTCAGCACACATTCTCAGAAGCAACTTCCATTGGCTTCACAGATCTTACTTAAAGTATGTGCATTTTAGGTAACCTTTTTAATGGTTTTGTTTAACATTTTGGGAAATTGCTTCCCATTAAGAATATCATTCAAATGATCACACCTTGGCTTAGTTACGCCAAGATGTGTATGAACCTTTCGCATAAACATGCAACCTCTTTAGTTCTTACTCTGCTGTGTGAAATGTTTAAACCAGGAAGTCTTTGACTAAACCAGAGATGCCCATTTTGGCATGAGTTGGTTACCAGCTCCCAAACAAGCCAAGATATTACACCAACTTCAAACCATTTTTTAAAAAAATACACTGGCTTGATCTAAAGTATAACCATGATTTCTAGGAGTTGTGTCCAGTGAAGTAACTGCATGAGGAGAAAAATCCCTGCTCACATGACATAACTTCCCCTCCTTCATCTGTATGCTGAAGCAGATTCGGGGAGGTGTGCTGAAGCAGTGGGGAGGAGAAGGAGATGTTCTGTTGAGCAAGACTGTTGGATTCAACTCCTGGTTCAGACATGATGCGAATCTATGGCTTATTCAAGGTTTCCTGATTTAATTGCAGCTCACACAGAATAATCTGAGTTATTTATTTATTTTTTGAATTCATAGACTGTCTTTTGGCAAACCTATGACTTGTTCATCCAAAGTTTAGATGGAAATAAGCCAACATTAGTTAAAAGTTAATATGCTTTATTAAAAAAAAAGTTTAGAACATAAATGCCTCTGGTTTGAAAAGCTATTGTAACTTGGTTGCTGGTTTTTTCCTTCAAAACATTATTTGTTATCAGTGCATTCAGTGAAACACTGACTAATAATATCTCTTAGCATAGAAAAGTTGGACCATCGGTTACTTTCCAGGAGTTTCTTCCTGTTGGTGCTGACTGTCACTCACAAAGATAACATTTCTTGATAACCCCCGTTAATTTCTTTGATGTTTTTAATGGTAGGAAATAACTTCACAATTGAATGGCATTTGCTGTAGGAAATGACCTTCCTTTGATACTGAAAATGACCAATTTGACTTTGCACATTAGGAACAGTTAGAGAGTTTGCACATACTTTGCAAGGCACAAATTTTACTGAAAGGTGACATTCTGCTAGTGGCCAAAGAACTGCCAGCTTCAAGTGCAAGTGTGGTTGTAAGTCAACCACAGCGAATACTCTGCCTGATTGAGAAATGTCCTACAAACTTTGAGCCATTTTAGAAATATCTTACAGAAGACAGGTGGTGTGGATTCTATATGGATGTGCATAATTTTCACATATCTAAAAGTGTCTTACATTGGTGCAATTTGATAATTTGATTAGACGCCATCTAAAAACAGAGAGCCAACCTTCTGGTGGAAGATTCCAGAAAGAGTGCCATTTTCCTGCTTTTAACATCACCATTTGAAAATAAAATTACCAAAGGAGAATGTTGTTTTTGAAGGAAGGAATGCATTAAAAAGTGTAAGGTAATCCTCAGATACCTTGATATAAAAACATGCAAAACCAAGGGTTTCCTTAGGATTTTTCCTTTTGATTAAATTAATTGCATGATTAAAATTTGCATTGTCTGCATGAGTGCCATATTAATTCCAGTGGTGGAGATGTTTGGTATTAGTCATAGAACATTTTTGATTGAGTCAATTACTTTTGGATTTCCGCCCCCTCAGATCTGTAACATATCTGAACAGGTTGCTACACAACCAGATAACATAATATTGTTCAAGCTTAAAAATTCAGACTTTTAATCAGAATTCAGGAGGAAAATTAATAAAGTACTTCATTTTTTAAAAAATGTCATTGCTTTGCCCCACAAGACAATCATATTCATAGTTTAAGTGGAACAATTACCTTAAAATCGGGATCTGTTCAAAGGTCTTTCTATACCATGGTGCATTTATATCATGTTTTGTGTTACTGAAGTGGGCCTCCTCTTGCCTTGCTTACACGCTCTACGCGGCTCTTGCTTTGCTTGCTTTACAGCGAGCTGGGAGGAGCAAGGCAGGAGGAGGGACGGACAGGAGCCATGGCTCTCGTCCGCCCCTGCTCCCAGCTCGCTATAAAGCAAGCAAAACGAGAGCCGCGCAAAGCGGGACAGAAGCCATGTAAGCAGCTCTCGCTTTGCTTGTTTTACAGCGAGCGATGGACGGAAGCCATAGCTCCAGTGGCGGAGGCATCCCTCAGCTTGGGACTGCAGCGGCAGCTGAGGGATCCTGCTGCCGTCCAGTGCATTTGCTCCATAAAATGCACAGACATTTCCCCTTACATTTTAGGAGGAAAAAAGTGTGTCTTATAGAGTGAAAAATACGGTAAATAAGGCACAAGTTCATATGAACTACCAGGGCTGTAAACACCACATCACAATTCAGTGAGTTAATAAAATTCCAGATTTTGCCCTTTATTGCTCTGAAGGAATAAATCTCTTGGAGTTTGACAAACTCATTGTAGCATTTTAACACTGCAGTGGTGCGTGCAGTGTGTGTATTAGCCAGCTACACATTTACAACAGAAAGTAAGGAAACTGGAGATGTGACTGGTGAAGCCGCCTTAACTTCAGATGTCGAAGAGTGAAAGTCACGATTTGATTTATAATTTGGACTTTTCTTAGCTGAAACAGAGCAGTTTTATCACTTAATTCCAGATAGCAGGCTTGCGCATTTCAACCTGCAGGATATGACAGGCAGTGGATCAATTCCAAATCAGCTCTCAGTGCCATTCTGCAAGCCACTGGCATCGATATAAGCCAAGACCATATGGTTAAGATTATTGCAATGTAGCTGTTGGACATGTGGATACTTCGGCAATGACTAACAGCATTTAAACGTTTAGATTATGCACTTTCATTATTGCTGATGACATTAAAGGAATCTTTCCCATCCAGTTGTCACTCGAGCAAAATTAGGCAACACTCCGCAAAGCTGTTAACGGGCAGCTTCCCCCATCAGAACGTTTCAGGAGGTTAAAAGAACTCAATGGCACATCAAAATGGCTGAACATAAACCTCTACATCTGCAGGAGACTTACCATCGTCCAGGTATAACTGGTCCAATTCCTCGCGTTCTCGCTTGATCGTTACAGGAATAGGGGCCAAATTATGATTACTGTCCTCATGCAACTCGGGCAACGGCAGTGGCTGATTTGCTGGAGATTCATTTCTTTGAACATTCGGCAGTTGCTGCTGACCCATTACGGATGAGCGAGTTGGACTGCAGGACTGCAAATAGGTTGGCTCTTGGGTTACAGATGGAACTGGAGAGGAGGGACTGTTGGGATAGAGTGTTTGTTGGTAACCAAGGGAACAGCTACTGCTCAGATGTTGACTCACCTGCGGCTGCAGCATGATGTGAGATGACTGATCTGGAGAGCTTGGATGCACAACTATAGACCTTGGCACTTCCTGTATGGCGGGGACACCTCCAACCGTCTGCTGAAGTCCTAGGTGGCTGTGGCCTGGGTTGGTGATGCACTTGTAAGCAGGAGAGGAAAGATCATGCAGCTTAGGACTTGAGCTGGGAGACGATGACATCACAGCATTTCTCTGCTGACAGGAAGTGAAGCCAGTCACAAGGCACGAGCCAGGATCAGGAGGCATCATGATCTGCTGGCTGTAGTATGGCTTGGAGAGAGGGCTTAATCCTTGGTTCCTTGGTCCACAGGTTTGAGCAGGCTCATAGTCGTCAGTGGGTTCTGTTTTTATAACTGGAACTGTTGAAAGAAAAAGAAAGTGCTTTAAATAAACACGGAGTTGCACATTGGTATGATCAAGTTGGCTTGTGGCTAGGATACCCTTTGCAAAAACAAACAACGTCTTGAATAAGACTCTGTGTGTCCTTTGCCTGGTTCTCCCACCCCATAAAAAATATGAATGAGTCATCCGCACAAGAAAGTCACAGCTGGTTCTAATATTGAAAAAGACTATTTTCTTTGGACTCTCCTCCAGCTCTAATGTGCTATAAAAATCTATTTGCAAATAGCTGCGCTGCAGTAGAAGCTCTGGACCCAAGGGCTCTATGGATTTGTAGTAATCAAAGGAAATTTTTTAACTTGGATGTACTACCACATGTCTACTGCTACTGATGGCCCATTTGATAGATGTCTGCACAATGGGTAAATTCAAGCATGGGGATTCAGAAAAGGGGCTTCCAGAGTTCACCAAAACAAAACTTCAGGAAGAACGGCATGCTTATGAAAAATGATGCATTTAATCATACAGCTTTTTTCTTGAACAAGCTAGAATCTGACTTTTCTTTTTTAAAGCAAATACAGTGGAACAGGGTCTACATATCATTTTTATAGCCCACAGAAGAGCACACCAATATATATATGGTATGCAAGGAGCATCCAGATCACGGCTTACTTGATTCAGAAAGATAGAAACAATCCTTTAAAGCCCTTGTCTACATTCTACTATGCAAAAACGGGCTACCTTCTACTTGCTCAGTGAGGCAACAGCTCCTCCCACCACCACACCTTGTGGCTGTACTTGCTAATCAAGCACAAGTCACAGTTTCTAAAAATGCTGGGGAGAGAAGGCTGAAGGGCTTATTAAAATGATGCATACAAAAATGTTCATTTTAGGAAAACTTTGCACCAAAATGCAGATAATTTTGTGGTGACTTTTTTTTTTTAAAAAAGAAGCAAACAGATGCAGAAATGTGGTGATCAGGAAATTATCAGATTCATCCACCTTTAGACATAGCATCAGCCAAAATTACATTAGAACCTAATTTCTGCAGCAATGCTAGCTATAAATCAGTGACGTCTCCAAATGGTGACATCACAGAAGTTGGATAAACACAATGAGCTCCTGTGTGGACACAAATGTGGTAAGGGTCATTTAAGTTTTATAAACTGAAATGAAGGCTCTGAATGAGTAAGATATTAACACATCAAACCTTCACAAAAACCTTGCTGAGGGAGGACAAGTATGGTTGGTTGTGTGTATTTTTTAAATGAATTTGCAAAGGTCCATTTGCTGTGATATTAGAATCCAGAGTTTCTAACATTTATCTATTTTGGTTTGTAGCTATTATATAATATGTAAGAAATATGGCACATACTACAAAATACAAGGCATTCAGCTGCCATTCTTCTAATTACCGTATTTTTCATTTTATAAGATGCACCCGACCATAAGATGCACCTAGTTTTTGGAGGAGGAAAACAAGAAAAAAAATATTCTGAATTCCAGAAGCCAGAACAGCAAGAGGGATTGCTGCGCAGCAATCCCTCTTGCTGTTCTGGCTTCAGCAATAGCTGTGCAGCCTGCATTCACTCCATAAGATGCACACACATTTCCCCTTACTTTTTAGGAGGGAAAAAGTGCATCTTATAGAGCAAAAAATACGGTAATTGGGTGACTGCTGTTAAACAACAACCAAAGGTTCTGTGTTGTATTAAAGCCTAGTTAGATTATTGTAATCAGAGCTGTTTTAGGCAACATAATCAGTTGTGCATGCTGCAGTAAACCAGTTAGTTGAGACGTAAGATGTCACAGCAGATTTTCTGGTCTTCCTATAAAGAGCCATGCAAATGCATAACGAGACTTTATTGGCTCTGACGTATGTACTTCTATGGCTCACATCTACACAAAGTGTTAGCCTGTTGGGTTATTCTACTAAAAACTCAACATTAAGTATAATTATATTTCCAAGTAATTCAAATTACTCAGTGATGTTACAATTCTCTTCTGTTTCCAAATAATTCAGTTATTCAGTGCTTTACAATTGCCGTTAAAATGTTTGGCTGTTCAACAAACACCAAAAGAGACAGGACACTGTCAAACCATGGGCATTCAATTCTTCGAGAGGAAAACCCTGGGGCCTCCAATTTGCTTATGTGGAACTAATGATGCTAGAACATGCATTTTCTATCGTAATACATTAAGCATGCAATTCTGAAAGAGGTAAACTGAGTCCAAATTTGTCTTTACTTCTAAAGAAGATTCTTGGACACAAGAAACACATTACAGCCCCCTCCCCCAGAGCAACAACAACAAAATGTGTTGCTTTGACCACTTCTTCATGGTTTACCAAATGCTAGTTGTATTGGTTTGAGAACACTGGGATGGGGTGGAGCCGAGAAGCAACTGCCCATTATACTTTAGGGAACCCAACATTAGTTTACATTGAGTGAGTGTTATAAAGAAAAGAGTGGAAGTGGAAGGGATGAATCTGATTAAGATCCAGAAAACAAGGATATTCCAGTTAGCAAGCTTTTTTGCTGGGAGGGGGCTCCTATGCCTTTAACAGCTGCACGATAAATTGGACTTCAGCAGGTGAAGCTATTCCCATTACTGCATCTCTATGCCAGAAAATTCTTTGTCTGCTGAATCCATGCATGCCATACAGCTGTTGAGACTAACTAGTTCTGATTATATGCTTAGGACGAACTGCATGCTGTCCTGTGATCCAGCATGCAATTTACTGCCTGATCCAAAAGAAGCAAAAGATTACCACGAATGCATGTGTGGATGTGTGCATATGCTGAAAAACAGTAAAAAATACAAAATGAATGTGAATGCCAGAAGAGGCTACAGATGCTAAACCAATAAATACTGTGATTAAAGAGGATTCCAATGCATCCACAGGGTATCTGTGAAGTGATATGATAAGTGCAATCTCTGGAATGCTGTCAAGCAAATCCCATAAATCCTCCATTGTTAGAGACAGTGGCATAAATCCATTAGGGAGATTTGGTTCATGTAGTTAAAATCTTGAGTCAAAATGAAATGTCAGACTACCCTCCAGATTCAACTATGCAGTTTTACTCATGAAGCCACACTGTGGAACATTCAGGGTTCTTCAGCAGGTTGTCAAGATCGGTGCTAAAACCACTGGATAACACATGTACTTTCCATCTGCAGCAAAATCCCAGGTACAAATGTAGGAAGGTATCCAATGAAGTTATACTTAAGAGTAGATGCACTGAAATCAATGAACTTAAATGAGTCATGACTAAAGGAAGTCCAGTTATTTCAGTGGACCTACTGTAGGATTCAGCTGGACACAACCCCAACTACTTTACTATTGTTTTTAACTCTTTAATCAGTGTTACAAGCCAATAATCCACTAACATTTTCACCACTGCGGATTAACTACATAATTGAAAATATATGATAAAACTGACAGGATTGCCAGCAATATATCCCGACTTAAGAGCTACCCTGTTCTCATCACTGCAGTTTGTAGACTAACTTGTCAACAAGCTTCTGTTGCTTTTAGAAAAAACTAATGGCATGATCTGATTTAATCAACAACAACTGTATAGTGACTAGTGCTATGTCAGAAATTTTAAATGTTTGATTCTTAATGTGAAAGTTGCAATGGAGGGCAGGGGTCAACCTTTTCATGCATTCATAGCAATTGTTTCCCAGATTTGAAAGTGTCTGATTTCAGCCTATCCGGGAATCATGGTGTGACTGTGACAACTACATGGTATCACATAACAAATAAGTTATGATTTTGTGATACTGCCAATGCAGTTGGAGTTTGATATTTTCCCCTAAGGACTGTGTTTGCTGATTTTGGCTTCCTGGTCCAGCTCTGCTCCTGGGTGTCCAGGTGGCATCTACAGCCAGGAGTGCTTTTAATCCATTTGAGCTTGTATGCCAGCTGCAAACTGGGGAAAGAAAATATTGCTGCTTATAGCTACCAAGTTATAATATGCTTTATATGGGGCTGCCTCTGAAACACTTTTGGAAGCTGTAGCTAGTCCAGAACATGTCAGACAGATTATTAACCCAGAGCTGCCTCTTTGATCATATTACATCTGCGTTCAAAGTCTCGCATGGACTTCCATCTGGTTTCTAGACACAATATGAAATGTTGGTGCCTGCATGGTTGAGGTGCAGGGTATTTGAAAGATAGCCTTCTCTCATATGAACCTGTCCACGCTGCAGTCGTCACTTGAGGTCCTGCTATGTGACCCTTGTTTTCCAGTGTAAGGTAGAAGGGGAGGGGGCTATGGATAGAGCTTTCTCAGTCATGGTTCCCAAATTCCGGAACTCTCTTCTCAGGTTGGACACTTTGTTCCACTACATAATATGCTGTGGAAATTGAAATTCTCCCCCACAGCTGAAGAGTTCTCTGAGTTCTCTCATTTTTAATATCAGATTTCTGTCCATTTATCCTTTGGCATAGAAACTGATCTGTCTCGTCTACGTAAATGGTTGGCAGATTGCATTGTTGGCAGATGATGGCATATATCATATTAGAGGCTGTGCAGGTGAAAAAGCCCATAATTGTGTGGTTCATGTTGTTTAGTCCCATGATAAGAGTGGAGAGCTAACATTGCTGTTTGTAGCAAGGGTTTGTTCTATGGCTTATATGATTCAGGATGCACATTAGGTTAAGGTTTTACATTTAAAAGGCAGAGCGATAGAAATGCTTACAAGAGGATCCATGAACAGGATCTGGAATCTCTAACAGGTTTCTGAACTTTCCAATTGCATATACATTATTATTTTCATAACATCTTTCTCCCTTTTTAAATTTATGCAACATGCATTGTTCAAACTGTGTATATGATTTCTCTACATCTCCACTTGTACAGTGGAATCTAGAATATATGCCAGGATTTGCATAGAGTTAAGTGTCTCGCTACAAAGCTAAAATATTTCTATTGTCCATTAACTGTGAATTGTTTAACTACATTCCAGAAATTGCATTTAGAAGACATCTGAAAGCAGCCCTGTATAGAGAAGCTTTTTAATGTGTAATGTTTTATTATGTTTTTGAATATGTTGGAAGCTCCCAGAGTGGCTGGAGCAACCCAGTCAGATGGGCGGGGTACAAATAATACAATTGTTGTTGTTATTGTTGTTGATATTGATGAAATAACATATGGGTATATTTTAGTCATAGGGATGCGGGTGGCACTGTGGGTTAAACCACAGAGCCTAGGACTTGCCGATCAGAAGGTCGGCGGTTCGAATCTCCGCGATGGGGTGAGCTCCTATTGCTCGGTCCCAGTTCCTGCCAACCCAGCAGTTCGAAAGCACGTCAAAGTGCAAGTAGATAAATAGGTACCACTCCGGCGGGAAGGTAAACAGCATTTCCATGCACTGCTCTGGTTCACCAGAAGGGGCTTAGTCATGCTGGCCACATGACCCAGAAGCTGTACGCCGGCTCCCTTAGCCAATAAAGCGAGATGAGCGGCGCAACCCCAGAGTCGGTCACCACTGGACCTAATGGTCAGGGGTCCCTTTACCTTTACCTATATTTTAGTCATCTTTGATATCAAGAAATATTTATGACATTTGTAAGACTCAGGCCCTTTCCCCCCTTTGCCATCCGACAGCTCTGCTAACCCAGCAAGGTTAAAGAGTTTGCTCAACTGAGCATGAAAGTTTAAAGCAGAAACATCTCAGGAGAGCAGCAATAAAAACACAGATCTGTGTCACAATAAAGGAAGCTGTAATATATTGCATCTTGGTTTTACTACTTTCACCTAGTAAAAATAGCTTAATATTTCAGTTTAGAAAGTGAGCTAACAGTGGGTGGAGGATGCAAAAAAGAAAAAAGAAAAAAGCAGCGTGGCTCTTAAATACCGCTAGAAAACTATCACTATAAATAGTCAGTGAATAATTATAGACACTGAACAGGCAACAGAGCCCAACGCTAGCAGAAGTGGTCAATAACCACTATTTGAATTGCACCCCGTAGGAATTGGGCCAGTGCAGACCCAGACCATGTCATGATATGGACAGCTGTGTGGTTGCATGCATACGTCAGCAATTCTGAATTGCATCGTGGTTAAGAGGGTGAAGGTTTCTGGCTGAAATCTCAACTCAGCCATGAACTCACATGGTTGCCTTTGACGAGTCACTATCTGCTAGTTCATCCCCGATCCCGTCCCTATAGCTAACGTATAGTGCAGCAATAGGGAGTACTGAGCCCTTAGTAAATGATACGAAACAGCTCTCTTCCATTTAAAATGGCTTTTTGCCGCCATATAAACAGAGTGGCCTGATACTTATTCTCAGCATTGTGGACAGCTGGGATCACATTTAGAAAAGTTAGGATGCCACAACCTGAGAATTGGCCCAGCCATGGCTGTTTATTTTGAATAGCATTTTATGATTCTCTTCATGAGTCTGCCATGGTTGATACTGTTTGCATATGAGGAAAAAATGGTTGCAAGATCCAACTTTAAGTAGGCCCCTCACAACTTGGCAGCTTCCTGCTCAGTTGAAAGATAGAGTTGACCACTTTGTCCAGCTCCTCAGACATTTTTGGTGATTTTTCAGGTCTAATAATGCTAACTTTATTTATTCAATAAAGTATTTTCCTAAACTTTCTGAGTTTTTAGTTCATTGTCCTTGCTTCCTGTCACAAAAGTTTTAAGCCATAAAACCACCGCTGAGAGGGCATTGATAGGAAATTAGAGAGTGCTGTGACACTGAGATTAGAATATCAAATGGATTGAGCCAGGCCCTCAGTATTTAATAAAAATGGACACTGCCAGAAGGGATTACAAGCAACTGAAAAAGAAAGAAGCATTGTTATCTGGAAAAATATATTTGGCAGTCTTTTAACTGACACTCATACCATTGGCATGGGTTTTAAAGCAGAGTGAATGGTTTCACTTGGCCTTAAATTTAAGTTTTAAAACAGATGTTGGTTACTGAAAGTACTATAAAAAATTAGGAACCAATTCAGTTTCACATTGGTGGATTTTAAGAGAGTATGATCTAAAATTACTCACTGCTATTAGTAGTAAAGCTCCTGTCAATATGATGGGTGGCAAACGCCAAGCATCATGGGGGGTAGCGTCGTTTGCTTTGCTTTTCCAGTACATGGTGCTAGGGCTCACTTGCCTTCACTCAGTTCAGCCCAGAAGGACTGGGCTCCATTGGGTCAACAGCAGAGCGTGGCGAGGTAGTAGGAATGCCCACATCTTCCCACTATACAGTCCTAATGCTTAAAGAATCATGGGAAGATACAGGCTTCTGCCATGTTTAGACCACACAGCCCTTCGTCAAAGACCCTGCTGCCATGGTGAAGCAAGCAAGAAGACTCAGAGAATGAGGCCTGTTGTACCCTTAATCTACACTCTGCTAACATCATAGATCTTTGTGCTATGGAGCACAAAGGAATGGCCTGCATGATATGGGCAGATGGTGAAGAAAAACTATCCTCCTCTCTCTCTCCTCCCCATTGTGTCAGGATCAGGCCTTGGGTACCCTTGACAAGACAGAGTTTGGGCAGGTGGGAAACAGCCCTTTGTTGTAAAATGGCTCTCACGGGCTTTGTTTATCCCACTCAGAACAATGATTGCTAGATAAGTTGCTTTTCCTATTTTGCAGTTGGAAAAACGAGGTTGAGAGATAGGAACTTGCATAAAATCATCCATGATCTGAAGGCTGAAGTGGGACATGAACTCTTATCTTGCAGATTCATGGTCCATTGTATATATTGGAAGTCACATTACCTCAGCAGGATTAAAACGGATCACTAGAAATCTGCTGCCTAAATCAACCACAGTTAATATACTTTTCATTTTCACCATAATGATCTGCAGCCTTCACAGACAAATACGTATATCAAATAATATTTGGGTCCCGTTCAACCATCACAAAGGCGCCCCACAGTTAGCAGGGCACTGCTGTATATGGTTATGGTTGCTATTTTCACATTCTCTTTTCCTTGAGTATATTTTGGCTCCAGCCCTCAAGCCACTTCCTCTGGAGCAGCCCCAATGACTTCTGTGGGAATGTCTTTCTCTCAGGAATTGTATGTGTGTGTGTCTATGTAGGTTTAAGGATTATAGCCTTTTGATTCTGAAATATGGATTACCATATTTACAATAGTATACTTCTTACACCACAGAAAGGTACAGGACGCTGTTCCTTTTGATGTGATGTTAAAAACCAGGACTCCCTTTAATGTAGAATGAAGTGAAATTAAAACAGCAGGTAAGTTTGTTTGAAGAATTTCAGGTTTTGCTACAGATGTTTCAGCACAAAATGTCTTCTCCCCTCATGAAATCCATAGTATTTGTTCAGTAAGCAAAATAATTTCTCTGCAAAAACATGATACATATGCACACACGATGGGTAGTCTGTCTCCTCTTTAAAACAGCCTGCTTTATTTTCACCAATGAAGTCTAAAAGAAAATGTTTAAAATAATGTTTTGTTTTTAAAAGGTGAGTGAATCAGTTGATGAAACAATGGCTTATAAATAAGGTCCATGAAGCTCCTCGCATAATTTTGTTACATTCAGGGGTGCAATAAAAAACATAAGTGTTTTGTTCTTTGCCAAGGCTGACCTCTCTATTTCCACTTAGGCCTGTTGAGCAGGGGAAATGACTGTGGAGGTACAATGTCAATATAATCTATTTCCTTCTTAGCTCCAGGTTCTATGAGTAGCATCTATTCCAGTGTTTCCCAAATTTGGGTCTCCAGCAGTTTTTGGACTACAATTCCCATCATCCCTGAATACGGGTCCTCCTAGCTGGGGTTAATGGAAGTTGTAGTCCAAAAACAGCTGGAGACCCAAGTTTGGGAAACACTGATCTATACTCTACATTTGATGTTACTCAAGTAGTTCACAGTGGTAGTGGATTGATCTCAATGAGCTAGAGGAACTTTTGTTGTGCTCCTGGTATTATTTTGCACCAAAATTAAGTCCTACAGAGAGGTCTACTGAAGCAACAAAATGATGATTATTTTTTTTGCACAAGACATTCCCCTGCCCACCCCAGATTATTCCACATATTGACATATCATCAGTTTGCTATTTAAAAGAGTGCTGCACAGTTATTATAATCATTTTTTAAAAATTAATACAATACTTATTCTCTGCAACTTGAAGCTAGAAATATGTTGTTACCATTAGCAGGAAGGTAGGTGAAAAGCTGGTACTGGCTTCTCTTTCTCTTTCCATTGCAGACATAGAAATTAACTTGGACGGGACTTGTAATTCTCTGATTGCGGAACGGTGGAATCTCAATCACCAATGAAGTCTAAAAGAAAATGTTTAAAATAAAAGTTTTGTTTTGAAAAGATGAAACAATGGCTTATACAGAAGGTCCACGAAGCTACTCACATTCGTGCAAAACTTTAGGGATAGGCCTCCAGAGCTTTGCAAGAGTATTTCCTACACATTTGAATTTTCTTACAGTGTCTTGTGCCATGGGTAATCTGAGCAACTCAATGAGAGGGTTTTTGGTCTGTTTTTGCAGTCATGCACTTCAGTACAAAATGCACCTGATGCAAACGTGTGTATTTATTTATTGCTGTATATACTTAAGAATATAAGAAGTGCCTGTTGGATCAGGCAGATGGCCTTTCTAGTCTAGCATCCTGTTCTCACAGTGGCCAACCTTATGCAACACCACTGTCTCCTCCTGCGGCTTCGAGCACATGGTATTCAGAAGCATACAGTCTCCAATTGTGGAAGCAGAACATATCCATCTTAGCTAGTTGCCTTTGGCAGCCTTATCCTCCATGAATTTGTCTCATTCTCCTTCAAAGCCACCCAAGTTGGTGGCTCTAACCACTTATGGTGGGAGTGAATTCCATAACTATCTGTCGTATAAGTACTATGTTTCGGCTGTCCTGAATCTTCCAACATTCTGCTTTGCTGGATTATCAGGGGGAAAAAATCTCTATCCATTTTCTCCATGCTATCCATAATTGTATACACATTGATCACGTCAACTCCCACACATCACAAAATTAAGATAACTACAGATTTCAAACGGATTGCTGCGTTCTGCTTTGCATATTGTTTCAGAAAGTGTAAATTTGTTAGATTTGGCTTTAAATGCATATTGACTCAAATTTCTCATCTATCCATAACAGTCACTCACAGTGTCTCTCCCACATCCATACACAAACATACAGTGTGTGCACACTGTACTTGATATTTTGCTAGCTGAGTGATGAACATGCATACACACACACACAGAGAGAGAGAGAGAGAGACAGACAGACAGACAGACAGACAGACAGACAGACAGACAGACATTATGATGTTTCTCAAAGGGGAGATACTTACTGGCTTACACAACTCTTTGTCAGTTTTGGCTTCCATTTCCCACACGTGATGACCATCTAAAAAACAAGAACATGAAAAGAAGTTGTCTAATTCTACACCGTTATTTCTTCACAGGTGTCAGAAATGAAAAGGGGGTCTCCCTTTTTGAGACAGCCTTCATTTAATATCACACAGAGAGGATGAAGTTGAAACAGGCACTTTGCTTCTTTTGTAGTTTTTGATTCTCCAGTGCAATCAGCCTTCCAAGGTGATCCTAGCAAACATTTCGCAGGCTGTACAGGAAAGACCAATTGCAGCAATAAAAGTGCTAGCACGTTTGCAAAGCTAAGCAGGATCTGGTATGGTTTCAAATTGAGTGGGGGACCACGTGTTGAGATTCCTGCATTGCAGGGGATGGGACTAGATGATCCTTGGGGTCTCTTCGAACTCTATGATTCTGATGGACCATGGTGGCTGGATCCAAAGGGAGTTGAAATCCACCAACATCTGGAGTGCCTTTGGTTTCCCCATCCCAAGGCTACAGTGTTGGACTTGGGAGAGTTGGCTTCAAATTCTTATCCAGCCATAAAGCTTTCTAGGTAACTTTGGACCAGTCATGATGATCCCCCCCCCTCTAGTTAACCTGTGTCCTAGAACTGTTGTGGGCATAGGAAAGAAAAGGAGAAACTGGACATGAGAAGTCTATTAAGGGCAAAGGGCACAGACTAGATCCCACTCATTGTTTTATCAGAGCTGAAAATAGGATAGAATGAAAATGCTATACCTAGAACCGTCTGAGCTGGTTAAGAGTTTGTAGTCCTTTCAGCTTTGTAAATGAATTACCAGAGCTTCAGGCTTTTTCTATATTCAATCTATTCTGAAAGATTAATTACTTGAATTGGGATTCTGTTTTACAGTTCCTGCCAACTCATCAAATCTTTCAATTATTTTTTACAGTGCCATTGCTGTATATTACTTTTTCTTTTTTTCCTTTTAGGCTGATTACAAATGTGTGTCTGTTCATGAAAGTTTTTTAGGTGTTACGTTAAAGGAAGGGGTTGTATCGAGTCCTTTGACTATCTGAGAAATAGCAAGAGTTAGTGTTGCTCCAGTACAAAATTCTCTTGAGACTGTCCAGACTTTAGCTGCTGCAGAAAAGTTGAGGGGAACAGATGACTCAATAAGAGTTAGTGACATTTCATTTAACAAAAACATAAGGAGGAGAAACTGTTATGAAGCAGAGACCAAAAAGCAAATAATTAAAAAAGCAAAGAATTAAAGAGGGGGGAAAAGCAGGCAATTCCTCATGTTACGTCTGGTGAACCAAGAGGGAAATCTCTACACCCACGGACTGGGATCAACTCCAGGAGAGAAACCTTAGAGCACTACGTCAACTTCTTACAGTAAACATGTTTTGTAGGTTTATCTGGATCAGCTAATTTTGTTTTGTTTTTTTAAGGGGGGAAAAAGTTGGGAATGGATGGAATAAATTTTAGGGGTCTCAAAATGCTAAAAGACTTGCTTATATTGGAGAAAAAGGTCTTATGTCAGTACAACATTTGCCAAGTGTCCTACCCAAGTATGCTAGATGCCGTCTCCAGTCAGAATGTGCCGGAGGAGTGAGGAGTGATACACCACAAAAGTTTCCATTGTAAGGCTGCCACATCTGCATCAGCCTGGCTGACTCACAGCCGAAGGCAACTCCCTGCCTGGCCGAAGTCCAACAAAAGTACACCAGAGCAATTTATACCTTTCCAAAATGCAAATAATTCAAATTACAGACATAACATAAAGCTGAAACAGACACATTTCAGGCATTCCCTTTAAAGTTTAACTCACTCAAGTGATTCTCTCCAAATGGACTTTGTTATTGTTGTTGTTGTTGATAGTGTGTGTAAAAGAAAGGGAGACGGAAACCTAGCAAACCACTCATATATGTTCCTCTCATCTATCCCCAGAAATCTTTTTTTGGAACATATAATGTTTCTTCAGTGAGGTGTTGTTACTTTCTGTACTGGAGCAATTAATCTAATATCTGACCCTTTAAAAACCTGGCATTAAATTTGTTTTGATTTCTTTCTTTCTTTTACAGTTTAACTTTTTGCCCAAAGGCTTAAACAGCATTTTCAAAACTGAATTTTAAAAGAAGCACATAGACAACTGAAATGGTTCATAGCTTGCCTGTGAATGTAAAATTCTTGAATTGTTTGCAAACAGACGAATTCTAAGATTGTATCCATTGTGGGATTGTTGCTGACACTGTGAAGCCTATCATTAGTCCCCCTCTCTCTTTTTTTCTTTAAGGGAAACAGACTCACTAAACAGCAGTCCAGCTTTCCTGTTTATACAGCTGAAAGGGGAGTGGGAGGGAAATCCCAGAAGAAGCAAAGGCCACTGATATAATTTGAGGCTTCCACCTTCACGTTAATGGGCTTTCAATAAAAGGCACTAAAGAAAACAATGCAGATGAGGTGTGCGTTCACACATTCACTTCTTTGTCAAAGTCCCCACGTTTTAGTGTGTGTGCTTTCTTTTTAGCACACATGTGAAAGGGTTAACAGGACTTGTGTTTCTAAAACATGTCTGTGGCTGGTTTTGTGTTGGCGCAATACCAAAAATAACCACAATTAACTCTTTCGAATGTGCACTTGTGTATGTTCTAAAGAACAGCACGCCGTTATGAAGAAACACAATTATTAGTTTTTGTGCGTGAGGAGACTAGGTGGCCATATCCAAACAATGAGAACTGTTTACAATTTTAAAACACCACCTCCAAACCCTTGCCATGTTTCCTTGTGGCATAACAGATAGGGAAGTTTCCACAGGAGGAGTGAGGTAAATTAGTTCTCTTGCATGAAGGCAAGAGCTTCAGTCAGAAACTCTGGCATTTGGAGATTGATAACAGTGGTGGCCAATTCTGCCCACCTACCGCATTACTATATAGGCTGGTTTTGAATTCCTAAAAATATAAGCAGGGTTCTGAAATGGAACGGCTGAGCGCTGAATGGGCCTTTGTAACTCACTCTGTATCAACTGCTCTCTACGGAGTTAAAAAGGAAACTCTGCAGAAGTCAAAAAGTAAAAATATTCCAAAACCATTAGGGAATTCCCTGCAGCATGAGTCACAGAAACGGCTTCCCCACCACACCCATCTAGAAGATTTCCACATAAAAAAGCCATTGTGGGCTTGTTCTAACACAGCAGCAGCAAGAGCAAAAATATATTTTGTATATCTCACCACTTCAGTTATTTCTATTGAGATATTGTTGCTAATTTTACTTAGCTTTCTTCTCCTTATTTATTAGAGTGTGGGAAAAGAGGTTTCAGAGGAAACAGGCTAAATCCTTAATGAATGAGTGCCATGGATTATGCTTCAATTAAGATGAAATAATATATTTAATATGAATGCAATGGGTTGTGCTTCAGTTAACGTGAACATAATTAGTGTGCATAGTCTTACCAAAACCCTTATCCCATTCTTAGTACAATCACATTAACTATGGTTTGTTGGAAACATGAAACATCAAGCATGGATTATTAAACTATCTTGTTTCAACAAACCATAGTTAAGGTTAAAGATTAAGGTTTCAATGTAATGTGATTACCTGAAATTAGAAGCCAAGGCAGCAGTACTGAAAGAGGAGAGGAGATTGCATCCACCTGAAGCCTACTCATTTCCATCAAGACAAACCATCGACTACCGTAGTTGCTAAATGAACATAGCACTTTTAGGTCCTAATTTCAAGACAACACAGCCTGCCTTTATTTTTCAAAGATTTAGATAAAATAATTGCCTCCAATGTGGCTGAGTAGTGATGAATTTATAGTACCAAATTATTAATTAATCTGTATGTATAGCTTCCAAATTATTAATTAATCTGTATGTGACCAGGGGCTTCCTACGGTAGTGCCAAAAATTGTGGAAACCCCTCCTTTAGGAGATTTGTCAAGCTCCTACCCTTTCAGTGTATAGGTAGGAACTTAAACACATTTATTTAAGCAAGATTTTGATGCTTAGCAATTTGTTGCCTCTTCAAGTGCTTAACATGTTTTACCTTGCTGCTGTTGTGCATCTTGATTTGATTTAATATTTGTGTGCAGTTTTTCCAACAACAAAGTGGAGCTTAAAACTTTATTTTCTTTCAACTATTAGGAATGGCTATTTATGTTTTTTGTGGGGGTTTTTAAAGAAGCTTTGTGGATATTTGCTACATAAAACAAAGTAAAAATGTCAAATTAAATAATTCGTTTTGCTTAATTATATTTTTCTTATTAAATTTTGGGGTTTGAATTCTGCTGCGGTTGATCTAATACTTTAACCACATGTTCAAACTTCAAACTGAGATTATTGGTAAATACCCTAATGATCAAGGGTCTGTATACCAAGTCTTATGAGGAACTGTTGAGGGGTTGACTAGATGGCCGTTGGGATTCAAGATGACTTTAACAGATTGGACAACTGGGTCCAAACTAATGAAATGAATTTCAGTAGGGGCAACAGAGGAAGGCAACCAAGATGATCAGGAGTCTGGAACCCAAGGCTTATGAGGAATGGGAATTCGCTGTGTTTATCCCGGAAAAGAGGAGATTGAGAAGAGCTATGACAGCTATCTTCAAATATCAAAAGTGCTGTCACATGGAAGATGGAGCAAGCTTGTTTTCTCCTGCTCTGGAGGGTAGGACTTGAACCAATGGATTCCAGTTACAAGAAAGGAGACTCCAATTAAACATCAGAAAGAACTTTCTGATGGCAACAGCTATTCAGCAGTGGAACCGATTCCCTCAGAAGGTGGAGGTTTTTAAGTAGACGTTGGATGGCCCTCTGTCATGAATGCTTTAGTTGAGATTCCTGTATTGCAGGGGGTTGAATAAGATGACCCTCAAGGTCCCTTCTAACTCTATAATTCACTGAAAAAGTAAGTGCAAGGTGGTACCTACAATTTACCTTTACCTATAGGATGTTCCAATATGGATCTGGCATAAGTAATCTCTCTTCTTGTCTGCTTCTAGGAGTCACAGGTGAGAGCTGAGTGCAGGGTAGGGAAGAAAGGTGAACAAACTACCCCAGGAGGACCACCAATGATACTACCCCTCCCCAACACCCCATACTTCCCATTGGACTACAGCTCCCATTATCCCTAACCACTAGCTATGCCAACTGGGGCTGATGTGAGCTGGAGTCCTATACAATTTGCAGGGCACCATGTTTCCTACCCCTGCCAGAGCAAAAGTGGGCTGAGGTGGCTCTGAACATCTGCCAGGAGTGTAGGAGTGTGAGTGTAAGAGACTCCAGGTATTTGGGAGGGGGATTCTTCCAGTTTCACCCCATTAATTGTCCACCATTTGTTTGCGGTTCAACTCTGGTGGTATTCCAGTAGAACTCTGGGGTTTGAAATGCCAATAATGGATTGTGTGTGTGGGCTCACGCACCCTATTTAGTAATGGCCGCTTACCCGTTTCAGCGGTGAGCAGCAGTTGCGGCCTACCACAGCACCTCAAAAGCCCACGGAGCCTCACCATGTTGTTTTGTGACCATTGGCTCGCCTCCCTGGCCACCATGGAGCATTGTGGGCACCACCAGACCCTCTGTTCAAATTCAGCCAATCCGCGGTGGCCTGGGAGGCGGGGCTTGGGGAGTGGACCTGAGGAGATCCAGGTTCAGCACAACCAACCTCACTGTGAGGTTGTGAAGCTAAACCGTCATGACTTCCCCCAAATAATTCAAGGAGCTGCAGTTTAAGGGTGCTGAGAGTTGTTAGGACACCCATACTCCTCTCCTAGAGTGACAATTTCCAGAATTTCCATTGAAGAAGGATGGATTGTTAAATGATGATGATGATGATGATGATAATCTTATTACTTGCATGCCGCCCATCTGACTGGGTTGCCCCAGCCACTCTGGATGTCTCCCAACAAACCACTCTTGGAATGTGGGAGAAGGGGATTTGTGGTTCTGTGAACAACTTTCAGCACCCAGAACAACCTACACTCCCCAGTATTCGTTGGAGGAAGTCATGTCTATTTAAAGTGCTTCAAATGTGTGGTGTAAACTTTGCCTCTAATCCTAAACATACTTGGGAGTAAGCTCCACTAAATCCAGTGTGGTTTATTTCTGAGTAACCATGCATAAGGTTATGCTGCAAGGCTGTGATTCTAAGTATGCTTATGTGGAACAAACCGTTTGAAACTGTACACAAGTATCTAAGGGACATATTGACCTTAATAGCCCTCATCGAAATACTGTATGGCAAGACTCAGTAACAGTGATACCGTCTTACGTGGATGCCATGCATCCCATACTATCTTTGCCTTTTCCTGTGCTGCAGCGTTAGGAAAATCTGAAATGTATTTCCTACCAGCGACGTCACAACTACTGTGTGCTCGTGAAAGGATTCCGCACTGCAATGGTTCCATCATCTGATTAAACTCCCTGCTAAAGATATCTCTTTCTGGTAAGTGGCCAGGGACCCCTTTATAAAACCAGCACCACTCCCGGAAATAGGGACAAGTGACCTTTCCATTAACTCTTGTGCTCCAAACTGTACAATTCTCATGTTTCTAGCCCCTCTTGATGGCAGAGGCTTTCCAAGTTCCTTGCAAATGAGCCGACACAGAAATGGATGCAGCAAGCAAGTGAAATGGGTGTGGTGGACTCTGAGAGATAGGCAGCCGCAGAAAACAACATTATGCAGAAGGCATGTGGCCGAGGGATATTCTCCCACTTAAGTTTATTACGTGAACTGCAGCTTGACTACCAATCTGAAACTTGATCCTTTTCTGGCCACTTGCCCCTCAAACTGCGACTGCTGCTGGCAATGGAAAGACCAATGGAAAGATCTCGGAGAATGTAAGATCTTTTACCAAATGGAGTTCAGCCAAAAGTCTGCTCACTAGTCTCCACGTCTCATCTCATCGGAACAGACGCCAAACCTTGAGCCTTCAAATGCTGCAGTGCAAAACGAAATGTCTACAGAAGCAGAGCTCACACCCAAAGGTCCTTAAAGTATCTGAGGGACGTGTCTGTTTCAGGACCAATCCCTGCCCCACTTCTAGTAATCTTTTTCCTGAAGATTCTCCTGATCCTCCCGGACAATTCTTTTAAAAATGCAAGTGATATAATTCAGCTAAACTACAGTGCTATGTGAATAGTTTAAACTGCCCAAACTCAGTGACGACTTCTTATTCCGTACATTACAAGATGCATTAAAGCCTTCCACGTTCTAGGAATGTAATATAGAAGTGGCAACCTTCCTGCACCTAACTACCCTGCCTTTCTATGAAAACTCATGGGATTAAATACAAACGCTTCCAGAAAATATAAAGCAGGCTATGTTGCTTGCTAAAAGCAAATGTAGAAACATATTCTCCATGGGAAACTACCAGGAATATGATTCTCAATACAGATCTTTCCCCCAGCAAAATTCCTATCCCCCCAAAAAATTAAGAAAAAAACAACAAAATTAACTCATATCCCATCAAAAACTCATACGGAAGAGCAAGGAAGAATTGAAATTGGTGCTTCTTCCAAATAAAACATTATTTAACAAAATGTCTGTTTGCGAGAAACTTATGATTATATCCTGAGGGCAAATTAATATAATTGTGCATGTGATTATAGACGTCACTTGATTAGTGCAATGTGTTCTGTCACTGTGATGGTTATCCTTTACCCATCACATTGCGTGCAACAAAAGGTGAGCCAAGCAATGCCAAGCTTATCATGTGTTTGGTGGTATGCACACTGATTGTGTCAGATCATCTTGAAGATACCCTGAACAAACATGGAAGTGCTTAAACAGGGATGTTATAAAGCCAGGGATCTCCAGCCTTGGGGTCTGCTGGCACATCTGCAAACTGGATTAACTGTCCTGGGCACTGCACACACCAATTGTACACTCAAACCAATTATATTGACTACAATAGAATGCTTCTTGGAAGTCTAAGCAGGAAGGAGATTTATTGGGTTCCAGGGAAGAACTCTGCAGCTGCATGTATGTTCACGGATACCACACAGGTGAGCCCTATATAGGCCTTGACCATCATAGGAAGCTTGATTCTCAAAAGGCATCCCGCAGGCATCCCTGAGATGGCTTTTGAAACGATGTCTGCCATTTTTCTCAACTAAGATTCCGTAAATTGGATTGACAGGGTCACCTACGAGCAAACTACAGTGTATACATTTGACAAAGCATCTTACCAAATTATTTTAGTGATTAATTGTGAATTCTGCCATTTCTTTAAACACATGTCACATACTTCAGGAATAATGTAGTCAACATTCCTTTGATCTCGCGCCGCACACACACCTTGGCCAGTATAGTTAATGTTAAGTCTGAAGACGTTGAAGATTTCTCCCGAAAAAGGACTCTTATTACTGCTTCTCAAACTCTCTTTATTGAATGCTAACCCAAATTGAAAAAAGCAAGATAAATCGAAAGACGGTCCCAAACCACAACTCTTTCTGTGCAAAGAGGAGTTTGCAGCAGCCAAAGGAAGTACTGGACTCACTGCTACAAGGAAATCTTGAATTTAAGAAGGCTGAACCTGTAAAATATAGCTGACATCTTCTTCTTTTTTAATAACTGTGTGACTGAGTGTCTTGGATACACATTTAATATTGACTTTCACTTCTGGAGAATATAGCTGGATGTGCAAGCAATAATTTATTGACAAAAAAGCCCCTGAAGTAAGGGCTTACTTCAACACTTTGTTTTTTAAAAAACAGCCTTATAAAATGCCTGAGGAAATTACAGTACACTTCTGAAGACAGCATGCTATGGCTCTTGAAAGGAGAGCAATCTCAACCCCGGCTCTCACTACTGCATAAAAAATAACTCTGCTTTCAGAAGAGGTCTTTGCACAATGTTTCTCCCCCAACAAGCTATTTAGATAAGTATGCTAAGCAGCTAATAATATCCTCCCACCTAGCTTTTCCTTTCAGCATTAAGAAACAAAGACACAGAGCACTGTAGGTGAGGCTAACGTCTCATACATCTTCTCATACTTCTTTTTTTAAAAGCATTGAAGAGGGAGTTAAGTTGAGACCACAGCTCTGTTTCTGGCTTGAAGTTCAAGAACGGACTTGATGATTCTTCAGGGTTTCCCTTTCATATGAGTCATTGTTAAGATAGGCCAACAGTGCCTCTTCTCCCGCCTTTCCCATGCAAGGACAATGCTATTTCTCCAGATCCTAGCAACTGAAAGCTAGCCCTTATAGGGAGGCAGAGTTCACAACATTCAGTGAATTAATATATTGGAATGCTTTGCATAAGCAAATGCTATTATATTTATAGATCACATTAATTAACATAGACCTTATTAAAGCCTTTGAGTTTGTCCTTAGGGATGGGTCACAGTTTTGGTAACTCGGTGCAGAATGTCAAAATAATATACAGATATATAAATATATGGATACATTCTCTGATATAGTGTTATGAGTTTGAGAGAGGTAGGTTGTATGCCCGAGCCCCCTTCTCATTTCTGAATCCAGCATAGATTCAGTTCCTGGAATAGTCCTGCTAGCTTCCGGGTGAGATAATGGCCCTCTAAACACGAGCCATTAAGGTAACAAAGGAAGCAGTTCTGTGTCAGATAGCAAATGGGCCTGTCCTCTCCCCCAACTTGCTGGTAGCTGGAAAGACAAAGGCCAGAGTTGGGAGTGTGAGTTTGAGTTATGTGATCAAGAAGCTGGCTGCAGGCTGGGCAGCTGAGAGACAGAGCCATTGCTTGATTTCTGCTGGAATCCAAGGCTGTGGCTATGGAAGAAGCAAGACCCTCTTGGAGTGTGAATGCTCTGAGGCCCTCCATTGTAGGCTCAAGTTGTGTATGTGTGTAAATAAACCATATATCATAAAGACACCACAATCTCTGCTGTCCTTCGTTCCGAGGAAACCTGGAACCCCCTGGCACCATACGTGGCTCGTAGATAGGAGTGGCATGCAACAATATAATATTACATTGCCATTAGCCATGCCATCAGCTACACTGGTAAAAGAAGAAATTGCTCAGTACGCATAGAATTGTCAACCATTTACAATGTTAAAAGGCATGCATTAAATTCTAATACTTCCTTTAGACTGCAATCCTATACACACTTACCAGAGAGTAAGTCCTACTGAAACCCAATCTTGTGTAGACATGCATACAATTGCAATACTAGTAACATTATAGCCAGCCACTACATTGCCTGACAGCAAGTTCTTATGCTCCTGGTCAGAATGGGAAGCCCCAGTTTCCCCATATGTGGACTTCAAATCACATGTTTTTATTGCAGTGTGTGTTCTCTTAAAACTGCCTGGATTCTTTTCTCCTGGTCTGCTTCCAATGTTTATTTTTTTGTCAACAGTTTACTGTTTTGTGCATCCAGCTATATTTTTTCACACTGAAAATCAACATGAAAGTGTATCCAACACACCCAGTCACAGGTTTTCATTTTTTAAAAAAGAAAGGATGCCGGCTCCATTTTAAAGCTTTAATCTTGAATTCAAAATGTCCTAATAGTTCAGTACTTACTTTGACTGCCACCAACTTCTGATTGCACAGAAAGTGTAGTTTTGTACAGTTTTTCAATTTGCGCGTTCAGACCCAGAGACCTCCCCCCTAAATAAACACACATTTGACTCAAATATTAGTTTTGGTTTTTGGCAGAATTTAGGCCAAAACCTTATTGATTACAGAAAAGTGAGTGGTTGCATATGCTCTAGTTTGACTCGCTCCCTGCACCCTTGCAGGTAGCACTGACCCAGGGCACCAGCATAGGTCAGCCAAGGATGAACACCTGAGGTAGGTGAAAAGCCCAAGAACAGACTCTATTTACACCCCAGATGCTCCCCTGGATTCAGGCACGGGCACAACCCCCTCTCAGGGGTTGACCAAACCAAGTTGAGTCCCTGGATTCCTTTAATGGAATGCCCTTCATATAGGGATGGTGAGACCGTTCTCCCATCCCTATCACCTGAACCAGTGCCTATCTGCAACCTTACAAGTTGTGACGATTTGCTATGTGGCAGGCAAAACCCAAATGGCAACAGCCAATCAGTCAAGTGGGGAAAATTCCTGCCGTGCCCGTGTCCCAACGACAGATGACACACGACGGCATAGCAAGGTCAATCGCAAAAATGCCCTAAAAGTAGGGAGAGGTGGGTGGGTGTTCAGATGCAGGACCCATAAGAGGAAGCTCTGGGTCATGTGCATAGGTATATATAGGTCCCTTGATCCGTTTAGACTGCACCCCATTGGCCAGATTAAACCCAGCAATGACGGACCTACCAAACAGGTGTTGTGGCTATCCAATTAACCCACCCACAACCAGGAGGTCAGTCTCCAGGTCTCACCGCAACACATGCCCTCTTTTAGTGAGGACACGATTTATCTCACTATTTTATTACGGGAGATCTCTTTCACAGCATTCAGTGGAGAGAGAGTTTCAAGAGCAATAATGCAGTTCTTCGTAGGACAAATCTTCCAAAAGATGTCAATGTCTTAAAAGTTAACACTAACTATTCTGGCCAAGTTAAATATATGTATTGCACAAACTCAAAGACACGTTGAGTACATTCTCCCAGAGGCATGATGGCAAAGAAATCACAGAATCCAGAATTTAATGGCCAGTTCTAAAATAGGTCACACCTAAAGCTCTCCCTTCCTGCTCTTCTCCATGCAACCCACTCCGCTGGATTCCTAGTTTGAAGGCACCCACTTTATGTATTTTATTCACTTCTCCCAGCATTGATCACGTGGAAGACAGCAAGGGAGTCTACGAGAGGGCATTTGACTGACCTGGTCAGTTTGCATCTCGGTAACTGTACTGCAGTTGGATGCGACAGTTGCCAGAGACTGCCTTACTCAGCAAAAGCGCATTGTGCTGTTAGGGACAGTCAGAAGATTGCAGAGCGAAACAGCAATCTCTTTGGAACTCGGTGAATGTTGAGGGTTAAACGGCCATGACCATCAAAGCCTCCGTTTGAACGGCTGGGAGACGTTAAGTGCGAGAATTTCAGGAGACAGCTTAAAGTTCAGGGGGTTTCAGCAAGCAGCTGTGGAATGTCTCGTTTGTGCCAGCACCACGGAAACCTTTTCTAAAACAAGAAGGCATTTAAAAAGGAACGTTACTCCTCCTTTGCTCTCGCCTTCACTGACCCTGCCTTCAGCTCCCTATCTATTCTAGCCTCACTTGTGATCTCGGGTTTACTCTGAATTATATTTACTTAACCCCCAGTCCCACCAGTGGTTTGAAATAAAATGGGAGATCCAGAAAGATGTTCCCTCATCCCCTCAGCCATTTGCAGCTTAATATAGAGTTGACTCTACAGCACCTCGGAAGAGGAAGTACAGGTTATAAAAGGACAGACAACAAAAGTGGGCTTCTTCAATGGTAATATGTTTTATTTCGTTCCTGGTCTTCGCACAGCTGTCAGACATGTTTTGATCAGCGCTGATCTTCCTAGATGAGCACCTACTTAAATTTACAAAGCTTCGCACACCCCTTAAATTTACTACAACAATGAGAATGTAATTCCCCGGTGCGCCACGAGAAATGTTTTTCAATGCTTTCTTGCTGTCAGTAGTGCGCCTTGCCAACTAATTATTAAAATAATGAGGGGGGGGGATGAAATGAAAAACATAAATGAAGCAAGAAACCCCAAATCCTCGTTTTAAAAAATGGGAATTGAAATAAATCATCTGTGAAAGAAACTATAACACTCCCTCTGACTAGGACATAATAAAATCAGCCACACACCATCAGAAGCTCCTTTACAGATTGTAGAGCTCTGTCCAGCAGTTGTTATAAACATTATGTGCAATTACATCATTTGCACTGGCGCCCATCATTGAGAAAGGTTTCATCAGTAGAAAGTTATTATTGTTTTAACAATATAGGCTAAGGGCCAAAGCAGATATAGCATGGGAGATCAACAAGTGGTATCTGAATTTCTCCTTCATACATCACTAGCTTCTGCAGGTAGCCATAGAGCAAACCCTACTTCCTAACTGCACTGGTAAGAAGAGTATTACAGGATCTAATCAGAATAGCCAGGGGCTTATTTCTCTATACACCCTGCAATACCGTATATGCCATTACGTGAAACAATGATCTGTTTATATAGGACAAGCAGGTCAGTCTCTACACAAGAGAATAAATGGATCCAAACCTGATGCCAAAAATTGCAACTTTCTTCCCCACCCACCCCGCACAATCCCACCCACCTCCCACAGAAGCACCAAATGTCCATTTAATTACATTTAATTCATTTCAGTTTTTAAACAAAGTGCTCACTCCTGCGTTATTTGCTTATGGGGGGGGGGATACATTTTCAAATGATGCAGAGACAAGCATTAAGCTTGAGCTATCTTTCACTGAAATTCCAGAAGTAGCTTCTACATTGTGTGAAAGCTGAAATTTAATACATGGAAATTAACAGTAAGGGAAATGTTGGGGGAAATGGAATAAACTGCTGTGTGGATGCAGTTGAGGTCTTTAAAGTCCTAGAGGACGCAGTTGTTGTCTTTGTTTCCAACAGACTCACACAACTAACACTTTGGAATTCACACAGTGAACAAAGGGCTGGGCAGATGCTGGCGAATCTATCTCCTCCTTCCGCATCAGTTCCCCTAAAAAATGCCTCTCCTCATTAATAAGGTGGTCCATAATGGAAGAGAAGGAGTTCCAAATCCTTCCATGAGCCAGTTGCCAGGGATGAGGTGGCCCATCTCCTTCTGCCAGCGCCCCTTTGGATTCAAGTGTTCATTTAGATGCAAGCACAGAGTGCTTTCCCTGATATGTAAATTCCCTGATATGTAAATTATGGAAGTAGAGAAGATGAATCTCCAAATGTTCTGTGTAGGTACACATCCTGATGTGTGCGTGTTAGTTGCAAACACATGTTTGCTTCTTTCACTAGGTTCTAGGTTTTTTTTACTGCATTTAAGAAAGGATAGCATTTTTAGGCTTTCCCACTGAAGTCAGTGGGGCTTACTTCCAAACATGTTTAGGTTCAGGCTATTAGTGTCGCTTATGGAAGCCTCTAAAACAGTAGTGTGATGCCTGTGTCCCTAGAGGTGTTGGACTAAGAACTCCTATTATCCCTGAGCACTGGCTGCAGCTGATAGGAGCCAGGCATCAGGCCTCATCCAGAGAGTTGCAGGTTCCATACTTCTAAAACTGTCTGCATTTTAAAAAATAATGGATAGGGGCCCGTGTAACTTTTACTTGTCATGACATACAACCAGCAACACACAAACACAGATCTGCACTCATCTGTAGGACCAGTGTTTTAAATACCTGGAGCTTTCTCCACAAATATGACTTTGGAGTCTTGAAGAAAGTTGTGTCCGTTCAGTATCATTTTCTTTCCACCCATCACATGATAACTATCAGCACTTTGCTTCTCTACCAAAGGCAGCTCCTGAGCAGATCTTTGAGCTGATGAGATTGAGAAATAAGCACCGTTATTATAAGCACAAATCAAATACTGTGAACGCACAAACACATACACAGAGGTCTGAAGGATTTCGTCCTGATATTCAAACCATGATCCTTCTAGCAAGCCTACCTAAATCAAGATATGCCAATTTCTGCTGGAAATAATTTTAATTTTGGTTTCAGTGATGCAATGGCTGAAATATGCTTTGTCCTGGCTGAATTTTAAGGATGGAACAGACAAAGCAGAACATATTGATGCTGAGCATGCACATGAACACACACACACACACACACACACACACACAGAGAGAGAGAGAGAGAGAGAGAGAGAGAGAGAGATTATACTCACAGCATTCAATTGGGTTGGATGCCACTTGTAGAGAAAGGTTTCTCCCATTAGGTTGGGGGATATGAACGCGGAAGACCAGTCGAACCCGTGTATTCTTCCTTCCAATGTCAGTTTCCCCTTTCCTCAGCTCTATATCTGAATTTCTGAGTTTCAGTATTCCAGCACAGTCAATGCTGTCCAAATATAAACAAATAAAAAACAAACTTTAAAACCAGCCTTCATAAGCTTCCAGAACAACATTTTTTTTTTTGAAGGGTGGGAGGGGAATTATAGTCTCACTGAGGAAAAAGTACCACATAGCTCCCATTCACAGAATTAAAATCCCTCGGGAAGTCCTTACCCAATAGCTTAATCCACCCTTGGATCAATCCCGAAATCAGTTATCCAAACTATCAAGAGTGCCGCCTCTGGAAAGGAGCTAACATGAGTTGCCCATTGGCCCCACTCTTATTTTAGCACTGCTTGCTAATTCGCCACATGGCAGCATGAGGCCTACAGAGTTGCTAGGCAACTGCTACCTGATATCCCTTCCCTTTTATGGGACATTTGGACATCACAGAAAGGATCATGGGGCTCTTTTCCCACTTCCATTCACCTTCTGGAAGTAACTCAGTGGAAATCTGGGGGTTTTGGCTCCAGCTCCAGGGACTAACAAAAACCCTATGATCGATGTCAACAGGGTTGGACCCACATCATTAATCTTCCTGGCATTTCTCTGACAAACAGGAATATACTGTCCCTAGCACTGCAGTTAAGAATCCTGAGATGTTTTTGAAACTTCATTCCACGAATATTTATTACTGAATGGTTCTCTTAATGCTGTAACTCCTTGCTCTGACACCAGTGGAGGGCCGTTATGTTGAAAATTATTTAAGGGTAGGGGAATTTTGAGCAATTGGGTAAGAAAAGAAAAGAAAAACAGCTTCAGGATTAAGATTTATGGATAAAGTTTAAACCAGGTGCCATTCTGAAAAAGAAATGTTACATCCTCTCCAACATTTCTCCACTGAAAATAGGAAACTCCTATTGATGTTTAAATCAGCAGCTGATAGTGTGTTTCCCTTTTCGTGGAAAGGCTCCCAAACCACTAAACTGATATGTACCAGCAAGCGAGTCCAAAAGCTGCCCATTAGGTAGGAGCCCAGACTCTGAGCTCTCATTTTGAAAAATGAAGCCTCTAGGTAGAAAGTTATGCAGCAAAATGTGCTGTTCCCTTTCTAAGGCCCCATCTGCACTACAGCTTTAAAGCAGTATCGTACCACTATAAACAGCCATTGCTTCTCCCAAAAATGGCAAATGCAAAATGTGGAAACTTTGCAAAGAGGCTCAGTCATGACTTCTGCTGTGTTCAGGCACCCCTTAAGAATTCACTATATACTTAACTTAAAGTACAGTGGCATACATATCTACGGTACTTAGAAGTAAGTCTCTTTGTATTTAATGGGGCTTTCTCCTAGATAAGTGAGTATGGGATGGCAGCCTAGGCTCTGGGTTTAGGGGGAAACAGAGTTATTGAGCCTTTAGCAGCTGTATGGCAGGCAGCAATTCAACAGGTTAAGCCTTTTCTAGTATGGATACAATTATGGGAAAAGCTTCACCATGACAGCACTCTAACTTTGTGTTATGCCATGCCCCCATGGCGGCCATGTTGTGACTGGCACCCACAGCACTCTCTCAGACATGTGTTTTAAAAGGTTGGTGACCGCTGCATTCGTTAAACTGAGTTAATTGTCTCAGGTGGTGGTCACAGCAGTTGATTAGCCCCTTCCCCACTTGCCACAGCCCTCCACTTGCTTGCCACAGCTACCACCCCCCTCCTGCCTCTAGAGGGGTTTTCCAGAGTGCCTGACTGCCCCATCCCTGGCTCCGAGGAAGCACTAGCTCCCAACTGGATATAATTTCAAAATCCATGGAAGAAGTCATAATTCCAAGGAATTTTCCTAGAAGGAAAATGGCAAGAATGAAAAAAAGGAGAGGAGAAAGGTGGGGAGAGCAGGAATATCAGAATGGAGAGCCAACAACACTTGCATCACATGGTACTAATGGACCCCTTGATAGGTAAATGTACTACATTTTTGAAGAGTCAGCTAACAGCAATCTTGCTTTGAAGAAAACCTTAAAGAAATGAAATCTTGGGGGTGGGGGAGGTGATGAAAAATCTCCAATATCATTTACTCTGGAGTATCATCTTCAGCAAAACATACTAAGGGAAATGAATGGGACTTAATGCTGAAACTTGGATCCCTGAGTTAGACATTTGCTTTACACTGAGTATGTTAGTATTTTTCTTCCTCACTGTAAACATGATTTGCAGAATTAGGATTTAAATGCAGAGTACAATAACAGGAATAGCTTTTTTTCACCCTGATCCCATTGTTAAGCCCATATTAAGTGTGAGGTTCTCAGCTCACAGACATAAGCAAGCCTTATAAATGTCAAACACACACACACACACACACAAAAAAAAAAAACCTTGAGTGGAAAGTTTGATTAAAATTTATTATAACTATGGATATAATACTGTCATGAAAATTTATAGACTCTGGCTCAGAGATCCACTCAACCAGTCTTTATTATAATGGAGGATATAAAATAAGTTTGTAAAATTAAAGCAACTTCACCTCTTTTATTATCTTTCTATCTCTGGGGCTTTGGGCTGATTCAGACAGAATATGATTAGATGCCATGAAAATTAGTCTTCTAGATGCTCCACGTTGCACATTTCCACCTCCCCTTTACAACAATTTCTTTCCTGGTTTGGGGGTGTTTGTCTTCCAATCCAAGATAGACAGACATAGTTTGAACTTGGCTTCCAGCCCTGGTTTTGAGAGTTTGGGTGAAGCAACAAACTATGGTTTACCTCAGACTAGGAAAGAAGGAGGGAAGTATCTGGCTCCAGAAGATGAAGAAGGAGTGTGTTGGCCCCAAGGCTTCCTGAAGGCTTGCTCTCATTATGCAAACCAATGGTTTGGCTTTATATCTCAACCAGCCCTTACTACTACTACTACTACTACTACTACTACTACTACTACTACTACTATTACTATTACATGACACACAAAAATTCAACAGGTAAAACTTGCTCCCTTTTGTTTAGTTTTAGCACCAAGAAAAGGAGCATGCTATCTGCATAAACAAACTGCCATTATGTTTGTCATTATGACGCGAGTTATGCGGAAGACTAATATGCTACGTGCTTGCCAAACACAAGAAAGGAGTAAATTTACTTCAGTAAACTGGGAAGAGGGCTGGCCATATGCTCCATTTGTATAAATTGATTGCATGCCACCGACTTCAGTGGAAGAAAGCCAGTTTCCACATACATTTTCAACTAGAATTTGGCACAACTCTCCTGCTATAAAATATCAAAAATGGTCAGAGCTGTCTCTGTCTTGGTTTTCGGTGGGTGGGTGGGTGGAATTCTATGAGATGAGCTGCTGTGGTGGCAGGCAAGTATGTCCAATTAGACACAGGGCCAGACATCATAATCCCCAATGTTGTTCCTGTGTTGCAAGCAAACCAGAGATGTTACACAGCTCAAGACCATGCAAGGAAGCTGGCATTGGCCCTCTTTTGCCGGATTCAGCACAGTATTGATAAAACCCTTACAAAGCCCAAAAATGACTGGGACGGGACCTAAAACACATACCATTCTAAAGTCCATTAGAACAATACTATATCCCTGATATATTGTAATAAACTTTTACTGTATGCTTGTAAAAGGCAAACCACAGGGGAAACACCAGTTTATTTATTTATTTATTTATTGCTAATTCTACTCAGCTATTGAGTGTCCCACATAGGACTGAGGTTTTTCCTGCCATATATATCTATGAAATCCTTATCTTTAATGTAATATTGGGGGGGGGCAGGTTAATAAGGCAAACCCCAGCAAATTAAACTCTCCAATCATGGAGCTTCACAGTTAAAGCCTCTCTTTCCAGGTCTCGGTGGAATAAATCTACCGTAATTTCTGAGAAAGATCTTACAATAAATATATGTGTAGCATTGCCTCATTGATCTAAATGGCTTGGCAGACACCAAAAACATTTGATTAGTCTCGGCATTCAAGTAAACAGCTGTGATATTTACACATAATTAAACTGACACATTACATAGATTGATATAGCAAGACCTAAGCGTTTCAGGTTAACTGAGATCTGAGTAATCAAATCATCATTGTAATTATAGGGTCTGATATCTTGCAGGAGCACAGTGAGGGAGAAGAGAGAGAGAGAGAGAGAGAGAAAGAGAGAAAGAAAGAAAGAAAGAAAGAAAGAAAGAAAGAAAGAAAGAGAGAGAGAGAGAGAGAGAGAGAGTTAGAGTTATCTCCATGTTCATTTAGTTGGATTGCTCAAAAAGAAGAGAGATCCCATATTATCTTGTGTGTGACTCTCCAAAGGAAAGGCTTGGCTTTGCACATACAAGCCGGCCTTTTGCTTCAAACTGTCAAAATGCAATCCCATGTATATTAACAAAGAACTAAGTCCCATTGTAACCAATACGCCCAGGTGAGCACGCACAGGATTGTAGCCACAGTGAATTAGGGCTCAATCTTATACACAAGAACCTGGCATAAATTAAAGGTAAAGGTAAAGGGACCCCTGACCATTAGGTCCAGTTGTGTCCGACTCTGGGCTTGCGGTGCTCATCTCACTTTATTGGTCGAGGGAGCCGGCATAGAGCTGCCGGGTCATGTGGCCAGCATGACTAAGCTGCTTCTGGCGAACCAGAGAAGCGCATGGAAATGCCATTTTCCTTCCCACCGGAGCGGTACCTATTTATCTACTTGCACTTTGATGTGGTTTCGAACTGCTAGGTTGGCAGAAGCAGGAACCGAGCAACAGGAGCTCACCCCGTCGCAGGGATTCAAACCGCTGAACTTCTGATTGGCAAGTCCTAGGCTCTGTGGTTTAACCCACAGTGCCACCCGCATCCCTGGTATAAATTAAGCTAGTGTAAATTAACCTGGGATGACAAGATTCCACCTAAACATTAGGAAGAACTTCCTGACAGTAAGAGCTGTTCGACAGTGGAATTTGCTGCCAAGGAGTGTGGTGGAGTCTCCTTCTTTGGAGGTCTTTAAGCAGAGGCTTGACAACCATATGTCAGGAGTGCTCTGATGGTGTTTCCTGCTTGGCAGGGGGTTGGACTCGATGGCCCTTGTGGTCTCTTCCAACTCTATGATTCTATGATATCGGATACAAGCCCTACTTTGGTCAGCTGCTGCTGCTGCTCTAAGCCTGACAGTTTGGGGGGGGACAAAACAATCGTTCTTTACAACAAATGCAGTACAAAGTGTTGTTGTTATCTACTAAGGTCATCATCCCTGACCACTGACCGTGCTGGCTACAGCTTGCAGGAGTTGTAGACTCCAATATCTGGAAGGCACTACATTGGCTATCCCTGGTTCAAATGATTCAGGTTGAAACATATATGCCATGAAGTTGTGTGCATGTTTTCTGCAACTTTTTTAAACTACCAAAAACAGCTGCAAAGGCTACAATCTTCAATGAAGGACTGGCAGGAGGCACAATTATTTGCCCTCCTATCATTTTCCCCGCTCAAAATCATTTCCTCTGCTAACTACCTTTTTCCCCTGTGGAGGCAAAGTGTGCATAACAATGCAAGCATTCACGAAAACAACATGCAAAAGTACATTGTGGTAGGTAAAATTGTTAGCAACATGTGTATATTAGGTAACACTACATAAGAATAATTTGGGCAGATGTACACTACAATGATGACAGATTTAAAAAAGGACTTAAAAAACACTTCAAACTAATCCAGAAATATGACAAACTGCATTTAAAACTGCAAATATGACAAACTGCATTAAAAATGAGAAAATGAAATTGACAAGTTTGTCCATCTGTCTTGGAGGTGGGGAACTGGCTATATATATTTTTCATATTCAGCCATTTTTCTTCCCCCACAATCTGTTGGTATGGTTGGTTACTTACATTTTCCCCTAAGCAATGCATTTCGTACCTATTTTTGGTTGGACAAGCACAGTGCAAAATTCAGAGAAATGTGAATTTTGACGGATAGCTGCATTTCAGTTTGCAGATTGTTTCAAGAACCGTGAATGAGCTGTTCCAAGTTTCTCTCCTATGTACAACCACTCTTTGCTCTAGTTTTCAACCTCCTGTGGCTCCCTTTTTTTTGAAAATTAAAATTAAGAAGTTGAAAAAAACTTACCCAACCTTTTGCCTCATTTAGCTGCAACCTCAGAAAGGACCTGGACTAATTTTTTCCTAAATACATACATACACAAACACACTCCTATTTTCTTCTTCGTAGGAAAGATTCAAATAGGTCCTTTATTGCAGAATAGCCTGCAGGAATAAGGTGGTGGTGTGTTAGGAACTTAAAAGTGGGAGCCGAGGCTGGAAATATTTGAGGCACTGTAACTGATACTCAGATTTTAAATGGCAAAGAAGCACATTGTCGCTTTCTATCTAGAGTTTCAACCAATCAGTTGTCCTAAATAAATATTTGTAAATTTTAACTGAGGCATTAAAATGCTGCTGAGCAAAGCACGCATACAAAAGCTAGGGGAATTTTCCAAATGAGAAAGATATTGTACAGGATTCTGTACCAGGGGCGGGTAAGTTACATACAGTTGGCACTCAGTTTTTAAAAGGGGGGGGGGAGAGAAAGGAGAAGAGAAAAAGCAGAGTAGGAAAACACATAGCACCAAAAGTGCTGGGAGGATGTGTGCCTTACATTGCTCTCATGTTGTTTTCGGGAAGAAGCGGGATTTCCAAAACTTTGGTGTTGGAAAGTATCGTTTCGTGGCTGGTTGTGGAGACCGTCTTCCCAGTGATCCGGTGAACCTGGTAGAAGGCATGGGGTCTCAGCAGGCGGTCGTCTGCAGTCCCGATGAACAGCTGTAGCGTGAGCGGTTCACTTTCTAAGTAACCGTGTAGCTGGCAGGAGAACAGAAAGAACTCTTCATAAGCACCGTACACATAAACTGCAAGGAATCTATTAAATTTTTATATGCAAGGGAGTCTAATTTAAGGAGAAAACTTGTGACAGGTGCTAAGTGTTAAGCTCTCCTCCCCCCTCCCCCCACACGTACACATACTCCTTTTTTGTGGTAACATAATATAGGGACAATAAAAAGGTACACTCCGAGAATGTATCATTATTGTAGATGACCTAAGGCACTTCAGACAGACTTTGAGCAGCACAGATTCATACATTTCATGGAACAATTTTTGACAGAAAACAGCAACGACGAGAGTCTCTGTTTCTCTGGAAAAGCAAATAGGTAGCCGGAGAGTGAAAGCCAGGAGGATTAAGTTTCATCACTTCTGCTGTCAATATCGTGTGTTGGCGTGGAGAAGACACCCTCAAATCTCTAGGAGGCAAAATACTATGTCTAGGTACTCACACAGAAATGGGGGCAAGGGAGAGAGAGAGAATCCAAATAGGAGGAGGAGGAGGAGGAGGAGGAGTTTGGACTTGATATCCCGCCTTTCACTTCCTTTAAGGAGTCTCAAAGCGGCTAACAATCTCCTTTCCCTTCCTCCCCCACAACAAACACTCTGTGAGGTGAGTGAGGCTGAGAGACTTCAGAGAAGTGTGACTGGCCCAAGGTCACCCAGCAGCTGCATGTGGAGGAGCAGGGAATCGAACCCAGTTCACCAGATTACGAGTCCACCGCTCTTAACCACTACACCATGCTGGCTCTTATAGCTGAGGAGGTTGTGTGAGCATCACAATTTAAGGAGCCTGAGCAACCAAGTTCTTTCCAGCCCCTGGTACTGAGGCCTCCTTTATGATAAGTGAGCATATTTGCAGAATGATATTTTATAGCGTGCCTAGGCTGAAGCCTAATATACATATTCTACAAGCACACAGCATATACAGAATGATGTCAAGAGAAGCAGTTTTAGCTCATCTCCTGCTGCTCTGGCACACCTGATTCATCAGAGAAGAGAGGGGAGGAGGGGTTCAGACTGTAGTTTCTGTAGTGGTGACATACAAGATGCTGAAATATAACAAATCAAATCAGCGGATTGGAAGAGGCAGGGAAGGGGGGGAAACCTCAAGTTAAGTAGTTCAATCTGCGCTAGTGTCTGGCTACCTCTTGGCAAGCTGCACACCAGGCAGAGCTTCTGATGTGCACACCACTAAAACTCTGCCAAAGGGAGCCCTTCTGCCGCACGCAAGGCCCATTATATCTGGCACAATTGGCATTCCTTCCGTGTACGTTTGTGAAATGCCTTAGCTAGCAAAAAAAAAGAGAGAGGGGAGTCACAAAATGTGCTGTTAAAGCTAAATGAAAGTTAAGGAGTGATAGTTTTTGTTTCAATCTGATAAAATCCTTTAAACAAACCTTCAGTGGGAATACAGCTTGGTATGTGGGGCAGAAGTAATATCTGGGAGTGCCTTGCTGGGAAGCACTGAGACTGCTCTAGAGGAAAGGGTCTCAGAAGCCCCACTGCTGGCACAGAGTCCACCAGACTGTCCTTGCTAGCCAGGACAAAATAGCTGGTGCACAAAGGAGGGATGCTGAAAAGCAAGCCACTACTACAATTCTGTGTCTGAAGCATGCAAAGAATACTAGCAGAACAGACAAGGAGGCATCGTATTAGCTTCTCCCTTTCTGGACTTTGCATGTACGTTCTTTAGAAAGAACTAGGTGGACCTTCTGAAACCTGTGTGAGACCCAGCCTCAAAACACTGAAGTGTTTTCAAGAAGTGTTTTGTCACTGATGGTGTATTTAAAAAGAAAAGAAAAGACATTACTGCATGGAGATTGCAGATATTGAGAAAGGATCACCAAATAAAAGCCTCCTGACTGATTTGGTGGCTTTTGTGCTGGAAGTCATGGGACTGATAGGATACTGGGGGGGGGGCATTTGATCGTGGCTCCTTTTTATGAAACACTACATTAGGCGCCTCCAGCCCTACCTCAGAAGTAATGCGAGCCAAATTTGTTTAGTACACCCGATGGATATGGAAGAAGACTGAAAAGCTGCTCACTGGTTCAGCTCTCCCCTGTGTCCAAAACATGGCATGGCAATGTCTGTTTCTGTTAGTTAAAAGGTTCACAGGAAAAGTCACCACTGATGGCTAAAAGAATAAAATATGGAAAGGGAAGGGAAGGGAATAGTTATACTAGTGTGTAATGAAGAATTTTTGCTCATCTAGGCAGGGTCGGGATTCATTAGCACAGCGGCACCTATTTTGTCAACTACAGGAGGAACTGTCGGGAAGCAGGCCCAGCCCAAAACACTTTGCAGCCTGAGGCAAAGGACAAAATGGCACCCCATCCATTCCACCTGCAGAAGCCAACCAGCCTGTCAACGGACATTTACTCCAACACTAGCAGCAGTGCTCTCCCCTACTCCTAAGGGCAGCAGGGTAGTTTACGGGATGCAGGACAGGGTGTGCGTGTTCTGTCTTTAACATCTGACACCGTACCCAACAGCATCTGCCTCCTGATGTGGCCACCTCATTTTGCTAATGGTAGGACTGGCCCTGTTGGGAAGTCATCAGAAATCTCAGATGGTACATACAAAATGCCCCATTGAGGGTATGTAGCTTGAGCTGGTGTCTTGTTTATAGCTTATTTGCATCACTGCAACCAAACAAGGAAGCTACAAGTAGACTGTTTTGTCTGTCCCAGATTTTTCTGTCAGCTTCACCCTGCTAATGGATGGGACTTGATAGCTTTGTTCCTCTTGAAATGATTTGCATATCAATGCATAAGTGGGCAGCGCCTTATCTGGAAGCAGGCATCAACTTATTACGGGAAAGATTGAAATGAAAGCAATATTGGTTTAATTAACTTCTGCAAACCTCATAGAACATGGCGCCCAGCCAAGCATTACACTTATAGGATAAAAGGAGTCCTGAGATTTCACCCAAGTCTCGCTCTAGACAGGTGTCTTGGTCTATATATGCTAACTCAACTCAAAAGCTAGTACCAGGACCTAAACTATTACTGCACATTAACACCTTGCTTCTGATTTGCTGCCTGGAGTTGTGATCAGCAGTTCTAGGATGCAAAGTTACATTTTCTGATCAAGATTTATAGCACTGATCCACAGGTAGGTTTTAAAAAACAGCTTTACACTCTGAGGCACAACTTGGAGGTCTCACCATCACGTTGCTTCACTTCACTTTGCAGCTTGTGGTGGAATCCAGAGTAATTGAGACAACACCATTACGTCACAATTACATCACCAACTATTGATAGTCGGCCTACTTACATCACAAAAAGCAGGGCACTGAAAACCCACTTTGCCCTATGGCAGCGATCAACTCCCAAACTGATATGTGTCTCCCACCAAAGACAAGCAGGCAGATACTGCCCCTGATTTTCACACCTATGGTACAAATAACTTGATCAGAATTTCAGGTAAGGCAAGTGGGGCTGATCTGTTTGGTTCTGCCACGGCAGTCAGTTCCTAACATATTTTCACCAGCACAATGTAATGACAGCATGAAGGAATGGAGTCTTTTCCAGGGTCCTTAGGGCACCATGACTGATAATGCAAGAGGCTTTGGTCCTTCTTGAGTCCTACATGGGACTTTTCCTGCCAATAACAATTCACTGTTGCCAATGACTGCAGATGTCCGGCACAATGCTGGCTTCCACCACAGAAGCAAAGGCATTTTGCACCAGTGATGAAGTCCTGTGGAATAGTCCAGTAGCTGTTCCTGGATTCCTGCTGCCTTTGCACTGCAGTGCAGAATACTGAGCAGTTAAACTGTTAAGTTCTCGCCTAAGAAAACTGCAGCAATTTTTCTCAGACGTTTGTTGCCACGCTCCCTCTCATTCTGCTTGTTTTGAATTGGAAAACAGATATTGCAATTCCTCAGGGTGATTATTCAAGCCAGATGTTTGCTGACAAATGTATCGTGTACTTAGTCACCCACTTATGTCAGGTCCAGACAAGAGGAAAATAAACAAGTTGAATAAAACTGCACACACGCACACACAACAAAATTTTGCGTCTCTTTGTGATGGACAGTTCTTACTGCAAACACAAACCATATTTCCCCTTCTAACACGCACTGTGCAGGGGACAGCCTGGGTCAAAACATAGGGTCTAGCCCCCAATACAAAAACACAGGTGTTGCTGTCCCAAAGCTGTCATTTCCTTTTCAATTCCATCAACTGAATTGCATTATTTGCTGTTTACATTATGTCACCCAAGCCTCACTATGCCATCCATGGCAATAAAACATGATGCAAGGATTAACATTTTGAAACGACATATTCAGCGCTTGCCTAATTTTAGATCATGCACCTATTTCCATTAGCTACGCGACGGATGTAGCTGTACCAGCTTTAGAAAAGTAGACAGAATGGAGTCAACTTTTGCTCTGGAAGGGTCATCTACACAAAACAGTTTGTGTCTTGCTAAATATTTGAAGTTGTATTTTACAGAGTTGCTGTAGATCAAAGTTTGGACCAAGGAAACGGAGCTGCTTCTCTCTGCTCCCTGTCAGCTGGACACAGGCAGGTAAAGAAACAGATATGCATGTTAACTGTAAAAACAGGAAGGGGGAAAATTAGCATTCCAAATTATTAGGAAAAAATGTGCGCACACACATGCACATGTGCATATTTTCCACGCATGCTCTGGAATACTGTTCCTGGCTGGCAGCATGGGAACCATGTGTCACAGACCCTATTTTTATCCTTTTCTTTCTGTAACATGGTCCCAAGGCTAAAGTGCCACTGTCAGCCCCGCTGCAACTGAACACTACTGACACAGAACATTCTCGACAACTTCAGGACAAGAATTAAAGTATGCATTTTTGTGGATGCAGTTTTTCAAATATACGGCTCTGCCAAATCTGTGCTGATAAACATTATTGTAAACAAAAATCAAGCCAAAAAAAACCCCAGTATCTGGCTTTGCTTTTCTCACCAGAGCTCTTTTGGTTATAGGTAGGATATCAGTACAATCTATGCTCAACCATAGATGATATTTAGCATTGCACTGTATGTCTAAGTCCCACAGAATTTAGGTGGGGCTTACATGCAGGTTAAGTGTGCATCAGATTGCAAATAAAGTTTTCCAAGTGTAAAGGCACCCATAGATGACCCACCTTTCCTGCACAACAGTATTTCTAATATGGAGGATCTTAAGAAACTCATCTCACCATACTGTGAAGCCACAGGCCAAACTCTGCAACTCAAATGAATATGCCTAATCCAAAAATATTTTAAATTCCAGTGAAATGAAGAATTAGATACAGGCCTGGTTAGTCATTCATTTTATTATGCAATCTAATCATTTACAATGAAAAGCAGAGATGATGGTATTTCGTAGATAAGGGAAACCCATCCACAGGTCAAATTGGTAATACCCTGAGCCCCAGTCCTTCAGTGTACAATGTTTGGACAACTGCTTGGCACTCCTGCTATTTGTGAGTTATTCAATGCAACTCTCTGCAGTTGCCCCAGCAAATCTGTGCTTTTTAATCATCCTGCCTTCCAAATGTTCCATTTACTGAGCACCTCTGACCTCATTTCTACTCAAAGAGTGACAACCTAGTAAGGCTTTGGATATGGCAGTTACACCATCTTCAAGTGCCCCCCCCCAAAAAAATTACAATTGCAACTTTACTCAATTCAGTCACATCCTGTCTGGGAAAGAGGAATGCAAAATCATTTCTCAGTTGAGAGTAAACCTGACTATTCTACATGCTAGGCTGGGGATTTGGAGCAGAACCTTTGCTGGGAGCAAAATAAAGTTGGTTAGGAGGTTCCCCATTCACTCTATGACAGCACAGTGCAATGGAAAGAGAAATATAGTGTAGTTTGGACAAACATAGTTAAAAAGAACCCCCTCCCCCCAAAAAAACCCCTATCTCTCTGCTCTCCTAATAGCACAGGCCTGAACAACAAAACTTCAGGCACCAATCCTGAAATAAAAATATAATTGGGGGAGGGTTTTTTTAATGGCAGGAACTGAGGCGATAGAATTGGGATCATTAGTTTCTCTCACCACTGAACTATCCGGAAAGTGAGTGCTTCCGCCAACAACCCCCCCCCCCAAGACTCGTGTTAAATTATACTGTTTCACATGGCTTGTTTGTAAATTTAAATAAAAATGAAAGATTGTCTGCATTAAAAAATATATGAGCAAGGAGGCTCATATCTTGTATCCACTTCCTTACGCAATGCTATAAAGCAAATGTGCATTGTCTCCCAAGCAGTCTAGCTTTGTGTTAGTTCAAATCTCTGTGATGGGGTGAGCTCCCATTGCTCGGTCCCTGTTACTGCCCACCTAGCAGTTTGAAAGCACGTCAAAGCAAGTAGATAAATAGGTACTGCTCCGGCGGGAAGGTAAATGGCATTTCCATGCACTGCTCTGGTTCACCAGAAGCGGCTTAGTCATGCTGGCCACATGACCCGGAAGTTGTACGCCGGCTCCCTCGGCCAATAAAGCGAAATGAGCGCCGCACCCCCAGAGTCGTCCGTGACTGGACATAACTGTCAGGGGTCCCTTTACCTTTACCTTTACAATCTGGATTATTTAATATAGTTTCTTAATATAGTTCTCTCTGTGATGTGAGAAAGGGTAAGGCAGTCTACATCCATGTATGTGTATGTGTGCATGGTCACACACTTACAACGTGTCTATCTGTATATATCATATATATCCATGTAGGAAAAGGCTGTCTGTGCCTAGCTGAAGTTTGTACAAGAATATGACTATGTTGTAAGGAATTATTAAATTTATAGTAACAGAGATGTTTTGCACTTAGTGACTAGCTTACCAGGCATTTGGGCACTTATCCAGAACAGAATGCTATTTACAGCTGCTGTCTTGCACCATACTCTCTGTCTTTAGGTCTATGCTGTAGCACAGGAGCAGAAACATATCTGTTGTTCTAAAATGTTCCTCCCTCCTATAAGACAGAATCAGGAAGCCACCCCATCACAAATACACACAATTAGATCCATTGAAGTGGCATTCAAGTGTTTCTTATGTCATCTGTGGAAGCATTTTTCTTGAACAAGACTAACAAGAATTTCAGACTGTAGAAACCCCCTTTCTGCAACATGGCATTTTGGCACTATTTTAGGATATCTATTCTTCACACCCCCCCTTCAAATAGTCCCTTAAGAGGAAAGAGATATTGTAGAGTTGGAATGTGATGCAGTTCACACTCACTCCTACCTGAAGAAGCTTGGTGTGCCGGGAAAAGTTTGACAGCTTAATCCATTGATTGACAGATTGACCCAGTTTGACTGAAGCACTTGAGCTGAAGCCCTTCCATCAAACTGGCTTCTGGATCATGGCCAAAAGATTCCGTAGTTGAGTCAAGGCGTTCTGGTGGAGGGGGACTCCCAGTTGAACATTACAGAAAACTCTATATGCTGCACTTTCTTTATCACAAGTGCAGAGTACTAGTGAGAAGGAATGGGGGGGGGACAGGCTTCATGGTGGGATTAATGAACAGTGGTTAAGAAATGGGACTTTAAATGGTTAGTGGATAGTTCGGCAGACTGCATTTCCTACCACAAATAATACTTTAGATGCTTGTTTGTACCAGAAGATCTGCTTTAGTTTTTAACAAGCAGGAGCCCTGTGACACCTTAAAGGCTAACTTTAATATACCAGCTTTCTCCAACTCGCATCAGCCTCAACTGGCAAGTCAGAATGTTGGGGAAAATGGGAGTTGTATTCCAAAACATCTAGAGGATTCCAGGTTGAGGAAATCTGAATTGTGGACTGAGCCTTCATGGACTAGAGTCCACTTCATCAGGCGTATCTGATGATCACTGTACATCACAATACATTTGTTAGCCTTAAAAGTGTCACAAGAATCCTTCCTTTTGCTGCAACATAATGTCAAGAGCATCCCTCTGGAAATACTAGTTTTGAATTTGGCTTGGATCCAACCACGCAAGACTTTCAAAAGGCCATTATGTTGAGATCTCCCTTTGTCTATGAGAGGGGTCCCCTCTGTCACTAAAGGACGGAAACAAACCAATCCAGTTGATACACTGGCGACTTCATATGTAGGGTTGCCATATGTCCTCTTTTTCCCAGGACATGTCCTCTTTCTCATGGGTATGTAAAATGAGAATCATCACAGCAATCCATAGTTAAAAGCAGAAGTCGACAAATGTGTCCTCTTTTTTGCTCTTCAAAATATGGCAACCCTATAATCATCAGGCAAGGGGGGAAGCTGAACTAGAAGGAAGTGGCCATGTGGGCAGGAAATCAACAGCCCCCATGAGATCCAGTGCCAAGGGCCTTCTGGCGGTTCCCTCATTGCAAGAAGTGAGGCTACAGGGAACCAGACAGAGGACCTTCTTGGTAGTGGTGCCCGCCCTGTGGAACGCCCTCCCATCAGATGTCAAAGAGATAAACAATTACCTGACATTCAGAAGACATCTGAAGGCAGCCCTGTTCAGAGAAGTTTTTAATATGTAACGCTGTACTGTTTTTAACACTTGATTGGGAGCCGCCCAGAGTGGCTGGGGAAACTCAGCCAGATGGGCGGGGTATAAATAAATTATTATTATTATTATTATTATTATTATTATTATTATTATTATTATTATTATTATTATAGGATGTTTTTCCCCCAAGGAGGTGAAGGCAGTTGGGCTGAGCAGACAGGCTGCTACGGTCTCTCTCTGCAGACCCACTACTGTAGGAATGAGGAATCTTTTCCAGCACAGATTCATACTGGCCAACCTTCTGGGGGCCGTATGGGTCAGGGACAGAGGGGAAGAGAAAAGCTAAAAAAAAAACCCCTAGTCTATTAATTTCCATTGCATTCTCCCATTGCACCTTATTAGATTCACTGATTATTGCTTCCCATCCTTTTCTCCCCATTTCAGTATTTATTTCCACTCCATTGCACCTTCTTAAATTCATTCCATTATTACTGGATTACTCCACAATGCCGAAGCAGAGTCTGCCTCTTAGATGATAGCAAGCCACACCAAATCCTTACTATGCCAAAGTGGTCAACATGGTTTACCTGTGGATATTTTTTGGAGGAGGGGGGAGTTCTAAAAAGCTTATCCAAATCTCCCTACACACGAAAACTGCCAGCAGACAAAGTTGTGAAGCAGCCTGTGCAGGCAATCAGAACAAACTGTAAGTACACCTGGGAATTCTTTCCTGATCCTAGTTAAGAATTTGAACTTGGAAGTCGTGACCAGTCCCAGACACTGGAAACTTTTACCAGGGAGGGGGCGCTTCCAGTTGTTGTTTCAGCCACCATAGCCAATGGTCAGGGTAATGGGAGCTGCAGTCCAATAGCCTCTGAAGGGCTGCTGGTTCCCCATCCCTGACAAAACCTTCTTACATTTGAGAAGTAAAAATAGAGCACCTTTTACAATATGGTCACGAAAAGTGCTCAGAAAAGGAGTAAGCAATTGATATATTTAACAAAGGTATTGAGGAAAGGAAGGGAAGAGAGATATAGGCGGGTGGGGGTATAACAGACACAGCCAACATGATGTCAACATATAGTTTCATTTCTCTCCATTTAGATATTGCAAAAACATCTGGACTCCAGTCAGAACTCTCATTTTGAATTGGAAAAGCTTTGTACTAGAGACAAGAGGAGAATTACATGCGTGCTTTTTATGATTCCAGATGAAGAAGGTGACGAGAAAGACTGATGAGTAATTTACGGGAGTTTTGTAGAACTCGGCTGAAGCAGCAGATGCTGGCTTCCTGGGTGTGAACTCAACTACTGCGCTAACATTACCACACATAGAAATAATGAAAGCATATTTCATCAAAACTGGAACGTTGCCTTTGTGCAAGTATAAATATGTCTCGGAATTTAATGCTCAACAAATGCTTAAATAAAGGCAGCACCACCAGCTGGTTAAAGAATGCAGTCTAGGCCCAGGTCCTACAAAATGACAAAAAGTGCCCCAACACCTCCCCCCACCAACACCCCACACTGCAAGCTTTGCAGTGTCTGGAAAGAATGTGTATTTTTTATTATACACAAGAAGTTAGAAGGACATACGGTACAGTTCACAGCCATTAAAATCAATGGGAGTTTTGCCATTGGCTTCAATTTGATGTGGATTAAGGCCACCATTCTGAAGCTTCTATGGGCTGCTTGTGGTTCCACTAATATGTGCCATTACCCTTTCTGCATACATGTGCTATGTGACCCATTAAGTTCAAGGTTTCGTTATCCAGATGGCAGTTCATCTTTGGGAACTAGTCGCGGGTGTTACTAATTCATACAATATACCTATGTACATGTAGACAGATTGGGGGGAAACATCCAGTGTCTGATTCTTTAGCAGGGCAGGGGTTGGGGAGGGAGAAAGGCAAGTAGCAGCTTTGATTTATCTGTATCTATCTATATCTATATCTCCATGGCCATAATGAGATAGCGTTCAGTCAACTTCTGCTATTTTTAATACAGAAATTTAATTGTGTGCATACTCCAAAATAGTCCGACATCTTCCTGCCAAGAGGAAGCTTGGTTTATTTAACAGTAGACTGTCGTTTGAAGAGATAGAGTAAGGAGCTCCATTTAAAAGCTTCATTTCTGTAAATATTTGGAGAAGGGTAAGTACGAGGAAATATTGAATCATAACCATAACATTTTGCAATGGATGCCTGAAAATGAATGGGGAGAAAAATCAGACAAATCAAATGGGGATTTGGAAAGAACTAAGGCATGTTGAAGTTGATGTATTTCAACAACACTTAAAAACAAAATTGTAATTCTAAGGATTAAGGTTAGAAGTTTGTGTGAACTGCATAGTGAGGGGTGAGAGAGTGCTTTCATGCTCATGCCTTGCTTGTGGGCATTTGGTTGGCTACAGTGAATAGAATGCTGGACTACCTGGCCCCAGGGCCTGATCCAACAGCACTCTTAAGTTTTTTACCCACCTTCCACAGAAATCAATGGCATAACACCCAGTGTTTTCAATGGCTGGATTGCTATCTCCACACACATACACAGTGCCACACATATACACAGATCTCTCAGATCTGAGTCCAGTACTCTAACCTCTACACCACAGCGGCACGCACATTACTGCATACCGTGGTGAACACTGTGTCAGCCAAGTGGAGACATGTGCTTGTTCATATGCAATAGATATATAGAAGGGATCTGTCAGAAAAAAAAACAGGTTCCCGGTGCTTAGCCTGTCATGTTTACAGAGACACATCCCACTTTCACCTTCTACAATGCTCACTGTGTCAATCACTGGTGTACACTCAGCAAACCCATATACCATATAAGGTTTGAAATCATAGCCGCATACTGTGAAATGCATGTGTATTCTATAACTGCAGTCGCAATTGGCAGAATTGTTCACAAAGCATGCTGAAAATACAGTAACTGGCTCTTTGAGTTCTCGTCCATGATTTCTACTCCAGCCAGAGGAGTGTGCAAAACAAACTGAAAACTAGGAAGCAATGAAGTTTTGGGTTGTTGTTTTTTTTTTGTTTGTTTTTTTGTTGTTGTTGTTTTTGCAAGGCAGCCCTAAAACTTTAAATTGCCATTTGACAGCAGGACATTTTGCTCTGAAAAGCCAAACAGGCATTTTCAATTAAAAGCATGCAGCAAAACTGGTACCAGGGGCACTCATATTAGTGATAGTTCTTCTTCTTTTACAAACTGGTCAAGCAACATTCAACAAAGCCATGGTAGAAATTGTGTTTCAAAGCATGGAAAGGCATTGGGATTATTTCCACAGTAATCGGAACAGCTACATGCCACCATTGCCACAGCCTCTGTTTAGTGAACTTTGAGACCAATCCTAAACTTCTGAGCAGGGCCAGCCCAAGACATTTTGGCACCTGAGGTGAACCACAAAATGGCAAGGAAGAAGTAGTGAGTGAAGATCTACATCAGGAACAAGGGGTGGAATAAAGATCCAAATTGGGAACAAGCGTGGGAGGTGATCAGCAGTACCTCCTATTCATCAAGAGGCTGTTGCAGAGGTGACATTGGAAGGGCGGCCAGGTAGGGGGCAGATGCAGTCCACAAGGAGGGTGCTGCAGCTGACACTGTTACTGTGGCAGCAGAGGCAGCAGCAGATGAGGCATTCCTTGGAGGCCAGTGTTGAATGAAGTATTGCCCTTGTGGGTCTTGATGCCCGAGGCAGTCGCCTCACTTGCCTCATGGGTGGGCCAGCTGTACTCTTGAGCTTTGCTGCTTGAGGGAGTTGAGGGCTATGGCTGAGACACTGGTTCACTGACCTCCACCAACCTGTGTTGGCAGGGCAGAATGGTTGTAGACTTTGGCTTTTTGGAAGAACTTGCTGCAGCCATGGAAAGTGGACCAGGTAGAAAGCTACTGCTGGGAGTGTTCCTGCTAATGTCAACAAGAGTAGGGCCCAGAAATAGGGAGTTATGGAGGTGGAGGAAAGCCAAGCATTGATTCACTGGATGCTAAGCCTCACAATTCTTCTAGAGCAGCCTTTCTCAACCTGTGGGTCCCCACATGTTGTTGAACTACAACTCCCACCACCCCAAGCTAGCAAGGCCAGAGCTCAGGGATGATGGGAGTTGCAGTCCAACAACATCTGGGGACTCACAGGTTGAGAACCGCTGTTCTAGAGCCAATGTAGTGACAATAAAGGGAGGGTGGACCTTTCCAAGCTGGCATGGCCTGGAGTGTGGCAACAGATCTGCTACCCTCTCCGCCCCTCTCCGCCCTGCCCTGCCCTGCCCTGCTCTGCCCTGCCCATCTAGGATTGCTCTTCCTGTTTATCCTGTAGAACTCCTATAAGTTGAACTTTCCTGAAAATGCAAATATGCAGACTAACTGTACCACTCCTAAACTAATAAAGAGAAAAAGAGTGAAAGCAACCAACATCTCTTCCAACTTTGTATCAGTTAATTCAAGTGGACTTTGTGAGAAACCAACATCCTCTCCTGAAATTATTCATAGCATTAGTAATTTAATTTTTGAAGTGTCCACAGTTTCCATGCAAAAAAAATGAAGGCACGAGGGAGGGAAAGGTGAAAGGAAGGATAATCACAGATAGGATTTGTGTTGGATAAAATGCAGTATGTGCTTCATTTTTCACACGGTAGTATCCACATTCCTCCTCAACCCCTCCATGGTCTCCCAATCTCTCCTCCTCACAGCTCTGTCAAATGGATGAGAAGGAAGAAAATGCCATGGATCGCAAGAGCAATGCCACTGTTTTTGTATGTGTGATCAACACCAGGCATTGCTTCTTCAGTCTGCGAACAAATAAGGCAATTCACCCAATTCTACACCTTTCTCTGGTGATGTATCGGCCTGCCCTGTTGGTGGTCTGTGGCCACTGCGGCCTCCTCCATCATGCCCCATTCCGAGCTTTTATATGGCCAGTCACTGCCACCCCCTGTCCAATTGAGTCCAAGCATTTAAGCCAATTAGGGATATGAACACCTGTGGTTCTACACAACCTTGCATCTAGCCTTTATTTCTTGTAAGCTAGAACAGGTATTATTTATGTACAAACATCTGTCGGTAGCCTCTCTTTTTTGCTGTATTGAAGCCAATGGAAGCCAATGAACATTTAGATGAGTCAAACTACAGATCTATCTTATATCAGCTTGGTATTGTTTACCTGGAATAAGCCAGGCAAGGACTCCTAGCTAAAAGCCACACCCAGTGACTGTAGACAATACAAAGCTCGATGGACCAGTGGTCTGGCTCAGTTAAAGGAGATGCCAGCAATTTAACCTGGGACTTTCTCATTGAGCTATGACCCTTCTCACGAAAATGAGAGCTGATCTAGTTTAGTGGTTAAGAACATGATCTACAGTCTGGAAATTACCCATCCCCCCCCAATGGCCTACTCCCATATTGTCTCTCAGTTCTCCATCTCCCTGGAATAGGTGGGTAATGTTACCCTGCCCACCTGACATGGCTGCTAAAAGGGCAGTTAACAGGATGTAAATGTGACAGGCTCCCATGTACAGGCTGCCAAAAAGCATCTGGCCATGTTGGCATTTGATTTTATACGGCAGGCATAATGGTTCAAAAGGTTCCTCGCCCATGAGTATGCAGCTTCTGCGCATTACTCTAAAAAGCCACCTGGCCACACTGTGCTGGCAGAGTCCAGAGCAGCCAGCCAGAGCCTTGTAAAGATTAGAGCTGTCGTGCAGGATGCCAACAGAAGTAAGTACGGCATTGTATAAATTGGCTCTAGAACTACATACTGTATGTGAATGTAGAGTCTAGCCCTTAGAAGAAGAAGAAAACACCATGTCAAGAACTACGATACTGTTCAAAAAGACACAGGCTCATCTTTAACAAGGTTGGTTACAAATAACACAGTAAAGCTCGTTATCACCCCTTTTATCACACCATTTCCTGAGAATTTGGCACTGAACATGCAGAAGTTTCAGGGAATGTATTGGAACTTGTGCCTTGCCAAAAAGAACCCAAAAGCCCACCCTGCTTTTGACTCTGAATAGGGATCAATTTCAAATGTTTATCTAAGACGGATGCTGCCTACAGTATTCTAGCTGGCGTGGAAATAAAAAAAAGCAGCGTCTTGCTGTGGCACCGGAAAATGCACCGATTAAGAGCTTTTAAAACAGAATTACCCAAAAGCTTGTAGAGTAGCTTACGCTGCACTGTATCTTTTTATCAGATGGCACTGATCACTATCAGACTACAAATAGTCTGTTAAAAAAAAAAAAGTCTGAAAACTCTTCCTGCCTTAAACACTTAGTAGGCAGGACAGGAGTTAAGTGAAAGTATGTGAGAAGTTTGACTTGCATTTATTTGCATGGTGGATGTTGCAATGAATGATCTCTCTACTTATCACCAAGATCTCACTCTCTGCTTCAAGAGAAGATAAATGATGAGCTTGTAGTCTAAGCGAAAAGCAAGGGAACATAGTTTCAGCCTAGTGGCAACCCCATACTCCATTCTCACCTTTTTGGGTGGGGACTATGAGTCACTAAAGTGGAAACATGCACTGTTATTATGCATGGTGTATATCGTTATGCCTTCATAACTTTCTAGTCTCGTAACCAATGGAAAAATGTACATTATAAAGAATGACAGCAGGTGAGCTGCTCTTGCTTAAAAACAAATGAAAGAATAGAATTCATTCTTCAATACATAATGGCCCCAATCCATAGAAAACTGGTAGTGATTATGTTTAGTGGGCATCTTGACTACTGTGTAAAAAAACAACAGGATGGAAATGCCAAAAACAAGCGAAAATTTTATTCAAAAGTGATCTGAGGAGGAATCCTGATCATAATTATTTCACATTAAATACCATTGATGTAACTGAGAGCTAATTTGGAATAGGTTAACATGCGAGGGAAGTGAAGTCCACCAGTGTCAGTTGCAAACCCTATTAATATCAGTATTACTTGAGCACAACTATCCCCCCACCTGAGAAAACAATTAATATTTGTGTGTATGCTCTGCAAAAAAATAAAAATATTTTTCTGTGTATGCTTTGCAGAGTTCAAAGACTGAGTTTAAAGTCACTGGCATTATTATAGAAAAGGGACCACAATTGCCATCATCTCTGACATGCTGGCTTCCCCAACCCGATACTCTGCTAATCTAACAAATTAATCAATCCTACGCATGGTCACTTGGAAGTAAGGCTAACTTACTTAGAATTACAGCCCAAATCAATATCATTAGTAGTCCTGGCAGAACCCTAGAACTCTGCAAATTGAAAATGGGAACTGGTCGACATCTTATGGCACTGCTACAACATTTCAAGACCAGTTAACATGTGAGTGGGCCCAATAATGTGGGTTCTCCTTACCACCAAAGTGTTGCCTCAGCTGTCAGTAAGAAGAAGTGCTGCTCAAGGCACAGATGGAAATTGGTCCATAACCAACCACTGTGATCAGAGACAGAATTAAGAGGTATCTCACAATGATGAGCAGATGGCTAAGAGGTAATGCAAGGGCAACGGCAACAAATTTCTATTTAGTGGCCCCTTAAGGCTCCTGGCTTTCAAGGCTGAGCAAAGACATTATAGGCTGTGCTCGTAAAATGCTAATAAATCATCATTCCACACAGAGAGTCCCAAAAAGTGTTCCCTGCTTCTGAAATGCTGCAGCGTGAAATTTTGCAAGAGAGAAAAAGGTTCTTCTACATCTCATTCTCTACAACATTCCCGCCTGATGGTCTGAGAGGGAAATCTGGTCATATGCACATAACAAGTGATCAAAAAAGACAAATGCAGATTTATCCAGGGACTCACAGGGAGAAAAATGTCTCTCAGGCAGTCCAGCTATGCTGGGAAGTTTCCACTGAAACATATAAAATATAGAAGTGATGTTGGCTATGCTTTGTCTCTCATCTATCAGCAACAAAAATCAGCCAGAAGCTTCCTCGTGCTGCATATGATGAATTTGGTGGTATTTTGCTTTGAAACCTCTCAAGTTTAACCTCCAGTCAGAAAGGACACCATGAGAAGATAAGAAAGAAGAAGCTAGAAACAGAACATTTTGCCAATTTTTAAGCTAGTCAGTTGAGAAAACAGAGGGAAACAGTGCAAATTTTTGCATCCACTTAATCCTCCTGTCTTCTGTATGTCAAGTGCTGACCTGTCCCATTCCAGTGGTCTCTACAGGCATGATAAATGGATTTTTGGAAGCTCGCTATTTCATAACGGGAGAAAAACACCTTCTTCAAGTGCCGGTCCTTATCAGTCAAAAGAGCACCATCAATGTACAAACACAGGGACAAAACAGGAAACTACTTTATATCAAGGCAGATCATTGGTCAATCTGGCTTAGTAATGACTCTTCAGGGTTTCAGACAGGGCTCTATCCCAGGCCTACCAAGAGACGCTGGGGGCCGAACCTTGAACCTTCTGCAAGGTTTGCAGAAGTACAAAAAATGGGGGGGGGACTCTTGGAGGGAAAGAACCCCCACAAATCAGCCCATTGAGGACTGAGCGTGGAATACTGACTGACTGCTGGAGAAGCAGAGGAGAAAAATGTGGAGAGGGAACAATGGAGTATCATGGAAGAAGGCAGTTCCAGCCAGTGAGCATGACTCCACACGGCAACATTTTGTTGCTGATCCGTACCAGTATTGGACACCTAGCATCTTGTTTTTCTTTCTTCTTCAACCCACAACAATCTGAACATTCAACAACTGAGAAACTATTATTAATGGTGTGTCACAGCTGAATCCACTCTGTTAGGACTTTTGGAGTGTCAGTTTTACTGTTTGGAGGATATAAGTGCATTCATAATAATAATAATAATATTTTTTGTTATTTATATCCTACCCATCCGGCTGGGTTTCCCCAGCCACTCTGGGCAGCTTCCAGAATATACAAAAACATAATAAAACATCAAACATTTAAAATTTCCCAAGATGCCTTCAGGTGTCTTCTAAAAGTTATATAGTTATTAACCTCCTTGACATCTGATGGGAGGGCATTCCACAGGGTGGGTGCCACTACTAAGAAGGCCCTCTGCCTGGTTCCCTATAACTTCGCTTCTCGCTGTGAGGGAACGCCCAGAAGGCCCTCAGAGCTGGACCTCAGTGTCTGGGCTGGATGATGGGGGTGAAGGAGGTCCTTCAGATATACAGGACCAAGGTCACTTAGGGCTTTAAAGGTCAGCACCATTCTACACCACTTGCAAAACAAAGGCTGTCTAGCACATCATTCACACACAAATCAAATTTCCCACGTGCTTTGTTGTGATGCTGCTTCTTGTAATATAACGCAACTTAATTTGAACAGCTCCATGTGGAGAGCCACAGATGTGAAACACTTCTCGGGGTGGTAGTGGATCTGCTAACCAAGGCATCACAAGATTCCCATGTTAAGGTTGTAGAAGTGTTATGATTAAAATAAAACACAAGAATACACACACAGCATTCTCAAAGTCCATGGGCTTTTTAACAGAAAGTCCTCCAGAACAACAGCTGAGCTGGCAATCATCTAGGAACAGAGGAATCACCATTCACTTGGGTGATAAAGTAATACCATGTTGTACAGAAGTCATCAACTGTGTCCTTCTGTTCACGAATAGTTCTTTGACCCAGTGGAAGCTCCCGTGAACAGAAAGCAGGGGAGACAAATTTCACTGATACTCCTCTTCTTTCCATCAAGACCCTCCAGAACATGAGGGGCAGTAGAAGAGGGCTTTTATCTGCAGGGGTTGCAAGAGAAAGGGACATTTGCAGATGTCACTTCTCTCCTCCCATTCACCAAAGCCCTTCCTAGATGAAAGAGCCTGTTATTAACAGAAGGGACACCATTACAGTGGTACCTCGGGTTACAAACACTTCAGGTTACAGACTCCGCTAACCTGGAAGCAGTACCTTGGATTAAGAACTTTACCTCAGGATGAGAACACAAATCGCGCGGCGGTGGTGCAGCGGCAGTGGGAGGCTCCATTAGCTAAAGGTTAAGATTGGTTTCAGGTTAGGAACGGACCTCCGGAATGAATTAAGTTCGTAACCAGAGGTACCACTGTACATACAACAAGGGATGTTGGAGAATTCCATGAGAAATGGAAATTGCCACAATTTGCATGTTTGCATGAGGCCAGGAATGGAAATCACACAAGTAAAAATGAGCACTATTTTACCGTGGTTGTTGTTTTTTAGTCAAAGACTTTATGTAAATAATTAAGTTATTTTCTGCATTGTTTTTGGCATCTCCCTTCTGTTGAAATCTATTACGTTCATTTAGGCTGTAGCAAATGGCAAGACAAAAGTAGGTTTTCGTGGAAGACAAACTGCAGCGGAACAGAAACAGCTCTGGTTGTAATGAGAACAGGATGGGATGGAAATCATTGCCTCCTTATATCCCTAAAGTTTGGCTACATTTCTTTGCAACTTTGATTCATGAGTCAGGTTTTTTTCTATTAAGATCACATCCTATATATTTCTTTGAAGAACCCAACATCAGTTGCATTTCAGGTGGCCAGTATGCCATACATCTCTGTTTAACCCTACCATCAGCGGTCTAACTTTCTAATGTAGTATACGCATGAGAAGTTCCGCAAGGATAAGGTTCCAGGAACAGCCCTTAATATCTCTAAATACTATGTTGGGGGAGGGAGCAGGAGCACAGAGAATCCATAGCCTCCTACCTATTCCCATGGCACACTCTGCCCAAACTGCCCCACCCTAATTATGCCATCCAGATTTCACTGATACATATAATTAACTATGTGTAATAACATACACTTTCAATTTATTTCAGTCATTCCAGCCCTCCCCCACCAGCCCAACCCTAACTAGTAATACCATCCGTTCCTGTATCATTATAAAATGGTTTGAAAACATGCCCAAACCATCTACCCCATCCTAACTTTGGCTGTCATAGAGACAAATTCTCCACCTTTCTGGAGATGCTAACACTTTTTTTACTAGGCCTGCTCCTATGTGTTTCATCGCAGCACTTCACGCAGAAATTAAGCCGGTGAAACCTTTCCCATCAGTTAGTTCATCTGTATTCCAGGAAAAGTTTCACCTGCTAAATTTCTGCAAGAAGACTTACTTTTAAACACACAGGTGTAGGGCCACCAAAAATGCTTGCAAGCCTAAACCTATCCTAACAACGCACAGTCACCCTACTAATTCCACTTTCCCTTCAGAGCAGCCATTCTGGGCCCCTAGCAACTAAAGTTGCCCTGAGGAGAGGAAAATAACACCGGCATGTTATAATGCAGCCATATTTTAGAAAAAGTGAGTCACTTTTGTAAAGAGAATGCAGTAGAACAGTAGCTGTGGATGATGCTTCAAAAACAGAGCTGGGTGGGAAATACATTAAGGTTAAGATACGCACCACAGTTGACCTTTTTTATTTTAAAAAATCAATTTTATGAGAGTTTTCAGCATAAAATACAATAAAAACCAAACTAATCTGAAGAAGATAAATAAAACGGAAGCAAGAAAAAGCAAGAGAAGGAAAAGAAAAAGAAGAGGAGGTAAAAAAACAAAAACAAAAAATAAGAACAAGGTCCTCTGTTATAATTATATATTAACGCTTGTTCCACACACAGAAGAGTCAACCTTCCCAGCTCTCACCTGGGAGCGTCCCCCTCTTCTTCCAGCCTCCCACCCTGGGAGATCCTCTCTACTCTGCCTCTCACTCAGGGCCCCTGATCTTCCATCCATCAGCTTCCAGTGTGTATCTTCATTAATCCAATACAGAAAACTTCAAAAAACATAGCATAAATTTATATATAATTAACAGAGAGCAAGCAAAAATGAAAGACCAAAAAGAGGGTCTTCTGATTCTCTGTCTGCCTATTGTATTTATAACAATTATTTAAAGTACTCAAGGTGACTCCCAGATGACTTTTAGCTGTATTAATGTCCAGTTTTTTCCTCAATCTGCTAGGTTTTATATTTTCAATCTTCACTTCCCAGTTGTATTTTCAAGGCTGCAGTAGCAGTTGCACACTTCAAATGTGTGTTTGGGGAATACTTTTCTGCCATGTCTAGACGGCAGGGCTGCTCCAACGGAAGCTGTCAGGCCTTCCAGCGCTTTACTCTGCTCAATTCATATTACACGGTAAACAAAAGGATAGAACAAATGACAGGTGATGAGTAAAAATATTTCGAGCAGCATGGGGGGGGGGTGATAAAAAATAAAAAGCCCTCTCCACTCACAGCCTCTGAATCAGCAAATTCTGCCTAAACTTGAGAGTCTGAGTGACGATGCCTCCAGAGCACACATAACATTTGTGGCAGCAATTAATTTAGCCATTTCCAAAGATGGATTTGGGATTCAGCTACATTAGTAAAAAAACAACAACCCAGCATTTTAAATGTGTTATAAACATGCAACACCAGAAGGCGCTGTAGAGCACAAAACTTTTCTTTGTGATTTTACATAGGGTTTTCTTTTCTTTTGTTATAATGATTTTTAGCAGGGGTTTTTCCTGTGTGTAGATCCACCCTAGAGAAAATGATGTCAGTATGTTGATGTGGTTTATGCTAAGCTCCACCTTTATCTGCCGTCCTTTCTGATTGGCTCTGTGCCTGTACCATAATTTCATGACTGGTTGGCTTCAGTAATGTTCAGCCTTCTCAAGTATGTCCTGGTGTAGAAAGTTTGAGGACCCCTATCCTAAATCATTATTCCAAAAACAGAAGATAGGTCCCCCTTTTTTTTGTTGTTACAGCGTACACACCCCTACAAGTCACCTGGTTCAGTGTAACATGTACCAGCAATGAAATGATCAAAAGCAGCAGCACACCCTGTTTCAGGGCATCCTATTTTCACTCTGAGATGTACTGTTCTTTTTGTGATCCAATTGACTATCTAAAATATATAGCATTTTACTTATAAGGCATTCGGAGAGACCAACACAACACACCAATCTTTCAAATCTCAGCAGCCTTTGTGATAGTAATCCTGAACATTTCTATTTTCTGAAGAATGCATTTTTGGGGAGCGTAGATGGCTACCTTGGCAGCTCTGGTTATACAGTAATCCTGTGGAGCTGGCTGTATGTGAGCTAAGAAACTTTCCCCGCCCTAGATAATTCACTAATGATGCACAGCCCTGCTCCCATTTTATTAGATTTATGGCAGCAATAATATGCATAAAACATCTGCCAGGCTATTCTCCTTTTCAATTTTGATTATCTGTCTGCTACTTTGTGGTTAGCTTTAACTATGCAGAGGCAAGATGTGTGAAAGCTATTCAGCTTAGATTTATTCTTTAAAAGTACCGTCTGTCTAAAAGCAGAGCTATAAAATTTAGGCTCCCTGTCTGGACTGTAGTACAGCTCTGCGGCTGCATGCTATTAACTGCAACCTGGCTAACAGGTGCTTGCCAATTTCTGTATATTCTCAGTGTGAGATGGGATTACAATTCCCTCTGGTTGAAAGGGGAACATTTTCTTTCAAGGGCCAGCTACCAAAAAAAAAAAAAAAAACACCCCTAAAAATGAGGCCTGCCATATAGGGATAAACTTAATCACAGCGTACCAGTAAGTCTCTATATTAAAAACTTTTGTCTTATCTATCCTCTTGTCAAACTGCACTTCACTCAATACTTCCCGGGTCACTTGGGTTTCTATGTCTAAAAACAGGTTTCACCTCACTTCAGCGAAAAACAGTGATTAGCAGCAGGTGAGCAGGACAGTCTCTTTGAACATCACAGGATGGTCCAATGGGTCACTTTCAATTATCCCCCAAGTTATTTTTCGGGCTATGAGGGGTTTACAGAAGAGGTCCTGTCTCCAATTGTACTTTCAGCCAAACCACTAACTCCAGCTTTTCTGTTGATGTTGAAGGCATTGTTCAAAATTAGCCAGGCACATTTTGCACCTGACTATTTGCCACTTATGGATGTGGGTGGCGCTGTGGTTTAAACCACAGAGCCTAGGGCTTGCCAATCAGAAGGTTGGCGGTTCGAATCCCCGCGGCAGGGTGAGCTCCCGTTGCTCAGTCCCTGTTCCTGCCAACCTAGCAGTTCGAAAGAATGTCAAAGTGCAAGTATATAAATAGGTGCTGTTCTGGCAGGAAAGTAAACAGCATTTCCGTGTGCTGCTCTGGTTCGCCAGAAGCGGCTTAGTCATGCTGGTCACATGACCCAGAAGCTGTATGCCAGCTCCCTCAGCCAATAAAGCGAGATGAGCGCCGCAACCCCAGAGTCAGCCACAACTGGACCTAATGGTCAGGGGTCCCTTTACCTTTACCTTTATTTGCCACTTGTGACCAAGTGTCGATGCCTGTGTGCCAGGATGGTCCATGCCTGGGGATCATTGGATATTGCCTGTTTTCACACACTAGCAACATATCCTGTAGAATACTATCAGGTATAGTTTATCTGCACAGTCAAAATGAATTTCAAGAACCAAAACGCTTTTTCTGTGCAGCCTGAACAGGAGCAGTGGACAACATTATAGTTAACTGTTGTCACTTGTCTTCACTTACCTCACCCCCCCTGCCCTGCTCACAGTTGTGAATAATATGTATACAGTGGTGCCTCGCAAGACGAAAAGAATCCATTCTGAGAGTCTCTTCGTCTAGCAGTTTTTTCGTCTTGCGAAGCAAGCCCATTGACGGATTAGCGGATTAGCGCTATTAGCGCTTTTAGCGGCTTTTAGCAGCTTATCGGTTTAGCGGATAAGCAGATAAGCGGCTTAGCGGCTTAGAAAAAGGGGTTGGAAAGGGAAAAAACCCTGCAGGAACTCGCAAGACATTTTCGTCTTGCAAAGCAAGCCCATAGGAGATTCGTTTTGCGAAGCACCTCCAAAACAGAAAACTCTTTCGTCTAGCGAGTTTTCCGTCTTGCGAGGCATTCGTCTTGCGGGGCACCACTGTATATATTCTCCAATGCTGTCCCTGGATAAAGTGACTTTTATTCTTTCAGTTCTCAAAATTCTTAAGCTAGCTCAAGGATGTCATCTGAACTAGCCAGATGTTTAACTGAGAATCAATCACAGTCAGTCCATCATTTGAAAAATAATACTTTAGAGCGGTCTTGCCCCAAAATGGCAACTAGGCATTTCATTTTGGCAATTGTAACCTTGGTTTAAGGAGCCATTTGGTGCCTTGCTTATATATCTGAGTTTCTAGCACTGGTTGAAGGAGCATTTAAAACACATATTTCCACACACACCCTTCATCTGCTATTGTTTTAAACTCTTTCACTATGTGCAGCAAGACTCCAGTTAAATTAACATTTGCAATCCATTGTTTTTTAAAAAAAGTTTTTTAACTCAATGGCTCACAAAAATGATTAAAAACATAATGAAAAGTTACTAGAATTTAAAACCTCAAAAAAACTGTCATTTTAACAAGCAACAGCTTTAATCATCTAACAAATAGCAAATGTCTGACACGCACTGGACACAATAGTTGTTGTTTCTGAGTAAAGAGGCATGGAATCACGTTCCCCCAAAGAAGCATCTTCAGCAGAGAATCCAAATTCCAAAAGAGCTAATGACACAACCAACTAGGATGGACTGTCACACTTCTTTAGAACTTGCTGGGTTCCTTCTAAAGAGACGAGCTGTTCTCTTATTTGTGTGGCAGAGGAGTGACGCCACCACAGGGGAGTTCTATCAAATCCCTTTGCACACTGGGAAACGCATGAGGGGTCTAGGAGTTCAAACTGAATAGCCACAACTCCTCATGTTCCAGTCATTCTCCCACTACTGCATGTTCACCGGCAATGTGAAAGGGTCCTACACATAGACAAATGCACTTGTGCACAACTGCATGCAAGGGGAGGATTCTGAGTGTACACACATTGCTTCACCTTCAAAAACTGAATGCATATCCATTAGGGACAAGTCTGGTATAAACAGCAACCAGAGAACAGTGAACACAGTGGAACAATGTGTGAAGGGGGTTGAGTTAACCACATAGTAAACTCACTGTAAGAAGCCCTCCTGAAGCCAAAGATTTTATTCCTCTCCTCCTCTTCCCCCTCCTACAATTAATAGGTTTTGAACTCAAAAACTGGGTGAAGCACTGGCATTGTCAGTTTTATGGAATGTTCTGTTACACCGTATATGCTTTTATCAGTGTTTTTAAATGCTTTAAAACTTCTTCAGTATATAGACTTCCAAAACATGTTATCTCTCCTTTACTCATTGGAAAAACAAACCACACTCCGGAGTTAAAAATTAAGATATCTTATCTTTATTATTAAGTATCTTGTGGTGATGTCCATGCATCCCAAAGCACTACAGGCACAACCAAGAAATTGAATGGACATAACTGAAAGCAGTTCGAAAGCACGAAGTACAAGTAGATAAATAGGTACCACTCCGGCGGGAAGGTAAACGGTGTTTCTGTGCGCTGCTCTGGTTTGCCAGAAGCGGCTTAGTCATGCTGGCCACATGACCCGGAAGCTGTACGCCGGCTCCCTCGGCCAATAAAGCGAGATGAGCTCTGCAACCCCAGAGTCGGTCACGACTGGACCTAATGGTCAGGGGTCCCTTTACCTTTAACTGAAAGTGAGCGCACCAGGACATGTCTAAACAGCTGTTTTCCCCACTATCAGCAAATTAGTATAAAAGGCAACAACAAAGCGGCAAAAGGACAACTGAGCAAACAACTTGGGAAGACTTCCACTAACCATGGTTTCCCATTTTGTCCCAACTGGGAAACTGTGGTTAATGTCTTTGGAACAAACCTGGATATGAACAAAGCCATGGGGCTTTTCTATGTTTTTTTTGGATAGGCTGACCAACAAGTCATATGGACAAAGGACAGAGAAACGCTGACAGATAAAAGGTGAAGTGGCAGGCAAGCCCAAAACTTTACAATTTAATGCTGTATTGTGTTTTTAATATTCGATTGGGAGCTGCCCAGATGGGCAGGGTATAAATAATAAATTATTATTTATGATGATGGTGATGATGATTCTATATCCACTTGCTGCCGAATGGAGGGGTTTGTCAGCTCTAACCCTCGATTACCCTTTACTTCCTCTTCTGTTTCCTGTGTACAAGGCCTCTAGTGCTGAAATACCCCATAGCACTTGAGAGTGAAAATATGCTGTATGTGCTCAGTATCAGAGAAATCAAATCAGTTGCCTAGGGCCACACAGGATGTTAGTGGGAGGGAAGGATTTGAAATCCAGATTCTTCAATTCCCAGAACAGAAGACTCTTTTTCTCCCTTTGCAAAATACTGAATATAGAAGAGTCATTATGATTAGCAACACAGTTTTATGAGACGGGGCATGAAACCCTTTGCCAAGCATTACCTCACGGTGGCCAATTAACCAGCACCTTTGATTAGCCAGTGTTCTCAGAACATTTTTAGCTCTTTCTAGGTGTGTCAAGCTCATCTCACTCTCCAAACATTTAGAAATCCTCGGGATAACTCAGGGCTGCCATGGTAGCTAAACAAGTATACAGCAAATGTGTAGGAGTGTGGGAAGTGAGATTAAGCGCTCAGGTGACTTTATGCATATTCATTCTGAAGGCGGCAAAAATAATAAGTCCCAAAACAATTGAGTGTGTGAGGCTGAGGTCCCTCCCTGAAAACAGGTGACATCTCCCTTATCACTAATTATCTCACTTGGTTGAATAACGCTGGGGGGAAAGAGAGAAGGCTAAAGAAGGAATTGAATGAGGAAAATGAGGAATGAAGCCCCTCACAACTAGATTTAAGGTTCATCCAGCCAATGCTATATCTGTGTTGTAACAGACCACCCAGCTGTGCCAACTGCAATGACAACATACACATGCGAGTGCTGGTTCGCACTGGCAATTGTAGTGAGATGAGAAAGGAGTAGAGAGCCTAATAATATACAGCTCAGAATATGTTGAACCAACACAGAAACTAAATGTGGTAAATGAAATTGTGCATCAGATAGAGACTGCTGCAGGCCATGGCTCCTGTACATTTAACAGTTGTGCTCATGAGGAAATTAACAGCAGGCAGATACACTTCCAGTTTTCCTTACACACTCTCTTCAAAAGAATACAAAGAAACCACCACTGACCCAGTCTGAGGGCTCATGCCTCAAGTGGCGTTGACCCAGCCTGACTTCCATGGAGGGACATCACAGTCCCTTCTCCTCAAAGCCCGGGCAAAGATGGGCTCACGCCACTGCTAACACTGGGCCCAGAGCCTCTTTCCCCTGTCTACCTCCTCAGCGAGCCCTATGGCTGATACAGCAAGGTCCTTCCAGGAACAGAGTCATTGGAGGACATCCGTGGGAACCGGCAATTCTCAGCAAAAGAAGAAGAGGGAAGGAAATGCCAACTGAATAACCCTGGCACCATGTTGTCTCTGATCCTGATAGCAGACTTGAATGGGGCTATTATTATGATAATATTTTATACGCTGCTTTGAGTTCGTCTTGGGGCTTTAAAGCGGGATATACCGTAAATTAAATTAAGAAGTAGGCAAACACTGGTGTGCAAGGCTCTAGCTGTCTGCTCAGGTTCCAGCCATGTTTTGCCATCTGTCCTCCTGATTTCCAGCTCTTTAACTTTCTATAGACTGACTACTTCCCTCAGGAGATGTTAGGCTGGCATGAGTCAGGATGCCTGAATATTGACATCCCTTCAGATAGATAGATAGATAGATAGATAGATAGATAGATAGATAGATAATCAATGGAGACTTTGGAGAGGGGAAAAGGATGCTTGGAATAAAACAAAAATACTTAGGGAACCCCCTGCTCCACCCAGAATCTTGGTTTTTTTTCCCATGGAGAAGGAGAACAAAGAAAAACAAGCTCCGCTTATTCCAGGGACTGAAAACTTGATTCATATTCATTACACCCATGGATCTGAGGTTTGCTTTCCTCTTTTCCTTCCAACTTTTTTTTTTTACTACATCCCTTTTCCTTTTCTTCAACTCTGCCTATGCAGAGACACGCAGCAGACTTCGTTTTATTTCCACACGCTGTAGAAAGAGATTGCAGGGGAGTGCCAGGACACATTTAGCCCAATTAAATGTTGGCACTGTGTTCCACCCGCCCCCCCAATCATCCGGGTGGAAATTTTAAAGGTCAAACTGACCACTGTGAATTGATGCCTCCCATCTACATTTCCTTGCACTGGGCTGCTAGCAGGGTACATACAAACAAATGTATCACTAGAAATTTTAATCTTAAACATCACTTGTTGTTTTTGCTTTAAATACACAAATAATGAGATAGGCGTGATGAAATTTCCACAGTGAAATGTGCTAAAGAAGCTAAACAGTGGTAGTAAAATCTTTAGCTATCTCTCTGGAATTCAAGACTTAAAATTATTCCCAGCTGAAAACCACCCCAAACTTGCATTATTGTTTTATTTTTTCAAAGAATGAGCAGAGAGCAAATTTCAAGAAAGATTATTCCACCCCCTAAAAGCTTTTAAATAAATGCAGGCCACATGAGAGGAATTTTAGGCCCCATCAAAGCAAGTATTTGATGAGCTTCCATAAACACCCAAGCATTAGCCAACCCTATTTTTTTACACAGGTATACACTGACTGTCTTGTCTGTTCTGCTTTCCGTGCAGGAGGTCTCAGTTTCAATCCTAGAATATCCAGGTAGGTTTCAGAAAAGACTCCTGTCTGAAACGCTGCAGACCCTCTCCTAGTAAGCATCAACAATACTAAGACATCCCAAATGGGAGGCTCTCGTGGTATACAAACGGTATATTGCCATAGACTTCAGTAAGATTTCTTATGTAAGCAAGGAAATCATGATGTTGCCCCTTTATTACTGATAGAACCATAATTCAGCTACAGAAGATTTGATGGTACACTGTTCAACCTGTAGCTTTCAGGGGACGAATGGGTGTGGGAGAAGGAAAAAAGTAGACAAAGAGCCTTGCTTTCCAATTTTGAATTATTCAGACTTGAGAAAAGCTTATTTCCATCTGAAACAAAATGTAGCACACTCAGAAAACATTTATGAAAGAAAAGCCAACAGACTTCGTAAATACAGCAAAAGAAAACTCCTTCCTGCTTTTCTCTCAAGAAGTCTTGTTACAATCTTGTGCATGCATCAATTTCAATATGAACGATGTAACAATATCAAGAAGCCAGAAACATCCTGCATTACACAGAGACTTTGAGCAATTATCCTTGGACATAGGAGTGTGGAGCCAATACTGTGGAATATACTGTTGCATATTCTGAAAATGTGCAGTATTAAGGAGACTTGCTCTGGGTATTCGTAGCGCAGTTGTTATCACTCACCTATCATTGTATCTTCTTCTGCACATCTCCTGAGTACATATTCAACCGTGATATATGGCTGTTGCTGAAAATGTTTATTCATGCTGCCGTAATGCACAAGGATGACCAGCCAACCAGCTTGTCCCCGCACCAGTTGGGCACCTTATTTCAGGCTACCAGAGCTCATGCACAAACATAGTCTGATCGTAGGAGTTAGGCTCATCTAAGGACCCTGAAAGCAATGGTTTTAAACATACCTATCACTGCATAGAATTGCAGCCTGAGTGGTATGTCAAGTGCTACATAACTGTCAGCAAACAGAAGCATTCTGATAGTAACCACATTATTGTGGTTCTGTATGAAGCACACTGTAGGGCACACATTCAGTCTTTGGAGGCCTGTTGTTGTTGAGCCAATGAAGGCTCACGCCCAGTGCAAAGGAGTATATAACATGTAATGTTTGTTTGATATACCGCCCTTCATCATAAGATCACAGGATAAAACACAGGATAAAAACAAGTAAATAATTGGAGCAAAACAGCAAAACAATAACCTCCCCTCTTCCTACAGACACATTTAAAAGGCTGTTGAATATTAATCAGCCCAAGACCTGGTTGAAGAAGAACATTCTCACCTAATGCCTAAAAATATATAATGAAGGCACCAGGTGAATCTCCCTGGGGAGAGCATTCCGCAACCGGGGAGCCACTACAGAGAAGGCTCATTATCGTGTTGTTGCCCTCCGAACCTCATGTGGAGGAGGCACACAAAGAAAGGCCTTGGAGGATGAACACAGAATCCAGGACGGTTTATAAGGGGACAGTTTATATGGTTCAACGAAGGCCAAGACGTAACTTTTGGAAGTAGCATATCAACCAAGGTCATCAAAGCTTGTTAGAATTTGCAAGGGGTCCTTGCCCAAACAAACAAGCCATCTTCGCGAGCATGAGAAAGGCTATTACCTGCACCACTGGGTGTCCCCCCGCAGACGCCTTGACAGCCCCTCGACTCCCTTCAGTCTCGTAATGGGCTCGGTGGTGGGACTTCGGCTGCACTTCAATCCGAAGTTCATAAGGTCCTGAGTGAGACGGCAGCTGCCAATCCAGAGCAGGCAAGGATGGGCTGTAATGGAGAGCAACCGCGATTAAATATTAACATCCAGTCCACTATCATAAACCGCAAGAATCTGGCACTATTACTTTAGAGGCCACGTTTAGCAGTTCATCCTTCACCATCTTACACTTAAAATTTCATCAATGGAGATAATGGTATGACATAAGTAATTTAATAGGTAATGGTTATTTTATGAAGATTTATGTATGGCACAGATTTGATAGGCCAGATGCAATCAGATGCTTAAACAAAAACGGAAAACATTTTAAGCTTGGGTTTAAAAAAACACACCACTTAATGCATCAGCCCATTAATCAAAATGGACAAATGCAGATAAGTAAGATGTGTGCATGGAGGGTGGGGGGTGGAATCTATTCTGAGTTAGACTCTGGGTGAGGTTGGGTATCAGAACTTCAGTTTCTCCAATTTACATTCAACCTACTTTGTTTTTGATCATGTTTCAGCAGCAACCAAAATTATTTAGTTGGCTTCAGCCACAGATTGGCTCAGCCATGTTCCCTCTGCACTAAGGGTGTATCTTTGCTTTCTTCAGCACAGGCAAACTGACTTCAGCCAGCAACGAGTCCATGCCTTCCTGTTACTGCCATTGTGGAGAGTTCACCTCTATGACAGGCAGGGCAGATGCCAGAACAGGATCTCTCAGGTGATGTTGCACCTGTCTTTCAGAGATTCCTCCTCCCCTCTCTCAACATCTAGAGGGCCACACATCTCCGCATCTACCCAAGGTGAAAAATGAGCCCTGAGTTGTCGCATAAGCGCAACCATTTACAGTTTATGCAGGTAATATAGGTCAGTGGTAGCCAATCTTTTTGACAAGGATGCTACAAGTCAAGTCAAAAATATCAGAGTGACCCTCTCTTCTATATGTATGTTGCCTCACATGGCTGTTGAGTTGGGGACTAGGCAACGTCACCTTGCAGGAGGGGCAGGTACAAATACCTCCCTGACAATTTATCGGCTGGAATTATTTATATCCTGCCTTGCAGCTTGAGTTTCCAAAACAGAAACAGAAAAGATCCAGCAATAGCCTAAATGTGCGTTCAAAAGTAGCAATGAAAGTTAAAAGGTCCCAATTGCCATTAAAAGCATGCATGAGTCTAAAAGCCACCAGGTAGGACACTGAGAAAATGAACTGGGGAAGAAGCAGTCCACAATCAAGGTGACACAACTGATAGCTCAGCCAGTAGAGAAGGAGACTCTTGATCTCAAGGTTGTGGGTTTGAGCCCCACACTGGGCAAAGAAAGATTCCCGCATTGGACTAGATGACCCTCGTGGTCCCAACTCTGTGATTTCATGAAAAGGCCCTGTGTCTCATGCCTACCCCCTCCTCTCAGAAGGTGAGGATACTTTGAGCAGGGCCTCTGAGGAAGATCTGCACAAGGCAGTTTCATGTGAGACTCAACAGTCCTTCCAGTCCCAAGCCACTTACGAAGTCTTAAGATCAAAGCCAACTTAACTACATTATAGCCCGGCCCATGGCTCCTCCTGCTTCCATCCAGTTCTGCCATAAAGTCCTGCTCTCTGTGCCACAGACCACTGAAAGTCAAAGCTGAGTGAATGACTTATCCCCCCTTATAGACTCAATGGTTGGTGTGAATAGGATCCAGGGTAAAATCTACTACCAAAATATTATCTACAACTATAAGAGGCAGACACCTCTCAATCAATTTAAGTCAAAGCTGCTATGATTACAGTGTTGCCATGCCACACTGTCTTGAGAAGCCTGAGGTGACTGGCGTAAAGTTTTCACTCAAGCACAATTGGCAAGTTCATGAGGCTCATCCTGTTCTGTGTATGCTAGCATTTAAATGTTCCTGGATAATTATCTGGAGCTCCCGCTTGACTGCAAGAATAATTTATATAATATAGAGCAGCTGCATAACTCATGTTGCAGATCATGTTATGAAACAGATGCTTCCATCTTTAAGCCAGTTCATATATGATGGATTTCGCTCTCTCTTTCCCCTAAATATCTATCTGATTGTGACATTTCCAGGGTGTTTCGTTCTTAAAAGCTCTAATCCATCAATCATCACAAAGTTTGGATCCTCTAACTTTTAAAGGGAGATGGAGAAAAAAAGCAAGGTGAAGCTGGCTGAATTAAAAAACACACAAACCAAACTTTATTTTCTCTCCTTAAGATCTTAGAGGAGCACCTGAAACACTGACTGAATGTTGTTGCTGTTGCTGTTATAAGGCAACCCTGTAGTTAGGCATGCCATAATTAAAATCCCACTGCAAGGGCCGACCAACAAAAGTAATAATAATAAATTGAGAATTAAATGCAGTTTTCCTGACAGAGGAAGTGGCATGATGCTTTAAACAGTTTCATGGGTTGTGGCTTGGCAATGCAATTTCCTATTCTAGGTTATCTGTATTGTGCACTTAATTTCCTGCAGCACAACTTACTTAAAAGGAAGAGATATCAAACATATATTTAGATTGTAGAAGTTCTTTCATGGGGGAGGGGACCAGGAGAGCCCAACTGCATCACACACAGGATAATATCCTGAAGAATACATGGGCAGATGCTCAGTGAAGACAAGAGCTGTAAACTGTACTATTCCATAAGCATCAGCTGTTTTGTGTAGATCTAAAATTAATGTAACATATGAATGAGACAAACATGTTTCAAAACCCATGTGCCAGGGTTGGCTGACTGTTGACTTATACCCTCATTGACAAATCTGGGTTTCCTGCCATGTTCATGTGTGGATTGGCCCCTAATCAGCAAAATCCCAAAGTCTTCTTTGGAGCTAGACTGATCATCAACTGGCAAACTCACCCACTGTTATTCTAGTATGAAAATTCAATACTCTTCCAGGACTAGCTTGGCTGTGAAAGTGACTGCAACAACACAAATGCTTGGAGCCAGTGCAGCAAATAAAGTTGTCACAATTTTCCTGGTGTTTCTTCTTGCCTTTCACAGCCACCCGCCACACCCAAATTGAGCGAGTGAAATTAATCCTATCGTGTCATGAAAAGCCTTCACTGCTTAATTTGTATGCATCGAGGAGCAATCAAGGATAGAGGAGTCAGATCAGTTAACAGAACTGGCAACGATTCACAACAGCAGTTGATCGGTTTAACAAGAGTAAGAAACAGAATGTCAAACTGCACAGGTGATGCCTAGTGACATCTTATATGTGGTGATCACATGAAATATCATTATCTAGCCAGATCTTTTTCTTTAAAACACCTTTGTCTCCTTTTGCAGAAAGGGACTGAAATAGTTCACAGTGGAAGGAAACTGGAAATTAAGTTTCCAACAAATCCCTGTTTTCAAGCAAAGTTTAAAAAGTTAGGAGAAAAAGTGATCATACTTAGGGTCCCTAACGCTGAATTTTACATATGGTGTTTCAATCATCCACAGTGGTGCTGAAGAAGGATTTTTAAAAACACCCTATTTCTAGAAGAATTCCAAAATCAAATTTATGAAATGTCTTATGATATAAACAATATCAGGAGCCATGGTGGGGAGAGGGCTGAATATTTGGATTTTCATTTTGTCAATTGGCAAGGCAGTCCACATGCTAACATTTATTGTGAAAAGGTACAGGTTACATTACAAATATGTCGTATACAGGCCACACTATCTTATTACTTCACTGCAATCATTTTAAACCAAACATATTCTGCTTTTTCTTATTATGTAAACTGGGGTGGGCACAAACAATATATTACCTTTGGTCCCCAAAAACAGCAAACAGACAAAATATGTAAGCCAAAAGGATCAATAACATAATGGCAGCAAAATAACAAACTTTAACTAGGTAGCCTACACATAACACGTGGAAATATGAAAACTACTAATGATCCCACAGATGCTGTGTTAAGCAGTAAAATGCCCATAGCTGTGGTTATTTCAGGAGCATGGGTGTTGTTCACCCTGCCAAAGCCTTCTTGGCAGATGGCGCATATATTGTACCCTGTGGAATCAGACAGCTCTGTTGATCAGTGCTATTTCGATGCCACCTTTCAGGGCAAAGCCCTACTCAAGTGGCTATCACAAACAATTAAAGGAGAAAATGCAATACACTGCATTTTTAAATATTAAATATTTTAAGAAAGTTTAACATGATGTTAAAAAAATCAAACTCACAGCACGTTTTTAGTTAAAATCTAGCTGAAATAGGCATACCTTTACGGTCCATTTACTAACTGCTACTGATGTGGTTGCGTGTATCTCCCTTGGGAAGGGGTACCATAAATACAGAGTCACCACCGAAAATGCCCTGTCTCTAGTTCCTGTGGGGATTCCCTTGGGCTTAACCTAGTCCAGCAGCTAGATTGCTGACTGTCAACACCATATAATACCTCTGTTGAGAGAGCTGCAATATGCTACTAAATGTACTTCAAGGTCCCGCTTTTAGCATTCAAAGCCCTACTACAAACTTGGGGCTAGGATACCTAAGGGGCCACCTTGCCCTCTATATCCCTGCCTGGCAACTGCACTCCTCGATGGGGCAATGCTGAGAGTGCCAGATGGCCCCAAAGTGAACTTAACCTGTGGGGTGAAAACCTGGCTTTTAGTGTTGTAGCTCCAGCTCTCTGGGATCAATTACCAGCCGAAATCAGGCAGGCTTCTAGTTAGGTACCCACTGAAGACATTTTTGTTTAGAGAGGCTTTCCCCATGGTGCAACCTGCTCACCAATGGTTTCCAGCAACTGGTATGCTGCCTCTGACAGTGGATGAAGCACATAGCCATCATGGTGAGTAGCCTTTGCTAACCTTAGCCACCATGAATTTGCATAATCCTCTTTTAAAGCCAATGCTTTATGTAAACCACTTTGAGATGCTTATTAACATCTTTTGTACTTACAAAAGCAAGAGCTGTAACGTATCAGAAGACTTTTGCAAAATTCACAGTGGGGTGGTTCCTTTTGGCATGGTACATGCTGGTACATACTGATGCTAGATACCAATACATTTGATTATCTAATCCTGTGGTGCAATACCAAGAGGGAAGTATGTATTAATACCTGGCTTATGTTGCACACAACCTGGTTGAATGAAGGCAAACATCTCCCAAATACGTACACCAGAATTCTCTGCACAGCACTAAGCTTATTGTGAAGGGAGGCTTTGATCTTTAGGCATTCCATCTCCCTAGCCATGAACTCAGATGAACCATCAACCAGCTTCGAGTGCATTGGTGGCCTGATAAAAATTCTGCTGGTGCACCAAACATCTCCTTGTTTGAGCTAACTGAGGTGGTTTCAAGGGTTCTGTTGACGTCTCCAAAGACCATTAGCCTTGGGCGTCTTCAACATTCATGCCAAAGTGGTCTGCCTTATCAGGAATGACTAAGGATTTCATGGCCTTGGTGGTATTCAGAGACCTGTGTATATCTGGGCAAGGCAGCCTTCTGATTGAGTTTTCAGTAGGGGACTAGGTTAAAATTATCTGTGAGCAGGAAAGCCATATTTGATTCTATTGTCATGGACAGATCATTCATTACCTGGATTTACCCACAGCTGTCTGCAACCTCTACAGGAACAAAGGCTGAGTGTAATAGGACTGTCCCCCCCATATGGATGAACCTGGGTGGTTTTCTTAGGTAAAAGGTAAAGTTAAAGGGACCCTGACCATTAGGTCCAGTCGTGACCGACTCATCTCGCTTTACTGGCCAAGGGAGCCGGCGTACAGCTTCCGGGTCATGTGGCCAGCATGACTAAGCTGCTTCTGGCGATCCAGAGCAGCGCACGGAAACGCCATTTACCTTCCTGCTGGAGTGGTACCTATTAATCTACTTGCACTTTGACGTGCTTTCGAACTGCTAGGTTTTAGGAGCAGGGATCGAGCAACAGGAGCTCACCCTGTCACGGGGATTCGAACTGCTGACCTTCTGATCGGCAAGTCCTAGGCTCTGTGGTTTAACCCACAGCGCCACCTGCGTCCCTCTTTCTTTCTTAGGTAACCAGGAGTTTTTCCTGCAGGTTTAGCCAGCAGTCTTATTGAGGCTCTGGTCTCCACAGGGAATGAGAGACTTGACCCAAGCTATCAATATGATCACTCCCAAGTGTTATCAGCACATAGAGCTCTATCAGCACCTTGGTAATCCATAGTGATCCTTTCTCAAAAGCAAGATTGTGTCAGGATTGTAGCTATACCTAGATGCTGTGTCTTTAACTAGAAACCATACGACGTTCAAAACCAGAGGATGCCATTTCTATTACATCGCTAGACAATTCCCTGTCAAAGACACTTAAACAAAAGCTAAGGAGGATTATTGAAATATCTCAGCTTCCCTTCTTTCTGCCTCACTAGGCTGTAATCATTTGCCTCAAGAGCATTTTCCATCATAGATGGAGAAGTTTAGATAAGTTATTCCATTTTGCTGGAAGCAACATGATTCACATGGCTATTAATCTGCTTGTATCAATACTTCCCTTATGAACTGCTGGTTCTGCTGTAAACATTTTCTACATGCTAACTCTTGGCACGCAAGATTAAAGGCTACCTGGTTGCAAACAGAACAGAACCTTAAAATGCACACAAATACATCCACACACAAGGCTCTCAATGTGGGCTTTGTGCAGGAGCAGCACCCAGATGTTTGGGATTAATCCAGAATCAGAATCTCAGTGCCAAGCATGCAATGAGGATCCACCGATTATTATGATTTTAAAGAACTAAATGCCAGTGATCTCCACATTTCTTGGACAGGCTGGCATGGCAAGTATTCTCCCCAGTGAAATCTAAGGTTGTAATATTGAAGCCACTTTCCTGCAAAAGGTTGGCCTCTCCCCATCCCACTCCGAACCCCAAAGTGTTTGCAAAAAGGGGTTGAGGAATTAGAAACTCAGGAACGATTCCTTGTGAATGCTAAAAAAGTAGGCTCCTGGAGACACCATTCAGAGTTTGCATGAAACTCAAACACCATTGTGAAACTAAGCAGCCATGCGCACAGTGGATGGCTCTCAGCAATTCCCTATCTCACAGTTTCAAATCCCCAACTATAACATGGAAAGAAAAATGATCTCACCCGGTTATTGTGGATACAAAATGTAAAATTATAATCACACCAATTCTTACATCCAAATAAGAACTTCCTTTTAGGATAGAGGGGCCTTGTTGACAGAGAGGCAGGTGTGGTCTTCCATATGATCATAGATATGTGAAAAAACAACTATTACTTCAGGAATTTTCCAATCACCCTTTTGTTTTAGGATTCCTCCCCCCCCCCTTTATTACAGAGGTAATACAATAGTTTTGGCAAATAAACCATTCAACAGGGTGGATCTTGGAATCTGTATTATTTGCTGGAACCTAACCTAGACTTTGAAACAGAGCAGATGTGTCAGAGGGTGGGAATCCCAGCTCAATCGTGACGAATTATTGCTGGGGAGGTGTTTTTTTGGGGAGTGCACTTAAAATAACAATTTCAATTGTGTGCTCCCATGATTGTATTGACATCTGCATTCAGTTGTCCAGGGTTATTTAATATATAATACATATAATGAAAAGTATTTATGGGTTAAAGGAAGCTTGGTCAGGGCATTTGATTGGTAAAATAACTTAAACCACAATTTTACAGTAGCTTCCAGCTGTCCTGAAGCACGAGTTAATGAGATCACATGGAAACAGACTGAAAACCAGGAAACATTTTTTTTTAACACAAAAACAAAACAGTGGAAAAATGCTGGATTTTACTTTCATTAACACACTAGGGAATGCTGTGTTCATTTTAACTGCAGGTGATAAAATGTTTATTTCCTTTTTAGAAAACAAATCTCTGTTAGCTACTGTATGATAAAGATTCTGGTGGTCTAATCACCACTTGATCCCCCCCCCCCCTCGCGATTGTTAAACACACACGTGCAGGGCCCTAACCTACCCACATTTTTTTCTCAGCTAATGCAAACTTTTGGGGAGATAGCATCGGATAATTTCTTATGCAGGAGAGCTCTGAAAATCATTGTTCTCCTTTAGAAGTAAGTTGGCAGTTCGGGAAATCGCTGCTACAACCCACACTAAACCAGTTTAGGAGCTAGCATGCATCTACATCTGCCTGTGAGTTTTCCATTCATGATGTTTAGAACTTTAATTCCCAAACAGACGTTGTAGGTATCTAGTACACATTTCCACACTTCCTCATGGTGCAGAGATATGCGTCACCCATCACCACATTGCATGGGGGCTAACTTTAGGGTTGGAGGGTGGGGTCTGTGGACAATCCCCTACCCCATGTTGATGGACTCCAACTCTCAAATGTACAGGATTATTATTTTTTAGTACAACTAACCAATTTAACTAACAGTATAGAAAGCAAGTAATTACTACCTTATTTTGATGTGCTATACAGATATATGCACACACACACCCCAGCCATAAAACCAGGATTTTTTAAAAAAACAAAACACACCACTGTCCTACCAATTATTCTGAAGCTATGTATGAATAGGAGGAGAAACACTTTTAGAAGAGATTCCTTTATTGCAAGGGGTTGGACTAGATGGCCCTTGCAGTTCCTTCCAAGCCTACCATTCTATGATTCTAAGTCATGTAAAATAAGGAGGAAATGAACAGGGAAGAAGGAACTCTGGTAAGATGGAAGGGTGGCTACAGAAAGCATCATGAGATCAGGGGTTGCATGAAGCTCCTGCAAACTGCCAACCTGTGCCCTTAGGAATAGGACATTAAATATACAAACAGGCCACTGGGCATTAAAAACTAGGCCAAGCCAGTCAAAAGCCATACAGTAGTGTGTAAAGTTAGGGCATGTCATTTTAAACTTTTCCCCACTGTGCTTTCTTTTTTTATAAATGTTATTCTGTAACATCTATTTTGTTATATTACTCTTATACAAAGTTATACTGTTTTCAAGGTTGGAAAAACAAAAGAGAAACAACAGGAACCCAGAAGCAGCCATATAGCAATTCCAATAACCTACAGATGGTGGCTTGATGCTGCCTTGCTATTGGTCAATGTGAAATTAAACCAGGGGACACCACGAAAGAAAACAGAAGCACAATGTTGTAGGCCTGATTCTAACAGGCGCCACCAGAAATCTTGTCTTTGACTCTTTAGATGAAATAGCAAAAAAAAAGGGGGGGGAGCGGGGAGTCAGGGACAGGGCATTAGGAAAAGTAATATGTATATCTTTTTACCCCACAAAAAATAAATCCCACAAACTTGTACCTCATGTAGGATGATGGGGACAATGGCTTAGTTTTGGCCCATGGATAGGGATGTTGTGGCACTGAAAGGTACTGATCGCAAAAGCTTCCTTTCCTGATGTGCTGAAACCCCGGAAACTCTTCTGGCGACAAGTCGGCTGTTGGCGATATGGTCCCATGATCTTCCCCGCTCGGTTCGGTCTTGAGTGTCATGGACTGGGTGTGATCGATTGCCGTTCTCCTGGACTTGGTAGGAATCCCGTCGTTCATGTCTATTGTGCTGTCAGTGGTGAGGGCGTTGATGGCTGCGACGATGGCTGAACTGGTGTACTGGTTAGTGTTTCCTAGCCATGTCTCATCAGTCACGCTGACTCTTGGAGAAGTCTGGGGAGAGGGTGTTGGAGAGGGGTGTGGCGAGTAGGAAGTCTGCCTGCCGTTCAGGCTGTATTTTCTTTTGTTGCAGGGAGAAGATGGCCTGGAGTTGCGAGTGCTCAGCCAGTTTTCCTCGGTGATGCTCGTTCTGGGAGACGCCGATGGCGAGTGTCGGGGCGAATTAAGTAACGTGCAGGTCACCATGCTCCGTTGATACGCTTCCTCGGCGTCCGTGGTCTTGGGTGACACACACGGCGATTGCCAAGGAGATGTCTGAGGCGAAGTATAGGGATAAGAGTAATTGGATTCATAAGACGATGCTTCTGAATTGCAGCTTCTGGAAGACAGGCTGCTTGCTGGACTCAGGCAAGATGGGTCTCGATAGGCCTCTATGTTCGGCAGGTTCAACGTCGCAGTCGTAGGCGATCTCTTGGCGTTTGGGACGGGCTCCTCGATTTCCGGATCATGGAAGAACTGGTTGTTGTTATGATGCAGCCCCAAGTAAGAGGTTATTTCGATTCTAGGGCTTTCTAGCGCTGGCACGCCATTAGGTCTGACGTTGGGAGACAGATAATATCCGGCGGTGCCACTTTCAGCATGCCCTCCATATCCCGAAGGATGATTAGTTGATGGGACAATCGAAATGACTGGATTGGATGTCTGAAGGCCATGACATGGAGCTGACAATGAAGGATGTGCCACACTTAGAGGCAAGCTGGAATTTATATTTGAAGATGCATAGTTATAATGTTCTGTAAAAACAAAACAAAAGATAAAAAAACAAAAAAGAATGGCATGAGATGTTGCACACGCAAACGAAATTCATTAGCAAACTGAATCCCAAACGCGATCCAGTGGATAGGATGAGAGCTTCACCAGGGTTCAGACACCACTTTAGCTATTTCTATTCAGTGAGCAGGCTCTTTGCTCTTTGTTCTCCTGCTCTGAAGTGGGAATTACATTGATAACCCAGTGCAGGGTTTCCCAGCAGGACCAGTGCTCAGAGAGGATGGGAACTGTAGTCCAAAAACAGCTGGGGACCCGAGTTTGGGAAACCCTGACCTAGAGGAAGGGGACCAGGGGCTCTTCAGATATTGTTGGACTCCAACTCTCATCAGCCCCAGCCAGCCTGTCCAATGGTTAGGGATGATGGGTGTTGTAGTCCCGCAACATCTGGAGGGCCACAGGTTCTCCACCCTTGCTTTCTAGAAATGATTCCACAGAATTGGAGCATTTGATTGCACACTGAAGGCATATTTGGATGCTACCAAGAAACAAATGCAAGCTATCTCTGCATCTTCGTGTGTGTGTGTGTGTTTCTGGTGCAACTGACATTGCCGTGACTCACAAAGCTCCCAAGCAGAAAGAAGAAGCAAGGGTTTGATGCATATCTTGAACTCCCACATCTAATTCACAGAGGAGTTTGAGCTGCTGTTACAATGGATCACACAGAGAGAATGGCAGTCGCTCATTTATCTTTTCTCAGTGCTTCCAATACACATTCAAAGCTGCCCTAAAACTTCACTGCCATTATGTGGAATGCATGGAGCCTTAGCGGCCAATCTTTTTTTGGGAAAGAGTGGTGCAAAACATGAAGCAGTGACACTGTGATGCCCAAATATGCATCTGTCTGTGCTCTGGTGTGGCTTTGCTTCTAATCTACTGAGCTTGAGAGCAGAGAACAGGGCAGCACAGGAGAGGAAGGTCTGACTCTATGACGTACCTGGGCCCCGTGGGTCCCTGGGCTTCTGTCCAGACATGCCTGCTACCTGTGTGAATTGTGGCGCCTGTAGATTGGCCACACATGTTATTTGCATAATGTGCATTGTGCTTTAGACACTGTTCCCTACAATGACTTTCTTTCAGTGTAGCTTCTGTCAGAGAACGGTGCATTTGAAAATGCTGTGTTTCAATGCTTAATAACATTGCTATGAGGAAATGAAGATTCCAGCCTTCCTAATAACTTCTCTCAATATTATTTCCAGGCTCAGCATCGGCACGCATAGGTCCCAGCACTCTGTTAGAGCCCACAAATGCCACTTAACCCTGGTCAACCTTTAAAAAAACTTCTTTTTTAACAGCACTGGGCAGTTGAGTCTCAAAGTCACCATTTTAATTTCCTCCAAAGACCCTTACATAGTACTACACCAGGGCATTGTGGGAAATTTGAATGGTGGCTTTCTGCTGCTAAGCAACACTGCAGCTGCCTGCTGTTACCAGGTAAGTCTGCCAAAGTTCACCCACAGAGAAGGGGATCCACCAGAAGGACATTTACAGAGAGCTCCCCTCAAACTTGCATCCTGTTCCTGATGATCTCTTCCTAGATTGCACTTCAAAGCAACGTTTGTGGGGGGCAAAAGTCTTCGCGGGAGTTTTTAACACTGAATCCAACAAGCAAATAGTGAATGAACAAAATGCCTGAAAATAAATAAAAGGACACACAAAACTAAGATGGAGATAAATGTTATATGAAAAACCATTTTAAAAATCCTATTTCAAACTACAACTCATACAGATTAAAATGTATTTGCAATTTGTCTCAGACTGTTGGTATTCATCACAAATGTTTTGAGATAAAGTGTGAGAGAGCATACTTATGCACAGTAAACACATGAAACTGTACTAGACACACAGGCGCATGTTGCGCAAAAGAAAAAAGAGCTACTTCTTCCACATAAACCAGCACAGCTGATCAGCCAGAGCACAAGCAACACCCCACCCCCGGTCTTCTTACTTCAATAACTCAACTTGGAGCAAAATGGCTCCATTCACTCTCCAACATCAGATCAGTACAAGTACAGTGGTACCTTGGGTTACAGACGTTTCAGGTTACAGACTCCGCTAACCCAGAAATAGTACCTTGGGTTAAGAACTTTGCTTCAGGATGAGAACAGAAAGCGCACAGCGGCAGCGGGAGGCCCCATTAGCTAAAGTGGTGCTTCAGGTTTTGAACAGTTTTAGGTTAAGAATGGACCTCCAGAACAATTTAAGTTCTTAACCCGAGGTACCACTGTAAGTTCTTTTCTCAAAGCCAATGCTGAAAACAAACCAGATTGTGTGTGCGTGTGTGTGCGTGTGCGTGTGCGTACTGCCTGTTAACCATGAAGAAGCAGCTGCAGTTTACAAAAGCACATAGAAATGGAGGTTGTTTGGAAATATTTAGAGAGTTGTCATTCATCTGAGCTTCCTGTAGCCACCAAATTTCATCAGACGGGCCTGCTAGCAACTCAGTTGGAGTGGAACTACATGATATGGAAACGATGCCTTATGAGGAACGGCTAAGGGAGCTGGGCATGTTTAGCCTGGAGAAGAGGAGGTTAAGGGATGATATGATAGCCATGTTCAAATATATAAAAGGATGTCACATAGAGGAGGGAGAAAGGTTGTTTTCTGCTGCTCCAGAGAAGCGGACACGGAGCAATGGATCCAAACTACAAGAAAGAAGATTCCACCTAAACATTAGGAAGAACTTCCTGACAGTAAGAGCTGTTCGACAGTGGAATTTGCTGCCAAGGAGTGTGGTGGAGTCTCCTACTTTGGAGGTCTTTAAGCAGAGGCTTGACAACCATATGTCAGGAGTGCTCTGATGGTGTTTCCTGCTTGGCAGGGGGTTGGATTCGATGGCCCTTGTGGTCTATTCCAACTCTATGATTCTATGATTCTATGATATGCTTAACCCGGTTCAAGTTGTGAGTTTCCTTGCAGCTTTTCCACACCCCTGGCTGCTGGTGGTGGTGAAGAAATTAACACTACGACATTTGCAAGCATCCCTAAACATTACAGGATGAAGCAGAGATGACTCGACATGGAGCAGCCCTGTGCCATAGACACACCCTCTGAACATGTGCGATTTTCTATTCTCCTTTTCGAGAGGTGTATTAATCTGCTGAAAAGCTCCTTGACATCACTTTGAGCAGCAGTGGAGTCCTTTGAGGCTAATGGATTTCCCCTGGCCACTCCTTAGCTGGCTACTTTTTTGACCTTGCATGTTTGCATTTCTGACATTCTGCTGAAGTCACATTTTCTACCTAGCCCTCTGCAACCATGAGGGCTAAAATTGTATGTGCATGTGTGTGTGTGTGTGTGTGTGTGTGTGTGTGTGTGTGTGTGTGATTTAACTTGACTCAGTGGTACAAGAATACCCCTGCACTCACAGGAGCTAGCAGCTCTGACCCCACTACAAAATAAAACCGTGCATTTGGATGTTGGTGATCTGACACTAAGTAAAAGCGAAACGAAAGAAGTGCCATGGTCAGATCACTTCCTGGTGCAACTGGACTTCTCCGCGACCCTTCCCCTCTGCAGGGAGGTGGGACCAATTCGGATGGTCCGCCCCCGCCACTTAATGGATCCAAATGGTTTCCAGAGAGTGGTAGGGGATACTTTATCCCATGTTGATGGCCTTTCAGCCGATTCCCTGGTGGCCCGCTGGAATGTGGAGTTAACCAGGGCTATTGACTGTTTGGCTCCGAAGCGCCCTCTCCGATTGCATGGAGCCCGGACAGCCCCGTGGTTTTCCACGGATCTGAGGGCAATGAAACAATCGTTGAGACGGCTAGAGCGCCGGTGGCGGATAACTCATTCCGAATCTGACCGGACACAGGTCAGAGCTCAACGTCGAGCCTACCAAGTGGCGATAGCGACGGCGAAGAAGAATTTCTTCACCGCCTCTATTGCATCTGCAGAAAACAGCAGCAGGAGACTTTTTCAGGTGGTTCACAATTTAGCGGAACCACCTGCAACATCGGGGCCCAGTACGGGCCACATGTTCTCCTGCAATGATTTCGCAAAGTTTTTTGCAGATAAAATCGCTCAGATTCGGGAAGAAGTAGACTCCACCGTGGGAGCAGGGCCGGGGCGGGAGAGTGCTAGAGTTCTGTCTAGTCAAGTTGAGTGGGATCAATTCCAATCTGTTACCTCCGAGGATGTGGACAGGCTGCTTGGACGAGTGAAACCAACCACCTGTCTCCTGGATCCTTGCCCATCCTGGCTTATAAAAGCTAGCCGGGAAGGACTGGGCGATGGGCTTCGTGGGGTGGTGAATGCTTCCCTCCGTGAGGGAGCCTTCCCAGACCCGCTGAAAGAGGCGGTTATTAAACCGCTTCTTAAAAAACCATCTTTAGATGCGGCCACGATGGCCAACTATCGCCCAGTCTCAAATCTTCCATTCCTGGGCAAGGTGATTGAGCGAGCGGTTGCCGAACAACTCCAGGCACGCCTGGAAGAAGCGGACCATTTGGATCCCTTCCAGTCGGGATTCAGGCCTCATCATGGGACTGAAACTGCCTTGGTCGCACTGGTTGATGATCTCCGGCGGGCTAGGGACAAAGGTGAGAGCTGTTTCCTAGTTCTGCTGGATCTCTCAGCGGCGTTCGATACCATCGACCATAGCATCCTTCTGGACCGTCTTGAGGGGCTGGGAGCTGGGGGCACTGTCATACAGTGGTTCCGCTCCTTCCTCCTGGGCCGTGTTCAGAAAGTGGTGGTGGGGGATGAGTGTTCAGACCCCTGGGCTCTCACTTGTGGGGTGCCTCAGGGTTCTGTCCTCTCCCCCATGCTTTTCAACATCTACATGCAGCCGCTGGGAGAGATCATCAGGAGGTTTGGGCTGGGTGTTCATCAGTATGCGGATGATACCCAGCTCTACCTCTCTTTTAAATCAGAACCAGTGAAGGCGGTGAAGGTCCTGTGTGAGTGTCTGGAGGCGGTTGGAGGATGGATGGCGGCTAACAGATTGAGGTTGAATCCTGACAAGACAGAAGTACTGTTTTTGGGGGACAGGAGGCGGGCAGGTGTGGAGGATTCCCTGGTCCTGAATGGGGTAACTGTGCCCCTGAAGGACCAGGTGCGCAGCCTGGGAGTCATTTTGGACTCACAGCTGTCCATGGAGGCGCAGGTCAAATCTGTGTCCAGGGCAGCTGTTTACCAGCTCCATCTGGTACGTAGGCTGAGACCCTATCTGCCTGCGGACTGTCTCGCCAGAGTGGTGCATGCTCTGGTTATCTCCCGCTTGGACTACTGCAATGCACTCTACGTGGGGCTACCTTTGAAGGTGACTCGGAAACTACAACTAATCCAGAATGCGGCAGCTAGACTGGTGACTGGGAGCGGCCGCCGAGACCATATAACACCGGTCTTGAAAGACCTGCATTGGCTCCCAGTACGTTTCCGAGCACAATTCAAAGTGTTGGTGCTGACCTTTAAAGCCCTAAACGGCCTCGGTCCAGTATACCTGAAGGAGCGTCTCCACCCCCATCATTCTGCCCGGACGCTGAGGTCCAGCGCCGAGGGCCTTCTGGCGGTTCCCTCATTGCGAGAAGCAAAGCTACAGGGAACCAGGCAGAGGGCCTTCTCGGTAGTGGCGCCCGCCCTGTGGAACGCCCTTCCAGCAGATGTCAAAGTGATAAACAACTATCTGACATTCAGGAGACATCTTAAGGCAGCCCTGTTCAGGGAAGTTTTTAACGTGTGATATTTTATTGTATTTTTGGTTTTTATGGAAGCCGCCCAGAGTGGCTGGGGAGGCCCAGCCAGATGGGCGGGGTATAAATAATAAATTATTATTATTATTATTATTATTTACCATTCAGGTTATTCTGTCTGTATGTTTCTGAATTGAAGCTACCTGCAGTTTTAACATGTCTTTTTCCGCTTCGGGTGCTTTTAAAGAATCCTGTACTCCTGATTGATTGAAACAAACAAGTCAAGGCTTCTTCACTTCCTTCACATACAATGTTTGTTTCCTTCCTTCCCAGGAGACAAATGCCCCAAGCGCTGAGTCTTCCCTACTTACAAACCCGAGATCCGGAAAAGCTGTTAATGATCAGGCTGTATTCCCAACACAACTCAGTCCTCTCTAGCATTGCATGTGCAGCAGAGACTCTGAGCTCCTGGCGGCTTCTCTTGTTCTCTCTCCCTCTTTTTTGTTTCTTACTAATATACTCAGCTCCCTCAGCTCCCTAGTATTCGGGTTTGATAAATGATTCAAAGTGAGACATTGACACACGACACAAAACACCCAGCTGCTCTGTAAGCAGTTCAGAGAGATATATGTTCGGCTGATTTTTATCATGCCACGCATCATTAATATATTCAACACCCATACAAATCCTTTTACCAGATGCCTTAGGAAACCTGGATATTGACCAAAAGATGTTCATTGACTTAGAGGGGTGGAGCAGCACAAATAAAACAGGGCTACACTGCTCTCATCATGCAATTCAAATCAATGGTGTTTGCATTATGTTCGTACAAAATATACACTGTCTCAGGGGTTGGGGAACCTCACACCCAGGGGCCAAAATGTGGCCCTCCAAACCTATCCATCCTGCCCTCCAGATTCTCCCCACACCACAATCTCTCAGCTCTGCACCCTCCTCATTAGTTTTTGCCTGGCTGGAATGTGTGTGAATCTGTATAGAAATTACTGCATAAAGGAAAAATATACATTCACTGCTCCATCCCACTTCTGGTCTGCGGCCCCTGGAAGGTTGCACAGAAAGGAATGTGGCCCTCTGCCTTGAAAACATTCCTCACCCCTTGCACTGTGTCTAAAAGTACTTGGGGCTGCATAAAAGGGCAGCTACTGAACTGAACACAATCCACTGGAAATGCTGTATGACAGCCATTACAAGGATAAACAGAACCAGGTTCTTAACACTGGGTAGTAGTGGTCTTGGGGAAGACATGACCCTGTCCGTAGACTTTTATATCGTGCTAGGTCAGATCAGGTGAAAACCTTGCTTGCCCTTCCCTGGCCACATCTCCATCACCACGGGATCCCTTTGCTACCCAAAATATTATTCATTGGCTTACCTGCCCTTCACCATAAGGCCCCAGGGCAGGCAACATATATACCCACATAATATAAAACACAACATACAAATTAGTTTGAAAAGGGTTTATTTTTTTTTATTATTTTTTTTGGAGCAGGATCTCCCATAGCATTTAATCTTCCAGAGTGAGGGGGATTCTTGTGTTCAAATAACAACGACGAGATTTATTGGTGTGGCTGTTCAGATCTGCCTGTACTAAGAAGAGCTGAGGAGGTGGAAGTGGTACTTGAACTTAAAGGCCACACCTGGCCTCCTCCAGGAACAATGTTGAGAGGGGAAGAGGAAGACCCTCACAGCAGTCTCCAGGTAAGGCACGCACTTCTCCTGTGCCGTTTTCTGTTCTGTGTTCCCTAACTAGATCCACAGACAATGTATGCATCTGTGCCTGTCCTCATCATACCCACAGGAGACACAGGAAGGACTGGTACTTCCTGTGGAACTTAGTCATATAAATATCTTGCTCTGTGCCTCTGGGCTGATTAACACCGGTGAATATCTCTAGCCAGCAGTGTATGTGGGTATGCAACTGCCCGAGGAAATGTTTAGTATGAACTGGTCTGTGCATGTTCAGAGCTGGAAGCAGGGGTGGATTTGGTTTGATGAGGCCCTAAGCTACTGAAGGTAATGGGGCCCTTTATATGTCCAGCTGTCCTTTGTCAACAACAAATTGTCAAGTTTTTTGTGTATTGAATATATGCTGTATTGTAATTTATGGACCTAATTTATGGACCTAATAACAAATAGGAGCCTACACAACTCAAAACATTGTTGCTGTATGTAGGTTTTATTTTATTTGTTTTTTATATTATATTTTGGAAAGGTACATCCAGTGGTTTTTTCCTTTAATTTTTTTTTTGGGGGGGGGCGGAGTGGGGCCCTAAGCTATAGCTTCTTTAGCTTATATGTAAATCCGGCACTGGCTGGGAGGCATCTCAGGGATTGCAGCTAGACTTTTTCCAGGTGCCACAGATATGACACCCTTCCAAGGAAAGTAATAGCATTGGATCACGTTGCACACTGATATAAAGTTGTTAACAACTGGATCGTAGCCCCACACCTAGCATGGATCAAACCAACGGTATCGCCATCCTGTCTGTAAGAAAAGACTGACTCATATATAGCAGAAAATGTAAGTGGGTTCTGTGTTGCAGGCCAGATCTGAAAATATGGAAGAATGCTCACAATTCACAAGATGCTTCAAGAGTAACTGCATTAGGGAATGTTTAAGCTCTCAAGCAAACCTGCATAGGGGAAAACATGGATAGGAATATCCTCCAAAATAAGAAGTACAGTGGTCCTCTTCAAACATAGAATTTTTCTGGTTTCTTGGACTGGAAAGATGTGAAGTGCCTAAATGGTGCCACCACACATTTAAGGGCTCTACTATATATATTTGTCAGTCTTCTCTTAAGAGATGGTGGTGAAACCAATGGTTTGACCCATACTAAGCTCCATTCAAAGTTCTGCTTCGATCAGGGTACTGCCCTGTTTAGCACCAGGTGCCTCCACCATCTGAAATAGGACAAGTGGCAACCAGAGACAGCCTTTTCAGTGATGGCTCCTCGGCTTTCAGAGGTCTTCCCTGGCAGCTACTTTTACTATCATTCAAGGAACAATCTTATACACAAGAAAGTGGCATAGAGCAAGCTGATGAAATTAAGCTGGCATAAAGTTGCACCAGATCCAAACTCTGTTCATCAGCGGAATTACTCCTGGCTGAGCCAGCCTAAGCCTGGCAGTGGGGAAACAAGCCTTTAAACTAGTGTTTGAGTTGCACCATGAACTGTAAGGCCTCACACTGCCAATGGAACCCAGATACTTACTCTTACGTATCCACAGTATTCCACAGAAAAGTAATGGCTAGCTTCTCAGGACGGGGGAAGGGAAAGCTACTGCTTACCGGTACATTCAAGCTGCTTGTGAGAACTGCATCCCCACCCAGTCATCACCAGTCCCTCCTCCTTCAAGCAGCATGTGGCAAACAACCCCCCACCCCCACAGAGCTTCTCGAGCTGAGCAATCAGGAAAGAGGCTGGCCCCAGAGGTTTCCTGCAACTGCTGGGCTTGAGTAGTATTGCTGGGAACTTTTCATCAAGGACTGTCTTCAAAGGCCCTTCTGCTCCCAGACTGATGCAAGGACCAACTCAAGTTTCCCCAAGCTGAGATCTTTAAGGTCCTCCCATATCTTCTAGCCAAAGGTTCCTATTGAGCTTGCTCAGAGTACACAAATGACTACGCAGAGAAGTATACACACACCACATGCCATGGTTTTGACTATAAGAAGGTGGCATACAAATGGGACTATGATGGCGTGGACTATGATGACAAGGAATATGATGGCGTGACACTGGGGTTTGATGTTAGTGGGGCAGCCAAAAAGGTTCCATGTAGCCCAGGCCTTTTTTCCAGCCAGAACTCATTTCCAGAGCTTCTCAGGTGGGCGCCGTTGCCATTCTAAGAGAACAAGGGAGGAGTTCATGGTGAGTTCTGGCACCTCTTTTTCTAGGAAAATAGCATTGGTGTAACCAGTACATAAAACCTGGTCTATAGCCCATCCCAAAGCACAGGCTGCCCTGGCTCTGGGCCTTCCATGGCGTTTTCCCTCCCACTCCCCTTCCTCTTTCTTCAGCCTCTTTGACCCTCCAGCCTGTCAAGCCCTTTGACTCTCCAGCACAGAAGGCAGCTCGCTGCAGCGTGCCTTGATCACTTTTATCCCACTGACCTCACAGCAGCCACGCAGGCGGCAAATGCTTCTGAATCCCACTTGCTGGAAACCACAGAAGGGGAGCACAGCTCTTGCGCTCCAAGCCTGCTGGCTGGTTCCTCACCAGCAACTATTTGGGAACAGGACGTTGACCTAGATGGGCCGTTGGCCAGATCCAGCAGTCTCTCCTGGATGCTCCATCCGAGAGAGGGCCTTTCTGCAAAAAGACACTTGCTTTCCCTTTACTCCTTCTGCAAAGGCTTCTCAACACGCATCAGTGAAACCTGAATTCTACTTTTCCCTTTTCCTTTCTTTCTTTCTTTTAAAAAAGGGTTGCACAGGTGGGAAAAGGAGGTCACATTACCCTGAGACAGCAGCACCTGTTTCGCGAACCATTTGGAACAGGCAACCTCCTAGAACCTTAGAGTTGGAAGGGACCTCAAAGGTCATCCACCCCACCCCCCCTGCGATGCAGGAATCTCAACTGATCCAAGTTTGCTCTGCTTAAAAACTCCCAAGGGAAGGAGTCTGAGAGCCCACCACCACCTCTGCGGGGAAACTCTGCTCGCTTGATCCGAGCTGACCCGTCCCTTAGGGGAAAGATTCGCAGCCACGGGAAGCGCCTCCAGATGGCTCCCTCTTCCCTCCCTCGGCTCCGCCTCTGCCGAAGACCGTTCTTCCTCCGTCCCAGAAGAACCGCTATATTTAACGTGCTGCAAATAAACTAACCTCTTCTCTCTCCCCCCCCCCTTCAATCCCGAGAGGCCGGACGCCGTTGCCTCGCCACCCACCTTTGCTGCCGGCGCCCTCATCGCTCTGGTTAAACTCGAAGAGGAAATCGAAATCGAACTCGGGCTCTTCCTCCTCCAGGCTGGTCATGGCTTGGGAAGGAGACGCAGCGGCAGCGACCTCCTCCTCCTCCGACGGCGCGGGGGGAAAGTTGCCGCGGACGGTCTTCTCCCTTCGCAGCCCCCGGACACCTGTTGCCGCGCCAGCCAGCGAGCGAGGAGCCTCCGCCGCCGCCGCCTCTGGACAGGCCTGGGGGTCGCGCTGACCTCCGCGCCGGGCAAAGCTACCCAGGAGCTGCCTACTCGCTGGCTGGCTGCAGGTCCCGGGACGGCGCGGCCCCTCCTGGGCGGCTGTAAGGCGAGCCTGGGGCGCGCGCTCGCTTATCGCCCGATCGCTGCCTGTCTGCGGGATCCTCCCCCTGCCTTTGTTGATCTACACCCGGAAACATCAACAAGCGGCTTGCTCTGCCCGCCTCGCGCTCTCGCTCGCTGGCTGGTTCCTCTTTTTTTAAAATAAACCCTCTCTGCTCGGGTTACAGGCCCGGAGGGGGGGGGGGAGGTGCAGCCAGGAGAGGGACGCTGGCCTCTCGTCTCCTCTGCCGCGGCCACCTGTCCGAGTTAGGCTCCTGGGGGGGGAGAGGGGGGGTCTACCTCCTTCTCCCTTTCAAGTTGGCTGCAGTGTTATTTGCTTCCATTTCTCTCTGCACCACCACCCCTTTCATCTACACATGCCTTGGTGAATCTTTCCTACTTCCACAACCCCAATGGCCTTGGTGATGGGGTCTGAAAGTTGCCTCACATCTTAGCAATCGGGCATTTTCCCGCAGATGCATATCCAAAGGCAGATGCAGAACTCCTTTGGGGAGGCATAGAAATTTTATGAAATGAATATTCCCTTCCAAAAAGAAGAGTACATTCTCTGAAGATATTTAGGGGGTGGCCAGGAAACCCCCCCCCCAGCATGTTCCCCTGTGTGTTTAAAAACCTTCCTGTTGAAAACCCATAGCTTTTCCAATTTTGTTGTGCTATAGCCTTGCAGACAGTAATAATGTAGCATTGGGAAAGCACAGAACTAACAAAGCAGAATAAAGCCATTGGTAATATGCCTCCTCTTTCCATATGAACTGGACCCTGTGATCATCATCTGAAGCCCTTCTCCGATGCTTCATCCATGAGAGGTCCAGAGAGTGACAACTTGAGAATGGGTGGCTCCTGTGTGTGGAATGTTCTCTCCAGGGAGGCTCAACTGGCACCTTAGTTACACATTTTCCCTCTATGACCAAACCTTTGGCTAATTAACAATCCATGGCCTTTCAAATGTGGTGTTGTTTTGTTGTTTTGTTGTTTTGTTGTTTTGTTGTTTTGTTGTTTTGTTGTTTTGTTGTTTTGTTGTTTTGTTGTTTTGTTGTTTTGTTGTACCTCACCCATCTGGCTGGGTTTCCCCAGCCACTCTGCATGGCTTACAGCACATAAAAATTGTAAAACATTAGACTTTTAAAATTTCACGATACAGGGTTGCCTTCAGACGTCTTCTAAAAGTCAGATAGTTATTTATTCCCTTGACACCTGATGGGAGGGGCAGGAGCCACTACCGAGAAGGCCCTCTGCCTGGTTCACTGTAACCTCACTTCTTGCAGTTTCTTTCTGTTTAATTATGTGTGTTCTTGTTTGTCTTCTCATATTGTATTTTTATGTATTTTAATGCTGTGAACTGCCCTGTGATCTTCGGGTGAAAGGTGGTATAAAAATTAAACAAATAAATAAATACTACTACAGTGGTACCTCTGGTTACGTACTTAATTTGTTCCGGAGGTCCGTTCTTAACCTGAAACTGTTCTTAACCTGAAGCACCACTTTAGCTAATGGGGCCTCCTGCTGCTGCTGCACCACCAGAGCACGATTTCTGTTCTCATCCTGAGGTAAAGTTCTTAACCCAAGGTATTATTTCTGGGTTAGCGGAGTCTGTAACCTGAAGCGTATGTAACCCGAGGTATTGGGTCATTAACATGTTGTACAATATACCTACAATAAAACACCAGTCTAGAGGGGCCCTACAACAGTGGACATTTTTACTGCTTGATCATTCCTGGGCTTCTGGAGAAAGGGCAAGATATAAACTGAAAAAACAAATAATAAAATACCCAGAGGATATTAGCCCGCAACAGCCAATTGTGGAGGAGACACTTAAGCCCTTCTTCCTGCCCTCTTTTCTATAGTCCCTGTGTTTTTGTTCTTGGCGTTCATCGAAGGGCAAACATGATGGCAATCTAAAGAGGATCCCTGAAGCATTTGGCCCATCTTGGAGACAGCAGGTGAGAGAGTACAAATCACTCGAGCCCAAAAAGCCCACACCTACAACCCAGATCACAACTTGTTCAAAAGAGAGCGAAGGTTCTTGCGGAACAAAACATGCAGTAATGGTGTGAACCAAACCCAGACACCAAGTTATTCCAAAGAAGAGAGGGTTATCAATCATAGCCCCGAGAAGCCAGCCAACACCCTGAGACACGTCGGTGCCAAAAGTTGCCAACTCTTGAAACTCACGTCTGGTATTTGGTGCCCAGAGCCAGGGTAGGTGGCGAGGGTGGCAGCGCTGGAGCTGGGAGCAGCATGCAGCCCTCTTAGGCAAGCCAAGGGGTGGAATAAAAGCTGTTTTAGATAACCAGGTACAATTAAAGTAACAAACGAGGAGTGGGGGGGGAATCCCCCTTTGTTATATGGCAACGGGGGTGAAAGTAAAACAAAACAAAAAACCCAGCCATATCTTTTCTTTTGTCCTCATTGCTTAGCAATGCACTTGCTGCCTAGGGAAAATAAATAAATAAATAATAATCCAAATGGCTCCCTCAAGGTTTGAAGGTAAAAGTATATTGGGCAGGCCACATCTTACAGGGGAGACCCTACCGCAGCCATGTGTTAACATTTTGTTTCTAGCAATGGCAGTCCTGGGGGGCAGGGGGCAATAAAGCTGCCGGGCATTTACTTCACACCATAAATCCAAACCCACAGGTACTTAGGGGCACCGTTTCACTTCCCATGTCTTTGTGAAGGAGGCAGTGATTGTCGACTGAATGGACATCCTTCGCATGCGGCTGCACACCGATCCATTCAACCTAGTCTTAGCCAGGCCATAGGAGTTGGCTCAGAGTGTTGCTTCCGCTGTGGCCAGAAACGGTGGACACACTCGTGCCTCCAGAAGCATGCAAGAATCAGACGTACGTGTGTGTGTGTGTGTGTGTGTGTGTGTGTGTGTGTGTCTTTCTCAGGGAGGATGAGCATTCTGCAAATTTCCCTAACGATAGTCACGAGAATGCCTGTGTCCGTTGCAAAGTTAAGCAAGGGTGTAACCCTTTCAACAGTGCTGGCCTAAAACGTTTTGCCAATGGAAGCACCAAAAAGAGTCTCCTTCCAGCACGCTACAGCCGACATTTCAAGAAGCCTCATTCAAATATCTGTTCCTGCCTTCATCATATATCCCTCTTGAATTTCGCCACCTGAAACAGCCTGCATGGGACCGACAGCCTTGTCTTCCAGCATTACATCTAATCTGGGTTTCTTGAGAAGTTACGTATATGCAACGCACATGTTAGAACTAAATTGTGAGAGGGGAACAAGGTTGTGTTTTGAAAGACGGTTTACATCTGGGAGCCAACAACTGGTCCTTATTAAATGCCCCTAAGAGACACATTTGTGAGTCCAACCTGTGTCTGAAGGAAACGGCAGAGGTCTCAAAACATTCAAAAATGTGATAAGAATATGTGAATGTAAGAAGAACCAGCTGGTCAGGCCAATGGTCCATCTAGTCCCATATCCTGTTCTCACGGTCACCAACCAGATGCATGTGGGAAACCTGCAAATAGGACAAGAGTACTCTCTCCTCCTGTGTTTTCCAGTAACTGGTATTCAGAAGCATACTGAACTATGGAGGCAGGACACAGACTCCATCATGACTAGCTGCCATTGATAGACTCACCCTCCATGAGATGCATGTTACAACTCCAAGAGCAAACCTGTGAACTTTAAATCTGCTTGAGGAATTTTAGATGTGCTAATGTCTGCTTTTGGGGAGGGTGGTGTTTTGTCATTTTCTGAGGATGCCTGCCTGCCACTTAGATATGGGTATAGAGAGAATCCAAGAATTCTGGCATATCTATGTGCAGCTTATAAGCAGGCACCTGGGCTTCTGTCCTGTGTTCCTCTCATGTGATGAATTTTTGTCATTGTGGTCTCTTGCAGAAGCATTCTTGGGAATTAAAATTTAAATGTAAGATACCTGAAATATGTAAGGGCTGCTCCTTAACACCAATTGTTGTTGTTGCTGCTGTTGGCACCTGCAAATGCATTTTCCTGTCTTCCTCAACCACTGTTCTTTGCTCTGAACTATCTTTTGCTAAGCCACCAGACCTGGATGATTAAGATACATTTTCCTTTCTTTCGGTGTGGACACATTGGCTTCCAGGTCAATCGTATGACCAGTTTTTATGCACTGAAGTCAGCCAAAGCTGGCCTTTGCAGTAATTTTGTCATGTTTAACCAGCTGCACAAATGCCATCCATCATCAAGTACCCACAAATGTGAGGAGAAACAACTTTTCTATGAACAGTAGATCTTAGTGGTGCTGTTGAAGCAAGAAATTCCATCTGGAGCAAGCAGGACAGGATTGTATTTTTGATAACTTATTTTGAACAGCTTTCCCTGGAGAATAACATTTCTGTTCGAAAACTGGGAAGCAGCTGATAAAATAATGATTTGTGCCTGTGGATTTTTCCTTCTCTTCATTCTGAGATGTTTACGAGGCAAGTTCAACATAACAAATTTCCTAAAAAATAAATAAACTATGGCTGTTTAGAAAAAGTGCTGTGAATGGGTCCTTAGTAGGGTTTGTAGTTCCAAGGAAGTGGGGTTGTTCCAGTTGATGATTTCTGAATGTTACTAACTCCCCCCCCCCCCACAATGCACACACTTTTGGGGGGAAAGACTTGCATCTCTCACATTGTTTCTTTGCTTTTCTTCACCTCTTCTGCCTAACCTCCTACAAAGTAAAAAAAAAGCAATAGCAAATTAACTAGGCTTAATGTCATAAACAACACATCCTTTTGGAAAGCATAAGGAATGGGGGGTTCAGCTAAAAAGTCTGATACAGTCACCAGGGAACCCGGCAAGTGATAAGGTTTGTATTTCATTCCACTGGCAGACAACAGTCTAATCGACAACGGTTTCCAGTTTCCCAGAGCACACTGATTAGAATGCACTTGTATCTTCTTGGCTGACTGACACATGATGAAGCCTTGAGGATGAATGGCAGCTGCTTGTCTGAGTGGGCTGGCAATTGGGAGAAGAGCTGATCGAGAGCTTGCAAGCAGCCTGCTTTTGATTCCAACCAACAAGACCCTCTGTGAAAGGAAGGGGAACTGTCTGCACATGCGTTGCATTCATATGCTACGAAATAACAGCAAGTTGTGTTGCAACCAAGGTCAGCTAAACCTGGGTTTCAAATCTTCACTTGCTGGGTCTTATTTTAAGCTTAAGTACATTTTTCTAGTCCTTACATTGTGTAACGGTGTATTTGGGGTGGGGTGGTTTTTGTGTGTGTTTTTTGGCACTGCCTGACCTTGCAGTAGTCAAGTTTTAGGAATGGGCTGCTAGGTTGCAATCCACAAGGCAGTTCAGCTCAAGTCTTTGGCTTCCATTACACTAATGTAGCTTAGATCTGAGAGCTTGAGTTCAAGCAATTTGTGGATCAGGCTAAACATACATTTCCCTTCAAGCTGTTTCCCGCACCCCACTTGCTAAGGATCACCAGTCTTCTAAGAGGGGATAGTGAATAGCATTAGCAGTCATCACTATTACCACATATTTAGCTGCAGCACCCACTAGTGCCAATTGTTATATAAATCACATGAGAAAAAAGAAGTTTAATAACAACAGACATGCATACAATGTACTACTTAAAATGTATGTTCCAAAACACTGGGGCTTCACATTATAAAATGTGCTGTCACTAATTAAAGCCCAGAATAATGTCCAGAACAATAAACAAAAGTCTAGGGCAGACAGGAAGACCATATGCTCCAACCAATATTCCTATTGCTCATTAGACCTATACTCCTTCCAATCCATAATTTTAGCTCCTAGCACCCACAGACAGTACTCACATTCACTCTGAAATAATTCCAGAATAATCCAGTACAGGGATTCCCAAACTTAAGTCTCCAGCTGCTGCTGGACTACAATGCCCATCACCTCTACATAGCAGGACCAGTGGTCAGGGTTGATGGGAATTGTAGTCTAAAAACCGCTTGAGACCCAGGTTTGGTAAACCCTGATCCAGTAATTTAGTGGGAGTGCCGCACAGTAAGTGTCTTTGGGACCACAACGCAAAATAGTTGCTTCCCCCACCCCTTTAACAAGAAGCTGTTATTTGCATTGTTTGGCTTGTAATTAAATCTTTAAAAATGAGGTTTTTATAAACAAGGCTTTAATTGCCTGCTTGAAAAATACAGTGTTTCCCTTTAGCCAAGATAGTTTTAAAGTCTGCAACATGCAAATGACCTCACCGTCCCAGAAGCCAGCACTACGGAGCTCCCAGATCTTCAAGGCTATATTTCAAAGGAATAGTTTTTAAAAGCAGTTATGGAAATGGTATTCCTCTATAGACTCTGGGAATCCCATTTTCCAGGATGATGGCTGAAAAGTCCATCAAAGAGTGCCAGGAAAAAAACATTTTTTTTCCATGAGATCCAGTATGCTTCTCTCTCCCTTCCCCCTACTTTCCATAACAAAGTACTATATTGCCTTACACATTTTCTATTATGGTTTACACTGCTCTGGCAAACATCTGCTCCTGGTCCCCCCTGCCCCGGGCAGTTTGCAGAATCTGATACCAAACTGGTGGCTGTCACTGCTGGCCCCTTTACACTGTTGCTTCAAACATTCTTAGCAAAGATGCTACCCAGGCATCTTGACAAGGAACTAGCTAGGCACTCTGATGTTGGGCAAGGGTGTGTTTGTGAGTGAGTGAGACCTGGCTTTGAATGAAAGAGGTTGTTGTTGTTGATTTAAGAGGCACATCTGCACCGCCGATTGGCAAGACAAACTACATTGTGAAATGTACCAGCTTTCCCTGCCTTTCGATTTCTTCTTGGCTCCCAGCTGTTTGTTCAAAGTTTGCTAGGCTGAATCACCAGGGCATTTTTTTTAAAAAAGGACTTTGGCATCAGTTTTTAAACTACCATCCGGAAGAGCCAAATCATCATGGTAATTTTTTAATAGGAATTTGAGGGGGAAGGAGAGGAACCAAAATAAATAAATAAAGGATAGAAGAATAAGCGCCTTTGTCTCACGGTTTCTCCCCTTTGCTCATTCTGATTTTAGTTAATTTGATTTCTAGTCTTCGCTTTTAATACTTAAAAGTGAAGGAGCGCAACAGCACTGCTACTGGCACAGGAACCCCTGTTCCATTTAACTGAAGGAGCCTCACCCCCAAATAGTGCACCCATATCTGAAAGTTAAGGTTAAAATACACTAAGAATTTGTGTTCACATTGTATGTGTGTGCACATGTGTGTGTGTTTCCAATGAACAAGATTTGACCCATTAATCTATGTAAACAACTGAGTGCAGAAACAGACAATGAAATATCGGAAGCGATTTTCGGAAAACTGTTGCGTAATGTAGCTCTTAGAACCCAAAGATGCCTATGAACACTAAATGAATATCAGGAACAAAGCGTTAATAATGGCCGTCTACCCAGGGAACTTATAAGAAACCGTCTTATACTGAGTCATTGGTTGCTGCAGCTTGTATTGTCAACCCTGACCCTCCAGGATTTCAGACCTCAGCCTTTCCCAGTCCTTCCTGGTGTTATGAACAAGCAGAACAACAGGCAGGAGGTTTCCCAGCAGTGGGACCCACCGGCTGCTACAGTCCTCTTGAGCACCTTACCCCCAAAAGAGGATATTAGTCACTAGGCAATAATTATTCAACATGTCCAAGGAAGTATTTTTAAGGAGGAGATGCACCACCGACTCCTTCAAGGCAGGTGGTACTTCCCCATTCTCCAGCAAAGCACTGATCATTCCCTGGATCCACCAGGTTTTGCAAACCATCATGGAATCTTTTAAAGAAAAATCAAAATCAAAAATAATTTATAAGAGAGAAACGGCTGCCTCAGTGGGTTGAGCAACCCTCAGTCTTGGGACAATTTTGCCTAAATGCCCTCCACAATTCACCACCTTTATTTAATGCAAAGCGGCATTAAATATAAGGTTGCTGCAATTTCATTCTGCACTCGTCTCCACTTGCATAGGAGACGTGCCAGTGTGTCCAAAGTTGAGACGTTAGTTAATGAGAAAGGTGCAAAGCTTTTGCTTCTTTTGTGAGTTGGTGATAATAGTTAGCATCTCTCAAACAGAAACGTAAAATGCATATTTCATATTTGGTTCAGGCTAGATGTGCAGCTGTTTTCAGGATGAATCGAAGAGATCTGCCGAGCAGCACTAACAGCACTGAGCCAAAAACAACCCAGTGAGCATGCAAATATACCTACGTAAGCTAGAGAGTCTCATTGTGAGGAAACTAACGAAACTGTTGCAGCATTAAAATGCAGGGGTGGTTTTGGACACTGTAGCCAACGACTTCATCAAGAACCAAAGTGATTTTAAAAGACCTCTTAGGTTCATTCTTAGATTAGAGTTTTGTTGTGTTAAAAAGAGACAAAGGGCTAGTAGAGAGCAACGTGTTGCTGGAATTGGTGCACAGAGTAAAGCAATCTGGGGAACTCTAGCAAAGAAACTGGAAGCTGCAGCCCAGTGTTGTTTGCTAGTAGTGCATCCCAGTCCACTGTAGCATCATTTTACAAAGTTTGTGCAGCAAACATTGCTTGAAATACTTCAGTGGGTCTTGAAATACCTAAGGTCAATGGATCAAACTTATTGCATACCCAATAACTAGGGGGTCACATAGTTCTGCTTCCAGCAAGGAGCTTTTGCTTTTAACAGCTACATCCCAGGCAGAAATTATGTGCTCAACATGTGATGAAAATAGACTCATTTGTATAATATTTGAATGTTTGCCTTTCTATCTATCTTCTGTTCAGCCATTTTGACCGCACTAGAAGCTATTGTCTTTCTTCTTTCCTGGCAGCCTTTAAACCTCTGTTAGCCAACATGCAAATATATGTGCCAGTTGTCATGTGTTCCTTGATTTTATGGCTTCATATGTGTACAAGCCTGTACAACTAATGATTGGCCAAGCTGAGCACCAGCAAGACTATCAGACCAAAGGAATGCTTTGCAGTAGCACCCGCCCTCCCCAGTTTTGCAGTCCTAAGCATACAGTGACAACTGTGAAGTTTTATTGAGCTCTTGGCGGGTCAACATGATAGTTGGCTCCAATCATTTTAATGGTTCAAAACTGTACAGGCCTCCCGAAGGAGAATGCAGATGATCATATACCGAAGAGCGGTGTACAACAGAGAGTATGCAGCTAATAAAGGGAGCTACTCAGCCATCTCAAGCAAACATCTGTAACTTAGATCACAATGAATGTCAGTTAACATGATTGTGTTTTCAGCCTTCCTCAGCCTGGTAGCCTGTAGGTCTTGTTGGACTCCAATTTCCATCAGCCCCAACCATCACTGCCCAATGGTCAAGGTTGATGGGAGCAGGACTCCAAAACATCTGGAAGGTACCATGTTGTAGAAGGCTGGTGTAAAGGAGCCCACAGACTTAAGTCTTGGCATCATTTGGGGGGGGGTGCACAATACAACACTACACATATCAAAGCAAAGGTTATTTCAAGCCAGAAGCCTTCTTTGAAAATAAAAAAAAAAATAAAGCTTGAAATATTACAAAGATGTTCAGAGCTGTGCCAAGTCCCATACAAGAAGCTGAGAAGTTCATTTCACTTGCCTAAACAGACTGAGGGCTTCACTCCTCTACTCACAGGAGCAGGTCCTGTTGAAGGAACAGTGTCTTGATCTATTATTTAAAGCAATTTAGAGGTGGCATTTGCTTCTTCCTGCCTTTTAAAATAGTTGGCTACTGTACAGTAGTTGACTGCTATTGCAAAAGTACACTTAAGGGGGCAATCCTATGAGAAGAGCAGCTTTAGATGCAGTGGATCTCTGGTTTGGACAGCCAGGCTCAGATGATATTCCCTGGCTCAGCAGAAGATATGACTGTACTAACTTGCTCATGCCAGCTCAGTCCAGGCTCAGCCAGGGGCTGGGGTAGTGGTGGGATTTAGGAGGGAACCTAAGACTGTTCAGCTCAGTCACATGACCTAGCAACCTGGGAGCGACTCAGCTGCTGAATGAAATAGGAGCTGGATTAACTTTACGCCAGTTGAACTTACACTGTCTTGCTTTACGTCCGTTTCTTGTGCATTGGATTGCTCCCTTAATTGTCATTCAACAGACTATTTGGAAACTGAAGCACTTTAAACTAATTTCCCCCTAATCCTTAACATGAAATGAGCCTCATTGGACCTTGATCCTAAATGCATTCACTCAGGCGTAAGTCCCAGTGAGATCAATTGGGATGACTTTTGAGTAAGCATGCTCTGACTTGCAGCTTTCCGTTGAGCTGATTTCCCTTGGGAGCATCAGGAATCACTTGCAAGTAAGACTACAATTGTAAGCGCCCCTGTTCAAAAGTGCATTCCACATTAATTAACATCCTATGATAGTCACTAAGGTAGCAAATGTTCAGGTCTAGGATGTAGTGCCTTACCCGTAGCTCCTTGACCTTTAACAGAGATGTTATAAAAAGTGGAGCACAACTGAAGGGTGCAATCTTATGCATATGTACTTGGGTAGAAGCCCTATTGACCAAGACCACGAATTCTGAGTGAATATGCATAGGATTGTGTCTAAATCCAATAGCTCTAGTAGTTTAACTGGTTTGTAGGTGGGGTTACTGAAAATCGCTGCCAGTTGGCATCAGGTAGGTGCCTTCACTGTTTTAAGTGCTTGGTAGAAATGTTTCTGCTTAGACAACCCTACCCAGACACGTAGAAAGTTTACATGTGTATTGATCTGTTTTATCACTTTCTCCTGGTTTTAATTATTTGGATGTTTTAAATGGCAGGTTTTAAAACTGGTTTTGTCGTTTTATTCTTTTACAGCTTTGAGCAAGCAGTATATAAATTATATGAAATAAATAGAACACTGTTACATTCTGGGAAGTGTTGCAGTTCAGTGGTCTACCACATGCTTTCTGTGCAGAAGGTCTCATGTTCCATACCTGGCATCTCCAGGTAGGGTTGGCAAAAAGCCTTTCCTGACACCTGAGAGAGTCTCTGCCAGTCCATGTACGTAGACAGTGCTAAGCTAGATGGACCAAACATTCTGAATTGCTATAAGGCAACATCCCATGAAATCAGTTGCTTTGGAATCTTAAGGAAGCCCATGGAACTACTCTAGAACAGCGAGTCACCTTTGCTTTCCTGCAATGCAGGCCATTTTATGAAAGTTTCTTAAATCTCCACAACAAGGCAACAGCGAGGGGAGAAAGATGGAGGTAGCCGAACCAAGGAAACAAACAGACCATTTTTGAAAGAAGTTGGGGAAGGGGAGGAGACTAGTGTCTTTTCTTAAGGTTTGAAAGTATTCCTAGACTTTAGAAATCGAGAACGGTAAAACGGTTTTTTAATTAGAGCAGGGCGTGTGCTCTGTCAGACCTCGGCTTCCTCCTACCCCAGCCGGCGCTATTAAATGCTAGCATTTAGTGGTTAGAAGTAATTTGACGGGCTGGATTGGTTCTGCACACTGTTAACTCTGTAAAATATCGGCGCGCACAATGCACAGAGGCAGCCGCGTACTCTGAGAACTCCACTGTGTCCTGGGATTCCTTTGGTTTCAGAAGGAGGCTGCTCCACCCCTCCGATCCCTTTCCACCGGCTCCCATAAGCATTGCTCTGTTGCACATCCCGCGTAAGCAAGGCGCCTGCCCACACGCAGCAGTCGGCAGCTAGTCAGCCAGCCCACCCCAAGGGACTCCGGCGATGCCCCTTAGAATAAAAATTAAAAGAGGGGGCGGGGGGGGGGACCCAGCCTTTCCCTCTCCGCCTTGAGCTCAAGGATCTCGCAGCGCCCAAGGCCAAGTTCAGAGAGGGAGAGGAGACACCTATTGGCAAGAAGTCGCAGCAGGCAAAACGAAAAAGAAGAAGGGGGGAAAAAACCTGAAGGCTGCTTTGGGGAAACACCAGGGGGACACCGCTTCCCTCCTCCCAAGCGCAGCCGCCAGCCAGGCCCTCCCGCCGGTACACACACACACAGACACGCGCACGCGCAAACACACGCGCAAACATAGCCCGGCGCCTGCCCGGGTTTCCCTTGGCGCGGCTCTCCACAGAAGCAACAGCAGCAAAAATGTCAGAAAAGGCAGAGAAGAATCTGCGTCCGGGGAGGAGAAAGCGGGAGAAAGCGGCTCCGGGAGAGAGAGCCACCAGCGGTACTTTACCTTCTTCTGCCGATTTCATGCTGCTGCGACGGGACGGACGCGCACCGAAAGTTTCCTTTTCACCACTGGGCTGGATCTCGAGGCGCCAAGAGGATTTGGTTCAGAGGATCGCCCCTTGGCATCCGCTCAGCACAAAAGGAGAGAAAGTGAGGTGGAGGCAGAGGGAAGAAGGAAGATCCTCTCTCGCGCGCGTGTCTTCACGCCCACGTAGCACAGCGCGCGTCTCCAAAGCTATTAAATGGAGACTCCAAGCTGGTGTTTCCCTCTCGCCACGGAATTTGGAAAGCCAAACGCGCGCACGGGAGGGGGGGAGGTTTTTGTTTTTTGTTTTAAACAGAATAAATCTGGATCCTAAGCAGATGTCATTGAAATGAGCGTTGAGTGGGACGTGGGGAGAGAAGGGAAGGGAAGGAGGGGTGGTAAGGGCAGGCGCAAGGGATCCTGCCCCAGAGAGGAGCGAGAGAGAGCGCTTAGGAAGTTACTCACACGCGCTCTCCCTCCCTTCTCCTGGTGTCTTATTCAGGGCCGGGGTTTATTTTGATCAGGAAAGTTTGCAGAGTCTCTAAGTCTCTCTCTGACGCACGGCTGCTCGGTGACTGCTGCCTTTTTAAAGCTGGAAAACACCCCCCTCCCTCCTTCCCCCTCCCAGCCCCTCTCCCCGCCCAGAGCCCCGTGATGTCACGGGTCCTGCGAGCTCCTCTCAGCTGCCTGGCGAAGGAGTCAGCCAGCCAAGCCAGCGGAGAAGAGCGCTGCAAGCTGGAGAAGAAAAGTCCTAGAGGAGAACCCCGCTCTCGCTCCGCTCCACCTCCAGCGGATTCTGCTGAGCAGGCAGATCTTCGCCACCGTCGAGGCTGCGACCCAGAGCACCCACCTAACCGATGCTATCTATCCCCGAAGTTGGGTGCGCGGGGGACCTGGTGTCTGAGAAATGTGAGCCGCAGATCAATAAAGGTGGGAGGAAGAGGGGCTGGAGAGAGGAGCGGAGAGGGACCGCGCATGCTGAAATCATTAGGCTGAGGAAAGGGGGGGGGAATCTCAGGCTTCCCCCGCTGTGGAAATTTGGAAAAGAGCATCAACTGGCAAGCATCAGGAAGGAAAATCCCATTCTGCTAAATTACTAACAGACTCCGAAGAGTTAGTCTCGATAACTGAGATTTATTGAGATGGGTCTTATTCCGTAAATATTTCAGCAGCGCCGTTTTGAAATTGCAAAATCAACCCCGGAGGAGTGAAGTGGCGCGTTTACAGCTCCTCCCTCTTTAAAGCAAAACACACGCACGCACACAAAAATACACAAATGCACAGTGGCACTTGAAAGTATAGGCTGCGACAACTTTTTATGAAGGCCCCAAACAGTACGCGGGGCTTTGGTATCGTTCAAGCCTTCTGTTAATTCAATCCTTTCCCGCCGAGCGTCTCGCATTATATCACTGCTGCTCTTGATATGCCAAAATTTAAAGACGGGTGGGTGGGTAGAATTCCTCGCTGGAGTTGACAAAAAGAAGATCTGGGCGGTTAAAATCTCGGGCGCATGAATAAAAATAACAACCACCACCCAGTAAATCTACTTCACAACACTCCATTTGTCTGGGGGAAAGGAAGCTCTGCCGACTCAGTGAATAAGGAGAAGCCGGTTATTTGTGTTCGGGAACTGCTGAAAACGTGCTACATTTGGCACGGACCTCAGACAGAGCTTAGCGTAACTTCTGGGGCGGTTTCCTCCCCAAACGAGCTCGGGGCTCCTAAGTGCTTCACAACGTCAGTGAAATTCTAGTGTAGCGAGAGAGATCTCCGAAAGAAGGGGCGCCGCACGGCCCTCCCCCCGCGCACGGCTTTTTAGCTCTTGCAGGAGTTCTTTGCAGAGTTGAGTTGGGAAGGAGAGCGCAGGCGAGCACGTGCGCGCGGGGAGGGCGCGCCGAGGCAGGCTTGCTCGGCCTGTGGATGGGTTGCAATGGAAGAGACTCGTCGCGGCGCGCTTTTTCTCTGGGAGTGGGAAGCTGACACCCCCTTCACAGAAATCAGTAGGGTTGATCCCGAGTCAATATGCCACGTTTCTCAGGTTAGGAGCGCTCAGTAAGATTGGTAGAGGTTAGACTTCCTCAGGGTGGTGAGTTCGAGACCCACGCTAGGCAAAAGATTCCTGTTTTGCAGGGGGTTGGACTAGATGACCCTCGAGGTCCCTTCCAACTCTACGTTTCTATGATTCTATGACCTCTCTTCCTATCCGGAAGCGTTGCAACGGGCCCTTCTCCTCCTGATTTTGCAGCTCCACCCCAAATTCTTGAGTGGGCAACAGGTACAAGTCCTTTAACACCCAAGTGATGTGTGCCCAATATGTGGCTCCATCAGCCAGTCTAATTATCACACCGCTGCTACGACTCTGCTACTACATACTCCGACCCGAAGGGGCATTTCCTAGCTTTTCTGCTCCCCTTTTGCGCTTGGCGCTTCCCGGTCTTGAACTGGGAATGGCGTCCGGAGCCGCACGAAGGGTCGCCACTGCCCTTCGTTGGGTAGGAAGGAATTGGGGGACAAATGGGCAAGAAAAACCAAGGAGGGATGTTGGTGGGAGGAACACACGAAGCCTCCTTTTAGTGAGTCCAGACACTGATCCATCCAGTCCAGGGTCGCTCACATTGATTGGCAGTGGTGGCTCGCCAGAATTTCTGGCGGGGGTTCTCCCTGGAGCGCAGAGGACCTTTGGCCGCAAGGCATGGACTCTAGCAACGGAAGGCAATGGCCATCCCTTGAGTTTTAGTTTCCACTCGTTTTCGGAGTTTGGGGAGTTCCCCTTCATAGTGAAACCGCCGGCGCTATTTCTCCAGATATGGAGGAAACAGGACGTGCCTGGTGGGCGAAGGGTTAGGGTTCTTCAGTTCCCTCAACCTGTCTGTATCTGATCTCGCGTTTATTCCACCCCTCTTGGCCATTAAAATCGTAGGGGGACATTTCCAGAGCTGGAATTGAAGGGACAAGGGAAAAAAAAAAGAGAGACAGGAAAATGAGGTTTGTTGACACTTAGCGCCTGCGGACCCGCAACCACGACGCGCTCTGGCACACAGGCACGCACGCTCACACATCTCCAAATAGACGTGCGGATGTTCCGAGCACAGCGGGATGTGCCGGACTTCAACTATACAGAGGCGAAACAGGAAACGTCCATCTCCTCTTGACACAGACCACTGCAGCGACACGTGCGCCTACAGAAGCGCAGCACTTGCCCGGGTATTCGCTACCACCGCAAAAGCAAGAGTTGGCACCCTGGTCTTTGCACTGCGGACCTGGATATACCCAGCGGAGGACCTACATTTTGGGGGGGTCCTGAAGCTTGCTGGGGGGCCCTTCGCAGCCAGCAATGAGGTCTGGGTAACCGCCGTTGTCTTCTTTAGTGGGGTTGTTCCATGACAGATCCCCACACCTTATAACATCTGCGCTACTGACTCTCAGACTTTGGGATTGTTGAAATATACATAATAACAACAAAATAATAATAATCAATTTGGGGATTAGGGACCCTGTAGTTTAAGCTTCATTCTTTTTATAGTAGATCACCCGTGGGCATACCACATTCTTATGGCATCGTGTGCAGGCGTGGAAAGACACCCACAGCCCAAAATGAATCGTACTGTAAAAAAAACCCGAGCTGGAAATACATGTGGGGGCAGAGGAGTTAATGAATTGTTTAAGGCTATGGAGGTTATCTATATTTGGTGGAAGTTGGTGGGGGGAGCTTGTGGAGTTTATTTCTCTGTTTTTCTCCCCACAGCTGACCAGAAAAAGCACCCACACATGGTATCAATGTTCCCAGCAGGAGAGCATTGGATCGGAACACCAAGAGATGACTTGCACGTGCGAAGGGGCCATCACGGATCTAATACCCCCGAGCGGTGCTTCACGCAATCAAGCTGTAGGAAAGTGGCGCACGCGTGCGCACACGCGACGGGGTGGGCATTTATCCCGGTGAAAAGTATGCGTTGAGGGAAAGTTGAGCGCGCGCGCTGTTCATCACAGGATGGGGAACCATCCCTTGCGGGAGGGGCCGTAGTTCAGTAGCACAGCAGCACATGCCTGCCTGACACGCAAAGAGCACGGCTTCCATCCCCGCCGTCTCCAGGTAGGGCTGTGAGAGGAGCAACACACACACAGACACCGCCAACCTGGAACCGCGGAGACCCGCTGCGAGTCCAAAAAACAAGAGGGGCTAAAGCTGTGATTCGATGGAAGGCAGCTCCCTGGGTTTCCTCCACGCCACCACAACACACACACACACGTGCGCGAGGAAGCCGTCTTCCCCACAGCAGCCCTCGCCAACGCCGGTCCGCCAGCCCCCCACGCGAGCGCGGGCGTCCCGTCAGAAGCCACCCAAGTCCTCTCTCCGCCTCCTTCCCTCTTCCTCGAGCCCCCCCTCCCCACACCAGCCCCCGCGCTGGCTCTGAAGCAAGGGCTGGCGCGCGGGCGGGAATTTTGTGTGCGCGCTCTCTCGAGCGCGTGAGTGTGGAGGCTCCCCGCTCGAGCTCCGGCAGGCTGCTGAGTGAGGATGAAAGCTGCTCTCGCCCTGCCTGCCTCCTCCTTTCCTGTCTGCTTCCAGTGAGCTCTCGCTCGCTCGCTCTCCCTCCCGCTTCTCCGGCGCTGAAATGACGGAATCCCCAGTCTGTTGCCTCCTGTTTAATGCCGTTGCCTGGACCACCGTGGCTCGGCTCCAAGTCCGAGGGAGTTTTCGAGGGGGGAGGAGGGCGGCGGGAGCAGCAGCGGCAACTGCAGCCAGCTAACCTTGGCCGCCTGGGCTGCGGCGGCGCGCAGCTGGCCCCACCGCCAGATGTTCCCGCTTGCTCGCTGGGCCCAGGCGGCCCCCAGCGCTGGCTCCCCACGCCGCCGCCGCCGCCGCCGCTGTTCCCGCCACCAAGCTGAGGGAAGCTGTCTCCTCCCGCCTTCTGCTGCTCTCTTCCTTGCCCCGCCATTTCTCTCCCTCTCCCTCCCGTCTCCTGAAGTTTGTTTACAAGCGCTACCAGGAGAGGCTGCGAACCTGACTTTATTTTAGGGGTTGGTGATGACTAACAAAGTTACAAGAGAGCTTTTGGTACCGAAAAACAAGCCTATTTTTAGTCGGGCCTGTTGTTTCAGGGGCTGGACTGTAGCAATTTCACCCCTACGCCCCTTCCAGATGCCAGCTAACTTCTGGCAGAGAGGTGCCCTGAAAGAACAAGGCACAAATAGAGAGAGAGAGAGGCCTGTTCCAAGTTTTGCACCAGAAGGCATGTAGTAGTTAAGAAATAAATAACCTGCCTGAATCAACTCGAGGAATCCCACACATCATTGTTTTGGATACAATTGGCTTTAATTTAATTTGGCGTTTCCAGGACACAGGCCCCACGGCTGTTTTCCACCTCCCTTCAGGCCAAAGGCAACCCTCAAAAGAGTGTCAGGTGCACTTTCCGTGACCTCGCTGCGTTGGGACAGCGGAGCCCTGATGCTGGAGTGGGAATAATGCTCTGCATTCATCGAGGACCCCTCCTTTACCTTCCTATTTATTTAAAACATTGCTTCGCCACCCTTCATCCGGATGGAGTGCAGAGAAGCATGCAACAGGACCGGGCCCTGCAAGTCAGTGGGAGGAGGCGTGTGCCTCCTTTAAGCACAGCAGGGAAATATATGGCATATATGTCTCTCATCACTGCGTTGCTGTGGGGAGAGCTGCACTAGGTCACACAGTGACCACAGCTTAATGCAGGTCAGGAGTTGGCAGCATTATGGCCCACATCTAAGGAAGTGGAGAACTTGGTTCTGTGTGCCCAGTGGCTTTTCCCAAAAGCACCTCCCCGTGCTTCACGACAACCCTGGAAAATCAGTCGAATTCAAAGGGCGAAAAGGGAACTCATCCCACCCGATGTGTGCAAAAGGCCTGGCATCTCCTAAAAGTACAGTGTACAGACTAGGCACTGGGAAGTTCCAGATTCAAATATTTCCACAGCACACACTAGATGTGCAAAAAACCTTAGAGTCTTTCAACCCAGTGGTCTCCCAATCTACAATATGGTAATAACAACAATAATAATGTCATCATCATGTCGTAATTACTATACAGAAATCACATTATTACGATTCCTCTTCCTTTTTTAACAAGTCCAGGGATGCTAAAAGGAATAATGCATATAATAGAAATGTAAATGATGGTTTAACTACACAGGGTTGCTGTGAAGATTAAAGAGATCGTTTATATGAAGCGCTTTGAACTTCAAACATGAAGTAAGTGCTTAGTATTATAATTATTTATGTGAGGGAAGCAGCATATAAAGAAAAATAATAGCATAACAACATATATATTATATAATAAATGAATACCTTATTGAAGCTGAAATGAGGTACGTATTCTGGGGAGAGTTGTGAATGAAGGACATGGATGTGTGATTCAGGAGAGCAAGCTCCTGCCAATTTGGTGCTTGAAGTAGAATGTACCAGTATTCTGGAGGTTATTGCAGTGGGCTTGTTGAGAGAACAAAGCAGCCAACAGTGTCGTTTTATGGATAGGAGTGAATTAACTGCTTTCCACTCTACTTTATTAAATGCAGTATGACTTACACACATTTTCACCAAAAGTTCAATTTTAAAAAAAAACTTTTGTCCATCTGGTGCTTCTGATGGTGTATAAATATGCTTCCTCCCTATTTTCCACCATTTGGGTAAGATTTATACTTTTTGGGGTCCATTTAAAACCTTGCTGTTTAACCATGCAGATATTCTTTTGCATTACGGTAGCTTGCACCTTTTTCAGGTGATATAAGAATGAGGTGCACAATTTATCAGAGTCTCACTCGTTGTGGTTTTAAATACAGTGGTACCTCGGTTTACATACGCTTCAGGTTACAGACTCCACTAACCCAGAAATAGTACCTTGGGTTAAGAACTTTGCTTCAGGATGAGAACAGAAATCGTGCTCTGGTGGCATGGTGGCAGTGGGAGGCCCCATTAGCTAAAGTGGTACCTCAGGTGAAGAACAGTTTCAGGTTAAGAACGGGCCTCCAGAACCAATTAAGTACTTAACCCGAGGTACCACTGTACTCTCCAAGCTTCCTGAAGAGATTTGACACTCTTAACTGAGCCTTCCCCCCCTTCTTTTTATATAATCCTCTTATTTCGGGGTGGGGGTGGGAATTGCCTTTTCAAATTCAGGTTGGCTGTGTCCTAGTCACTTATAAGTTTAGTTTTATAGCTTTGTGATCATGGCTTCCAAAACATTTAAACTATTTACATCTTGTACTAGATCCTGAGCACTGTTTAGAATTAAATCAATAATTGCTTCTGTCATGACTTAACAGTGCAATCGTGTGCACACTTACCTGTAAGAATTTCTTCTGAGCAAATATGCAGCCCCCATTTATATTTATATTTCCTCAAATCATTTATATTTCCTCAAATCAGACCATTCATATTGGGTTGGTTCCAGAGATGCTGTGAGCAGTGATTCCCTCCCGGGGCAGGGGAGGGTGTGACCCCTCCCCCATGCTTCCTGAAAACCTGGAGGCTTGGAGGAAATAGTGTGGAAACAGAACTGTCATTGCAGAGGGAAGAGGGTGCTGGATTCCAGCCCCTTCTGCAAGTAGAAGGAGGAGTCTTTCCCTTTGCTGAATGGCAAGTTTGGACCCAACTCAGTGATGAGCTTTCTGATTTACCCCGATTACTTCTGGCATCAGACAGAAAGACATTACAGTTTTGACTGAGAGCAGATATGTCCCTATTAGATAATAATGCATTTTTACCCAGAAAATTCTGTCTAGGGTGATTCTCCGGATTCCAAAAATAATAATTGCCCTCTATGCTTTATTCAGTATATAGAGCAACACTATATGCGGTATGAGGATGCGGGTGGCACTAGGATGCGGGTGGCGCTGTGGGTTAAATCACGGAGCCTAGGGCTTGCCAATCAGAAGGTCGGTGGTTTGAATCCCCGTGACAGGGTGAGCTCCCATCGCTTGGTCCCTGCTCCTGCCAACCTAGCAGTTCAAAAGCATGTCAATCAAAGTCAAGTAGATAAATAGGTACTGCTCTGGCGGGAAGGTAAACAGCGTTTCCGTGAGCTGCTCTGGTTCGCCAGAAGCGGCTAAGTCATGCTGGCCACATGACCCGAAAGCTGTACTCCCTTGGCCAATAAAACAAGATGAGAACCACAACCCCAGAGTCGTCTGCGACTGGACCTTTACTCGTGGTATGACCTACTCTGACCTTTGGAGCAGTGCTACTCAAAGTGGTGTTCCGTGGGCTGCTGCTGGTCTGCAAGCCATCAGTCACAGGTCCATGGCGACTCCACCACAGTCCAAGTTGGGTGGGATGCTTCAGGAGCCAAATATGGTACTAGTCCCTGGAACATTAGGGCAGGGGGAATTGCTGGTCCAAATCAGATAGTTTGAGAAGTGCTGCTGATTTGCTGTTTCTCCACATTTCTGATGTGTCTGCTGTCATAATAATACAGTACAGTAAATACAGTACTGTACAAAACTGTACTGTACACCCTCTTTTTTGGGAGGGTGAGTGGGTGTATGTTTAAGTTCCAGGCCATCTAACTAATTCATCTATTTTGGCTTTGGGACTTTTATTAGCACATTAAGTGCCAACTTCCCCCCCCCCACCACCAGTTTTTCTACCACTTTAATATTTCTGTATGATTCTCCTTGGTTTCTACAAGCCTATTGGCTACCTTTACTTTATGGCCAAGCACAAGAGGCAATCAACCTTCCTGAGGGCGGATAAGAGTGAGAAAAGGGTGTTGGATGGAGGTACAGCATTGTCCAACCTTAGCACAGTATCACTAATCTGGCTGAGAGTATATTCAAGAAACGGATGTTATCTTCCCCTAAGGGCTTTATATTAAATTTAAGGAGATGGCAAATGGGGGCCTAAACCTCAGGAACTAAGGATGGTTAGGTCAGACAAGTAGTTTGTTAAGAGTGCTGGAACTGTAGCTCTCTGAGGGGTGTACCGATATATGGGATACAAACACAGGCTGTGTACACACCAAACATTTATTTTACCCTCCGCCAAATATTTTGAGGAACTGTAATTTACCCCCCAGACAGCTACAGTTGCAGCACTCTTAACAAACCACAGTTCCCAGGATTCTTTGGGTGTAATGTGTGTGCTTCAAATGTGCTTTAAATATATGGTGTGTACTCAGCCACACTTGGCTGGACCCAGTGACTTGAAGAGTAGACTAGGGATGTCCCTCTAGTGGCCCTCCAGATGCTGCTGGACTACAACTCCAATCAACCCCATCCAGCTTGGCCGGTGGTCAAGGCTGATGGGAGTTGTAGTCCAACAACAGCTGGCAGGCCAAAGTTTTTCCATCCGTAAGCTAAAGGTTCCCATGCTGGGTAATGCCAGACAGACTAGAAGTTTCTGCATCTCAGCAACAAGGACATTAAAAATTTCAGGACAAAATCCCCCAGGCTAGGCAGCAGTGCCTCTTCTTTCAAGAACTTCCTCTCTGGGTAGCTAAAGAATCTCCCACCTGGAATAGCACTTCCCCATGGTTGTTCAGCCAATGTTTCTATCATTTTCTCAACTAGCCCGAGAGCAGGATCTCAAATCAGCTGGATCCTTCCATCTAAAGGTCCAGTTTTGTAGAGCCACAAACCTCCCAGTAATGCCCCCATAGTTCTCATAATTGCAGAGACAACCTTGATAAACAAGGCCTAGCAACCCGCAAGTGCCAGAAGCAGCGTAAATAACAATAACCCAACATTTATGTTTAATCTTAAAATATATCTTTTCGTCATCATCGTCCCCCAAAAGGTACTCTCATTATTTTAATGGCCAGGGTTAGTAATCCACAGAAAAATACCTCAGGAAATATTGCCAATCTTTCAGCTAGACTCATTGCTCTGTGAAAGATTTCTCTCTCTTCCAATTTGCTCTTATTTTGAACGATAGCTTAGCATAGATTCCACATGACCTCAGCCATCTCCCTGCTTGAGAATTAGCTCCTTTGTTTATACCAGTGCATATCACTGTATAGCTCCTTATTCTATCACAGTTACCCCTTCACTATTTTTATCGTTGCTCACTCTTATTCCCTCATCAGTCTATAGGTTTCATTAACTTTCCATTTAAACGTGCTATCGGTTTTCTTTTAATACATAACCCTTCCATTGTGTAATCGCGAATTCCAGCACACTGGCCTATTTCCCAAGTGTATCCAAATCCTTTCACAGTCTGGAGCATTCCTGAAATTTATCAACCATCCCCATCCTATTATAATGTCATTGGCGTGTCTGGGCCAGCAATTCAGTTTATAAGCCTTAAACAGAGCAGGTCCGTCTCAGCATTCAGCCAGGAGGGATCCCCCTCCCAAATTGTCAGCTCCATGTGTGGGGAGGTTAGCCTTCCCCTGCCACCATGAGTCATATCACTGTTTCTTAACTGCTCTGCAGGGCCTGATATCTGGCCTTGAACTACAGCAGTATTACACAACCTTGGGACCCTCCAAGTCGAACATTGCCCACCAGACACGTTCTGCAGCTTGGCAGCCCTGCTGTTTCTGTAGTCCAATAGTAGTAGTAATGATGATGATGATGATATTATTATTTCCCCAGCCACTCTGGGCAGCTCCCAACAGATTAAAAACAGAATTTAACACCAAACATTAAAAACTTCCCTAAACAGGGCTGCCTTCAGATGTCTTCTTAAAGTCAGATACTTGTTTATTTCCTTGACATCTGGCGGGAGGGCATTCCACAGGGCGGGCGCCACCACCGAGAAGGTCCCCTGCCCTGTTCCCTGTAACTTCACATCTCGCAGTGAGGGACCCGCCAGAAGGCCCTTGGAGCTGGACTTCAGTGTCTGGGCAGAATGATGGGGGTGGAGACGCTCCTTCAGGTATACTGGGCTGAGGCTGTTTAGGGCTTTAAAGGTCAGCACCAACACTTTGAATTGTGCTCGGATACATACTGGGAGCCAATGTAAGTCTTTCAGGACCAGTGTTATATGGTCTCGGCAGCCACTCCCAGTCACCAGTCTAGCTGCCGCATTCTGGATTAGTTGTAGACAGCAATACCAGGGGGTTTATGGAAATCTTGGTGGGTCACAAACACAGATAGTTAGGAACATAGGAAGCAGCTGTATACCAGGTCAGTCCATTGACCCAACTAGTTTAATATTGTCTGCCCTGAGGTGCAGCAGTTCTCCAGGATTTCAGAGGAGTCCTTCCCAGCCGTACCTGGAGATGATGCCAGGAACTGAACAAAGTGCATGCTCTGTGACTCAGCTCCATCTCAGTTCTAGGTGGCTTTGGCTTGGTGGGTCACACATCCCAAAAGAATCCCTATGGTTCTAGGTGACTTTGGTTTGGTGCATCATACATAAGTCATGCTTCATGCCAGTCCTCAAAATAGATATCCCCCCCCCCATTTTTTCTTTTGGTTGGCATTTAAAGTCACCATATAGTGACTTTAAAAAAACAAGCACACCATCTTCCCTAACTCAAAGCATGCCTTTCAAAAGTGGGTATCAGTGTCAAAATCTTGAGAGGCCCAAGTTATCATGTATAGAAACAGCACAAGAAAAAATAAAAGAGAAGGCACAGAAGGGGTAAAAGTGAACCGGTGGGATGGGACAGCTTTGTCCAGCATTTTAGATTTCTGAAAGAGAAATCACGATGTATTTCCATTTAATGCTTCCATCTTAAACATAGTCTTTCTGCAGTAACTCTCAAGTGATCATGCTTAGGACTGCAGCCTTATTGCTTGCCTGGATGGCTGGATGAATTCCTCAGTATTTTGGCATATACTAGAGAAAAATAACACCACAAGACGATGGGTTCTTTCTCTCTCTCTCTTTTAAAGAGATGACTGGACGCAGTCATCAAACAGTTTAAGAAGTACAACTGATGCAAGAAGTTCCGAAGCAAGCTGGTGTATCAATTGGAAGTGAAGTTAAGAAATGGGAGAAAAGTGAAAGTGATACCAGGGAGAAGCAAGAAGCAAGCTTTGGAGAGAGAGGCGGGGGGCCAAGAAGCAAAGAAAGGGATCAGGCAAAGTGAATGTGCCAGAAAAATAGGTAGCTCTGTGAAATTTCATAGATCTCTGACGGCTTTTTGAAGAGGAATGCATGCAGCTGACTGTATTTAGGAGAGGGGAAGCTTCTGATATCTATTCCATCTTATTAGACATGAAATTTGTAAATTTCCAAAGGCTCTGAGCAGTCTGGGAAACTGATCTTGGGGAACGCATTTCAGACTCCACATGGAACTTAAAGTGGACCTCTACTCCCTTTAAAGTGATCTCTGTTGCAGTTAGAGAGAAGCAGCATTCAAGGTTGCACATCTTAACTCTGGAGAAATGAAGCTATATGAGCTCATCCCTATCTCCTAATTGCTGGAGAAGTTACAGCCGCTACTCTCATGTGGGGGCCCTATGTGCCTCACTTCTAGGATCTTGTGTTTAACCATATCTCTAAAAATCACTGAACAAGCAGTTCCAAAGGCTCATTTTTCAGCTCTGCTCTGCTCTTCCTCTTTACTAATCCCAAATTACGTTGCAAGGACCTTATCCTCCTCTTGTTTGCTGCAGCCAGAATGACTGTAGCTAGTGGTTGGAAAACATCCTCTGACTTCTCAATTGCTAACTGGTACAGCTGTGTTTGGCACATGGGCTTTGATGGAAACATTTACAAAGGCCATGCGCAGCCTGATGCATTTACTACTATGTGGTTCCCTTTCCTTATGCTCTCCAACTCCTCATCTGTAGGTTTAAAAGATCCGACCTGCAGTCTTTTGATAAATCATATTGTTGTTGTTGTTAATTCACATGCTGACCTATGAAAGGACCTGATGAGATAGTCTGTTCCTTCCCATGTGAATATTTTTGTGTGTGTGAATATTGCTTTGCCCACATGCCCTGTAAAATGAACCACAAGAGACCCATGATCATTGATTTATTATTGTTGATTCTGCAATGCAAAGTTCTGATGGTACACAATCAATAGTATATATATTGATTCCTCTATCTATCTATCTGAACAGGGATCAGGTGGTCACTGCTGGTGGAAGAAATAATGAAGATGGGTAGATGGGGCTTTACAGCAGACAATGTGTATTAATTCACATCCTTCCATATGTGGAAAGTCAGCCTTGCTTTGTTTTCCTGCTCATTCTGCTGAGTGGGGCCCTGGATTTCTGCCCACAAAGTCTTGCCTTGGTGCCAGACTCTGTGAACTGAGATTCTTAGGGGCGAGCCTCCCAGGAGCGGCATGGGCCGTCAGATTCCTCCTTCGTCTCACCGTTGCTGCTTGTAGAAATTAGCAGGGAGGCGGATTAGGGCAAAGCTAGAATTAGTTGACTTTGCCTGCCATTAGCTCTGGCTCCGCCTACTGTCTGCCCTACTAGTCGCAGTGGGTGCCAGTCACCACTGCCTATGACCATGGGGAGCCAACTAACTTCCACTTCCTTTTACAAAACCTCTGAGACCTGCTGCTCATGACTGCTAGATATACAAGGCTTGGGGGAGGGTCTCTGCATGCACACCACACCATATGTTAATACGCAAGGATTCAGAATTGCTTAGACTAAAACAGGTGTTAGCATTCACTGTGCAAATGCATTTAATGTGGCTTTAGTGACTGTGGTTGATCCGTGATCAGGGTTGCAACCATAGCATATGAAGGGAGGGAGGCTTCATCATTCCCTCACAAGGTGGTCCTGCCAAACTCTCCCCCACAAAAGCTGCTATTAGCTCCAGAAGCTAAATTAATAATGACCAATTATTCTATATGAGTTAATCTGTAACAATTCAGTACTAACTCAAAAGGCATGGTAGAAGTTCCCAAAGCAGCCGACGTGTCTCAAGGAAGAGCATAAGCCAGGGAACGCCAGAATCTGCTCTCTGCTAGCTTTTCAACCTATAATGCATTCCTTTTCTGATCACCCCCCCCCCCATCATTAGGAGTATTTGTAACTGTGTACCAGATGTCTGGAAAGGGGAATCTCTCCCCACTGGCAAAGCCATACCAGGGATGGTTTGCTGTGTGTCCCTTCCTGAAGCAGCAAAGAGGATTTCTTTCCAGTCCAGTTTGTAACATTAGGTGAATTGCAACTTGCTTTCCTTTAGCCGTGCTACTAACGCTGCAGAAAGGAAAAAAGTGGAAGAGTGGAGTTTTCGGTATTGGGAAAAGGGCAACCTGTACCCCTGCAAGATACGTCAGGTGTTAGGAACAACAGGGAGACCTGGCAGGGAGTCACCATTTCCTGCCGTGAGAATGGGGGGGGGGAATCATGGTGGGATATGGCAGATGTGCTCAATGGAGGACCTTTTCTAGGCACCGTGATTCACTGTGCTGCTGAAGTGTAGCAGAGGGAGTGAAAGTGGGGGTGGGGTTTCAGGAAGGAGTTCTCTCCTCCCCACCCCCCACCCCCAAAATCACATCTGGGAGTTGTGAGCAAAACCAGACTGTTTTGACGCTCTGCTGTGAGCAGGCCAAATTAATAATCTGGCAAGACAGCTGCTACTGTTCTTTCGTCTGAGCAACTCAACTCATCACCTCAAGGAGAGACTCTCTTTCTCCAAGGCGCCTGCCTGCCTGCCTGCCTCCTTTGCCTGCCCAGGTCTTCTGCCTCTGCATGGCTGCTCCTGCTCCTCAGCTTTGGGCTCAGCTCTGTCCCCTTGCCCATAAACCGCCTGCCACTACGGTCTTGACAGTTTGCTGCCCACGGACATTGTCACCGCTTCATCTCATTTGCTGCCTGTGACTACAGAGGACCATTGCCAGAGGCTGATCTTTCCAAGGTCCAGGATCAAATACTTCTGAGGCACAGGGAATTTGGGAGGCAGAGTCTGTATGAGAGAGAGGGAAAGAGAGATTCATGGGAAGGTGGAGACTAAGGACTATCAGGGACTTGGAAGAAAGGTAGAAAGAGCATTTAACGTGCAAGAACTCAGACAGGGGCACACCTGGCACCTGCAAAATACTCAAGGGAAGGTACTTCTGTTTCCTGAATGACTACCTGGCCTCTAAATAAAATTCCTGTGATCTGCAGTTCTAGTCCCCTAAATATGCAACCCCTGTTACTACCTGTCTCTCAGTGCTTTCCTCTGGCTGTTATTCGGACCTTAACAAATGGCAGCAACTTGCTCTAACAAGGTCTATGACTGGACTGAAGACTTTTGTGTCTCCAGGAGCAGCAGAAGGCCTTAAAGCAGCTGGACTCATATTTGGAGCTGTGCCTTCTTCCTGGGCAATTTCCACCAGGCTCATTGTCTGCACTGATAACCTAACATGGCGGATGTGGGCTACTGATGTGAAGCAGAAAAGTTCTTGAGAGAGACACAGGCCAGGAGCATTTAGGTTCTGGAGATCCAAACTGAGACTGTCGTCATTGATCAAGCTCAAGGTCACCTGATCCAGCAGACTCTGGCTCAGTTCATGTTGCTAAGGCCCTGGGCTCAGTTTTCAACACCTCTGCCTCCTCCTCAGATTGGCTGCTCCTATCTGAGTCAAGAGTAAGAAGCAGAGTCTAGGTTGCTTTTCACACCCAGGGGTTCTGATGGCTATGTTGCCTATGTAAAAACAAGTATTTTCTTTTCTTTTCTTAAGTGATATTTTTTTAAAAATAAAGTTGGATTCTGAATAAAGTTTGCAAGCCAAGCCCCCTGTCCCTATGCTTTGTGGATCTGCAGTATAAGTTCTGCACTCAGAAGCTGAGTTGCCTTGGCAAGCACCCAGTATCAAATAGCCTTGGTGATAGAAGGATGATCTGAAAAAGGAATCCATGACTGTTGGGAAGCTGGCAGAAAGGCTGTTCCACCAACCATTCCAAAAGTCTTAAAATTTTGGCAGTGTGATGCTGTGGCCGAAATGGTCACTGCAGTGAGTAAGGATCAACAAGAGAGTCAGGGGTATGTGCTGAAATGACACAGATTTTACTTCTCTATCCATATATATATATCACACACTATGAGTCACAATCCACTTCTTGTACAAGCACCATTTATATGAGTGGGGCATCCATCCTCATACATGGAAACACCTTATTTAGGCTGCAATTTTTATGCACACTTCTCTGAAACCAAGCCCCACTGACCTCCATAGGTCTTACTTCTGAGTAATACATGGATAGGATTGCACTGCTAGGTTTGTGCAGGGGGAAAAACACCATAAACTGGATAGTGTGCACCATAACTTACAAACCAATGTTTAGGCTAGACTCATCCACCAGTTGTTGTTGTTGTTGTTGTTGTTGTTGTTGTTGTTGTTGTTGTTGTTGTTGTTGTTGTTGTTGTTGTAAAAAGCTAAACTCTCTGCCCAGTTGAACTACTCCAGTGCACATATTTTCCCCAACAACTTCCTCATTTTCCACCTTGTCCACCAGCCTTTGATTATGGAACAAGTGCCCTAGTATATCAGCCATCCATTTGGTAGTGCAAACATATCTTTATCATTAAGGACTACAGAAAAGTGGTCATTGTGAGAAGGGGAAGGCCCATGCATTGCACAGGAACAAGCTTTCTGTTCAACCAGACCAGTGGCCCATCTTAAGCCCAGTATTGTCTAGACTGACTGTCAGCTGCTCTCCAGCATTTCAGATAGGGAAACTTTTCCATCCTTACCTGGAAATGCCTGGGATTGAACCTGAGACCTTTGGTCTGCAACGCAGGTGCTCTGCCACCTCACTGCAGGTGGCTTTTTTGTGTTATGGTGTGTGAGATAACACACTGCACTCTCCTTGGGATCCCTGTCAGTGAAGGTGAAATAATCCTATTTCAGGAACGGGTAACAGTTTTTATCTCCACTACAATAGTGTCCATTAGTGCTTTGCTTTTCCCCACCAGAGTGAACCTACTATTCTATGAGTATTTGACATAAGTTGCTTATTTTAAAGGTGTGTTTTATTATCATATTTTTGTATTGGATTAGATTGTTATAAGGTGTACATTTTTTGATTCTTCAGTCTGTAAACCGCCTTGGGTATTGTTAAATAGAAAGCTGGTATACAAATTAAAAGTGATGAAGATGATGATGATGATAAGGACGTTACACATGAGAGGGTAAAGTTGGGTGCGTTTGGGGATTTTGTTGGACTGGCTGAAATCTGCCTGCAACCACTGATGACTCTTTTGCCTGATGCAAAGAGGCACTTATTGCCCTCTCGCCATAACTATGGTGGAATCTACACACATACCCCCCCAAAAAAATGGTTCTGAAAATGCTTTTTGAAAAAGCATTTTAAAGAATACATTGAATTTTCCATAAGGCTCACCATGGCCATCTAGTGTCACATTGTATATTGCACTTAAAACACACTTAAAAACGTTTTATTTGAAGCTGTATAGCTGAGTCCTATGTTTCAAATTGTAGCCCATTTGCTACAAAGGGCAACAGAGACCACCAAGCCAGGCTTTGGTGTCTTGGTTAAGCTCACTTTCCTCTTTGTAGGTTTCATGAGAACACTCTGGTGTGGATCTCTGCTTACAAGAACAAAGCACTGATGAAACTAATTTGGAAAATAAATATGAAAAAGTAACAAGAGCTAAGATGATACAGCTATGATGCTAGGGATCGTTTCTGCTTGTACAAGTGACTGAGATGACGTGAGCAAAATTCCGCGTTTAACAGAGCAGCACATTTACTCAGAAGTCCTAATGTGTTCTCCCAGGCTACTTTTCAGCTAAATGTGCATCAAATTGCAACCTAAGGGAATTGGCTGTATTGGGTGGAATATGTGCGATTTCAAAAAGTACTGTATCTTCAAAAAGTATCTTCAGTATCTGGTAGGTTTTTCCAAACTGCTCAATGTAATTCATTTCTTGGTATACCGCTCCCCCTCCTGGCATACCACTGATAAAACAGGAAAACAGGATAGAAAAATTCTGATAGAAAGACAGGAAGGTCTACACAAGGATAATGCTTGGTAAGCTAGGAGCTGCAGCACATAAGATGGGGAGCATCTTCATAATGGGCATCCTGTTTAGGAATCTCATGCCTCATTCTCCATATGTTTGGTTTCCATAATCCAATTTATGTCTCGTGAACTTTTGGACGCCTGTTGAAGACCTTCCTCTTTCAAAAAGCCCTTTAAGTGGAAATATTTCATAGAATCATAGAATCATAGAGTTGGAAGAGACCACAAGGGCCATCGAGTCCAACCCCCTGCCAAGCAGGAAACACCATCAGAGCACTCCTGACATATGGTTGTCAAGCCTCTGCTTAAAGACCTCCAAAGTAGGAGACTCCACCACACTCCTTGGCAGCAAATTCCACTGTCGAACAGCTCTTACTGTCAGGAAGTTCTTCCTAATGTTTAGGTGGAATCTTCTTTCTTGTAGTTTGGATCCATTGCTCCGTGTCCGCTTCTCTGGAGCAGCAGAAAACAACCTTTCTCCCTCCTCTATGTGACATCCTTTTATATATTTGAACATGGCTATCATATCACCCCTTAACCTCCTCTTCTCCAGGCTAAACATGCCCAGCTCCCTTAGCCGTTCCTCATAAGGCATCGTTTCCAGGCCTTTGACCATTTTGGTTGCCCTCCTCTGGACACGTTCCAGTTTGTCAGTGTCCTTCTTGAATTGTGGTGCCCAGAACTGGACACAGTACTCCAGGTGTGGTCTGACCAGAGCAGAATACAGTGGCACTATTACTTCCCTTGATCTAGATGCTATACTCCTATTGATGCAGCCCAGAATTGCATTGGCTTTTTTAGCTGCCGCGTCACACTGTTGGCTCATGTCAAGTTTGTGGTCAACCAAGACTCCTAGATCCTTTTCACATGTACTGCTCTCAAGCCAGGTGTCACCCATCTTGTATTTGTGCCTCTCATTTTTTTTGCCCAAGTGCAATACTTTACATTTCTCCCTGTTAAAATTCATTTTGTTTGTTTTTGCCCAGTTCTCTAATCTGTCAAGGTCGTTTTGAAGTGTGATCCTGTCCTCTGGGGTGTTAGCCACCCCTCCCAGTTTGGTGTCATCTGCAAATTTGATCAGGATGCCCTTGAGTCCATCATCCAAGTCGTTGATAAAGATGTTAAATAAGACCGGGCCCAAGACAGAACCCTGTGGCACCCCACTAGTCACTCTTCTCCAGGATGAAGAGGAACCATTGATGAGCACCCTTTGGGTTCGGTCAGTCAGCCAGTTACAAATCCACTGAGTGGTAGCAGAGTCAAGACCGCATTTTACCAGCTTCTTTACAAGAATATCATGGGGCACCTTGTCAAATGCCTTACTGAAATCAAGGTAGGCTATATCCACTGAGTTCCCTTCATCTACCAGGCTTGTAATTCTGTCAAAAAATGAGATCAGGTTAGTCTGACATGACTTATTTTTCAGAAATCCATGCTGACTATTGGTGATCACAGCATTCCTTTCTAGGTGCTCACAGACTGTTTGCTTAATGATCTGCTCCAGAATCTTCCCTGCTATTGATGTCAGACTGACTGGGCGGTAATTATTTGGGTCCTCTCTTTTCCCCTTTTTGAAAATAGGGACAACATTTGCCCTCCTCCAGTCTGCCGGGACTTCGCCTGTTCTCCAGGATTTCTCGAAGATGAATGCCAGTGGTTCTGAGATCACATCTGCCAGTTCTTTTAATACTCTTGGATGCAGTTCATCTGGCCCTGGAGACTTGAATACATCTAAACTAGCCAAATATTCTTGTACTGTCTCCTTAGTTATTCTGGGCTGTGTTTCCTTTGCTGAATCATTTGCTCCAAATTCTTCAGGTTGGGCATTGTTTTCTTTATCGGAGAAGACTGAGGCAAAGAAGGCATTGAGGAGTTCAGCCCTTTCTGTGTCCCCTGTTTGCATTTCACCATCTTCTCCTCTGAGTGACCCCACTGTTTCTTTGTTCTTCCTTTTGCTACGAACATACCCATAAAAGCCTTTTTTGTTGCTTTTAACCTCTCTAGCAAGCCTGAGTTCATTCTGTGCTTTAGCTTTTCTGACTTTGTGTCTACACGTGCTGGCTATTTGTTTGAATTCCTCTTTGGTGGTTTCCCCCCTTTTCCATTTTTTGTACACATCCTTTTTTAATCTTAATTCAGTTAAAAGTTCTTTAGATAGCCACCCTGGCTTCTTTAGGCACCTTCCATGTTTCCGTCTCATTGGTATTGCTTGACATTGTGCTTTTACTATCTCCCTCTTAACAAACTCCCAGCCAGCATGAACTCCCTTTCCTTTTAGTATTGCTGTCCATGGGATCTCACCCAGCACTTCCCTAAGTTTTATGAAGTCAGCTTTCTTAAAGTCAAGAAATTGAGTCCTAGTATGCTTGGCTGCTCCTTTCCGCTGTATAGTAAACTTCAGAAGAGCATGATCACTCGCGCCTAATGATCCTTCCACTTCTACCCCACTAACCAGGTCATCAACATTGGTTAGGACCAGATCTAAAATGGCTGTTCCTCTTGTTGCTTCTCCCACTTTCTGGACAATGAAGTTGTCTGCAAGGCCAGTGAGGAATCTGTTTGACCTTATGCTCTTGGCTGAGTTTGACGTCCAACAAATATCCGGGTAATTGAAGTCCCCCATTACTACTATCTCCCTTCCTTTTGCATGCTTGGCCATCTGTTCCAGGAAGGCATCATCTATGTCCTCCGTTTGGCTTGGGGATCTATAGTAAACTCCCACAATGAGGTCTCTGTTATTCTTCTCTCCCTTAATTTTGACCCAAATGCTCTCACTTTGGCTTTGAGGTTCTAAATCTTGGATCTCTTCACAGGTATACACATCCCTGACATATAACGCCACTCCTCCTCCTTTCTTGTCTGGTCTGTTTCTCTGAAATAGATTGTATCCCCCCATTATTACATTCCAATCGTGGGACTTATCCCACCAGGTTTCAGTGATGCCTATTATGTCATATTTAGTTTGCTGTACCAAGAGCTCAAGCTCATCTTGTTTATTTCCCATGCTTTGCGCATTAGTGTACAGACATTGAAGTCCATTAATCATTCCCCCGTGTCTCTTATTTAAGGATTTTTTCCTCCCACCACTAGGTCCGTGTGCTGTTTGCTCCATTTGGTCTATGACATTTGGATGATCATCTTCATTAATTGATAGACTCCTACCTTCAGGAGCACTGTCTCCCTCCCCCACATTAGTCAGTTTAAAGCCCTCCTGATGAGGTTTCTGAGATTTTTGGCAAAAACATTCCTCCCAACCGTTGTGAGGTGCAGCCCATCACTTGCCAGAAGTCCATCTTCAAGAAACTGCAGTCCGTGATCTAAGAATCCAAACCGTTCCTGTTTACACCATTTGCGAAGCCAGCTGTTCACTTCCACTATTTTCCCCTCTCTCCCTGGGCCACGTCGTTCAACTGGGAGGACAGACGAGATGACAATTTGTGCATTTAGTTGCTTCAATTTCCTGCCGAGAGCCTCGTAGTCTCTTTTGATCTTCTGGAGGCTATTGCTTGCAGTGTCATTGGTTCCCACATGAACCAAGAGGAAGGGGTATTTGTCAGTGGGTTTTATGATTCCTTGCAGTCGTTCAGTTACATCTTGGATCTTCGCCCCGGGGAGACAGCACACTTCCCGAGACATCTTGTCAGGCCCACAGATCACTGCTTCTGTTCCCCTCAGTAGGGAATCCCCTATCACCACTACACGCCTCCTCTTGGGTTTGGTCGGGGTTCTTCCGTGAGCTGTCCGTTCCAAGGTCGCCTGCACATTCCCTGAGGACTGACTTTGCTGCTCGTCTTCATATACCTGATCGACTGTAATGAGGGAGAGATCCTCAAATGGAGTCTGCTCTTCGTCTTCCATGCTAGGGGAGAGGACCTCAAAGCGATTGTGTATTTCTAAACAATCAGAGTGAACCCTGGGCCTCCTACTTCTTTGAGTCACGTTTCTCCATATATCTGGCTCCTGTGTTGATGAACTAGCCTCCTTCTCAGGGGAGTCCCCTGTCTCCTCCTTGGTGGGGACGGTGTGCTCTGTTGCTTCCAAGAAGAGCTCCAGCTCTCTAATTCTTTGGAGCGTAGCTACACGTTCCTCCAGTTGCTGGACTTTGTCTTTTAAAAGGGCAATCAACATGCAATTGCTGCAGGTGAAGCTGCCTGCAACCTTTGGCAAGATGGCAAACATTGCGCAGGAATCGCAGGCGACTGCGGCTGTTCCCTCCCCTTCCATCTGGAGATCGTGTTGTTGGGGGTGGCTACAGAGGTCCTCCATCATAAAAAGCTTGAAGACAGGACAAATAACTTCGCCCACAAAAAAAAAAAAAAACCTAGGTCTCCCCCAACAAACGTTTGAGACTAGCTCCCCTAAATCTAAAAGATGGATATAACTGCTCCTCCCACAGCTAATCCCCTGCCTCAACAGAAACCCTGCCCCCTCTGACCTTTACACAGGGAAAACAGCTAATCAGCCACAAGAAACACACACACACAAGAAAACCCTTTTTGCTCCTTCTTCAACTGCTGCCCTACAAACTCCCTACAAACGTGGGTTGTCCAAGTCCGTATCTGTACTGGATTTTCATGTGTTTTTCCATGTGAAATTGCTTTCATATATGGAATTGTTCTCAAGCATCTTTTATGTGTGGGTTTATTTTTTATTGCTTTTGGGTTGATGTTTTTGATAATTCTTTTTGATGTGCTGGATCGTTTTAAAATGTGCTTTCTTTTGTTATTATTAGATGGTGGGTGGTTAGGGAGAAAATACAGAGCAAGTGTTTAGTACAGCACTAAAGTGAAATAGTCTGTGACAAGATTGTATTCTACCACAAATAATAAAGTATTGCAGGAAAACAGTGAGGCCTGGCGCTGATAGAGGAGCAACAACTCTGTTAGTTTCAAGTATATTTATGGGTTTGCCAATTTATATATATGTAATAATCCCATAGAGGTGACTGTCCTGAGTGCATTGATAATTGAAATCTGATCTGAGCACTCTTCGGACCACAGTAACAGTACTACTTCCAGTCACCCAAATTTAGGAAACGGTTGAAATGATTGAAATAGCAAACTATCAGAGTTATGAACTGAACAATAGCAAAGAATGCAGAGACTGTAATGAGGGCAAAAATCTCAAGACATGTGGGACATGGGGAGTCCCCTTTTGAATTTTTTTTATAATTGGAGTATATAATTGGTATTATTATTATTGTTGTAATTTGGAATGATTTGATTGGATTTGTCATTAATTGGAGGATTTTATTGAAAATGAATAAAAATTATTTACAGAAAAAGAAAAAGTAATAGCAAACACCGAACAGGGATAGATGGCACCTAGATGAAGAGTATCACCAAAACCTGACCCTGAAGGCATGTTAATCACTTGAAGACTGCAACATCAGGTGATACCTTGCATGTGCGAATGGCCCGCCATGGCTTTAACAGAACTTTAATATGTCTTCCTGCATCAGCTCCAAGGCAATGCTGAAACAGGGAACCCTTCCACCCAATTAGTGCCAGTCACAAAACGTTCAGGAGGAAAGGACCGACATGGGTGGAATAGGTCTTTAGCCTCTATTTTATTTTGCCATGTAACTTTCAAAGGAAAACCCTGAACCCCAGTTTGGGGTGTGTGACAGGCGACCAGGAGGGCTTAGGATCCTTTGGATCACAGCCACTTCACAATATGACACCCCCACCCCCACATGTCCCCTTTTTGGCAGTTCTGCCATCAAAGATCTAATGTTGTTTGGGTTAGGCTTTTGGAGGAGCTAATGGAGTCAGAAAAGTAGGTTCCAACACTGGATCTCCTCCTCTGAAGTCAGTGGGATAAAGCCAATCTATTCTGCGGCCCCTGAGATGCTAGAGACCAGTGGCGTAGCGTGGGTTGTCAGCACCCGGGGCAAGGCAAGCAATTTGCTCCCCCTAACCCGTGGGTTTGCGCCCCCTAACCCTAACCCCCAGATGTTGCACCCAGTGCGGCCGGGCCCCCCTGCACCCCCCACGCTACGCCACTGCTAGAGACCACCGGATTGCACTTTAAATATGAAAATGGCAAAGTGCCTCCGGGGTCCAGGCCTTGATGAGGAATTGAGCTGCTGCTGCTGCTCTCTGCCGGCTCAGTCACTCTCACCGCATGATGCCCGTGACTCTGTTTCTTATGGAAATTGCTCGCTGTTCCTCCCTTTTTCCAAAAAAGCTGCAGTCCCTGATGCTGATCCTCCTGAGGCTGAGACTTGTCTTGAGTCAAGACGCACACAAGATCAGCAGGCTGCCTTGTCGAGAACAAAACAGGCAGCCAGATGACTCACAGCCCAGAAAAGGAAAGGAAAGAGGAAGAGGTGGCTTGCTCTTGAGTCACAGAACCTTTTGCAACATAACTGGCTCCCCCCGCCCCCCCATAAAGATATGCGTGCCACCCAGGGGTGCCTTGTTCTTCCTGCCCGTTGTGACGGTTCTTTTGCTCCCTATAGAAATGTCAAGTCCTGCTGTCCCCGGTTTTAGTTTTAGGGTTTTTTTGCAGCATCTGCCTGTTTCACAGTTAAGTGTGAAACGCGCTGTGCTAATCCGGGGAGTTAGAGCTCCACCTAGTGGACATAGAATAAGTGGCCAGAATAAGGTTTTGCAAAAAAAACACCACCCCAATCCAATGTTATCTACAAGTTTTCTTCTGAAGGGCAAACAGCAGCTCCGGGAGGCAGTTTAGACAAGGGAAAAAGCACCACCAGGGCTGGTGGTGAAGCCCCTGGTCTATAGCCGCACCCCATCTCCATAGGCCAGCTCTGGTTATCCCATCCCTGTGGGGATATTGGGGGGGGGGGCGAGCGGATGGGTGTGATTTTCAGTCCAAATAGTTTAACTGGGATAAGTGAAGAGGCTAAATAAAGGAATGGGAAAGTCAAAGCCAACATGTATGAGAAAACTGTTTCTATGTCTGTAATCAACAGGGAGGTAAAGGTAAAGGGACCCCTGACCATTAGGTCCAGTTGTGACCAACTCTGGGGTTGCAGCGCTCATCTCACTTTATTGGCTGAGGGAGCCGTACAGCCAGCATGACTAAGCCGCTTCTGGTGAACCAGAGCAGCGCACGGAAACGCTGTTTACCTTCCCGCCGGAGCGGTTCCTATTTGTCTACTTGCACTTTGACGTGCTTTCAAACTGCTAGGTTGGCAGAAGCAGGGACCAAGCAACGGGAGCTCACCCCGTCGTGGGGATTCGAACCGCTGACCTTCTGATTGGTAAGCCCTAGGCTCTGTGGTTTAACCCACAGCGCCACCCGCAGCCCCAATCAACAGGGAAGCTAATAGTTATTCAGCTGCCGCATTTGAACATTTGCATACGTTTGCAAATGTAAAATAGTGAGATGTTTTGAAAAGCTACTTTAAGAGACTGTAAGGAGTGTCTAGGAGGGTAGTTTTTGAAGTAACCTTTGTCTCCCACACCAAAAGCTGTCCAGGTACCGTTGGCAGTCCTGCCCCCCGCCCCCAGTCCCATTTTCTGGAGAGGTTTTCAAATGGCTGCCTTGTTATAGGTAACAAGTATCTTAGGGACCACTTCCTCCTTCTTATTCACCAGAATCTCTATGATGATCCAGGAGGCAATTTTGCAATACCATCCATTCATAGCATTCCTATAATTTTGAGAAAGTCAGTGTTGGGCAGGCTGCAGCATGGGGCTTAGGTGTCTGGTGAAACCCAAGTTCAAATTCCCGCTCAGCTAGGAAAATCAGTGATCTAAACCTCCACCCCCAACCTCCAAATTATTAAAAATGTGCTTGTTGGAGGCCAGGAAAAATCAAAATGTACCAGATGAACATGTACCAGGTGGCTGCAGCACACAATTATGAAATCCCATCTCTGTGAAAATGGAGAGTTTTGTGAAACAGTCCTCTTTGAGGACCTCTGGAAACACTATAAAAATGGAGGTGGGAACAGATCAGTGGAAACCCTTCATAAGTTCTTCGTCTGATTATCAGCCAAATACCCAAATGCTCTTCTACTGATTTCTGAATGTGTGTTTTTTCCTGAGTAGGAGAAGGGAGCACCATGTCTGTGAATATACCTAGCGGCTGCCAATCCCTTGCCTTTGCCTCATTATTCTGCTAACAGGCCTGCACACAGAATCATAGAATTTAGACTTGGAAGGGACCCTGAGGATCATGTAGTCCAACCTGAGACCACCCTGAGACTTCTAGGTATAAATAATAATAAATTCAATTATTATTATTAATCATCATCATCTCCTGCAATGCAGGAATTTGCAGCTATCCCATACGGGCAGATTGAACCTGCAACCTTGCACCACACTCTGTCCAACTGAGCTAACCGTCTCTCATATCTAACCACCTGCTTTTCAACATAACTTCTTTATATATATATATAAAACCATCCTTCCTTTATTTCTTTCCCCCAAGAACTCTACAGCTTATTGTGCTCATGTGTCTTAATGGCAGAATGAGTTAGCTGTGTGTCAAGAAGAGGGACGCATGTGCTCCTGAGTAGTAGGTCAGTGACCATGGCTTGTATAGTCTGCTACCAACGAGGTATAGCTTCTGTCCAGCCCTTTATGCCATTTGGAAGTAATTGCTTTTGGACAGATGGCAGGTGAACAGGGGGGCCCTGTGACCGCTTGCCTCTTCTCCGAACTCCTTGACAAAAAGACTCACTTCTAGACAACTGCAGCTCGATTTCTCTCTCTCTCCTGAAAAACCCCAGCATTTGAATTAACTTCACTGTGAAAGGCATCAGACTTGCTATTCTCCAAGTCTACGCCCAAGTCCCCTGCATTATAAAGGCTGCCAATGCCTTTCCTGATCAGTGCAGGATGGGGTCACCAACCTTGGTGGGTGCAAAAACACACACTGTGGGCACCGCACACACCAGTGGTGGACTTTGGGATTTAAGATTGGGTGGCGCCCCGCTTCTCGCCTTCCATTGTTTATCAGTATTGTAGCGTTCCTTGTGGCCCCCTCTCGGCTTGGTGTCATGCTCCCCTAAATCTGGCTCTGCACACAACACAGCCCAAGCACAGACTGCACTCTATTCTATCAGCTACATTTGAAAGCTTCTTTCAAGCCAAAGTCCCAAGGGAAGAGGAGGAGGAGGCAGGAACCTTGTGGGCAACAAGGAAGGCCTCTGTGGGCATGTGGGCACCATGTTAGCAACCCCTGATTTATTCAATTATTACTTATGACCACAAAGTTTTTTTTGGCAGTTAAGATGAAGGCATCACCTACCTCTCTAGGTGCAGGAGATTGTGGGACTGCGCATTCCCTTCGTCCCAGCACTGCATAATAGCCATTTTGCACTGGATATTCTCCTAGTGACAACTTCTTCACTAGATGCAGTGTGCAAAGAATTCCACAGTAACACTGTTCTCATGGAAGGACAGGCAATAAAACTGCTTTGCAGGGATCACAAGTCTGCAAGAACACACCCTGTATCCACTCTGTGTAAATTGCACCCCATGAATACCATTTTGAATTCCTGCCTTGGCAAATAAGTGCTTAGGATTGGATATACAGTGGTACCTCGGGTTAAGTACTTAATTCGTTCCAGAGGTCCGTACTTAACCTGAAGCTGTTCTTAACCTAAAGCACCACTTTAGCTAATGGGGCCTCCCACTGCTGCCGCGCCGCCGGAGCACGATTTCTGTTCTCATCCTGAAGCAAAGTTTTTAACCTGAAGCACTATTTCTGGGTTAGCGGAGTCTGTAACCTGAAGCGTATGTAACCTGATGCATATGTAACCCGAGGCACCACTGTACTACCATTGTGATGCCAAAATGTCTTAAGGGTGTATCTACAATGAGTCAGCCTTCCCCAACTTGCTGCCTTAAATATATTATGGTCTACAACTCCCATCATCTTCAGCTAGTTCACTTGCTGGTAGTCTAAAACACCTGGAGGGCACCTGGTTGGGCAAGTCTGACCTAGGTGAATTAATCACCCCACTTATCAAGACTTCAGCAGAACAGCCGTGACATCGAAGTTAAATCTGTACCTTTCTGGCAGTGTGATGTGGAGTATTGCTATGGAGAACATCACACATCCATGATCTTCTAAAGGGACTTTAGCTACCATCATGGAACTGGCTACATCAGCAGAACCACATATTCTTAGAACTGAGAGGCAGCCTTTTGTGATGAGTTCATAACTAAGAGGGAGCATAGCAGGACCCCACAGTTGAAACAAAGTATGTGGAGCAATGGAGGCCCAACTTGTGTGGTGGTGGAACTATGGGTACCTACACAATTGATATCCAAATCCCCACTCTCCAGCTGTTTAAGTGGAAACAACAAATCAAAGGGTAATTTGTAGTCATTAATTTTGATGTATAGGCTTCCCTATCCAAAAGGGCTCAACAGAGGTTGTGAAATTATAACCTAAGTAAGAGGTGCTGACTGCAAAAAATAAAAACCCTGAACCTCCTAAGCCATCTTGCCAGCAGTGCTCTGTTCCTGACTGTCCCCTCTGAATTTCCATCACATACTGTACAGTGCATCCTAGATCTTGGGCAGCATTACTTAAAATCAATGAATTTATTGCCTGTACAGTTGGTAACTGTACTGACATCTAATTGTCTCCAAAATAATTTACTTTCTAACTAGCTCATTCTGTCTGTTGTCTTGTTTTCTCACCCACCCTTCCTTTCATTTTATCTTAGAGCAGTCTTTCCCAGTCTGATGGATTTCCCTCACCAGTCTCCACTCTTCTGTTCTCTCTTTCCATCCATCTTTGCTCCTTTAATTATTGCTGAAGTTCCCCACGGGTCCATTTTCCTCCTCAGGTGCCCTCACTCCTTATCCTGCAATCTTTGCACACCACCACAACAGGAGTGCCATTTTTACACCTGCCCAAACTATTCTTTGCTTTGGATACTCACGTTTCTCCTGGGCCTCTCAATTACTGTATGGGATCTTCTTGACAAGGGCTTTAGTTCACTTTCTTTCTAGGAGGGTCTTGGCACCCTGATTTGAGTTCCATTCCAGCTCATAGATACTGGAAATCTCTTATTTTTTACACATTTTCTCAACAATCAGATTTCCCTGCAACTGCAAACTCTACCAGCTGTCTTCTAAGATTCTTCAGCTCCTATATGTCTCCCAATGCAGCTGTGTTGGCTGAGGCTGATGGGAATTGTAGTCTAGAACATCTAGAGTTCACATGTCATGGTTTAATAACATATAGTTTAGAATTATATGTGAATGAGATGAATGTATGCCTGATATGGGCTGTTCAAACGAAGTGTCGCCTAGGTAATAAGTTAAATGAAGAATCACCTGAAATCTTTGGAAACTGTGAATCCTCTTCTCCCCCACCTGAAAGATCTTGAAAGATCCTTAAATTATAAACCCAGAACCTGCTGCTTGTGTGCCTAGATAAGCAAATGAAGGCTGCTGAATATTAGTCTGAACCCTAATTTGGAATAAAAGTAACAGCAGAAGGGAGAGACATGTGATTGCAAAACGGTTCATGAATGTGTTCTGTTCCAGGCATCTGACTGTGCTGACTCGGCTGCAGAATGCACTCATCAAATCTATGGCTTTCAGCTGATGGAGTGGCAAATAGGCCTTTGACTGTAGTTCCGTATCTGAAAGGGAAGATTTTCACCGGCAATTGGCTGAGCAAAGACCTACTCACACAATAACAGCTGTGAACCCTGCTGAGGGCATCTGTTGGGTTGTTAATACTGCTTGGGAATCATATAGCTCTGACTGTGTTTTGTTTACTAGAGAAATTCCTATGCTTTTCAACAGCGTTAAAAGATATTGTACCTCCTGTTTGTTTACATATAATGCTGGGACTGTGTTGTCTCTGTTCCCTACTGCTGATTTTCTTCCCTGCAGGGGGGCTAGCATATTGAAGGGCTTTTTTATTATTTTCATTTCAACTGAGTTATAATAATAATAATACCAGCCTAAATGTACAAATGTGCTGTTAAAACAAAGAGCGTTGCAGGGAGCTGGGGCCTGATTCTCTCGCTATTCTTACACCAGCATCTGCAGGGAGAAACATCAACTACGGCATTTGAGAAAAGGGAAAGAGGCCTTGCAGGTAGAATCACGAGACAATTTCCAGCCTCAGCACAAGTAACGACAATTTTAGGAAATGGGTGGGGAGCATAATGCCTCTCAGAAACAATAATAGGCATTCTGGTAGTAAGCAGGACAGTAGCTAGTCCCCCTAAATTAAGCCATTCCATCACACAGTAAAACCCTTTCTCTGCTGAAATGGAAATATTCAGGAAGCTGAATTTTACATTCTGTGCTCCGGTGGAATTACAGGATACACAGACCATTCCCAATGAAAGAGTCAGAGCCTTGAAACACACACTTGGTTAACCAGTTCAATGCTGTCTCAAAAATGAAGTGGCACATGACTAGTTCCAGTACTGTTCAGACCTGATCAGACTTTGCCTTTTGAAATATTCAGCACAATCGCTCCCTGTTATTTTCAGTATATCTCTGGACTGCCTGATTTAGTAGGGACCAGGTTTTCCCTGTGTCATTAATTGTGATAGAAGATATATATCGCAGGTGCGCTGTCACTGCACTCCTACTACTGAAGATCTCCAGCCTAAGCAATGTGTAAAGTCACAGAAACCCTGTCATTCACTGAAGCCAACAACCCTAGCTACAATGTGAAAACTGTGTTTTCTGTGAAAGTTGGGCCACTTAACCTTCAAATGGATCCATGTATTTCATTCACTTCCTTATGACAGACTCTTATATCTAGTTAAGTTCCTTCCACCTCTGTAATAGTTGGTTTTGGCTAATATGACTAAAAGGAAATCAGGAGCAACTTGAATTCTTCTTTGTCTTTAGTTTCACACAATTAAAGAACTAAGATATAACTCTCCAGACATATTTTATTTGAATGGCTAATGAAGTCTGAAGATCACCTTTTCATGGCAAATAGTGGTTCTGAATTTGTCCACAGGCTCTCTAGACATAATTGTGTGATGAATAAACATGAATCAATCCATCAATTGGGTGGTGATAAATTAGTGCTATTTCAATAGGGAAGTCATGTTTCTGACCATACCTTGCTGCATTCAAGGATTTTACATGTCATAATAATGGCCTCAGCATCCTGAATTACACTTGCACATGTCATGCAATTTCATATATCAAATGACATGTGTCTGCAAGAAAAAACCATAGCTCCTCCTTGACACAAGCATCAAGAAAGGGGAAAGGTGTCAAATTGCTCCATCTTCTCCCCAATCTTGCTGTAGCATGGGCTAGTCTGATTGTTTACTTTTTGGGCAAACAAGTTTTAGATATTTGCACTCCATGTACACTTGCCTCAGAAGCTTCTCCTGTTACAAAGGAAGAATGAGTCCCCACACTTTAACTCTCTGTACCCTCACATAGGAGTAGGTGCTGGAAAAGGAAAGGTTATATAACAGGTACTGTGCACTGCACTTCCACCTACAAAGCTCGCAGTAGAAGTACTGCAAAAGTGAAATGGTAATGCTTTTCTTCCCTGTTTGCATTAGGTATAATAAGATGCAAGTGACAAATATTGGTTAATTGTGTTCTTTTCACACAGTGCTCTCACACTAACCATGTAATAGTCAGTTAATTTTTAATATACATATGTACAAATTTATATACAGGAGATACACAATACACTTATGTATATTTGCGTTCTTGTACACAGATATGCTCAGGTAAAACTACTTGCATTTGTTAAACCAGGTCTGTTTTTCTTTCTTATTAATTTAGCCCACAACAAAAGTTATTTTATATCAAAAGATGACCAAGCACCTTTTGTTCATGTACTGAATTTAAACACGGTGAGGTTTTTGCCTGCTTGGATAAATAATTACAATGGAAAATGGACATTGGATATAATATTGCTGACTACTCTGTTCATAAGCTGATGGTCATTTGTAATTGTTTATTTATAAGTATTCCAAAAGAACTGGACGTATTTTAGCTTTGTTTTCAGTTACAATAATTAAAACACAGCACATATAAAAGCTTAGCAGATTTCACATATCATGAGCAGAGCAGTGTGCCAGCACATAACGCCCCCACGCCCCCCGCAACAACCTGATGACATCTAGTGGGCACTGTGATTAACTGATTGTTCCATAAGTTCACAGAAAGAAAATTAATGAGCAAAGCATAACAGAAACACTACCAAACATGTTTATTTTACAAACTTGCAATAATAATATTTGGTAGAAATGAGGTTTTATTGCTTTTATAATGAAAAAAAAAGTTTTTTTATTAAAAAAAGAAGCAAGGATCAGTTGCTATTAAAACATCTTCAAAACAAATGGAGTTGGATAGTAGCTCAACTAGCTTGGCAACAGTCTGTCTGTGGAGGTGTCCAAGATTAGCATCATTATAAAAGAAGAAGGGCATAAGATGATGGTTCTAAGTAACTATAAAAGGAGTTGTGAGATAGTCTAACAAAACAATGTGATACAAAATACAATTATTAATTGCTTAAAACATACAAATAAACTATTATTTTTAGCAAAGAAACATGGGTCAATTATATTTACTATTTCAGCCAGTACTTGACTAAGCTAAATAACCTGGTACATCTATTTCTTGAAAAACGAAACAGCACTGTGGAGAAAAAATATCCTGCATAATAATACAGTACGTAAGATTCAGACAACTATCCATCAAGATTACATCAGATTAGAGTGTGTTATTTTCTTTTCTTTGTTGTAACTAACTCAGAAATATAAAGATTAAGTTTTGGAAGATGATGGATTTTCTACTATTATTATGTTGTCCATTTTATCCTTTTTACCTGAGTAACCTTAAGAAAACAATTACAATGTGCATGTACTTGCCTGACTCAAGAGTTCCATGTACAGTCTATGTTCAAATGAAGTTTGTGGAAAGACCCTCATTATTTCAAACAGAAAGTCAATCCACATGTACAAAGAGGAACCATGTATGTGGATCAGTTCCATCTACTGAAATCAATGGGGGAAACATTCCAGGAAGAGGAGTTGTGCATAGACACAGAAACTCCTGCACCCAGAACAGACTGTTTGGGAATGATCCATTAAGCATGGGTGCTACATAACCATTTTCCATGGGGCTTGAGCAAAATCCCCACTAAAACGCCGAAAGCTGCACAGAACCCATTGTTGGTGGATTTTCTTTCATCCAAGGTTAATTTCTATATATGAAATGTTCAGTAATGCGCTTATGCTTCTGGAGTATAGCTTTACAAATACAAAGCAGCTAGGAGTTTATAAAACATTTACTGAACAGTAAAGTCTGGGTCAATCTGTACAGATTGGTAGGTATAATGTAAATATGTACAGGAATTTATTTCCATCACGTTTTGTGCAATGTGGCCTCCATCTGCAATTGAAAGGCTGCTATTTATGACATGGATTTCTTAAATGCAGCTAGCAATGGAGAGTACAGGGGAGGAAAAAGGACCACAGATCCCAAACAAATACTGTGCTACGCAGACAGCTGTACATAATTCATATAGTGCATATATCAGTTACATAGAGCAGCAAATACAGACAATCGCATTTACAGTTTCTAGGCTTGTTACACTTTTTTTTTTACGTGGGAATGAATGAATATTCTGATGAAAGAATGTGTCTATCAGTAAATTATGAGCTTACAGGAAAAAATGTTTTCAGTTTCATGTGCAGAAAAATAGTGCAGTAGGAATAAATCCTTTACAGTAGCAATTAAATAATTCAGTAGCACTGTTAACTCAGAAGTTTAAAAAAGCTGTGTACAAAAGGAAATGTTTGTTCTGAACAGTTCTGCTAATAAGCTCACTGTAACACCTCGAAGAGGTTCCCCGTCTTTTTTGTGCTGTTTGCTCCATTTTTCTGGTTATTATTTTTCTTCTCTCTATTACAGACTGAAGTAGAGTGTGAATGCTTGAAGCAATTTCTAGGTATAGTCACATTGGTGGAAAAAACACAGGTGTGCAGTCACTTTTACGAGGTAAGTTTGGAATAACTTGGAGGAGAAAATTTACGTTTTAAGTACTTCAGAATATAAAGTGGAAGACAGCTTACTACAGTGATGGCTGACACTTTCCACAGGAAGGTCACAGTTGTGATAAAGGCAAGATCTATAGACATAAAAAGGGGAAAATAAGTTATAAAAGCAGGAAATTGGGGGAATGTCCAATGTGCAAGATCAATAAATATCACTGAACGCTTGTCACAGGCTATTTTATAAGACTGTGAGGTGGTGGGAGCTGATTAACATTAGGCCACAGCTGTACACTGTCATATGTTTCTTTTAAAATTGCTTTATTAAATCAGTCTCTCCTGAAAATGGACTGAATAACACCACTATAACAGATTTGAAAATGCCAGGCTCTTGCTCAAAGGCAAATGTCAAAGAACAAAGGCAAGGTGTTCAAATATGTCACCTTTTAAAAATCCAGCATGATTTAAACAAAATTAAAAGCAAATTTTGAACTTTGAAAGTTGCATTTTATGGATTTCAGGATTGTTGACACACTTTCACTGATATTTGCACATGTAAATTTAAATACATATTCAATTAAACAATTAAGAACCTGATCAGTCTTTTTCAATACAAATCCATTAAGATTCCAAGTAATTACCATGCAGTGGAATATGAAAAAAAACCTGTTTTTTCAATGCTAGCAAAAAGGGATGCCTGTTACTGTTTTGGCAAATTTGTCCTAGTGCTCTGTGGGGCACTTTACCTTTAAGAAAATAACAATTATACCTACCTAAGAAAGCTCCAAAAGACACTCTGCCTATACCTGCTCCGATAAGGTAGAAGAAGAAAGGACAGATTTATAGAAAAACAAGGAAATAAGAAGCAATATATAAAAAAGGAATGTGTTAAGTAAGAGAGAGCTGAAAGGTTTGAAAGTGGTTAGTAGTATCTGAAGGCTGCTCTCCTACAGACCGTACCATTTCAGATTTAAAAATACATTCTGGAATATATTCTAAAAGTGAGTGTTATTTTTAAGAGCTATGTTAGATAAACAGAAGACAGAGGTCAGTAACTCCATACCTCCAACAGCGTTTTTAATTTGAATGCTGTGGCGAAGAGGAATCCTAACACAACCCATTGTGATAAAGGCCAGATTTTTATATATAATGTAAGTTGCCTGGTATTACCTATGGCGACAGTCCACATATCTGGATCAAATTAATACAGCTGAATTGAATTCAGACAAAAACTACTGTCATACTGCTCACAGCTGTGTAAACATAGCACATCTTAAAACAGAACAATAGATACTACCCATTATGTAAGTGATAGCTACTCACCAAAATATTCATTTAGAAATGCAAGCGAGGCCACATAACAGCAAAGGCTGAAGATTTCAGCCACCACCATTAACCAATGCCATGTTCGTATGGTAAGTGCAACCATCAAAAGCTCAGTCAGGATTAGTGCAGTGAAAGAAATGGCAACAACATGGACAAATTCAGATTCGAAAAGCAAAAGAGCTCCATACATCAGAATGCCACCTGAGAAAGATATACAAGAACTTTAATAATGGATTCACTGTAGAGCTCATCTTCTTCATGCACGGTTAGTTACCACACTTCCACTCCTCATTCTAGGCATTCAGGGACTGCATGGAGAATATGTGAAAGGGGCTCAAACAGGCTTGGGGGGGGGGGAATCAATGTTGAACTGCAATTAATAGGTCTGACACTACTTGAATATCATATTTCAAGATAAACATAAAGCAATTTTTAAAAGCCCTGTGGATGAAACGTTAACTTTTGGAAATTTCATTGTGAAAGCTGAAATGGAACTGTTAGAAGACGGGGGGGAAATTTACTCAAGAAAAAAACCAAGTCAGATCTCTTACCTTGGTAAATACTGATTAAAACCCAGATGAGGAAAGTCTTAAATGACAAAGATCTTCCCTAAAAGAAACAATGAAAAGAAGTTTGTAAGCAACTTGGACAAGGCAAAATATATTCAATTAGCAAAAAACCATGTATTTTTAATTATATATTTTGGGACTACAACGACCTCATTTTAAAAACAGAATATATGGGCTAAATTTCAGCAATTACATTTGGTACCTAAACTTAAAAGATTTATTTAAACTTTTGCAAAAAAGATTCAATTTCCCTATTGAATATATAGTGCTGTGCTTCAATTTTGCAATAATTATAATCACTTCTGGAAAAAACAACCTCAGCTGTTGTTTTGAAAGGGGCGTTTGTTTTTCATTACTGATATAACACACAATTTCACTTTCTCCCTTAAAATCAACACATGTAACTATAATATGCCAAATGGTATCCATGGGCCATGACTTCGCACTGCACACAGGTGGAGCATTCTCCCATGTGGCAGGGTCTGGGAATCCACCAACCATCTAAATTACCCACAATGCCCCTGAATGATGATTCCCAGAACCAGCTGCAGTCAAGAGAGTGGGTGGACCAAAACACCTACTACTTGGGTCCCAGCAGCTGCTCGAGGGTGCTGATGCTGGTCTTAATATGAAGAAACTGCCCAGTGTTCAAGGCAAGATGTATATAATGTCAACTTATCACTATAATATTTTGCTCTGGAAGTGGCAACTCTTTTTGTAAACTGCTTAAACATTTTTTTTACAATCAAATGGTGTACAAATTTTATGAAAGAAATGAACATAGGGCCAAGGGGGGAAAAGAAAAAAAAGGAAAGAAAGAATGTCACCCACATGACCCGTTTTGAAAACTCTTACCTTAGTAAGGTCTTTATAAAGTTCTGGATAAAGGAGTGCCATTTCCGGTTTCACATCCTGATCCAGCACTAAGGAGAAAACTGGGAACATCGTGTATATGGTTGCATACCTCAGGGAGAAATCATTTGAAAAAATATTTTAAAATGTATCCTTTACATAAACTTGCTTTCACTTCCATAATAATATCTTGGTGCCCATGCAAGCTATGGCGTATGTTGGTCTTGCTTTGAACATTTTTATCTTCACCAATCAAAACAACACAATCTGATTATGTATCTGTTTTATATCATTTATATTTAAGAGGGAGGTTCACAGGAACTCATGGCACATGCTTCAATTCATTGGTTTCTGTCTAGAATTAGTACTGTTTTTGAGGCCACAAGAAAAAAATTATAGTGGCCACCTATAATGGTAACATATTACATGCCATAATAGTGGTAACATAATGAAAGTTACTGTTCATTATAACTAATAGCCATTATCATAATGATGAATACTGTAAACAAAAAAACAACACACCTCTGAAATAAGTTTTCGTAGAACTGAATCTCTTACTTACCCTACCATGAGGAAACCTTGGTATAAAGGAACGGATGCAAAATAGAAGACTGAAGAAAACACAGCCTAAAGGAAGAACGCAGTATATTATATTAGGATTCTTACAGATAATCTGGGAAAATTATTTAAATGGCTAGAATAATGTTGGTAAACAGTTCACCATGAAAGCAAAAAGAATTAAATACCTGCATAGTTGAAATAATAAGGCCTCTGTGCATGACAAATTGACCAAGTGCTGCCGATCTTTTGTAACTATTTCGACCATGTACCATCAGCAGCCGGCCAATGTGTTTAAATTGTGTAATTGAAAAATCAGCAGCCAAAGAAGCTTGTTTCCCCTCCTAAATTGAAAATAAGAATCACACATTTAAAAAAAAAACCAATCAACACTGTAAACATCACCTTGGAAAAAGTACCATCTATTAACAGGTTTAATAATGAGCACCTCCAAATCTGATAATTCAAGTGATGGGGATTTATACACAGCATGAATTTTTACTACTGTAAGATATGCATATACCAAATGTATTTACAATTTTAACCAGTGGATTCCAACACATTATAAAGTATACATTTAATAAACTCTGTAATAAATATACCTTTCCTTCAATTCCAATTCCACAGTCGGCTGCCTGGATCATATTGACATCATTTCCTCCATCACCTGAAAAAAAGTACAATCACCTGTCACATTTTAGACCAGTTCCACAATCTTTAAAATTTGCTTGTTGAATTTAATTTCACTTGGAATTAATTTAGAGAGTTTGGATTTGATATCCCGCTTTATCACTACCAGAAGGAGTCTCAAAGCGGCTAACATTCTCCTTTCCCTTGGTTTTTATGAAAACAAATAAATGAAAATATAACATTTGCCTATTAAATTATCCAGGACAGTTCCTTAGTCCTTGTACTTGAGAGGACAGACATATCATTAGTTTGTCAACGGGAATAAAACCATAGTGGATGCTTACCTATTGCACAAGTACGTTTTCCTGTGTGGTGTTGCAACAATTTTACTATGTGGGCCTTTTGGGTGGGTGAACATCGGCAGCATACTACAGCTGGACACTGACAAGCTAATTCCACAAATTCATGCTCATAGTATTTCAAGCAGACCTACAAAAAGCAACATATTGGGGGTTTACCACTTAACAGAACTCCAGCAGTATTTTTAGCTTAAACAACATAAGAGTTAGTTGAAAGTTGGATCACTTTTCAGTGCTATTCCCATGCACCAGAAGTACATGTACCATGGGCTACGGGCAAGCGAGAAAGAAATGGTAGATAAATGTCTGTTATTGTAAAGTCTAAAAGGCAGCTTGTTTCTTCACCAATGGAAATCACTGTTGTGTGTGAATGAAGGTGTAAGAACATACTATTTATCTTGGAACCTTTATTTTGATACAACACAAAATAGGATCTATTAGAGCATGTTAATACAGTACATGCTTTGAATGCAAAGGTTCAATTCATGTTATCTCTAGATAGAGGTGGAAAGGGCTTCTGCATGAAAACTTGAAGTGCTGCTACCAGTCACTGTCAACAAGACTGAGCAAAAAGACCAACTGTTTGCACAAGGCAGCTTCTTATGATCATGTCCATGACAGATATTCCTGACCTTCTCACAACTCATTGTGGGGCAAGTTCATCCTTCCCAACAGGAATAGACACTATATTGCAGGAACAAGAGACTTGCCCACGTATTGACTCCTTCTGCAGAACTCAAAAGGAGGAGCTCACAGATTTGCTAGGGGACTAGCTGAGGGTGGAAATAATTTGTTCCTGAAAAGATGCAATCAAGAATACCCACAAATCACTCATGGACAACCCGCATATAGTACAAGACACTTAACAGAGTGTAATTATTGTTACATATCTGCTTAATGTTTGACTATATAAGCTACATTGTGTATGAAATAAATGTTTATTGCGGGTGGGAAATATGGAGATTGTTTAACTGTTTTCAGAAACTATCCCCCCCCCCAAACACAAAAATGAGAATGCTGATTCTTAAACCTTTCCAGTAAAAATCTCCTTAGTAATTCCTGTGCCAGTGTCTCTGTAAATTGTAACTGGTAGCTTCCAAGCACACACTTATATTGCTGAATGGGCAGGGTAGGGCACTGCAACTCTTGGAGAGGCTCTTTTCCCCCCTTGGTATTTAAATTGGAGAATTTAACTCACAGAAAGTTATTATCATCTTTGATATTATGAAATGACGAACAAGTATTTTTGCAGAAGGAGGGTGATAACAAAGTTATACTCAAAGTAGATCCATTTATTTCAATGTGTCCAAGGCTGGTATCAGATAACAGATATTCTGGGTAACTGTTCCTCAACTTGGTTTAATCTTACAGTATTAAGTGTTTTTGATGTAAAACAAACTGCAGACCAAAGGTGCTATTCGGGTCCTCTTTTGGCAGTCTGGTGGTAAAAGTACTTAGAATTAATCAATTTTTAAATTACCTTAACAGTACAGTCACTGACAAAAGCCAGGGCCTTACCTCCAGAGAGTCCCCAGATATTACCAATGCACAGTCATGTTTCCTTCTGAATGCATTTAGCTCCAAATGAGCTTCTCCACGACTTGTAACCTTAATTAAAAAAGATACATTCAACAGTTTAAGGTGTGACAGTAATATCTATCATCTATCTATCTATCTATCTATCTATCTATCTATCTATCTATCTATCATCTATCTATCTGCTTTTTACTATGGTGGAATTACTCTGTTTTCCCCCCACCCTTAAATCTCTATGAATCTCTTGCCTCCCACTGTAAATAAGATACAGCAATATCTGCAATGCTGAAGGGAAGCTGAGTAGGTGAAATTTTCTAAAACTCCCCTTCGGAATGATGCAAAGCTGGGGATTATCAGTCATGAAACATAAAAACCAAATTAAACTGGGGCAGCTAAGGGTGTATAGTATTCCCACTGGAATTCATTCTTTTACCATACTGTCTGTCTGTCTGTCTGTCTGTCTGTCTCATAAAATGAATGAACACTTATCATGCCTTTAGCAAACACCACAACAGTAGCAGACATTGCTAAGGGTGACAAGAAACAAAGTACTGGTAGCAATACTTACAGGTCTGAAAATATGAATATCTTGTGCTCTGGATACTAGGTGAGAGCTTTTTGCAATACAAGTAGCTGTCTCCAATTTATCTCCTGTTAACATCCATATCTATGAAGTAATTGAGAGTCAGTTTAGTTGACTATTACTTGTCTATTGCGCTCATAAAAAAATGCAACTGTATCTCTGTCCTGAGAATTGTATTCAATTGCTGTCTATCAAAGCAAATTCTTATTATATATCATTAACCAAAAATGTATAGGTCCCCTCTGCTAAGGATATGGTGCAGGGTCCAGCTGTTGAGGCCAGTAGTGGATGGTGCGATGGGACAGAATTGCTCACCTGACCTCTTAGCAGCAGAGTTGCTGCTTTATACTAAGAGTGGGAGGTACAAGTTTGTGGGGAGGTTGGGGCTGTGCAAATTCACTGGCGGAGTTAATACAACACTCCTGCCAGCATGTTCACACAGTGCTGAGCTCCCCACCATTTTTTATCTCCCACTCACTTTCCCAGGAAGCAGCAGTGATTCACCAGCCAAGAGATTGGGTGAGCAGCACTACTCCTGCCCTCGCCCCGTCTGCTACTGGTTGAGGCTCTGTGTAGGAAGAAGGGGTAGTTTAGGTTGATAGGACGAAGGTCATGTGAAGTAAGTCAGTATTGTCACACAAACAGATGTGTCTGTGGCTGCATTCATGGAATATTTCACAGAGGAACATTTTATGACAGTTGCAGGTACAGAATATATTTATGTGTACTTTTGTGTACATTCTTTGTGGAATAGTTATCTATTGCTGTAATAGTTAAATAAGTCTTCCATGAGAAGTGACAACATGGGTATAAGAGAACTGAGCTGGGCTTCTCCTTTCTCTCTCTTTAGTTCTGCGGCCTAATCTGCAGGAGCTTATCCAGTATCCAAACGCTCCTTCTCACATGGTAGCAGGCTGAATCATTTGCTATTCGTGGAAATAAATCTACCATGCAAAGACAACAAATTTAAAGAAACAAGTTAACTATCTAACAAAACAAAAGCTAGTACCTTTATTCCAGCGTTTCGAAGCATCTCCAGAGTTGGCCTGACATCAGCCTGTAGCTGATCTTCCACCCCAGTGAGACACAGTAATTCCATTTCTCTTTCTAAACTCTCCACAACGGCGGCCACCTTGAGGGTTCTGTCATGTATACTTAATTTTGCTTGGTTGTATCGATTCTATTTACAAGACAAAAATCCGACTTTATATACATAAAAGGTTTTTACTTGTTGCAAACTGGGACACTATCGTAAGGATGTAAGAGCAGTCCTGCTGGGTTAGTCCAGCACTCTGTTCTCACATGGGCCAACCTCAACACAACAGCATTCCTCCCACTTGTGATTCACAGCAACTGATATACAGAAGCATATTGCTTCAAGACAGTGGAGGCAGAACATAGGCATCACATTTAGCAACCACTGATATTCTTATGCTCAATTAATATCTTAAATAAGTGATTTTCAACCTTTTTGAGTCCATGGCTCCCTTGACCAACTACATTGTTTTTGTGCCACCCCTGTGGAGCTCAGGAGCCCAGTTATGTCACCCCCTTGCCTGCAGAGCTGGCAGCCGCTCACCCTTTTCCAAACACCCTCACTTGGGAGTTCTCTGGGGAGCTGCAGCTGCCACTCCTAGTCTCTGAGCTGCCCCCCCTTGCCCCAAAGGGAGGTGCCTCCTCACACTGCCCCACATGGGCCTGGGAAGCACCCCCTGGCCAGCCCCAGAGGCACCATTCGCCTAGGAAGCTTATGGCCTGGGACACTACAACAGTTGTGCAAGCCTTTGGGAGGCAGAGACGCGAGAAGGCATTAGAAGGGAAGAGGGACAGAGGCCAGTGTTCTTGCAGCACCCCAGGCCATCATTCAAGGCACCCTAGGGTGCCACAGCACATTGGCTGAAAACCACTGTCTTAGAGGAACAACATTTCATAGCTCAATGCTTAGGAGACAACAAGCCTGAAAACTTAAAGATGAGGCTTCAACTGTTGACAGCCTTCCTTGCTGCCAGATTTTCTCCTCCACTCAGAGATTAAGTTTGAGAAGAGGGCAAGAGCTGTGGCAATGGAGGGCTGGTAGGTAGCTTCATGGGGCTCAGTGTCTTTTCAAGCTTTCTTGAGAAAAGTCCAAGCTTTCTCAGAGTTTTCTCCTAAAAGCCCACAAAGACTGAGCCTATGATGAAACAAGCTAGAGTAGATCTCACTCATCATTAGTCTATATTAGCCAGAGGTTTAACATTCTAAATTATTTTGAAACACTGAAGTATTTTGGATTAAGTGTGTTGTTAAACCCAGAGTAATACAAAAACATCAGTATAGTATGAGGGTTTTTTACCTCAAAATCCTGATACTGTTCTTCGGTTAATGATTTTTTGGCAACAACCAGAGTGCGTAGTCCTTCTCTTGCCATGTTACCACACTAAAATTGCATATAATAAACAATAAAGCATAGTCATAAATCATGCAGAAATGTCTTTGCAAGTGATAGGGGCCCATTCACCAAACTCAGATTAATAGGCTTTGATATTGCAAATGAACAATCAATGTGAAAAAACTCTAAGGCTGGAAATGATGCAACATCATTTTGCAAGTTTCTCCCAACTATTCAAGGGAAAGTTCCACCAGCTCCAGTCCTTTCTGAAAGGGTGGGTTCAGAAGGTGGTTCTGGAGGATGGCCTTTTCCACCCCAGAGGTACTGGCCTTTGTGCCGCTTCAAGCTTCCAGCCTCTCACATTTCTAATGCTCACTTACATCTACTATTCAAGAGAGGCAGTGGAAACCTGAAAGAAGTGGCTGGAGGCAGTTCTGGGAGGGCAAGCAAATAAACTTAATCCAAATAATATAGAAGTATATTGGTTGAGAAGACCACCGATGTGGTTTGCAACCAGTTTTTAACAGGATTACTCTACAGTTGAAGTGCCTGGGGGCAGAGCTTGCTTGTACACCCTGCTCCCATCCCCAGTTTAACCTTTTACATGTTCAGACAGATGCCTGAACAAAGTTCTAGACTCAGTGTTATCCTTAAAACATATAAAAGTTAACATGCTAAAACAGATTGAAATTACTTCAACTTTCTAAGCATCTGGGCATCTAAGCATCTACAAGCTGCAGGTTATCTCTGTGGTTAGGCATGCCTTTCAATTAGCTGAAGCTGGTAGCTAACTGTAATCCTATCTGGAGAAAACTGACCAGGCTTCAGCAAAACATACACTGGTTACATTCGGTCTAGGCTAATCTATATAGTGAATGCTTCCTTTAAAGGCAACCTAGAAGCTTCATCAACTGCAAAATTCAGTCATAAGAATGATTGCTAGGCCTAGGTGGTTTGATCATATGATAAACTGATTTTTCATCATCTGCATTTGCTACCCATTCATTGGTGGTTTCAATCTGAAGTGCTAGTACTAGCCTTTAAAACCCCAAACAATTTGGTAACAGATTATTTGAAAGATTGCTTTCACCCATGTAAATCTGCAGGACCCTAAGAGGCCCCTTTCTAGGACCCAACACTAAGGTCTATCAGGTTGGCATGTGCCAGGGTGAGGGCCTTTTCAGAGGTGGAAGCCCCTCTCCCAGTAATTATTTGCCCTCCTGTCTTAGTCCTTTAAAGCTGCACCCAAATACTTCGTGTAAATTTATCCAAGCCTTGTATTGATTTTACTGCTGTCCCCTCATAGATGTTTTAAAAGATTTAACATGTTTAATAGGTTTGTTTTAAACATTTTTATTGAAAAAAATGTGATGACTTGCCATTAAAGGTGGGATAGTACTATATTAAATACGTAAATTGATAGTAAAATTGATAGTACAGACAAGTAAGTGTCCTGGAAGTTCTATATAAAAATAGCAAATAAAGTTGAAAATAAGGAAGCTTAATTGTGAATATTCAACCAAACATTTATGTGGGCCTCTACATGATTTTTAAGCCATTGCTTTATTTCAACAAGTTTCATTTCTGCCCACCCAAGTTACACATATTTAAAATGATTTTTAAGTTAGTTTTACAGGCTAATGTATCTGTGTGTCATAGGAGAATTACTATTACCATAGCATAAACATGATTGGCAGTAAGTTTATTTTGTTAAATTAAAACACAAGAATTAAAAATAATACAAAACAGCAACATTAATGATTCTTCAAAATGCTTGATGCTCTCTGTCTAGTGCAAAATGATTATTGATTTGACCTCATAATGCTAAATAAATTAAGCAAGTATTTTACAATTAATTGTGCATCATTATCGCCAAAAGTAATTTTTATGACACTTTATTAGCTCTTCAGGGAGTTTAATTTATTCATGCCCCTGATTAAATCAAACTGCCTCAAGCAGGTATTGATTTATATTGCCAATACCATTATGAACATGCATTGTGTGATCATCACATTACCATATTGTCTATATGTAAGGTCAAATTAAGACAATTGCTGGTGTCTAGTACAGCAACACAGTGCAACGTATTTAGTTTGTGAAAATAAATTTATTTATAATGTTACAGTAAAAATGTATGGTAGTTAAAAAGAAAATAAAAGAAAAAAGTTGGGTGCATCTAAAGAAGCTCTTTCAACCTCATTTTATATGTTTATTTGTTCTGGAATGAATTCTGAATACTTAAAAAAGACATCCATCTGTTGTTTAATTTGAGAGTTAACTTTCTTCTTCTTTTTGCATTATACAAAATTTCTAAACCACTGCAACTCTTTAAAACCTATTAGTGATACACTTAATTGCATTTCCCAATCCATTATTTCTTTGGTTCATTATTTCTATCTTTGAAGCAGACAGATGTTATTGGACTGGAAGCCATTACTATTTTGCTTCTGTTCTTTAATTTCACAGTTCTACATTTCCTTATGACAAAGTAAAACAGTTACTTTTTCTCTTCAAATTGAAACAACTGTTTTTAACATTTCTTACCTCCTCTTCTAGCCAGTCATTATACTGAACAATGGAGGACATTGCAACATCTGCACCTTTCATGTAAAACGTAATTTCACCTGTAGATTCATCCTGTGGGGGAAGATACTATATATTAGAAAACAGCATAGTCTACTCATACCACAGGCAAATACCCATAGCCTTTGGTAAATTATTACCAAAGACATAAAGTATTTGAGGAGGACAAATCAATATTATTCACATAGTTAGCGAACTTTTATATTTGAAAACTTATATACATTTTCAAAACAATAAATTTTCATAAATATATGACCTGCAAAACAGATGAAGAAAAATACTGACAAAACTTACTCTCACTATGATTCCCATTCGTTTGCTTTCAGATGTAAAAGGGAAAATTTGCAGAATATAGTATGTCAGAATCTGTCCACTGGGGGTTTTCAGCTGCATTGAAGTTAAATCCCTGCTCACCAAAGTAAGACCAACACTTTCTGTCCATTGTACCAGAGCAACCTATAAAGAGAAATAAGTTTTGATTGCCAATTGTATCCAGTGCAAATAAAACTGCACACAAACAACTGTCTATGATTAATTGTAGAAATCTAAAAACTTAAAAAGCCAAATATTTTTTGTACCATATATAAGCCAAGGTATGAAATACCAGGCCAACAAAATCCCTTAAGGATTACAGTATACAGTCGTAACTTGGAAGTCGAACGGAACCCATTCCAGAAGTCTGTTTTACTTCCAAAACGTTCAAAAGCCAAATCACGGCTTCTCATTGGCTGCAGGAAGCTCCTGCAGCCAACCAAAAGCCGTGGAAGCCCCATTGGACGTTCAGATTCCAAAAGAACGTTTGCAAATCAGAACAATCCCTTCTGGCTTTGCGGTGTTCAGAAGTCAAAACGTCCGCGTTCCGGGGTGTTTGGGATCCAAGGTATGACTGTACAGGTATTCATAAATCCATTACAAGCTCATAACTGTTTCCCATACAGTTTGGTACCAGTGACGTGTATACCTTTTTATGCTGGAAACTGAAGGAATCTGAAACACTGAGTGTTGCTCTATAACAGCCTGGTTCAACACGCGGTCCAAAGGCCACATGCAGCCCTCAAGGCCTTTTTTGGCAGCCCTTGATAACATTTGACCCGCCGCCCTCATGCTGCCATCCCAAAACCGGGTTAATGAGGCTCTGGGTTTTGGTAAGGAGGTGTGAGGGCTCTGCCAGGTTCCTACAGTCCACCCATCTCCTTTCCAAAGCTTAGTTACCTTCAGGACGGAGGTAGGAAGACTCTAGGACCCTGCCAAAGCCTCATGCCTTCTCCTCAAAGCCCACTGACGTGCTTACCCAGCTTTGGGAAGGCAATGTGAGGGCTGGGGAGCATCAAATTTTAGGCTCGCTCCTTCCTCCCCCCCCCACCCCAAAGGACAGTATTCCATGTTGACGTTCTCTTGTGGCCCACTTGGTATGAAAATTTGAGCTGCCCTGTTCTATAAAGAACCCAAAGAAGAGGCTACCTAAACTGACCTACCTTCATTAGGCATGCATCAGGAAATAGATGTTACTAGTAAGAAATGAAGAAAGAACTCAGTGCCTAGTAATTAATGAGCAAAGTTTATCTGAGTATAGTTGGGGGGGGGGCAGTCTGAACGATTTGCTGCTGCATGCATATTATTGTAAGCACCAGTAAATTAAAATGTGGTGAAATGGTTATTATATGAGAATATAATAAAGAGTCCAAAATAAATACATTTTAAAATGCCATTTTCAGATGCACAACAAAAGCTGTTTTAAGTTTGTCTAACAAGCTCACTATATTAGCTGCAAATGATCCAATACTCCAAAGGTTAATTTTCAATTTTCACAGTGAAAGGTTACTATTACATTCTGACCTGTAAATTGCATCTTTCCGTTAATACCCTATCATCTCATTTGTGTCCCTTTGCAACGAGGACTTGAGTGTTCTATATTTGGTGACTCACATCTGTTTATTATTTAGTTTATGCTTGGCTTCACATGCAAGTTGAGTTGGCAGTTTATAGCACAGCTACATTTTAGATAGTTATACCTGTGCTAACAGATAAGGTCAAGGAGCCAATAGAGAAGAATCACCAGGCTTTTGCATTTATTAGAGAATCCCAAAATTTCAGTATCTGGTAGTTCAGTCACATATGTTAGCCTATCAACAGTACTCAAAGGCTTGGATCCTAATCTTCTGCTTCATTTATAGGAAGAAGTTTCTTTTGATAAAATGAAGTCAGGCTCATGGAAGGGTCCATGAGTGCAATTAGGATGAGAGCCGTAACAACCTAGAATACAGTGTCTCCTGTGCTACCGCAAATCATTTGGCCTTGCTCCAAATGGAAATGGAACAGGAAGAAAACTTCTTAAGGGTGTCTTGCCCTTTTTTCTGACTCAAAAGAGAGTTGGCAAATGAGGCCCTTCATGTCATTCCACAACTGAGTGAAGCCCAAGGTGCTCTAGTTTGGTGGTGCCCCCCCCCCAGCTGTGGGATGCTCTGCTCCCTGTGGCACAACTGGTACCAACACTGTTCAGTTATCTACACTGACTGAAACCCCATCTCTTCTTCCAGCTTTTTGGTGGGGATGGGGGCTGAGCCTAGCATTCTCAGAGGAAGCAGATTACAAGTGATGAAGGTTTTGAGATGGTTTTACTGACGGATTTTATATTATGTTTTTATATTGTGGTTATTTTAAGGTGACCAGCCCTGAGATTATGTACAATGAAGGGCAGAATATAAATCTTTCAATTATATAAAACAAAAGCCTTCCCTGTCCCCAAATTAGGTTGCTGATAAAAAAAAAGTTTGGAGGAGAAACAGGGAGTGGATTTGAAAAGTGAGTTCAGTTCTGTACTAGAAACTAATTCTTATGCTGAGCTTGCGCACAGATCTGCAATTTCTGAAATTACACACACACACACACACACACACACACACACACGATGCCACAAGCCTTGAGTCTGCCCCAGCTCTAATTTAGAAATGTAACAACAGCAATTTTAACAATTATGCAATTCAGCAATTTTAAGAAGTAGTATTTCATATGATATGTGGTCACTGTAAAATTCCTTCTGGGAAAAATATTTCACAATCACGTCACAATGTAAAATGAAGCTTTTCCACTCTAATTTGCATATGAATATCTTATCATTTTTGTGAACATTTTTATTAAACTTTGTATTACTTTTTATTCTACTTTACTTCCATTGTTCTTCCCTCACCATGTCTTCACAAAATATTAAAATCATGTTTAATATTTCAAATGTTGGATGTTTTGGTATATGCGTGTAGCAAATAAGTAGCTAGTTCATTAGAATTAGCCATCATTAAAATTGTGACTAATCCATCTTCACTGACCAAAGAGGGGCAAAGGTCTTCAAAGGCTCCTGTTCATAGTAAGTCTCTGAATTATTTGGGCTTGTGACCTTTGAACTTATTGCTCTATTTACTAAGTTCATATCCTTTTATGACTGTTCATTTCATTAGTTTATCACCAGCTTTCTATGATTTAACTGGGCATACATGTATGATAACAGAGCATCAGCATTAGGTTTCATCAGTGGAATTCTCAATATGTTCCCTTTCCTTGGTATGCTGTAGAGGGCACAAGGAGTAGACAAATGAAACTTTCCATTCTTTCAGAGAAAATGAAATATTGATCACTTATCATAAGAAACAATGAGCTTGGCATAAGTAGAGCTCATGCTATGAATACAGAATAAGTTACTTATCTGAAACTACAGTAGCTATATGCATTATAATGAAGCTTCCTATTGGTCTTAATTCCTTCAAAATTTGTTATCAGACATTTCAATGCCCATGAATATTGTGCATACTATTCATTCATTTATTGTGGAATGCTTTCAATATATTCTGTGAAGTTTTAATGTTTTAGCAAAAGAATGATATATGCTCGAACTATTTACATATCTTTCCTTGATTGTCGGCTGCGAACATTTTCTGCAATCTTAAGACTATATGGTGCCTGCTGCAAAGAATACTAGTATATGCTGTCACATAAGGAAATGCGATCAGCTATAAATTATCAGAAAACACTGCATTGTTTAAAAACATTGAATGCATAAAACCAGTCTGTCAAATGATACTGTTGCTTATTAACCAAATATGTTTTGATAGGTCAACAAATGAGGTTAAAAAGAAAACATCAATTGAACCATTTCCCTAAATAAAGCTCCAGGGTGCAATATTCACAGCAGTATATTCAATAAAAATGCTTTTAAAATGGTAGTTGTGTGATTGGGAAACATTGCATCATCTGTCAACCTAACTGCAAGAAAGTTCAATAAGCTAAATAATGAACCATTTACATTATTTTCCTTAGGCTCCAGTGATTTGCAAGGATAGCATCAATAGAGCTCTTAAAAAAATTATGATAAAGACCTTCTGGTCTTTTCAGTTCTAGCTTTCTTTTTGTGATACAAAGATTTATAGGTTATCTGAACATTTTCACAACTTTATTTTTGCTTACGACTAACACTTTTTAAAAAATCCTCAAAAAAACAAATTTTGCAAGAATTTCAGGAGACAAAAAGTAATTGTAATGATCACAAAGTAAAGCTGATATTCACTGAGGATGGTACCTGACTAGATTGTATTCAGAACAGATACACTAAAATGAACAGACGTAAAGCTGGTCATGTATAACTTAAGTCCATTAATTCCAATGGGTCTATTCTGAATTTTACCTAACCAGACACCACCATAAGATTATTCCCTTCATTTTGTCCAATTTCTACTACAGCAAAATTAAAGGGTGGCCTCCAACAGCACCAGCCCTCTTGCAAATGGACTTCAGCTTTCTCAACAGGACTCCCTTCTTCTCCTTTTTCTCATATCCACAAAATCTGTTTTACAGGGTTGGGGCACCCTCTGGAGCAGATAGAGGCACAGGGGTGGCTGCGGAATGAAGAAGAAAGGGGAGTCCGCTCATGTGATATTGGAAATGGCTGATAATGGATATATGTTGTGATCATGCATATCAAGGCATGTGAACTGTCTCTTGCTAAAATGGTAACTACCAACTGGTAAGCTTGACATCGATACCAGGTATCCTACAAAAGGTATATACAAAATGGCTTTCAAATTTAAAACCAAGAAAACATAGTAGAAAATATATAATATAATATAATATAATAATATAATATAATATAATATAATATAATATAATATAATATAATATAATATAATATAATATAATATAATATAATATAATATAATATAATATGGAGACAATTAAAATAACAGCAGCACATCAGTGATAAAAGAGTAATCCACTAAAATACTAGCTACCAGACCATCTCAGACTTCATGAGTTCAGCAAATGCTATTCTAAAAAAAAGCCTCAGACAGCATTTACCATACTCTCCTAGGCAGAAAGTTCAGTGGGGCTGGTACTGCCAATGAGAAGGCCTCAGACCTGGAAGCACCCAAAGCAGAGCACCCTCAGTTTCAGGTACCCACTACAGAGCGTTTTCTAGCCATTACCCCCGGCCCCAAATTCAAATTTAATAAATTCAGAAGACGATAAACAATTCAATATATATGTAGCTAACATGCCATTTTTAAAAAAGGAAAATCAAACGGTTTTTCTTTGTGAATTCAGAACTAATTATTTAAACATCATTACTGAATTTTATAACCAGAGTTCCCAGCTCATTTAACTGTAATTACATAGACCCATGCTCATTCAGAAAAATCATTATATGTCAATTATATTGTGGTTTATGTATGTGCTGATTTTTGGTCCCCAAAGTGGTAAACAGAACAGTAATACGAAGAAATGTACAATAAAAATACAATAAATATGATGGCTAGCAAAACAATACAAAACAGCAAATAAATGCTGGATAGTGCCTGACCTAGGTGGTGAACCAGCCAAAATATAATGGTGAATGACTAATCTGGCACTGTCTCACTCAATCCAGTGACTACCTTTCATTCAGTGTTCAGTGTTGTTGTCACTATTCCCTTCTTGTTACATCAGGGCACACAAGCAGTCCCTATGCCCTAAATGGCCTCTCACCAGGGTCCTTGCATAAAGAGGCTAGCCCCTCACCCTCACTAAATAAATGAGTTTGTTTCCAACCATGGGCTGGATCCAAACATGACCTTCCTCAGATGGATTTAACCAAATGAAGATATATTGTAAAGATTGCCACACCATCTAACATTGAGTTGGCAGATGAATTTTCCTTTAAAATCACAGTATTTCAGAGGCTCTTGTATTCTAAACATATCAAACTACGTATCTGCACTTTGTGTGCCATTAATTGTTGGAATGATATCAATGCTTCTGCAGTTGTAAATGTTGTTATGCTCTATTCTAAGCATTGCAAATACAGTATAGCAAGGAGAACCCAGTTGTTATTTACTACATTTCCTGTAAAGGTAAAGGCAAAGGTACCCCTGAGTGTTAGGTCCAGTCGCGGACGACTCTGGGGTTCCGCGCTCATCTTGCTTTGTAGGCCAAGGGAGCCAGTGTTTGTCTGCAGACAGCTTCTGGGTCATGTGGCCAGCATGACTAAGCCGCTTCCAGTGAAACCAGAGCAGCGCATGGAAACACTGTTCACCTTCCCGCCGGTACCTATTTATCTACTTGCACTTGACGTGCTTTTGAACTGCTAGGTGGGCAGGAGCTGGGGTTAAACAATGGGAGCTCACCCTGTACATTTTCTGTAGCAAGTGACAAATATAAATAGCACAACTTAGTTGAAAATATAAAAATTATGATGGAAGCCTTACCTCATCAGGGCTAGAAGCTTGGTAAGTTCTGTTTTCATCACTGAAGTCCTGATCTACCTCAGCATATTCTGTTTCTCCAGTTACTCCTGCTCGGGATTCATATACAGGTGTAACATTGTGACACAACGCAATAGCTTTTACTGCTTCATGTATTCGACTGCTGACAGTTTTGCGAACTTTTGGTGCAGAAGACTGCATCTTTCTGGAAGGTGTTGAACTTGTACCATTTCCACTTGCCTGGGAGTGCACCTTTAAAATATACACAGAATAACCGGATCAAATATATATTGCATTGGATCATATATATATTGCAGCAAGGGTGAGAAACTTCAGGCTTGGCCTTCCAAGCCTCTTTGTGGAATGAGGATAGCTGGCCATATATCTATATTTATCTATACATGTGTGTGTGTGTGTGTGTGTGTGTGTGTGTGTGTGTGTGTGTGGAAACTTATGGCTTCTGTCATAAGTAGTTTACTCTACAAAGGCAAAACTCGCATCCATTGCTCTGCCCACTTTCACCTGTGAACACACCGACCACTGGAAAACAGCCCCTTGAAGTTGCCCACAAAAGAATGAAACCTGAGGGAATGAAAAGCTTCCCCATCCCTGCATTACAAGTATGAGTTGAAATTGTAGTTTCTTGCCAAGAATACCTGACAGGTATTTTAAAACCTGTTTGTTATGGTGTTCACTTTATTAAGCTTCCCTGGCCTTATAATTCCAGTAGGAAATGAATATATTTCAGACAAATTCTTCAAAGTGAGTTGCAAAATATTGCTCCTCAAAATATTGAGGGATATTGTGAATTGAACAGAGCTTCAAGTTACATGCTTTCTTATAAAGCTGGGGGATGGAGAATAGAAAATTACATATGACTCTTCCATTAAGCAGGGATGTACTGCTTTAGGGTAATTTTTCATGTTACTTTTCCTGACGTGTTGCCAAGAGGGGTACTGGGAAAGCCAGAAGATGTTTATTTGCACCTTCCAAGCTGTCAAAGGTGACCAGGATTTCAGGAGTTGACTATCCACACGTTATAAAACCTTGTGGCTTCAGGCTGTTTTCAATATGTACTTTAAGAGTATGCATCAGGAAAGTTAACACGGGAAGAGTTCCAAGATGGATTGCACCTTGAGAACACAGATGGTCCCTGTTATATACATGGAGAACACAGATTTTACTGACTGCTAGGTTTTATTATTTTTCAATGCCACAGTAATGTGCTGAAGTACAGAAGGAATTTTCTCTTGTAGTAGTCACAAATGTGTCTGTAAAAAGGCAAGATAATGCATGCTAATGTTAATACTTCTTGGAAAGAGATATTTTAAGCTAGTATTACTAAACAATTCCTCTCACCTCACTTGTATTTTCAAACCAACTTTTTGTTCTCTATAGGGTAACACCACTGAAACCCTGTTTGGCAAGCAAGCATTTCTTTTTGACTCCATGTACTGATCCACTGAACCGTGAATATTCTGCCCATCAAATTACAGTGTAGTCTAATAAAGGGTTTAACTTTCTGATCATCTGGCACTGCTTTTCAGCTACTGCTTTAAACCTTTGCATTTACATTCTGCTAACACTGATGCCATTATAGCCACAAATAAATTAAGCTGATTTACTCCTTCTGAATTATGTTATGTTTATTGATGCTTGTATAATTTAATTTCACACAAATTCCATTAAAGATTATGCCCTCTATCACAAAATGCTTCCAGTGGGGAAATATAATCAGGTTATAATAGATTTGTGTGTTGCATTAGAGTGGACCTACTTGACTATTGTCATCTTAATAATAAAACTGAACACAAACAAGGGGAAAAATCAATGCCACACAGGAACTACTGTATAACTAGCTGCTTTAATAATCATTGCTTAAATAAAACAATATGCCATACATACTTTTGTAAGCAACAACAATTAAACCATTATTTCCCAAATGATGGCTATTTCTCCATTTTTCATACTAAGAAAGTATGGCAGAATTAAATTTGTTTATTAGGATATTTATAACTGGGGGCGGGAGAGAAATTTTACTAATAAAATAATTCTTTCTCAAGCGAAAGAAACTATCATGTGTTGTTTTTTTAATTGCAAAGCCTTTGATTTTAAATATGCTAAAATCCTCCGGTTTGTTCTCTACCCTTCATTTCAAAGTTAGTTTAGGCTCTGAAAGAGTGAGGATGTATTAGGTAAATAAAGCAGATCTTTCTGCCTGGTGATTGTAACAGCAGCATAATGTATGCATGCACTAACAACTATCAGCTAAATCTCAGTTTCAATTAAACTTGTATGGATGCATGTTAGATATTTTTTGACCTACATGAGGTTGGAAGCATTTTCTTACAAAGAGAATATAATGCCACAAACATGTATCCCAAATTAACAAACATACTTTGGCCTTCTCATATGGATCTGTTCTGTAAAACGTGCAAGCCCCACTGCACTTAAAGGGGGGAAGACCACATACAGAAACCCAAGAAAAAAGTAACATTGATGTTTTAAATTATCTGAAAGTTAAAACCTTGTAAAATGAAAAAGATGTCACAGAAGGGAGATGGTACCACTTATCAGTAGTCTATGGTAGGTTTCATTAAAATGGTTGGAGCTTGCTTAGTTTGTATAGCACAGAGAACTATGAGCCAGAGAAGTTCCCAGTTTAAATCTTTCCTTAGGCATGAACTCACTTGGTGCCTCAAGCAAACCCCCATCTCAGTTATTTTCCTATATCTGTGTAATGGGGTTAAAAGTACTGGAACATTCTGTGCTGAAAGTATATGAAATAATCACTCTGGGTGAAGACTGTTAGTTGAGAGCTTGAAAAATCCTTTAACAAAAGTCCTGGAGATGTTTATAAAAATATAAACTGGGATGAAGGAATGGGACATTTTTTAATAATATTTTTTTTTATAAAAAAATCTGACTTTTCAGCAAAATAAGATACCGTATCTTGGCATTGCGCCAACTTCCCCATCACCTCCCCTCTCCCAGTATCTGCAGTGACACTGGTGGCAGGACGTCAGTAAGTGCTGCCACCCCACCCTCCACTTCTGCAGTCTGATGGTCTTATACTAAGGTAGATTGGTTTGATATGACAGGAGGTACGCTGTGGTTAGGGAAGTGAACTTTGCAGTTCTTATTACTGCTGTGTTTCAGGACCCTTCTTTTGCAATGCAGGCATGAAGGAAGATCTTGCAGCTCTGACCAACTTGGTAAAATTAAGACAATGAACATCAAGAGCATTGGGATTTTTTTATAGTACACATTTTTTCAAAAACCTATATTTGGCTCTGAGATTGTTTTACAGCAGTAGTAAGGAAAGTGACAAGCACAAAATACCTGGGAATAGGAATTGATAATATGATTCTGAATTTCATCCATTGTATCTGTTCCATATGACACAGTGCCGAGATGGAGGCGTTTAAATATCATCTCATTCTGGGTAAGTGTACCTGTAATATAAGCATCAAATATCCAGCTCAAATAATCAGTTTCTTTATGGGAACTTTCTGCCATCCTAAAGAGCCTCCCAGGTTACTGGTTTTTGTAATGTATCTCAGTAAAACTGCAATCCTATACCCACTTACCTGGGAGTAATAAACAGAACATGAAGGCTGCTGTGAAATTAGGCTCAGGATTAGAATATAATTGTCAAGCTCCAGTATTCTCAAGGTAGTTGAGCTGAACAGCAGATACCCCTATCAAGACTAGAAATTAACTCTGGTTCTCTAGTAAGACCTGACAACACTACTGAATACATAGTTTTGTGTTTTGTTTTAAAGCACTCAGTCTGGATAGTGGGAATGTATATATATTTTCACTTCAACTATTATTTAAACAAACATGGCTCCATTTATTTTAAGTGTTCACAGTACTAAGTTATCCCCAGAGGGAATAATACAGTCCAGTTTTCCCCTCCACACCTTTATGCATAAGCACTTGTCTAGCTGTTGTGGAGAATAGGGGTTCTTGGCACAGTCTCAATATCTCTGTCCAGCCCATCCTTTTTTATTAATAAAAGAATGTGAATAGATGGAAAAGGACATGGAAACTGCACCCAGGACTCACCTTCAGCCTGGTGAGGCCAGAGTGCTTGTGCTGTACACACATCAAAAAGCTAGAAATGAGGTTACATTATGTGTTATAGGAATCTTAACATGGGCAGCGGCTGAACTCTAGCTTTAAAAAAAATAAATTTTAAAAAATGCACCCGTAAATTATCTAAGAGTAAATTACATCAGTAAATAATCTAAGAGTAAATTACATTTATTGATGCAAAAGGAGCCAGATGAAAAACATTGCCAGTTTGGATGTGAAAATATGCACATATACAAACATTTTAAGATACTGGCACTAACTGATTGGCTACAGTCTTCATTAGTTAACAAAACATCTAACTGTTAAAAAATACTACAATCCTAAATTACTTGAGTGTGTAATTTTCTGGACCTTTGTGACAGATTTCACACTTCTATAGTTTCACTAACTATCTGTGCTATAGGAAAAAAGTATACAATGTTTTAATTTATATTTTATCCAGAGTAGTGAGTGTCTGAAATTATTCGAACAGTAAGGCACGCCAGTATACATTCAATGTGTTCCAATGAGATTTAAGCATGCTTATGTTTCTCATATTGCACAGCGCTCACAGTTACAATAATGTCAACATTAATCAAGAACTGCAGAAAAAGAACATTTTGACAACCACTTGGGAAAATGTGTGGAAAATACCATGTGGCAAAAATAAAATCCAGATACCATGTTGTCTTAAACAGGTCACTGGGAATTATCACCACTTCCCATTTCAACAAATTTAGCCTGTAATCGGTACTAAGCCTTGAATTTCAGAATCGACATAAATAGTATGCTTTTAGAGATCACTTCCGATCTGCAAGAAACTACAGGGTGTCAGTCAGCGAGTGACATTATGTTCACTGCTGTCAACGGTGACATGCTTGATTCCAAGAAAGCTTTAATTGAAGGTTGGGTGATGCAGGGTGCGATGATGAAGCAGAGGCCAGAAGTCATCACTGGACAGGTTCATGTGCTAATTCAGTCAAGGAAGTTTGCATACCATGTTATTTAAGCCTCAGTACAGGGTGAATGATCCCATTCTTCGAACCATGGCGAAACTGAAGTTACTTTTGTCATTTAACAATTCCCCAGGATGTATTATTAATTAACCTCTTCCCTCTCTTCTGTTTTTAAGCATTCTAACATAATGCTTCTGAAAGATATGGAATAATAAGGGCTATTTCAGGAAAATTATTTTAATACAAGTATGGGAAACAGTGACTAACATAACATACAGCTCAATACCCTTTTGGAAAACAGAAAATATTCTTTTCTGTAAATTAAAGTCTTAGCTTTGATCTCATGCTCTCTCTCAGTATGTCAGCTAAACACAGCGTCATAGGAAAGAAGAATGCTAAAGCATTGGAAACACTATAATTACTGTTCTGAGATTGGATATTGTTTAGACAGTTAACATGCAGCTTTTGCACCCAAAAGGGGACACCTCTATTTGTGCTCTTGAGGTATGTTCATGGTTGTCTGATTTAGATCTTTCTTTCCAACTGCACATGGCACAGATTCAACTTCCCCCTTCCCTTGATTTGTACAATATTCATGACTTACTCTTGATCATACAATTATCAGACCAAATCAGTTTGTAACATGTCTTTGGAGAAGTAACTTTATTCCATTTCATACACGGACATATTTATAATAAATTAAAGTGCATATTTAGAGTTCAGTCCAGAACCATAATAATCAATGGAATTTCTGCAGTTTCCTTCAGTGAGGCATCAATCACTATGTGCCGTGATGCTGCATCCAATTATGTGCACTTAGTCCCACTGAAATTAATGAGTATAAGCATATGCAGTGTGTTTACAAACCATCCTAATGTGCCAGCAGAATTTAACACTAGAAGATATGCTCATGGAGTTCATTCCATCACTGTAAAACCTGGAAATAGACAAAGCAAGCTTTCCTCAGCTGATTTGATATAGGTAAACAAAGAGGTATTTTATGAGGTATGCAATACCCAGGACTTAGAAAACTTTACAAGTTTAAAACTAGTGCTCCAGTCGTGCCATGATTCAAGCATAGTAAATTATTAGCAAGTTTACTTAATAGTAGAGATGAGCTGAAGTTCAGAAGGTGCCAATTTTTGCATCATTTTTCAGTCTTTAAAATCAAAGTAGATTTATTGAATCAGTAGTCATGGCTCATGACTGCAATACGGTGCACGAAAAGCAAATGCTAACAGTGATCCAAAGCCTCTGAGCGGGGAAATGTCCTCCTCAATATGTATGATTCAAAGAGCAGAGCAAGTGCTGTTCATTTCTGTTTTTTCTCTAGTTTGATGTAGAAGCAACTAAATGGAATGTCTGAAGCTGGGAAGGAGATGGAACTGTGTAACTGCACAGATGTAACTGGTTACGTATAAGCAACATAGTTTTATTCTTTGTACAGGCATATATATGGTGGGGGGGTGCAACTGTAGGTAGGATAACTAAACTATTGAGGGCAGTCAGCACTGGTTCAAAATTCTGTTGCTTGAAGCATAATCATTTTATTTATATGCTGCCTTTCCATAGTTAAAACTATGCTCAATGCGGGTGGGTTACCCCACTAGAGCTGACAGGTTGCAAATACTAGCTTGCAGGATCCTGAATCCCAATCTATATAGGAAGATAACACATGTGTGCCTGCACGGAGACCATGAAGCAGAACAAAGAATTACAATTTAATTTTCATTTATACACTTGAAAATAGGGACAGAATCCAATGGTGCACAAGCAAACTACCACTTGCACAAGGCTTCGTTTCCTCCTCTCCTCCCTGCAGCCCCCTGTGCATTGCCAGAATCTACTATGGAGGGTTTCCCTATCCCCTGAAGCAGAGATTGAGAGTGCTAGTAATGCTGCAATGGGGGAGTAAGGAAGATTAAGTCCCATTGCACAAGCGTAAGTCTGTTCCTCTTGCACACATTGGATAGAACCCTAGGTTTACAGCAGTTATACTAAAATGTTAATCTCATATAGCTTATCGTAAATGGTAAATTACAGAACCTTTAATTGGTAAGGTTTGCTAGTTTGAACAGAGGTTTCAAAGACACAAAGCGGGCACAGCAGCCATCAAATGATCAAAAGACACTCATTTAACACATAAGGAAAGTATCTTAAACAAAAAGTTTGTGTGGGATTGTTATAGCGATTTTTTTAATGCTCTTTAATGAAGCAATGAGTTTTGTCTATGAGTGTATCATTAAACACAGAAGAAAGCAGGCAAATAAGAAATTAATTTCTAAAGATAAAGTCCTGCAGGCATCATTCCATGGGTGACAACAGATGCAGTTCACAACAGAATACCAGGGAAGTTTTCTTAAAGCAGATGCAGAGATCTCTGATTAAATATTACTAGATGCTAGTTTGGTCTAATACCAAAATTCTAATAAAGCCACAATGAAACAAGCAAATACTGCTTAGGTAATTATAAGCAACTTTGCTAGGAGTTGCAAGAGAACATAACCTTTCATATTGTGTAAACAGTTGCTTAATTGCTGTGGTATTTTCAAGAACATCTAGCACTCAGGCATCAAACTCAAAAAGGTTGGAGAACCAAAATCTCTCAACCTCAACCCTGCACAGGGGTCACACACAAACTTCCCAATTTTAATGATGAACCAGTAACAGATCAGTGGCTAACTTATAAAAATAGCCCACAGACAACACCAGCCACACTTACTTCACAACTCTTTCATAACTTCTGTCAGAGCTGCCCGAGGTCCCAGCTCACAAAGGACCAACGGCAGTTCGTTGTTATATACAAAAGTCTTTATTGAAGTTCAGTTCCACTTTCACAGCCGCAGCGTGCAGCTCTACGTCTGAAACTCTAGACCGCTGAAGCTCCGTCTGAATCTCCTCCCCCCAGACACCAGTTTAAGACTCTAGCCTTGCTCCACCTCTTCCTTTGCTTTTTTTCTCCTCTGGGTCCTCCTGTCAGCTGGGGTCTCGCCCTTCCTAGACTCTTCTGACGCTGAGTCCCCTGAGTCTTCCCCCTGCCTCCGGCGGGCTTTAGGACCTGGTTCCCAATCCGGGTTTTCTGCTGTCCCATGCGCCTGTACATTCGAACTTGGCGCACGCGCCCAGCCGGCAACCTTCCTCCTGACCGTTACACTGCTCCTGTCACTGCTTTCCCCTTCGGGGAGGCTAGCTGGACCTGACCTCCCCTCCGTTCCCCCACTCTCTGATAGAGGTGTGGTCAGCCCTGACTCACCTTCTCTCCCTGCTGGAGGAGACGCTGGCCCTGACACATGGGACTCTTCCCCCCCACTACGCTCTGGTGGGGAAGCTGGTCCTGATCTCCAGCTGCTGCTTTGGGAGTCCCCGCTGGCCCCTTGTTTCTGGTGCGTCCCCCCTGGGGCCCCCCTTGCCCTGACCATCGGCGCCTCCTTCTGGGAATCTTCTGATTCGCTGGAGAAGCTCATGGAATCTCTCGGGTCACTGCCATACTCCCCTACGCTGCCCTCTGATTCTTCCCCTTCGCTCTCCATTTCCTCTCTCCCCTGTGCCTCTGCTCCTGAGCCCCTGACAACTTGCTTCTAAAAATTCCAGTTTCCACTTCCCTACCACCTAAAACTTCTTTCAAGATGCCATTGCTTGCCCTAAAAAAGCAAAGGAGCAGGAGCAGCAGGTCCCCAGCAGTTTTGCCCAGCAGTTTGGATCAAGCATTGAGGACTCAGAGCCTCTTTAAAAGCCCCTTGGGTCTTAATGTTTGACAGCCCTACACCAACAGCAATGATGTAGCTCCTTATTCAGTCCATAGGAACAAGGCAGTTCTTCCAGGAGAGCAAGATGGTAGGCGGTATAAGTATAAAAAACCTTTACTAATGATCTAAATCAAAGTTGAGGAACTTATGGCCCTTCAGGTGTTGCTGACAACAATGCCCCCAAAGTTACTAACAATATGCATAATGAGATACGTACGTGCAAACCTAATTAATCACACAAACCCAGTGACATATCTAATGCAGAAAATGCCACTAATCCAGCCATTAATTATTCCTTGCAAGTGATAGCTTTCCTTCAGTAAGCATACTGCGCTCTAATTAAAAGTTAGCACCCTCTTATGTTATTTCCTGGGAAATACAAGCTCAGGGATACACAGTATGATTGGTTAAGATGTCTGTTTGAATTTGCTACAACTCTGTGGCAGGAAATTTAATTGATGTGAACCCTGACAACTACTCATAACCTCTGTATTTTATTTAATATTACCTTGCTCATAAGGACACCAGTGAAAACCCCGTTACAAATTCATGTCACCACACACTGATAAGCCCCTTCACTCAAATCCTCAGACAGATCAGCTTTTTGGGATATATCCAGAAAGCTGCTTCGTGTCTTCAAGATGCTCTAATACCATTGACTGCTGCTGGAGCTCGCTTCTCTAGCTTTAGCCATTATCCTTTCATTGCCCCTCTCATCCCCATTTCCCTGCCTATGATCTGTGTTTGTTATTTTTTTGGATCTAGTATGGGTACCTCATAGGAAGGCACAAATCACTGTCTATCTAAATAAGAAGGGTTTTTTCTACTTTTCAGACTATGAGGGTTCTTGAGAACCTGAAGAATATATATTTGGCCTTGGGGTTGGCTTGGTGGCACTGTAGAATCCTCTAAACCTAACTGTGATGGTGCACAACATGTTGCAATGAAATCCACTTATCAGCTTTCCTGTATTCAACTGCATGCCAAGCCTCTCTTTCTACTTTTCGTATGTAGATCTTGCTCATTTACAGCTCTTGCAAAAGCTGAATCTCAGATATCTGCAAGTGATCCCTTCTTCCAAGTCAGTCTCCAACCCCCCTTCTCCTGGCGCCCAGTCATTAGTATCCAGCCATCACTCCTCAGTGTCCAGACAGTCCCTGACATCTAGTGACGGAGTTGACATCCGTTCTATCCTTATGTCTTTTCTAGTCAACTGCTTTCATTGCAGCAAACCTGTGACTGCAAAAAGCAAAACATCATGTGTGTATTGTCCTCCCACTCAAATGTTCACATTTGAATTAGTACCACTATGGCATCATGTATGCAAAAAACACAGATGTGTGTTTACTCTACTCACTATCACTCTTTCCTTCCCCGAAGTAGGTGTGGGAGGGTAGATGACAGTCTGGCTTAACTATATTGTTAAGAACATATCTGTAAGAACATTGCTATGCCTTTCACTCAAAAGAGAGACTTATCTAGATATTACTAAGAAGTGCTTTTCTCAAAGGAAGAGCATTCCTATTCTAGCTGTCTCCGTTCATCACTCCTGTGATGAAAGAATAGTGAGTTACATAGGAGGACTCATAAGGAACAAATTTTCTCAGAGAGAATATATGTGCATATGGAGGATCTCCAGCTTCTAATAGTTATGGAACGACTGGATATTATAAAGCATTCCCAAAACATGTAGAAGTGGAAGTGACACGAGCATTTCCAATGGATTCTTGCTCTTATTGTGGATGCCCAGGATAATAAGCCTGTGGTCTGCATTAATCTCATAAAGTGGTACCCCTGGTTTTCTTCATGCAAAGCTTAACATATGTTAACTCTAGATTAATTTTAAACACAAACCTCCACTGTTAACACATTAGTCCCTAATACAGGGCTTCCCCAGAAGATTATGAATTCCATTACTCTCTGCATCTGTTCAACTATTACATGTGCTAAGTATCTCATTTGGTCCACACAGCCGCTAAAATGTTAATTACAGCACTCAAATGCGAGCGTATGCATTAGTAAATAACTGTGCTTGGAAGATGGTTTGTGTTTGTTATAATTGAATACTGTGGTTGCTGTCAGGAAGGGCAGGGAAGTTGCAGTATCAGACTCTAGATGTCAAAAACATTCAATACATATTGCCAAATATCTTTTTCTTTCTTTTTGTTGTTAGGAACTTCTTGTGCCCTCGAGAGACTAAAATGTCATGCTCAGCTGCCCTTGGAAAACACACTGCAAAGAGTCCCCCACCCCAAGTAATGGATGACGCCTTTCTGTCAAACTTATATGTGATTCAAGTCCAAACAGCCTGGCATTTTGGGTAATGGATGCTATAATTAAAATGTGAGTCCTAAAGAACCTGTTGTTTTAGTGGGTGTTTTTAGTAATGGCTTTGTTCTACATGAAGATAAAAACTCCCTAACAAAGGAATTAATGTATTGCTTTAATAGGCTGCACCCTGAGTTAAGTTTTAAAATTTATGAGTTCTCTGCAGCATTGTTCTTTAAACAATGGTATTGTCAAATGCAACCAGTGAGAAGATTAAAGTTCTCCCAGCAGATTAAGTACAAATTATCTGTCCTCCTGTTTCAGCATCATTTGTTCATTTATCACATAACGTCTAGTATTTCTGGTCAGTGTCAATATGCTCTGCATCCTTGCAGTTAACAGATGTCTTCTCTTGTCGAATGAATTACTTTATGTTTCACGCACTGGTGGCCGCAGATGTGTCACTATAGCAACATCATTAATTTCAGATCTTACCGGAAACATGCACTCCAATCAAACCTAATTATACCACATTGCTTTCTTGTCCCACAATAAGGAAACTATAATGCAATTATTGGGATACTTCATTTTCTATTCTGCTGTGGCAAATGAGAGAGCCACTGTGATGGACGCTTCTTGTCAAAAAGCTTATTGATGAAGCACAAACCCAATTTACAATCATACAAAGGACTACCTTGCAATTATGTTAGTAATGTAATGCTCCTTAGACTCTACAAATAATACTTAATCATTTCAAGAGAAGCTAGAGCTACCGTGTTTTGCAAGCTATTTTCATTATTCTCTTCTCATTTTCGATACAGGGAAACCCAGTTTTGGGATGGGGTTAAGTGGGACAACCCCATCAAAATATCATTAACCTGGGTAGTCTTTTTTAAAAAAAATCACAATAATTTGTTTTAAGTTGAACACCCACATTTTAATGGTGAAACAGTACACATTATTGCACAAGCCAAGTATCTTTTAAACTACTGTGGAAATGCAGGAGTACATATTTGCAAAGGACTTAAACCATGGGCACTCCAAGGGATGAGTGCCCCCCCTTTTATTCATATCAGTTTAAATACAAAACAGAAACGACCAACAACATGGGAGATTTTGTTTGAAATTCTGGGCAAGTCATTTTCATTTTCAGTCATCCCCTGTAAAATGGAACAGTAAATCTACAGTGGTGCCCCGCAAGACGAATGCCTCGCAAGATGGAAAACTCGCTAGACGAAAGAGTTTTTCGTTTTGGAGGTGCTTCGCAAAACGAATTTCCTATGGGCTTGCTTCGCAAGACGACAATGTCTTGCGAGTTCCTGCTGGTTTTTTCCCTCCCCCCCTTTTTTAAAGCCGCTAAACCGCTTATCAGCTGATCCAATCAGCAGATAAGCCGCTAAAAGCCGCTAAAAGCGCTAATAGCGCTAATCCGTCAATGGGCTTGCTTCGCAAGACGAAAAAACCGCTAGACGAAGAGAATCACAGAACAGATTTTTTCCGTCTTGCGAGGCACCACTGTATCTCATAGGGCAAACAAATAATTATTGTGAGCATTTCTAGCATAAAAATTGTATCTCCTTTTTCTACATATTACCCTTCTGTATCCACAGAGAGGCAAGGGACGTTTTTCTCTTTTATTGGACTTTGGTCATAAACACATAGTTAAAACATTAGCTTAACTTAAAGTAACAGTTGTTCTATCAAGGTAACCGATCTTACAACGTTTAGACTAGGGCACCCAAATCAGGAAATATGTCAACAGCACTAATTCTATAAATAACATTCATTCACAGAATACAATTAAAAGTTGTACCTGTTTTATCAGTCAGTAGATACACCAGACGACCTAGTTCTTCAGGTATGGTGCTTGTTCGAACAACTGTTCCAGGTATATTGTCATCTTTCATAATCATCCATCCATAGGCTGCTTTGCCCATATCTAGGTTCACACGTAAACTGAAAAATACATATGTCCCTCTTGTGTTTAACAACTTCACTCTTTATGATAGTAAACAAAACGTTAAACCAATAGCGGAGTTTATCTAAATAAGCAATTGATGGTCCTATGAGCTGGAGCTTTATATCAAGAGGCAAGAGTGTTCAAATTGCATTAAAAATAGTTTGAAGAGCTAGTTATGCTTTAATCACTCAATTAACTGTGGATGCAACCCAGGAAAATTTTCTTCCTGACTCTCACAGAAATCAGGATTTAGGCACATCTAATCTTTCCTTTTATCAGAAGATTATTCAATTTAGTGTTTGTGCCTGACATTTCAATCTTAGACCACTGCACTGATATAATTTCTGGTTAAGCTGTAGTAAGGTCCTGGTTCATAAAGGCATTGTGGCAGATGAAAATCCTGAGCGCATCTATCTATCTATCTATCTATCTATCTATCTCACAATAAACACATTTTCAGGTTTTAGCATGTTTGCATACACAATCACAATGCTGCAAGTGTGCAGTTCACCAAAACAATTAGCCTCTTGTCACTCTGCCCACACATCCCTCCTTAAAAACCTAAGTTGGCTTTGTGTGTACATGTGGATCCACCACAAACTCCTTACCCTTCAATGTCTTCCATTGCCTTGTGGTCCTTACCACTCTCTCTTATATCCTCTCATGTCCCTTCTTGTGGTTTCATTCATCCAGTACCACAAACTTCAGCCTGCTGAAGGTTTCCTGCTCCCTGAAAGAACTCTACCTTTTCTTGCCTGGTATTGTGTCTTAAAACATTTGCATGCAACCACCTTACTTCCTTCAAATACTGTCTAAAAACCTGTTTTCTATGACGCTTTTGTCACAAACCCTTATCTACTATAACTATACCTAAGATTGTATAATTGGAAACCATATATTCTTCCCTTCTAACGCTTGCATTTGTATTCACACCTTGTGCTGTTCTTTCCTTTGCACTGAATTTTACATTGGTGCTTTAGATTTGCAAAACACTGTGCACGCTGATGGCATCATATTAAATAGCCTTTTCCTTGCATGATACTGTAGCAAATGTAAGTTATTAACAAGTATCTTCTTAAAGCAATGCTCTCCTTTGAACCTAGTGTTTATTAAATTAAATAGAAGCAGAACATATATATTAAAATGGACAGGTATAGCATATAGACAAATTACTGTTGTCTATCCTCTGGTAACTTCTATGTTAGATTACTCCAACTTGTTATAGGTGGGGCTGTCTCTGAAGACAGTTCAGAAACTTCAGTTAGTGCAGAATTCAGCACCCAGTCAGTCAGTCAGTTTTATTGCACATAGCCAAAGGCTGCCGCTATGTACACAGAATCATTCAACAATTAAAAGAAAATATACTGAATTGATACAAAAAACTTAAAACATTTATGTTATCAAGACACTACCTACTCTAAACAGTTATAAAAGTATCTTAATATACAAATTAAGACATTAAACAGAATTCAGCACCCAGGTTCCTCACTAGGATAAGATGGTTTGAGCAAATAACACCAATTCTGGCCTGACTGCACTGGCTGCCAGTTAATTTCCGGGCCCAATTCACAGTGTTGCCTTAGACTTATAAAGCCTTAAATAGCTCAGGACCACAATACCTCAAGGACAGGCTCTTCCCATATGAACTGACTCAGACCCTGCAATCATCATTTGAGGCCCTTGTTCGTGTGCCAGCTCCACAAGAGTTCTGGAGGGTGGCAATATGAGAACGGGCCTTTTCTGTGGTGGCTCCCCACTTGTGGAATGCTCTCCTCAGGGATGAAAAGGGTAGGAAGAGTGACTGAGGGAAGGCATTAAAAACCCAAAGCACTTCCTGTCAAGTTTTGCCTACTGACATGAATGACAAGTAGTAGAAGAATAGCAATGAATGTTCATTGCTGAAAAGATGAGAATGATACTGTACAGAAAAAGGGCAACTTTATACCCAACATTATATAAGGCCCATGCACCCTTTGGGATATATCTAAAACTGAATGCATATTTCCGTCTCTCACCAATCTTCCCTACAGTAAGCCTTAGATAAAATGAGAGAAGCTTTTATAGATATCCAACACTCGTGCCCATTAGGGACCCTTCGTGGTCTATAAAAACATTTTTTCCTCTTGGTGCTAGCATTATCATGGCATCAAGCTGTGTTAATGTTCACTGCTTGCTTTAAAAACAAACAAACAAAAAACAGAGTGAATGTGTGTTTACACACTGGAAACTTTGAGTACACAGCTTTTAAAGACCAATATAAATAAGGGTTCACTAAATGGCGACCCATTCCTGAGTGGGCAATCTTGATGGCATTTTCCTTAAAAGAACAGGGGAGCACCTCATTCTAAAGAACCAACATAAATATAAAACAGATCCCTTAAAAATATAGATCAGGGAGTGGGTGGAAGCGTTATGTAATTTGTCCCTAATGATAGTTCTGGCAACAGCTAATAATTGAAATTGGGTCAATTAGGCATAATATATATGGGCAGGTTTGGAATTCTTGGTTCTGTATTGGCACTGCTTAGATGTAGAAGGAAGCAAGTTTTCTGATATCAGAAACAAGCTGCAGGATTGTGTGTACTCTAACCATTTGCACTGAAATCCCCCACCACTTCTCTTTATTTATGCAATGGGATTCTACAGAGCACATACAATTGAAGAGAACATGCATGGGGGAAACAGCATTTCCCCAGCCACAAAATATCACACTCTGAGCACTGGGCAAATATCACCGTAAAAGCGCAACATTGAGAAAGAGTGTCAGGATTCCGCGCAACAACTAACTGCGCAATTACTGTGCTAAAAAAGTCATCTGGAAAGGCCCTGAGATAATGTTCTGTTATTCTGTTAGTCACTACCTTGCCAGCTTTGCAGAATGCTGATCTCCTGATGGGCTAATAGTATCCTTTCACCCGATGATTTACTTAGAATAGTTTTGTAGTGTCATGCACAATAACTTCCAGCTGCCTTTAGCCAAATAAAATTCCTTAGGGGAGCTGTGATAGAAATATTTGACCTGTAGCAGCAAAAGAACTAAAAGGGAAGCAAATAAAACTATTTCTTTCCAACTTTGCTTTATTTCATTCTGCTTACTGATGCCCCAAACTTGATGTATGGTGCATGAAACACTCATAGATGCTTGATTACATACCTGCAATTGCCAACTTCGCCTGATTTTTATGATCATGTGGTTAAGCATCACAACAGCATTGCAATAACTATTAAATCTTTGGGAAGTCTTAAATATCTTCCCAAAGCAGCATTTTCTAGATTCTAATGGAGACAAAGCCTTGTTGCAACACATTTGCATGATGCAGAAACTGGCAACTCAAAAGTAATGCCAATACTATGTTACCTAGTAAGATGTAATCTAAAGGAAACTGTGCAACATAATTACAGTCTGAAAAGTGTGGTCAGAGCATTGTCAGCTGAGTTAAAATGAAAATTGTCACTGAAAACCCATCATTTCAAATGCATAATGCCAGACTCAGGTAGAGCAGGGAGGATACTGCTCGTGTATATGGCCTCCATTTCTGAATTTGTGGTAACAGAATATGTGATTTAACTTTAGAGAGACACTTGATAGTTTAACAAACAAAAACTTGTTTTCTTTATCTTTATAAAACTTTTTTTTAAGGAAGTCAGACCAAGAATTGATGTATTAAAATGATTAGCATAGAGCTTCCTACATCTCTAGACACACAAAATTACAGGCATAAATATACACAGATTTATTTGTAATGATTAACAAAAGGTAGCAAAAAGTAGCAAGCCAATTTACTAAGACAAGTTTTACTAAGACAAAAATAAAGCTCTAGCCATCATTATGGTACCAGACCTTATTTCATAACATGCCTTACTTTCCATAAATAGGTCCAGTGTGAATTATTTTTACAAATGAAATTCCTATTCCAGAACAGTCGTTATTGAAGAAAACATATGTTTGGGTTTCTTAAAAAAAAAAAGCCCTAAAACCTAACCAAGCCATGCTTGTTCCTGTGAATCAGCAGTTTCCTACTAAGATCTACTCAGAGTAGATCCAATGAAATTAATAGACCTATGGTCATTAATTTCAGTGGGTATATTCTGAGTAGGAATAACTAGATCCAAAGTTACACGTCTGAAGAGTAGCTACTGCCTTTAGTAATCCAGTTTGCAGCACCGCTGCTCCTCCCATCTTCACCGGTCACACCAGAAAAAGTCTTGGAACTTTAAAAGTAATGAACTTCTAAAATGAGATCTGGTGGAAGTTAAAGCTTTGTGTAAATCACAACTACTACTTTGTTGCTCCTGATTTTTAATCCCACCTGTGTGAAGCCTAGTTATTAAGCAGTTTAAGGGAAAGATACACGCTGAAAGACACACTATTTCAAAGGCATTTTCTTTATAAGTTCCAGTGCTAAACTATGGCACGGAAAACAGGTTTTGGGTAATAATCAAATATGCTCATTCACCCAAATTAGACCCTCTTTAGATTACTTTTATATGCATTCAGTTATTTGTGCCCTTCAGGGTACACTTAGCTCTTGGACCAATTTTTTCATCAGATAGTGTAAGAGTAAGAAAGTGGGGTTGGCGTCAGCGAGGAATATCTGGCTAAAGAATTGACCCAAGGAAGCCAAGGAGTCTGCTAACACTTTTGTCAAACAGCTACAGAGGCAGAAGAATTCTAATCAGATCATGGTCCATGCATGTCTTAAACCTGTTTTATTCTAGGTTTCTGCAACTCCTGTGGACAGAGGAAAATGACTCATCACTTAGATCACTGTCCAGTTTGGCTATCTGCAGCTTTGTTATATACAGAAGAATCTGTGTTGATTTTTTTTAATGTGCTGGTCACTTCTGTCACACCAGGTCTACAATTAGAGCTAAAAGGAATAATATCAACCAGTAGCATAAATTACCTTTGAGTAGTCCAGAGTGATTTTTTCTACTGAGAAATATTCCACCAAGGTAAAATGTTTTAAATGAAAGCTGGTTTTGCAAATTACAAGATCACAGTAATGTCTGTTCATTCCTTTGTTTTGAATAACTAAATACTTAATAAATGGAACTATTCAGAAGACATGTTATTTGCTTGTGATCTCCAGCATAACCCACAACATATTTAACTTTAAAATATAGAGGGGGCCAATAACCTAACACTAAAGATATCTAAATAGCAGGGTAAAAAATGTTTTCATGCCCAATGCTTTAACTAAAAGAATGGGATAAATTATGAATGCCTGAATAAAATCAAGCAAGCCTTTAAAATACACAATGTATTTTCTGATATACAAATATTACACCCTTTAAAAAGCATTAATGCAAGTAATATGATTATTACATGGAATATTTCAGCTAGATTTAACATTATACAAAAAAGTACAACAGAATGGTTTTTTGGTACAGTGATCTCTTCAGTATCTGCAGATTTGCTGGTACCTTCTACTACAGCTTCCTGATAAGATCAATTTCCTACACAATGAGAACCGAAGGTACAGTTTTTTTGTTTTTTAAAAGCTACATTTAGTGAAATTAGATATCTGTATTTCTCTCTTGTTCTTATACATACCTGATAGGGATTATGTAGGAAAAAAGAAGAAGAAATCGAAAAAGGTTGCGGTACCATGGTCCCACAAACCCTTGCAAGGTTACCATAACAATGGAAAGTGCAACTAAAGCCAAGAACAGTGCTTTGGTCAGTTGATTCAGTTCAAGATCCAGCAGGCCAACCTAAAGGAAGCAACATAAATTCAGAAATCATTAGGCTGTACAAATACTTCTACAATGTTATACTTATATACAGTATAAAAAATAGAAAAAAACAGCCACTCCTTTTGCAATCTGAGATTTCTGAGCCAATCTCGATGTTAGCGACTGTGAAGATGAGAAAAGTCGGTTTCAGAACAATTACTCAGTCAACACTATTTTCAAGCTTTGAAGCCTATACCCTATCACTTCTGAGGGTACTTCACAAAAGTTTTCCCAAGAGTGGCATAGATGTTACACTCCCCACGGTAAATTCTGTGTAACCATAGCCCTCTTTGGGCATTGTTTGGTCCTGAATATGTCACCAAAGGTGCAAGGATTGGGACCATGCTGGATGGCCCCTGCCTGCAACGTCACATGCACTTCTCCTAACGTCTGTGTGCACAGCACAAATATCTGTAAGGGTGGGCCATTTGTGCATCATTGTATGCATGGAGGTTCCACCTACAACTAGAACTTGGACAGTTAGGATCCCAGATCTTGAGGAAACCTTGGCGCGGAGGTTCCACCTACAACTAGAACTTGGACAGTTAGGATCCCAGATCCTGAGGAAACCTTGGCGCGTAGAACCATATGTGTGAAGGCACCTTCCCTGCAAATGTTCATTTTTATGGAAGTATACTAGGGAAAGAACACATGACATCTAGAGCTGGTCTGGCCATCAACTAGCATGATGGGTGGTGGCTGGAGAATCTGGAGAGTACCAGGTCAGGGAAGACTTCTGTAAACCATGAAAAAGTGCCAACCATGTGACAAGTCTTTCAATTTGCAACTCATGAACAAAACCAACTGCTTTTAGCTAGTGCTGTATGTAGTGCATGATATTATGAAGATAACATTTTGTGCCAACTAATTCAAATTTTGTAATCAGAAAGACCAAATTGTCTTTATTTATTCTAATTATGCATATTTGCATGAGGTGCTCCTTACATAATTTAATATAGATTTTGCTATTCTGGTACTAGGAGGGGGGAGACAGAGAAAAATGCAGAACACTGAAGCATTGTTCCTGAATACTGGATATCTTATTCCATCTCCCTCAACACTGATTCTTCTGAGATTTCAAACTTTGCTTGTACACTTTCAAACATTTTGGTTAACACAAAATGACATTTTTGAACTATTTTTAAGGAAAATTGGCAAAAACAACACTGCCGACATGGGTTGCCATACGTCCTGATTTTCCCAGACATTTTGCCAGGCAACGCTTCCAACTGCAGTATTCAGGTTATGTCTGGGAAATTCTGGACTTATGGCAACCCTATGTTTATTCCTATTAGTATTTTAATATTTTTTAAATGAACGATGAAAAAATCATAGGAAATTGAATTCTGTGTTTTAGTTGCATTTTTTAATTTTCACAATTACACAACTATGGTTTTAGCCTTCTGATAAAGCAGTTTCTACCCATATATTTTGGGCATTGTTGCATTGTTGTTTTAAAACTGTTTTATTCGATTGTTATGTTGTATAATTATATGGTTGCAAGCAACCAGCCCTGGGACCTTATGGTGAAGTACAGGTAAGAAATCTCTTAAACAAACATTTACTCAGAACATGAGAACTAAGGTGAACCTAGACAGCATGGAAGGCTCTCAGTTTCTGGATTTTATTTGTAACTGGGCAGGCCTCCTCTTTTATGGCTGTTGTTCCCCTGAAAGCAGTCTGAAACTATCATAGGAGATAGTTCCCTACTCACTGTCACACTGAAGCTCCCAGCCTTTGCTTCAGCTACCCCTATTTATCCCAAAGGCATGCATCAAAGTGTGACAGATGTAAATCTAAAAGGCAAAAAAGTTGTTTTTTGATGTTGTTTTCAGATATGGCCAAGGCCATGGAACTCAAAAGAAAATGAGCACCAAATGAAGGTAAAATTTCCCCCTACACACCGGTATTAGTTTAAATCTTTGCTTTACAAAGCATTTGAATTTAAACCTTACTGAATTCCAGGATAAAAATGAAAAGAAAAAAGCTACAGTAATTAAAAATTGCTCCACAGTCTTTCACCATTTATATTTCAAATACCTCCATTTCAAAATCAAAGGCTCATATTGATACAAGGAGCCCTTCAGACCAGTGTAATACTTTGATTGGCTCTTCTAGATGACACTATGGCGACAGCTGGCTAATTATCTCTGAGGGAAATATTCCTGATAAGAAAACTCTTTAGCTCCCATCAGAGAGACAAATACGGTACAATACTTCAAGAGGGAAAACAATTTGTTTAAGAATTATATTTAAAATACTTTTGGAAAATTCCAACATTCTTGCTTGTCTCTGGGCTGTTCCTTCCCTTGAGAACTAGGCAGCTGAAGACCACAGTGGCTGATTTATCAGCTGCATTTAAAAAGCAGCACAACGAGGACAAATATCTTGCAATTTCCGCTGCTTCAACTACTACATAGTTTATGCTTGAATTATTGAGAAAAATAGGTTTCTGGATTAAAATGAAGAAAAATTAAGCCAGGGAAGTAGAGCATGTTTCAAAGCCCAGATCTTTTTGCATTGACAAAGGCAGTCTAAGTTTCAGGCCTCGCTGAGGATCAGATGAAGTCATTATTCATTCAGTCAGGGAAAAAAGACTCAATTACCTCAACCTAAAGATGCTATCAATGAATGCAAAGTGCATATTTTACTCTATTCATCCAAATCCCATTAAAAAGTGAAAGGAATGATTTAATCTGGCCTTCTAGAGTTGGTCTTTTTTGTAATAAAATAAAGAATCACTGTCTTGCAATATGCATAACCAGTACCTCACACTTTTCTTGCTGCATCATAGCACTGAAAGACTGTAAAAGCCAAGACAAAACCTGACAGAAATGAATACAAAGTTTCCTTTGAGAAATGGCATTTATGGGCCCAAACATTATACATAGCCCACTGGATACACATGTGTAGATAACCAAAAGGATAAAAACTTTCCTAATTGATGAAGACAGATTTGGATGCTAGCTTAGGGTTTATTCAATAGGCTTAAACAACTTTTAAAACAAACTGCAAAAAGTTTGAGAGGTAAACACTTTTTCAACCGCTCCAGCAAATTTGTCTTTTCGGCTAAAGTGATTGCCTATGCATGGTAACTTTTCTCCCATGGTCATATGTCCATCACGTTACCTTATCATTTTTATGTACACACACAAAAACCTGTGCTCTAATACATGTTAAAAGGGGGAAATAAATGTAAAACTTGTAAGCTGTTTATCTCCATGTCTTGTGTTGTCTTTCTAAAGAGAAGGAATTCATCTTTTTATGACTAAAAACCTGTTATCCTATTTAAAATTACCATAAACAACATAAAAGACTTCATTTGTAAATAGATTTAAATTTTATTCTGAGTATTCTTAATAGTTTTTACAATTTTCAATGCCTATAGAACAATTTTCCTTATCAAAATGTTTTGTTTTGTTTCAAACAACTGATGACAAAGTCGTATATGCCACTAGAAATTTTAATCTCCCAGGGAAAATTTGTACATAATGTTGAAGACAACCACAATAGTTTTGCAAAGGGGCTGTTCCGGGATAATGAACGCAATAATTGCCTGTATAATCTAAAATGCTACTAATGGCAACAATCACATATCCATTTAGCTTCTCTTTAATTTATGTAGCAAGTTTTAAATAGCTAATCGTTCTCAGCCAAATAATGGTTTATACCAACAATAAAGGGTAAGTATGGCATTGTCCTGCTTAAACAAGAAAATATCAGTTGTCTTATTTGTTTAATTTTCAAATCACTGAATGACTAAGGGTTCTAATCTCTGAAATGTAGTGCTATTGTGATATGTCACTGAAAAACAGCTCAAAATAAAATAATTACTTGTTTTTGTGCGCAATAAAGAGGAACATGCAAAGCATTTAAAATGAAAGTATACTGCAATAAAACAGCATTATAAAGAAAATTTTATTAATATTCCTAATAACTGTTTAAAAGTAAGATAAAATCTATCATAAGTCGTTTTTTAAATGGATAGCTTTAACAAATGCAACTTTTGCAATGTAATACTTTTTGACAGGCAACCATTTTTAATTACAATATGATTCTCAAAATCCAACACGACTACAGTGTCCCGAGTGCTTTGAGGAGAGAAGCTAGGCAGCCTTATTCACCAAGTACTTAAAAGGTCAGCAGGAGATCCAAAGAATGTTAGTGCCATTCCACCCTAATACAAGAACTAAAGGAGTAATCCGCCTACTCTCATTTGAGATTCTGATTAATAACATGGAGCGACTCTCAACCATATTTAAATTGTAACATCCAAGGATAGTTTGATTATTAAAACTGAATTAAGCATAAATGATGCTTATGAATGCTTTACTTTTCAAAGTTAATACTCAACAGAAGCCAACATACAATGCAGCTGACCAGACAAATGGTTAGACACTGGTTTTCTAGTTTCCATTTGATCTCATTTTCAATTTTAAATATTATAGATTATACAAGTCTGGTGTTCAATTAGAGAAAAAGTATCTATAGAATAATAAGTTTTAATAATATTTGCATAGTGTATAGTATAGTGCAACAGAAAAACTGTAAGTGATCTGCAAATATGTTTTACAATAACCTAATTGGATGAAAAATATTTCTCTTTTTTGATTGCCAGTTTTAATTTGTGCATCTTCAAATTATTACAATTTTGAAGTCTAAAACTCTGATTCCTGTCAGATCAACTGACAAAGTTTATTGATTAATCTGACAGTTCTCATACAAAACAAAGTCTTCTACTGATCGGGTAGTGAAATCTGCAAAAACTAACATTAAGATTTTAATGCTAATTAACAAAATGAATGACAATTACTTCTTTGTGCATCTCTTCTATTTAACTCTTCTCACTTCATGCTTGGTTGACACAAAACAATATGTAAATTTACACACAACACCTCATGTACAGTCCAAAAGCTCTGCCTGTCTTTTGATGAGTAAATTCAAAAGCAATGGAAAAGACCTAAAATAAGAATTCCATGGGGGGGGGGGGAATCTATTTGTCATTGTCTGTATTTTGCCCAAGGCTTCACAATTATTTAATCGCAAGGGAAAGCAATAACTGAGCATGGGAATGCTTCCCAAAGAAGTAAAAAGCTGTTGCAAGTCTTCTAATATTTGTACAGGATAACAATTGGCTGCTCATGGAAGGTAAAATTTTAATAATTTCGTACTTGATTTCAAGAAGCTAAAAATGCAGAAGAACCTGAATGTGAAAAACGACAACTAATAACAACTTTGGCACTGAAAACTGAAATTTAAGAAAATTGTTCAAATGATCATCTTCTAGGAAACATTTTAAAACATCTCTAATCAACAATTATAGTTCAGTTTAATTACCAAATGGACACTGCAGTAGTATTTGTCTATCTTGAGCTAAGTCTAAGTTGCATAGTACTAACAGTTAAATAATATGAGATATTTGGTTTGTAAGGAAATGTTGCATTTATCTATGTACAGACTCTAAAGAACAGTTTTTTGGGGAAGTACAAACACATGGTTTTAGTATGGCACCATTACTTTGGATGACATATATTAAAATACACTGAAGGCATGCAAAGATCTATTGGCAGCAATTATGTGAAATATGTATCTTCACAATTCTGACTGCCAGATAGTTTCACAAACAAATGTTTTAAAATATTTTGCAAGAGTAACAAAATGTCAAGATCCCACTTCACAGCAGCAGCAGCCATTTCTTAAATTTCTTGCAAATTATTTTGTTTTCTGTATTAAAATGTAAAATCTTATCACGTCATAAAACCGTAGGGCCATTTATAAGTAATGTTCTTAATGATACAAACAGGCATAGCCCAATTCAGACAGCAGAGGGCACTCAAGAACGATGTTAACTAGTTTAAACTGCAAAGTCTCTCGTAAAGCGAGCAACTTTCCTTCCATTTGGATTCTTCACAACCACAGCCCAAGGGAAATATCACTATCTGAAATGTTTTACAGTACACTTTGTTATTCAAGAGAACTCTGTTGTCAAACTGTAATATATTGCTATGTATACATGTAGAGACAAGCCAGATTTGTGGATATGGTTTTGACATGTGCAATACCTTCTTTTTCTGTGTGTAATATATCTTCTCTTGCCATTTGCCCTTCACAGTCTCAAATACTTCCCCATGTATTCACATATACGCACATTCACACAGATGCACACTCAAAAAATATTCACTCCTCACATAACTACTACCTACTCCTCTCAGCTCCATATCTGCATCAGCACACAGCCTGACCGTTCCTATACTTTGTACAGCGGTACCTCTGGTTGCGAACAGGATCTGTTCTGGAGCCCCGTTCGCAACCTGAAAGGAACGCAACACACGTTTGTGCACATCGTGATTTGCCGCTTCTGCACATGAAATCATTTTGCGCGTCTGCACATGCGCGAGCGGCGAAACCCGGAAGTAACCCTTTCCGGTACTTCCGGGTCACCACGGAACACAACCTGAAAAGACGTAACCTGAACCGAACGTAACAAGAGGTATGACTGTATATATACTTTTTAAAAAACAAGCAATTGAAATGTTCCTTAACATTCCATAATGTTTAAGCAGCTGATGCCAGAATTCCCACAGAAAACAGCAGTAGGTGTTTCAAAATTAGTTTCCTTCTTGTGTTGAGTTTATCTTATTGTGCTGGTCCCGGGGGGGAAGGTACTATTACCGTAGCCAAAGTTCAGTCCTGAGTCACTAGCCTGGTAGCAGCTCACAAGCTGAGACGCGAGGTCCGAAACAGGGAGCCGGGCGGGGTCAGGAACACTCGAAGATCAGAAGCAGGAAGCCGGGCAGGAAACAGGAACACTGGAAGGTCCGAAACAGGGAGCCGGGCGGGAACAGGAACACTGGTAGTACAGGTCTAGGTCCGGGTAAAAGCTGGTACTCCACAACGACGTTGCTCCCGCAACCTGGGACCGGACTGACTGACCTTGATCTTCTCTAAGGCCAGGGGCGGTCCCGGCCCCCAGAAGCCCCGCCTCTCCTGGCCTTAAGGCGAGCACTCCTCCTGGGAGAAACCAGTTCCCTTCGCCTCTCTGCCCTAAGCCTCTGCAGTTCAGGAGAGGCCGAAGGGTTACTGGGCCCTGGGGAAGGCTCACCTGTAGACACTGAGTCCTCAAGCACCTCTGGGGCCAGAATGGTTTCACCTGGTGCCTGCTCCCGAGGATCTGGCACAGGTGCAGGCTCCTCAGCATCTAGTTCAGCCGGCCCTGGAGGCGGGGACTCCTGTGCCGGCTGGGATTCCTCCGGTTCACTCTCAGAATTGGAATCTCAGGCCATCACACTTATTTTTTGTGGGGAAATGGCAGAACTATTCCAGCCAAGCAACCTTCTCGAGCTTTTTCTGTTATCTCATTTGGAAACTGCCGTTACACACAAGTGGGGCTTAACTTTCAAGAAGAGCTGTAAGTTATTTCTCTGAAGTACAACCCTGCAAATCTAACTTTTATAAGATAGAACTTTGCAAAGCAAAACATAGTAGGCAGGTTTAGGAGTGCAAAGAATGTAGATCAGTATCTATTAGTAGTTTAGCAAAATTCTGAACAAAAAGCCCCTCATCACAGTCCAGCTGCCGAGATGATGTGTAAAGGGAGAAAACCAAGACTACATTTGTGTGTGACAGGACTATGTGCTCAGTTCTGGGAATGAAAACAAATTCCTGGGCCAACATGTGCTCAGAGGCACCCATTCCTTAATTCTAGGAATATGTTGTCACCCATCTCCACTCCAGCTACTATTTTGCACCTGACTGGTTGGTGGACCTCAGGGTTCTAGTAAAACAACATCCTGCAAGGCAGAAATCTGTATGCCCAGAGTCTAGAGAGCAAGTATTCTGCAATATATTTCAAAGGAACAAAAAACAATTAGGTGTTCACCAATACAGCACCACAAATAAGTTTCAGAAATCTAAATAAAGACTATCCCATTCTCAAGGTCTATCCACACACTAGTCTGGCCAAGAAACAGAAGAGGAAGAGGAGGAGGAGGAGGAGGAGGAGGAGGAGTTTGGATTTGATATCCCACTTTATCACTATCCTGAGGAGTCTCAAAGCAGCCAACAATCTCCTTTCCCTTCCTGCCCAGAACCAGGGCCAGAGCAATGCAGATAGAAGATCTCTTGGTTTTCAACAGTTTATCTTGAAATATATGAGACAAAGTAATGGACTGCTCTTTGGGGCATATTTGATGGCGGTAGGAAGAACCTGTTTTTTGTTCCAGACACCGAGATCCCCAGAATGTTTAGCCAGTACCCCAACGGTG